>NC_040086.1:29422270-30672270 GCF_003369695.1 Bos indicus x Bos taurus
TCAGGTGGTCTGGTATTCCTATCTCTTTCACAATTTTCCACAGTTTATTGTGATCCACACAGTCAAAGGCTTTGGCATAGTCAATAAAGCAGAAATAGATGTTTTTCTGGAACTCTTGCTTTTTCCATGATCCAGCGCATGTTGGCAATTTGATCTCTGGTTCCTCTGCATTTTCTAAAACCAGCTTGAACATCAGGAAGTTCACGGTTCACATATTGCTGAAGCCTGGCTTGGAGAATTTTGAGCATTACTTTACTAGTGTGTGAGATGAGTGCAATTGTGCGGTAGTTTGAGCATTCTTTGGCATTGCCTTTCTTTGGGACTGGAATGAAAATTGACCTTTTCCAGTCTTGTGGCCACTGCCGAGTTTTCCAAATTTGCTGGCGTATTGAGTGCAGCACTTTCACAGCACCATCTTTCAGGATTTGGAATAGCTCAACTGGAATTCCATCACCTCCACTAGCTTTGTTCGTAGTGATGCTTTCTAAGGCCCACTTGACTTCACATTCCAGGATGTCTGGCTCTATAATACTCAATGGTAAAATGCTGAAATTCTTCCTGCTAAAATCTGAAACAAGAAAAGGATGCCCCTTCTCACCACTTCTTTTCAACATAGTGTTGGAAGTCCTAGCCACTGCAATCAGACAATAAAAAGAAATGAAATGTAGTCAAATTGGTATGGAAGAGGTAAAATTGTCATCATATGCAAATGACATGATACTATATGTAGAAAATCCTGAAGATGCCATACCAAAACTACTAGAACTGATACACAAATTCAGTAAAGCAGCAAGATACAAGTTAATACACAGAACTCAGTTGCATTTCTTTACACTAACAATGGAATATCAGAAAGGGAATGTAAACAAACAATCCCTTTTAAAATAGCATTTAAAAAAAAAGAAAACACTTATGAATAAACCTCACAAAGGAGGTGAAAGACTTATTATGCTGAGAACTCTGGAACGTTGATAAAGGAAATTGAAGATGATTGAAAGAAATGGAAAGCTATCCCATGCTCAAACCACAAGTATGTGGAAGAAGGAGGTCTAGCCCTTACCCCGCAAGTGAGCCAGACTTTGTTTGGTCTAGTGTGACAACCCCACCCAGGAAACCTCAACACCAAAGCTACCAAACAAAACAACGGACAAGGAAAACAGTCGCAGAGTGAGATGCCCAGATCCTTTCAGTTGCTTTATTCTAACAAGGCCTCCTGGGATCCTGGCATAAATAGGGCCTGGTCTCAGGGACACTTGGGAAACTGGGCACGTGGCACCCCAAGGACAGTGTTTGGAATCTAGGTGGCCTGCTGAGGAGCAGTATGGAGGAACCATGGTGATACTTTTGACCTGACCTCAGGCGGTGTTGTCTACATTCTCAACCCTGAGCACCCCAACAGACTAGGGTTCATTGGAGGGAAGCTTTGAATGTTTCTACAACTCTCTGGTTTTAAAAAGGGAGCCTGACTGTGTTCTCGTGTATTTTGACAAAATGGGCTCTTTTCTAGCCTTTTTGTAGACTCCAATCAGGTTGTTGTCTTTTTTTCTGATGGAGTCTAAATCCTTCCTACAGTATCCTCAGTGGATTTTCCTGCCTTGGTGGATTTCCTCTGGATCTTCTGCCAACAGGTGCAGTATGCTCTTTTGAAGTTTCACACCAGGATTTTGGGTTTGTATTAAGGGACACAGAGGGGAAACTCCCAGTTAACTCCATTAAAACGACCCTTTCTCTTATGGCTTATGTAGCAGTCAGCCATGGTTCAGCTCCTAATATTCACAACCATGTATAGACCCTTCACACCATGGACTGACCTGTGTGATCAGTAGGCTATTGTGGACAGGGTGGAATGTAACTTCAGAGACCAGTTCATAAAAGACACTGCAGCCTCCACCTAGAATAATTACTAGAATAATGTGGCACAGTTCCAAACACTTATCTGGCCTCTGGGATCACATACTTGGGCAGAAGCCCGCTGCCATGTGGTGGGGACACTCAGGCTGCCCTCTGGAGCAGCCCGTATGGTGATGAGTTGATGCTTTCTGCTAACAGCCAGCATGAACTTGCCATTCATGTGAGAGAACGAAGTTAGAAGTGGATCCTCCAGCCCCCAACATGCCTTCAGATGACGATAGCCCCAACTGACGTCTTATCCTACGATCTTATGAGAGATCCAGAGCCAGAACTACTCAGCTACACTATTCCCGAATTCCTGGCCAAAAGATCATATGAGATGATAAGCGTTTACTGTTTTAAATTAGTAAGTTTGGGGGTAATTTGCTACGCAACATTAGATGACTAATACAGTTAATAATAATATTATACATCAAAACAAAAGGGGACAGGGGACAGAGAACTGTTTGGAATTCTGCGAAATTATGCTTGTCCTGGTGACATGCCCAGGCCTCTGTAGTCCCAGTGATGGGCACGTGACCCCTGCTTTGCACTACTCTGCACCTCCTTGGCTCCCTTCTAACTGAAGCTTCTGGAAGTCTGAGTTGAATTTCTTCTTTCTCTTGCAAAGGCAAGAGTCGTGAGATAAGAGGATCTTACACAGGCAAAAGCAGCAAAAAGTAGAAACATGAGGACAAAGTTCAAGTGCTCTGTATTTCAGCTCAGTCAAAGAATATCCAAGTTAAAGGTCCCTAGTAACTGGAATGTGCATTCCCTTAACTCTTTTTATATGAATTCCTATGCCCTGTTCTTTTGAAGGGCGAGGGTGACACTCTTCGGTCCCACTATTTAATTAAATGGATTTAACTCTTGGATTCTATGGAGCTGCATTTTTTTTTCTCCTATATTAAGGTAAAAAGGGAGACATTTATCTTCATGTTCTGCATAAGGAACATAGAGATGGAGAAAATATGGTTCTTCTCTTTCAATAACTTACATCTAAACAGATAACCACCTCTAGTGGGAAGAAATGCTGTAACTGCTCAGGCACAATGCACCTACTGTCACAGCTTCTTAAATTATCTGGCCACACCTTCCAATCTGAGTCTGAAATAAACTCTGGCTGCAAACTTCAATGGTAGGAGCCTTGTAAAACCCACATTTGCCATCAACTTCTTAAATCAGTTGCCATTGTCATGTTATTGAATGTTGCAAACCATGGTAGCATTTGGTTATTTAAAAACCTACAGAAAATTCATGGTGCTAATGAACAGTTTTGATTTTTTTTTACAGTATTATTTTTTTCCTTTTAGAAAAAATTGAGATGTAATTTGCATACTATAAAATTCACCATTTAATGTACACTATTCAGTGGTTTTTCCTCTATTTCTTTGCATTGATCACTGAGGACTATGCCAAAGCCTTTGACTGTGTGGATCACAACAAACTGGATAATTCTGAAAGAGATGGGAATACCAGACCACCTGACCTGCCTCCTGAGAAATCTGTATGCAGGTCAAGAAGCAACAGTTAGAACTGGACATGGGACAACAGACTGGTTCCAAATCAGGAAAGGAGTACGTCAAGGCTGTATATTGTCACCCTGTTTATTTAACTTATATGCAGAGTACATCATGAGAAACGCTGGACTGGCAGAAGCACAAGCTGGAATTAAGATTGCTGGGAGAAATATCAATAATCTCAGATATGCGGATGACACCCCCCTTATGGCAGAAAGTGAAGATGAACTAAAGAGCCTCTTGATGAAAGTGAAAGAGGAGAGTGAAAAAGTTGGCTTAAAACTCAACATCCAGAAAACTAAGATCATGGCATCTGGTCCCATCGCTTCATGGGAAATAGACGGGGAAACAATGATGACAGACTTTATTTTCCTGGGCTCCAAAATCACTGCAGATGGTGACTGCAGCCATGGAATTAAAAGACACTTGCTCCTTGGAAGAAAAGTTATGACCAACCTAGACAGCATATTAAAAAGCAGACATTACTTTGCCAACAAAGGCCTGTCTAGTCAAAGCTATGGTTTTTCCAGTAGTCATGTATAGATGTGAGAGTTGGACTATAAAGAAAGCTGAGTGCCAAAGAATTGATGCTTTTGAACTGTGGTGTTGGAGAAGACTCCTGAGAGTCCCTTGGACTGCAAGGAGATCCAACCAGTCCATTCTGAAGGAGATCAGCCCTGGGATTTCTTTGAAGGAATGATGCTAAAGCTGAAACTCCAATACTTTGGCCACCTGATGCAAAGAACTGACTTATTTGAAAAGATCCTGATGCTGGGAAAGATTGAAGGTGGGAGGAGAAGGGGACAACAGAGGAGATAGCTGGATGGCATCACTGATTGATGGACATGAGTTTGAGTAAACTCCAGGAGTTTGTGATGGACAGGGAAGTCTGGCATGCTGCAGTCCATGGGGTTGCAAAGAGTCAGACATGACTGAGCAACTGAACTGAACTATATTTGTCTTCTTTTTTTTAATGAAATATAGCTGATTATGATATTACATGTTCAGTTCAGTTCAGTCGCTCAGTTGTGTCCGTGTAATATATGTTACAGGTATACAACATAATGATATACAATTTTTAAAAGTTATACTTCATTTATAGGTATTATAAAATATTGGCTATATTTCTTGTGTTGTACAATATATCTCTATAGTTTATTTTATACCTAACAGTTTGAGGTACAGGATTTTGGTGAGGAGATGATGTCAATGTTCTAGAATTAGACAATGCTGATGGTTGCACAGCCTTGTACTAAATCCACTGAATCAGTTCAGTTCAGTTGTTCAGTCATGTGCAACTTTGCGACCCCATGGGCTGCAGCACGCCAGGCCTCCCTGTCCATCACCAGCTCCCAGAGTTTACTCAAATTCATGTCCATTGAGTCAGTGATGCCATCCAACCATCTCATCCTCTGTCATCCCCTTCTTCTCCCACCTTCAATCTTTCCCAGAATCAGGGTCTTTTCTAATGAGTCAGTTCTTTGCTTCAGGTGGCCAAAGTACTGGAGTTTCAGCTTTAGCATCAGTCCTTCCAAAGAAATCCCAGGGCTGATCTCCTTCAGAATGGACTGGTTGGATCTCCTTGCAGTCCAAGGGACTCTCAAGAGCCTTCTCCAACACCACAGTTCAAAAGCATCAATTCTTCGGCACTCAGCCTTCTTCACAGTCCAACTCTCACATCCATACATGACCACTATAGCTTTGACTAGATGGACCTTTGTTGGCAAAGTAATGTCTCTGCTTTTTAATATGCTGTCTAGGTTGGTCATAACTTTCCTTCCAAGGAGCAAGCATCTTTTAATTTCATGGCTGCAGTCACCATCTGCAGTGATTTTGGAGCCCAGAAAATAAAGTATGTCACCACTGTTTCCCCATCTATTTCCCATGAAGTGATGGGACCAGATGCCATGATCTTAGTTTTCTGGATGTTGAGTTTTAAGCCAATTTTTTCACTCTCCTCTTTCACTTTCATCAAGAGGCTTTTTAGTTCTTCTTTGCTTTCTGCCATAAGGGTGGTGTCATCTGCATATCTGAGGTTATTGATATTTCTCCCAGCAATCTTAATTCCAGCTTGTGCTTCTGCCAGTCCAGCGTTTCTCATGATGTACTCTGCATAGAAGTTAAACAAGTAGGGTGACAATATACAGACTTGACCTACTCCTTTCCTGATTTGAAACCAGTCTGTTGTCCCATGTCCAGTTCTAACTGTTGCTTCTTGACCTGCATACACATTTCTCAGGAGGCAGGTCAGGTGGTCTGGTATTCCCATCTCTTTCAGAATTATCCACAGTTTGTTGTGATCCACACAGTCAAAGGCTTTGGTGTAGTCAATAAAGCAGAAGTAGGTATTTTTCTGGAACTCTCTTGCTTGTTCGATGATCCAATGGATGTTGGCAATTTGATCTCTGGTTCCTCTGCCTTTTTAAAATCTAGCTTGAACATCTGGAAGTTCATGATTCAATATAGTTATCTTGCCTTTAATATCCTATTTGTCCTAAATATCAAATTAAATCCAAAGAAGAGGTAGGAAACATTAAATGGCATTACTGATACAACATTCAACTGTTGAAAGAGCATATTCACGATTACGTTGTGTTTACATGCTTTTTTGGACTGTACTCCATTACAGTGTATGTAACGGAGAAGGCAATGGCACCCCACTCCAGTACTTTTGCCTGGAAAATCACATGGACAGAGGAGCCTGGTAGGCTGCAGTCCATGGGGTCGCTAAGAGTCGGACACAACTGAGCGACTTCCCTTTCATTTTTCACTTTCATGCATTGGAGAGGGAAATGGCAACCCACTCCAGTGTTCTTGCCTGGAGAATCCCAGGGATGGGGGAGCCTGGTGGGCTGCCGTCTATGGGGTCACACAGAGTTGGAGACGACTGAAGCGACTTAGCAGCAGCAGCAGTGTATGTAAAGGCTGGCCAGTCACCATGAATTATTTGTTGTTTGGTACAAAATTGTTGCTGTTGTTCAGTTGCTAAGTCATGTCCGATTCTTTGTGACCCCACGGACTGTTGCTTTCAGTTAAATATGCACAGCGCCACTGAGAGGTGTATTAGCACCATGAAAACGAGATGCTATTTTGTAGCCTACTTCCTTTCCAACTTCATGCATCTGATCTCTTCTTAGGCACTACATTTTCTGGGATTTTTGAGCTGTCGTATATATTTCAGAGATGGCATGATTGCAAATGTGAAAATACATTTTGACAGTGTTTTAAATGTGGGGTTCTTGGGCTAAAAATGAAATCCATTCTTGATTTTATTTGAAACCACTGGACATATTGTAGTGATATATTTTTATGTTTCAGCCAGTTCTCCAGTGTTCAGGATTGATTATATCGTTGGTGGTTCATCCAGACTCCTCAGTTCTTTTTACTGCTGTCTACTTCAGACCATATTGCTAACAATAAACTGCTGTGAACACATCTATCAGAGACTGTGCAGGCCAAGGAACAGAAGAGGTTAGAAATCAGTCCCGTTTACAATTAATCAGCAGCTCTGATGGGAGAAGGTATTAAAAGCACTATTATAGCTAAAGATATATATTTTAAATTTGTCACTATATATATTTAAATTATTCTGGCCTTCTAGTACCCTGGTAATTGTGAAATGGTATCATACTCACATACTTTCCTGACTGCAATGATGACAATAAAAAATTCATATATATATTTAAAATCTGTACCTGCTAGCAGTCACTTTCATCCCTCCCTCTCTTCAGCCCCTGGCAATTGCTAATCTACCTTCTGTTTCTACAGCTTTGTCTGTTCTGGATATTTCCTATAAATGGAATCATACAATATGTGGTTTTCTGATTGGCTCCTTTCCCATAACATGTTTTCAAGGCCCATCCATGTTGTAGCAGGGATTAGTGCTTCAATTCTTTTTGTTGCAGAACAGGATTTCCGTTATGTGGATATACAACATTGTCTTTATCCAACGTGCTTATCCATGTACCAGCTAAAGGACATTTGAGCTGTTTCCAGTGAGCAGTGTTTAAGGAAGCCCAACCTACGCTGAGTTCAAATTATAATGCCGTTTCCCGTCACCTCTCCCCTTGCCATGGAACTTCCCCAGGAAGTGGTGTACTCCATTGCTGCAGTGCAGGAAGTCGCATATATGGTGTTCTGTAAGCACGAAACCAGCTGCATAGCTCTTCATTGATTATACTAAGTCCACTTCATGAAATTTCCCTCTCTCCCAGGCACTTTTTTCTTGGTGTTCAGGCTGTGTAGCGATCTGTTATTGGAAGCCTATCCTAGTGAGCTTGTGAGAATTCCTTCTCAGCCCTGAGTCCTGCAGAGAAAGACCTTGGCAATCTCTTGTTTCCGAGCTTATTGATAGCAGATATTTTTAACCCAGTCATTTAAAGCAAATGATTGCCCTGCCCCAGCCTAGAGATGAAGTAGATGACCATTCTTGACTGGTTGGATGTGGAGAGGAGGCAGAGTTGTGCATGAGAAGGAGAGCAATGATGACCAAGAAGAAGTTCTTTTAAGATGCCACATCATTCATTCAGTCTGTAAGCATTCAGCTCTTCTTACCCTGGTGGTCCTGATCTGCACAACACTTCCTTTTAAAGACCTTATGCCTTGGATAGGGAGGCTATAAAATATCACAGTAAAAGATGACCAAAAGCCCAGCTTCTATAATATACACAGGAAACTGTTTTGCACACAAAAAGGCAGCAGATATTATGCCAGAAAACCAAAAGTCTGAACTCTTGAAAGGGAAGATGACTGCTAATAAGAGAAGTGTAAAGAAATCGCACCTCTGGTTCAATTACTAGGACATTAATGAGAAACTAGGAAAAGCCAGGTATATCAGTTATTAAGCTATTATCTCTCAGCTCCCAACACAGCCTTTATACTCCACCTGTGATGCTGGCTGGGCTCTACACAAGCATTTTTCTTCTTTGCCAGCTGCTGCTGATCGTCTCTGCTAATAGTGGGTAATTGCAGGAACATGCAGGGCTGGAGCGGGGACATGGGATTTGCGCCTTCCTGTTTGTTACCTGTTCCTGATGGAGTCACCCCAGTAACGTGTTGCCAGCTGGCAGTGACAATTCCCTCCAGGTAGCAGCAGAATCACCTTCATTGCACTTCCCTCAGAGGCACTGGCTGGATTCAGAGAGCAAGCCACTCTCAACTCTCTCTTTGCCTTGTCAGTTACCATTTTACAACTAAGCAATAATGATTTATTCTGAACTCTGTTATAATAAAACGGGATGGTTTCCATCTCCTGATGGCCTCTGAACCCTGACTGACAGAGTGGAACCAGACGAGCTGAGTTGATGCTGCTGACCAGGGGTGATAATTGTCTAACCAATACTAGCCAGCATCAAAAACTTAGCAAGTCCAAATTAATTAGGCTTTCCAAAGAAAACAAAACCAAACAACCCCCCAAATCTTACCTAAACTGAGGTGTACTTTTATATTACACTCCACATTGTGGTAAAAATCAGGATGAAGCATACAACTGTTTTTAAATCAAAATGACCAAGTCAGTCTTATCTGTTTAAGGATTCAACTGTATTAAAAGTATTAGTGAATGTGGCTCCAGATAAAATTTTGCATACCTATTTGCATTTCTTTTCCTTCTCTTAAGGCCCCTATAATGAGTACAAATGACAGAGTTCTATCATCTGTTATCCCAGCTTCTCCTAATGAAGTCAATCACAGATATGCAGGGCTATAGTTACAAACAGATAGTCATAAACAGTCGATTTCCTTTCCTCTGTGGGGAAAGGCAAAGGTTTTTCTCATTTACAGGTGCACAAGCAAGAGGCACAAGTGTCAGTGCAACAGCTTTAGCCATGAGTCAAACACAAATACTGACACTGACACATGTGCCTTTAAGGAAAAAACAAAAATAAGCTTCTGCAGGTAACCAACTCTGAAAGTACAGAGCTGGAAAAACAAAAACTGTAGGCTGTTATCTTCTCCCCATCTACTCTGGGGATCTTTCATGGTTCCATCTCAACAGAATCCTTTAACAAAGAAATGTTGACAGAAGCCTGCAAGCCCAGGTCTCTACTTAACCTTTGGAAGCTTTCACAGACTTTCCAGCACCAGCTACAGTACCACAAACCCTTACCCAGGCTTCTGTCAGGGAACTGTTGACCAAAACTGCCTGCCTTGGCCAGGCGCGATGATGACTGCTCGCCTGTCGTCTTACAATAAGAGGTCCTGATAAAGAACACGGTGCTGGTACTGAAAACTAACCAGGAGAATCCGGGAGGGGCAGAAAGGAGGGAGGACACATCAGTCCATAGTAAGCCTTGCAAAACTAACCTGGAAGAATTCCGAAGAGACCTAAAGGAGGAGGGAGAAGATGATATGTCCTGCCAACTTCCCAGAAACGCTCACGCTGGAATCCAGCTTGGCTAAGAGATGTGCGCACCACCAGGAAGGACCCTGGATCAGAAGCATTGGCCAGAGACAACCCGGAAACTAACCTCATTACCATAAAATCTGAGTCTTCGATCCAATGGCAGAGCAGTTCTCCTGGGTTCCTTTACCCTGCTGCTTTCTGCCCAGATGCCCCTTCCTAATAAAGTCTTTTGCTTTGTCAGCACGTTTGTCTGCTGGGACAATTTATTTCCAAGTGTTAGACAAGAGGCCACTCTTGGGCCCTGGAAGGGGTCCCTTTTCCTGCAACACTTCCAGCCTCTAAGCTGGAAGATAGGCATTCAACCTCCAACCCTGTCTACCCGGCCTTTTCTCCGGTCCCACTTCTGGGGCCCAGACCAGGCCTTTCAAATTTTCCTCTAAAAACCAATAGCTAAGTCTTACCAGTTTCTAACAAGGAAAAAACATGACTTTGAGAACCACATTTTCTGTTCCTAAATTTTGGAAGACAAAGACATCTTAACCATAACAGACAGATAAACGTCATCATCAGACTTGGTGCATAAGACCCATGAAAATGAGCCAAGTTTGCCATATTCTGGCAAAAGTACACTGGTTGGCTGAAGCAACCTTGAAACAAAAGGCTAAGGATGAACAAAGGATCTCAAAATTATATTTTCCATGGGTTTTTGATCTAGGGGCTGCTCTCTAATTTAAGGAGTCTTTGGGAAGCAACGGGACCTCCCCAAACTGTGAAATTGTTAAAATAACAATCACAATCAACTGTTTATCCAATAAAGTTCAGTTCAGTTCAGTTCAGTTGCTCAGTCGTGTTCGACTCTTTGTGACCCCGTGAACCGCAGCACACCAGGCCTCCCTCAGATCAGATCAGATCAGTCGCTCAGTCATGTCCGACTCTTTGTGACCCCATGAATCACAGCACACCAGGCCTCCCTGTCCATCACCAACTCCTGGAGTTCACTCAAACTCACGTCCATCGAGTCAGTGATGCTATCCAGCCATCTCATCCTCTGTCATCCCCTTCTCCTCTTGCCCCCAATCCCTCCCAGCATCAGAGTCTTTTCCAATGAGTCAACTCTTCACATGAGGTGGCCAAAGTACTGGAGTTTCAGCTTTAGCATCAGTCCTTCCAAAGAAATCCCAGGGCTGATCTCCTTCAGAATGGACTGGTTGGATCTCCTTGCAGTCCTAGGGACTCTCAAGAGTCTTCTCCAACACCACAGTTCAAAAGCATCAATTCTTCGGTGCTCAGCCTTCTTCACAGTCCAACTCTCACAACCATACATGACCACTAGAAAAACCATAGGCTTGACTAGATGGACCTTTGTTGGTAAAGTAATGTCTCTGCTTTTGAATATGCTATCTAGGTTGGTCATAACTTTCCTTCCAAAGAGTAAGCGTCTTTTAATTTCATGGTTGCAGTCACCATCTGCAGTGATTTTGGAGCCCAGAAAAATAAAGTCTGACTCTGTTTCCACTGTTTCCCCATCTATTTCCCATGAAGTGATGGGACTGGATGCCATGATCTTCGTTTTCTGAATGTTGAGCTTTAAACCAACTTTTTCACTCTCCACTTTCACCTTCATCAAGAGGCTTTTGAGTTCCTCTTCACTTTCTGCCATAAGGGTGGTGTCATCTGCATATCTGAGGTTATTGATATTTCTCCCGGCAATCTTCATTCCAGCTTGTGTTTCTTCCAGTCCAGAGTTTCTCATAATGTACTCTGCATATAAGTTAAATAAGCAGGGTGACAATATACAGCCTTGACGTACTCCTTTTCCTATTTGGAACCAGTCTGTTGTTCCATGTCCAGTTCTAATTGTTGCTTCCTGACCTGCATACAAATTTATCAAGAGGCAGATCAGGTGGTCTGGTATTCCCATCTCTTTCACAATTTTCCACAGTTTATTGTGATCCACACAGTCAAAGGCTTTGGCATAGTCAATAAAGCAGAAATAGATGTTTTTCTGGAACTCTCTTGCTTTTTTCATGATCCAGCAGATGTTGGCAATTTGATCTCTGGTTCCTCTGGCTTTTCTAAAACCAGCTTGAACATCTGGAAGTTCACGGTTCACATATTGCTGAAGCCTGGCTTGGAGAATTTTGAGCATTACTTTACTAGCGTGTGAGATGAGTGCAATTGCGTGGTAGTTTGAGCATTCTTTGTCATTGCCTTTCTTTGGGATTGGAATGAAAACTGACCTTTTCCAGTTCAGCGGCCACTGCTGAGTTTTCCAAATTTGCTGGCATATTGAGTGCAGCACTTTCACAGCATCATCTTTCAGGATTTGGAATAGCTCAACTGGAATCCCATCACCTCCACTAGCTTTGTTTGAAGTGATGCTTTCTAAGGCCCACTTGACTTCACATTCCAGGATGTCTGGCTCTAAGTGAGTGATCACCCCATCGTGATTATCTTGGTAGTAAAGATCTTCTTTGTACAGTTCTTCTGTGTATTCTTGCCATCTCTTCTTAATATCTTCTGCTTCTGTTAGGTCCATACCATTTCTGTCCTTTATCGAGCTCATTTTTGCATGAAATGTTCCTTTGGTATCTCTGATTTTCTTGAAGAGATCCCTAGTCTTTCCCATTCTGTTGTTTTCCTCTATTTCTTTGCATTGATCACTGAAGAAGGCTTTCTTATCTCTTCTTGCTATTCTTTGGAACTCTGCATTCAGATGTTTATATCTTTCCTTTTCTCCTTTGCTTTTCACTTCTCTTCTTTTCACAGCTATTTGTAATGCCTCCCCAGACAGCCATTTTGCTTTTTTGCATTTCTTTTCCATGGGAATGGTCTTGATCCCTGTCACCTGTACAATGTCACGAACCTCATTCCATAGTTCATCAGGCACTCTATCTATCAGATCTAGGCCCTTAAATCTATTTCTCACTTCCACTGTATAATCATAAGGGATTTGATTTAGGTCATACCTGAATGATCTAGTGGTTTCCCCTACTTTCTTCAATTTAAGTCTGACTTTGGCAATAAGGAGTTCATGGTCTGAGCCACAGTCAGCTCCTGGTCTTGTTTTTGCTGACTGTATAGAGCTTCTCCATCTTTGGCTGCAAAGAATATAATCAATCTGATTTCAGTGTTGACCATCTGGTGATGTCCATGTATAGAGTCTTCTCTTGTGTTGTTGGAAGAGGGTGTTTGTTATGACCAGTGCATTTTCTTGGCAAAACTCCATTAGTCTTTGCCCTGCTTCATTCTGTATTCCAAGACCAAATTTGCCTGTTACTCCAGGTGTTTCTTGACTTCCTACTTTTGCATTCCAGTCCCCTATAATGAAAAGGACATCTTTTTTTGGGTGTTAGTCCTAAAAGGTCTTGTAGGTCTTCATAGAACCGTTCAACTTCAGCTTCTTCAGCGTTACTGGTTGGGGCATAGACTTGGATTACTGTGATATTGAATGGTTTGCCTTGGAAACGAACAGAGATCATTCTGTCGTTTTTGAGATTGCATCCAAGTACTGCATTTTGGACTCTTTTGTTGACCATGATGGCCACTCCATTTCTTCTGAGGGATTCCTGCCCGCAGTAGTAGATATAATGGTCATCTGAGTTAAATTCACCCATTCCAGTCCATTTCAGTTGGATGATTTCTAGAATGTCGACATTCACTCTTGCCATCTCTTTTTGACCACTTCCAATTTGCCTTGATTCGTGGACCTGACATTCCAGGTTCCTATGCAATATTGCTGTTTACAGCATTGGACCTTGCTTCTATTACCAGTCACATCCACAGCTGGGTGTTCTTTTTGCTTTGGCTCCATCCCTTCATTCTTTCTGGAGTTATTTCTCCACTGATCTCCAGTAGCATATTGGGCACCTACTGACCTGGGGAGTTTCTCTTTCAGTGTCCTATCATTTTGCCTTTTCATACTGTTCATGGGGTTCTCAAGGCAAGAATACTGAAGTGGTTTGCCATTCCCTTCTCCAGTGGACCACATTCTGTCAGATCTCTCCACCATGACCCGCCCGTTGCCCCACAGGCATGGCTTAGTTTCATTGAGTTAGACAAGGCTGTGGTCCTAGTGTGATTAGATTGACTAGTTTTCTGTGAGTATGGTTTCAGTGTTTGCCCTCTGATGCCCTCTTGCAACACCTACCGTCTTCTTTGGGTTTCTCTTACCTTGGGCGTGGGGTATCTCTTCATGGCTGCTCCAGCAAAGCACAGCCATTGCTCCTTACCTTGGAGGAGGGGTATCTCCTCTCCGCCGCCCTTCCTGACCTTCAACGTGGGATAGCTCCTCTAGGCCCTCCTGCACCCATGCAGCCACGGCTCCTTGGACGTGGGGTTGGTCCTCCCGGCCCTCGCCCTTGGCCTGGGGCGTGGGGGCGTGGGGGCGTGGGGAAGCTCTTCCCGCCCACCGCCCCTGGACTCCCTATCCATCACCAACTCCCGGAGTTCACCCAAACTCATGTCCATCGAGTCGGTGATGCCATCCAGCCATCTCATCCTCTGTCATCCCCTTCTCCTCCTGCCCCCAATCCCTCCAATTTCTTCAAATAATCAGCTGACCCTCAGCTGGGCCTATTAGGGCATAATCTCATAGATATAAAGGTCACACAAACGTCTCTCTGCTTTATTTCCAAGTTGTATATTATTTTCCCTGAACAAAACTTTATTTCTGAAGTAGAAGCAGTAACCACAAGGAAAAGCAAGTTCAAAAGCTGGGTTTTCTGGTTCCTAAGAAATGAGAAAATGTTACCAGATAATTTAATAAAAGATGCTAAAAGAGTTCACAGGCTTTGAGTTCAAAATCCACCTCTGAGGGCTTCTTCTGTGGAAATATTCAGAGCTACAGGTGCCTGAAGCTTCATGCCCAAAGATGTTTATCTCAGTGCCTTCGATCACAATGAAGAACTGGGAACAGCCTCAGGGTTCACTGATGACGTGTAGGTAGAAGGCTTCAACTCCTTCAACAGGTTCAACTTTATCCTGACTCCACTCCTTACCAACTGACTGTGTGTGTTAGTCGTTCAGTCGTCTCCAACTCTTTGTGACCCCATAGACAGAGGAGCCTGGCGGGCTACAGTCCATGGAATTCTCCAGGCAAGAATCCTGGAGTGGGTTGCTGTGCCCTTGTCCTTCCTGGTCCAGGGATTGAACCCAGTCTCTGGCATTGTAGGCAGATTCTTTATCATTTGAGTTACTTGTAAAGCCCCTAGCAACTGACTACATAGCCCCTCAACTCCTAGCCTTTACTTCCTGGTCTGTAAAATCATTACTAACGATGCTCAGACTTGGATTACCCAACATACAGATATGTTTAGGTGCTGGTAAAACAGGAGCACCAGAGATAATTCTTTTGAAAGAATTTCATGTTTGATAGGAAAAAAAGCACTCCAATAGAACAGGAAACATACAATTTCTTACATTGTGTTGTTGTTGTTGTTTTAGTTTATGCATACAGATCTTGTCTGTCAGGGAGAAAAAACTTCCCCCTACACTTTTAGGTTCAAGTTTGGGAGATCTGGAAATTAAACTGACAAGACAGATTAGCAAGAGAAAAGATGGATTTCAATCATGTTCGTATGGAGTTCCCAAAGAAGTGTGATTCAAAGAAGCAGTTAGAATTTGGGGCTTATATACCATCTGTTAATGATGAGAAGTTTTATGGTAATTGATCAAAGAGGGCTTGAACACCTCATGGACATTCTTCTGATGGGTTGGTGGTGAGGTAAGTAGAAGTCAGCATCATCAGCTTTCAGGTTCAGCTAGTCTGAGGTCTACATGCTTGTGGGCAGTATATCATCATTAATGTTAACTTCTCCCACCTGGAGAGGGTTTTCGTGTTTGCAAAAGAGATAAAAAATGTTATGTGTATTCACTGGTGGGGAAACAGGTCCTTGCCCCAAGGCTGCTCTTGACGTTTGTTCCTCCCTGGTCTCACTGTTGTAGTTCAGTCATAAAGTCATGTCCCAGTGACTCCTGGGTCTCACAGCTCCTCCTTTCCCTAATTAACAACTGCTTGAATCTGCTTGTTGTAACTCAGGTAAAGTCATGGAGGCTAAATGAAGGTTGTTTCCTATAATCAAAGAAATGGGGGACACAGAAAGCATTTGTGCCCAGGAGCCCTACAGGGCCCCACTCTGTATCAGGACTCTGTCCCTGATTAAGGGTTACAGAGAAAACTACTTCAGAATTTGGGAATGAGAAAACAAAAATGGCTCCAGATGTTGACCTGTGACTCATGGATCAGAGAGGAGATATGCAAATTCCCTGAAAGAGGCTCAGCTGGCCAGCAGGATTTGATTGCAATCTGATAAAGTATATTAACAAATGGAAAGAGTCATGTGGAAAGAGGGCTGAGTTTTTCCCTCCCAAGTAATTACCTGTTCCCTGACTGCTTGCCTTTAAAGCAGACTGGCAACAAACATTTATGAACTTGAACTGGAAAAGAAATGAACAATTTACCTCCATGATGCCACCAGATGCTAGACATTGTGCTAAAAGTCTTTAGTA
Source organism: Bos indicus x Bos taurus (assembly GCF_003369695.1). NCBI lineage: Eukaryota > Metazoa > Chordata > Mammalia > Artiodactyla > Bovidae > Bos > Bos indicus x Bos taurus. Next base: position 29,438,534 of record NC_040086.1, read on the forward strand.
CATTATCTTGAGTCTCACAATTGCTGAAGCCAGGATTATTAACCCATTTAACAACTGTTCAGAGAGATGAGTGTATGGCCCAAGTGATACTCCAAGCTGTCAGCTGGCAGAGCTAAGACAAGAAAGACCTCAGAACCCAAGCTCCTGTCTTCCACACTGCCCTAGTTCAGTCTCCAGCCTAGGTATTTTCCTCTGGAACCTTAGGTGCTTTGCTCTGATCCCCCCTACCCAAACTTCTGCTCATTTTGACAGTGAACCAAAGAAGTGGGAATTAAACTCAGCTCTCCTCCCTCCCATCTGGGTGACCTACAAGCACATAGACCTTGCAGGGTCTTTAGCATCCCAGCTGCTGTCATCTCGGAGAAGACAATGGCACCCCACTCCAGTACTCTTGCCTGGAGAATCCCATGGACAGAGGAGCCTGGTGGGCTGCAGTCCATGGGGTCGCTAAGAGTCGGATACAACTGAAGTGACTTAGCAGTAGCAGTAGCAAGGGCATTTTCCATCTGCCTCTGTGGGGATTGAATCCTGTGCTGCTGCAGCTGTTGACCTGCCCTGAAGGGAGTTCAGGGTGGAGAATGGGGCACTTTGTGCTCCAGGGAAACTGGTGGAACAGGTCTTTAGATAATTAGATATTTTCAGGAACTGATTTCATAATCCCAATCTTTGCATCTCCTCATATCTAGAAAGGGAATTCCCTGGTGGCTCAGCTGGTAAAGAATCTGTCTGCCAATGCGGGAGACCTGGGTTCGATCCATAGGTTGGGAAGTCCCCTGAAGAAAGGAAAGGCAACCCACTCTAGTATTCTGGCCTGGCGAATTCCATGGACTGTAAAGTCCATGGGGTCACAAAGAGTTAGACAGGAATGAGTGACTTTCACTTTCATATCTAGAAAACCATTAAATCCCTTCATGGTGACATCAGCTCCTCATGACTAGCTGAAAATCTTTTGTAAGATAAGTGCTTGATTGTGTGAGCTCCATCTTCACCAAAATCACATATGTTGACCTTCTCCCACTACCTCTTTAGAACAGCTTCTCAGAGCTATCTGAAGTGCTATCTCCCAGGCTGCAGTCCTCATTCCACCCCCCCACCCACCCCCCCCCACCAAAATTAACTTGCCACTCTACATTGTGCATCTTTTACAAGTCGACACTGCCTAAAATCTCGGATGTGTCAAACCCAAGCATACTGTGCAGGAGAAATAGAAAGTCCCGGTCTGATCCTTGATTCAGCAAGCTACTCCCTGGGTTACATGAGACAAGTCGCTAAGCCCCTCTGGTCCTAATTTTCTCTTTCAAAAATGAGAGCAATAGATGAGCTCATCATGTCTGACCAGGTCAGGATTCTCATCCTGGGGTTCTGTCAAAGGTAAAGGTCTCCTCAGAGGTAGAAGTTGCAAAGAGAGAGGCAGAATCCTCACTGTTTCCAATTCCAGTGATGGAACTATTTTTAGATTCGGATCTGGTTCTCTCATGCATGTTGCATGTTGTAGGATGGTTTTCTGGGTCAACCTTTCTCAAATAAACTGTCATGTAATCCATGACCAGGATCATTGCCACTTTACAGTACCAACGTCCCCACACATTAGCAGTGGCTGCTTGAAAATTGCTTTGCCCCAGTTACGAGATCAGACCTCAAGAACTGGAATGTAGGAGATCCATGTGTCTTGAGTTTGAAAGGGGTATCCTGGAGGCAGTGGTTCTAGCCTGTCACGTGTAGAGTTTTCCTCTATCATTAATTCATGAAAGTGAAAGTTTCTCAGTCGTGTCTAACTCTTTGTGACCCCATGGACTATACAGTCCATGGAATTCTTCAGGCCAGAATCCTGGAGTATGTAGGCTTTCCCTTCTCCAGGGGATCTTCCTAACCCAGGGATTGAACCCATGTCTCCCGCATTGCAGGTAGATTCTTTACCAACTGAGCCACAAGGGAAGCCCCTCATCTATTCATGCATTCCTTCAATAGTTTGTTTTTCCTGTGTGCCTACTTTGTGCTAGGAACTTAGAATACAAAAATGAGCAAAAATAGAACCCTTATCACCAAGAAGCTTACGTTGGAGGAGAAGACATTAATCAGATAATCATACAGATTTTAATTGTGGCTATAACAGGTGTTAAAAGGAAAAGCAACTTTTCCTTTGATGGCCTAAAACTGGGAGGTGAGAGAAGCCTTCCTTTGGGAGGCGCTGTTTGAACTGAGCTCTGAGGATGTGTGCGTGCATGCTCAGTTACTCAGTCACACTGGACTCTGTGATCCTATGGACTGTAGCCCACAGTGTCCATGGGGTTCTCCAGGCAAGAATACTGGAGTGGGTGGCCATTTTCTTCTCCAGGGGATCTTTCCAACCTAAGGATGGAATCCGAGTCTCCTGCATTGACAGGCATTGAAAGTGAAAGTGAAACTGTTTACCTCAGATGGGGACTTGAACTCATGTGGCTGGTACTCAAACCCAGCCAAAACCCACAGTACCTGGTTTCAGGACTTAATGAAGCTCAGGTTCTTGATGTCTCATGGCAGAAAGAATTCAGTGAGAGACAAAGTGATAGGTAAGAAATGGATTTATTTAGAGAGAAACACACTCCACACACAGAGTGTGGACCATCACAGAGGGCGAGTCTAGCGGTCCCGAAATGTGGTGTAGTTAGCTATTATGGGCTAGGCTAACAGTTGTGGGAGGATTATTCCAACTGTTTTGGGGAATGGGCGGAGATTTCCAGGAGTTGAGCCACCACCCAATTTTTGGTCTTTTCATGATGACTTGAAACTGTCATGGCACCTCTGGGTGTGTCATTTAGCTTGCTTATTGAGGATCAGATCTAGTCAAAGTTGACTTGTCTGCCACCTTGGACCCATATGATTCTAACTGGTTTATGTTGTATCCTTAGGCTATGTTATTCTTTCAGAAGTTGTGCCCTGCCCACTTCCCTCCTGTTTCAAAAGTGTTAGTTGCTCAGTCGTGTCTGACTCTTTGCAAGTCTATGGACTGGTGTCCACCAGGCTCCTCTGTTCATGGGCATGGGCATTGGCCAGAGGATATTTTTACCACTGAACCACCTGAGAATCCCATTGTAAGGACGAATAGAGGTTAATAGATGCCCTGGTGGTTCCGGCCAATCCCTGGTTTGGGAAGACCCCTGGAAAAGGGAATTACAACCCATTCCAGTATTCTTGCCTGGAGAATCCCATGGACAGAGGAACCTGGTGGGCTACAGTCCACGGGGTTGCAAAATGTCAGACATGACTGAATGACTAACACACAGAGAAGGGAAAAGCATTCCTGGAAAAGAAAGAACATGGGCAGAGGTCTTTAGAAGGAAGAATTAAAAGGGATTAAAGTGGCCACAGGACTGGAAAAGGTTAGTTTTCATTCCAATCCCAAAGAAAGACAATGCCAAAGAATGCTCAAACTACCACACAATTGCATTCATCTCACACGCTAGTAAAGTAATGCTCAAAATTCTCCAAGCCAGGCTTCAGCAATACATGAACCGTGAAATTCCAGATGTTCAAGCTGGTTTTAGAAAAGCCAGAGGAACCAGAGATCAAATTGCCAACATCCGCTGGATCATTGAAAAAGCAAGAGAGTTCCAGAAAAACATCTATTTCTGCTTTATTGACTATGCCAAAGCCTTTGACTGTGTGGATCACAATAAACTGTGGAAAACTGTGAAAGAGATGGGAATACCAGACCACCTGACCTGCCTCTTGAGAAACCTGTATGCAGGTCAGGAAGCAACAGTTAGAACTGGATATGGAACAACAGACTAGTTCCAAATAGGAAAAGGAATACGTCAAGGCTGTATATTGTCACCCTGCTTATTTAACTTATATGCAGAGTACATCATGCGATGTGCTGGGCTGAAAGAAGCACAAGCTGGAATGAAGATTGCCGGGAGAAATATCAATAACCTCAGATATGCAGATGACACCACCCTTATGGTAGAAAGTGAAGAGGAACTCAAAAGCCTCTTGATGAAGGTGAAAGTGGAGAGTGAAACTGTTGGCTTAAAGCTCAACATTCAGAAAACGAAGATCATGGCATCTGGTCCCATCACATCATGGGAAATAGATGGGGAAACAGTAGAAACAGTGTCAGACTTTATTTTTGGGGCTCCAAAATCACTCTAGATGGTGATTGCAGCCGTGAAATTAAAAGATGCATACTCCTTGGAAGGAAAGTTATGACCAACCAAGATAGCGTATTCAAAAGCAGAGACATTACTTTGCCAAAAAAGGTCCATCTAGTCAAGGCTATGGTTTTTCCAGTGGTCATGTATGGCTGTGAGAGTTGGACTGTGAAGAAAGCTGAGCGCCGAAGAATTGATGCTTTTGAACTGTGGTGTTGGAGAAGACTCTTGAGAGTCCCTAGGACTGCAAGGAGATCCAACCAGTCTATCCTAAAAGAGACCAGTCCTGGATGTTCTTTGAAAGGACTGATGTTGAAACTGAAACTCCAATAGTTTGGCCACCTGATGCGAAGAGTTGACTCATTGGAAAAGACTCTGATGCTGGGAGGGATTGGGGGCAGAAGGAGAAGGGGACGACAGAGGATGAGATGGCTGGATGGCATCACCAACTCGATGGACGTGAGTTTGAGTGAACTCCAGGAGTTGGTGATGGACAGGGAGGCCTGGCGTGCTGCGATTCATGGGGATGCAAAGAATACGACACGACTGAGCGACTGAACTGAACTGAACTGAAAGGGACTAAAAGGGAGCCTGTGTTGTGGAGCATAGAAAGCAAGAGGATGTCAGGGAGGAAAGACCTTTTCTCTACCCTCTTATGTTCAGCATGGGGGGCTTGTGAATTAAATTAACAAAAGACAGACTAGCAGGAGAAAAGAAACCACTCACACACATAATGGAGACTACTGAAGAAATAGCTCAATAAATGGTTAAAGTTAGAAGCTCATGTTCCTAACTTAGTAAGGAAAGGGGAAGGGGAGAAAAGGCCTATATGGGAAGAACAAATGAGTTTCTTTAGAAAACAAAAATGGGTTTCCAGAAGAATGAATGGAAAATAAGAAAGTTTGTGGGACTTCTCTGATACTCCAGTGGCTAAGACTCCGTGCTCCCAAAGCAGGGGGCCTGGGTTCCATCCCTGTTCAGGGAACTATGTCCCACGTGCCGCGACTAAAAATTCTGCATGCTACAGCTAAGACTTGTCACAGCCAAATAAATAAATATGTATATATAGAAAAAGGAAGTTTGTGATAATGGCTGTTCATGCAGGCACAAGCAGTCTCACTGACTTCATCATGGTCATAAAACTCCTCCAGAGAGGGGATTATGGTAAGTTTACTCTTGATATCCTTCTTAGGGAGTAAGCAGCCCTGAAGAGGGAATATGTGGCAGCCTTACTTTCTAGAAGTTTCTGCTTTTAGTCAGATAAGGGAAGCTCCAAGAAGGCGTCTTTCTGCATCTGTTGACTCCCCTATGTCTTCACCTTAAAAAATTTTCATACCAACTCTGGATTCTAGGTGGGTCCCCACAGGAGACTGATGCAAGGTGACGCCTGTTCCTTACTGAGGTGGGAAGAATTGAAGGGTTATAAACAGAGAGAACTACAGGATCAGATTTGCATTTGTTCAACTGGGGGCACATTTAAGAACTCCAAGAATTGATGATGAATAGGCAGCTAGCTGTATGTACTAGTTTAGAACTCAGAGAAGAGGTCTAAAGACCTTTGTAGAGTCATGTACGTATAGATGGTAATTATAGACCAAGGTATGGAAGAGATCACCTAAGGAGACAATGTATAGGAATATAATGTTCCTTCCCCCACACCTATGAATAAAAGAAAGAAGGGGGGTAGGGAGAGAGGGACGAAGGAAAGAGGAAAGAAAAAAAAGATAAAGGAAAAGTTGTCAAGAAAGAAGGCTAGGGTGCAGGAAAGCAACCCGTTTCTAAGTTTGCAGGTAAGACCTCTGTGAAATTGTAACTAAATTATTATTTCATTGCAACTTGAACCTTGGAGTTGTCTCCTTATCTGACAAATGGAATTTAAAATCTCTACTTCAGCTGTTTTAAAGGGACTGTTGGAACTCAAATGAAAATTTGAGTATGAAAATTCTTCAAAAATACAAAGTATTACAATATGTCATTGTTAGCTGAGAAGAGAAAGTGAAGCAGAGAAAAAAAATTTATTGTAAGCTTACTAATATGCCACACTGTGCCAACTTATTTGCATGATTAAGCTTCACTGCAGCCACAACAGATTAGACCCAATAACCCCGTTTTACAGGTGAGAAGCTAAACTGAGGCTCAGCAAGGTAAAGAGATTGCCTAAAGTTTCAGAGCTGGGACTGAAATCCACACTCTATTTAGTTAATAGAGCTAAAATTCACACTCACATATGACACCATTACCCAAACTTTTCCTTTAAAGAATTTTTTCTCCCCTTCTTTACAAACCACGTGCCTTTACTCCCCACCTGTCACATACAGATTTTTCAGCTCAGTGTAATACAGTGAAAGTGAGTATAAATCCAATATCGAATGTCATAGAGATACAAGGTCTGGCCTGGGCCCCTCCTCCAGCCTCCTGCATACGGGTAAAACCGTTCTTCTGACACTGGGGAAATGAAGAACAAGGTCAGCGTGGGTCCCTGCTGCCTGGCACACAGTTTGGCGAACAGCGTTACATTGTTTACCAATTCCTATATGTTCACGGACTCACCACAGACCTTTCACATGAAGGATTGGCAGTTGTTTATCTATTTGTTTATTTCTGGCTGTGCTGGGGGTCTGTGTGGCTTTGTACTGGCTTTCTCTGGGTTCCGAGCGAGGGGGCTGCTCTTTGTTGTGGTGTGCAGGCTTCTCATCGCAGTGGTTTCTCTCGTTGTGGAGCTCGGGCTCTAGGATGTGCAGCTTCGGTAGTTGCAGCCTGCGCTAGAGCACAGGCTCAGTAGCTGGGGCACACGGGCTCAGCTACCCCGTGGCATGGGGCATCTTCCCAGATGAGGGATTGAACCTGTGTCCCTGCACTGGCAGCCGATTTTTAACCACTGGACCACTAGGGAAGTCCATATCTAATCTAAAAGAGCTAGAAATTTATAAAATTCCTATCTCTAGATCATGTAAATCAAATCCTATTACATCAAAGGTATTCCCAGGCCTCAGCCAACCATTTTTCTTACACTATAAGAATGGAACATTTTTCTTACACTCTCAATGGAACAGTAAGGAAAAGCTTTGGACAGTGTAGGTGGACAGTTCTTCAACAACTATGTACTGAAAACCTTCAACATACAGAGGATATTATAATATGTATAGCTTGCACGCTATATATATCATATGGCAGCCATCCTACCGTCATTGCAGATGAGAAATAGCTGCTCTCGCTTTAGTGGAGTCAGAGAGGTTATGTGACTAGGGAGGCTGAGGACAGATTCACAGGAGCTGCTTGAGTTTTGAAGACAGGGTTCAGAAGGGTGCATAAGAGAGCATTCCAGGCCGGGGGAACTACACCAGCAAGGCACAAGGTTGGAAAACAGACAGGCAAGTGTAGGCACGCAGACAGGACCCCCCGAGTCAGCAGGAGCGTGTGGTGGGAGCTGCAGCTGGACATTGGGGTGAGGAGCATATCACAGACACTCTGACTGCTGAGTCACCTTAGCCTTGGCACTGCTGATATTTTGGACTAGATTTTTCTTTCTGTGGAGGAGGTGAAGGTAGGGAGGACAGAAGCCTCCTGTGCATTGTAGGATGGTTAGAGCACCCCTGGTTTCTGCCCACTAGGTGCCAGTACTACCTTCACCCCCGGTTATCCCCCTCCCCCCACTCACTTGTGACACAAAAAAATGTCTTCAGACATCACCATAGTCCCATGGGGAACAAATCCTTCACTAGGTTGAGAACTCCTGGGTTAAGGCATTGTGACGGTGTGCATGAGCTATGTGTGTTTTTCTCAGGGTCAACACATTCTTCCATTCACCACCAGGACTCCCATCCTCAAGGCCCCAGGACAGTGACCTGGAGACCATCCTCCTGTAGGACCCAAAGACTCAGTTGTGGGAGCTGTCCTTATTCACCAGTCCCTACTTCAGCATGCCTGGAGAATGCCTCTAGTGGAGCAAGGACAGGTAAAATGCAGAAAGTTAAGGTTAACAAAAGTGCTCTGGTATCCGACTCTTTGTGACCCATGGACAAGAGCCCGCCAGGCTCCTCTGTCCTTGGAATTCTCCAGGCAAGGATATTGGAGTGGGTTGCCATGCCCTTCTCCAGGGGATCTTTCCAACCCAGGGATCAAACCTAGATCTCCCGCATTACAGGCAGATCCTTTACTGTTTGAGCTACCAGGGAATAGTTCCTTTCACTTTTGAGGTTAATAAGTGTGGCCTGGTATCCCAGTAGAAATAAAACACCTAAAACAAGGATATTAGACAAAAACATATGGAAAGCTCTGAAGCAACTTAGTATTAATGTAAAACATCACACCCATTAGGGAGTGATTACTATAAAAAAGGGGGAAAATGAAAACATCAAGGATGGCTATAAAGGATTGGCAAAGATATGAAGAAATTGAAACCCTTGTGCACTCTTGGTGGGAAGGTAAAATGGTACGACCACTGTGGAAAATAATATGGAGGCTCCTCAGAAAGTGTAAACTAGAGCTACCAAGTAAGCCAGCAAGTCCACCAATGGGTATACACCCAAAGAATTGAAAGCAAGGTCCTGAAGCCGTGTTTGTACATGCGTGTTCATAACAGCATTATTCACCATAGCTAAAGCATGGAAAAGACCTTAATGGTCATTGGAAAAGACCCTAATTCTGGGAAAGATCGAAGGTAGGAGGAGAAGGGATGACAGAGGACGAGATGGTTGGGTGTCATCACTGACTCAATGGACATGAGTTTGAGCAAGCTCCAGGAAATGGCGAAGGACAGGGAGGCTTGGTGTACTGCAGTCCATGGGGTCGCAAAGATTCAGACATGACTGAGAGACTGAACAACAACAAATCATGGAAACAACCCAAGTATTCACCAAGCAATGAATGGACAGGCAAAATATGGCATAGACCTACAATGAAATATTATTCAGCCTTAAAAAGGAAGAAAATTCTGCATTATGCAATAACCTGGATGAACCTTGAACATTCTAAGGGAAATAAGCCAGTCACAAAAAGACAAATACTGAATGATTCCACTTACATGAAGTACTTAGTGTAGTCAAAATCATAGAGACAGAAAGTAGAATGATGGTTGCCAGGCTCTGGGGAGAGTGGGGAGTGGAAAGTTATTTTTTAATGAGCATAGAGTTTCGGTTCTGTAAGATGAAAGAGTTATGGTGATGGATGGTGGTGATGGTTGCAAAACCACATGAATAAATTTAATACCACTTAACTGTAGGCCTAGAAATGGTGAAGATGGTACACTACAAGGATTTAATGTATAGCACAGGGAACTCTATGTACGTTTTAAAATCTTTACCCCTCATTCTCTCCCTCCTCCTCCCTTCTCCCTGCCTACCAGGCTGGAGGGAACTATATTCAATATCAAGTTCCTATAATGGAAAATAATCTGAAATACATATATATATAACCAAATCACTTAACTGTATAACTGAGACAAACAAAATATTGTAAATCAACGATACTTCAATTTTAAAGACATGGTGAAGATGGCCAATTGTATACTATGTGTATTTTACCACAATAAAAAATGGGAAAAACTAACATGAAGAATAATGGGAAAGTGTTCCATTTCCTTCTGAATACTGAGCCCTTTAGCAACAAAACCACACACTGTGCTTGTCCCGGAGTCGGACAGTGAAAAACTGTTCACAGGGAAATGCCATCCAATTGGATCTGGCATCAAGCCAACTAGAGCCCCCGATTAACGCCGGCTGGGGTGCTTAGAGGCGGGTGTATTGTTTTCTTGCCCTCTGTGACAAGCAGATTGTTGATAGGAGAACGCTGTGAAAATGTTTATCATTATTCTGGCTCTTCCAAACTAGAGTTTCTAGAACACAAACTTTCCTCAGGGACGCTGACATTGGGATGGAATGTCACGGGCAGTATAGGGACAGAGCTCAAGTGCAGCTGAGTGGCCTTGGGGAGCTGAGCTCTCTGTCTCCCCACAGCCTTTCTGCTGTTTTGTCTGGAACCTCTTCCCTCCTGGTTTTGTCTGGAAAGAAAAGCTTGTAAAACACCCGTGGTGGAGGCCAGGAAAAATTTTATAACTTCATTCTAGTACTGTTAGAATGAATATTTCAGAAATAAAATCTCCATTATAATGATCAGATCAGATCAGTCAGTCGTGTCCGACTCTTTGCGACCCCATGAATCGCAGCACGCCAGGCCTCCCTGTCCATCACCAACTCCCGGAGTTCACTCAGACTCACGTCCATCGAGTCAGTGATGCCATCCAGCCATCTCATCCTCTGTCGTCCCCATCTCACTTCGTGGAGCTTCACAGATAATGCATTTTTTACACATTAAAGGTTTGTGGCAACCCTGAGTTGAGCAAGTCAATCAATGCCTTTTTTCCAGCAGCATTTGCTCACTTCATGTCTCTGTATCACATTTTGGTAGTTCTCGAAATCTTTCAAACTTCCTCATTATGATTATATTTGTTACAGTGATCTGTGATCAGTGAGTTTTGATGTTACTGCTGCTGCTGCTGCTAAGTCGCTTCAGTCGTGTCCGACTCTGTGCGACCCCACAGATAGCAGCCCACCAGGCTTCGCCATCCCTGGGATTCTCCAGGCAAAAACACTGGAGTGGGTTGCCATTTCCTTCTCCAATGCATGAAAGTGAAAAGTGAAAGTGAAGTCGCTCAGTCGTGTCCGACCCTTCGCAACCCCATGGACTGCAGCCCACCAGGCTCCTCCATCCATGGGATTCTCCAGGCAAGAGTACTGGAGTGGGGTGCCATTGCCTTCTCCATTGATGTTACTAGTGCAAAAAGATTATGACTCACTGAAGGCTCAAATGATGCTTAGTATTTTTCCCATCTTGGGCATGAAGTGTTATTCTTTTCTAAAATTTATTTTATTGAAGTATAAATTCCAGTCGAGCTATTCCAAATCCTGAAAGATGATGCTGTGAAAGTGCTGCACTCAATATGCCAGCAAATTTGGAAAACTCAGCAGTGGCCACAGGACTGGAAAAGGTCCGTTTTCATTCCAATCCCAAAGAAAGGCAATGCCAAAGAATGCTCAAACTACCACACAATTGCACTCATCTCACACGCTAGTAAAGTAATGCTCAAAATTCTCCAAGCCAGGCTTCAGCAATATGTGAACCGTGAACTTCCTGATGTTCAAGCTGGTTTTAGAAAAGCCAGAGGAACCAGAGATCAAGTTGCCAACATCCGCTGGATCATGGGAAAAGCAAGAGAGTTCCAGAAAAACATCTATTTCTGCTTTATTGACTATGCCAAAGCCTTTGACTGTGTGGACCACAATAAACTGTGGAAAACTGTGAAAGAGATGGGAATACCAGACCACCTGACCTGCCTCTTGAGAAATCTGTATGCAGGTCAGGAAGCAACAGTTAGAACTGGACATGGAACAACTGACTGGTTTCAAATAGGAAAAGGAGTATGTCAAGGCTGTATATTGTCACCCTGTTTATTTAACTTCTATGCAGAGTACATCATGAGAAACGCTGGACTGGAAGAAACACAAACTGGAATCAAGATTGCTGGGAGAAATATCAATAACCTCAGATATGCAGATGACACCACCCTTATGGCAGAAAGTGAAGAGGAACTCAAAAGCCTCTTGATGAAAGTGAAAGTAGAGAGTGAAAAAGTTGACTTAGAGCTCAACATTCAGAAAACGAAGATCATGGCATCTAGTCCCATCACTTCATGGGAAATAGATGGGGAAACAGTGGAAACAGTGTCAGACTTTATTTTTCTGGGCTCCAAAACCACTGCAGATGGTGACTGCAGCCATGAAATTAAAAGACGCTTACTCCTTGGAAGGAAAGTTATGACCAATCTAGATAGCATATTCAAAAGCAGAGACATTACTTTGCCAACAAAGGTCCATCTAGTCAAGGCTATGGTTTTTTTAGTGGTCATGTATGGATGTGAAAGTTGGACTGCAAAGAAGGCTGAGCACCGAAGAATTGATGCTTTTGAACTGTGATGTTGGAGAAGACTCTTGAGAGTCCCTTGGATTGCAAGGAGATACAACTAGTCCATTCTGAAGGAGATCAGCCCTGGGATTTCTTTGGAAGGAATGATGCTAAAGCTGAAACTCCAGTACTTTGGCCACCTGATGGGAAGAATTGACTCATTGGAAAAGACTCTGATGCTGGGAGGGATTGAGGGCAAGAGGAGAAAGGGACGACAGAGGATGAGATGGCTGTATGGCATCACTGACTCGATGGACGTGAGTCTGAGTGAACTCCGGGAGTTGGTGATGGACAGGGAGGCCTGGCATGCTGCGATTCATGGGGTTGCAAAGAGTCGGACACGACTGAGCGACTGATCTGATCTGATAGTTGTTTTACAATATTCTGTTACCTTCTGGTGCCCTGCAAAGTGATTCAGTTATATATACATATATATATATATTTATATATATATATCTTTTTCATATTCCTTTCTGTTATGGTTTATCACAGGATATTGAATATAGTTTCCAGTGCTATACAGTAAGACAGTGCTGTTTATCCATTCTGTATACGATAGTTTATATCTGCTAATCCCAAACTCCATTTCCTTACCTCCCCCACCACACCCCACTGGCAAGGTGGTCAGCCTTTTTTTACCAATTAGGTATATTTTTTTAATTCACATACAGTTGATTTGCAATATTATATTAGTTTCAAGTGTACAGCATGGGGATTCAATAGTTTTATAGATTATACTCCATTTAAAGTTATAAAATAATGGCTATATTTCCCTGTGCTGTACTATATATCCTTGTTGCTTATTTTATATATAGCAGTTTGTACCTCTTAATCCCACACCCCTAAGTATTTTTAAATTAAGATATGTATGTTGCTTTTCTAGACACAGTGCTGTTGCATGTTTAATATATAGTACTATAGTACAATGTATACATAACTCTTACATGCGCTGAGAAGCCAAAAAAAAAGTCAGGTGACTCACTTTATCAAGATATTCAGTTTATTGTGGTGACCTGGAACCAAACTCATAGTATCTCCAAGGTTTGCATGTATTTCCTGTCTGGAGAGGGAAATGGCAACCCACTCCAGTATTCTTGCCTGAAGGATCCCATGGACAGAGGAACCTGGCAGGCTTCGGTCCATGGGGTTGCAAGAGTCGGACACGACGTAGTGACTAAACCACCACCACCACCACTGTCTGTAAAGGGGTTAGCAGCCCAGTGTGAGGAAGCTGAAGCTTGGAGAAGATAGATGACCAACAAGGATACCAGATGGTAACCCATACAGTGAGAATTTGAACCCAGTTCAAATCCTGTGTCTCATGAACCCCTGAATTCTCATATGACATTGATATTCAACATCAGGCCTGTCCACATAGGAGGATGGTGTGCCTCTCTGTCACAGAAAACCTGTCTCCACTGATACTTGCTTTACGTTAAGGCTGGGAACTTGCAGCTTCTTGTCCCACTTCCCTACCTAGTAGTGGTTGAGAACCCACCACTGCTCCCTTTCTGCTCTTGGGGGAAAAAAAAAAAAAAAGTTTCTTGTAGTTGTTTATTGACTGTAGAAAATCCTGAAAAGCATAAGAGGCAATTTTAAAAAAATTATCCATTATGACAAAACCTTAAGATGATCCTTTTAAATAACTTGACACATTTTCTACATACAATTCATCTTTCAGAGCCCCCTTGATGCAGCCTCTCCATGGGCTCCTGAATACTGATCAGTGGAAGCATTCACAGGCAGGCCCACCCAAGGAACTACCAACAGAAAGTCCAAGAAACAATAACCCAGGGACTTCCCTGGTGGGGTAGTGGCTAAGACTCAAAACTCCCAATGCAGGGGACCCAGGTTCGATCCCTGGTCAGGGAACTAGATACCACATACTGCAACTAAGTTTTCATGCCACAAATAAAGATCCCACATGGGGCGACTAAGACCCAGCACAGCCAAATAAATAAAATAGAAATGAATATCATAGAGGTTTCTCCCTTTATTCTCATGGGTAAAGACTTTTCCAAAGTGGCCCTCACAACACTGAGTCCTGCCAGCCTCAACAGAAAAACAATTTTGGAGCCAACTTTTGGAGAAACTTGGAGAACTGATACACAAAAATGAATATACCTCTTCCTTCTTTAACTTCTTATCCTGAGCATAATGCTGCTGCTAAGTCACTTCAGTCGTGTCTGACTTTGTGCGACCCCATAGACGGCAGCCCACCAGGCTCCCCCGTCCCTGGGATTCTCCAGGCAAGAACACTGGAGTGGGTTGCCATTTCCTTCTCCAATGCATGAAAGCGAAAAGTGAAAGTGAAGTCGCTCAGTCGTGTCCGACCCTCAGCAACCCCATGGACTGCAGCTCTTCCATCCATGGGATTTTCCAGGCAAGAGTACTGGAGTGGGGTGCCATTGCCTTCTCTGGAGCATAATGCTGATTTTGTTCAAATCTGAGCCTAGCACCTTTAGAAGCCAGGCACCCCACTCAGGCTAATATGAGGTGTATAGCTACAGCCCTAGTCATTATCCAGGTCATAGATCACCTGGCCCTTATCCGTCTAAACTGACCAAAAGAAATATAATGCAAGGTGCATGTACTATTTAAAATTTTACAGATGTCACATAAAAAAGTAAAAGGGAACAAGTGAAATGAACTTGAATAACACTTTACTTAACCCACTATATCCAAAATATTATTGCATCAGCATGGAACAATATTAAAAATATTATAATGAGCTCTTTTATATTCTTTCCCTGTGTTAGGTCTTTGACATCTGAGGTGTATTTTACCCTGAGAACACCTCTTAGTTTGTAGCAGTCACATTTCAAATGCTCAGGAGCTGCAAGTGGCCAGTGGCTGCCATATAGGATAGCGTAGTTCCAGATCAAGTTTAGCGCCAATTGGTGACCTGCATCGATCTCCCTGACTATATGCCCATTCCCAGATCATTTCCCAACTGGTCCTGAATGCTCCAAGGGTGGGAGAAATGAAGAAAGATCTTTTCTGCACCCTAGAGAGGCCCTGCCCTCCACAGCGGTGGGCAAGAAACAGAAGCTGACGAGAATCTCTGCTGATCTGGTGATGATTCGGTTCAGCATCATCTCAAGATGTGAGCCCATATCACCTTCAGGAAAAACAGGAGAAGAACCCACTTGCTTCTCAGAGTCCTCCCCAGGGCTTCTTACTGCAAGCACAATCAAGTCTAAACTCTGTAGACTGCCATCTGGCACGGACTTACCTACTCTCCAGCTTTATTTCTCACGACTTCCCTGTGGGACCTTAGCAACTTGGCACCCCACAAGCATGCCAGGCATCTTCCTGCCTCCACAACCCGATGTATGCCATATTTCCCTAGCTAGAATGTTCTTAACTGCTCAATTCCCACCCAATTCTGAAGGCCCTGTTCTCCATTTCTTCCCTGAAGCCTTCTTTAATGATTCCTGCTTGAAAGGTCTTTGTCCTCAGATATCTACAGTACACTTATCAGCAATAACCAGGTCAATGGTTCTATTTTAGGACATGCCTTATTACTTTTCATTTAAGACTGTAAATACCTGAAGAGTTAGGGTCAGAGTCTTGGGTAATAACAATAATAAATAGTGTTTAAAGTCTATTGAGCATTAGTTTATTTCAGGCACTGTGCTAAGAATTTCACTTTGAATCCTCACAACAATCCTGGGAAATTATTGCAACTTTATAGCTGAGAAAACAGAGGCAAATAAGAGACCTTACCCAGTCACACAGCCAAGTGTATCTGCAAAGCCAGGCAGTTTGAATGCAGAGCCTAACCACTTCCCAGCCAACCCACGGGTTTGTCCACCTCTCCAGCTGTGGTTGTTCCTTCCCTGACACAATGCTGTGAACTTGGTAGACATTAAATATGCATTTAATTATACATCAACTACTTGGGGTTTTTCCAGAGCATCTGATAAAGTATTAGACACAGAATAGCGATTTAATAGAGATTTTAAAATTAATGCCCTGCACCTACGAGGCCACCAAAGGACTGGAAGTTCCATGCACAGCCTGGAAGTCCATTCCTCCATCTCCCATCCCCTCCTCTGCCCCTACAGCCCTGGGCTGCGCCTGCAAAGGCTGCTCCATGACGTTAGCTTTCTTCTCAGTCTGGGCAGCATTGTGCAGAAAATACTGGATAATGGGGAGCAAAGACCATCCCCATGGGACACAAGGGAATTTCCCCCCATTTTTAAAAACCTTATCTGCTTATTTGGGGCTCTGATCTCTAAGAGGCAATTTAATGCTCCTTCTTGAAACCCCAAAGTCACATACCCAGTCCCTGGGAAGCTGAGATAGTAAGAAAGCCCAACGTTTAGGATTACTCTTTGATAAGAGTCTTGTGTAAACAGATCGCGTTGAAAAGCTGGGCTCATCCCCACACTTCTCTCCTTTCTTCCTCTCTTGCTTGGAAGATTGCAAGATTGTGCAGTCCCCCCTGAGACCCGGGCAATGACAGACCAACTGCACAGTGCTTTGAAACACGCGCCAATACGGTTCAGTTCACAGCCCTGGGTGTCATCCTCCCCGTCCCATGCCCCCACCCCCCATCCTCTCATCCCCCCACCCCCCATCCCCCCATCCCCCTACCCCTGGCGGTGGGGGGCGGGGAGAGCACACCGATTGCTTAGCCCTGTTTCTGGGCACATCCTGCTGGCACTTACTCATTTACATTTTGAAACTAGAGCAAAGTTCATGGGTGTCTGGCTTCTGCACCCTAGGCGTTGCCCCAGTCCTGTTTTGAAAAACACAGACAATAGCAGCCTTGGGGAACTGCCCTCCGAAAATAGCACGGCCCCACAGTATTTTGGAAGCACGTTTCTTTGTGGCGAGTCTCTCGCTTTGCGACAGTGGTTCCACCCAAAGATGTAAATAGCAACGAGAAAGGCCTCTATTAGGTTTTGTGGTGGCAGGTTCTTTTTCCTCCCCTGAAGGGTCACTTGTATTTTTACTTAACTGGAGATCAAAGTGTCCACACGCGGAGGCCCTGTGGCCCTACCCTTGAACTCTGAGAGTTCCTTGCTTCCCCCCCACACCCCCTTTCAGTGCGCTAGCTGCTCTGTCTCAGCACTGTCCCGCTGGGTCCCCTTCTGAAGACTGGTCACCCCAGCTGCAAAATGGGGGTAACACAGTTCAGTCTCACTGCTGTTGGGAGGGTTGAGAGAGCAAGCAAAGCTCCAGGCCTGGTACCACACCTCCCTCGACAGCCCCCGGCACCTAGGCCATGCTTTGGATGGGTGACGCGGGAACAGGAATGAGGGACCCTCTTTTCCCTCCCCTCCATGCAGATGCACTTAGCAGGCAGCCCCAGGGACTGGTCAGGGCCCTGGGGGCTTCAGGTGGAAGCAGCCTGCTCTGAGCCCAGTTTGCAGGTTTCCAGGCCCAGCCCTTCAGCGAAGAACTTTTTGTACATTCCACAGCAACTGAAAGGGCTTTTGTCCCCACAGGGGAAGAACAAACAACAAAAGCAATTGTGTGTCTCCTCACAGGCCTGCACAGCTTGGAAATAGAAACTTCTTTCTCCAAGAGACCGTTCTGCCTGAGTGGTGGTAGCCTCATAACTGGGGTGCGGGGTCTGAGTTCCCACGTGTGTGGTAGGGTGTGCATCACACACACAGTATACTCATACACACAAACCCAGAAACTGCTTCTGGTCAGACAGGGCTGGAAGTCAGAGGTGCCACAGCTACAAGGGGCCTCGGGAAAGACATGCAGCAAGCCCCCCTCCCCACAACCAGGAGACCAGGGAGTCCTGTGACTTGCCACAGGTCACACCATTCTTCTCAGGCCTCTCAGCCCAGTCTCATGAAGACCATCAGGCAGCATGAGAGAAAGAGCTATGGACGTCTATCTACACCCTTCAAACACATGGGCTTCCCTGGTGGCTCAGGTGGTAAAGAATCCGCCGGCAATGCTGGAGACCCGGATTCGATTCTTGGGTTGGGAAGATCCCCTGGAGAAGGAAACAGCTACCCACTCGTATTCTTGCCTGAAGAACCCCCATGGACAGTCCAGGTAGTCCTGGCAGGCTACATTCCATGGGGTCGCAAAATGCTGGACACAACTGAGCCACTTTCACTTCAAATACATAGTTATTTATGAAAAGGCCTATCAAAAGGTTGAAACCCCAGATAGCCCGTGTGAGATCAATTACATGGAAGAAAGAATTCTGACTGAGAGCAAGTAGATCTCTCATTTTGCCACGTTCTATCTTTTATTTCCCCCTTTTTCAGGTAACAGCCATAAAAGAAGAGCAAAGGTTTGAGGCGTTTTCCATTTTGTTCGTTAAAGGAAAAAGCTTTTCTTATCAAGTGAAATTATTACACATCATTTTATTGCCCCCTTAAATGGAGTCACCCGACCTGTCTTCCCTGCAGACGTGGCTGTTCGGTGCTGAGTCTGGGGGTCAGCTGTAGCTGATTCAGCCCAGGTGCATCTGGTGCCCCTTGCAGGTATGTGCGCGGGGGCTGCTTTTCTCTTTTGTGTCTTGTGCATGCTCAGTCACTCGGTCGTGTCCGACTCTTTGCAGCCCCATGGACTGTAGCCCACTAGGCTCCTCTGTCCGTGGAATTTTCCAGGCAAGAATACTGGAGTGATTAGCCATTTCTTACTCCAAGGGATCTTCCTGACCCAGGAGTCAAACCCGAATCTCGTTCTGAACCCGAACCTGAAAACTGACAGGCGGATTCTTTACAACCGTGCCACCTGGGAAGCTGTGTCTTCACAGTACCCCGAGTTTAAATATCATGAGCAATCTTTGTGCTGTAAAAAAGCATTCTTCAGCCTGGAGGGGTTGGAGAATGTCAGTGTTGTTTCCAGGTCCACCTGATTGACCAGTTCTACATCAAGCAGGACGTCCGTCCCCTCTCTCTAGGCCTCGATTTCGTCATTTGTGAAACATGGATTGACCTGCTGGTACCTGTCAAGTTTGCCTGTTACAGAATCACCTGGGACTCATGCAGTTTCCCAGCCCCCTTCCCTGGACTAGATGTGGGCAGAAGCTGGAATCTGTGCCTTTAAACCAAGCTTCCCGGTAGGTTTTTACCTAGTGGCTCATTTGGAAAGCACTAAAACACAACGATTGCTAAGGTTTGGCTCTACACTATGAGCTATAAATTTAGATAAACACTTCTTTAGAAAGGTGAAGTATGATAGTGATTTTGAAATGATATGCCTTGTATTTACTGAATATCATTTATTATGATCCTCAGTTTCCATGTTTAAACACATGAAGGGCACACCTTGTATTTCCCTTTGCAAATAAAAACCCCACCCAGGGGCTGTTCCTCATACAGCCTTAATCCTGCATTCAGACCTCCCCAGTCTTGCCCAGACCTCCCCAGTCTTGCCCGCAGAGGCCCCACTTCTCTAGGAGACACATTTCCCCTGACACATAACTCGCTCCCCTATCCTAGTTCCCCCCCTCCCCACCCCACTGTGGGTGCTTACTCAAATGTCACTAATCAGCGAGGCCTTCCATGGGGGCTAATTCGGCTGCCCCCCTCCATTTCCTGCCCTCCTCCTCTGCTTTGTTTTTCTACTCATCTCTACCTAACCTACCGAAGACACACCTATTTATTTGACTTGTCATCTGTCTCCCCCAACTAGAACACAAGCTCCTTAAGGGCAGAGATTTCCATCTGACTGATCTGTTTCCCACTAAAGCCTCAGGGCCTGGGTTGGGACACAGTAGATCCTCAATTAACATTTTTGGAGTCAATGAATGATTGATGAAGGATGGATGAATGATTGATGAAGGAACGAATAAATGAACTTCCAGGAAAGGCCTGGATATTTGACCTCCAGCCCCATGCCAGGTTCCAGACAAGTCCCTATCCTCTTGGCTTTTGCATGCACTGGTCACATCAGAATCCCATGACTGAGCTGCCTCTTGGGTGGACATTACTGCTTCTTAGTCCCTGGGTAGGAGGCTCCAGCTACCACCCCCAATCCCCTCCTGCTCACAGCTCCCTCCCTGATGCCTGACCTGTGTCCTTTGACACAGCTGCTCCTCCTCTGTTTCTTTCTTGCCCTTTCCTCTTAGGACCCAATGAGACCTTGGTCATCTTTGCTCCGCTCCCAGCCATACTCATGAACATTCTCTAAAACAAAATTTTCTCATTAAAAAGAGAGGAAATAACAGATGCTGGGATCCAGTTCTCAGTTAGAAGGATGAAACAAGAGTTGCAGGGCCAGGAAGGAGGTGAGATTAAGCTGCAGCCTTTAATCTGGGGCCCAGAGAAACCTTGGGGCCTGGGTTCAGGCTCTTGTGGCTCTTCTATTTTAACTGGCCTCTCTGATGTTTAATGTAAGTGAGCATTTGAATTAGGGGGAAATTGCTATGCTTGCTCACTGCAGAAAGTTTAGAATAAACACATAAAAAGAAAGACACTATAGCTAACACAAAGAAAATTCAATAGTGCCAGGCATTGTTATAAGTGCCTTTACATGTATCAACTTACTGAAGCCCACAACATGTAAAAGCAAAAAAATCACTGTGCTTCCAAAGTCAGGAAATATGGCCTATACCACAGTCAGGCAAAGCAAAACAAAACAAAACACAGAACATTTTGTACCCTGAAATAAACCAAAATAACAACAGATTCACCCCTGACTGGTTGAGACTTCCCTGGTGGTCCAGTGGTTACGAACCCACCTTGCAATGCAGGGGATGTGAGTTCAGTCCCTGGCCAGGGAACTAACATCCCACATGCCTTGGAGCAACAAAGACCACACACCACAACGAAAGATCCCACAGTGCAGATCTTGTGCTGCAACTAAGACCTAACAACTAACCTTAATACAACCAAATGAATAAATAAAGAACTTAAAAACAAAACAAAAAACCCTGACTGGTTGTGATACCCAAAGAATAAAATCTTGATTATTTCTTGTGAACCTGGACTCCTTAACAAAAGCAATTATTTAATGTCTGAAGACACCATGACCTTTGTGAATATGATCACTGCATGAGAAGGTTTTTTTTAAAAAATAATGAGCAGACTAATGTAAATGTGGTAGCTATACGATTTTTCTAGTTGCTGTGGCAAATTACATAACAAAGACTCTTGCAGTCTTTACAAGTAAATTTTTCCTTTCCTTTTCTAAAGCTTGTGTCTCAGTTTTTCTTTGATAAACTATGATGTAGTTTTGCCCAATTATTGTCCATTTTAGAGATGAGAAGACTGAGGCACAGTGACGCAGAGACACTGAATGACATGTGACTGACATGAATTCACACAGGCATTCTGCTGCAAACACACCCTCCCGCATAACTTAGCCACTCAACATAACCAATATTAACCCTTTAATGCTTAAACTTCCGGTCCTTCTCACTTACATATATCTTTATTTTTCAGGTTAAGAATGAGCCTGCCTCCTTTTCACTACATCTTCTTCAGCCCAATTTTTTACAATCGTCTGTCACCTAGCTGTCCATCATCCGGTATTACCAGTCTTAGATCTTTCCAATTCTGTACACTTGTGGGTAGCGTTTCTATGCCAAGTGCCGCTGTGTCAGGGATGAGAGATGAAAAGGCCAGGGTATCTCTGTTCCAGGAGCTCACTGGCTAGTGTATGATTCTCAATCCTGGCTGCATACTAGGATCATCTGAAGAACTCTTAAAATATATCCAACCACCCCAACTAAGACCACTCCCTGCAACAGGGGCCTGGGCATCAGCATTTTTAAAGTTCCCAGGTGATTTCAGTGTCCAGTCAGGGTTGAGATCTCAGGGTCAGGGGATATATGCTCCCACCAGATGTGTAACATCTGCCCTCTCTGACGCCCCCTTCCTGATTCTTGGGCCTAGACTCCAGCAGCTTCCCTGTGTTTGCAGAATTAACCCTTTAGTTTCTGCCCTTAGGCCTGCTAGACTTCAGCATCAACAGGCATAGGTTTGGGAGCCTCCTACCGACAGGGATCACCCTCTTCTTCCAACTCTTCTGTGTCGTTACGTAGAGAAAAGTGACAATATATTAGGAAGTGGTTCAGGAAAGACGTCATAGGTTTGGGAATCAGAAAGTCAGGGCATTAGTCCTCTCTTGGTGCACATATGACCCTGGCCCGGTCACTTGACCTCTCTAGAGGATGGCAGAAACATGAACAACTTAGCTTGTCCCATTTAATACCTGTAACCAATGGGTCAGTTGCGAGTTTTGAGGAAATCCATAAACTTGTGAAGTGACCACAGATGCTGCTGGTCCATGCCACGCCTTTGTACAAATCCAGATAAATTCTGGATGTTAGTAGTCCCTCAGCTGCACACTGTTAAGTAAAGAACAACTTGAACAATTAAACCTAACCTGGAAAGAACTTTATTTTTTTTTTAAGGCCTTAATTTTTGCTTTTTTTTTTTGAAATCACTATTGTATTTACTGATTTATGGCTGCACTGGGTCTTCATTGCAGAGTGCAGGCTTTCTCTAGTTGCAACGAGCTGGGGCTACCCTCTATTGTGGTGTGCAGGCTTCTCATTGCTGTAGTTTTTCCTGTTGCAAGCATGGGCTCCAAAGCGCTGGCTCACTAGTTGTGGTGCATGGGCTCAGTAGTCCCGTGGGATGTGGGATCTTCATGGACCAGGGATCTTGGAACCCGGGTCCCCTGCATTGGCAGGCAGATTCTTTACCACAGAGCCACCGGAAACCTAAAGGAACTTACTTTAAATGAAATTGAATTGACAAGAAAACACTGAGCCTGGACCTTCATTTGAGCTGAAATGAAGGGATTGCCCATGGGAAAGGGTGGAGGAGAGAGAGGAGGCTGCTGCAGAAACTCACGCACCTTCAAATGACTGAGTGGACTTCTCTGGCGATCCAAGACTCCAAGCTTCCACAGCATGGGGTGCAGGATTAATCCCTGGTCGGAGAATTAAGATCCTGCATGAATAAATAAAAACGACTTGTGAGCAAGGCTGGGCTGATCACACAGCACACCGCCAGCCTGCGCACTCCCAGCAGTCCACTGCGACTGAGAACTGGTTTGTAAAGCTAGCAACACAGGCATCCTTGCCTGCATTCACAGCTTTGCAAAGAGAGGTTGTTAAATAAAAAATTAAACATAATCATCACAGCTGCAGACATTAACCTTCCTGAAATGGGGCAGAGCATTTATGAACATTTGTGAAACCGGGCAACTGGGCTCTGAGATACTTCCAGCCCCTCTCTGCTTTCTCCTCCCATCCTTTGTGTCTACTGAACTTTTGTCCATGGCCAGTGTTCCTGGCTCCCTGCTTGCCATGTTCCTTCCCTCAGTCACCCCACCCTCCTTTCATTCCCAGTCTACCCTTTCAGTTAACATGAAAAGTTGTTGGGAAGACTGTAGACTTTGCAATCAGAGAGATCTGGATTAGATTCCCAATGAATTGTGTGCACTTGCATGCGTGCATGCTCCGTTGCTTCAGTCACGTCCAACTCTTTGCAACCCCATGGACTCCTGCCAGCCTCCTCTCTCCATGGGATTCTCCAGGAAAGAATACTGGAGTGGGTAGCCATTCCCTTCTCCAGGGGATCTTCCCAACCCTGGGATTGAAACTGCATCTCTTATATCTCCTGTGTTGGCAGGCAGGTTCTTTACTTAGGGCAGTTACAAAACTCACGTAAGCTTCAGCTTCCTACTCTATAAAATGGGGATTATGACACTTAACTGATACAATGACACTTGGCTGATAGGGTTGCCATGATCATGATTTAAACTAAACAAAAATATACACACAGTGTCAGGTGTATGCTGTACTGTGCTAAGTTGCTTCTGTCATGTCTGACTCTTTGCGACCCTATGGACTGTAGCCTACCAGGCTCCTCTATCCATGGGATTCTCCAGGCCAGAATACTGGAATGGGCTGCCATGCCCTCCTCCAGGGGCTCTTCCTGACTCAGGGATTGAACTCGTGTCTGTTATATCTCCTGCATTAGCAGGGGGTTCTTTACCACTAGCACCACCTGGGAAGCCCATTGGGCACATAGTGGGTGTTCAATAAATGTAGATTCTACCAATTTCTCTCTGGAAATGTTCTGCCCTCATTTACTTAAGTTTTTGGAGAAGGACATGGCAACCCACTCCAATTATCTTGCTGGAGAATCCCATGGACAGAGGAACCTGGTAAGGTAATTTATTCCAGTATAAATTTGGTTTTGGGGTTTTTTTGCTATGCCACACAGGAATGGAACCCATGCCCACTACAATGGGAGCACAGAGTCTTAATCACTGAACCACCAGGAAAGTCCCTAGATATTTATATTTTTTATTATTGAAAAGCATCTTTTTTTTTTTTAATATAACAGCAGTGTGTGTTAATTTGCTAAAGACCCAGAGAAGCAAAAGGAAAACAAAAAAAAAAAACCCACAAATGTCCCCCCATCTGTAATGTACATGTACATGCAGCAGCCATTTGTTGAGTGATATGAGTCAGGCAGCTGCTAAGCCCATTTGAACATTTAATCCTCACGACTCTATAAAATTGGTGTTATTTAAATCTCCATTTAACAGATGATTAAACAAAGTCTCGGAAAGACCAGGTGTGCTGCCCAAGTTCACACAGCCAATAAGGAGCAGAGCTAGGATTTTCAAGGCTTTATTTCTTGATAAGAAACTTTCAGGTGGCGGAGAAGATATTAATATTTGGGAGCTGGGGAGCTTTTCAGGGGCTCAGAAATCTCAGTCCTTCAGCAGCCTCCCTCTCCAGAGATCCCTGCCTGCTCCGCTGTCCCTGGCCTCACCCACCTGCCCACATGTGCCAGTTTCAGCAATTGCCTCATCTTTGGCAGCTGCGGCAGCCATATATTAATGTGTGCTGTATATTATTAATACATAATTAATATAACCCTGTGGGGGCTACTACAAAGCTTGGACAGAACTCTCCCTGGGAGGGCTGCTGACACAGAGCCAGAGGTCCTGCCTGT
This sequence comes from Bos indicus x Bos taurus, assembly GCF_003369695.1. Lineage (NCBI taxonomy): Eukaryota > Metazoa > Chordata > Mammalia > Artiodactyla > Bovidae > Bos > Bos indicus x Bos taurus. The sequence goes on from NC_040086.1 coordinate 29,463,534, forward strand.
CACTACTTTGCAGGATGACCTTGCATAGATCGCTTGAGAATCCCCATCTCTCAGGGGAATAATAGCAATCAGTTTTTCCTGTGGCTCTAAAGAAGAAAAAGTATATAAGACCACCCAGATAGTTTACTTTTTTTAAACTTTTTGTTTTGTATTGGGGTATAGCCGATTAACAACATTGTGATAGTTTTGGGTGAACAAGGAAGGGATTCAGCCATGCATATCCATGTATCCATTCCCCTCCAAACTCCCCCACCCATCCAGCCTGCCACATAACATTGAGCAGAGTTTCACGTGCTATAGAGTAGGTCCCTGTTGGTTATCCGTTTAAATACAGCAGTGTGTACATGTCTAGCCCTAACTCCCCAACTATCCCTATCCCCCAAACCCTCTCCCCAGCAACCATAAGTTCATTTTCTAAGTCTGTGAGTCTCTGTTTTGCAAGTTCATTTGTATCATTTCTTTTTAGATTCTACACATGAGGGATGTCATATGATATTTCTCCTTCTCTGTCTGACTTGCTTCACTCAGTATGACAGTTTCTTGGTCTATCCATGTTGAAGACCGCCCAGATAGTTTAAATGCCATATAACAGTTACTGAAACAACTAAAGGCAAGAATAGTCTACATATAACATGTTTACAATGTTCAAAGGGCATTTGATGAATTGAGATTAGGAGCAATAGATCAACCAATACCAAAGTTGCCTTAAGTCATGGTACAGGAGTAGGCAAATGCTTACTGATCAGAAAATTTACCTGACATGCAAACACAGAACAGGTAGGTTTAGTGTGGCAGTGCATGGGGGGAAGCCGAGGGTGAAACTGAGATTGGCTGTAGTCAGGTGAATCTGGGCTGAGGAATCCCCACTTTTGTCTGATCCTGATCCTTCCCGGAAGAGGCTGAGTTCCCTAACCTTAGTCTACCTTGTTTAGAGTTTCTGGAACCTGGGCTTTGTCTAAGGGTAAATTACATCTCTTTGAATCTCAGAATAAGAAGATTAAACTGAGAAATAGGAGGAGAGGGTGGGCTGAGGCTACCTTCAGATGCTCAAAACCCCAGGAGAGGGTCCTGCCGATGTCCTCATCTGAGTGTGGGCACCCCAACCAGCCAAGTGTGCTCAAATCAAGCCACCCATCGTTCAGACTCATGGCTTTCTTAGTCTAAAGCCCTAAGAAAAAGTGGTTTCAGGTGGCCAAAAAGTACATGAAAAGATGCTCACTAATTATTAGAGAAATGCAAATCAAAACTGCAAGGAAGTATTTCCTCACCTCAGTCAGAATAGCCATCATCAAAAAATCTACAAACTATACATGCTGGAGAGGGTGTGGAGAAAAGCAAACCCTCCCACACTGTTGGTGGGAATGTAAATTGGTACAACCACTATGGAGAGCAGTGTGGAGGATCCTTAAAAAACTGAAAATAGAGCTACCATTGTTGTTGTTCAGTCACTTGGTCGTTTCCGACTCTTTGCAACCTCATGGACTGCAGCACGCCAGACTTCCCTGTCCTTCACCATCTCCAGGAGCTGGCTCAAACTCAGGTTCATTGAGTCAGTGATGCCACTATCATCTACCATATGATCCCACAATCCCATTCCTGGGCATATATCCAGAGAAAGCCATAATTCAAAATGACACATGCACCCCAATGTTTATTGCATCACTATTTACAATAGCCAAGACTTGGAAGCAATCGAAATTTCCATCAATAGATAAATGGATAAAGAAGATTTGGTCCATATATACAATGGAATATTAGTCATAAAAAAGAACTAATTGATGCCATTTGCAGCAACATGGATGAACCTAGAGATTGTCCTGTGTGTATAGTGTTGGTTTTTTTTCGGCCGTGTGGCATGTGGGATCTTAGTTCCCCAACCAGGGATCGAATCCATGCCATGGAAGCACTGAGTCTTGACCACTGGGCCGCTGGGGAAGTCCCTGCAATATCATCATACTGAATGAAGTAAGTCATTCAGAGAAAGACAAATATCATGTGATATTGCTTATATGTGGAATCATTTTAAAAAATGGTACAAGTGAACTTTTCTACAGAACAGAAATAGAGTGACAGATGTAGAAAACAAACTTAAGGTTACCAAGTGGGGAAGGGGCGTGGGACAAATTGGTAGACTGGGATTCACATACACACTACTATATACAAAATAGATAACTAATAAGGACCTACTGTATACCACAGGGAACTCTACTCAATGCTCTGCGATGACCCATATGGAAAAGTAATCTAAAAAAGAATGGATATATGTACGTATATAACTGATTCATTTTTCTGTACAGCAGAAACTAACACATTATAAATTAACCATACTCCAATAAAAATTAATTAAAAAAAATAGAAGCCTTGTGGTTTTCAACCACCAGCTTCTGCAACAGGAAGAAGAAAGTACTATATGTCTTCCGGGCTTCAGCAGCCTCTGAAAACAATGCCGTTTCTGTTTCAGACAATGATGCCCTGAAATAACCTGCCCATCCCTCCAGTTTTGCTCACACCTAGTCAATAATTAATCAGCCAACTGGCATTCTTGGAGACACCAGTGGAGACCTGGTGTTATTTAGGCCGAAAAAGATACTCTGAGATTCACAGCCCTACTCCTGCCCTCAAGGAGTTTAGCATCCAGAGGGTGTTTGAATCACCTAGGAGCTGGGCACCATGGGCACAGGAGAAAAAACAGTACAGGAAATGCCTTCCCTAGCATCAGGTTGAGCAAAATACCACCCTGATGACATTTGCCTGTGTCTGCAAATGTTTACCCAGGGAAGGCACCACGTGGAGCTTTCCTTATACACCTAAATTTGCCTTTGCAGGCTGTATTTTCCTTACACATTTCCCAGGACTGAGAAAGGGAAGGCAAGGGATATTTATCAGTTGCTAACCAGTCAGCCCTGTGCTGGCAGCTTCGCAGGTGTCATTTCATCTCCCCAACCACCTGGTGGGAAATCCAGTTGTTCCTGCTTACCTCAGAGAGTTGGCGCCCCTGAAGGGCTAGGGCTCAGGGGCTAAGGACATATGTTTGTGAGTGAGTGGGGCGCTTAAGGAAAGCTCCAGCTCAGGAACTTTGGGTGCTGGCAAAGCAATGAGACTTCTTCCTGGAAGGTACAGGGGCCACAGAAGGATGATAGTGAGACGAGGCATCTGATCAAATCTGCAGGAAAGCTTTCTGACAGCTGTGTGAGGGCTGGTGGGGATGGAGGAGGAACGATTGTAGAATGAGAACAGGAGAAGGGCTCTGGACGAGCAAATTCGTTGTCCGCACCCCCTCACTACCCTCAGCCCCCAAACTCACACACAGAGTAATGGTCTCTGGATTCAAATAAAGCGTTTCAATAACCCAGTTTAAAATTGTACACCCCAGTCAGTGGCCCCTGTATTAATCTGGATAATCAGAATTGACTAAACTGAGTCAACTGAAAGAAAGAAGCTTGTGCTGTGGGCAACAGCCCTGGTAGGTGGCTGCTATGTGGACAGGCTTGATGAGATTTGGCATAATGGCTGAGGGAGTAGGGGGCAGGGGAGGGGCAGGAAGGCCCTGGGTTTTGGATTTAGTCAGGCTTTGAATTCTGACATTGAGAAAGTGATCCTGTTTATGCCTCAACTCTTCTGTAAGATAGATTTCATCATACCTGTTTCATGAATGTGGAGTTCGAGCATTCTCAGTGCCTACCACCTCAGTGGTGCCCAGAAAATACCAGCTGATGTCATCACTTGAACCTGGTTGCTCTACAGGGCCAGAGCAGGCCAGCTTGGCTCTTCCCCATGGAGCAACAGTGCCTCTTGGTGGCTAAATGGGGAATGACAGGCCCTCCAGGTGCCAGGGCCCTGCTCCTACCCACCCCACACCCCACAGGTTAGAAGTCTCCTTAGTCCTACCCACTCAGAGCTGACAACTCAGGCCCATCCAGCACACACCTCTCACAAGAGCCCATGCTTCATGCTCACCAGCAAGTGACAGGCTCAGTTGTCCCCAGTATGAGAGGACCTCAAACCTAGTGGGAACCATGAGCTAGGAAGAAAACACAACTTTCAGTAGCCTGATAAGTTTTCTAGACATGACCTTGACCTCCAAGCCCTCCCACTTGACCCCCAAGAATTATGAGTTGAAAGCAAAATGCCAGTTGCACAGACAGGCAGCGCTCAAAGAAAACAAGGCAGGAAGGATTCCATTCAGCAAATGCATTGAAGGCTCCATCCAGACCCCTGGCTCCAGGGCTAAGCCGTAGCTACAATGGTCAGCACAAAGAAAAAGAAAAAAGCCCTGACCTCAGGTGCTGACTATTAAGTGGAGAAATTATATCATCGGATACATAATTACAGACTGTAACAAAGACACCAAGGAAAGGTTCAAGGTGCTGACCCCACCCAAGACAAGGTGAAGTGTGTTCCTGGCTGATCCCATGGGCCTCACAAGCACTCTGCTGGTTGATGCGCTACCCCTAGGCTCTGTGCATATAGCATGTATTTATATGTTCACTGCTGGAATTGCCTGGTGGTCCAGTGATTAAGAATCTGCCTGCCAATGCAGGAGACGTGGGTTTGATACCTGGTCCGGGAAGATTCCATATGCCGAGGGGGATCTAAGCACATGTGCCATTTGAGAAGCCCATGCACCCTAGAGCCTGTGCCCCGCAATAAGAGAAGCCACTACAGTGAGAAGCCCGAGCACAACTACAGAGTAGCCTCTGTTCGCTGCAAAGCCTGCACGCAGCAACAAAGACCCAGTGCAGCCAAAAAGAAATAGATGTTCACTGCTTTCGAAGGTGGGCCAGTGTGGCTCTGGGCTGTCCACCTGGTAGACAGGAGCCAGGGAAGTCATCAATGAATGAATAGGCTTAGTAAGTGTTAGTTTTATAAAAGGGGCATTCCCAGAAACAGGAACAGCATGTTCAAAGGTTCTGAGGTGGAATCTCATAGAGAACTTTGGTGCCCAGAAATCGAGACTGGGGGTGGTAACACTAAAGCAGTAGGCAGGGGTCAGGCCACCAGGCATTGGAGCCATAATCAGTAGGGTGGCCTTGATCAGAATAGTGGGAAACCCCATTCATCGCTCCTGCCTCTGCCATCCACCCACACACCCTGCCTACCCTGGAGACTAGAGGAGACAAGCCTTGTCTTGCTGCCTCCCTCTTCCCATCACTGCCCAGGGGACCTTCATCAGGTCTTTTCCAGAGCCCATCCCTTTTCTTCTCCTCCCAACAGCATCCTATCAAACTGCGTCTGAGATGTTTTTTCCCTTTCCTTTCTTCCTCTCTACTTTCCATAGTAGAATCCTGCTAAACTCAAAGCCATACTCTTGCTTTTAAGCTGCAAGGATTTCCTGCCAGCCCTGTGTGCCCAGCCCTGTGGTAAGGTGAGCCTGGGGATAGAAGAGAAAATACACTCCTTCCTTACCCTGAAAGGGCTTCTCATGTTGTCCTGAGGCCAGAGACTGCCTCTCAGCTAGTCACTTACATCTGAGCCCTATCCATGGAAACTGTAGTTATCAATGCCCTCTTTCTCCTTCTGAACGTTCAGGTCCTCACACAGGAGTCAGTCTGCTGGGCAGTCAGTTCATCTGGTTAATGTCTTGAGATACACAGGCAAGGACCCCTGGACCTGGAGTCTAAAAACCTGGGTTTGCAGCCTGGACCTGCCATATTTTAACTGTACATCCTGAAACAAACTTCTTAACTTCTCTGGACTATGGTTTCTTCATCAATAAACTGAAGGTTTGCAAGACTTTCTCTGCCTTCTTTGCCTGCTTTATGAGGATCAAACAAGGCCTTGTAGTGGTCCCAGATGAGGGTCCTGAGACCTGTAGCATCCATGAGAACCTTTTCACCAGCCCACAGTGGGCTTCCCAGTTGGTGCTAATGGTGAAGAATCCGCTTGCCAATGCAGGGGACATAAGACATGTGGGTTCGATCCCTGGGTTGGAAGATCCTCTAGAGGGAGGGCATGGCAACCCACTCCAGTATTCTTGCCTGGAGAATCCCATAAACAGAGGAGCCTGGTGAGCTACAGTCCATGGGGTCACAAAGAGTCGGACAAAACTGAAGCGACTTAGCACACACGCATAGGGAGATGAGAAAAATAAGGACAATGGAGGGAGGCTTTTACAAATGGAGATTTATTCAACTTAAAGTGTGGCCTTTATTCTGCAACTGTTTTCTTCTTTGCATTGAAATTACATTTACTTTACTATTTTGTGAAATGACGGTGGCGGGATTTTTTTTAATGTTTTTACTTGCCAAAAGGTAACTACTCAATGTGCAGGGAATTTACTAGTCTATGAAACCCCAATCCTCCTGAGTAAAGGAACCAGAACGCTTCTGCAACCCCACAGTATTCCTGTCTTCCTTCACAAGCCTCACTGTCTGGACTGCTGGTCACAGCCTGGACTCTTGGCTTCTCATCTTGGCATCTTGGAATCAGACTTTAGGTTTAACCACTAGCTATGCCACTACCTACCTGTGTGTGTCACAGACACACATTGCACATGGTCTCTATACTATAACATGTGTAGCAATAGCAAAGATTAAACATGAATCACAATGCCAGCATGATTATTATACTATTTTTCTCCCAGCCCAGCTCACCAGCTCCCAGCTGCCTGTGCCAAGTCTTAAGCCACTATGTCCTCTGTTTTTCTTTTTCCATCTTCAAGGCCTTTCCAGGTCTGCCCTTCAGAGCTAGGCATTGACTTCTGCAAAGTTCTTAGAAAAACATACAGAACTGGTCCTAACAAACAGAAAGAAGAGGGACTTTGACTATAATTTTCTTTTTTCATTAAAAAAAATCTACCCATTGACTCTCAAATGAGGAATTGCTTTTAGGTTCTCAGTGATTATTGGCCACTGCTAAGCCAGGAAGCCAACTTCAGAAGCCAAGAACCTGAAAGAAGCCCTGTTTGGTGGGAGCCAAGGGTTGTCTTTTTAAGGGAAAATTTTCCTACTTTAATATTCCTTCTTTGGGACCAGACTCCTAATCCCTTCCACTCCTGTCCAATCTGTGTGCTCCCAGCTGTTTGCTGAGAGGACAGTACTGCTCTGGTCTTGCTCGTGGTTACAGAGCACAGGGAGCTGGGCCATGCACATGTCCTGGCAGCTCTCCTTCCACTACGAGAGAGCTCGCACTCACCCCTGAGTTAGCACTAGAAGGCAAGACGCTCAGCCCTGGGCTTCTGGAACAAGCTGATAATGCCAGCTAGTTTCCACCTCCACTCTCCTGGGAGTCAGCTGCTGACACAATCTGTAGAGATAGGCAGAGGTAATGTGCTTTTGCTCTTTTTTTTTCTTTTCAATTTTTAAAAATTGAAGTATAGTTGATTTAGGGCTCCCCTAGTGGCTAAGTGGTAAAGAATCCCCCTGCCAATGCAAGATATACGGGTTTGATCCCTGGGGTGGGAAGATCCCCTGGAGTAGGAAATGACAAGCCACTCCAGTATTCTTGCCGGGAAAATTCCACAGACAGAAGAGCCTGGCAGGTTATAGTCCATGGAGTCGCGAAAGAGTTGGACACGACTTGTGACTAAACAACAATAAATAAATGATTTACAATATTGTGTTTGTTTCAGGTGTACAGCATGGGGATTTGGTTTTTTTTACAGATTATATTCCATTATAGGCTATTACAGGATAATGGGTATACTTCCCTGTGCTATACAGTAAAATCCTTATTGCTTATCTATCTGATGTGTAGTAGTTTTTGTCTGTTAATAGCATGCCTCTAATTTATCTCTCCCCTACCTCCCTCTTCCCTTTGCTAACCACAAGTTTGTTCTCTATGTCAGTCTAGCTCCCTTCACCTGCAGTTCCCTAGGGTCTCCTCTCCTCTCTGTGCAGCCTGAACCCCAAGCCTGGTGGCCAGATGCCTCAGTCAGGTTGTCAGTGTGCCCAGGAAAAAGAGGAATCAGGTCTTATCCAGTGTTATAAGAGTCCTGAGAGTCACCCCAACTGGCCAGCTCTTCCCACCTGGAATGTTCTTCCTGCCAACACCACCCTTAAAGCCGAGTCCCCCTGAATTCCCACCTCCTCTGCAGCACACACTCCTCCCCACGGGGCTCCTGCAGGACACTGTGCTCTGGTGTGGAGGGAACCAGTGAGCAAACATCCGCATCTGCACAAATCCATCCTTTCTCAGTGTGTCCACATTTTCTCAGTCTGTACCTACCCTCGTGCTCCAGCTGGACTGTGGAACAGGCCAAGTGCCACGAGCCACAACAGGAGGGGACATATGACTCTGGTCTCCCCAGAACAGGCCCCAGATAACTGAGCCAACAGAGCCTGGAGCATGAAGGTACACAGGTTATACTGACTGCAAGTCTTTATTACTCTCCAGAATTTCAGATGAGTAAGTAGCAAATTGCATTAATTATTAGATAGAAATGAGTTACTCCCTTATTCTCTCAGAGCCTGACAGAGAAAGCACCTTCAAGAGCCACACGCTGTGCAATGAGACCTCAACTGAAATAAATAAAAATCTGTTGAACGTGTTCTTTAATTCATCACATACTGTTTGAGCATCTACCATGCACCAGGAAATGTTCTAGATAGTCAAGATATTTCAGTGAATTCCACGGTCTCTCTCTCTCGTGCCTTCTCATGGTGGTAGTGGTTTACTTGCTAAGTTGTGTCCAACTCTCTGTGACCCCCACAGATTGTAACCCTCCAGGTTTCTCTGTCCATGGAATTCTCCAGGCAAGAATACTGGAGTGGGTTGCCATTTCCTTCCCCAGGGGATCTTCCTGACCTAGGGATCAAACCCGGGTCTCCTGCACTGCAGGCAGATTCCTTACCCACTGAATCACTCTTACTTTCTGTATAATGTTCCACTTCTTCCTTGGGCACAGGGTTATTTGTAGGATGAGTACAGACCCTCATAGGCACTCGGATGGAGTGGGGTGGGCTGCCCCATGATGGCTCCAGTTCTGGGATTCTGCCTCCAGCAACCAGACAGACATGCCATGCTGCAGGCAGAATCCAGGGTGAATGGGAGAGCCCCAGAGGATTGAATCTCTGTGCCAGGACATGCTCGGTACCTGGATCAGGGGTGAGTGAGAGGCTCACCTCTGCTGCTACCTGTCAAATGCACCATGACACCACCAGCCCAGGGCAGGGACAGCTGCAGGACACATGCTCAACCACAATTCTCCCTGGGTCTGTACCCAGGTGGAGGCAGCAGTGTTGGCAGAGAGGGGGAAGCCAGGCAGGGCCCAGGGAGCCAGAGGGCAGGGAACAGACGGCCAAGGACCTATCACAGGGAGGCAGGGAGGCATCGAGAAGCAGACTGTGCACAGGTGAGGCTCCAAGCCCGAGTGTGTGCTTCACTATCCCGTCAGACTCCACCTATGAGACATAAATCCAAAGATAACATCATTAAGAATGGTGAAAGAAAAACAAAAAAGAATGGTGAAAGTATTCCTAAAATTATCTTCTTGAATAATTCTTAAAGTGACTAAAGGTAAAACTGTCAAGATAGTGGCATTAACCCTAAGTGTGGGACCCTTTTGAGCCTGGAGCCCTTCTGAGTGTGTGTGGCCATAACCATAGTCGGTTACCCACCCAAGGCTACAATTCTCAACACACACATCTTTCGACTGGGGTCCTCAGCAAAATCTCCTGCCCTGCTTGATCCTATCGGAGCTGAGATGGGTCCTGAGGCTAGCGTTCGGAGAGGCGCAAAGCTCCCCATGGTAATATTAAAGCGTTGGCGAAGGTGATCAGTGTGGTTGAACATCTTCAGATTCTGATGACTGCCACCTCATCATCTTTCTCCAGATGCTAAAAGGCACCTCAGGGTCTTAGGAGTCTCACTGTTTGTGTCGGAAGTAATAACTTGCATTTTATTTGTTTTTTTAAAATTGGATATGCTTCCATTTGCCAGCCTCTGAAATCAGACCCATGTTTCATGATTCCCAGTGTGTTTTGAGAAAGGTCTATAAACCATAAACACTTTCCTTCTTCCCACTCTTCATCACCTAGGGTGAAGTTTAACGCTAATACTTAATACCACTGATTACTGGACAGCTGTACTGGGAACATCTTTTCTGTTAGGCTCCATTTCTCAGCCTAAGGGATTTGATGAATATGCACCCACTCTTCATTATGCAAAGTCCTGAAGGCCTCTGAAGAAAAAGGAAAGCAGTTTCTGAGTTAAACGTTAACAAAGTAATAGAGAGAAAATACTAGGAAAGTTTTCACTTTGATTTCAGAATTGATTTGTGGGAAATTCCTCCTAAGATGAAAAGAAGTCCCTAAGCAAGGCAGCTTAATACCCAAACATAACACCAGGCAACTGAGAGCGTTTAAATTGAGTTATGTGGTCATACAAGCATAGCTGAATAAATCCCAAATCTTTGCTGGGCCCCTGCCTCCTATGTCTGTGCCGAAACTGGCACCAGCAGACTGGCAGGCACAGCAGAGGGCTGCCTGGGCCCGTCAGCAGTGCAGCTGGAATGTCCCTTCAAAGGGCCTCCTTAGCCAAGAGCCTTGGCAGGCCTGGGGCCAGCAAGAAGGGCACAGTGGGCTCTTCCTGGTGCCCACCGCCCCGGACTGTGTGCCTCCACTGGCTGAGAGCACTGCCCAGGCTCTGAGGGAGGCCCTGGGAAGTGGCTGAGGCCCTGCAATCAGGTGGGTGGAGTTTGGAACCTCTGTTCTTTGAACGTTTATGCCAATGTGACCTAATTGGCTGAGCATTAGGCTGGAGAAGCTAGATATTCCTGTTTAAATTCAAACCCAAAAGACACTCTAAGGGGGTGATTTCTGAGGGGCAGTGGTGGTGGGAAAACCAGCCCACATTTGCTTTGTCTCCCATCTCTTGTGGCGAGTAAATGTTTCGGTCTTTCCCAGGTTGTGGGGAAAAGATTTGGGAATCATCTTTGGCTTTCTGGCAGGTTTTTTTTTTTTTGGCCACCCAGGCAACATGTGGAATTTCCCCCAACCAAGGATGGAAAACCCCACAGAGTCTTAACCACTGGACTACCACAGAAGTCCGTCATCTTTGGTTTTGATGAGCTATACCCACGGCAGCCAGCAGAGGGGAGTACTGCATTTCAAAGGGGGCAGTCTGAGACCTATTAAAAGAATTTGAGCCCCCTCCTCACTCCCCACCCACCTCATATTCTTAGTTACTTGTCTAAAAGAAAGGTCTTGTTTTCTTCTGTTTTCTAATTCTCAGAAACCTTAAATTCTGAAATGATTCTGTGGCTGTTGTGAGGGAAAAAAGATTTTCTTCATGGGGCTGGCCTTGAGTAGAATTATACCATCCTAGACACCACCATCACAACACCCCTGCCCCCAGGCCAAGGCCAACGGGACTTCCTTTGTCTCCTTCAATGTCATGTACACCATCGCTTCTCTCTTTCCCCTCTCATGGTCATTTAAAACTTGCTCTTTAGTTCTGTAATGCCAGGCTTTATGTTGTATAGTGGCTAATTCGTGTCCAACACTCTGTGCTCCCGTGGACTGTAGCCCGCCAGTCTCCTCTGTCCATGGGATCTCCCAGTCAAGAATACTGGAGTGGGTTGCCATTTCTTCCCGCACAGGATCTTCCTGACCCAGAGATAGAACCTGAGTCTCCTGCATTGGCAGGTGGATTCTTTAATGCTGAGTTATCAGGATGGCCCAATGTGAGGCTTAGCTCCCTGTTAAAAGGAATGTCAGGCATCAGTGAGCAGTGGGGAAAACATTCCAGGTGGGTAGCGAGCCTTCCCAACACGCCCGACATCAATCATACCTTGAATGCAAGTCAAGCCAAGTAGAATCTGAGTCTGAATCTCTGGTCCCTGAAGCACCTGGATCCAGCTTTCCATGGTGGTGACAGCCATAGCTTCCAAACTCTTTCCTAATCATGCCTGTAACTAAACATACTGTGAATGTGCCTCATGAGTACCAGAGAATTTCCTTCACTGGACATATTTTCCTTCACCCCATCCCCATCCACAATTAGCCACATCTTGCCCCAAGCTACAGACTAGTGTTTGGCTGTAAGTCCTCCTTGCCCTTTCCTCTGGCTTCTGGGCTCCTTCTGGGCACTGATGCCCTTTCACAGCCTCAGAAAAGATCGGAAATTTTTCCCTCCCTGTCTGCCTTCCACAGATTTTCCTTCTGCATCTCTTACCCGGTAGGGTGTGGTTCTCCACTGGAAGCTCTACTGGGAGAAAAAAAACCTCTCAGTTCACCATTGGTGACAAGGTGTTCACATTTGAACAGGGGAAGATACACAAAGGAATTCAAGTCTAAAAGTGGGACTCCTAGCTTTGGGCAGAGACATATTTAAGTGGAGGAGTCCAGACCACCACACAGGAAGCTGCCTGTTAACCCCTCACTGAAGGCAGCCTTGTATCTAACCAGATAATACAGGACCAAACACACCCAGTCAGGTTTGGGAAGTAACCGCCTCTGCCAAGCACTGTCTTTCACAGTACCCCGGTGATCTCATCAGAGGCTGCATTCTCTGTTGTCTGTTCTGAGCACACAATCACCTCTTGATAACCTTGGCAGGTGATCCTGAGCTCATTCTATCCTGAGCTATTCTATCCTATATATTCCACATCGGGCTAAACTCTGGAGAGGGTACAGGTAAAGAACCCGTGATCCCTCATGGAGCTTTCCACTCCCTTCCTCCCAGGAGCTGTCTTCCTTGTTTTTCTCATGGGTTTTTAATGGGTCACTTCAACAATGCCACTCCATTGAGCAACACTGCGTGCTTGAAAGGGTGATGCCAGTCTTTCAGACTTTATGACACACTCCCATTCAAACTTTGGCGTGTAATATTTATGTACACACTGGCTCTCACCAAGGAACTCAACCATTTATGCAGCCTGTCTCATTCGCCCCCACAGGAGCCCTTCAGGTAGAAGAGAAGATTCATTCTATCTGGGAACAAACAGACGGGAAGAAACTTCTGGGCCTTCTCTGATATAAGAAAAGAGTTAGTCATGGCCACGAATCTGTGCTTCATTGACAATATTTTGAGTTAATGATTCTTGGGCCATTTTCTTAAATTTGCATATGCAGGATGATAATCCTCACTCAGCAGACAGGGTTTTCTTACTAAGTTAAGCAGGCAAATTAGAACAGTGAATTCTGTGTCTGGGATTAGCATAAAGACCAAAGCTTCATAGCTTGCCTGGATAACCATCCAGACCTAAACCTTGCAAGCTGTAGGGTATTATCAGACAGTCTCAGGTAAAAAACAGAAATTAGAACAACCTTAGCAGCAGCAGCAGGCATTTTTATTGAAATGGCAACTCAGGGACTTCTCTGGTGGTCCAGTGGTGAAGACTCTGTGCTTTCACTACAGGGGGCTTGGGTTCATCCCTCGTGAGGTAACTAAGAGCAGCGGGAGTGGGGGGCGCGGGAGCGGGGGAGACAATTTGTTGTCATACAGACACATGACGGAAGAAAGGTAAGAACTCAGATGTGTGATGGCATATTTAGGGAAATAAGAAGACAATGAGTGTCCAGGAGACTGAGGGCAAGTTCAGAGTGAGAAGTGGCTGAAGAACCAGGTGGAGGCCAAACCGCGCACATGCTGTGACTTTCAGACTTTGATTTATCTACTGGTTATCTAAAGAGTTTGAACTGGAAAGAGACCTGATAGGTTTGTATTTTGAAAGAATCACTTGGACTACAAGTTAGAAAGGCTAGAGTAGGGGCAGGGAATCCAGGCAAGGGACAGTCCCCTGGACTTGAAGGGTAGAGGTGGAGCAAAAAAAGCTGATGGATTTGAGATCCATTTAAGATCTATCCCAAGGGAGATGTGGAGAGAAAGAATTTGAGACTAGAAATTGGATTTCCCTATATAAACTTTGGCGTCTATTATAGTTCTATATCTTTTGAGCTGCCCAGTATAAGGAAGGATAATAAAGGGGGAATCTAACATTTGAATTCTCAGATTCCTACCATGAGCCCCAGGCACTGCTCCAAGCTCTTATAACCCACAATTTTATATGACTTTGAAATAAGAAGGGTTCCAGCTCTGCCTTTATCGCTTGTTTGACCATGGACAATTTGCTTAAACATTCTCATCTGTATAATGGGATTAATAATGTCTTACATTCAGAGGTGTTGTGAAGTTCAAATATATGTGAGATATTTAACATAAAGTACTTAGGATGAGGCCTGGGACATCTAAACACTTAGTGTGCTCAGTCATTCAGTCGTGTCTGACTCTTTGCTACCCTGTGGACTGTAGTCCGCCAGTCTCCTCTGTCCATGGGATTCTCCATGCAAGAATAGTGGAGTGGGTTGCCATGTCTTCCTCCAGAGGATCTTCTCGACCCAGGGGTCTAATCCAGGTCTCCTGCATTGGCAGGCGGATTCTTTACCACTGAGCCACTGTGGAAGCCACCAAACACCCTGCAAAAGGCGGCTAAAACTATAAGCATGTATTATCTCATTTAATCCTCACATTATCTGAGATATACAAAGTATTGGCTCTGTTTTATGGAAGAAGAAATTGAGATTCAGAGAGCAACTGAAGTGACACGAACAAAGCGACTCAGCACACAGGCGCACACACAGGATATACATGAATAGAATGAAACTCCATAAAAACATGAACACTCAGAAGAGAAATGGAAGGTATTTTTTATAAACCCAAATTGATTAGACATGAAGCTAACAGTAGACTAGTTTCTGAAAAAGAAAAAAAGATTACTGAACTTGAGACACAGCAAGAGAAACCAGCCACAGTGGGGCAGAGGAAACAAGAAAAAAAAGACCTTAAAAACTGGACAGAACTTCAGTGATCTGTGGGACAATATCAAGTGATCTATCATAATGGAAGCCACTCCAAAGTAAGGGAAGGCAGAAAAAAATTTGAAGGAAGAATCATTGTTGTAAATCAACTATACTCCTGTACTTTGGCCACCTCATGAGAAGATTTGACTCATTGGAAAAGACTCTGATGCTGGGAGGGATTGGGGGCAGGAGGAGAAGGGGACGACAGAGGATGAGATGGCTGGACGGCATCACCAACTCGATGGACGTGAGTCTGAATGAACTCCGGGAGTTGGTGATGGACAGGGAGGCCTGGCGTGCTGCGATTCATGGGGTCGCAAAGAGTCGGACACGACTGTGCGACTGAACTGAACTGAACTGAATACAAAGTAAAGTATAAAAATAATAAACTATGATATATAAAACAAATAATCAACAAAGACCTACTGTATAGCATGGGGAACTCCACTCAATATTCTATGATATCTGTATGGGAAAAGAACCTGAAGAAGAATGGAAATATGCATAACTGAACTACTTTGTTGTACACTGAAGCTAACACAACATTGTAAGTCAACTATATTCCAGTATAAAACAAAACAACAAAAAAAAGACTCACCAAAATTTTCCCAAGGTTGATATTATTTGAAGTAAAAAATAATAATGATGTCTTATGAGGTTTATAACATATATCAAAGTACAATAAAATGTGTGATTGCAATATCTTAAAGGCTTCCCTGGCAGCTCAGACAGTAAAGAATCCACCTGCAATGTGGAAGAATTGGGTTCTATCACTGGCTTAGGAAGATCCCCTGGAGAAGGGAAAGGCTACCCACTCCAGTATTCCGGCCTGGAGAATTCCATGGACTGTATAGTCCATGGGATCTCAGAGTCAGATAGGACTGAGCAACTTTCACTTTTACTTTTCGTATTCCCTAAATTAGGATTTGTGTTCGAGTCCTAATCCCCTGTACCTGTTAATGTGACCTTACTTGAAAGTTAAAAAATGAGGTCAGACTGGATTAGGTGGGCCGTAAATCCAATGACTAGTGTCCTTATAAAAAGAGGGAAATTTGAATACATACAGAGAAGACACACTGGGAAAACACCATGTGATAACGAAGGCAGAGAATGGAGACATCACATCTATAAGCCAGGGAACGGTAAGGTGTGCCACAACAGCCAGAAGCCGGAAGCCGTAAGGAGAACCATCCACTGTGATCCTCAGAGGGAGCATGGTGCTGCCCACACCTTGATTTAGGACTTTTAACCTCCAGAACCATGACAGAATACATTTCTATTTTTTATAGCTGATTTGTAATGTTTCAGTTGTGGAACAAAGTCATATAGTTATAATACTGTATATGTATTTTTTTTTCAGATTCTTTTTCATTACAGGTTATTATAAGATATGGAATATAGTTCCCTCTGCTATACAGTAAGTAGGTCCTTGTTGATTAGTTTATATATAGTAGTATGTATCTGGAGAAGGCGATGGCACCCCACTCCAGTACTCTTGCCTGGAAAATCCCATGGACGGAGGAGCCTGGTGGGCTGCAGTCCATGGGGTCGCTAAGAGTCAGACACGACTGAGTGACTTCACTTTCATTTTTCACTTTCATGCATTGGAGAAGGAAATGGCAACCCACTCCAGTGTTCTTGCCTATAGAATCCAAGGGACGGAGGAGCCTGGTGGGCTGCTGTCTATGGGGTTGCACAGAGTCGGACACAACTGAAGCGACTTAGCAGCAGCAGCAGTATGTATCTGCTAATCCCAAATTCCCAATTTTCCCCTCCCCCTGTTTTCCTTGGGAACCACGAGTTTCTGTGTCTGAGTTTTCTATGAGATGAGTTTTCTATGCCTGAGAGTCTATTTCTGTTTGTAAATAAGTTCATTTGTATCATTTTTTTAAGATTCCACATATCATTGATATGATATATTTGTCTTTCTCTGCATTTCTATTATTTTAAGCCTCCAAGTTTGCGGTACTTTGTATAGCAGTCCTAGGAAACTAATATAACCCCTAAAACTTTCTTTTCCCTGATATCTCCAGTCTTTACAAGGTTAAAAAGCTCTGGGGGCCCAGTTGTGACGTGAATGTTGAAAGAAGGGATCTAAGTTGGCAAAATAAACCAGCCTCAGGATCTAAGAGCCATGAAGGAGGAAACTGGTTGGACTGGTTTTCTCATAAAACTCAGTGACTTTAGTCCCAACCAGGTCAACTTTTAAAGTTAATTGATTCAGTGAGTGGGCCTGAGCAGCTGAGAGGTGTGTGTGAGGCCCTGCTCGAGGCCCACTGGGGAAAAGCTAAAGGAGTCAGCTGTCCTGTCTTTGAGGAGTGCTTTCTACTAGGACTCGCCTGAGTGCGAGGTGTAATGGAATACATGAGTGCTTAGTCAGGGTGTGACTAACAGGCCTTAGGGACTCAAAATCCAGAGAGTGATTCATTCCACCTGGAGGAGGATCAGCCAGACTGCTTCTCAGAGGAAGGGGATGGGGGTGGAGGAGAGACCCGAAACCAAATAATGCCTGACTGTGGAGCCCACAGCCCAGAGGAGAAACCCGTCTTATGAGTTGATGAGGGACAAACAGAGGAAAGCAGCTCTGCCAAGAATGCTGGTGTTTTTCTGGGGAGTGTGTCACCAACAATTACGTAGTGCTCTCCGCCCAGGGGAGAGTATAAAGCCGTGCAGCCCCTGCTTGAGCAGGCGGGCGTTCTCTGGGCTCTTGGAGTCTTCTCTTCTTTTTCCTTCTGATTTTCCACTTAAAGCCAGTGTTCCTCACCACCTTGTGCAGAGGGTGTGGCGAAAGTGTTGGGTGGAGTGGCAGGATGTGGAACTGCTCATGATTCTCTATCAACTACATTCTGTTTCTGGGCTGGTGGTGTAAGAAGGAGGGGGCAGACCCTCATCTGACATTTGCAGTTTACAGGTGAAGAATACAGCCTGCTTGTCCAAGCTCCATCCACACAGCCAATGAGTGATATTCCTTGGTTCCATTTGGGCCTCTTCAGTGGCGTGGCCCACAGGTCTGGAAAAGGGACCCAGAGAAGTGACTACGTCAATGTGAAAGTAGACTTGATCCTTTAGAGAAAGGAATTTTGATGTGATATAACGTGGTCCAGAAGGGAAGCAATGGGTCCAGAAGGGAAGCAATGGGTCCAGTGGGCACATTCTCTTGGCCCTTTTGATCCCTGGCGCCATGGGAAGGGACATGACTAGAGTAGGACCTTCTAAAGCCTGGGACCCCCAAGCTGACTGACCCTTAGATTTATTCAAGTCTAAGGGAGAAGTCGCAGTGAGTAAACTCCACATGAACTGGTATTAAGTTTCTCAGTTTTGTTCTCATAGCTGAATGAATGAATACCAGTCATCACAATAGCCTATATGAAGAATTTCACTGCAGGTAACTTGTGTGAGGCAGTGGCTCTCAACTGGGGATGATTTTGCCATTGAGGGACATTTGGTGATATCTGGAGACATTTGGATTGTCACAGTTGGGCAAGGCCAGGAGGCTGAGAAGTATCCTAGTACCCTACAATCCTGGGCTTCCTGGGGGCTCAGACCCTAAAGAACCTGCCACCAACATGGGAGACCAGGCTTCCATCCCTGGGTTGGGAAGATCCTTTGGAGAAGGAAATGGTAACTCACTCCAGTGTTCTTGCCTGGAGAATTCCATGGACAGGGGAGCCTGGCGGGTTGCAGTCCATGGGGTGGCAAAGAGTTGGACACAACTGAGCAACTAGTGACTGACTGACTGACTCAAAGAACAGCCTTCCCAGAACAATGATCCAGCCCCAAATATCGGTACTTCTGAGTGTTTGATACGTGAATTTTAACATCTTGAACATGTGCCCTTGGACCTGCCTGCTGCAGGATGCTGAACCAGGAAAGTATAAAGTCCCAGGCAGTCAAGGCTTCTAAACAAGGACCCATAGTGACTGGTTCCAGAAAAATATGCATCAGTATCAGCAGAAAAACAAATTGATGGTGAACTTAGGACTGTCCTATTAGCCTCAGCAAGTGGACTTGAGGCCCAGCCATTAGCCAAATTTTCTTGTGCAATTTTGCCACCACTCTCACATTCTCCCTGTCTTCCATCTTCACAGGAGCAGCTATCATTCAACTGCATCTCCAAGATTGAAACTAGCCGAGTTTTCTTTAGAGCTCAACACCGTGCCTCATGGTGTCTACATTTCTTTTATCATACTACATCCCTCAGGACACAGACAGAATCTGAACTTAGGTCTGTGAGGTCAACAGAGCGACAGTACTATTTCCCCAGAGAGCTAGGAGTCTAGGAGAGATGCTTTGGGCAACATTTTACCAAATATTTCTGTCTTCCCTCTTGCTCAGAGCAGAAAGTGGTAGTCAGGACTGATTAGATTCTAAACACTCCTTTACCCCTTCCCTAGGGTGATGACAACATTTTAAACTGAGAATACTGCAGCCACTTAATTAGTTCTTCTGGAAATAAAATAATTAGTCACCGTGTCCATTCTGAGCCTGTGAGCTAGATGGACCAGGTTCAACATCACATCCTTGTCTGCATTGTAAGGCCTGGGATCCCAGCAGTTCTGGGGTCTAAAGGTTTTTCAGGTTTCTAAAACTTCCTCTACTTCCAGTAACAATTTTCTCTGAAAACTTCCCCAGTAATTAATTAAGCAAAAAGGAAAGGTGTACCTTCATTGACACAGTTCATTCTTGATTATTCTAGGAGGAATCCTCCCATTTTAGGTATTACCAGCTTCCTCTTTTGTCCCACTGTTCTTTATTCATTCATAAATACTTATCTGACATCTACCAGGCCCCTTAGCATGGGAAAGTACAGTGGTAAAGGGCCATTTTCCTGTATAATATTACCCAGGCTGACTCCAAGATTTGACACCTCAGTCTTGAAAAGGAGAAAAACTGTTAATGAATTACGTGCCATGCAATTTCACCCTTGTAAAAACAACATCCCAGGGAAACAATTCTTTATACTTCAATTATTTGGGTGATATTTGATGCCCGTGTAGTTGCTCAGTCGTGTCTGACTGTCTGTGACCCCATGGACTGCAATCTGCCAGGCTCCTCTGATTCTACAGGCAAGAATACTGTAATGGGTTGCAGTCCAGGGGATCTTCCCGACCCAGGAATTGAACCTGTGTCTCTTAAGTCTTCTGCATTGGCAGGGGGGTTCTTTACCACTGCTGCTGCTGCTGCTGCTAAGTCGCTTCAGTCGTGTGACTCTGTGCGACCCCATGGACTGCAGCCTACTAGGCTTCTCCATCCATGGGATTCTCCAGGCAAGAACACTGGAGTGGGTTGCCATTTCCTTCTCCAATGCATGAAAGTGGAAAGTGAAAGTGAAGTCGCTCAGTCGTGTCTGACTCTTAGCAACCCCATGGACTGCAGCCCACCAGGCTCCTCCATCCATGGGATTTTCCGGGCAACAGTACTGGAGTGGGGTGCCATTGCCTTCTCCACTAGCACCACCTAAAAATAGTGCTATCATCCTAGAAAGGGAAGGATCTGAGTGACTGGTTGTTTTGAAAAGCACCTGACCTGGTGCATTTTCTACCGGTAAATAGTGTGTCTATCTTTCAAGATCTGAAAACTCCTGAGTGTCAGGTTTATGGAAAAATAAAACAAAGCTTCCTTTCTGCAGTAAGAATATATTAACTTGATGTTGCTTTTTAAAAAAGTTTCCACTGACCTTAAAAACATTGAAATCTTAGAAGTTGGATACTGGAGTTTGAGGATGAGGGAATCCCAAGGTTGTGGACACACAGCCACATTGACAACAGAAACAAAAAATGAATAAACGAGGCTGTCGCCTGAAAGACTGGGAATCCTGGTCTCTGCAGGGAGCCCAGGGGACTGCCAGGCACTGGGCCCCATTTCGGCCACGTGACCCTTCTCTCAGCCTCCCGGGTGGCTGGAGACAAAGGAGATGGGAGGAGACTTGAGGACAAAGAGCTGTAGAACCAGCCCTGGGGTGAGAGCTTCTGCCTTTGTTTTTGATCTCACCCCAAGGAAGTTAAAAATTAACCCAAACCTGTAAGAGGACTTAAGTCTGCTAAGGCTGTAAGGATCTTTCAGGTCCCTGCTCCACCAGTCTCCATAGTGCTGTGACCAGAGAACACAGGCGAAAAGCTTTCACGATAAACTCAAGCCCCCGGCCCCTCCTTTCAGGTCTCTCCTTCCCTCAGGGTCTCCCTCCCACCTGCCCGGCATCTCTGGGCCAAGCTCTCTCTGCCTCCAGCTGAGTGTTAGTGCCTGAAGTTGCCTGTGCACAGGCCGACTGCGTTACCGAAGAGAAACTGCGTAAATGTGTCAGCAAACCGCCAAGTGGTGGAAAAGGAGACCTTTCTTTGTTATTTGATGCTGTTTAGAAAAACGAAAACATCATGATAATGAGGCAGACTAGAACCCCTGTGGCAAGTCGGACAGAGATTCAGGTTCCTGCTTGGCTGTGGAATGTTTCCTCTGGATACAGTGAAACTGTGTCGTCGAGTTTCAAATTTGTGATGATACTCAGTATTTGGAGGGTTTGTGTGTTTCTCCTTCTCAATCTCTTCTTCCCCAGCCCTAACCCCAAACACACTGAGAAATCGGATCTCTGCTGATTCTGCAGTCGACGAATTTATACTTTGGAGAAAAGGAATAAAAATCCCAGTTCTGTGGCGTGATGTTGAATTTATCTGCCTGCCATTTTTATTAGTTGTTCTGTCTTGGGCTCCCACCTGCTCTCTTACCCTGTGATTTCTCTTCTGGCTGAAGGAGAGGGATCTTGGAGTTTCAGGCTCTTCTGATTCTTTTCCAACTTTAGAGTGAGGGTGTCCCTTGCTGAGATTGGTTCCTCGTAAGCAGCCCAGGAAGCAGATATAAGGAAACAACATGTCATATATTTTCTTTGGTGGCTTATTGCATGCGTGCTCAGTGGTGGCCAGCTCTTTGTGACTTGGACTGTATGTAGCCTGCCAGGTTCCTCTGTCCATGGAATTTTCAAGGCAAGAATACTGGAGTAGGTTACCATTTCTTACTCCAGGGTAACTTCCCAACCTAGGGATTGAACCTCCGTCTCCTGAATCTCCTGCATTGGAGGCAGATTCTTTACCACTGAGTACCTTGATGGCGTATTAGTCTGTGATTAGCTCTAAGGACACCATTTTCCTTTACTTTCCATTTTTTTTGAGACTGGGATTAAATTTACAAACAATAAAATACACACATCTGTTAGGTAGGTAGAATAGGGAAAAGGAGTCCAAAACGGTGGTGGCTAAAAAACAAGGAAGGGAAAAGCCCGCGAAAATAGAACAAAAGAAGGTCCGAGGACCGGAGTGAGGACCTCAGGTAAAACAAACAACACTCCTGGCTGGCCCAATTTACATAGGACAGACCCAGGGAGAGATAAACATATAAATAGAGGAGCCAAAGCTAGCGCTCTCTCTCTCTCCCTTCCTCCCACGAGCTGGGGCCCTCTTCTCTTCTCCTGTCTTTGGATTGACGTGCTCTCACACCTCGAAGATGGATTTTCCTGCTATCTTCTAAATAAAACAGTGCTGTAACATTGAGCTGTAACACTGATTTGTCTAAGAGCTATAACAGGGTCCATTCGAGACCTGAGAGCTATAACACGGTCTATCAAGACCTGAGAGCTGTGACATGCCGAGGGGGCTTTAATGTCCGTCACTCCAAATCTTTGTCGTGACGAGACAAAGACCTGAGGAACATACACTCGCGTGACACATCTAAGGGGTAAGGTTCAAAGAATTTTGACAAATACATATACTAGTATAACTCATACCCCTATCAAAATAAAGAACATTTCCATTATCTCCCCCCACCCCACCCCCCAAATTTCCTCTCCCAGTCACTCCCCTCCCAACTCCACCCCTGTCCAAGGCAACTTTCTTCTGATTTCTATCATTTTAGATTGATTGTGCCTGTTCTAGAATTGCACATAAAGGGAATCATACAGTATGTCCTCTTTTTATTTGACTTTTGTTGCTTAGCATAATATTCTTGAGGCATTCTTTACCATGTGGGTCACCAGGGAAGCCCAAAAATACTCGAGTGGGTAGCCTATCCCTTCTCCAGCAGACCTTCTGACCCAGGAATCAAACCGGGGTCTCCTGCATTGCAGGCAGATTCTTTACCAACTGAGCTACCAGGGAAGCCCGGCCTGGTGACCCATAAAGACTGATGGAAAAACACTGGGTGTACTGGCAACAGCCTTGCTGTCTTCCGCCAATTTCCACGTACTTCTATATAATCCTTATGATACATCCTCTATTCTGCCTCATTCATAAAATTTCGACTTCTCTGCTCAAATCCTAACTGATTCAGGAAGAACTAGAAGTCAATATCCATGTAGGCAGTGCATCCAACATAAAACCTATCCTCTTCATTGAGAGCATGAAGTCTTAGTCTCTGGACCATCAGAGAAGTCCCTCTTCACAGTAACTTCTGAAGAACTCTGGTTCTTTCATCTGTCCCTCAAATTGGTGTTCCCAGAGATCCAGTCTCAGTTTTCTTTTCTTCTCTTACTGGCTGGTAAATTCAGCAGTTCAGTTCAGTCTCTCAGTCGTGACCGACTCTTTGTTACCCCATGAACCATAGCACGTCAGGCCTCCCTGTCCATCACCAACTCCCAGAGTTCACCCAAACTCATATCCATTGAGTCGGTGATGCCATCCAACCATCTCATCCTCTGTGGTCCCCCTTTCCTTCTGCCCTCAATCTTTCCCAGCATCAGGGTCTTTTCAAATGAGTCAGCTCTTCGAATCAGGTGGCCAAAGTATTGGAGTTTCAGTTTCAACATCAGTCCTTCCAATGAACACCAAGGACTGATCTCCTTTAGGATGGACTGGTTGGATCTCCTTGCAGTCCAAGGGACTCTCAAAGTCTTCTCCAACACCACAGTTCAAAAGCACCAATTCTTCAGCGCTCAGCTTTCTTTATAGTCCAACTCTAACAATTCATACACATGTACAATTTCAATTCTGACCTTAGATATTGAAGACTCTAATATCCATCCACATATATATTCAAAAACTTTCTTCTTAGCTCCAGACATGTGTTTTCAACAGTGCTCTAAATAGGTGTATCTAGATGTACAACAAGCACTTCGGACTCAGATATGAACTCAGTCTCTCCTAGAACCCACCTCCAAACCTACTCCCCACCTTTCACTCCTTGTCTCTGCAAATGACAACCTTGCAACCTTGTCACAAGTCTAGGAAACTAGACTCAACCTAAATTGCTTTCTTTTTCTTATCTCCTACATCCTGTTGACTCTAGCTCCCACGCACCTCATAGGTCGGTGCCATCTTCTTTGGGACTTTCTCCCCATCAGTGTCAGTTCAAGCCTTTGTTTGCACTCTCCTTTTTTATGGTCTCCCTACCTTAGTCCTCTGTCCCTCCAATCAATCCTCTGTATCAACACCAAAGGAATTTACATGCATCTGACCTCATCACTCTCTGGATTAGTCATCATTTAGATAAAATCAAATTCCCTTAACACCTGGCCTTTATTTCATCCATCTCCCATCATCTCCCTGTGTGCACCCTTTACTCAGTTCAGTTCAGTTCAGTCGCTCAGTCGTGTCCAACTCTTTGAGACCCCATGAACTGCAGCACACCAGGCTTCCCTGTCCATCACCAACTCCCAGAGTTCACTCATATCCATTGAGTGATCCATCGGTGATGCCATCCAACCGTCTCAGTTTCTGTCATCCCCTTCTCCTCCCACCCTCAATCTTTCCCAGCATCAGGGTCTTTTCAAATGAGCCACCCCTTTGCATCAGGTGTCCAAAGTATTGGAGTTTCAGCTTCAACATCAGTCCTTCCAATGAATACCCAGGACTCATCTCCTTTAGGATGGACTGGTTGGATCTCCTTGCAGTCCAAGGGACTCTCAAGAGTCTTCGCCAACACCACAGTTCAAAAGCATCAATTCTTCGGCGCTCAGCTTTCTTTATAATCAAACTCTCACATCCATACATGATTGCTGGAAAAACCATAGCCTTAACTAGATGGACCTTTGTTGACAAAGTAATGTCTCTGCTTTTTAATATGCTGTCTAGGTTGCTCATAACTTTCTTCCCAAGGTGTAAGCGTCTTCCAATTTCGTGGCTTCAATCACCATCTGCAGTGATTTTGGAGCCCAAAAAATAAAGGCAGCCACTGTTTCCACTGTTTCCCCATCTATTTCCCATGAAGTGATAGGACCAGATCCCATGATCTCAGCTATGTTCAACTACTTTTAGCTTCCCAAACTTGTCACACAGTTTCCCCATCTTTGAAGTGAAGTGAAGTCACTCAGTCGTGTCCGACTCTTTGCGACACCATGGACTGTAGCATACTACACTCCTCCGTCCATGGGATTTTCCAGGCAAGAATACTGGAGTGGGTTGCCATTTCCTTCTCCAGAGGATCTTCCTGACCCAGGGATCGAACTCAGGTCTCCCACACTATAGGCAGACGCTTTACCGTCTGAGCCACCAGGGAAGTCCATTTGTAAAGCTGTTTCTTCTATTCTGAAGGCACTTTCCCCACTTGTTGACCTGACAATTCCTATTCATCCTCAGCACAGTGTGAGTACCCTCTCCTCTGTAAAGCCTTCTCTGTGCTGTCACAGCACCTTGACACCTTGACATTTGTAAACAACACTACTTATCTTCTACTGTAGTTATCTTGACCTGCCTGAGTCCTAGCTGTGAATTCCCTGAACAGGTTGACCCTGTCTGGTCCATCTTAAGATCCTCAGTGCCCAGCATTGTGGATTACCCAGTAAATGTTGATTGGAGAAACAGATGATTATGTGAAATGATAGCCTCTTTAGTCAAAGATTTTACTAACAGGTAAATAAAGATACTATATAAACAAAAATGCAAAAGGAATGTAGAGTTGTATTCAGTGAATAGAAATTATTAAACTGGGGACTTCCCTGGTAGTCCAGTGGCTAAGAATCCACCTAGCAATGCAGGGTATGCAGGTTCAGTTCCTGGTCTGGGAAGATCCCACATGCTGCAGGGCAACTAAGCCCATGCTCCACCACTGGAGAGTCCATGAGCTGTTACGCCATGATGCAACTAAGACCTGATGAAGCTAAATAAAAAAGTTAAGAAATATTAAAAAACAGCAACAACAACAAAAAAAGAAATTAGTAAAATGCCATTTGACTAGGACCAGAACTTACTCTAAGACAAGCAATCATGAGTCTACCGGAAAGAAATGGGCAATTCATTGAATGATACTGGAAAAATGTGTTAATTTTAAAATGTATTAAAGTCTTGACCTCTTGTCATGTCCCAAGATTAAGTCCATAGAAGTTAAAGAATTACTGCAGGGCTTCTCTGGTGACTCAGTGGTGGACAGTCTGCCTGCCAATACATGCCATGAAGCAACTAAGCCAGTGCACCAAAATTATTGAGCCTCTGCTCTAGAGTCCATGAGCTGCAACTACCAAAGCCTGCATACCCTGTGCTCTGGAAGAAGAGGAGCTACCACAGTGAGAAGCCCGCACACAATTAGACAGTAGGCCCTGCTCTCTGCAACTAGAGCAAAGCCTGAGCAGCACTGAAGACTCAGCATGGCCAAAAATAATAAAGAAAGAAAAATTATTTTTAAAAATATTTATGGAGGAAAATAATTTAAAAAAGAATTACTTCAAATAATATAATCATTTTTTAAAACTAGGAGAAAAATCTATCAAATAGTTACTTGTTTACTGAATAGGAAATCCCTTTCTAAGTGTAATAGTAATAGAAGAAAAAAAATCTGAAAAAGCTGATAGATGTGACCACATGAAAATATAAATCTTCTGTAAATAAAAAAACCATAAAATTACAAGTCAAACAACAAACTAGGAAAAACACTTGTCTATAAGTATGACAAACAGTTTTCATCTAAGTGCTTATAAATTATTTTCTTCCAGTTTTATTGAGATATAACTGACCTACAGCATTATACATGTGTACAGCATGATTTGACTTACATACATCATGAAATGATTACCACAATAAGTTTAATGAACATCCATTATCTTATTTAATACAAAATAAAAGAAAAAGAAAAAATATTTTCCTTGTGATGATAAATCTTAGAATTTACTCTCTTAGCCTTCATATACAACATACAGCAGTGTTAATTATATTAATCATGTTGTACATTGTATCCCTCAGTTCAGTTCAGTTCTGTTGCTCTTTGTGACCCCATGGACTGCAGCACACCAGGCCTCCCTGTCCATCAACAACTCCCGGAGCTTACTTAAACTCTTGTCCATTGAGTCAGTGATGCCATCTAACTACCTCATCCTCTGTTGTCCCCTTCTCCTTCTGCCTTCAATCTTTCCCAGCATCAGGGTCTTTTCTAATGAGTCAGTTCTTCGCATCAGGTGGCCAAAGTATTGGAGTTTCAGCTTCAGCATCAGTCCTTCCAATGAATATTCACGACTGATTTCCTTTAGGATGGACTGGTTGGATCTCCTTGCTGTCCAAAAGACTCTCAAGAGTCTTCTCCAACACCACAGTTCAAAAGCATCAATTCTTCGACGCTCAGCTTTCTTTATAGTCCAACTCTCACATCCATACATGACTACTGGAAAAACCATAGCCTTGACTAGACGGAACTTTGTTGACAAAGTAATGTCTCTGCTTTTTAATATGCTGTCTAAGTTGGTCATAACTTTTCTTCCAAGGAGCAAGCGTCTTTTAATATCATGGATGCAGTCACCATCTACAGTGATTTTCAAGCCCCCCAAAATAAAGTCAGCCACTGTTTCCACTGTTTCCCCATCTATTTGCCATGAGGTGATGGGGCCAGATGGAACTGGTCCTTGATGAGGAACTAAAGGCCCTAGACTTTGTTTTACAGCCAAACTGTTATTATTTTGTCTTGCTTGACTGTTTTCCTTTGTTTCTGCATTTTTCTCACTTCTCTGATTATATTTGCTCCTTGGAATTTGAGGAAAGACTAGGACGCTGAAGCTTTTCTACAAATAAGAAGTGGGGAACACAGAGGAGGGTGTCTTTCTCCAGGAAGACCCCTCAGGATCCTGCTGTTCTATGATTGGAAGTTTGTACCTTTTGATCGCCTTTATCTAATTCCCCCTCTTCCCACCCAGTGCTGATAAAATTTATTTTTAAAACCACTAAGTGTACCTGTGGCGGATTCATTTTGATATTTGGCAAAACTAATACAATTATGTAAAGTTTAAAAATAAAATAAAATTAGAAAAAAAAAAAAACCACTAAGATTTCAATAGAAAATATTCAAAGGACACCTACACATAATATAAAGAAAAGAAAGTGTAATGGTTAATAAATTAACATCATTAGTTATCAAAGAAATACAAATTAAAACAGTGATTAGATACTTTTTTTTTTTGTCTAGCACATTGACAAAGATTTAAAAGATGGTAACAGTAAATGAAAATGAGGGTCCAATGAATCACACACTCATGCCCAATAGAGAGAAGCTTAAATAGAGTAATTTTCTGGAAAGAAATTTATAAATAAGTATAAAGGAGCTAAAAATGCTCTCATCCTCTTACTCACTAATTCCATTTCAAAAACTCATCTGATGAAGAAAATACATTTGTCTTTTCCATCTCGTGTAACACTGAAAAAACAGAGGCAACCTAAATGTTGGAAAGATTAAGGAAATTATTGCTTAATTATAGGATATTCGTATAATGAAATTTATGCAATAAATTGTAAACCATGTAAATTTAAATCATGTTTTTCAGGGATACTTAATGGCATGGAAAATATGATATAATGTTAAATATTCAGTGTATAAAACTATATACCATGTGATTCAAATTTCTTTTTTGGCTGTATCTCACTGCATTTTGGATCTTACTTTCCCGACCAGGGATCAAACCCACATTCCCTGCAGTGGAAGGTAGATTCTTAACCACTGGACCACCAGGGAAGTCCCAGTGATCCAATATTTTAAAATCAAATGTTATATAACATTCTAAGTATGAATGCAAACAAATATTCTAGAAAAATAAATAAGTTAAATGTGGATTTATGGGTGATTGTGATTTTCTTCTTTTTATATAATTTGTTTATTTATACTTTCCTATATTTCTCCAAGCTTGTGTTAATTTTACAGTTATAAATCAGTTTTAGATTTTTAAAAGACATCTGATTATCAATTTATTGAAAAGATTGCTTTAAGCATCAGCAATGGTGACTTCAGTCTCGATTCCTGGCTGAATACAATGGTAGTGATCTGCTTAACAATCTCAGAAGAACTGTGCTTGTCAGTGAGTTTCTTGTGGATCCTCATCTGAAAAGACCCAAAGTCTTAGAATCTTCCCCACAAAGAGTCTGCATTGAATGTGTTCAAATAATGATCATTCTATTTGCTGTTAAGGAAATCAGTATCCAGGCTGAACTTTGGAGTCCTGAAAGAAAAGCATTTAATTTCCCTTAAGAGATTTTTCTGGGAATTAGTTTACAAACTCCCAGAACTCAGTCTCATGATCCATTTAAAGTTTAATGTTGTATGCTAGTATTATTGTCTGGTGTTAATATGCAGATCTTCATTTTTTAATTTCGTTTGTGTCAAATCTCTCCCAACGGGGCTGGAGGTTCTTGAGATCAGGCTTTATGTCCTTTAGTTCCTGGATGCCATTAATTACTCCCTGGATGCCACTAACACTTAAGACAATGTTGTATAACTTAAATAATTTAAGTACTTAGTATATGCGTATTAAGTAAACAAGTTACAACAAATTAATCAGTGATTTGATAGGTACTGAAAAACCATGCTACCTCAAACACCTCCCTTAAAGACATGCTTTTGTGGCTAAGATTCCTACCATCACTTGCCTCTTCTGGATACAAATTGTCCCCAGAAGGCCTGAATTAAAATGTAAATATCTAGGGATTTCACTGGTGGTCCAGTGGTTAAGCCTCCATACTTCTACTGCAGGGGGCACAGGTTTGATTCCTGGTTAAGGAACTAGATCCCACTTGCCATGCAGCATGGCAAAAAAGTTGAAGAGTAATTAAAAAAAAATTTTTTTTAATGTAATGTAAATTTCTAACCTGGGAGCTGTCACTCACTAGCACATTGTTGTTAACAGTTTCGTAGCAGGGAGCTGGGTCTAAGACTGTGTCCAGGGAAACAACTATAGAACCTAGCATCCTACTTTGGGGTGCAGATTACATGGAACACCCCAACTGCAGCTGTGACAAATGAGGGGTGGACCATAGAGCAGGAGTCCACCAGGCTGGGCACCTATGGGGTGGGGCTCAGTTCAGTTCAGTTCAGTCGCTCAGTTGTGTTCGACTCTTTGCGACCCCATGAATCGTAGCACACCAGGCCTCCCTGTCCAGCACCAACTCCCAGAGTTCACTCAGACTCACGTCCAACGAGTCAGTGATGACATCCAGCCATCTCATCCTTTCGTCCCCTTCTCCTCCTGCCCCCAATCCCTCCCAGCATCAGAGTCATTTCCAATGAGTCAACTCTTCGCATGAGGTGGCCAGAGTACTGGAGTTTCAGCTTTAGCGTCAGTCCTTCCAAAGAATACCCAGGGCTGATCTCCTTCAGAATGGAGTGGTTGGATCTCCTTGCAGTCCAAGGGACTCTCAAGAGTCTTCTCCAACACCACAGTTCAAAAGCATCAATTCTTCGGTGCTCAGCTTTCTTCACAGTCCAACTCTCACATCCATACATGACCACAGGAAAAGTCCCTGCCTTGACTAGATGGACCTTTTTTGGCAAAGTAATGTCTCTGCTTTTGAATATGCTATCTAGGTTGGTCATAACTTTCCTTCCAAGGAGTAAGCGTCTTTTAATTTCATGGCTGCAGTCACCATCTGCAGTGATTTTGGAGCCCAGAAAAATAAAGTCTGACACTGTTTCCACTGTTTCCCCATCTATTTCCCATGGAGTGATGGGACCAGATGCCACGAGCTTCGTTTTCTGAATGTTGAGCTTTAAGCCAACCTTTTCACTCTCTATTTTCACTTTCATCAAGAGACTTTTTAATTTCTCTTCACTTTCTGCCATAAGAGTGGTGTCATCTGCATATCTGAGGTTATTGATATTTCTCCCAGCAATCTTGATTCCAGCTTGTGCTTCTTCCAGCCCAGCGTTTCTCATGATGTACTCTGCATAGAAGTTAAATAAGCAGGGTGACAATATACAGCCTTGACGTACTCCTTTTCCTATTTGGAACCAGTCTGTTGTTCCATGTCCAGTTCTAACTGTTGCTTCCTGACCTGCATACAGGTTTCTCGAGAGGCAGGTCAGGTGGTCTGGTATTCCCATCTCTTTCAGAATTTTCCAAAGTTTATTGTGATCCACACAGTCAAAAGCCTAATTGAGCCAGAGGGCTAATCTTGAAATAAGCTATAGCCTAGAGCCTTCAAAAAGTAACCCAGAACTGCTGGGTATGAACCAAGTATTAGAGTGAATCCCATCTGACCAGGGGGCAAATGACCGTTCCAAGGTTACACTCAGAGCATTGTCTGACTGGTGACTAATGGTTAGGCCAGCGCTCTTTGCCGCCTGTTCCACTTTCAGAAATGAGTGCTGATTTCATTGCAATTGCAATGAAAACCAAATCAGGGGAGGAAAGGAGAAACAATTTGGGAAGGAATCACAGGGCTTTATTACCTCAAGCTTCAAAAATCATGGAGAGATGGGCCGATATGGTAAGGCCCTTGACCCACAACCAATATAGGTTTTGAATTCTGAGTTGTGTGTACATAACATACCTATGCTTAAGTGCCTCCCCATATATAATTCCAATTTTTTTTTTCTATAAATTGTCTGCTAGGGTGATGCTGCTAGGGTTAGCGGCAACCCAGACTAAGTGGGAAGGTCACGGCTACCAGATAGGGTCCTCTCTCTTCTACCAACCCCCAGCAGGAAGAAGACTGGGAGGGTTCCTATGGTTGTAAGGGCTTGGCTGCTTTATTACTTTCATTCTCATGGGAGTTTTTACAGGAAGTAAGCAAAGTACACAATATTGTGTAGTCTCTGTGTTAGAAAGTATGACATCTCACTTTAAAGAACAAAGGTTCCCTGTAAAGATAAACACCTAACTACAAGCTCCTTTAGGAATCAGTCCAAAGTTATTAACTGCCAGAGCTCATCTAATTTCTCTAAGTTTTGACAACTAAGACAATAAGCTTTAGGGTTGATAGCACTAAAGCTACACTGGACGGAGCTCCATGGGGAAAGAGTACAGGTTTTGGTGTTACATATTCCTACGGTCAAACCTTGGCACCACCACTCACTAATGGGATTGTGGGTGTTACTCAACTTTGCTTAAACAGCTCTCTTATTGTAAAATGGAAATAAATGATCCAGTCTCTGTGAAGATTACACAAGATACTGTGAAGAATGCACCTTGTGAGTGCTTACCAAATGTTCATTTTCTCTTCTCTTTCTTTCTAAATGGTCAGCTGAATTAACACACCACTAAGGAAGATTTCTGGTTGGTAGCCAAATAAGGCTCTGAAAACCTTTGAGGATAAGAAGAACCACACACACACACACAAGCTGCAAAAGAGAAAGCAGCCTGTTTCATCAACATTTACAATGATGTAGAATTGCATAGAGGCCAGCCCAACCCTGATCCTGTTAATTCTACACACTAGAGTTTCTGTGTCAGTATCTATCTTGCTGCTGAAGCTGGAAGCTCATCAGCTGAGAACCTTAAGAATTCTGACTTATTGAAACTGAGTCTCCACAGAACCAGAATGGAACCTCACGGTTTGACTATTGATTAAAACAGAATCATTTTATCTCCTCTATCCTCCAATTGATTCTGAAATATTATAATTTTGGATCCTCTTAAGGCTTGAGTAAGCCTATAAGAGGTCAGGAAGCAACAATTAGAACTGGACATGGAACAACAGACTGGTTCCAAATAGGAAAAGGAGTACGTCAAGGCTGTATATTGTCACCCTGCTTATTTAACTTCTATGCAGAGTACATCATGAGAAACGCTGGGCTGGAAAAAGCACAAGCTGGAATCAAGATTGCCGGGAGAATATCAATAACCGCAGATACGCAGATGACACCACCCTTATGGCAGAAAATGAAGAGGAACTCAAAAGCCTTTTGATGAAAGTGAAAGAGCAGAGTGAAAAGGTTGGCTTAAAGCTCAACATTCAGAAAACGAAGATCATGCCATCTGGTCCCATCACTTCATGGGAAATAGATGGGGAAACAGTGAAAACAGTGGCTGCCTTTATTTTTCTGGGCTCCAAAATCACTGCAGATGGTGACTGCAGCCATGAAATTAAAAGACGCTTACTCCTTGGAAGGAAAGTTATGACCAACCTAGATAGCATATTCAAAAGCAGAGACATCACTTTGCCAACAAAGGTCCGTCTAGTCAAGGCTATGGTTTTTCCAGTGGTCATGTATGGATGTGAGAGTTAGACTGCGAAGAAAGCTGAGTGCCAAAGAATTGATACTTTTGAACTGTGGTATTGGAGAAGACTCTTGAGAGTCCCTTGGACTGCAAAGAGATCAAACCAGTCCATTCTAAAGGAGATCCGTCCTGGGTGTTCTTTGGAAGGACTGATGCTAAAGCTGAAACTCCAGTACTTTGGTTACCTCATGTGAAGAACTGACTCATCGGAAAAGATCCTGAGGGAGGGATTGGGGGCAGGAGGAGAAGGGGACGACAGAGGATAAGATGCCTGGAGGGCATCACTGACTTGATGGACATGAGTTTGGGTAAACTCCGGGAATTGGTGATGGACAGGGAGGCCTGGTGTGCTGCAATTCATGGGGTTGCAAAGAGTCAGACACAACTGAGCAACTGAACTGAACTGAACTGAAGGCTTACTCATAGGCCAACTTTCACCTTCTTTGCCCCTATTTTAAGCCCCTGAATGAATTTACCTCTGCTTTCAGATGGACTGTTTCTATTGGGGTGAACTAGCTGGGGTGACATACAAACTGAGCTGCTTGTGAAATCGAGCTACTTATCTATACTTGTGAAATTCCACTGGTTAGCAATCTCCATCCCACACACCTGCAACTTTCTCCTACAAAGCCTTCTGCTCCTAAGGATAGAAGCAAAGTGTGATGTCCTTCATGTCCAGATGGCTTACTAATGCTTCATGAGTCTGAGATATTCTTTGAACT
The DNA here is from genome assembly GCF_003369695.1 of Bos indicus x Bos taurus. Classification (NCBI taxonomy): domain Eukaryota; kingdom Metazoa; phylum Chordata; class Mammalia; order Artiodactyla; family Bovidae; genus Bos; species Bos indicus x Bos taurus. Next base: position 29,497,379 of record NC_040086.1, read on the forward strand.
TGCAGCATTTAGACCCACAAAGCTGTTTTTTTCTGGGCTGTCTTTTTGACCAAAGAGGAGATAGAAATTGGTCCCTAACATTGCTCCAACTGTGTTAAGTGACTCAACTCACCACACATTAGCTCCTAGCTATATTCTGGCAGGTTCTGTCAGTTGCTAACCATGGGGGAAAATGCTAACTGTAGATTTGCTCTCTACAGGACTTTGTATCATCATCATCATCATTATCACCACCACTCCTATTACAACCTGATACTAGATCACCTAATAAATCCTGTGTGGAAACGGAAATGTGGTCATTAGTTTATCACAAAATTTCCCTACAAACTCCTCGAATTTCCCCCCCGCCGCCCTTTTTTTTTCCTTTTACAAACAGGGAACCAATGAAGATGCATCATGTCCTCCCTCCCTCCTCCTCTATCCACATTTGTTATTTCCTTCTTTCACTTCCTTCCACCAATTCAAGGCAATCATTCTCCCCCCTTCCTCACTCAGTCCTCAGTGACTACTGGTCATTAGCACTAGGATACAAGACAGCCCAGACTTCCTGGAACATTATCAAACCAGGTACCTTCTGAGTCAGTGTTGAATGTATTGATGTGTATTCTGTATAGTTCATCTGGACTATGACACTTGATAATTCATTCATCCTGAGTAGGAGTACCAATGAAATTAAGTTTGTGACATTTAATTCATTCTTATCACACATCTTGATTTTCTAGGGACATCTCGAGTCCCTATTGGGAGATAAAGATAATTCCAGAAAGGACAGCAAATCTAAGTGTGAATTTTTCTTTTGCTTTGTTGTTTCCTTATCATGCCTTGCAAGCTGCCAGCGCATTCGTTCTCAACCAGCCACATGAGAACCCAAGGCCACAGTCCTGTTGGACCTTGTCCAGTAGTTACCAGGATAGAGAAGTTCCTCACAATTGTGTATGTATACTTGGTTGCTTCAGAGATGCCATTAAACATGAATACTATTTGAAAAAAAAGCTCTCAGGTTGCATCAGGGCTGTTGCCTACACGATAAATGAGCCATCATAAAGACCTCACCCCTCTCTGATCCCGATAAGGCTAAGGTTAAAGTCCATCTGTGTTTGCTACTCTTATTTCCTTCTGTCTAGGCCAGAATACAATTTCTGGAACCACCTAATTCCTCTCTCAGCTGTCTTTAAGAAAAACACTATTCTTTTTACACTGTTGAATTAACTCATACACAAAACAGATGCCCAATATTTATTAATGATCATGACTCAATCATTCAGGTGGCTATTCACTAAGATGACCACCCCATAGTCCCTACATTACCATACCTCTCAGAGAGACCAAGGCCACCGCACCCCACAAGGCGGCCACCACCACTACACTCTGTGGGTGTGGGCAGTCATCCTGAAGCTCCTGGACCTTCCACTAACTATTCAAAATCCACAAGCTCAGGCTGATTTCCCGTCTCTCTCCAAGAGCTTGTCAGGCTAATCCTGTCATGCTTTATATCTCACTTGCCTCAGTCACTGCCAGAAAAACAAGCTCTCTAGGTGACCCAGCACTGGACACTTGGGACTTCCCTGGTAGTTCAGTGGCTGATTTCTCATTCAGTGCAAGGGTGCCAGTTCGATCCCTAGCTGGGGGGTGAGACCCCATATGCTGTGCTGTACTTAGTTGCTCAGTCCTGACTCTTTGTGACCCCATGGACTGTAGCTCACTAGACTCCTCTGTTTGTAGTGATTCTCCACGCTAGAATACTGGTGTGGGTTGCCATGCCCTTCTCCAGGGGATCCTCCCAACCAAGGGATCGAACCCAGGTCTCCTGGCAGATTCTTTACCAGCGGAGCCACCAGGGAAACCCAGATTCCATATACTACAACTAAATATACCGAGTGCCACAACTAAGACCCAGGGAAACCAAATAAATAAATAAAAACATTAAAAAAAAAACAAAAAAACAAACACTGGACACTCATCCCAGAATTCCTGAGTTCATGACCTAATCTGATCCAGCCACTCTCTGCTCTCCCCAAACTCTTCCTCCCAAACTGCCTTCTGCAACTCCAGGCCATCACCATCAAATCTGGCTACCCACCTCTCCTTTGAACGTTCCCTCAATTTTCTGACAGTAAGTGAATCTGGTGGTCCCTGATTATCCCATCTCCTAAGCAGCCCACTCAGGTAGAAGGCATTCACATCCTGAGCATCTGAGGGCCCGGCAGGATAGTATATGTGCCACTTGCCATTTCCAACCACTTTCCTTTTCTCCTTCTAAACATTCAGCTCCTTTGAAGTCCTTCCTATCATCTTCTGTCCTTCCAGCTCCCTTACTCAAGAACTCACAGTCACAGTTCTTCAACCTTGTTCAGCAGCTGCCTCTCTCTTGTCTCTTGTCTTCACTTCCAAACCCTGCTTAGGTCTCATAGCCCAGCATTTTCATCTCACTTTTGCAAATATCTTCCCTAACAATCTTGCCCTTCTCTCTTCTGTCATATTGGCCTAAACTAAACCATTCTGGTTGAATCCAACTTCCTACCCTCTCACAGCCTTCACCCAAACAGCTGGTTGTTGGAGTAAATCACACAATGTAGTTGATGGATTTCACTTTGAATTGGTGATCCTGAACCTCAAATGAACCACTGCATGCTGCTAAGTCCCTTCAGTCGTGTCCGACTCTGTGCAACCCCATAGACGGCAGCCCACCAGGCTTCCCCGTCCCTGGGATTCTCCAGGCAAGAACACTGGAGTGGGTTGCCATTTCCTTCTCCAATGCATGAAAGTGAAAAGTGAAAGGGAAGTTGCTCAGTCGTGTCCGACTCTAGCGACCCCGTGGACTGCAGCCTGCCAGGCTCTTCCATCCATAGGATTTTCCAGGCAAGAGTACTAGAGTGGGGAGCCATTGCCTTCTCCGAACACTGCATATTGCCCAGCAAATACTATCAAGTTTTCTGCCCATTCTAAAATGACTTCTTCCATTTTTCTTTTTTTCCTCCTCAAAATCTGCAAAGCTTTAAAGAGAAATAGAATGTTTATATAACCTCAAAGTATCTCCCCCAGAATATTTATTAAAACTCTGATGGTTTTAACATATATCCAATATATATATATATATATATATATATCCACAGTTTCATTTATTTATTTTTAAAATTTTACTTATTTTTTGGCTGTGCTCAGTCTTTGTTGCTTTGCACTTTCCTCTGGTTGCCGGGAGCGGGGGCTACTCTCCAGTGGTTCGAGAGTTTCTCACTGCAGTGGCTTAACTTGTTGCAGAGCACAGGCTCTAGGGCCCTTGGGCTCCAGTAGTTGTGGCTCATGGGCTCCAGAGCATGGGCTCGGTAGTTGTCACAGGCTTAGCTGCTTTGAGGCATGTGGGATCTTCCCCGGCCAGGGATCAAATCATGTCTCCTGCATTGGCAGGCAGATTGTAAACCACTGGACCACAAGGGAAATCCCAGTTTCTTTTTATATTTCATTATTCAAGAGGTGATACTTAACTTCCCTCCTCTTGAGTGTTGGCTGAATATAGTGACAGACTCAAACGAAGATTATGAAAATGGAAATATAACTTCACAGTGGGAAAACCTGGCAACACCACCATATACAAGTGATACAACGAATTCAAGCAATAAAGTATCCCAGTGATAAATCATATTGATATCATGTACCCTCTGACATGATTCAATGAGAAGGGTGTGACACTTCTGTGACATTTTACCTCCCCAAACGCATAACTCTGTCCACTCTTAAGAAAACATCCTAGAAACCCCAACCGAGGGACATTCCACCAAAACTAAATTGTTCAAAATACTTTTCAAAAGTGTCAAGGTCATGAGTGAAAAGGGAAGACTGAGAAATTATCACAGATGGGTGGACACTAAGGAGATATGCCTAAATGCAATACAGGATCTTGGATTGAATCCTGGAACAGTGAAAGATCACTAGTGGGAAAACTGGGAAATTCCCAGTAAAGTCAACAGCTTAGTCAATATGTTGTATCACTATTAAGTTCGTGCGGTTATGCATGCTGCGATTCATAGAGTCGCAGAGTCGGACACGACTGAGTGACTGATCTGATCTGAACACTAGGGGATACTGGGTAAAGGACATATGAGAACTTTATACCATATTTTCAACTCTTCTGTAAAATCTAAAGTTTCAAAATAAAATTTAAAATAATAACTCTTGGGGGACCTTCCTGGTGGCCCAGTGGCTGAGACTCCACACTCCCAATGCAGAGGGGTCAAGTTGGATCCCTGGTCAGGGAACTAGATCCCACATGCAGATCCTGCATGCCACAAGGAAGATCAAAGATCTGCTGTGCTGCAACTGAAGCCTGACCCAACTAAATAAATGAATATTAAAAAAAATAACTCATATTTCCTCATCCTCACACTCTTCTTGCAGCTGGTGACCTCATTTCATACCTCTTTGATAACATAAAAGTGTCAGAACTGTTTCATTTTCCATCACCTCATTAGCATCTGCTGCTGCTTCTGTTATGGTAGGAAACCTGTCCCTGCTGGTCTCAAGGGCTCACCCTCCACTCTGGGTTCCGTCCTCCTCTCTTCATTTCTCAACGTTGTCCATCCTCCAGTTAATTTCTCATCTCCTCTGCTTCACCGATCTTCCCTTCTTCTAGATCATTTCCATCACCACATAAACATGTTGTATTATCCTTCACATTTGTAAGATCTTTCCTTGAGCCCTCATGTCTGTCATTTTACTACCCTATTTCTCACATTGTCTTGGCTATATAACTTCCAGGGTCCAGTATAAAATGAAAATATGGATGCCTTATTAAAATATTAAGAATTTCAAGACTGTTATGGTAGAGCACTATACCAAGCGTAGGGCCCTTCTAAGTAACCATGGGGTCCTATGTGACTGTGCAGGTTGCATGTCCATAAAACTGGCCTTGCGTGCTAGACTAGGCAAACTAATTTATGCTAGAAAAAGTCAGAGTTGGGATTTCCTTTGGAGGGAGCAGAGATTGTATTTTATTTCATTGTACTTTATATTTTTTGGCTGTGCCATGCAGCTTGTGGAATCTTAGTTCTCCGACCAGGGATTGAACCCGTGCCCTCTGCAATGGAAGCATGGAGTCATAAACACTGGACAGCCAGTGAATTCCTGGCCGAAGTCACACACCACTTGATAAGCATCTACATATTAATGTACTCAATAGCGAGCATTTATAATCAGTCACGTCCAACTCTTTGCGACCCCCTGGGCTGTAGCCAGCCAGGCTCCTCTGTCCACAGGATTTCCCAGACAAGAATACTGGAGTGGGTTGCTATTTCCTTCTCCAGGGTATCTTCCAGGCCCAAGGCTCAAACCGTTGTCTTCTGCATTGGCAGACAGATTCTTTACCACTGCTCCACCTGGATAGCCCACTAAATAGTGTGCTGCTGCTGCTGCTAAGTCGCTTCAGTTGTGTCCGACTCTGTGCGACCCCACAGATGGCAGCCCATCAGGCTCCTCTGTCCCTGGGATTCTCCAGGCAAGAACACTGGAGTGGGTTGCCATTTCCTTCTCCAATGCATGAAAGGAAAAGTGAAAGTGAAGTCACTCAGTCGTGTCCGACCCCATGGACTGCAGCCCACCAGGCTCCTCCGTCCATGGGATTTTCCAGGCAAGAGTACTGGAGTGGGGTGCCATTGCCTTCTTAGTACTTATTATGTAGTGTTTTATATTTTATAAAATGATTTCAAGGATAGAAAGATATGGAAAGGGCTTTATGACTAGGGGTCAAGCGTTCTGCTTTGGAGACAAAGTCAACTTTTTAAATGACAAATATAGTGATGCTTGATCAAAATTATACACAAATAATTATGTATATGTATTAAGGTGGACTCTGAATTATACAATTTTTATAAACCTAAACCAAACTAAGTAATATCCTCTATTCTGCAGAGTACATTCTATGAAACCAGGTTCTTTAGTATATGTGAGAAGTAATGTATGAAGAATACAGTTGTATGAATTGCTGTGTTCAGTTGTATGACTACCAGACTGTTAATGAGTATTATCTAGGAGAGAGAGGGATTTGCTGAAGAGTGGTCAGAAAGAGTGTTCATTCTTCACTCTATGTCATGTATTTTTGCTTTCTACTAATGTATTGCTCATGAAATAACTAAAATTTTAAGAATTAATAGCCCTTTATAGCAAGTATCTACACATTACACTTTCCTCTAGTTCAGCAGTCCCCAGCCTCTTTGGCACCAGACACTGGTTTCATGAAAGAAAACTTTTCCACCGACAGGGGTGGGGGTGTAGTTTCGCAATGATTCAAGTGCGTTACATTTATTGTGCACTTTATTCCCATTATTATTACATCAGCTCCACCTTAGATCACCAGGCATGAGATCCTGGAGCTTGGTGACCCCTGCATTAGCCATCTACAAGGAAAACATTCATCCCATTTTAGGTTTCATTAAATTTTACACACACACACACTCTAAAATCTCTGTGAAGAAACTGTACTATAGAATATTGAATATAAAATGAGTAATTTTCTTAAACGGCACTCTTTTTTTTTAAAGAACAGGATACTAACTTTTCTCCAAAACTATATTTAACATTATCTTTTTGATTTCAAGGGAAAGTCACAACCTAAATCCCTATGACAGCAATATTTTACACTACCCATTATATCTTTCTTAATCAGTTTCTTTTTCTATCCATCCTTTTCTTTGACATTGGTTTTTCAATTGGATTCTTAATTGATGGACTGTGAATTTTGTCAGAAAAGTTTAGATACAAATTTTAAGTCGTATTTTTCTTAGTCAAATATTAGATATCAAACTGACTACTGTGAAAATTAAAAAGCAACACCTGTAAAACTTAAAAACAATTTAAAGAGTATACTTGTGTATGAAACTATAAAGAAACGTTCTTAAATACTGAACCTACAAAAGATTCACAAAGTATAAAATGAGAGCAATTTTGAGCAGTGACAAATTGAGAATGAGTTAAGAGCCATAAAAAGAAACAATATCTTGGATGTATATTCATATACTACAAGTCAGATTACTGTGGTATTTTGTCATTTATTTAATAGTCATGTTTACTCAATTCACTTTAATGAAACGAACGTTTAATAAAGAGCTGTCAAGCTTTTAAAAGATTTGATTTTTCTGGATTAGGTAGATAACAGATTCGGACTTGGCAATGGAGTATTTTGCAAACAAAGCCACAATAACCAGTTATTCTTGGGAAAAGCATGTGTAGTTTGGGGGCTGGAGGTATGTAACTTCCTGAAACAGCCCAAATGCAGAAGATAACAAAAATCTGGTTGATAGTTGTTCCTGATTTGATAGTAACAGTCTTTTCATTTGAAGAAATTTTTGAAAAGATCACAAAGTTCCAGAACTCAGGTCTAGTCCAGATTTTCAGATTTAAAACACTGATAGGATTTCCTTAAGATGTCAATAATCAAATAACTAAATAACTTAATGTCCCAGTAAAATTCACATTATATTAGTATTTACTTCAACAATGTAATTATTTACATTAGGAGAGTCAGGAGAGTTGTTTAGTCCCTAAGCCTTGTCCAACTCTTTTGTGACCCTAAGGAGTGTAGCCCACCAGGTTCACAACACACTTAAATTATTGCTCAATAAAAGCATAATCCATGATTTTATATATATTTGTAAAAATTAATCAAAATTAGCTGAATCTTTAAATTGCCTTTTCACTTTTCCTCTTTTGAACTCTTTGATAATTTAAGCTGGAAAAAAGACTTAAAAATAGGTCATAATGATATTGCAGCTAACAAAAATAACATTAAATACACTTAATACTTTAATAGTTATGAAAAGTTTCACGTCACAATTATTTTGAGTGTAACAACAGCTTGTAATTTGAATTCATTTGCGCTGAAATAATTGTCCTTTGTTTCTACTTCTCTATATTTTTGCAGTACTTACTAGCATTGTTCTCTAATATTAATCAACCCAGATAAATTCAGTTTCCAGCATTCCTCTCTATGGGAACACCTTCTCTTAAACCTTCAAATACTAAAAAAGGCTTATAAGAAATGGAAAAGACATTGAGAATAATTATAAGAAACAAAAGTTTGTCATCCTGAGAGCTAGAGAGATTTGTTTTTCTTTTTTTCGTTTCACAGGCCTATAAAATTAAACCGCCAGGTAAAGTCAGAGGTCTGTTTTTTACGGAGGTTGGGACGGTTCTCCCGCCTCTCTTTGTATTCCGTTTCACCGTCCACCTTCCACCTCCCTGCCCCCTCACTCTTTCCTCCAGACCCCATTTCTTCGAGGTTTCAGAGCGGTGCTCTCACTGGTGAAAAAGAAGTGTCGGTATTTTCCAACTTTCTCCAGGGTCCCGCCCTTCCCACCTCACCGGCCGCCGCGGGAGGAGGCACCTGGAGGCGGCGGGGACCCGGCGGACCGGGCGCACACCTGGGAAGAGGGTGATATCCCAACGGCCGCGTCCCGGGTGGGGGAGGGGAGGGGATCCTGTTCCCTGCCCCCGCCCCCCGGCGGTGACTACGCGGAGAACCGGCCTGCAGAGGTGAGCCGCCGCGGGCAGAGACCGGGGCGGGGCCGGGGGCGGGGCCGCCAGGTCAAGCAGGTCTGCTCCGCTCTACCGCGCGCCCAAATCGCGCAGTCCGTCGGCCAGCTAGCACCGTCGTCTGATCCCCGAACGCCTCGCTTCAGTCCTCTTGACGCGGACCCGCGCGTCCCACGCCTCACGCCGTCCGGCCGGCCAGTGGGCTTGCGACGACCTACTCTGTCCGCTCGTCCTCGCTGCAGCCCTCGACCTGCCTGGCGCCCTCGCGCTCTAGCGCCCTGGTCCTCGTCGCGCGCAGCATGGCGCCCCCCCAGGTCCTCGCTTTCGGGCTCCTGGTCGCCGCGGCGACGGCGGCGGTGGCCGCAGACCAGGAAGGTAAGGAGCGGAGTCGTGGGGATAGGAGGACCGGGGGGGCGGGGCGGGGGCGGTGGTGGTGGCGGTCCTCGGTGCCCTAGATGTAGACTGCGGGGAAGGGGCCGCGGTTTCCCGCCTGGAGATGGACGGCGCGGGGCTGCCCAGGCCCCCTGAGGGTGGGAGGTGGCAGGAAGGCGCCCACACTCGCGGCGGGAGGGAGCAGCCTCGCTTGGGGCTCTGCTCGCCTCTCTGGGAAAATGGCCTAGGGCAGGGGCGGAGGGTCCGGTAGGGAACTGAGCGGCCCCGTTCGCCGCTGCCTCGGCGCGCCCACCTCCTCCGGCCCCTTCGCTCTTGAGGTTTTGTCGAGGCGGAAACCTGCCCGGGCCGGGAGGGGACTCTGCGACGGCGACCTTCGGCCCCGCCCCTCCCCGGGCACCTGCGGCGGGCCCCGGATGTGTCTCAGGCGGGGGCCGGTGACTGCAGCCGAGGCCTCTGGGGCCGCTATGCACCTGTGCGGAGAGGCGGGGGACGGGGCGTCCTCCTGGGCCTTGACTACCCGGTGTATGGATATTTTCTCTTTAAGGATTATATAAGTAATGCCAAGTTTATTGTAGGAAATCCAGCCATATCGGTAATCGTTAAGAGTTAAAACAATAATGCCACCATTTTAAAAGAATCCTGTAATTAATAGATATATTTTTCTTTCAGGCTTTGCTCTAAATATTACCCTAAACCTAAACACATTGTTTTAGGTATTGATCCCCTCCGTCCTCACTCCCCACATTGTATTCAGTTTTCCCTTTCCTTTAGTCTTGAAAAACACGATTTAAATGATATAAAACAATCTGTAGCCGGAAAGGTTGCATCATTATCCTAAACTTGGACGTGTAATTTGATTCCAGGTTTTCTTACTCTGGAATAAACATCTTGGCCGCCATCTCTTGATTTATTTGTAAGGTGGTGGCTAGCAGTGAGGTGTCGTTTAACCAGATTTCTGGAAAGGCTTTTATTTTTATAGTCTCACCAACAGGGTTCGGCCTAATTCATTACACTTTCAGAATAATGCAGTTTAATCAACTCATGTTATTTCAAGTTCGGTCTGAGGCTAAATACTTAATTTTAAATTGCTTTAAAGTGGGAATCCCTGGCGGTCCAGCGATTAAGACTCAATGCTTCCACTACCGGAGGCGCTGGGTAGGACCTCTGGTTGGGGGACTGTTTCCGCATGCCCTGAGGCAGGACCAAAACAAATTGCTTTAAAGTGATAACAGCTGCTGTAGGAGTATGTTCAGAAAGTGTGTGCCTGATTGTCACTTTAAAATTTCACGGTGTTTAGGCATAACTTTGTTCTCTGAGCAGGTATATAGCATAATGCAGTGTAAGATTTTTAATTCCTTGAGGACAGCCACTAGACTTTCTTTTTGTGACCCTAATACTGAGTTTAGTGATGAACAGATTATATAGGTGGTTCATATTGATTAAATAGGGAAAAATTAAAGACAACTTGAGATATGAAGTTTCAGTATATCAGTTCTTCAGCCTGTTAAAGTTAGTGTTTGTTTATAATCTTGCACTCTCTTATCTAGACTAATAAAAGAAATGGACTTGTCAGTTTGAAGTTAAAATAAGCTTTTGAGATGGTCAAAAATATAAATATTAAACTGACATCAATATGCAGGATGGGCTGCTTAATAGCACTTTCAAAATCAGGTACTAGGATTTAATTCAGTTAGAAAAGAGGTACCTCCCAATTCAATTGAAAATTAAATTTTTCCAAGACACAAAATTGTCCAGGGATTGAGTATGTTTCCATTAAGTCTCAGAAGAAGTATCTCTTATTAATTAAAGGGTGGGAAGAGGGAAGTAATGTGAGTTATTCACAGATCCTAGAATTGGCATTTTAAACTTGATTTTTATTTTATATTGGGATCTAGTTGATTTATAACATACTAGTTTCAGGTATAGAGCAAAGTGGTTCAGTTATACAGGTACATATATCCATTTTTTCAAATTCTTTTCCCATATAGGTTATTAAAAAATACTGAGTAGAGTTCCTGTGCTATACAGTAGGTCCTTATTATTTTATATATAGTAGTGTGTTGTTGATTTTGAGGAAGAGTCATGACCGGCAGGCGAGTGTTTAGCAGGACAGGAGGGAAGAAGCTGAGTCTGGGAGTATCATGAAGGCAAAGCTGAATCTGGTGTTTGGAGGGTTTATTCTTGGTTTAAAAAAGATAAGTAGGAGAGTATGCAAATTAGACTGCCTATTTAGCATTGTGTCAGCCACTTCAATTGTAGCTGAAAAGTTAAACATTAAGGACCACTCTTTAAGGCTGTGTGTCCCGTAACTTGGGGATTATTGTCAAAACATAATTTAGCTGATTCAACATCAGAGTTGATAGTTGCATCCTCATTTTTAAAGTGGATTTTCCCCTCACCAGGATGTGTGTGTGAAAACTACAAACTGACCACAAACTGCTCTGTGAACGCACTCGGTCAGTGCCAGTGTACTTCAGTTGGTACACAGCATTCCGTCATTTGCACAAAATGTGAGTAGAATATCCTCATTGCCTTTAAGTTTTATTTGATTTATACTTCTTTAATTGATATGTCTTGAGTTGGAAGTGTTTAATTGGCTCAAATCTGAATCATGCTATTTTGTCAACATTATCTCATCTTTGAAGTTTCTTATGATTTAGAAAGTGAACATGAAAACTTGTAAAATCTGTAATAATCTTTGGCCCTGGGAATTTGGAGTGAATTAAATTTTTTCTTTAAACACAAAACTGCAGTTATTTTTCAGTTTGGAATGACACTTTCCTTTCAGTGGCTACTAAATGCTTGGTGATGAAGGCAGAAATGAATCACTCAAAGTCCGGGAGAAGAGGGAAACCAGAGGGCGCCATCCAGAATAATGACGGGCTCTATGACCCCGAGTGTGACGACAAGGGGCTCTTCAAAGCCAAGCAGTGCAACGGCACCTCCACGTGCTGGTGTGTGAACACTGCTGGGGTCAGAAGAACCGATAAGGACAGTGAAATCTCCTGCTCTGAGCCAGTGAGGACCTAGTGAGTTGGGCTGCCTCTATATTACTTGTTTTCATGCTTTTTGAATTCATTTAATTAAATGTACTTTTGAATATGTAACGTGATTTTGTGATTTAGAATTCAAAAGAGAAAAAAGAGTGGACAGTGACAGTCTCATCTCAATCCTATCCCATCTCAACCCCCTAGTTACTCAGTTTACTTCTGTAGAATTGATGTCACATGCCATAACCTTCCAGAGATCTGTGAATTTACTAGCAATGTATTATATCTTATTTTCAAATGTTTTTCCTTTTGCTTATATATTTTTACTTAACACTGTTCAGTATTTTAAGTTGGATTGGTGTTCAGTGTACATGAACAATTTAAGCTACTCATATATTTGCTTATTTATTGTATTTTAAAGTGAGATATGGTTGTTTTAGGGATTATATAATGAAGAGGAATGGAAACACACTCCAGCTAGTTTAAGCCAAAAAGATTTTATTGGAAGAGACTGAGAAGAAAGTTATCACAGCCAAGGCAGGCACTCTCCACTTCTGTCTTCTGGAGGCCTGTGGCCACTTTGCTTTTTCTCTCAGTGCCTTTTTTCTTTTCACTTGAATGTGGCCCACCATGACCAGCTAAGCCTTGGCTTTATGTGATCTTGACTGTGGTGGCCAGAAGGTCTATGTTAGAATGGCTGAGTTCTTTATAAACAATGTCTGAGGGCCAAGGAAGAAATGAAGGGCATATCTATAGTATAGATCCTTTTTCTGTTAATTTCCTTGTAATTCCATGTGGGAATTTTGCCATTAGCTTATTAAGAAAATAATATAAAAGGCAGAGTTGTTATATTTAATCAATACTGTTTCTTTATAGCTGGATCATCATTGAACTAAAACACAAAACAAGGGAAAAACCTTATGATCTTCAAAGTTTGCAGTCGTAAGTGCTATTAAATGCATTATATTTGTACAGTTGACACTCAAATCTTCCATCTTATACCATTAGATAAATTAAAGTCTCATTACTTTTTTATATTTCTGAAAAATAGGATAATATAAATAATATTTTTTAACTTTAAAAGATAGAGGTACAAGAATTGTACAGATTCTTATACAGTAACCTTTGCTTAGATTCACCAGTGAAGATTTTGCCATGTTTTATATGAGTATGCATGTGTGTGTGTGTACTTTCTGTTATCTATCTGAGCATGTATAAATATTATTTCTGCAGAACCATTTGAGAGCAAATTCTAGATAACATGCATCCTGATCCCTAAATACTATAGTGTATCTTTTCCTAGAAAAAAAGAAGGCATTCTCTTACATAATCACTGTACAGTTATCAAATTCAGGAAATTTAACATTAAACCACATTGTTCCAGTTTTCCCAATATTTTTTGTGGCAAATTTTTCCCCTCTAACACAGAACCCAATCTGTGATCATGCATTTAGTTGTTATGACTGTTGGTCTCTTTATATATGGAACACTGCTTTGGCCTTTCTTTGTCTTCCCAGTAAAATTGAAAATTTTAATTAATATTTAAATTATAAACCATGACATTGATATTTTTGAAGAGTATGGCCAAATTATTTTATAGACTGTCCTTCAATTTTGGATTGGTCTCATGTTTCCTCATAATTAAATACAAGTAATGCATTTTTGACAAAAAAACTACTAACAATGACCTTGTGTCCCTCTCAGTACTTCACACTGGGAGGCACACAAGGTCAGCTCGTGCCTTCACTAGTGATGTTAACTGTGGTCGGGGTCCACCAGGTTTCTCCACTGTGGATACCACTTTTCTCTTTGTAATTAATATAATCTGTGGGCAGGTACTTGGATACTGAGTAAATGTCCTATTTCTATTAAAACTAGAACTCAACAGTTTTTGCATCAATATGAATTATTATTTTTGGAATATGAATTATTTTGATGATAGTTGCAAAATGGCTTCATTTTTTTTCTATTTACAGTGCACTCAAGGACGTAATCACAAATCGTTATCAACTGGATCCAAAATATATCACAAATATTCTGGTAAGTTTTTTTTTTTTTGAAGCAGATCGGCTTTAACAGAGAGTTGGTTGGACAGTTTGGTTTGGGTATGATTTTTGATAGTGGTTGAACTGTATTTGAATAACACTGTAAGCCCTGGGCTCTTAATCTAAAGAATCCCCTGTTATTGCTTTCCCTCCATACTCTTGAAAAACCTCAGTTTACCCTTACAGAAAAGGTAGTGTCTCTTAGTTTCCCCAGCACATGCCAGTCTTTTTACCTTGGAAAATCTCTCTCTCTGGTTGTTTTTGGCAATATTTACTTTTGTTGTTGTTCAGTTGCTCAGTTGTGTCTGACTCTGCGACCCCATGGACTACAGCAGGCCAGGCTTCCCTGTCCTTCATTATTGACTGGAGTCTGCTCACACTCATGTCTGCTGAGTCAGTGATGCCATCCAACCATCTCATCCTCTGTCACCCCCTTCTCCTCCTGCCCTCAATCTTTCCCAGCATCAGGGTCTTCTCCAGTGAGTCGCTCTTCACATCAAGCGGCCAAAGTATTGGAGCTTCAGCTTCAGCATCAGTCCTTCCGATGAATATTCAGGGTTTATTTCCTTTAGGACTGACTGGTTGCTTTAGGATTGACTACTTACTTTAGGATGCTACTTAGTCCTATTGTCTTTGGTTTCAGGAGCTAGTCTTTAACCAGTTAGCCCTTCCTTAACTCTTTCAACTCTGCGTGAAAAATGCTCAGATAGTGTGATGGAATTCTTTCAAGGCAAAAAATTGACATCATTTTTTAAAAGACTTTTTGGTAGGGATATGCTTTTTTCCTTCCTAAAAGCAGAACATGGTAAATGGTTTTGGATTGCATTTCTTTAGCATTTTAGTAAATGAGGTACTTTAATATCTTGTTCAAAATCTTTTCCGGAAAAGAAAATTCTCTTTTGAAAAAAAAACTATAATTATCTTTGTTTGCATTGCTATTTTTTCTATCCCTTGGATTGATGTAACTTTCCAAAGATTTTGATGTTATTGTTAATGATAAACCAAATTATCCATTAATGACAAGAAATACCAGCACATGCAGGTTACAGACAATCAAACATTGAATATTCTGATTGATTTTCATACAGTTTTTGTTATAGTAATATTAATTTCTATTTTTTACTCCCTTCCCCTCCCCCCCCACTCCCACCCCAGTATGAGAACGATGTTATCACTATTGATCTGGTACAAAATTCTTCTCAGAAAACTCAGAATGATGTGGATATTGCTGATGTGGCTTATTATTTTGAAAAAGATGTGAGTATAATCTTGCTTATTTTATCTCTGTTTTAGAAATGTCTTTCATCTATTTCTCTACTTTTAGATCAGCCATATGAATAAATATTCTCCAGTGGTTCTCATGTGGCAATTAACTTTGTCCTCCTTTTCGTTCACATGCGCCTTTCTTATATACTTTTTTACTTGTTCGTATATTTATGCCTTTTTATCAAATTGTTATGCCTAGAATATTTTCTCTCTTATGATTCTTGTTACCTCCTTGGCAGTTATTTAGCTTGTGAGTCTAGTCTTCCCTACTATAATTTCTATGAACAAGAGACTCTGTAAAAATTGCTGTTTAACTGGTGGGATTAAATTGTGTGTTTAATATACTAAAGTGAGCTATTTTCTGATGAAATTTGGGATTCACTTCAAAATAACCAGGCTAGGGAATTACCTGGCTATCCAGTGATTAGGACTCTGTGCTTTCACTGCCAAGGGCCCAAGTTCAATCTCTGGTCATGGAACTAAGATCTCACAAATTGTGCAGTGTAGCCAAAAAAACCAAAAAAGTACCCAGGCCAAGGGGAGGCTAGGGGGTTGGGAGAGAAGGAAGAATAGATAAGATTGGCCCTGTGTTTATATTATTGAACCTGAGTAATAGGTATATGGACCTAATTATACTATAATTTTTACTTTTATATATGTTTGGAAATTTCCTGTCATAAAGGTTTTTTTTTTTTTTTTTTTTATTTCAATGGATAAGACTGTTATCACCAAAACCATAAAGATTCTTGGCAGCAGTTCTTTTGGTACATAATTGGCACATAATTCATGGCTGTGGTGGGTTTTTCTTAACTATTTTAAATTGCTTTTCTCCTCAATATAGGTTAAAGATGAATCCTTGTTCCATTCCAAAAGGATGGACCTGAGAGTAAATGGGGAACTACTGGATCTGGATCCTGGTCGAACTTCAATTTACTATGTTGATGAAAAACCACCTGAATTTTCAATGCAGGGTCTACAAGCTGGTATTATTGCCGTCATTGTGGTTGTGGTAGTAGCAATTATTGCTGGAATCATTGTGCTGGTGAGTTTGGAACAAGTGAAATTTCATTTAAGGATCTTTTCTTTCAAGAAATAGTGATAATATGAAAGAGCCCCGACCATGTTCCAAAATAAGTGAACAAAATCTTCATTTGTTGTACTCCTTTATGCTGAATGAATCTATTGCATTTCTGGCCCCTTTTTGTAAAATAGTCAGCCTTATGAAGAAAGGATGCTGATCTGAGAAAAGCTTGTAGCTGAGCACTTCACAGGTTGGTTATGTTGCCATTGAGTAGCCAGTGTCCTTTAGTTGTCCTCACTGCACACAGGAGTACGATTTAACACTCTTGCCAGGTTAAGTGCAAAATAATCTGAATTTCCAAACCACTCAGTGAGATGAAACTGCATTTTTTTGAACACATTGTGAACACATGTTAACACTGAAACACAATGTTAGCATAAAAAAGAGTTAAAAGAGATAAACATGAAGCCACAGTTTAAATAAAAGAGTAGTAAATTGAACTTAGCAGTGCTTCAGAAGAAGACCATACCACCTGAGAAGCAGGGTTTGTTGTAGATACGTAAGGAAATCTTACCAACGTGACAGAATAAAGACATAGATTTGAGGGTGTACGGCAGCTTATATTTTTTTGCTATCCATCTGGAAGAAAACAAAAGATGGATTCCTATTTCACCCCACCAGAGCTGGCCACATTGCTCAGCTGTGTGTGAATAGCACCTTCTGAAGCACAGCAGCACGAAAGGAATGGGCCAGTTCACCCGTGTTCAAACACAAATTCTGGATGGGTTATAGTTCAAAATGTTAAAGAGTAAAATAAGTCTCAAAATTAATTTATGAAATGTTTGTACAACCTTGTAGTAAAAGAAACCAAGTAAGGTGGGAAATCTGGAGTCCATGAAGGAAGTCATATATTTGACTTCATTGAAATTAAGTATTTTGTATGGCAGAGATGCTGTAAAGTGAAAAAATATATATATATATGTGTATATATGTGTGTATCAATGATAGGCTCAGGAAAAATATTCACTATGAATAAAACAAGTTATTATGCATAATATATAAAGAGTTCTTACAAACTGATGAAACTAAAGAAAGAAATGGTAATAGGTGTGAGTAGACTTTTCACTTTCATGCATTGGAGAAGGAAATGGCAACCCACTCCAGTGTTCTTGTCTGGAGAATCCCAGGGATGGGCGGGCCTGGTGGGCTGCTGTCTATGGGGTTGCACAGAGTTGGACACGACTGACGCGAATTAGCAGCAGCAGCAGACAACTTACAGAAAAGGAATTCCAGACGGCAAATAAATACATGAAAGGTTGATCATAGGAATCTAATTGTCCTACAGAAATAAAAGCACAAGTAATAAGGAAGCACGGTCAAGGTCACGTGTTGTGTTGCTAGTAAGGATGAATCTGGACACAGCCTGAGTGTACGTCCAGCGGAGAATGGACAAGTCAGCTCCGGGGCATCCATGCTGTGGAATAAAACGGCTACTAAAGAGAAAGAGTTCTACCCATAGCTTTCGATCTGGAAGAATTCCTGTGATGCGGATGCAGGCTGTGTAAAGAGGGAAATTATGTTGCATGATCCCATTTTTAGACCCCCAAAACTTACATGCATACATGTTATATTCTTACTAGGGTGGAACAAGATGTGGAAGAATGAACACTAGGCTGTTAAATTTCACTGAAGATTGTTCATTGTTTTCTTGATGCTTTTAAAAACAGTATGGATTTTAAAATTAA
Source organism: Bos indicus x Bos taurus (assembly GCF_003369695.1). Classification (NCBI taxonomy): domain Eukaryota; kingdom Metazoa; phylum Chordata; class Mammalia; order Artiodactyla; family Bovidae; genus Bos; species Bos indicus x Bos taurus. The sequence continues at coordinate 29,515,359 of NC_040086.1, forward strand.
ATTTGTTCAGATCAGAATTGTGTTCATTAAAAGTATGTATGTCAATTTAGACTAATTTTTTGTTTGGGTAGCAGTCCTCAAATAGTAATCATTTTTCTTCCACTTAGGTTGTTTCCAGAAAGAAAAGCATGACAAAGTATGAGAAAGCTGAGGTAAGTGGGTTATTTAATTAAAAGGCCCTTGTTTAATCTCTTATTCCTCATAATCACTATACCTTCCAGACACGAATGGATCTCAACTACACTGGAGTCCCTTTACAGTGTAGACCTTAGGATCTTAGGGAGAGTCTCACAGTACAGACCAGATTATATTGAGTTCTGACCACTTAATAGCTGGGTGAGTTGTTTAACTTCCTTTAAGCCTCCATGTTTCCTTTATCTGTAAGATAGGGATGATAGTACAGACCCTTTGTAAGGATAAAATAGAGTAATCTGTGTAAAGTGTCAGTCCCATGCTTGCCACACAGCAAGATGTTTGCCATCTGGAGTAGTTGTCATTACCTTGTCTTGGTTCTGTCTACAATTAATTTTGCAACCTGAGACAAAAATCATTTAATTTTAAACTTCAATTCCCTCACCCATAAAAAAGACTGATAATAGAAAATGGTTCTTCCTTAAATATTTAGCTTACCTTCTACTTCTGTCACTGGCCATCTTATCACTAAAAAGCAATTTGGATCATGTATTCAATGTATATTTCCTTGTAATACACTTTAAAAAAAAATTTAAATGTCATAAATGTGGAAGAGAATTTTCTTGCTTTTTGTTTTTTAAGCTATTTTCAGAATGAACAAAAAATTGAAAAATTATTTAAATTTTTTTTCTCTTTTCCCCTCTATTTCAGATAAAGGAGATGGGTGAGATGCATAGGGAACTCAATGCATAACACTAGTTTGAAGAATAACTACAATAAGGGAAATTAGTAAACAGACTCAGATTATAAACATACGCATGGGGCGAAGAGAAGATCTTTGAAGACCACTGTTGTGTTGTTAGTTAACATCATATGTTTGTACTAGTTAAACCTGTACTCAAAATATAAACAGTTTGAAATTGACTTTACCAATCTTAAAATTTGACTACAAGTGTCCTATCGATAACAGATCTAAAACCCAGAATTTGGACTGATAGTTTGAATTACTTATGCCTAACATTGAAGGGCACGCATTAAATATGCTTCCACAGTAGTCTGAAATGACTACTGGCTTGTCCATTTGTCATTAAATAGCTGCTTTCCTATTTACTTTGACTCTTGTACATATAAACTTTTTTTATGAACTATGAAATAAACATTAAAAAAGTTTCCTAACTTTTGAATCACATTGAATCAAATTTCATAGTATACACATAAGATAATAGGTTAAGAAATGCTCTGAATGCTAGCTACAAATTAGAATTTGCATGAGCCCTTATAATCACGTATGTGTGCGTGCTAAGTGGGTTGCCATTTCCTCCTCCAGATAATCATGTATACTCAATATAAAATTAATAACGTAATGTATAACTTCTACAAAGAAAAAACAAGCAATTTTATTCTGAATCCATCTAAGATTCTATTTCAGACAAAGTGGCATTTTGGCAGACTAATACCTTAAGGCTGAATTGATGGACAGTGTTGTGGAACGTGAATTCCATGGGTGGTTGTATTAGAAGCACCAGTTTTTCAACTGAATTATTATGGTACAAACACATTTTATATGAAGTTAAAGTATCCTGAAATATTTTGCTTTTGATAAGAAACTTTAAAAAATACTGTGAAAAGAATGTTAAAGAAAATTTTAAAAGCTGTATTTAAGTATTTACTTATGATTTTTATCCCTTCCGTAGTAGGCAGAATTCTAGGATGGCCCCTAAGATTTCTTACCCATGATATATATGCTCTATATAATTCCTTCCCTTAGAGTGTGGGCAGAATCTGTGAATATGATAAGGTGATGACTCCTGAGATTCAGTTACATGGCATAAGCGAAGGGATTTTCCAGATGCAATTATGATCCCTCTTCACTTGACTCAAAAGGGAGATTACAAAAGAGTGCCTTAAAGTAGGAGACAAAAAGCGGAAATAGATGTACTCTCTTGTTAACTGTAAAGCAGACTACCATGTTTTGGAGAGAGTCACCTATCAGGAAATGGCTGGGCAACCGAGGGCCCAGTCACTCAACCATGGAAGTGAATTCTCAACAAATGAGCTCAGAAGAGGACTTAAATTTGTCATAATTTGTTATGCAGCAACAAAAATCAGTCCTCGAAAGTAATGAGAACTTTAAAGACAAATAGACAAATATGAAAATAGCCATTACCCTAGGCCTGAGACAGCACCCAAAGAAACTGTATACACCCTGGGCTGGAGTTCAGACCTGGGAGAGGGCTGATGAAGAGACCTGTGGCTCGATGAAGAGCAGAGAAGTTCCTGTGGTGCTGCACGGGCAGAACTTGTCGAAAATCTCTAGGGATTTACTGGGAAAATTTGCCCTCAAGAATAGCAGTCATCAAACTACAGCCTGCAGCCTGGTCTACCACCTGTTTTCAAAACTGGGAGCTAGAATGGTTTTTGCATTTTTAACCAGTTGAAAAAAAATAGGGTATTTCAGTATATGTAAAATAGTGCAAAATATTACACGGGATAAAAATTTCAGTGTCCACAAAGTCTTACTGGAGCACTGCTACACTCACTCGTTCATGTGTTGAGTGTGGCTGTTTTTCACTACAAGGGCAGCTAATTGTGACAGACTGACCTAATGGGAGGAAAAGGCAATGGCACCCCACTCCAGTACTCTTGCCTGGAAAATCCCATGGACGGAGGAGTCTGGTAGGCTGCAGTCCACGGGGTCGCACAGAGTCGGACATGACTGAGCGACTTCATTTTGACTTTGCACTTTCATGCATTGGAGAAGGAAATGGCAACCCACTTGTGTTCTTGCCTGGAGAATCCCAGGCACAGAGGAGCCTGTTGGGCTGCCGTCTATGGGGTCGCACAGAATCGGACACGACTGAAGCGACTTAGCAGCAGCAGCAGCAGACCTAATGGGAAGTAAAGCCTCACTACTCTGGCCCTTTACGGAAGTTTGTTGACCCCTGTTCTAGGGTGCTAAGGGAAAGATCTGACACCTAAGGCACTGTACAAAGCTGTTTTTTTACAGTTGGGGTGGGGGGGCAGTGCTCAGGGAAGCTGCCATCAGCTGCCCAGGGCTGTAGAATCCCTGGGTGCTGCCACAGCTGGGCACTGGGGGGAAGTGGCTGGTGCCACAAGGGAAACAATACCCTTTCCTCTTGCAGTGTTGCTCTGGCGCCCTCTTCTGACAAAGCTTCAGAGCAGGCACAAAGGGTGAATTGAGGTGTAGTTGCTAAGTCGTGTCCAATTCTTTTGCAACCCCATGGACTGTAGCCCACTAGGCTCCTCTGTCCATGGGATTTCCCGGGCAAGAATGCTGGAATGGGTTGCCATTTCCTTCTCCAGGGGATCTTCCCGACTCAGGGATGGATCCCAGGTCTCTTGTATCACCTGCGTTGGCAGGCAGATTCTTTTCCACTAGTGCCACTTGGAGCGCCCAATGACCTCATCACCTTCCTCCGGAAACTTTGTCCATCACTTAAATCCTCAGAATCAGCTAGTGACATTGTGACCATGTAACAAGTCCTAAATTCTTTTTTCTCTTACCTTCTCCATCGTTTTGGTCATCAGTCCCTGAGATTCTCCCTCGGGAATAAGTCTACCTCCAATCTGCCTTCCCTTAACACATTTATACTGATCTCTTTGCCACCAGTCTATTCCCTCTCTAGCCCAGATCAGTTGCTCAGATGGTAAAGAGTCTGCCTGCAATGTGGGAGACCCAGATTTGATCCCTGGATCAGGAATATACCCCTGGAGAATGGAATGGCAACCCACTCCAGTATGCTTGTCTGGAAAATCACATAGATGGAGGAGCCTATCAGGCCCCAATCCGTGGGGTCACAAAGAGTCGGACATGACTGAGTGACTAACACACACACACTTTGCCCAATCTATTCCTTCTCTAGCCCAAATGCTAAATTGCTCCCATAACGATTTGCCTAAAGTTGATCACAGCATTTTTCTACCCCTTCCTCCTCCAGTCTGGACCTGCACTGGGTGATCCTTCCCCTTTTGGCTGCCCAGCATCCCATCCCCTCTTCCATTTGGGGAGAATTCTGCTGTGTATGGTATTGGTGGGAGCCAATTCTTCACCTCCCTCTGCAGAAGTTTAAGAGCAGTGATGTTCCCTCTGCCCTGAGCATCTAGGGCACAGGCATCCCTACCTAGGACTTGAGATCTTGTGACAAAAAGGGAGAACAGTTGAGAAGACTCTCATGGGCAGTGGTGGGGTGAGACCAATGGCATACACAGGAGTGGTCCCTGAATGGCATCCAGTCCTCTAGCTATGGTCACTCTGCCTGGCCTCCCTTGGTTCCTCCTTTGTCTCCATTCCACAACTTTACCACTTGCCTAGATGTAATTTTACTTAATACCAAGCTCTCTTCATTCCCAGTCTTTCCTGTGTATTATCCCAGAACAACACAGTCAAAATATATTTTATTTCCCATTATACTCCAATATATCCAACTTTGCTATATGCAAAATTTTTCTTTCCATTCCTCAAACGTTCCTGTTCCCAGGTCCTTTTATACTTTTCTTGGGCTTGACCATATCTTTTCTTTCTTTTTTTTAAAATTGAGGTATAGCTGATGTACAATGTTACCTAAGTTTCGGGTGTACCACAGTCTTATGTTGTTTCTTACATCTGCAGTATCCTCTACTTAGTCAAGGCCCAGCTTAAGATCCCCTTTCATGACGGCTTTCTTAGCACTTTAGCCTCTGCTCTTTCTACTTCTTTCAACACAAAGGAGGTTAGGATATGCTACCCCTAAATATGCCACTTTGGTGTAAGGGTTCTTTTTGCCAAAGGCAAATGACAATCAACAGATGCAGAAAAAATTCTTCACCCACCTCTTATCTGCCTGAAATCAGGGCATAAATTTCCCTTTGTGAAGGTGCTTCCCCTTGAATCATCCTTTGAACCAGAGATGGAGAGTTGACACTGAGATGAGTTTGCATAACCAGACCCTACTACAGTAGCCCTATCCTCCATTAGTTCTCCCATATATTTCATGGTTACTTCCTGAAAATGTATCATCTCTGGAAGGACAAATCCTCTCTCCTTTGTTAATATATAAGACCTTGAGGATATATATATACAACCGATTCTTTGATATTTGCATTTCTGTGAACTGCTGTGCATGTATATATTAATAAAAAGTGTGCCTTTTCCCCCATTAATCTGTCTAGCCTTTTCCCCCGTTAATCTATTGTTAGTTTAACACAAACTCACATTCTCCCAGTCACTGAACTTGAGAGTAAAGAGAAAGTTTTCCCTCCTCAATAAACACAACACATTCTGTAGATACAACATAATTTGTTATTTCCGATCATCCTAAAACATGCCCCCGCCTGCTAACAATTCCCACTAACCCTGAAGCTGCCATTCCTATCTCTTTTCCTTTTTTTTATCAAGCTTCTTAAATAGAAATAGTACATTGTGTTTTCAAACCACAGAGTCTCTGTTGCCTATATCAACCAACCAAAGAGCTTTCTGAAAAATAGACTTCTTCAGATTCTTTGCCTACATTTACATTGGGTTATGTATCTATTATTGAGATGTAAGATTTCTCTATATATTCTGGATACAAATCCTTTGTCATATATATAATTTCCAAATATTTTCTCAGAAGAAGATACAGAGCACATGAAAAGATGCTCAATATCATTAGTCATTAAGGAAATGAAAATCAAATCACAATAAGATACCATTCATACCCACTAGGATGGCTAGAATCAAAAAGACAGGAACAAGTGTGGTGAGGATGTGGTAAAGTTAGAACCCTTATACATTGCTGAAGAGAATGTAAAATGTTTCAGGCATTTTGGAAAACAGTTTTGCAATTCCTCAAGATGTTAAACATAGCAGGTTAAACATACGGGTTATAGTTTACCATGAGGACTGCAATTAAACATACATTAAAAGGTGTGATCCAGCAATCCCACTTCTAGGTATATATCCAATAGAAATAAAAACGGACATATGTTCACATAAGAACTTATAAACGAACATTCATAGCAGCATTATTTGTGATGGCCAAAATGTGGAAACAATCCAAATGTCCACTGACTGATAAATAAATAGAAAAAAATGTGGTGTAGTCATACAATGATATATTATTTGGTAATAAAAAGGAGTGACACATAAGATGTGAATGAACTTCAAACATTATGCTTAGTGAAAGGAGCCAGTCACTAAACATCCTGTCTGTATGATTCCATTTACATGCAATGCCCAGAAAAGGTAAAATTATAGGGACAGAAAGTTGATCTGTGGTTGCCAGGAGCTAGGAAGGGGAATAGGGAGTGACTGCTAATTGGTGTGCAGTTCCTTTTTGGAGGGACAAAATATTCTAAAATTAGATTGTAATTATGGTTATGCCTGCCTGTGTGCTAAGTTGCTTCAGTTGTGTCCGACTCTTTGTGACCCTATGGACTATAGCCCATCCGGCTCCTCTGTCTATGGAGTTCTCCAGACAAGAATCCTGGAGTAGGCTGCCATGCCCTCCTCCAAGGGATCTTTCCTACCCAGGGATTGAACCTGCATTTCCTGTGTCTCCTGCATTGGCAGGCGGGTTCTTTACTACTAGCACCACCCGGGAAGTCCAGTTATGGTTATACAACCCTGTTAGTAAACCCCAAATCACTGAGCCACCAGGGCAGGGGTTCCCTGGTGGCTTGGATGATAAAGAATCTGCCTGCAATGCAGGAGACCCTGGTTCAATTCCTGGGTCAGGATGATCCCCTGGAGAAGGGAATGACGACCCACTCTAGTACTCTTGCCTTGAGAATTCCATGGACAGAGGAGCCTCAAGGGCTATAGTCCATGGAGTTGCAAAGAGTCGAACACAACTGAGTGACTAATACTTTCATTGAGTTATATACTTCAAATGAATTGTGCAGTATGTAAATTATGTTTTCATAAAGCTGTTTAAAAAAGAAAAAGATGTCTTACTCAGCTCCAAGGGCCCTTTTAAATCCTCCTTTCTCTGAAATTGCAGTGACTTAGTTGACAGCACTTCACTTACTGTCTCTTTTTAATAATGGGATAATACAACCAAATTATAAAAATTTTAGAAACTAGAGTGGTGGCAAAATTGGTGTTGAATTTCTCATGGGCATACTATCATAGAAAACTGAACTGACAATAATTTACTTTTAAGATTAAATTAAACACATCAAAATTTACTCACATCAAAATAATTCACATCAAAACATTTCTCTGTTTTTGGTTGTTTAAAAATCTTATTACTTCTTTGAAGAGCCTCTTTGTTAGGTGTATGTGCTTTTTTGCCCAACACTTATTCTGATTATAAATAAGTAATAGTTATAAATTTGATAAATATGAGAAAAGTAAAAACCATTTGGGGGTAATGGTTTTATTGTGTATGTTAGTTGCTTAGTCATGTCTGACACTTTGTGACCCCATGGACTGTACCCTGCCGGCTCCTCTATCCATGGAATTTTCCAGGCAAAAATACTGGAGTAGGTTGCCATTTCCTTCTCCAGGGGATCTTCTCAACCCAGGCATCAAATCCAGGTCTCCTGCATTACAGGCAGATTCTTTACCCTCTAAGCCACCAGTACTGCACCCTATCAAGCATATGATGTCTTCCAGCTATACTTTTGCAAAATCCCTCATCTGTTATTTTCAGAAACTAATAGTTTCCTAAGTGGGGCTAGAAAATATATAAAATTTCTGTAAGATGCACTACTTCACATAACTTTCAAAATTATCAACTTCCCTCACAGCTCAGATGGTAAAGAATCGGCCTGCAGTGCTGGAGACCCGGTTCAATTCCTGGGTCAGGAAGATCCCCTGGAGAAGGGAAAGGCTACTCACTCTAGTATTCTGGCCTGGAGAATTCCATGGACTGTATAACCCATGGGGTTGCAAAGAGTAGGACATCACTGAGCGACTTTCACTTTTCAAAATTATCATAAATATTTAATCTGTGCACATGGCTTTAAAGAAAAGATACTTTCACTTTTCAAAATTATCATAAATATTTAATCTGTGCACATGGCTTTAAAGAAAAGATACTGTTAAAACAACCTCTTAGAGAGTTTACTGGTGGCCTAATGGTTAGAACTCTGGGCTTTCACTGCCATGGCCTGGGGTTTAGTCCCTGGTCAGGTAACTGACGAAGAAGGCAATGGCACCCCACTCCGGTACTCTTGCCTGGAGAACGCCATGGATGGAGGAGCCTGGTGGGCTGCAGTCCATGGGGTCGATAAAAGTCCTACATGACTGAGCAACTTCACTTTCACTTTTCACTTTCATGCACTGGAGAAGGAAATGGCAACCCACTCTTGTGTTCTTGCCTGGAGAATCCCAGGGATGGGGGAGCCTGGTGGGCTGCCGTCTATGGGGTCGCACAGAGTCGGACACGACTGAAGTGACTTAGCAGCAGCAGGTAACTGAAATCCCTAAAGCCACGTGGCATGCCATAAAAAACCAAAAAACCCCAACAAACCAAAACGAAAAAAACACAACTTATTAGGCAAATTGATTACAAACACATTTCAATGTTTTACTTCAAGCTTGTCTCTAGGCAGGGTAATTTAAAGGTCCTTCTTCTTGCAGACATTGGGAGGGAAAAAAGTCCTCTGGGTCATTGTTATTAGTCTGGATACAAAGAGTCTCTGAAATCATTACCTATCTTTAAAGTCTGGTGAAAGGTTATCATCCTCTGCCAAGGCTGATAGCCTTGTAGATGAATTTCTAGACTTTATGCCCATTAAAGTCAACCAGTAAGTAAGTAAGTGTCAGTCGCTCAGTCGTGCCCAATTCTTTGCGACCCCATGGACTGCAGCCCACCAGGCTCCTCTGTCCGTGAGATTTTCCAGGCAAAGATACTGGAATGGGTTGCTATTTCCTTCTCTAGGAGATCTTCCCAACCCAGGGATCGAACCCCAGTCTCCTGCACTGCAGGCAGATTCTTTACTGACTGAGCTACAAGGGAAGCCCTCAACTGATAAACAAATACCTAATTCAATGAATAAGTGAAAGACATAGTCTGGGTGGGGGGAAACGTGATGATAAACAGTATCAGATCAGATCAGATCAGTCGCTCAGTCGCGTCCAACTCTTTTCGACCCCATGAATCGCAGCACGCCAGGCCTCCCTGTACATCACCAACTCCTGGAGTTCACTCAGACTCACGTCCATCGAGTCAGTGATGCCATCCAGCCATCTCATCCTCTGTCGTCCCCTTCTCCTCCTGCCCCCAATCCCTCCCAGCATCAGAGTCTTTTCCAATGACTCAACTCTTTGCATGAGGTGGCCAAAGTACTGGAGTTTCAGCTTTAGCATCATTCCTTCCAAAGAAATCCCAGGGCTGATCTCCTTCAGAATGGACTGGTTGGATCTCCTTGCAGTCCAAGGGACTCTCAAGAGCCTTCTCCAACACCACAGTTCAAAAGCATCAATTCTTCGGCACTCAGCCTTCTTCACAGTCCAACTCTCACATCCATACATGACCACAGGAAAAACCATAGCCTTGACTAGATGAACCTTTGTTGGCAAAGTAATGTCTCTGCTTTTGAATATGCTGTCTAGGTTGGTCATAACTTTCCTTCCAAGGAGTAAGCGTCTTTTAATTTCATGGCTGCAGTCACCATCTGTAGTGATTTTGGAGTCCAGAAAAAGTCTGACAGTTTCCACTGTTTCCCCATCTATTTCCCATGAAGTGATGGGACTGGATGCCATGATCTTCATTTTCTGAATGTTGAGCTTTAAGCCAACTTTTTCACTCTCCACTTTCACTTTCATCAAGCGGCTTTTGAGTTCCTCTTCACTTTCTGCCATAAGGGTGGTGTCATCTGCACATCTGAGGTTATTGATATTTCTCCGGCAATCTTGATTCCAGCTTGTGTTTTTCCAGCCCAGCGTTTCTCATGATGTACTCTGCATAGAAGTTAAATAAACAGGGTGACAATATACAGCCTTGACGAACTCCTTTTCCTATTTGGAACCAGTCTGTTGTTCCATGTCCAGTTCTAACTGTTGCTTCTTGACCTGCACACAGATTTCTCAAGAGGCAGGTCAGGTGGTCTGGTATTCCCGTCTCTTTCAGAATTTTCCACAGTTTATTGTGACCCACACAGTCAAAGGCTTTGGCATAGTCAATAAAGCAGAAATAGATGCTTTTCTGGAACTCTCTTGCTTTTTCCATGATCCAGCGGATGTTGGCAATTTGATCTCTGGTTCTTCTGCCTTTTCTAAAACCAGCTTGAAAACAGGAAGTTCACGGTTCACATATTGCTGAAGCCTGGCTTGGAGAATTTTGAGCATTACTTTACTAGCATGTGAGATGAGTATAAAGGCTTTTAAAAAAAACATAAAATATTTACAAAGCTATTTCATTTAATCCTGACATCACCCTTGGTGTTATTATTATCGTGTTGCCTTCCTCTGCACTCACTATTTATAATGTGTATGGGGAAAGGGGAGAGATGGATGGCACTTAGGCTAAGGTTATCAAAAAGGAGTGGTTGTTGTGATACACAGTTCATTCATTTACAGACATTTCCTGTGTTCCTCATATGTGCCAGGCTCTCTGGCACACAGATAGTTAAACTTACAGAATCTGGAGCCTGAACTCTAGTTCAATCACTTACTATTAGTTCTGGATTTTGGGGTAAGCTACCTCACATTTCCTAGTTTCAGTTTCCTCATTGTAAAATAAGAATAACAATAGTTCTTAATGCTTAGAGTTGCAAAAATTAAAACGTAAAAATAAAAGTTAATAAAATGCTGATAACATTGGCCTTTATCATTAAATAAATATAATACTCACCTGTGTTCTTTCCAAGTGTTTGGTAAGAGAAACAGATATTTCTAAAACAATGTAGCAAATATAATATGGGTATGAATATGAGTAAGGGAAAGATTGAAGGCAGGAGGAGAGGGGACGACAGATGAGATGGTTGGATGGCATCACCAACTGGATGGACATGAGTTTGAGCAACCTCTGGGAGTTGGTGATGGACAGGGAAGCCTGGTGTGCTGCAGTCCATTGGGTCGCAGAGTCAGACACGACTGAGGGACTGAACTGAACTGATGAATAAGATGGTACTTCAGAAGATAACTCAACTAATTACACCTGGAGGGAATGGGCTTCTTTCAGGTCTGGGCACTGAAGAATGACCAGTAGTTTGCTACACAAAGGGCAGGGAAGGACCATTCCAGAGCAGAGGGACAAGTTTGTGTTAGGTATTGAAAGGTAAGGGGAAATTTATTACTGCAGCTGGAAGAGCTGGTGTGAAAGGAGGGAACACTAGTAGGAGATGTAGTCAGCAGTCTGATAGCTCAAACTTTCTCTACTTCTGAAACTATTTGAATTTTAACATTTAGGTCAGTGGTTTCTAAACCGAGCTGACTCAAGAATTTCCAGGGAGCTTTCTTAAAAGAGCCCAATAACCCACCTTCAGAAATTCCAACCCATTAGGTGGGGGTGGGGCCCAGGAACAACTTCGAAAAGCCCCTGGGGGTAATTATGCACCTTTGAAACAGGGTTTGGGACAGATTTCATGGGGGGAAGGGTGATCAAACAGGAGAGTGCAATACCTTGTGTTAGGCAGGTAACTGTGCAGGATGTATCCTGACCTCCTTCCTTCAAGTCTTTGCTCAATAGTAAAAAAAAAAAAAAAAAAAATTCCAACCCTCCCCACCCTGTCCTTTATACCTAAACACTTACTTCTAACAGTTTATTTACTATAAGTTTGCTGCTGTTTTAGTTGCTAAATCGTGTGCAACTCTTTTACGACCCCATGGATCCTCTGTCACTGGATTTCCCAAGCAAGAATATCAGAGTGGGTTTCCATTTCCTTGTCCAAGAGATCTTCCCCACCCACGGATCGAACCAACGTCTCCTACATCACCAGGCGGATTCTTTTACCACTGGGCAGCCAGGGAAACCCTACTATGTTTACTTAGTATATTATCTGAATACATTCATTAGAATATAAGCTCAACAAAGACTGTGATTTTTCTCTTATCTTTACTAATCCTCAGATCCTATGTCTGGAGCATAGCAAGTTTTCTGTTTTTGAATGAATCAATCAATCAGGGAGTGAAGTCTTGGCTAGGATGGAGTTTGCTTAAAAAAGAAAACGGAGGCAGCTGGAAGGAGAGGGGCATAGGTTAAAAAAAATACTGTGATAGGAAGGCTAGTTTTTCCTTGCTTTCAAGTTTCTTTTTGATTTCACTCTTGTGCTTACGGGTACATAATAAACTCAAAACCAGCCGGAACCTCCCATCTGACCTCTTAATCTAGCTATTCCTCCACCTGGTGCCCACGCCTGTGCAGCCCAGAAAACCCGGAGACCTAACCCTTTCAACGATGGGCGTCTGCCAGGGTCGGCGCGCGACCTAGGCTCACGCATGCGCATTATACAGAGTCGCCAGCGTGCGCGGGAAGCTGGGCCGCGTCCGATTATGATTGGCTGTCGGGGCGCACTCCCACCCACAGAGTCGCAGTGCTGGATGTTGATTGGGTATCTCCGCAGAGGCCGGACGCGCTTGGGGGGCGAGGGAGGGGAGGCGGGAAACATCTTGGTGGGTGCGGGGTCGTGCAGTTCTCTCGGGCGGCTGGTGAAGAGGTTTCGAAATGGCGGTGCAGCCGAAGGACACCCTGCAGCTGGATAGCGCGGCCGAGGTCGGCTTTGTGCGCTTCTTCCAAGGCATGCCGGAGAAGCCGACCACCACAGTGCGCCTTTTTGACCGGGGTGACTTCTACACCGCGCACCGGGAGGACGCACTGCTGGCCGCCCGCGAAGTGTTCAAGACCCAGGGGGTGGTCAAGTATATGGGGCCGGCAGGTGAGGGCTGGGATGGCGCGGGCTCGGGTCGGGGGGAACCCCGCAGAGTGGCTCCTCTCAGGAAGTGGTAGGGTGTCGGGCCGAGAGGCCCGGGGGCGGGGACGCTGGTGTTTCGTGGGGGCACTGCGCGTGCTCCGGTCCCTGCCTGGCCCAGAGGGGCGCCACCCGCCCCCTGCCCTGCCTCCGCCCTAAGTCTGCCCCTCGGCAGTTGCCCCGGATCAGAACTAATAGCGATCGCTGTGTGCCTGGCTTCATGCGAGGCGTTTGAACACATTGTTCTATTTTTTTTTTTTTTTTGCAGTCTGCGTGGGTGTCTGCTTCTCAGCCCCCGCCTTGGCGCTGTGGATCTCATCACAAACGCTGCCAATCCTCGTTATCACAAATGCCAGTCCAGGATTGAAATTTAGAATAGAAAGGATTTAGGGAGACCGTTTTATGTCACCAACGTGTTTTTACCTGTTGGCCGAACGTGATTTATATCGCTGTTCAGCGCAGGGACTTATAGTGTCTACAGTTGCTAGGCAGTATTGGTGGTCGGGACCTTGAACTCTGGAGCCAGATTGCCTGGATTCAAGTCTTAGCCCCTCCTTTTACCAGCTGTGTGTCCTTGAGTTAGTCTTGGATGTCTGTGACTCCGCTCGGAATTCAGCGCCCTCAGTAACCCACCCCCATTTCTCTAGCATTAGCTCTCCCTGGAAAGCTACTACAAACTTCTCACCCCCTTGTGAGTTAGATGTTCTAAACATCTTGTTTTATTTTAATCTTTTATCCCTGACTCTTTTGTGAATGAACATTCTAGGAGGAGTAAGGAGTTGCAGGCTTTAGACCTGCCTTTGCCATATGCAGATGGGATGTTACTGACGAAAGATGTTTAATTCAGCAGATAGACATTTATTGAATGCTACCTTGTCAGGCAGGGTTCTGGACACTGGGAGTACATAGATCAAGAGGCAGTATCTCCACCTTCACAGAGCTCCCTCTAGTGGATGTTTGTGTGCTTAGTCTCTGGATGTGCTAGGCTTTGTCGCTCAGTCCTGTTGAGGACTCTGCGACCCCATGGACTGAAGCCCGCCAATCTCCTCTGTCCATGGGGATTGTCCAGGCAAGAGTACTGGAGTGGGTTGCCATGCCCTCCCAGGGGATCTTCCCAATCCAGAGATCGAACCCGGGTCTTCCACATTGCAGGCGGATTCCTCTGAGCTCCCAGGGAAGCCCCCTTTAGTGGAGAGCAAGGCAGAAATCTCATTCCAGTTGAAGACCTGTAGAAGATGCTGCAGAACACGTTACAGACGAGGCGGAGACAGGGTTGCCAAAGACTGTACCCGGCAGAAGAGGCATTACAAGAGAGGCTAAATTTCACTTGAGTCTTGAGAAACCCTGTACCTGTCAGCAGGAACTTTCCCTCTCCCCACAGTCCTCCGAAACACTGGCAGCCACAAATCTGCTTTCTCTCTCTCTAGAAACACTGGTATTGAGTGACTTCTCTCACTTAACATTTTCAAGTTTCATCTGTGTTATCAATCCTTCATTACTTTTTATTGCCAAATATTCCAGTTGTATGGATGTACCATACTTCATTTAATCCATTTGTTGATCCATATTTGGATTATTTTTTGAACCTATATTTTTAATGTCATCTGTATCCATTCTCTCCTTCCCTGTTGTGCCAGTGAAGAGAGGAGCCTTTTGCTGTGGTCTGGATCGCATCTCCTCTTCTCACAGATGGCATTCTGTTGATCATTTCTTCTCTTTGGTTCATTCTATTGGCATTTAGTCTTCATATCCTTTTGGCTCCTTTTCTCTGACTCTAAAACAATTAGTGATACATTATTATAATAAAGACCTGCTAGTTGGGTTAGTACCTAGTTTCAATTTATTGATGAGAAATCTGAGTCCTTAGAAAACAAAGTTCCTTATCCTTTGTCTCTTTTGCTGTCAGAACTCAGCTTAGAAGGCATCTCCTCCTGGAAACCTTTCTTGACTCCCATCTTAAGGCTGCCTGGTTAGCTGCCCCTCTTAGGTGTTCCCTGCCTTAGGACCAGTCTCCTTACCAGTCCCTGCCTCTGAATCCCAGTCCCTGGTACAGTGCCCACACGTGAGTGAAAGTTGCTTAGTCATGTCCGACTCTTTGCGACCCCATGGACTGTATAGTCCATGGAATTCTCCAAGCCAGAATACTGGATTGGGTAGCCTTTCCCTTCTCCAGGGGATCTTCCCAACCCAGGGATTGAACCCAGGTCTCCCGCATTGCAGGCCGTAGCAGACACGTCATCAGCTGAATGAAGATGGGGCTTCCAAGTTATTCTTGAGGCAGAGAATCTTGTACCAAGCTGAGGTTTTTCTTCTGTCCCAGATGGAGGCTGGGTAGCTTTCTCTTCCAGCTCCCCTTCAGTTTTTCTTCCTGGTTTTCAGACTTAAAGCATACAGCCAAACTCTTCACCAGAAACATAGAGTAACCATACATCTGGTGCTTATCTGTAAATAAGACTTAAAATGCATTGCCACATCAGTGTGTCACTTGTTTGAGAGAAGTAGTATCTTTGGAGGATAACAGTATCTTTGGAGATGGTTTGACAACCTATCTGGAGATTAGTAGTGGAGGAAGTGTGAGAGGCCTTGGGGGGAGGGGAATCACCTCATTTGCCTCTTGACCCACCACTTTTAAGAAATCTCTGGGGACTTTCCTGGTGGTCCAGTGGTTAGAACTCTGTGCTTCCACTGCAGAGGACACAGGTTTGACCCCTGGTCAGGGAACTAAGATCCCTCATGCTGCTTGATAGACAGCCAAAATAAGGCAGTGCTGTTGTGAATGTGTTTTCCTGTTGAGTGTGTCTATAGAAAGACAGGATTGCTCTGCCTCTGCCCTTGGCCAGGCAGATAACTTTGATGTGCAAATAGATGTAATAATAGAGAGTGTTGGGGCTTGTGGATCTGAGAGTGCTTGTTCATGTGTGCTAAGCATTCAAATTCCGAATCAGTGCTGGCCAGACAAGCGTGCTGGCACATCCTACTAGGCTGATTTAAAAATTGTTTCGGAATTATGTGCCAGACCAGTGTTTTTTTCCCTCTCTCCCCAGAATTGTTTTTGCTGAGTTGGACTTTATGTTTTGCCTTCTAAATTAAAGGATGATATAACATTGTTTTGAAGCTCATTGCTCTATTTATTGAAAGTTGTTGACCGATAATTACAGTGGCGTTTATAAACATCTCTGGGAGAAATTCCTTTCTAATTTTGTATTGACTGTGGTTCAGTGCTTTCCAAGAGCAAATTTTATGATAATATTTCATCATATGAATAATATTCAGTGTAGTGTTAGTTGCTCAGTCATATCCCACTCTTTGCCACCCATGGACTGTAACCCACCAGGCTCCTCTGTCCATGGAATTCTTCAGGCAGGAATACTGGAGTGGTTACCCATTCCCTTCTCCAGGGGAATCTTCCTGACCCAGGCATCAAACCCATGTGTCCGGCTTTGCAGGCAGATTCTTTATCATCTGAGCCACCAGGGAAGTCCATAAATAATGTTTCTTATGTATTCAACTGGATGAGCCAATAGGTTGTCCAATAGTTCTGGTTTGCATTGGGACTAAGAGGGCTCCTGGGGTGCTGGGCTTTCAGTGCTGAAAGTTGGAGAGTCTTGGGCAAAGTGGGATGGGTGGGATAGGTGACTACCTAGTCACCCTATGTGCTAGGCAAAAACAGGAAATAGTTTAAATGGGGCCTACCATTCCACTGAAGTTCTGGTCCTGAGTGAGTCTTAATTGGGAGAAGTGAGACTTGCAGCCTGGGTAGACCTTATATCTCTCATATGCCTCTTGAGAATGTGAGTATAGGCTTTGCTGAAGGAGTAACATTCAGAGTAGATGTAATTTTCATGCAGCTTGCTTTCTACATGCAAGGTAAAGAAAGGTAGTCTATTCAAGTCTGTAAAAATGTGGCTGTGTTTTACTTGCTGAGTCGAAAACTGGCAACCTAAATAATGTTTTCTTAAAAGTTTGAATTAATTGCCTATATTGTAGAAATTGGGTGGTTTCATGAAAACATTCAGATTTTGAGCTTCTTTTGAAAATTCTGTGTAGTTGGAAACTGGGCAGGTTAGCAGTGGCTTGAGTCCAGTGGCTGCTCCCTCTGACCTAGTGAGTCCAGCTTTTCCTTTTACCTTGTGCTTTCCTCATTTTGTCACAGTTCCCACATTTGAAGTCATTTGTCATCTGTCCGTTGTGTTCTTCCTTTGGCTTTCTCTGCTCATTTGGTAGCCACCTGGTCCCTGTACCTGGTCCTGGATGAGATCATAAGAAATGTTCTAGGGAATAACTTTAGAGAAGCAAGATTTGAGCCCGTTTTCAGGGTGTCTGTGACAGCGGGGGTGCTTGTCCACTGCTTATGTAACTAGTAAAATGATATTGAAAGTATCAGCTGTGTCCTGCTGTACAAAATAATTGTATTCTGTCATTTAATTAATTTGTATTTGTATTTAATATTTGTGCTTGATACAATGTATTGTTAAATTTAGATTAAGTCTCTCATAAGATCCAGACTTGTCAGAATAATCTGCATGTATATTCTGTAGTTTTATTTTTGAAATTTATTTGACTGCACTGGGTTTTAATGGTGATTTTTATTGTAGCATGTGGGATCTAATCACCTGACCAGGGAGTGAACCTGGGCCCCCTGCATTGGAAACATGGAGTTTTAGCCACTGGACCACCAGGGAAGTCCCTACAAGTATATTCTGAATTACCTTTAAGTGAATAATTGGTATTAACTGTTTTATTTGAAAATTGAGTTATAATTCCATTTGATAGTGCGGGTGATTTTATTTATTTTGTAAAGACATTGTTATTTATGAATCAAAACTAAAATGAGACCCTGTAGTCTAAGACTATACATCTAAGACTATTAGGTAATATGTGGCTCAGCTGGTAAAGAATCCTCCGGCAATGTGGGAGACCTGGGTTCGATCCCTGGGTTGGCAGTATCCCCTGGAGAAGGGAACGGCTATCCACTCCAGTATTCTGGCCTGGAGAATTCCATGGACATACAGTCCACGGGGTCGCAAAGAGTCAGATAGGACTGAGCGATTTGCACTTTCACTTCACTTTGGCACTGTTGATATTTTTGACCAAAGAGTTAATCTGTTGCTGTGAGGGGCTAGCCTGTGCATGGTTAACAGCATCCCCTCCTCTCCCTACTAGATTCCATTATTACTCCCTTGTCCCAGTTGTGACAACTTAGATGCCCCCAGACAGAGATAGTGTCCACTAGGGGAGCAAGATCTTCCCCAGTTGAGAACGGGTGATGTGAGATGAAGACCAGTAAGTTTTAAAACTCTGTTGACTGGATAGTGAAAATAAATGGCATTAATACTTTACAGATGGTGGCGTTAATTGGTACAGCCAACCAAGGGGGATAGTCTGGCAATATTTATAAAAATCGCACATATCATCCTTTGAAAAAAATCCAGTTTTAGGACTTTATCTCACAGTTACACTCTAATGTTTAGAGAATGAAACACATGCAAGATTATTCATGTAACCTGTTGTAATAACAAAAATTGGGAAAACCTATATGTCCATCACTAAGAGATTAATTATAGAACTTCCTGAGGGTCACTGAAACGTTGCAGCTGTAACAGAAAGAATCTGATTATGTACTGGTGGAACAATCTTTTAGACTACCATATCAAAGTTAAAAAAAAGAGAACAGTATGTATAGTGTGGAGTTATAGAAAAGAAAAAAAAGCAGTGCTTTATATTTGCCTGTGTGTGCGTGCGTTTGGAAATACATTCTATGAACTGGTAACACTGGGGTGGTAAACGGAATGTGTAGGGGACAGTGGTGAATTGATGTACCTTTTGAACCTTCAATTTTTGAACTACGTTACCAGAACATTTTATCATAATTAGTAATTTATTTTATGGACCTTCTGAAAAAATTATATAAATACTATTGTATTATTATTATATATATAACTATTGTAATAGTTGTTATATAAGACTTTTATCCAAACTTGTTAAAAACAGATGATGAAAAAAGTAGCATCAGCTGTATATATATTTATTCATTTTTTTAATCTTAATTTCTTATTTTGATATGTTAGTTAGTTCAGTCGCTCAGTCGTGTCTGACTCTGCGACCCCATGAATCTCAGCATGCCAGGCATCCCTGTCCATCACCAACTCCCGGAGTTCACTCAGACTCACGTGCATCGAGTCAGTGATGCCATCCAGCCATCTGGCTGTATTTATCCACTGTATTATACCGTTCATCTACTAGAATCCCTGGGACATGAAATAGGTTTATTGAGTGAATGAATTACTGGGAAAACAACATAGCTTGGAGGGAGGCATTGTGTTAGGTCTTGAACGCTTATGACTTTAAATCGTGAAATCTGTAACCTGTATTTTTAATATTTTTCTTTAGGAGCAAAGACTCTGGAGAGTGTTGTGCTTAGTAAAATGAATTTTGAGTCTTTTGTAAAAGATCTTCTTCTAGTTCGTCAGTACAGAGTTGAAGTTTATAAGAACAGAGCTGGAAATAAGGCCTCCAAGGAGAATGATTGGTATTTGGCATTTAAGGTAATTATCTTCCTTTTAAATTTAGTTGTGTTTTTAAGAATAGAAAAAAATTAAATTGAATTCTCTGTTGCTTTAATATTTTAGCCAGGTTGTGATAGTAAAATCCTTTGAGAGACTTTAATATTCTTTAGCATGTGGTTTTTAAAATCACAGTTTAATAGCAATTCAGAAATTCAGTAAATCTTTATGAGTATGAGTACTCTGAGCTTTGTCACTGTCACTGAAACCCAAGTAATTAATAGCTTTTACGTAAAGTTGAATGCCAGCATTAAAGGAAATTTGATTTTTACTGTTTTTGAAGTAATATCACACAATTAGCATGTTCTGGGAAACTCATTTATATACATTTGTAATGTATTTGCTCTTTGTGTATTCCTTTCTCTTTCATTTGACTGTAATTTTTAAAAGTCTGGACCTTTGTTTAATGCTGATCACATTCCTAGGTGTGTCTAGAAGGGCTTGTTGATGTGCTTCTAATGCCTTCATGGAGATGATTGTGCTAGCTTGTTTTACTTGAAGACTGTATTTTTAGTCTGTAAAGTCATGTTTTTGTTCACACACAGTACATTCTCTTGTAGCTCAGTCAGTAAAGGATCTGCCTGCAATGCAGGAGACCCTGGTTCAGTTCCTGGGTCAGGAAGATCCCTGAAGAAGGAAATGGCAACCCACTCCAGTATTCTTGCCTGGAGAATTCCATGGACAGGGCTACAGTCCATGAGGTTGCAAGAGTAGGACACAACTTAGTGACTAAACCAATACATGCACATAAATACGGGATAAAGGTTAAAATGTTGGGGAGTTGAGATTTATCCTTGCAAAGGAATAAACGTGGTAAGCGAGGGACAATGCTCTGGGCTTGTAGTTGGTGCATCTCATTTCTTTTCTCCTCTGGGTGATCTTGGCAGATTTCCCAGCCTTCTCCAGTATCTGTTTCTTTATAAACATAAAATGAGAAGGTTTTCAAGATGTTTTCTGACCTGAAAGGCCTATGAAAGTTTTTGTGTGTGCAATATTTAAACATGTGATGTTGGTGCTGCCCCAAGAATAATACTCTTCAATATCCCTTCCATGTTGCCTCCCACCACCACACCCCCCCACCTTTGAAAATGTAGACATTTCCTGAAGATTACATCTGAGAGAATTTAGCATCCTGTGTTACGGAGTTTCCTCAGAATTTTCAGTGATACTTTACTGAGAAAAGTGGAACTGAGAGTATTATCCTCAATGGCTCAGCAGTAAAGAATCTGCTGCCAATGCGGGAGAATCGGGTTTGATCCCTGGGTCAGGAAGGTCCCCTGGAGGAGGAAATTGCAACCTAGTCCAGTATTCTTGCCTGGAAAATCCCATGGATGAGGAGCCTGGTGGGCTAGAGTCCATAGTGTCACCAAGAGTTGAGCATGACTGAGCATGGGTGTGCACACACACACATGTTATGATGGAGTTTCCTTAGAATTTTCATTGCTGCTTTACTGAGAAAAGTGGGACTTAAAAGTATTATCCTACATCTTGAAAGATTTTAATAGAAAATTGAGGGTACCAAAACATGATGTTTTTCTATCTCACTCTACACAGAGCTCAGTTAGTAACAACACCAAAATGTGGAATCATGAATTTAGGTGATTAACTGTTTTATCAGCTCCTCACACCTCACTCCTTTGTGTCATCAGAATCCTTTTAGATGAATTGTTTTAACTCCTAGCTTTTAGATCGGGGGGGAAAAACATTAAGTGTGTATCTTGATCAGGTTAAAATGTAGTATCTTCATTCTGACATTTTAAGAAGTTCAGATTTACAAGCTGCTAAAGTTGATATATCTTAATTTTTAGCTTACTGATTCTGTTGTAAAGTATTAGTGATATTTAGGGTAGTTGACTTCTATGACTTTTTTTTTTTTTTTGACTTTTGGACACACCAAGTGGCATGTGGGACCTTATTTCCCTGCCTAGGGATCAGACCGGTGTCATCCACAGTGGAAGCTTGGAGTCTTAACCACTGGATCATCAGGGAAGTTCCTGTGAATGACTTTTTTTCCCGTGTCCTCAGTAGTATGTTCAGAGCAGGAAGGGACCTTAGTACCATCTAGTTCAGGGATTACCAGTCTTACCATTTTCAAGGACTGTCAAAAACTCAACTTTATTAGCTATTGATTCACTTTTGAAGGTTTTTTTAAAGATATGCATCATAACCTGTGTGTAAATCTGAAGTATGTATGTGAAAATATGGTGTTTACGATTGTGCTTTTAAACGTAAATCAGTGCTTTTTAATTTGAGTATCAGATAACAGTTTTCCATAACATTTTCTTTTTGGGGGCTGAGCTGTGAGACATTCCCCACTCCAGTATTCTTGCCTGGAAAACCCCATGGATGGAGGAGCCTGGCAGGCTGCAGTCCATGGGGTCCCTAAGAGTCGGACACAACCGAGCAACTTCACTTTCACTTTTTCACTTTCATGCATTGGAGAGGGAAATGGCAACCCACTCCAGTGTTCTTGCTTGGAGAATCCCAGGGATGGTGGAGCCTGGTGGGCTGACGTCTATGGGGTCACACAGAGTCGGATACGACTGAAGTGACTTAGCAGCAGCAGTAGCAGTGAGACATTCAGGATCCCTAGCTAGGGATTGAACCCAAGCCCTCTGTGGTGGAAGCTCAGAGTCTTAACCACTGGACTACTGGGGAAGTCCCTCCATTTCATTTTTGATCCAGATTTTAATCGATTCATACAGAGTTACAGTATATTCAGAACCATATTGTGAAAAGATACTGTTATGATGCTAAAGACATCCAAGAACTATTGATGCCTATGAGTTGCCTAAGTTTGGCTGTCACTGCTCATTTGTACTATTTCTAACTATGTCAGTTTTCATACTGTGGTCCGTCAGTTGCCCCAGAAATGCCTCATGTTAACAGGCAGCTGTCAGCTTCTGATCATGTTGAACTGCTGTAACCCACCGAATTGACACAAGTAGAGCCAAAAGCAAAGAAAAAAGCCCTTTAGTTGCCTTGTATATTCTTAAAGAGATTTCTCATCTTTTTGAAATATTGAAAATAGGTCAAAGACCCTTTATTTGGAAATCATTGATCTAGAACAATATGCGTTTTACAAATATATTGATATAGAGACATGAGTATCCAAGGTTAATATTTAAGCTAATAATGCGATATGTGATATAACTACTCAGTGAAAATTCTAATACGTGTAACCAATAGGTAGTTTGGCAGACTGTAGAAATGTAAGCATACCATTGAGAGGGTTATCCCTTTGGGTTCCTTGATGAATGAGTGAGTGTAAACCTAGCTGCCACATTTCAAACTGAAAAGCACTTTTTTTGTTTTTGAAAATCACTTTTGATACTGCTGTTTTGAGATTTGCCCAAGTGTTCTTATGGAAAATTAGGGGGGATACTTTATAGAAAGTATGGTAATATTAATTGGAATACATGGTTATAAGTATTTTTTTGTTTGGTAAGAAAATGTTAATAAAATTCATCTAGGTTGGGTAATTTTTGTTTGCTGCTGCTGCTAAATCACTTCAGTCATGTCCGACTCTGTGCGACCCCATAGACGACAGCCCACCAGGCTCCCCCGTCCCTGGGATTCTCCAGGCAAAAACACTGGAGTGGGTTGCCATTTTCCTTCTCCAGTGCATGAAAGTGAAAGTGAAGTTGCTCAGTCGTGTCCGACTCTTAGCGACCCCATGGACTGCAGCCCACCAGGCTCCTCCATCCATGGGATTTTACAGGCAAGAGTACTGGAGTGGGGAGCTAGTGAAATATTAAAGTACATTGAACAGTTTCTTAAAATTTCTCTTTATTTTTGCTTAGGCCTCTCCAGGTAATCTTTCTCAGTTTGAAGATATTCTCTTTGGTAACAACGATATGTCTGCTTCCATTGGTGTTGTGGGTGTTAAAATGTCTACAGTCGATGGTCAAAGACAGGTCGGAGTTGGGTATGTTGACTCCACACAGAGGAAGCTGGGACTGTGTGAGTTCCCTGATAATGATCAGTTCTCCAATCTGGAGGCTCTCCTGATTCAGATTGGACCAAAGGAGTGTGTTATGCCAGGAGGGGAGACTGCTGGAGACATGGGAAAACTGAGGCAGGTAAGGGAATGGAGTCTATGATAGAGAATCCAAGGCTGGGAATGCCTCTAAAGTAACATGATACTGTTTTATTTAAGAAAAATTTAAAAGTCAGAACCCTTTCAACATATTTTGACAGAAACTTTGTATCTTATTAGGACTTTCCAGCTTTTCCTTAAGACTTGTTCTCCCTCAGATCATTTCCCCCTCCCCCCTTCCTCTCTTTCCTTCTGAACTGAATGTCATCTTAAAGGGATCACAGTTAATAAAAGAAGTGCTTTCACAGTTGAGGGATGCAGGGTCGGGAAGAGGTGATGTAGGGCCTTTAAAAATAAAAAACTATGCCCATATTTAGCATGGATGTAACAAATAAGATCCAGTTCTTCAGGATTATTTATTTCTTAATAGTTTGAGTAGAACTTTAGCCTCTTTTATTTTTCTGATTCTTCTATTTTAGCAAAGTTCTGATTTTGTTGTTTGTATACGTATCTGGTTTATTATTTTAGATTTTTAAGGATTCTTTTCTTCTTGTGAGCCTCAAATACGATAAGAACTACTTGAGAGTTAGCAAATCTGTGATGGGCATTTTTAGCATAAATAGTATCTAGGCAACTTTCCCCGAGTATCATTCTGTTGATAGTTTTTACTACTGAGACTATTTTTTGAAAGCTTCATGTAAGCCTAATTTTGGATTTCCACGAACATTTTATTTATATATTTTTAAAATACATGTTACCAACATTTTCTTCATGTATTGTTGTGTAACAATATAATGTGGGTTAATAAGCTGTTTGTTAAACTGTTGTTACTTTATATTTGTCAGTGGCACAACTTTCTGTATTGCTGTTCTCCTAGTAATTTAAAATATTTCCTGTAAAACAGGTTATTCAGAGAGGAGGAATTTTGATCACAGAAAGAAAAAGAGCTGACTTTTCCACAAAAGATATTTATCAAGACCTCAACCGGTTGCTGAAAGGCAAGAAGGGAGAACAGGTGAATAGTGCTGTGTTGCCAGAAATGGAGAACCAGGTACGTGGGTTACAAATGTGAATTTACCCCTGAATAGTGATGTTTACAAGGCTGCTTCTGTCATCTATATTTCAAAGACTAAAATGGATCACTGATTTTTAAGCTTAGTTTAATCTGTGGTGAAGTTTGTGAAAATGACTAGAAAAATTCAAACATAATCTTAAATATAACTTCATTATATTTACACAACATATATCCTTGGGGTGAGGAAGAGATTATTGTTTTACTGGTTTCACCAGAAAGAGCCTGATTACTGTCAGCTAAGCAGGTGAGATAGTCACGTAGGTAGGTTGGTGAGATAGTTGGTACTATTAAAGTTTTATAATATAGGATCTGTGAGGTTTTTAATAAATTACTTCAGCTTCATTATGTCTTAAAGGATTGTTGCGGAGATTAGAAAGTAATAAGGATGGAAATATTCACAGTGCATAGTAATTGCAAAATAAATGTTACATTTAAACAGTTTGGCTCAAAAATTGGCACTGCTTGTGTTCAGTGTTAGATATGAACATGCACACAATGGTTGAAGTTTATTTTCAATTTTTCAAATCTTTGAAGAAAGTATGGTTTGGGAGTTATATTTTTATGTAAAATATTAGAAACCTTTTTGAATGGTTATTTCAAATGGTTATGTCAGTGGATCACTGACAAGTAAAATAGAAATTTGTATATTTAAATAAGAGCAAGTTATAGCTGCTTATAATTTTCAAAATTGACTTCAAACCAGAATAAACTGAGACTATTATTATATCATGATTTTACAGTGATTACTTATCACATAATAGTTTGATCCTTATAAACTAAGTTTATCTGTTTTACTTTCTTTGTGTGACAGAATGAAAAGCCATTGTGTATGAGTAATAATCCCAGTACAGACATTCCCTGACTTATGGTTCAACTGTCGATTTTTTTTTTTAACTTTACAATGCTGCAAAAGTTATATTTATTCAGTAGAAACCATAGTTTGAATTTAGGCTTTTTCCTGGGCTAGCAATATTTGGTGCAGCTTTCTTGTGTTGGTGGGCAGAGAGCAGCAGCTCTGTCAGCTGTGGGATTACAGGGTTTAATAGCTGATACACTTACAACCATGCTGTACCCATAGAACCATTCTATTTTTTGCTTTCAGTACAGTGTTCAATAAATTTTGAGTTATTAAACTATATTATAAAGTAGGCTTTGTGTTAGGTGATTTTGCCCAACTATAGGCTAATGTCGGAGAAGGCAATGGCACCCCACTCCAGTACTCTTGCTTGGAAAATCCCATGGACGGAGGAGCCTGGTAGGCTGCAGTCCATGGGGTCGCTAAGAGTCGGACACGACTGAGCGACTTCACTTTCACTTTTCACTTTCATGCATTGGAGAAGGAAATGGCAACCCACTCCAGTGTTCTTGCTTGGAGAATCCCAAGGACGGGGGAGCCTGGTGGGCTGCTGTCTATGGGGTTGCACAGAGTCAGACACGACTGAAGTGACTTAGCATAGGCTAATGTGTTCTGAGCACATTTAAGGCAGATGAGGCTAAGCTATGATGTTCGGTAGGTTAACGATATTAAATGCATTTTCTATTTATGATAGGCTTATTGGCATGTAACCTCGTAAGTCAAGGAAAAGCTGTATTAGAGAAAATTACTGTAGTGTTGAAAATTGGAAGATGCTACTGAGGGCTTCCCAGGTGGCTCAGTGGTAAAGAATCCACTTGCTAATGCAGGAGACTCAGGTTTGATCCCTGGGTGGGAAGAGCCCCTGGAGGAGGACTCGGGCAACCCACTCCAGTATTCTTGCCAGGATATTTCCATGGCCAGAGGAGCCTGGTGGGCTACAGTCTGTGGGGTTGCAAAGAGTCAGACATGACTAAGCAACTGACCATGCACACAAGCATCTTAGAGCTACTAAAAATTGTTACCATCTGTCCCTGACGGTGACGTAACAGGAGATTCTTATATATTTGGCAGAGGCAGATAGATGACTGTGTTATCAATTATGAAACATACGCACCTTCACAATGAATTTGGTACCAAATATAAGTAGAATTTTCATTGGGCTATCAGTTTAATGTCCTTAGCTTCTTTATGTTATTATGTTATAGTAGCAATATAGACAGTTATTTCTTATTTAAATATATATACAAGGAAGTATATGTATCATAAGTGTATAACTAAATTTTTATGAATTATAAATACCCACATAACCAGCACCCATGAAACAGAATAGTACCGGGATCATAAGACCCTCTTTATGTTTTCTTCCGCTTGTTAACCTCCATTAGTACCTCTGACAGTATGAATTAGTTTGGTCTATTTTTGTAGTTAATATGAATGGACTCATAAAGATCGTGTCTTGTGATTTCCTTTATTCAGTGCCATGTTTGTGAGGTAATCTGTACTGTGACCTGTTGTAGTGGATTGTTTGTGCTTATATCTATTGTTGGATGTCGTTGTTGTTGTAGTATTCCGCAGTGTGAACATGCCAGGCTTTACCCTTTTTTCTCTTGGACAATAGCATAATTTCTCCTTTTGGCTATTATAAATAGTGTTGCTATTACAGTAAGTTTTCACTTCCTGAAAATCGTTTTCTAGTCTAAGGTTTATTTAAACTTTGTCTGATTTTCTTGGTTTGAATTGGGAAAAAAATACCAGGAAAAATGATGTTTGAAATTTATTTTCATATTACCATTTGTTTTTTTAAAAAAATCTCTAGAATTCTAGTGATAGCCATCTTTTCTTTTAAATTCTTAATCTTAGGTTGCAGTTTCTTCCTTGTCTGCAGTAATCAAATTTTTAGAACTCTTATCAGATGACTCAAACTTTGGACAGTTTGAACTGACTACTTTTGACTTCAGCCAGTACATGAAATTGGATATTGCAGCAGTGAGAGCCCTTAACCTTTTCCAGGTAAAAAAAAAATACATCAGTTAAAAATATTTGCTTTTGTATATAGAATATAAGACTTTTATTCTTTATTTTATTTTATTTTTTTTGAATATAAGACTTTTAATAAGGAGCTTAAATATTTTGAAATATTATACTTAAGTAGTTTTGAATTACTGTATTTTTCTAATTGCAAACTATATAAATATAATTTGTCCTGACTTTATCAGTAAATTGTGTATTAACAGCAGTTTTTAAAAATTATATTTTAAGAAGTTTTATGTCTAAAACTGCAGTAATTATAAAGTGTTGTTGTTTTGGGGAAAAATATACAGCAAAAAATCAGATTAAAATTAAAAAATCAGATTATGTTAAAAGTCTGATTTTCAGATAAGGAGCTTCTGTGTACATTTCAGTTTAATATTTGAAGAACGTTAAGTTTTGTGTTGTTGTAACAAGTTTGGGGAGTGAAGGGTTTTTTTTTTTTTTTCCCATGAGGCTTGTGGGATTTTAATTCCCCAAGCAAGGATTGAACCCAGGCCTTTGGCACTGAGAGCTTAGACTCGTAATCACTGGACTACCAGGGAGTACCCAATGTTAAGTGTTCTTGTTCTAAAATTAAGTAATCCTTTTTCATGGCATAGTAAGGTCACTAATGAGCCTGCCACTTTCCTATTTTATTTTTGTTTACTAGGGTTCTGTTGAAGATACTTCTGGTTCTCAGTCTCTGGCTGCATTGCTCAATAAATGCAAAACTCCTCAAGGACAAAGACTGGTTAACCAGTGGATTAAGCAGCCTCTTATGGACAAGAACAGAATAGAAGAGAGGTATATTAAAAAAAAAAAAAGTGTACACTTTTGTAAACTAACTTCCAGTCACCCCATATGCTTATACCACTTATTACAACATGCAATTTTGTACCCATATTTTAGCATCTAACTGCACAGAAAGTTAATAAAGTAGTAGAGTAGTGGTGATTTAGATTGATTAACTTATTTTCTTGATTATGTTTTTACCCTTCACTATGAAAAGGTAAACTTCTATTAGAGAGGTGGTGTAGGTATAATGTCCCAGAGCACTGGAGCTTTGGAGCCAGTTTACCTTGGTTCGTACTGAGCTCTTCCACTTAGATGCTGTGTTATACTGGGTATTATTGAACCTCAGGGTGGCAGTTTCTTCCCTTTTAAAATGACGGTGATAACACACCTCCTCCTTAGGGTTGCTATGAGGATTAGATGATTTCATGTATTTAAAGTACTTTGAACAAGGTCTGGCACAAAGGAAGCACTTACTCTTTATTATTCTAGAAAAAATTTAAGGCAGCCTAAACATATTTCAGAAAATCTTTAAAATTGAGGGAATAAAAAACGATATAATACTCCTGCATATAATGTGAGTAGCATTGGAGTATGTTTTATTTTTATCTTTTGTTTTAGATACAAGTTTTAACACTTAAATGAAGTGTAATACACATAAAAGCGCAAATCCTAAAGGTGCAATTTGATGGGTTTTCACAAAGTGAATACCTTGGTAACAACACATAAGTCAGGAAACAACATAACTGGTATCCCCAAAACCCTTCTCAGTTATCCTTACAGTTACTGCCTCTCCTCACTTCAAGGGTAATAACTGTCTTTCTAGCCTCATAGATTAATTAGTTGTACCTGTTTTTGAACTGCATATAAGTAAAATAATTTTATATAGTTCACTCTTAATGTTTGATAGTTTTTAAAAACACAGTTGTAATCCTAATATAGTTTTGTGTCCTAGTTTTTTTCCCACTTGCGCTTCTATTACATAAGCATTTTTTAGTGTTGCTGTTTTATGTTCATATTCAGCATTTTTTATAAATTCATAATATTTTATTGATTGGATATACTTTACCTTTTTCAATAATTAGGTTATTTCAATGACCTTATTGTAGACCTAACATTTTCAGTTTGGTAAATTAGATATATTGTCGGAATAGATAAAAGAGAGTCAGTAATTTTATAGATTTGATGTTGTCAGATTGTTCAAGAATTTGTTGTCTACCTACTGAATTCTGATGGTATCCAAAAAGTGTGATGATCCCTTGACTATTTGGGACTATATATATATATGCCAGGCAAACATAAAATAGTTGATCAGTATCATAAGACACTCTGCAGATAATTACCAAGCTAAGCATTGATCCTGTGGATTCTAAAGGGTCTTACAATAAAAATAACTCATGAAGTCAGCAAATTGTGGGTATGTTGATATATCATTGAAAATATGGAAGTTTAGAAATGCTAAGATAACTTCCTGAAGCCAGGCTTGCTGGAGAAGAAGAGTGGGATTTAGTAACAAAATAAGAAATAGGAAGGATTGGATATTTGCAAGTAATTAAGGCAGTTTACAGGTTTTTATTTTAATTATTTGTGACTAACTACGTTTACATAAGTCAAATGTCGAACGGAACAGAAGGATATACAGTGCTGAGTTTCTTGCTCCTATCTCCCGGTTTCCTAGGACTCCCTTCCTCAGGGCCTCTGCACAGCAGCAGGGACACATTTCTTACTGTACTCTGTGTGAATTGCCAACACTTGCCCTGGGAGCAACTGGTCTTAATCAGATTCTTGAGTATCCTTCCATGGAAAGTCTGTGCCTGCACAAGTAGAAGTTTATATCCATTCTCCCTCATCTTTTTGTTGTTTCTGAAGTGATAGGTAGTTTAAGTCCCATGCTCTGGGTCATTGGTTGCATTTTAACTTTGGGCTTGTAGGGACAGAGCGCGTGTCAGTGGTCCTCTTCTGGTTTAACAGCTAGAGTGTGCTTGTATTTGGACCCTTCAAAAACCTGAGACATCACTTACTGTTACGAGAGTAACAAGCTATTTAGAAGGCAAGATACCCAAATTAATTTTTTGGCTATAATTAAAGGTTATTTTCATAGGACATAGCAATAATTTCCAAAATCTGATACCCTTACAAGACTGACTAATTAGGAATACGATTTGCGAGAATGGCTTTCTGACTCAGATCATGATCTGCTTTTCTGCACCTGTAGGATGAGGAAATACTTTCTCCTTTTTACCTTGGGGAGATTCTTTTTTTTTTTTACCAGCAATTAGGAAGGTCTGTGGTTTTCAAGGCCCAATGCTGAAATTCCACAGAGCAGGAAGACAAAGTTATACTCCTTAAGGCAGACTTCTGTTGGGACAGTCTCCTTTTTGTTAAATAGCCTTTCTCAGTTCCACCTGCTGTGATACCTCATGCTTCTAGTTTATGCCTTGCTGGGGTTCTCATTGCCTCCCTCTGTAAGCA
The DNA here is from genome assembly GCF_003369695.1 of Bos indicus x Bos taurus. Taxonomy (NCBI): domain Eukaryota; kingdom Metazoa; phylum Chordata; class Mammalia; order Artiodactyla; family Bovidae; genus Bos; species Bos indicus x Bos taurus. The sequence continues at coordinate 29,546,135 of NC_040086.1, forward strand.
TTTAAGATTAAGATGGGTTTTTCTTCAGAGCTGCATATCAAATCAAGCTTTTGTTCTTACTGTCACTGTTTTGCAGTGATTTTCTAGCAGAGAGGTGGTGGAAATCTCTACTCCACCCTTTTAAAACTAAGTGAGGAGTTAAAGTGTGTGGCTGTGCAGGGAATTCTGTTAAGGAAAGCAAAGATTTCTGTTTTCTATTTTTACTAGAGCAGACAGAGGAACAGTCGTGACTAGATCTTTGAGTTTGATGGATACATCTATTCCAGAGCTGTAGCCCAGTGATAGGTTCAGAAATAACAATGAAAATAGGATTGCTTTTAAGTCGTTGTCAGGCTCTTAGGAGGAAGAGAAGACTGGTTGCCTGGCACTTTGCTAAGTATCTCACGTTCATTAGCTGAGAGGTGGTGGAGACTGGCTCCTGTCTGGCCTGACTCCAGAGCCCAAGCCTTTCATCGCTGTACTGTATTTCTTGCTTCTATCAATTGTGTTTAATTTGATCCAAGTTGAATTTTAACATCAGAAATGAAATGTACTATTTTGGCTTTTAAGTTAAACCTGTGGAATCGTTTTATGTGTGGTAATGCTCATTTTTCCATTCATTAAAACCTATTTGCACTGGCAATACTTTATAGCTAGCTAATGGCTTAAGTCGGAGAAGGCAATGGCACCCCACTCCAGTACTTTTGCCTAGAAAATCCCGTGGACGGAGGAGCCTGGTGGGCTGCAGTCCATGGGGTCACTAGGAGTCAGACACGACTGAGCGACTTCCCTTTCACTTTTCACTTTCATGCATTGGAGAAGGAAATGGCAACCCACTCCAGTGTTCTTGCCTGGAGAATCCCAGGGACGGGAGAGCCTGGTGGGCTGCCATCTATGGGGTCGCACAGAGTCGGACACGACTGAAGCGACTTAGCAGCAGCAGCAGCAGCAATGGCTTAAGTACTTTAATCTCCAGTGAGAATTGGTATGTTACTACCTTTAAGAAGTGAGTTTCTGGGTATTTCTTCCTAATAGTCAAATTAGGAATTATAGCAAGAATACTGTCTGTGTTACTATTAAGAGTCCTCAGGTTTTCACGTGGCACTAGGACTGTTACCATTAGTTTTAATTTTTTAGGACTTTTTTTGCTTTTTGCCTTTCCATAGATTTATGTGAAGCCTTAATGAGTTATCCTTTTTTTTTGTTGTTGTTAGACTTCTTTAAAGAACATCGAATATATGTTAGCATATGACATAGTTCACTCATGAAGTTGCTGATGATACCACTTGCACATGTTGAATCTGGTATTCTTATTGCCTTCTAGCTTAATATTATTTTTATATGACATTTAATAGCAGTTTTATTTGAAATATGTCTCCAAGTAAAAGTAGTTCCTGTAAATGTAGAAATGGTGGTGGTGCTTATGTGATAGTATATCTTGCTTCTTGAGGCAGTGTACTTCCGGGGTTGTATTCAGACTTAGACCTACATTTCTTTCCAGGTTATGTTAAGTATCCTTTTGTGCAAGGATGTCTTCAGTTAGTAGTGAGTGTTGTGTGGAAACAGGTCTGGAGGTCATACGGTGAGTGCAGTTTCTTTGAAGCAGCAGAGCTTTGCTCTGGCCTCAGGACAAACAGGAGGGCTGTCACTCCACTGCCTTCCCACCACTGTTTTCTCTGCTTCCAGATCAGGTTTAGTGAAACCCCTTATTCTGGTTTTTCTGGACTGATCTGCTAGTCCCTTTGAATTTTATTTGCCTTCCTATCCAGCCTGTACCACAAAGGCAACCCTTTTTCCAGTGCTTTCATGGGGGACATAGAATTCTTGCCCCATTGGCCCTTTGTCACACTGGCCCCTCTTTCTCTATTAAAAGCTGCTGGAGAGGTCACACAATGCAAATTGAATCCACTGTCCTTTTCAAGCTATCTAGCTTTCACTGCTACCTGGTGTCACTTTTGTTACATGACTTATTACAGTGACCAGCGCAGCATTTTGTATTCTCCTACACTTAAACAGATGATCTCCTCCCTGATTCTTACAGTCTCAAAATGTATCTATATTTTCAGTTTTCTATTCCCTGGTTCTGTCTCACAAGAGGAAATAGTACTCTTTCCTTTCCAAAGGCAACATTTTCATTTTGCTTCTGGTTACAGTTTGTTTTTTTTTTTTTTTCTATTCTCTCCTTCAGTTTTCTTCTATTGTGTCCTGTATTCTTCTCCCACCAAGTCTCTGCTGTTGCTGCTCCACCATTCCTTCCCAAGTATTTTCCTCAAAATCCTATCTCTTTAAATCCTGACTCTTCAGAATATTGGAAAAGACCCTGATGCTGGGAAAGATTTAAGGCAAAAGGAGAAGGGGGCGGCAGAGGATGAGATAAGACAGCTTCACTACCTCAATGGACATGAATTTGAGCAACTCTGGGAGATAGTGGAGATCAAAATGTGGTTCCCAAGCTCCAATGGGAGTTCTCTGCTTTCTTGTATCACATTTTGTTGCATTTTACATCTCATTTGTTATTCAGCACTAACTGTAAGAACAGACATGTCCTTCTTCACTAGATTCAATGTTCTTTGAAAGCATATTCCTCTCTTATATGTTTGGCCTTTTTTTTTTCTTTTTTAATTTTCTCAACCCTACGTCGCAGATTGAGTGGTGCTGTCTGTATTAAACCATGTAAAGAACAGATAAAGAAGAGACACAATCTTGTAGTTCTTTAGGTACCAAATTTATTCTCAGCTATATAAATATACTGTTGTGAAATTCCAGCCAATTATTCTTACAGTGAGATCAGAAATGGTGGTTTTAAAGGATGGAAAGAATGGTGAATTTAAAATATCAAAAATTTCACGACTAATTTTATAATTCTTTTGAAATTTTAGAGATGAACTGACCCCCAAAATGATCTTATATTCTAGTCAGTTTGAAAATTAATGTATCAGATTGTGACAGCTAAGTAATTTTGAGTAGGATTGACAAGTATACCTTGTTTTGCCAACAGTAACTTTGGTACTTCTGAAATTGTGATTTGAAAATGGCATTGTCATGGAAACAGTAGAGCAGTCTTTTTTAAAAAAACCTGTTAGCCAGAACATAAACTAATACTATAATTATTTCTGAAATGGCTTATTGAATAGACTTGTGAAACTAGCAATTTATTAGACTTTTAATGAGACCCAGACCAAAGACTGAGGGGACTGTGTATCTTGCCTTGTCCTATGTGTTGTAGAAGCTTTTTCATTCTCTCGCTGTTTTACTTCTTAATACTCTTACTGGAACTTTATGTTCCTTTTTTTTTATTGCAGTTGATTTATGATGTGTTCATTTCTACTGTACAGCAAGGTGATTCAGTTTTATATTTCTTTATATTCTTTTCCATTATGGTTTATTATCAGATAGGGAATACAGTTCCCTTTGCTATACAGTAGGACCTTGTTTTATATGTAATAGCTTACATCTGCTAACACCTCTTCCCCTTGGCCACCACAAGTCAGTTCTCTATGTCCATGAGTCTGTTTATGTTTGGTAGATAGGTTCGTTTGTGTCATATTTTAGACTCTACATGTAAGTGATATCATATGGTATTTGTCTTTCTCTTTCTGACTGACTTAGTATGTTAATTTCTGGTTGCATCCATGTTGCTGCAAATGGCATTATTTTGTTCTTTTTTAATGCCTGAGTAGTATTCCATTGTGTGTGTGTGTGTGTGTGTGTGTGTGTGTGTGTGTGTACATACACACGTACGTACACGCCACCTCTTTATCCATTCATCTGTGGATGGACCTTTAGGTCCATGTCTTGGCTATTGAGAACAGTGCTGCTGTGCACATAAGGGTGCGTGGGGCCTTTTGAATTATTTAATTCTGTCTGGGTATATGCCCAGGAATGCGATTGCTGAATCATATGGTAATTCTATTTTTTGTTTTCTGGGGAACCTCCATACTGTTTTCCAAGTGGCTGCACCAACTTGTATCCCCACCAATGGTGTAGAAGGTTCCCTTTTCTCTCCAGCATTTGTTTGTAGACTTTTTAGTGATGCACATTCTGACCAGTGTGTGAGGTAGTACCTCACTGTAGTTTTGATTTGCATTTCTCTAATAATTGGTGATGTTGAGCATCTTTTCATGTCCCTGTTGGCCATCTGTCTGTATGTCTTCTTTAGAGGAATGTCTACTTAGGTCTTCTGCTCATTTTTCGATTGGGTTGTTTGGTTTTTTGTTATTTAGTTGTATATGAGCTGTTTGTAAATTTTGAAAAATAAGCACTTGTTGGTCACATTGTTTGCAAAGTTTTTACCCAGTCTGTCTGTGGTTGTCTTTTCATTTTGTTTATGGTTTCCTTTGCCACGCAAAAGGTTATAAGATTGATTAGGTTCCATTTGTTAATTTTTATTTTTGCTGCCTTGGGAGACTGACCTAAGAAACATTGGTAGGATTTATGTTAGAGAATGTTATTGTTTACAGTCTCCTGGAGGAGTTTAATGGTTCATGTCATATATTTGAGTCTTTAAGCTATTTTGAGTTTATTTCTGTGTGTGATGTGACCGTGTGTTCTAGTTTCATTGATTTACATGCAGCTGTCCAACTTGCCCAGCACCACTTGCTTAGGAGACTTTCTTTTTCCCATTGTGTATTCTTGCTTCTTTGTTGAAGATTAATTGACCGCAGGTGTGTGGGTTTATTTCTGGGCTCTCTGTTCTATGGGGTTTTATGCTCTTGAGCAGTGTTGGTTACTGAAGATTCTGTGATCAGGTTTAGAGGAAACAGTGATAAGATATTTCATAGAACAGTAAAGAATCATAGGGAGAGTCTTGATCAGAAATATCTTCTCTATATAGGACTTCCCTGGTAATCTAGGGGTTAAAACTCCATGCTTCCACTTCAGGGGGTGTGGATTGGGGACCCCTGGTTGGGGAAGTAAGATCCCACATGCTGTGTGGTGTGGCAAAAAAAGTTAAATAAAAAAAAAAAAAAAGAAAGGAAATATCTTCTCCAAGAGTATTCTTACCATTTACGGAGAGTAGCCTAAGGATACACGAGTTTTAGAAAGAGAAGAAAAAAAGAAACATGAGGTAGGTCATCCAGCATCAGGTTACTTTCATCCTTTTCCTGACCCCCTTAAACTTCTCTTCCTGCTTTATCATGAGAACTCAGAAATTTCTTGTGACATTTAGGACTCAGACTTTTTTTCAAACAGTTGCCTGCAGAAGAATCACCTGAGAAACTCATTCATTGCAGTGTCACAGGTGGGTCCCACCTTGGACCCACCTCCAAGTGATTTTGATGTGTGTGATCTTGGACCAAACTCAGAGAAGCCCAGCTAGAGCCAGAGAACTAGCTGCGAAGGCCCAAGTTTGCCTTATTGGACCGTGTGATCTGGTTGCATCCCTTAACTCAGTTTTATTTGTTAAAATCTAGAGTACAAACAAGCCAGAGAAGTCTTTTCTGGAGCAGTAAGTGCCCGAATTATTCTGTTTGTACATACAGGCTGTGACTGGTTCACAATACAAGTTTGGCAGCAATCATGTTCCCACTAATTTGGCATTTGCCACAGTGAATATATCTACTACCAACTCCCTCGCAACTATCTTGACATTCTATAGAGTTTGTTGTTTTTCTCTTTATTTTCATCTTTTAAAAGCTGATTTTTTATTTTTTTTACTTCAAAATCTTTTAATCCTGTGACTCTTAGCTAGGGGCTATCCCCCTCCCCCGCCCTGCCTCCTCTGGGACATTTAGCAGTGTCTGGAGACGTCTTTGAATTGCTAGTCTGGGAAGAGGGTAGTGGGTAAAATTCAGGGATGCTGTTAAACTGCACAGAATAACAATACCTCGCAACAGAGGGGTTCAGTTCAGTTTAGTTCAGTCGCTCAGTCATGTCCGACTCTTTGCGACCCCATGAATTGCAGCACGCCAGGCCTCCCTATCCATCACCAACTCCTGGAGTTTACTCAAACCCACTGTTCATCGAGTACAGAGGGGTTATCCAGCTTAAATGTCAACATCACCAAGGTTGTGAAGTCTTGCTTTAATATCCTTTGTCATTATATGGCTACTCCAGAAGCAGTGTATTTTTTCCTTTATATGACATGCTAGATGAACATGATGATGATGCAGGAATTGTAAATGTTGATGGAGAGATCAGAAAAAAAGAAATTTAGAAAACTCATTTGATTCCTTTCCCTGTTTCTTTGTAATTTGAGGATTAAAGGAAAATGGTTATTCATCTGATAGTGTTCTAAACCTAGGATCATTGGCTGTGCCCACGGCCTACCTTTTGAAGTTTACCTTTCAGCTGTTATTAATACTTCAATACTATCTACAATATAGTTTTTCAAACTGCATATTGTGAGCCACTGGTAGGTTGTGAAATTAGTGTAGCCAGGTGATAAACAGCATTTTTGAAAAGTTAAATACAAAATAAAAGAGTGCACCACATCTAGTAAGAGTTTTGTCTTGTGAAACCTATTTTAATTATATGTTGTCAGGGAGGAAAATTCCTTTTTCCTAATTCTTCCTAAATAATTATTCTCTTTCCTAATTTCCTACTCTCCTAATTCTTCAGCTGTGACCCTATGAATTAGACTGACAAAAGACAGATTAATAAGAAAACAAACAGAAGTTTATGCTTGGGAGCACTCCAGGATGAGTAACTCTAGGGTTAGCTAGAACTTGGGCTTATATAGCACCTTAGCAAAGGAACAATACATTTTCAAAGAAGTGACAAGGCAAAGGAGAAGGACTTTGGGTTTCTAGGCTACATACTGGGAAGGTAAATGTATGGGAGGCTAACGGTCGATAAAAGATAGTTGGTAGGGTTACATAGGTTCCTCTGGTGCCATCGCCAGGGTGACAAGGGTCTAAATTTGAGTTTAATTGTTGTCCTTCCTGGTAAAGAAGAAGTGTGGGGGAGGGGCACCTGTGTAAATCCATGTCCTGCTTTTGGTTGTATAAGGACAGGCAAAGAGCTTTCTTTGTTTTTGCTTCCTTTCAGTTGTTCTTAACTTAAAATAGTCCTTACGGACCAAAGTAGTCCTTACAGACACTAGCATGGCATGTTTTGAGGTAGCGTGTTTTGCCCACTACAGCATCTGTGCATGGGTGTTCTGGGTCATGGTGTAAAAGTATATTTCTTGCAGTGGATTACAGGGAAAAAAATGGAAAGCCACTAACTCCAATTAATTATAAAAGCAATATTAGCTGCATGTTTTATAGTTCTGGAAACTAAGATTTAATTTATTGATTTTGGGAAGCAGTAAACTTAGTTCAGTTTTTAATTAGAAAATTTTGGCTTTGTACTGTCATATGGTAATTTTAGACTGCATTTTGAATTTATAAGATTTTCTGATAAATACTGGGTTTGGCAGCATTCTTGAATTGTAATTTTGTTTCATTAAAGATCATTGTTTACATGTGCAGTAATGTGTCAATATCAATGGAGTCCCAATAATGAGATTTGGATATTAACTGATTAGATACTGCTTATATCACAGTGTTATGGAACTTTTCCATTGTCTACAAAAAGCTAACATTTCAAAATAAATTCAAACTTCTTACATAGAGTTTTTGAGTTGAGACACGCACCTAGTTGACAAATTTTAATTTCATATTAAAGATTAATCCTGAAGGTTAAAATATTAAAGATTAATTCAAATGTAATTTATTAGAATTAAATAAAATGTTAAAGATTAAGTAATATACAACTAAACCAAAATATTAAAAGATTAATTCTAATATTTATTTTAGATTAAATTTGGTAGAAGCTTTTGTAGAAGATGCAGAATTGAGGCAGAATTTACAAGAAGATTTACTTCGTCGATTTCCAGATCTTAACCGACTTGCCAAGAAATTTCAAAGACAAGCGGCAAATTTACAAGATTGTTACCGACTCTATCAGGGTATAAATCAACTCCCTAATGTTATTCAGGCTTTGGAAAAATATGAAGGTAAAAAATTATTTTGTTTTTGTTTTCCTTCACTCCAGATATACTTAGCAAATGTGCTGTCCTTTTTAAAGTTGGTTCTGGTAACTCATCTTTAAGTTTTCCTAATAATAGGTTGGTATTGCCCTCTGGCTACATTGCAGAAGCCAAAAGTTGTGAGACAGTTTAGAATTTTTGTTTTTTAGAAATGAATATTAGGATTACGAGGTTTATTAATAGGTCTCTTGCACTAACAGGGATGGCTAATCAGGATTTGATTGATGAAGAAGATTAACAAGACCCAAAATGATAGTGCTTATGAATGTTTGGTTTGTTACAGGGAAAGGATGCAGTCTGGCAGCCACACTAGAGTAATGATAATGTGTCAGAGCCAAAAGCTGTCAGAGCAGTGGGGCCAGGGAGCTTAGGTTCTGGTACCTATGGAAAGGTCCTTGATGAGGTGCACCTTCTCAGATCAGGGACCACTAATGTAAGGAGAACACCCTGGAACCAGGGAGCTTTAAACAGTTTTGTTGGACTTTTTAATATTTTGCTGGTCTTGTGGAAGGTTTCCTGTTCTGATTCCACAGCAGAGCCCTCTTGGGGCCTCACTAAGACCAGGTACAAATCATCAATCACAATGCTACTAAGCTGAATGAACCACCTTGAATCTCCTTGGACTGCTGCTGCTGCTGCTGCTAAGTCGATTCAGTCGTGTCCGACTCTGTGCGACCCCATATACGGCAGCCCACCAGGCTCCCCCGTCCCTGGGGTTCTCCAGGCAAGAACATTGGAGTGGGTTGCCATTTCCTTCTCCAATGCATGAAAGTGAAAAGTCAAAGTGAAGTTGCTCAGTCGTGTCCGACTCTTCATGACCCCATGGACTGCAGACTCCTCCGTCCATGGGACTTTCCAGGCAAGAGTACTGGAGTGGCCATGTCTTGGCTGCTGTAAATAATGCTGCAGTGCACGTGGGAGTGCAGATATTTCTTAAAGATAATGATTTAGTTTTCTTTAAATATATACCTAGAACTGAAATTGCTGAATCCTTCTATTTTTTGCCTTCCCCTTAAGTGTAACCACCCCTGAACCCAGTTCTATTTTTGACCCTCTTTTCACTCAGTACCTGAAACTTTAAAGCTGGGATTCTTGAATGCATTCTTGAAAGTATCCTGATATTTCATGCGAAACTTTGTGTATATGTATTTTGAGGGGGAGTATCTGTAATTTTCATCAAATATTCAAAAGCATATGTAACCCCCCCCTCAAAAAAATGTCAGAACTACTGATTTGCACATTATTTGGGGACTCTTTCTCGTTCCTTGGTATGTGCACAGAAGTTAGAAATTTGACTTGAAAGTGGCACTCTTTAACAGCCTTCCTGCATATGTGTAGCTTAATGCGACTGAACAACAATAAAATGTACTTGAGGGTTTTCAACAAGTCAGTTATGAGATCATAACATTATGAAAATTTAATGCTTCATATTGTCAGTTTGTTAACTGATGTCCAGTTAAAATATTTGAAATCACCCAGCATAGAAAGTATTAGAGGAGGAAGACGGTTCCAAGTTTTGTGATGCTAAGAGCTATGCTTTTCTCTTTCTATAATATGGATTGTTGGAGAATTAAGGCGTATCCTAGTCACTGAGAGACTAACTGACCTATCTGGAGTTTATTTTAATTGAAGTATAGTTGATTGACAATATTATGTTAGTTTCAGATGTACAACATAGTGATTCAATATTTTTATAGATTATACTCCATTTAAGTTTATTGTAGAATATTGGCTATATTCCTCTGCTGTACAAATTATCCTTATAGCTTACTTATTTTACCCATTGTAGTTTGTGCCTCTTAATTTCCTATCCTTCAGTTGCCTCTCCTCATTCTCCCTGCTGGTTGAGCGACTGAACAACAGCATATAGAGAACAGTGTTCTCTGTATCTGAGTCTGTTTCTGTTTTGTTATATTCGTTCTATTTTTTAGATTCTACATATGAGTAATAACATACAGTAGTTGGCTTTCTCTGACTTCTGTTTTTTTGTTGTTAAATATGTTTATTTGGCTGCATCAGGTCTTGGTTGGCAGCATACGGGATCTTTGTTGTGTCAAGAGGATCTTTTGATGCTCAGTGGCATGTGGGTTTAGTTCTCTGATCATAGTATTTTTCACAGTGGCTATACCAGTTTACATTCCCACAGTACAAGGGTTCCCTTTTCTCTACAGCCTTGCCAACATTTTCTGATTTGTGGTCTTTTTGATGATAGCCATTCTGACAGGTGTGAGGTGATGTCTCATTGTGGTTTTGATTTGCATTTTTCTGATGATTACCAGTGTTGAGCATCCTTTCATGTGCCTCTCTTGAGTTTTTTAAAAAACACAGTAGAATGGCTTTTTGCATAGATAGCTTGTTAGCCTACTGATTTCATGGAGAAAGCCAAAACAGGGTAATTTATGAGGAAAAATCAAATGTGCTGTCTTTAAAAGTAAAATCATTAAAAGTTTTAAAAAGATATATTTGTATCTTACTAGATATTGAGTATGTTCTGCCATCGTGTGATGTTTTAGTTTTGACTAACTCTAGGTTTAATGTTATTTTAATGTTATTCCTGGAAAAAATGAAAATAAACTCAGAGACAGCAGAGGGCAGCAACAGTTTAGAAAGTAGATTTGCATTGAGTGATGAAAGCTCTACTCTAAATTATCTTTCTCCTCTTTAAAAAAGAAAAGGCTATTTTAAAAGTATACTTGGCCTCCGTTATTCCTCGTATCTTTTAAAATTAAAAAGTTGAGGCACACATTTACGACATAGATGGATCCAGAGATTATCATACTAAATAAAGTCAGAAGAGAAAGACAAATACCTTATGATATGATTTATATATGGCATCTAAAGTATGACACAAATGATCATAGCTGGGAAACAGAAGCAGGCTCATAGACAACAGACCTGGGGTTGCCAGGAGGGGGAGGGGGAGGGAAGGATCGGGCATTTGGGGATAGCAGATGCAAAGTGTATATGGAACAGATAAGAAACAAGATCCTACTGTACAGTACAGGGAAGTATATTCAGTATCTTGTGGTAAACCAGAATGCAAAGGAATGTGAAAAAATATGTATAACTGAGCCATTTGGTTGTACAACAGAAATTAGCACAATACTCTAAATCAACTAAACTTGAATAAAATGTTTTTTTAAAGCTGAGGCACAACCTAAAACAATGGTATTCTGCATTTGGAGCAAATTTCTGACAGTGCTTAAAACAACTGTAAGTATCAGGAGTACTTTGTTGATGAACTTTATTGTAACAGCTATCATACTGAGGTATGTAACCCTTTCCCCCTGTCCATGTCCAAATTAAAAACCTTACATGTGCTATTTTCCTTCCCCTGGTCTGTACGTCCTCCTCAGTGAACCCGTAGTAATCTTTTCTTAGCCTGTCTGATCATGTCATTTCTTCCCTTTTGGTTCTGGACACGTTACTTTGCTCCCTGTAGCCTTCCAGAAGCAGCCCCATGCCTGCGCCTGACCTGGCTGCTGTTGCTCAGTCAGGCTCCCTCATTCTCCCTGACATCACCACTCTGCTCAGTGGATTGTTTCTCCAGACTGCTCTGGTGATACATGCTTTTCTGCACGTTTTTACTTTGTCTTTATTGCACTTTACTACCTTGTCTATGTGATGGACGCCACTGATATTTAAGATTGAGCTCAAGCCTCACTGTTTCTATGAAGCCTCCTCTGCCCTCCTCATTTTTCTGGTTTCCATTGCACCTTCTGCTTATCTCCATTGCTTTTTAACCCTAAATGACATAGTTCAGTTCAGTTGTTCATTTGTGTCCGATTCTAGGCGACCCCATGGACTGCAGCACGCCAGGCCTCCCTGTCCATCACCAACTCCCGGAGTTTACTCAAACTCATGTCCATTGAGTCAGTGATGCCACCCAACCATCTCATCCTCTGTCATCCCCTTCTCCCGCCTTCAATCTTTCCCAGCATCAGTTCTTCGCATCAGGTGGCCAAAGTATTGAAATTTCAGCTTCAGCATCAGTCCTTCCAATGAATATTCAGGACTGATCTCTTTGCTGTCCACGGAACTCTCAAGAATCTTCTCCAACACCACAGCTCAAAAGCATTAATTCTTCATGCTCAGCTTTCTTTATAGTCCAACTCTCACATCCATACATGACTACTGGACAAACCATAACTTTGACTAGATGGACCTTTGTTGGCAAAGTACTGTCTCTGCTTTTTAATATGCTGTCTAGGTTGGTCATGGCTTTTCTTCCAAGGAGCAAGCATCTTTAATTTCATGGCTGCAGTTACCATCGGCAGTGATTTTGGAGCCCAAGAAAATAAAGTCTCACTGTTTCTATTTTTTCCCCATCTATTTGCGATGAAGTGATGGGACCAGATTCCATGATCTTAGTTTTCTGAATGTTGAGTTTTAAGCCAGCTTTTTCACTCTCCTCTTCCACCTTCATCAAGAGGCTCTTTAGTTCCTCCTCACTTTCTGGCACAAAGGTGGTGTCATCTGTGTATCTGAGGTTATTGATATTTCTCCCAGAAATCTTGATTCCAGCTTATGGTTCATCCAGCCCAGCATTCCTCATGGTGTACTCTGCATATAAGTTAAATAAGCAGGGTGACGATACACAGCCTTGACATAATCCTTTCCCAGTTTGGAACCAGTCTATTGTTCCATGTCCAGTTCGAACTGTTGTTTCTTGACCTGCATACAGATTTCTCAGGAGGCATATTAAGTTAGTTTAATAATAATCCCTCCTTTTAACCTGATTGCTTAGCTTCCTTCTAAATGGGAGATAAGAATATGAAAGGAATTTATTTGGCATTTCTGAAAAGGAATCTGGTTTACTAATGTAGCACTTTTTAAACCTTAGGCTTATATAAAGCTATAGTTTAAAATCTGGCTGGTTTTTGTGTTTTGGAGATATTTTCTTTAAATTTGGTTTTTATCAGTTTTTCAAAGCAAGGTAAACTCTGTGGTAATTATTCTACCATCCAGAGGTAAAAATTATTAATATTTTGGTATATGTTGTTTCATTCTTTAAACAAAATTATAGAAGGTTAGTTCTGTTTAACACGTGCTTTGATAGTGAAGACTTGTTCTAATGTAGTTCATGTATTAGGGAATAATGGAGCATAATGTCAGTTTTATGTTGCTTATATACATTTTTGTCTATGGGAAACACTAGGTGAATGCAAAAAATTGCACCCAGCTGAACTGAGCAGTGTAGGAATACACAGAACGTACACTCAAACATACTTGCACCCTCAGATGTCTGTGACCTCAGTTCCCCGCGTGTGTCGTAGCCGCACTTGCTCGTGTCTGGTGTTACAACTGGTGCTCCAGTTTAGATGCCTCACCATTCACAGAACTCATGAGCTGCAGCCTTTTGGAGTCCATCTCAAGAAGCAGACTTTGTCTTTTGTGAGGTGAAATGCATTATTTATTGTAGTATTTATATAGTTCCTATCAAAACTGTACAATTGTTCCTATCATTAAGAAAAAAATTTTTTTATGAATTTTTTCTTTATTTCTTTATGGAAGTATAGTTGACTTACCCAGTTAGTGTCAGAGAAAATCACTTGGTATGGTGGGAACCTCCACACAGTTGGTGACCAGAGATGAACTAGTGTGTGTAAAGGAGACAGAGGAGGAAGACTCACAGATGGGAAGGAAAACGGGGAAAACTGAGTTTTCCTTTACAGTCGTAACCCCTTAAGATTATTTTTTCCTTCCTCTCACACATTGATTTCTATAGCAATTTTCTCATCTCATCTTTTATTAGAGGATAATTTAAATGTCTTCTTTCTTGTCTTCCCATTGCTGCTTAGATCACTACCTTGACTATCTTCAGTCTTATCTTCAATGATAAAAGCTTTCACATTCTTGAGTCAATATTCATATTATCTCTGCATTTCTATTCTTTCAATCACCAAAATACACTACCTGATCACCATAATTAAAAGCAAACAACGTTGGTGAGGATGCAGAGAAATTTTCTTGTAGAACTTGTGACTAAAACTATAAATCAGTAAAGCCTTCCTGGAAAAATAACTTGTCAAGGTATAATTACTTGCCATTCAAATGCAGACAAGAGGGCAAAAGTCTAGAGGGATAAAAATAATTAACAGAGGTTTTTCTTCTAGAGTTAGATTGGAAGTTGACATTTTTACATTATTACTTTTATTATTAAAAAAAAATGCAGAGCCTAGTGCAAAAATAGTTTCAGGAATTTACTAATAGAAAAACAAAACACCAGAGGTGGGGTGGGGGGAGTACCAGAGAGGTACTCAAACCTTTAAGTTTATGCATAATAATTTCCTAGAACTTTAAAATAATAGTAGATGTTAGCTAAATATAATTTATACATTATAAAGATTTTAAAATAATAAAAATTAACTTTTAATATTTAAATATAATATCAAACCGTAGAGGTTAACTTATAGCAACTGACAGTTGGTACTATTTTTACTATTGTAAAATTGGTACTATTTTTTTAATTAGGTGTACAGTTAGTACATTTTTATCCCACCAATATATTGTTATACTTTTTCATATAGCCAGTTTTGTTATAATGTGACATATGCATCCCTATGCAAAACTTTAATTAAAACCAGTTTACAGGATAAAAGAGGTCAAGATGCAACACTCAGAAACTTCATTAGTGACACTCTGGTCACCAAATGTGTGGAGGTTCCCCCCCCCCCCCAACCCCCTAACACCAAGTAACTTCTGTGACACTGATTGACTACAATTAACTACGATTTAACTCAATCTGACACGATCCCCTAGAGATAGCATCAGATCCCACAGGTTAAGGGCTCACTCCCACAAGACAGCCTCCAACCTTTCCACCCAGTCTAAAACCCAGGTATCACCTGTGCTTCTGACCAACTGGTCCCAGTGACCACCCCTCCCTTGGGGGTTAATTTGCTTGAGCAGCTCACAGAACTCAGGGAAACACTTGGTTATATTTACTGATAAAGGATGCAGATGAACAGCCAAATGAAGAGATATGACAAGTCTGGGAGGTTCCTAAACATAGGCGCTTGTCCTTTGAGGTGGGAGCGTGTCATTCTGATATAGATGTGTTTGCCCACCTGAAAGTTCTCTGACCCCTTCCCCCCACTATTGGGATTTGGGAGGCCTCCTCATGTAGCCACGATCAATTATTAACTCCATTTCCAGCTGCTCTCCCCTCCTTGGATGACAGGAGTTGGGGTTAGAGCTAAACATTCCAGACTCCTAATCATGGCTTGGTCCTTCTGGTGAGCAGCCCACCTCAGGTCACCTTATTAGAATATAAGATGCTCCTATTGCTCTTCTCACTAGGAAATTACAGGGGTTTTAGGAACTCTACCAGGAACCAGGGGCAGAGTCCAGCATATATTTTCTGTTACAGAGACTAGCACAGTGTAAAATGATACTCATAATTAATCAGTGAAATCAGAAGAGAAAGTCCGCATAGGAAAGAAAATTACTATTTTGTCAAAATGACAGTAGTAATAAAGGGAAACAAGGTATGTTGTCAGAGAAAGTATTACTTGCAAATAAAGGAATGGGGACAGGTGGCTGTGATTAGCAAAGGGGATGACATGACCAGAGGATCTGAAAAATAAGAGAGGGCAAGGGTGATGAGGGAGGAAAAGAGGTCAAAAATGTCTTGTGATAAACCATAATGGGAAAGAATATGAGGAAAAGTATATATATGTATGACTGAGTCACTTTGTTGTTTAGCAGAAATTAAACAAAAACTAATAGGGTGACGGTTGGCAGTGAAGGAATAACAGAGATGCCCTTGTGTTGAAGGCTGTTTCTCACAGTGATTGAATTATTTTGTTTACTGTGATTCACTGCACTTCAGCTCTTGGTTTCTTTACTAATTTGGTAATATTTTGACTCCAACCTCATATTTGTGTGAATACTGTAAACTTTAATTAGCATCTTGCCAACCTTTTTTCCACTTACATGAATTTTTAAATCCATTTCATAAATATATTTAAGGGTGAGATAAAGTTTAATTGTACTTAATAAAACTTCTAGCCTGGAATTAAAAACACGAGAAAATTATGTAAATTAGTCATGGGAAGGTGGGCATAGAATAAATTTTTAAATCTTTGTTAGTTGAAACTCATGTCTTTTTATTCCCATATACCAAAATATTTACTGGAACAAGAATGCTAAACTAACTTTATTATTATTTTCTTAATTTATTTAATTGTCTTTTTGGCTGATCTTCGTTTCTGTCACATGGGCTTTCTCTAGTTGCTGCGAGTGGGGGCTACTCTTCATTGCCGTGCATGGGCTTCCCGTTCAGTGGCTTCCCTTGTTGCTGAGCACAGGCTCTAGGTGTGTAGGTGTCAGTGCTTGTAGCACGTGGGCTCAGTAGTTACGGCACACGGACCTAGTCGCTCCACAGCACGTGAGATCTTCCAGGAACAGGGATTGAACCCATGTTCCCTGTGTTGGCAGGTAGATTCGTATCCACTGGACTGCCAGGGAAGTCCCTAATACTAACTTTATAATTAATTTAGACTTTAGGTTGGTTTTTCTGGTCTTAAACTATTTTGGAAAGTCTGACTGAGCAGATCTATGACCAGTGGCAGGCCTTGGACCTGAGTTAGTGTCAGGAGGACACGTGTAAAGAAGCACCTCATATGTTATTCAGAACTTCCCTATAGTTCATTTTGATTTTAGTGTTACTTACTCATTTAACTTGATTAGAACATCTTAGTGTCTTTTTCTTAATCGTTTTGCCAGCCATTTCCACTTATTTCTTAGTTACATTAAATAAGATGTAAATGATTTGAGAAAGATGTTTACCAATAATTTTGGTGCAACTGCAGCCAATTTACCTAGCAGCCTCAACTTTGCCACACACTGATCTAGGAAGGTCTTCTTGTGGTGGGAAGCTGGGGGCCAGTGGTGTGGTTGGCATCTGCCTGTAGTGGATAAGACCAGGCAGGTGACAGATAAATAGTGCGGAATGGTGGGCTGATCAGCTGATGAGCTGGGGAAGTCATGGTCTGACTAAAGTGGACCACTGCTAGTCAGACCACTGATTATCACTGAATGGGAACTCTGACTGAGGATTTCCCATAAAGGCCCATGTTTCAATGTCTACTGTGAATTCTCCTCTCTAAACTCTTCTTTGGTGTTTTCTCTGTAAAATGGCCCCAGTCATCTGCCCAGTAGCCTAAGCCTTGGGAATCAGCCTTGCCTCGTGCCCCTGTCTCGTTGCATTCACTTAGTTACCAGGTCCTGTTGGTATCGCATCATATATGTTCTTCACCTCAGACACCTTTCCATCCCACTGCCAGCTGCCTAGCCCAGGCTATAATCCTTTCTTACCTGAACTACTGTCAGCCTCCTAATGCTTTTGCTGTCTTTTGCCTTAGCACTCTCTAATCCATTATCTGCTTCAGCCAGCTGTCTTTCTTAATATGTAAATATATTTATATGTAAAAATATAAATGTCATTAGCCCTTCAGGGGTTTTTCACTGCCTTTAGGATTAGAGTATGAGCTGGTTTGAAAGGCCCCTCATAGATAGGCTCTGCCTATCTCTGTCTTTCCTTTCTCTGCTAGTACTCATTGCCAGTGTTTCTTACACTTTTTGACTATGACTCAAAGTAAGATTGGAGAAGGAAATGGCAACCCACTCCAGTATTCTTGCTTGGGAAATCCCATGGACAGAGGAGCCTGGTGGGCTATAGTCCATAGGGTTGCAAAGAGTTGGACACAACTGAGCAACTAACACTTCCACTTTTCACAGTAAGATATACGTTTTCATTTGACTCAGTGCACTCCCGTGGGTGTGTCTATGCACTGTTAAGAAACAAAATTCAACTGAGTAAATTTTAAAGATCTTACTGGCTTTATTCAACAATTCAGAAACGGGGCAGGAGATAGAAAAGACCTGTATCTGACAAATTGAAAGACTTTCATAGGCAGAAGGGAGCAGAAACAAGTTAATTTTGACAAAACAGCTAGCTGGTTATGGTAAGGTCTCTTTCCTTTAGGGAGATTGTAGGGGCCTATCAATCAAGCACATTATCTAACTGGTGCTGATCAGGTGATTCCCAATTGACTGGCTTAAAATTCCGTTTCTGGGAGAGACAAAACTATAATTAAGGTAAGCCTTGATTTGATGACCTGGGACTTAGTATAAGCAACTCCATTTGGGGCCCATTGTCTTGTTTTTAACAATACATAGATACTGTATTCAGTGTCTATAAAAACAAATTATTATGTTATAAATAGTATTAACTGAAATAATATATAAAACTTGAAACAAATACAATGTACTTTGACTTTTTTTTTTCCTGTCAAAAATGCTAAGATTTTTAAATTTTATGTTGGAGAAAGGTCTGCAGTTTGAAAACACAAATTGCATTTGTTTTTTGTCTATTCATGTGAACTTGAACATCCTCTGGACCTCATATATACTGCACAATCATCAGCCTTTGTATGAGCTATTCCTTTAGATTCAGACATTTTCCCCTTCCCGTCTCACTTGGCTTTGTTCTCTTCATCTTTTTTTTTTTTTAATGTACTTTAAACCTTTTTTTAAAATATAAGTTTTTTGCTTTTGGCTGTGCTAGGTCTTTGTTGCTGTGGTGGCGTCTTTTCTCTAGTTGTGGCGATGGGGCCTACTCTTCATTTTGGTGCATGGCTTCTCTTATTGTGGAGAACGGCCTCTAGAACGAGAGGGCTTCAGTAGTTTCTGCTCCCTGGGCTCTAGAGCACAGGCTCAGTCGTTGCGGCACACAGGCTTAGTTGCTCCCTGTCATGTGGGCTCCTCCCAGATCAGGGATCGAACCTGTGTATCTCCTGCATTGGCAGGTGGATTCTTTTATCACTGAACCACCAGGGAAGCCCTGTTCTCTTCATCTTAGATTTTCACCTTTACAGTCATTTCTTTGGCTAAGCCGACCTTGTTCCTACCTTTGGGTACACTCCTGTCCTGGTTTTATTTCCAAAACCTTCCTGTATTTCCCTGTTGTTATCCTTGCTTGTCTTCCTTTGTAATGAGTTTATCAGAAAAGTACCAACATTTTATTTTGGGGCAATGCACATGTCAAAGTAGTTTTCATTAGTGTTTTTGCCAGTAGAAAATTAACTTTTTTTTGTTTTGGCCATGCCATCTGACTTATGAGATCCTTGATCCTGGACAGGGATTGACCCAGGCCCTGGGTTCAATGAAAGCCCTGAGTCTAACCACTGAAGCCCCAGGGAAGTCCCCTGAAAATTAACTTCTCTAAAGGATTGTCTCCTTAGTATTTCTCTCAATCAGTGGCGTGAACACAGGCGAGATGGAGAAAAGTCCCAGAACTGGTGTTAATACACCAGTTAAGGTTTAGATTTAGAAGCTGGCTTGGGTGTGATTCCAGAATACATCTTAATGAACCAGTTTCTCTTCATAAACTTAGGAGCTTTCAGTCTATCCTGAAATTTGTTCTAATTTTTATCATAGTAAATGATAAAATGTTTGATAGAGATTAGATTATGCTTTGTTTGGGTTGTTACAGAAATGTAAGTATTTAGGCTTATTTAATGACCTAAACATTGCAGCAGTTTCTGAGGCACACAACCACACTCTTCTAAAATTTTTCCTTGTGATGAGAACTCTTAGGATTTCAGTTCAGTTCAGTCGCTCAAGTCATGTCTGACTCTTTGCGACCCCATGAATCGCAGCACGCCAGGCCTCCCTGTCCATCACCAACTCCCGGAGTTCACTCAGACTCACGTCCATCGAGTCAGTGATGCCATCCAGCCATCTCATCCTCTGTCGTCCCCTTCTCCTCCTGCCCCCAATCCCTCCCAGCATCAGAGTCTTTTCCAATGAGTCAACTCTTCACATGAGGTGGCCAAAGTACTGCTTAATAGTTTTCATATACATCATATAGCAGTGTTAACTGTAGTCATCATGCTGTACATTATATCCGTACTGTTTAATTATCTTGTATCTAGGAGTTTGTGCCTTTGGACCTCCTTCCTCCAGCTCTCCTCTCCTCCCAGCCACAAATCTGATCCCTTTATCTCTGCATTATTTTTATTGTTGTTGTTTTAAGATTTCACAGATAAGTGAGATCACCGTTTGTCTTTTTCTGACTCATTTCACTTAGCATAATGCCCTCAAGGTCCATTCATGTCACACATGGCAGTCTTCCTTGTTTTGTTTTTTAATGGTAGAATAGTAGTCTGTGTGTGTATCTGTATGTGTGTGTATGTAATCACATTTTCTCTAACCCTTTATCCATTGGCAGACACTTAGGTTGTTTCCATATTTTGTCTATTGTGAA
Organism: Bos indicus x Bos taurus; assembly: GCF_003369695.1. Taxonomy (NCBI): domain Eukaryota; kingdom Metazoa; phylum Chordata; class Mammalia; order Artiodactyla; family Bovidae; genus Bos; species Bos indicus x Bos taurus. Next base: position 29,566,363 of record NC_040086.1, read on the forward strand.
TAATGCTGCTACAAACATGGAGGTGCACATATCTTTTCCAATCAGTGTTTTTGTTTGCTTTGGTTGTATTCCCAGGAGTGAAATTGCTAGATCATATGGTAGTTCTTTTTTTTTTTTTTGGCTGCACTGTGTCTTATTTGAGACATGTGGGATCTTATTCCCTGACCAAGGATCAAACCCAGGCCCCACTGCATTAGGAGCTCGGAGTCTTAGCCACTGGGCCATGAGGGAAGTCCCATGGTAGTTCTGTTTTTAATTTTTGAGGCTCCTCCATACTGTTTTACATAGTGGCTGCACCAGTTTACAATCTCCCCAAGAGTGCTCATGTTTCCTTTTCTCTCATCCTTACCTTTGTTCTTTGTTATCTCTTGTCTTTTTGATTATGGCCATTTTAATGAGCCTGAAGTGTTACTGTGGTTTTAATTTTCATTTCCCTAATTTTGAGCTTCTCTTCATGTATCTATTGGCCATTCATATATCTACTTTAGTGAAATGTCTATTCATGGCTTTTGCCCATTTTAAAATCGGATTAATTGGGTTTTCTTTTTGCTATTGAGTTCTGTTAGTTCTTTATCTACTTTGGATATTAACACCTTATCAGATAAATGGTTTGCAGATATTTTCTCTCCTTCCATAGGTTGCCTTTTCATTTGTTGATTGTTTCTTTTATTATGCAGAAGCTTTTTGGTTTGATGTAGTCCCTTTAGTTTATTTTTAATTTTATTACTTGTGCTTTGGGTGTTCTATCCAAAAAAATCATTGCCAAGACCCATGTCAAGGAGGTTCCCCCCCATGATTTCTTTTAGAAGTTTCATGTTTTCAGGTCTTATCCTGTTTAAGTATTTAATCCATTTTGAGTTAACTTTTGTGAGTGGAGCACTTAAGGGTCTAGTTTCATTCTTTTACGTGTGAATATCCAGTCTCCCCAGGATTGTTTACTGAAGGCTGTCTTTTCTCCATTGAATATGTAGCTGCATTCTTGAAAATGAAATCTTCAGGGAGTCATAAATGAATTTTTAGGGGCTGACAATGAATCTGGAGTTCTTAGAGATATTATTGAATTTGATTACTTAAGACATTCCACATTTTGACAAATTAAGAAGCTAGCAATTATTTCCCTGTGTGATCTTTGTTATCCTTGCTAGATGAGTATTGCGTGTATCAGAACTAATGACCAGTGACTGACTGCTTCTTTACTCCTTTGCTCCCTTCATAAAGTCATTCATTGAGGAGATGGTTGTCAGTTGCCTGCTTTGTGCTGGGCATTGTTCTGGGAAGTACAGTGGCAGATATGACAGATAAAGTCTGTCTTTATGGAGGTTCTGTAATTGTGGAAGAGTAAAGACAGACAAATAAATGAGCAAGAACTTCAAATAGTACAACAAAGAAAGCATAATATTTTCATGTGATAGAATAACTTGGCTAGGCCAGGAAGACACTAGTTATGGTGGTTGAAGATGGCCTCTCCATGGAATTGCTGTTTCAGGTAAATCTCAATGATGACAGAGAGCCGACTGTTAAGATATAGGGGAGGCTAGTGGGAGTAGCTAGAATAAGTGCCTACAGCTTAACTTGTTGAAGGAGTGAAGAGAAGCTAGGGTTGTCAACCATAGAGATGGAGAATAAGGGCACTGTTAGGAGGTGAGGTCTTTTGAGGTTTTTAACATTTTTATGCTTGGACCCTTTTGACTTCCAATAAAGCCTGTGAACCACTTCTCAGAATAATGTTTTTAAATGCATAAAATAAAACACATAGAGTTAAATAGGAAGCCATTTATATTGAAACACACTTATCAAAATATAAAATATTCTTGAGAAATATGTGCTTTTTATTAATGCATTAAAAAACGTGGTTTGGGTGAAGTTCTACTTTAACTTTGAACTAATGAGTTTAAATGTTAAAGTTATCTAGTTATCTCCAAAAACTGTGATATGAAAACGTTTGGAATTTTAGTTGATTCAGTTCAGTTGCTCAGTCGTGTCCGACTCTTTGCGACCCCATGAATTGCAGCACACCAGGCCTCCCTGTCTATCCCCAACTCCCGGAGTTCACTCAAACTCACGTCCATCAAGTCAGAGATGCCATCCAGCCATCTCATCCTCTGTTGTCCCCTTTTCCCCTTGCCCCCAATCCCTTCCAGCATCAGAGTCTTTTCCAATGAGTCAACTCTTCACATGAGGTGGCCAAAGTACTGGAGTTTGAGCTTTAGCATCATTCCTTCCAAAGAACACCCAGGGCTGATCTCCTTCAGAATGGACTGGCTGGATTTCCTTGCAGTCCAAGGGACTCTCAAGAGTCTTCTCCAACACCACAGTTCAAAAGCATCAATTCTTCAGTGCTCAGCTTTCTTCACGGTCCAACTCTCACATCCATACATGACCACTGGAAAAACCATAGCCTTGACTAGATGAACCTTTGTTGGCAAAGTAACGTCTCTGCTTTTGAATATGCTATCTAGGTTGGTCATAACTTTCCTTCCAAGGAGTAAGTGTCTTTTAATTTCATGGCTGCAGTCACCATCTGCAGTGATTTTGGAGCCCCCCAAAAATAAAGTTGATTACAAATAAAATAATACTGTGTGATTTACTACTTATATTAACATTGGAAGGTACTGATAATACTACTGTGATTTATTACTTACATTAACAGTGGAAGAAAATGCTTGGTTCCAGTTAGAGGTTACAGAAAATGAAGATGAGATTAATTTCTCTTTGTTTATGTACTACCTTGAATTCAAGGATCTGTGTACCTTTAAGACCCTAGGATAGATCATGTAGAGCTTTTCAGATTGTGGTAGCTAGTTGAAAATGGAGTATATGGAAAAACTCAACGGTGCCCATCAGTTGGTGAATGAATAAATAAAATGTGGCATATCCATACAATGGAATATTGTTCCTCAGTCAAAAGGAATGAAGTACTGATGCATGATACAACATGGATGAACCTTGAAAGCATTATGCTAAGTGAAAAAATGCAGTCACAGTGTAATATCCTTTTATATGAAAAGACCAGAAGAAGCAAATCCATAGAGTGGAGGAGTAGTGGTTGCCTAGGCTTGAAGGGGTGGCAGGGGGTTGGAGGAAAATTGTAAGTTATTGCTAATGGGTGTAGGGTTCCTTGTTTCTTTTGAGAGCAGTGACAGTTTGAAAATTGATTGTGGTTGTTATTGCCTAGATCTGTGAATATACTGAAAACCATTGAATTGTATACTTTAAAATGAAGAATTGTTTGGTATATGAATCATATCTCAATAGAGCTGTTATTTTTTAATTAAAACCATAACCAGTTGGAGGGGGGAACCAGCTGAAATTGGCACCTAGGGCTCAGTACAACTTACGAATAGGGAAAGGAATTCAAGATGCTGGGGAATTCCTTGGCAGTCCCGTGGTTAGGACTCTGAGCTTTTTACTGCTGAGGGCCCAGGTTTGATCACTGGTCAGGGAACTAATGTCTCCCTAGCCACGTGGTGCAGCCAATAGATAGAAAAACCAATAGAGAAGAAGATGTGGTACTTAGACACGGTAGAGTATTACTCAGCCGTGAAAAGGAATAAAATAATTCCATTTGCAGTGATATAGAGGGACCTAGAGATTGTCATATAGAGTGAAGTAAGTCAGAAAGAAAAGAAGAATATTGTATAATATCACTTGTATGTGAAATCTAGAGAAGTGGTACTGATGAACTTCCTTGCAGAAGTAGAGCCACAAATGCAGAAAGCAAACCAGTGGCTATCAAGGAGGAGCAGGGCAGGGCGGGACGAGTTGGTAGACTGGGACTGACATATATACACAACTATATTCAAAGTAGATAACTAACGAGAATCTATTGTATAGCACGGGGAACTCTACTTAGTGCTCTGGGATGAACTAAATGGGGAGGAAATCCAAAAAAGAGGGGATATATACGTGTGTGTAACTGATTCATTTTGCTGTACAACAGAAACTAACTTAACACTGTAAAGCAATTATACTCTGATATCAATTAATTTATTTAAAAAGATGCTAGATAAGGCTTGCAGGATAGGGAGCAAGTGAGCAGAGAAGGGACATTAACTGAGAACAGCTCCAGCAAGTGGGCCTGTGTGTGAGGGACTAGAGGAAATATTCTGAACTTTGTACAGGTGTTGCTACAGTGATACTGCTTGTGTTTTTTCAGGAAACCTTAACCTTCTTCAAAGTCATGTGGTAGAAGAGAACTTAACAGAAAAAATAGTGATAAGGTAGACCTCAAAATATATGAAAAATTTTAAATGATTGCTAACAAAAGCGTTAACAAACTTTAATGAAGCCTACTGTAAAACAACTATACTCCAATAAAAATTAATTAAAACAAAAATAGTAGCCTACATAAATCTCCATTGGATTTGTACCCAATATCAGTATCAAGTGACTTGAAGCTTTTAAGTTTGGGACTCTTTTTTTTCCCTCCTTTGAGGTGCCCTTCAGGGGCATTTACTTCAAATAAAGGTCAGTTTCAACCAAGTTAAAAATCTGTACCAGGGAATATACAGTTCAGTTAGAAAAAAAAATTTTTTTAAACACTGGCAGATGTTTTTGTACTCTTCATCTATATTCAGCCTTTCTACATATCTTATAAGAATGTAGATATACATGTCCACTTTTCATAGTGGAAAGTATAATGGTTAAGCCAGCTATCGTGAGGTCAAGTAGCTGTTGCCAAGCTTACTCTTTAATTGTGGGAAAGCTTGGCCTTGATCTCTTCAAAACTTTAGTGGTCTGGAGGAGAAATCATTTGTGAATCTGTGCTAGCACCCTGTTTTGCTGCCATCATCCCCCTCTTAACCAATCGCATGTGAGCTAATTCAGACTAAAGAACCAGACATTGTAGCACAACAGACATTATGTGGGCAAAGTGTTGTTTACGGACTGTCTAAATAATGTTTCACACATATGTACTGTTTTCTCAATATGTGTAGAGACTGTTGTGATTAATAATAATAAATGAATTCTCATAATTGTTTGACTGCCATCGTAGCTTTTTCATCATCTTCCCAAGAGCTTCCCCTACTTCTGTAAAGGCTGGTAACTGCTGCTTTGGAGTAAAATGCAGTATGCTAGAGATTGCTTTGGAGAAGGCAATGGCAACCCACTCCAGTACTCTTGCCTGGAGAATCCCAGGGACAGGGGAGCCTGGTGGGCTGTCGTCTATGGGGTCGCATAGAGTCGGACATGACTGAAGCGACTTAGCAGCAGCAGCAGCAGAGATCACTTGCAGAGTTCTTCTAAAGGAATTTACTGGATATTAGAAAAAAAAATTCTGTGTTACAACCAATAATAATACATGATAACCATTGCTGAGCTTCTATTAAGTCTCAAGTACTATATATACTAAGTGTTGTGTATGGTGGTCTACTCTTTCATCTTCTGGGTAGCTGTTGTTACTACTTCCATTACAATAGACAAGGAAAAGGCGGCTTCAGATCACAGAGCCAGTAAGTATGAGAGCAGGGATTGGTTCCCAGCTCTCTACTCAGGCCTTTCAAGCTGTAGATTCTGTTGCTTCACTTACTCCTCCTCACATGATTTCCCAGCATGTGCTTTTAAACAACATCAAGCAAAGTTCCAGTGTAAATACGTGACTTGATTTAGCCTCTGTTAATTGGAACACTGTATTACTAATGGAAATTAGGGGTTTATAAAGTAAGTTAGAGATACTTTATTTTAATAACGTTGACTTGGGATTGTTAAATCTGCAAGGAAACACAGTTCATTTGGTTGTAATTAATGTCACGTTTCTGTATGTAGCACTGCTTATGAAGGAGATTACAGGCTTGTGGGGGCTTCCCTTGTGGCTCAGTTGATAAAGAATCCACACCAATGCAGGAGACCTGGGTTCGATCCCTGGGTTGGGAAGATTTCCCGGAGAAGGGAAAGGCTATCCACTCTAGTATTCTGGCCTAGAGAATCCCATGGACTATATAGTCCATGGGGTCGCAAAGAGTCGAACACGACTGAGCGACTTTGACTCACTCTTTCACAGACTTGTGGGGGAGGCACTGTTTTATTAGTAGGGGGTTTTGAATGCCAGACCATTTCCCTTTGCATATAAGTCCTAAACACGTTTGAATTAAGATATCCTACTAAGTAACTGCAGAGATCTGCTGCACAGTTTGTACTTTTTGGGATCAAATGCTGCTCATTATAATTAGATTTTTATGATTTGTAGTTTTGTATTCTTAAAAATAGGACCTACTTATTTACTTTTCTTTTTCTTTCTTTTAGGAAAACATCAGGCATTGTTTCTGGCAGTTTTTGTGACTCCTCTTATTGATCTTCGTTCTGACTTCTCCAAGTTTCAGGAAATGATAGAAACAACTTTAGATATGGATCAGGTATGCAATATACTCTTTAAAACAGGCACAAAAATAATTTTGAAAAGCAAAGGCACATCAGAAAACTCCAGATTTCTCTTATTAGTGTTGAATTGTAGCACTTGTAGGGCCCTTTTGAGACAGTGTATGTAAGAATGAGTGATGAGAAAAGGTTTTTAAATTTTATTTTTTTAATAAAAATCATTTCAGTGGATAAAAATTAAGAAGGGTTAACAGAGGAAGTGAATATTGGGGATAAGTGCCCTGTTTAAAGAAAATTTCATAAATAAAAGATTTCACATTTGCAAGCTGAGTTTTAATTCTAAGAAAGAACCAAAGTTATAGTCATTGAAAAGGGACAGGGTATAGAGGTAAATATGGAAAATAAGAGATGTCAGCTTCTCTTGTTTATTTCCACGTAGGGAAGGTCTTTGGGGGAGGAGGTGAGAGTGAGTGTATCTCTAGTAGTCATTATATACTGAAAAGTTAACCATGACTCTGCATACTAATACTGTGAAATTTTTCTACACTGCATTTTCTGTTAAACGTGATCATGCAAGGAATACGTGCTTCAGTTCAGTTCAGTCGCTCAGTCGTGTCCGATTCCTTGGAACCCCATGGACGGCAGCATGCCAGGCTTCCCTTTCCATCACCAACTCCCGGAGCTTACTCAAGCTCATGTCCATCGAGTTGGTGATCGTCCCCTTCTCTTCCCGCCTTCAGTCTTTCCCAGCATCAGTGTCTTTTCAGATGAGTCAGTTCTTCTAATCAGGTGGCCAAAGTATTGGAGCTTCAGCATCAGTCCTTCCAATGAATATTCAGGCCTGATTTCCTTTAGGATTAACTGGTTCGATATCCTTGCAATCCAAGGAACTGCAAGAAGCTTGAAGAGCTCAGTTGGTAAAGAATATGTGCTTACATTATTCTTATTAAATGATAGTTAGATTCTTTGCATTCTTCTTAATAACTAGATTAATTGGAGTTAACGCATGACATATGTGATGCTGATTTAATTTTTTGTTGGATAATTAACTGAGATTCAAAATACTAAACCACATTTACTCTATGCTTTTTAGGTTTTAGAAGTGAAAGAGAAGGAGTGTGTGTTTGTATAGGTATAAATGCTTCTTTTCTGGTATTATTTTGTCAGTAATAGGACAGTCTTTTCCATTTACTTGTAGGTTAAGCAGTTAGGAAACTTGCATCATTTTCACCCGTTGTTTAGGAAGACTTGTGTTTTAGTTCTTGTTTCCTCTGTAATATCACTTTTAGTGGAATGATTTTAGGTACATAATTTTTAGATCATTGGGAGCCTAGCAGTCTATTTTATGTTTTAACAAGCCCTCCAGGTGATTCTGATACATGCTTAAGTTTGAGACCCACATATTTTTAATGCATGGAGATAGTGGCTTCAGTTCAGTTCGGTTCAATCACTCAGTCCTGTCCGACTCTTTGTGACCCCATGAATCGCAGCACGCCAGGCCTCCCTGTCCATCACCAACTCCCGGAGTTCACGCAAACTCACGTCCATCAAGTCGGTGATGCCATCCAGTCATCTCATCCTCTGTCGTCCCCTTCTCCTCCTGCCCCCAATCCCTCCCAGCATCAGAGTCTTTTCCAATGAGTCAACTCTTTGCATGAGGTAGCCAAAGTACTGGAGTTTCAGCTTTAGCATCATTCCTTCCGAAAAACACCCAGAGCTGATCTCCTTTAGAATGGACTGGTTGGATCTCCTTGCAGTCCAAGGGACTCTCAAGAGTCTTCTCCAACACCACAGTTCAAAAGCATCAATTCTTCGGCACTCAGCTTTCTTCACAGTCCAACTTAAGGTGGCCATAAAGGGCAGAATCAATTGTAGTATTTCAGCAGAGCTTTGCCTAACCTCTGGGTTTTTTCAAATGTGGAAACATCTATAATGACATGGAAAAGCTCAATTCTTGCTTTTCCATCTCTCTGTTTTAGTCAGAGTGTTGTTGATCATCAAGATCTACACATTTATTTTCTTTCATTTTAAGGAATATTTACAAATATCCAACTCTCCCCAGTCACAGGTGAGGCCACATCCTTAGCTGTGGGGGGAAAAGGGGCATCAGTATCCAGATGTCTACAATCTTTGGATTTTAGGAGCATGTGAGTGTGTGAGACTGTGTGTGTTTGTATATGTGTCTGTGTAGGCATAAATGCTTCTTTTCTGGAATGATTTCTTAGTGACAGGGGAATCTTTTCCATTTATATGGGGGTTAGTGTTCTTGAGGATAGTTTTCCAGAAAGATATTTAAAGTACCAGGATACAAATTTGTAAAGTGCTTTTCTTTATTTGATGTTTTTCTCCTTATAAATGGAACACGTAATACTAGAACAAGAGAAACAAAATGATACAGGGAAATACAAAGGCAAAAATTACTATCTTTGATCTTTCTCCTTCCCTCTTTTCAGATGAACAGTGTAATAGCTGGTGTTCTTTCTTCGCTTCCATTATATTTTCCTTATTGTGGATTAAGGATTTTTACTTTGATCTGAAATACTTGACACATACCTGTTAAACTTGAATTTGCTGTGACTGTAAAATAGTAGTCAGTGTCAGTTCTTGAATGATGCTGCCAGAAGAGCATTTAAAGATTTTATAAATGTCTGGAAGGAGTGAGTCAGAAAGGAAAACAGTGCAATAATTGGATATAGACTGGAAAAAGAGAGGTCATTTTTCCTAATTTCATTGCTATCACTTTAGATATGACAAGTCCCAGTTTTTAGATCTGAAGATGGAATATTAAGTAGTTAACTTTGTAGGGGAAGAAAGACTTGTCTTCTTGCAGGTTCACTGTTTGTTGTTGTCATTCAGTCTCTCCGTCTTGTCTGACTCTTTGCAACAACATGGACTGCAGCATGCCAGGCTTTCCTGTCCATCACCAACTCCCGGAGCTTGCTCAAATTCATGTCCATCGAGTCGGTGATGCCATCCAGCCATCTTGTCCTCTATCTTCCCTTCTCCTCCTGCCTTCACTCTTTCCCAGCATCAGGGTGTTTTCCAGTGAGTCGGCTCTTCACATCAGGTGGCTAAAGTATTGGAACTTCAGCCTCAGCATCAGTCCTTCCAATGAATATTCAGGATTGATTTCCTTTAGGATTGACTGGTTGAATCTCCTTGCAGTCCAAGGGACTAACTCCAGCACCACAGTTCAGAAATTCAAAAGCATCAATTCTTTAGCGCTCAGCCTTCTTTATGTTCCAACTCTCACATCCGTACATGACTACTGGTAAAACCATCAGATCAGATCAGATCAGTCACTCAGTCGTGTCCGACTCTTTGTGACCCCATGAATCGCAGCACGCTAGGCCTCCCTGTCCATCACCAATTCCCGGAGTTCACTCAGACTCACGTCCATCGAGTCAGAGATGCCATCCAGCCATCTCATCCTCTGTCATCCCCTTCTCCTCCTGCCCCCAATCCCTCCCAGCATCAGAGTCTTTTCCAATGACTCAACTCTTCGCATGAGGTGGCCAAAGTACTGGAGTTTCAGCTTTAGCATCATTCCTTCCAAAGAACACCCAGGGCTGATCTCCTTCAGAATGGACTGGTTGGATCTCCTTGCAGTCCAAGGGACTCTCAAGAGTCTTCTCCAACACCACAGTTCAAAAGCATCAATTCTTCGGGGCTCAGCCTTCTTCACAGTCCAACTCTCACATCTATACATGACCACAGGAAAAACCATAGCCTCGACTAGACGAACCTTTATTGGCAAAGTAATGTCTCTGCTTTTGAATATGCTGTCTAGGTTGGTCATAACTTTCCTTCCAAGGAGTAAGTGTCTTTTAATTTCATGGTTGTAGTCGCCATCTGTCGTGATTTTGGAGCCCCAAAAATAAAGTCTGACACTGTTTCCACTGTTTCCCCATCTATTTCCCATGAAGTGATGGGACCGGATGCCATGATCTTCGTTTTCTGAATGTTGAGCTTTAAGCCAACTTTTTCACTCTCCACTTTCACTTTCATCAAGAGGCTTTTGAGTTCCTCTTCACTTTCTGCCATAAGGGGGGTGTCATCTGCATATCTGAGGTGATTGATATTTCTCCCGGCAATCTTGATTCCAGCTTGTGCTTCTTCCAGTCCAGCGTTTCTCATGATGTACTCTGCATAGAAGTTAAAGAAACAGGGTGACAATATACAGCCTTGACATACTCCTTTTCCTATTTGGAACCAGTCTGTTGTTCCATGTCCAGTTCTAACTGTTCCTTCCTGACCTGCATACAGATTTCTCAAGAGGCAGGTCAGGTGGTCTGGTATTCCCATCTCTTGAAGAATTTTCCACAGTTTATTGTGACCCACACAGTCAAAGGCTTTGGCATAGTCAATAAAGCAGAAATAGATGCTTTTCTGGAACTCTCTTGCTTTTTCTATGATCCAGCAGATGTTGGCAATTTGATCTCTGGTTCCTCTGCCTTTTCTAAAACCAGGTTGAACATCAGGAAGTTCACGGTTCACATATTGCTGAAGCCTGGCTTGGAGAATTTTGAGCATTACTTTACTAGCGTGTGAGATGAGTGCAATTGTGTGGTAGTTTGAGCATTCTTTGGCATTGCCTTTCTTTGGGATTGGAATGAAAACTGACCTTTCCGGTCCTGTGGCCACTGCTGAGTTTTCCAAATTTGCTGGCATATTGAGTGCAGCACTTTCACGGCATCATCTTTCAGGATTTGGAATAGCTCATAGCTTTGACTTTAATAGGACCTTGGCAAAATATTGTCTTTGCTTTAATACATTGTCTTGGTTTGTCATAGCTTTTCTTCCAAGGAGCGAGTGTCTTAATTTCATTGCTGCAGTCACCATCTGCAGTCATTTTGGAGCCCCTCAAAATAAAGTCTGTCCTTTTCCAGTCCTGTGGCCACTGCTGAGTTTTCCAAATTTTTGGCATATTGAATGAAGCACTGTAACAGTGTCATCTTTTATAATATAAATTATAACTTTATAATTATATAAATAGCTGGGATTTCATCACCTCCACTAGCTTTGTTTGTAGTGATGCTTCTTTCTAAGGCCCATCTGACTTCGTATTCTAGGATGTCTGGCTCGAGTGAGTGAGCGCACCATCGTGGTTATCTGGGTCATTCAGATCTTTTTTGTATGGTTCTGTGTATCTTGCCACCTCTTCTTAATATCTTCTGCTTCTAAGTCCATACCGTTTCTTTCCTTAATTGTGCCCATCTCTGCATGAAATGTTCCCTTGGTATCTCTAGTTTTCTTGAAGCAATCTCTAGTCTTTCCCATTCTATTGTTTTCCTCTATTTCTTTGCATTGATCGCTGAGGAAGGCTTTCTTATCTCTTCTTGCTATTCTTTGGAACTCTGCATTCAGATGCTTATATCTTTCCTTTTCTCCTTTGCTTTTCGCTTCTCTTCTTTTCACAGCTATTTGTAAGGCCTCCCCAGACAGCCATTTTGCTTTTTTGCATTTCTTTTTCTTTGGGATGGTTTTGATAACCATCTCCTGTACAGTATTACGAACCTCTGTCCATAATTCTTCAGGCACTCTGTCTATCGGATCTAGTCCCTTGAATCTATTTGTCATTTCCACTGTATAATCAATTGTAAAGGATGAGATTTAGGTCATACCTGAATGGTCTGGTGGTTTTCCCTACTTTCTTCAATTTAAGTCTGAATTTTGCAATAAGGAGTTCATGATCTGAGCCACAGTCAGCTCCTGGTCTTGTTTTTCCTGACTGTATGCTGCTTCTGCTGCTAAGTCGCTTCAGTCGTGTCCGACTCTGTGCGACACCATAGACGGCAGCCCACCAGGCTCCGCCATTCCTGGGATTCTCCAGGCAAGAACACTGGAGTGGGTTGCCATTGCCTTCTCCCCTGACTATATAGAGCTTCTCCATCTTTGGCTGCAAAGAATCAATCTGATTTCGGTATTGACCATTTGGTCATGTCCATGTGTAGAGTCGACTCTTGTATTGTTGGAAGAGGGTGTTCGCTATGACCAGTGTGTTCTCTTCGCAAAGCTCTGTTATCCCATGCCCTACGTCATTTTGTACTCCAAGGCCAAACTTGTCTGTTATTCCAGGTATTTCTTGACTTCCTACTTTTGCATTTCAGTCCCCTGTGATGAAAAGGACATCATTTTTTGGTATTACTTCTAGAAGGTCTTGTAGGTCTTCATAGAACTGTTCAACTTCAGCTTCTTCAGCATTAGTGGTTGGGGCATAGACTTGGATTACTGTGATATTGAATGGTGTGCCTTGGAAGCGAACCAAGATCATTCTGTCGGTTTTGAGTTTGCACCCAAAGACTGCAAAACCAGATGAGAAAGAGCACAGATTTTGAGTTCACAGAAAAATATTAATCAAGGAAGCTGTTAGAATTTGGGATGTGTATTGTATCTTAGTAGGGAAGGGGGAGAGGGAGAAAGGGCACTTACTGGAAAGCAAATGGCTTTTAAGGCAGATGAGTGAGCTCTTTGGAGAGCAGATGGAAGATATGATAGTTTTGACTTCCCTGGTTGTGAAACTCTCTGAGAGGACTTAACAATTGAGTTCTTTGGGGGTGCTCTGCTGTTACGGAAATAACGGGGCTCAGAAACAAAGTCTACTCTCATACTTTTGTCTCAGTATAATTTTTATGCCACAGTGATATATTGTGGACCCCCTTCGACATTAAGTTCTTTGCCAGTAAGATGTGAGTTGTGGATTTCCTTTTTTTTTTTTTTTCTGAGTAGATTATTGAGGTTAAACTTAGTATCAGTTAGGACTTGTATTTTTTTGCAGGTAATCTAAACTCAGTACATCTTGGCTCAAAGGGTTGCTTTATTCAGAAGCTCTGTGAGCCCATCAGAGAACTTCATTTCTTGATCTTTTCTACTTTTTTATGATTTAAATTTTAACCTAAGGCTGGTTTCTCTTTTGGCTCTAAGATAGTTACCTACCAGTAGAAGTTCATGCCATATTCCAAGAACGATTTCTGCAGTTTGCCTTGATGGGACTATTTAAGCAGTGAGTGTGGCCAGAGAAATAGAATGTGGTTATGGGCCTAAGATAACCAAGGGTACATTACTTCTCTAGCTGGAGGCCACAAAGTAAGAGCACTACTGGGAGGGGGGAAGGAGAGGAGTCACTGTTGTGACCACCAGGAGTGTCTGCTAGGATTCTGCCCTGTAACTGTAGACTTTCATGTTTTATAGTATGATATTGTCTTTTAAATAAATCAGATTCCTAGTTAAAACCTGTCTAGAGTCTCTAGGGAGGTGACTTACTATAATATCTTTATTCTCAGTTACAAACTTTTAAACTTAGCTTGGGTTATAAGGTGATTCCAACCCTTCACTGTCATTGTGGATATTTGTGATGAGTTTAGGCATTTCAATTACATGACTCAGAACCACTTTGAGAAAACCTCAAGAGAATATCAGTCGTTTTATGTATGATTTCATATTTTCTAGCTGTGCACTTAGGAATTCATGTGATGAGGGGAGCAGTCATTTATGTGAATGGTTGGGTTACTTTTTATCTTTTCCTAGAGGCTTAGCTTTTTATATAAATGCATCGCTTGTTTTTGTGGCTGCTTTCCATAAATTTTATGGAATGATTTTCTGTTTTTGAAGTGAATGTAGAGCAGAACTACCATAAAGCAGGGTTCAAAAATAACAATGATTTTTCACAAAAAGTAAACAGTTTTAGTTTATTGGGTGATTCAGTGGGATGTATGGAATTTTTAAACCTTTCTGTACGTATTTGGACCATTTTATCTTTGAATCTTAGTTTTCACATATACTCCTTACTGATATTTCATCTTGGAAAAGTACTGACTTTAGATAAATTTTTATTGAAAATCCTGGGACAGAAAATTGAAATTGTTTTTAATAAGCCACAGTTGAATAGTTCTGATACAACTATATCATTGTAGATATATAGAAGTTTTAAAGATGCTGCATTTATATGCAGTATACTTTAAAGTTTTTATACTTGGAAATGAAAAAGAAATACAAAAAAGCAAAGTATTCCTATTCTCCCACCTAGAATTAACTGTCAGAACCTACTGGCATTTTTTCTTATAGTTCTGCTTTAAAAAACACAGGACTAGGGGTTGTCCCTCTTGGTCCAGTGGTTAAGACTCCCTGTTTCCAATGCTGGGGGCGCAGGTTTGATTCCTGGTCAGGGAACTAACATCCCTCATGCTTCATGGCCAAAAAATAAAAATAAAACACTGTTTATGTAAAACTGATACCTATATAAAGCATTCACACAATGCAGAAAGGAAGAGAGATGGAAGTTAAAATATCCCCCACATCTATCACCCAGAGATAACTGTTACTAAAATTAGTCTGTTCTCAAGTATGAGCAGGATTGAAGGTTTAGAGAAGAGACGTTGAAATTTTGCATTTTAGTCCCTTACAATAAAGTACTGTCCTATTCAATCTCCTAGTAGTGCCCCCATTGAGACATAGCTAATGGTCTTTTTATGGTTATATGCAGACAGATGCATAGATAAATTAGAGCAGGAAACTCATACTGTAGATGTAACTTTTAATTTTAAAAGGGTCTAACCTAATGGTTTTCAGTGTAATAACAACAAAAAAATTACTGGAGGGAATTGTTTAACTTCAGTTGAATGATTTTTCACCATAAGAGAGGGAAAATAATCTAAAACATAGGTTAAAGAAACTTAAATTAGAAAAGATTGAAGTTTCTTTGACAAACGTGTTTCAGTTTTGGAGTATTAATTACCTGCTCTGAAAGTTGAGCAGTTAACTACTCACTCAAATGTGCTTCTACATAACTCCCTTTATAACTCTTGGTTTTTAATAGTTCTGTTTTTGCACTGGCCAGGCCTAAAATGCGCATATGTCTGTAGCCTTAATTCCAATTTCCAGACTGTTTAACGTTCATTTTTATTTGTAAATGAATTCAGTGCTCATCATGGTCTTTTACCATGGCTTCTTCATTCCTGGGTTTTAAAATGCTTAATTCGACTTTTATTTGGCCAGATTTGTCTTTCAGGTTTTTTTTTTTTTAAGGTTGATGAATATTATTATAGGACTTGAATTACTTCATGCTTGATAAACATATCTGTCTTTTAGCTTTATTCTCAAACAAATATTTATTATAATTAGTGCTTTCTTAAAACTTCCAGTGTGCATCACTATCTTCTGACATTCAGTACTAATGAAATGTCTGTTACCACTTTGATTTACAACTGCCCCTTCCTCCCCACCCACCTCTCCATCCCCGCGTTTCAGGTGATCTGCTCTTCCTGCCTAGATGTCTGAAAAATACCTCATTGCTCTTCTCTTTTCTTCACCCCTTAACTTTCCCTGCTTCCACCTTCCCCCTTTCCTTTGTCTGGCCTCCCGTGCCTCGACCCCCCCTGTTTCCTTTCTTTTCTCTTCCAACCCCTGTCCTTCCTTCCCCCTCTTTCTGTCCACATCCTTTCTCCTGTTAATTTTTCCATTCACTTTCCTCCTTTTTTTTTTTTTTTTTTCACTTTCCTCCTTTTTGAGGTGTTTAAAAATCTTAACATTTAATTAGGAAATACTTGTCATACTAATAGTATGCTCACTACAAAGTCCTGTTTTATACATCCCTCCACAGAATTACCTGCTATCCTGGAACTGGTGTTTATTGTTATAGTTTTCATGCATTTCATTACTATAATAGGTACTATTGGTTATTTATAAACTTTATAAATAATATTGTCTTATCAATATTTTGATTGAAATTGCATTTTATTTAGTGATTAACTTAAGGGAGAATCAACATCATTACAACATTGAGTCTTTCTATCCATGAATATTATATTTTTTCCTTTTTTTTCTTTCCAATGATTACATTTTTGGAGAGTAATTTACATAAAATTTTTAAAAGCATATTATTCATTGGTATTTACTACATTTTCATTGTTGTGCAGCCACTACCACTTAGTTCTAAAATATTTTCCATTACTACAAAAAGAAAACCCAAACCCATTAGCAGCTACTCTCTTTCCCAGTTTCCTCAGTTGCTGGCAGCCACTAACCTACTTTTATCTCTACTGTCTTGCTAATTCTAGACATTTTAAATGGAATCATACAATATGTAGCCTTTGTGACTGGCTTGTCTTATGATCAGAAAGGTGCCATTGTATGGGTATACCATGCTTTGTTTTATATAGTCACTTGTAGATGGACATGTAGGTTGTTTCCACTTTTTGGCTAGCGTGAATAGTACGCCTTTGAACAGTCATGTACAACTCTTGTTCTGTTCTTTTAGATATATAGCTAGGAGTGAAATTGCTGAGTCATATGGTAATTTTATGTTTAACTTTTTGAGGAATCACTGCGCGTTCTCCCTGGTCCCTTTACCACTTAAAATTCCTACCAACAATATATGAGGATTCCAGTTTCTGCACATTCTTGCTAATACTTGTGGGTTTTTTGTTTTTTCTTCATTGTTGTAATAGCCATCCTAGTTAGTATGAAGTTACATTTCATTGTGGTTTTGATTTGCATTTCCCTAGTTTCTGAAGGTAAACATCTTTTCATATATTTGTTGACCATTTTGTATCTTTGGAGAAATGTCTATTCAGATATTTTGTTCATTTTTAAATTGGCTTATTTGTCTTTCTGTTGTTGAATTATGGATGGGACATGTTCGCTCAGTTGTGTCCAACTCTTTGCGATGCCATGGACTGTAGCCTGCCAGGCTCCTCCGTCCATGGAATTTTCCAGGCAAGAATACTGGAGTGGGTTGCCATTTCCTGCTCCACGGGATCTTCCCAACCCAGGGATTGAACCCGCGTCTCCCGCACTCTTTACCATCTGAGCCACCAGGGAAGCTCATTGAGTTATGAATTCTATTTATATTCTGAATACTGAACCCTTTTTCTAGGAAATACATGTTTCTGAGTTTTCCAGTTGCCAAAATTTGTTCATAGTGATTGCTTATTATTTTTAAAAGCACTATTGTATTTGCAGGCAGAGTTCCTGTTTATTTTTAATATAATATGTGCCTCTGATATTCCATCCTTTGCATAGCCTATTTATTTTAGAGGAGCAACTTTTGACTTTTAAATCCTCCTTGTAGCTTTGGGTTGCTTTGTTTTTCATTAATGTCCAGTCTTATGTATATATTACATCTATTTTTTATGTCTTTCAGCCTCTCTTTTTCCAGCCTTTTTTAGTAAGCAATTAAGGTTATACTTTTCTATGTGTTGTTTTAGCTGAATGCATCCCATATGTTTTGAGAGGTATTATTTCTTACTCAGTTTTGAGTCATTTATTCCCATCATCACTTGTTCTTTGATCTGTCATTTGTTTAGAAAGTTTTTAAATTTATAAGCTTCAGTTCAGTTCAGTTCAGTTCAGTCGCTCAGTTGTGTCCAACTCTTTGCGACCCCATGAATCGCAGCACACCAGGCCTCCCTGTCCATCACCAACTCCCAGAGTTCACTCAAACTCATGTCCATCAAGTCGATGATGCCATCCAGCCATCTCATCCTCTGTCGTCCCCTTCTCCTCCTGCCCCCAGTCCCTCCCAGCATCAGAGTCTTTTCCAATGAGTCAACTCTTCACATGAGGTGGCCAAAATTTATAAGCTTGGTATGTGTCAGTTTTATAAAATTGTCCATGTATTTATGGATTATAAGTGCTCCCTAATTTTGGTTGCAGAGTTCTCTATATGTCCATTAAATAAAACTTTAGTTGTTTTGTTCACATTATCTGGATACTTGCTAACTTTTAATCTGCTGAGTTACTAAGAGAAATGTGAAGAAATTTTGCTTCTTATGTTTTCAAGGCACAGGGCTGTTATTTTTTTCTGCAGTGAGTTGAATCTTTAGGGACACTTTCATAATAGTCATCCTATTATTATGTAGTGTTTTTTGCCTTAGATATATTTTGTCTGATAATAAGAAAGCAATGCCAGTCCTTATTTTTTGTTTTTTTACATAGTATATCTTTTTCAGTCCTTTGTGAGTTTTTTTGTTTTAGGTAAAGCTTATAGATGCATTTTATTTATTTCAAAGTTTAATTTGATAATCTCTTTTTTTTTAAGGGGCAGTTTGGATTTATTTCTACCAAATTATTTTGTGATTCCTATTCTTCCTGGTTCTCCTTACCCACTCTTTCTTTCTTTTATATTGATTGGATTTTAAAAATCCCCATTTGTCTCCCCTCATGCTCCTCCTCCATCCTATCAAACACGCACTGGTTTGAAGTTAGTTACAAACTTTTTTTTTTTTAATGTGTATACGTAACTCATCAAAGTGAAAAACCTGTCAACATGTTCTTACATCTCCCCTCAAATATCAGGACCTTAGAATACCTTAGATCAGATAACATTTCTTCATTATTGGCTGATCCTTTATTTCTATCTTTATGCCCCTTAGATTTCTACTGTTTATAGTCAGTGTTCAGTTTAGATTTACCTGTATGCTTATCATTTTCGTTGCTATTCATTCCTTCTTCCTGGATATTCTTTAGGTGTTCCTTTATTGGGGGGTGCTGTCAGTCAGATTTTGTTTGTTGGAACCCACTTTTGGACACAGAGTAGTGAAAGGAGCCAGTATCTGGAAACAAGGTGGGTAAACAGCGAAAAGTGCAAGCCAAAGCACAGTGCAGGAACAGGGTGAAACACAGGGCTGGGTTGTTTTAACACAGGGCTAGTAAGCTTTAACTGCGTGTACAGTTTCACACTGACGCTGCTTCTCTTCAGTGCCTGTGAAATTGTGTCTCATGGCCCTTTGGCTTGCACTATTTTGTTGTTTACCCATCTTGTTTCCAGATGTTGGCTCCTTTTACTACTCTGTGTCCAAAAGTGGGTTTCTTTTCTTTTTTCCTATTTGGATTTACTGCATTTTCTTAATCAGAAAATTATTGTCTTTTATCGGTTCTGAAAAGTTATTAGTCATTATCTCCTCAAACACTGTATTTCTTCCTTGTCTTTTTCTAATGCTAGGATTAGACATGTGTTGGCCTCTTACATTCTTTTTCTGCATGTGTCTGTGCTGCTTTCTTTGTGATTACTTCAGATAGTCTAATTTGTCAACTCTGATGTGTAGTTTAACAACCGATTTTTAAAAAATTAATCATTGTATTTTTCATTTATAAAAGTTGTTGGGTTCACTTCTAAGTCTGTCTACTCTTTTTTAAGTAATATCTTGTTCTTTGCTCACATGTTCTATTCTCATTCTTTAAATGTTGTAAATATATTTAATATTCCATCTTTAAAGTTTCTTGGATTTAAATCTGCTCATTGTCTTCTTTCTGCTGTCTTTTGTTGGTATTGTTTTGAGTCTCTTACTCATGGTGTCTTGTTTCCTGTCTGTTATGTATGTTTAGATAATACTCATTTATCTGTGTTCCTCCTGTGCAAGCTATACAGGCAAATCATATATCCCCTCAGATAAAATTTGCTTTTGCTTTATACCCTACAAATGTAATTAACCCAGGAACACTTTTAAGTTAATTTCTCAGTCTGGCGCTTTCTACATTTGTTTGGGCAAAGATTAGGCTGCTGGCAAAGACTTAGCTGGTGAAAAAGAAACCGCAAATAAATAACAATGGCTTAAATAGGATAGGTGTTTAATTTTCTATCATGACTGTATGGGCATAGCAACACAGGGTTGGCAGGGCAGGCTCACTATCTCTGTAGCCCGTCTTCTCCTTTACTTCTCCTTCAAGATCCAGGATAGCTTACTTCCTTATCTTTATTCCAGCCAATGGCAAAGGACAAAGAGGGAAGAGGAGGTCACATTCTGGAAATGGTACCCATCATTTCTGCTCCCAGTCTTTTGATCAGAATTTAATTGTATGTTCACACCAGCTGCAAGGGAAGCTGGAAAATGTAGTGTTTGTTCTTAGTAGTTAACATGTCTTCTGAAAAATTGTCAGTTCTATCACTGTAAGACGGGATAATAGAAATGGCCAAAACCAACAGCCTTTTGCATTGCTAAGATAAGTAGCAGACATTTGAAATCCCAATCCAAGTGAAGGCGTTTATTTATTTGGTTATTTTAAATTAGTTTGTATTGGAGTATAGTTGATTAACAGTGTTGTGTTAGTTTCTGCTGTGCAGCAAAGTGAATTAGTTCTACATATACTTGTATCTGGGCTTCCCTGATAGCTCAGTTGGTAAAGAATCTGCCTGCAATGCAGGAGACCCTGGTTCAATTCCTGGGTCGGAAAGATCCCCCAGAGAAAGGGATGGGCTACCCACTCCAGTATTCTTGGGCTTCCCTTGAGGCTTAGCTGATAAAGGATCCGCCTGTAGTGCGGGAGACGCAGTTCGATCCCTGGTTTGGGAAGATCCCCTGGAGAAGGGAAAGGCTACCCACTCCAGTATTTTGGCCTGGAGAATTCCATGAACTGTATGTATAGTCCATGGGTTCACAAAGAGTCAGACACCACTGAGCAACTTTCACTTCACTTCATACATGTATCCAGTCTTCGTTAGATTCTTTTCCCACGTAGGTCATTACAGAGCATTGAGTAGAGTTCCCTGTGCTGTATACACTAGATTCTTACTATTAATAGTTATTCTGAAGGAGATCAGCCCTGGGATTTCTTTGGAAGGAATGATGCTGAAGCTGAAACTCCAGTACTTTGGCCACCTCATGTGAAGAGTTGACTCATTGGAAAAGACTCTGATGCTGGGAGGGATTGGGGGCAGGAGGAGAAGGGTCCGACAGAGGATGAGATGGCTGGATGGCATCACTGACTTGATGGATGTGGGTCTGGGTGAACTCTGGGAGTTGGTGATGGACAGGGAGGCCTGGCGTGCTGCAATTTATGGGGTTGCAAAGAGTCGGAGACGACTGAGCGACTGAACTGATTGCCTGGAAAATCCCATGGATGGAAGACCTGGTAGGCTACAGTCCATGGGGTCGCAATGAGTAGGACATGACTGAGCGACTTCACTTCACTTATTCTATATATAGTAAAGGCAGGCTTTTGGTCACACGTTGTCAGAGAGGAGATTCTGCCCCCACTTTCCCTTTCCCGGGGCCCAAGCTGCTGGAGGTAGGTTTCTCTAATTGTTACCATTTCTCATGAGGTAAGATTTTTAAAATGGCCCTGTGGCCTGCTTTATGCTGGGCACTGACTCCACTTTATAGGAGCTCAGGTATCTAGTTTTCTCTTAACTATAAACATATTTGAAAAAAATGCTTGTAATATTTTATCTAGTATTTCTAGGATAGTGGAGTTTTTGCTTTTGTTTTTGAAGATTTCTAGTATCTTCCTTATATTTTTCTTCTCCTCTCTAATTACTTTAATCTCTGTCTTGTGAAATGTCTCTGATTATATCAAGTCTTTTCTTCTATGTCAGTACAGGTAATTCTATTCAACAGTATCTCTTCGCTGTTGTATTGTATTTATTTGTTGTTAAGTCCCTAAGTCATGTCCAACTCTTTACAACTCCATGGACTGCAGCACGCCAGGCTACCATGTCCATCACTATCTCCCAGAATTTGTTCAGACTCAGGTCCATTGAGTCAGTGGTGCCATCCAACTATCTAATTCTCTGTTGCCCTCTTCTCCTGTTGCTCTCAATCTCTAGTATCAGGGTCTTTCCACTGAGTCAGCTCCTTGCATCAGGTGGCCAAAGTACTGGAACTTCAGCTTCAGCATCAGTCCTTCCTGTGAATATTCAGGGTTCATTTCCTTTAGGATTGACTGGTTTGACCTCCTTGCTATCCAAGGGATTCTCAAGAATCTTCTCCAGCACCACAATTCAAAAGCATCAATTCTTTGGCGCTCAGCCTTCTTTATGGTCCGACTCTTACATCCATACACGACTACTGGAGAAACCATAGCTTTGACTCTATGGACCTTTGTCAGCAAAGTGTTGCTTTTTAATATGCTGTCTGGGTTTGTCATAGCTTTTCTTCCAAGGAGCAAGCGTCTTTTAATTTCATGGCTGCAGTCACCATCTATAGTGATTTTGGAGCCCAAGAGAATAAAATCTGCCACTGTTTCCACTTTTTTCCCCCTTCTACTTGCCATGAAGTGATGGGACCTCATGCCGTGATCTTCATTTTTTGAATGTTGAGTTTTAAGCCAGGTTTTAAATTTTATTTGTATATTTATTTTTGTATTATTTGTATTTATTTTTACTTCAGTGATACTGCTAGGATCTGATTTTCCTTTCTTTTTTTTTAAATCTTTTTTCTTGATTTTATTATACCACTTTGCAGTTCTAAGCCTAGGTTTATTTTGTTCTATTAATATTTCCTGTTGTGTAGTCTAGGGTAGTAGCTGTGTGTGTTTATGGTGCTAAGTGGCTGATGATACGAAAACAACTCATAGAAGTCATTGTGTCATGTTTGTTGGAGTACTTCAGTTCTAAGTTAGAACACTTAGTTGGGTGGTATATTTTCTTATCCATTGTTTGGGAGGAGTACAGCATTACCAAAGGGCACTCCATTTGGGGTGTGGCCTAAGACTGTTTAGTAAGTTAGAGGTCAGTCATTACTTTCCCTTGCTTCATTTGGGTCTTCTCTCCAGATTGGGATTATTAAGTGAGCTTTTTCGGGTTTTTTTTTTTACTCACCCGTGGATTACTGGAAGGTGGGAATGAGGATAGGAATTTAGCTTGGCTCAGCATCACTTCCCTAAGTTTGTTGGAAGAAGGCAGTTCTGTAACACTGTCAGTCCACCACTGTAGCATTGATTTTTCCCTTGGAGTCATCATAAGTCTTAGTCCTTGTTTCTAGGTCATCTTCATTGTCTATTTAAATAGCTGTATAATATTCTATTGATGTACCATTGTGCAAATATGCACAAGAAAATGCACTGGTCATAGCAAACACCCTCTTCCAACAACACAAGAGAAGACTCTACGCATGGACATCACCAGATGGTCAACACCGAAATCAGATTGATTATATTCTTTGCAGCCAAAGATGGAGAAGCTCTATACAGTCAACAAAAACAAGACCGGGAGCTGACTGTGGCTCAGATCATGAACTCCTTATTACCAAATTCAGACTTAAATTGAAGAAAGTAGGGAAAACCACTAGACCATTCAGGTATGACCTAAATCAAATCCCTTATGATTATACAGTGGAAGTGAGAAATAGATTTAAGGGCCTAGATCTGATAGATAGAGTGCCTGATGAACTATGGAATGAGGTTCATGACCTTGTACAAGAGACAGGGATCAAGACCATCCCCATGGAAAAGAAATGCAAAAAAGCAAAATGGCTGTCTGGGGAGGCCTTACAAATAGCTGTGAAAAGAAGAGAAGCAAAAAGCAAAGGAGAAAAGGAAAGATACAAGCATCTGAATGCAGAGTTCCAAAGAATAACAAGAAGAGATAAGAAAGCCTTCCTCAGCGATCAATGCAAAGAAATAGAGGAAAACAACAGAATGGGATAGACTAGAGATCTCTTCAAGAAAATTAGAGATACCAAGGGAACATTTCATGCAAAGATGGGCTCAATAAAGGACAAAAAGGGTATAGACCTAACAGAAGCAGAAGATATTAAGAAGAGGTGGCAAGAATACACAGAAGAACTGTACAAAAAAGACCTTCACGACCCAGATAATCATGATGGTGTGATCACTCATCTACAGCCAGACATCCTGGAATGTGAAGTCCAGTGGGCCTTAGAAGGCATCACTACAAACAAAGCTAGTGGAGGTGATGGGATTCCAGTTGAGCTATTCCAAATCCTGAAAGATGATGCTGTGAAAGTGCTGCACTCAATATGCCAGCAAATTTGGAAAACTCAGCAGTGGCCACAGGACTGGAAAAGGTCCGTTTTCATTCCAATCCCAAAGAAAGGCAATGCCAAAGAATGCTCAAACTACCACACAATTGCACTCATCTCACACGCTAGTAAAGTAATGCTCAAAATTCTCCAAGCCAGGCTGCAGCAATATGTGAACCATGAACTTCCAGATGTTCAAGCTGGTTTTAGAAAAGGCAGAGGAACCAGAGATCAAATTGCCAACATCTGCTGGATCACTGAAAAAGGAAGAGAGTTCCAGAAAAACATCTATTTCTGCTTTATTGACTATGCCAAAGCCTTTGACTGTGTGGATCACAATAAACTGTGGAAAATTCTGAAAGAGATGGGAATACCAGACCACCTGACCTGCCTCTTGAGAAATCTGTATGCAGGTCAGGAAGCAACAGTTAGAACTGGACATGGAACAACAGACTGGTTCCAAATAGGAAAAGGAGTACGTCAAGGCTGTATATTGTCACCCTGCTCATTTAACTTAAATGCAGAGTACATCATGAGAATGCTGGGCTAGAAGAAACACAAGCTGGAATCAAGATTGCTGGGAGAAATATCAATAACCTCAGATATGCAGATGACACCCCCCTTATGGCAGAAACTGAAGAGGAACTCAAAAGCCTCTTGATGAAAGTGAAAGTGGAGAGTGAAAAAGTTGGCTTAAAGCTCAACATTCAGAAAACGAAGATCATGGCATCTGGTCCCATCACTTAATGGGAAATAGATGGCGAAACAGTGGAAACAGTGTCAGACTTTATTTTTCTGGGCTCCAAAATCACTGCAGATGGCGACTGCAGCCATGAAATTAAAAGACGCTTACTCCTTGGAAGGAAAGTTATGACCAACCTAGATAGCATATTCAAAAGCAGAGACATTTCTTTGCCAACAAAGGTCCGTCTAGTCAAGGCTGGGGTTTTTCCAGTAGTCATGTATGGATGTGAGAGTTGGACTGTGAAGAAGGCTGAGCCCTGAAGAATTGATGCTTTTGAACTGTGGTGTTGGAGAAGACTCTTGAGAGTCCCTTGGACTGCAAGGAGATCCAACCAGTCCATTCTGAAGGAGATCAGCCCTGGGATTTTTTTGGAAAGAATGATGCTAAAGCTGAAACTCCAGAACTTTGGCCACCTCATGCGAAGAGTTGACTCATTGGAAAAGACCCTGATGCTGGGAGGGATTGGGAGCAGCAGGAGAAGGGGATGACACAGGATGACATGGCTGGATGGCATCACTGACTCAATGGACGTGAGTCTGAGTGAACTCCAGGAGTTGGTGATGGACAGGGAGGCCTGGCGTGCTGCGACTCATCGGGTCGCAAAGAGTTAGACACAACTGAGTGACTGAACTGAACTGAACTGAACTGTGCAAATATTGTGATGTTCTATTATTTCCAGGCCTTATAACAGATAAATCTGAGAGATCTTATTCATCCATGTGTTGTTTGCTTCTGTTGCATTATTTCCTTAGATTGAATTTCTAGGAGTAGAATTGCTATGTCAGAGTATAACAAATATCTCTGAGTCTTGTCGCATATTGCTTTTTTTTTGTTTTTTTAAGGTTATAGCAATTTAGATTCTCACCAGAAGTGAATGAATATACTAATTTCACTGTAGCCTCATTAGTATTGGGGAATAGGTTTCTTTTTCTTTAAAAAAAAAAAAAAGCTGTAGAATAATACCTTAAGGGTGCTTAAATATTCATGCCTTTTATTATTATGGAGCTTTAGCACTTTTCTGTGACTTTAGTTTACTACTTATTTTCTCATCTGTGAGTTGTATATTTTTATACTTGCCCAGTTAATGACTTGATGTTTTTCTCATACATGCAAACGAGTGCCTTTTTAAAAAAGAAAATGTCAACTTTTACATTTTTATATTTTACAAAGCTATTTTTACAAATCTTTTGCCTTTAAAAAAAGTTAGTTTTGTTTGAAATTTAAAATTTTAGTATATGATAAAATCTTTTGTTGGTTTAAATTGAGAAAGTTATTTGATAAATGTTTTATTCTCTTTTTTGATAGTTTTCTGTAATATTTTATTTCCTCATTCTTGTGTTCAATTTTGGTATGTGGAGAAGGTATGCTGTGATTAAATGGATAGTAATTAGGAATTTATATCAGTCTCACATACTGATTTTTTTAAAAAATTTCCTCATTTTAGAAAACTGACTCATTTTTGTATGAAATAAGGTCTTTTTAATATGTGTGGATAGACTTCATTCTTTTTTTTAAAAAATAAGTCTTTCAGAATTTTGTCTGTTCAAGTTTTAGTCATTTTGTTTTCTTTCAAAAAAGGATTTCAAGAGCTAACTTTCTGAAATTCCTAAGGTAGATCCTTGGTTTGGGCAAAAACCATTCTGTTACAGTCTTTAAACATTGTTTAGGGAAAAAATATAAATAAAAATAACGTATACTGTTAGTGTTAAAAGCATCATTAGCACTCAGCTGTTTGACATGAATAATTTTTGTGTATCTAGAGGTCTCAGCTCCTAATAAATAGAACTCTTTACATCTGTTAATCAGTAAAAACTCCTTTACAGTTGTGACTGAATAACTTACAGATAGTGAATCATTTAACTCAAAACATTAGTGAATTTTAAATAAGCAAAGAATTACATGACTTCCATCTTTATCCATCACTCATAAAATTTGGCTACTCTTTGTTCTGTTTATAGGTGGAAAACCATGAATTCCTTGTAAAACCTTCATTTGATCCTAACTTGAGTGAATTAAGAGAAATAATGGATGACTTAGAAAAGAAGATGCAGTCAACATTAGTAAGTGCAGCTAGAGATCTAGGTAAGAATGGGTCCTTGAAGGTTTGAATAATTCTTTTGTCTATATAGTATCCACACTGGAGCTAGAAGACACAGTTGATCATGCCACCTCCTTGTTTAAAGTGCCCGTTTTCTACTGTATAAAATTACAGTCACATAAAGTTTACATACAGGATTCTTTACATCTGGGGCCCGGCCTCCCCTTCAGATTCATCTCTTAACCAATTTCTCTAATCCCAGGATGATCACACATTCCTGCCAAACAAGTCACCCCATATTGCCCTTGCAACATCTTTTAAGTAAGACCTGTCTTAAATGACACTCTTTCTGTAAGCCTAATTCTATTAGGAATAGTTCATTGATTTGGCTTTGGGGTTCCCAAGCACTTCATTAATATCAACTTTAAAAATCACTTGTTTTAAATTCCCTAGCTTATTCCCTATTTTGTCTCACACTGTTTTGTTCTGTCTCGCTCTGAATTTATAAACCTCTTTGTAATGAGCATGTTTGACTTCTATGTTAAATGAGTAAATCTGAGCATATTAGAAGGTCCCGCAGAGCAGTATCACTAGTTTATGCCCATATGTGCTCAGTCATGTCTGACTCTCTGCGACCCCGTGGACTATAGTCCACCAGGCTCCTTAGTCCATGGAATTTTCCAGGCAGAAATAATGGAGGGGGTTGCCATTTCCTTCTCCAGAGGATCTTCCTGACCCAGGGATCAAACCTGCATCTCTTGAGTCTCCTGCGTTGGCAGGCAGATTCTTTACCACTGCGCCACCTGGGAAGCCCCCTGTTGTATATGCCCATACCAACATATATAAAATTAAAAAAAAAAATAGTTTCCATGGAGAGTTCATATATGAACTTGATCCTAGATTTAATCTTTGACTTGAAGGATATTGAAATCCACCCCCCTCATCTTATAGATCTCTGCGTGTTCTCTTTATGTGTCTCCTCCCTGGTCAGGTGAGATCGGTCTTCAGTTGTTTGCTGTTTCTAGTACTCCATAGTCATGCTTTAGCAAATACATTTATTTATCTTAAGTTTTAAGGTACTATCTCTCCCTTCTGATTTGGGGTCTAAAGATCACATTGATGAATGAATGAGGAGAGGACAAGGGTAAAAATTAAAAAATCTTAGGTGCATAGTCTAGCTGATTCATCATTGCCTTTTTTGTGATGCTCCCTACACTTAACAGAGTACACGGACTAGTGTTTTCTAGAGCTTCGTTGTCAATCTCAGAGTCTCACATTTTTCTTCGGAAAGTATATTTGTTTTCTTTAATTATATTCTATATTAGTTCCAGGGAAAGGCTTTGGTTAACTAAAGAACCTTCAGCAGAACTCTTCAAGGGTAACAACCATACCTTACCTATCCTCGTGCCCATAGCATCTGAAACACTGAGCTACCCCACTGCTGGTGCCCTGGGACCTTGGATGGGTTTACCCAGCATGGGCTCCACATCACAGGCTAACATTAAAAGGGGGGTTTAAATATTTTGTAGATATCCTTAATTCATGTAGTTTTTTGAATTAAGTGGGATGTGCATCTTTCCCAGTCGGATAGTATAAATAATTTCCAGTATGCTGTCATGTAAATAATAAAAGTATATTTTTCACTATTTAGATTTAAGTATTCTGAACACTTACATTTAAAAAGGCTGTACATGTCTATGACATACTCTTTCTTTTTTTTCCTGATCATGAAGGCTTAGATCCTGGCAAACAGATTAAACTGGATTCCAGCACACAGTTTGGCTATTATTTCCGAGTAACATGCAAGGAAGAAAAAGTCCTTCGTAATAATAAAAATTTCAGTACAGTAGATATCCAGAAGAATGGTGTTAAATTTACAAACAGGTTTGTAAGCCTATGTTAAATTAAATCTTTACTAGTTCCATAAACTATTCTCTGATGAAATGTGAATGTTGCATGATAAGGAAGTTTTATTTTATTTCTTGATACAAGGCATAAAATAAGATTGAAGCTTTTTTTTTTCCTTATGAGAGGAAGGTATCCTAATGCTACTTGTTGAATAATTCAGCTTTTCCTCATTCAATGAAGTGGCACTTTGGGTTTAAGATTATTCTTTCACATATCTCTCTTTATCTTTTTATCAATATGAAATAGATTATATTACATTTTTTTTGTATTTGCATATCTGTTAGAGTTAGTTCCCTTCATATCTCTATTAGTTATTTTCATGTTTATTTTTTCTAAGAAAGTTTTGTTATTCTTCTGGTATATCAGTTGATGTGTCATTTAGTTTAGGGAGATGCTACCAACTTTAATGAGGCCATTCATTTAGACTATAAGTTTTTTTTTTTAAATAATGTTAATGTTGGAAAAAATCTTAGTAGTTTTTTACGTGTTTTCTCTTGCTTATGTTAGGAAGCTCCTGAGGCAAATTACTTATTAGTGAAAAAGAATTATTTAAAAATAAAGTAACTGGGAGAGTAAGGGCATGATCCTTTCTCTTCTGTATTATTTTAGAACTTACGGCCAGCCTTACTCCCGCCCTTCTTGGGTATTCTTTGTATTTCCAGTTAGCTTTTGTATATACGCCCCTCTTTTATCCATTTATTTAGTGTTTTTGAGTGTCTGTTACATGCAGACATTATTCTAGGTGTTCAGACAACCTAGTTATGAAAAACGGTGTGTCTGTTTAGTTTGTTTCTCATACAGCCCTCTGAGATAAATAGCACAGGTCATAGTTCTCACCTTTAGACGGAGAAACTGAAACTCCAGTTCCCCAGGACTGGACAACTAGTAATAGAGGATATCAGACCTAGATCTTCTGTTACTAGATTTATTAGTTGCTATTTCTTGATCACACTATATCCCTGATTCAAGAAATTTATACGTTATAACTGACCAGTAAGTGATTTGAAGATGATATAACCCCCCAAAAGTTCTGTCTTACCTAAGCCAAAATAGAACTACAAGAAGTTGAACTGAATGACAACAGTGGTTCCAAAAGTTGTGAAAAGTTCATTTGTTTATTTGTTCATTGATTTGTGTCAGCAAATTGAATGCTTGCCATGGGTCTGACTTTGTGATCATATAATTGTCCTTAAAAACCTCTGATGTCTGTCATCAGGAAAAATATAAAATCTGTACCATAACCTATACAATCTGATCCCTGCCCACACCTTTCTCTCTGGCAGCTCTTCATTTCACACAGCAATCTCTCACTTTTTAGTATCTTTGCTTCTCTCTTTTTTCCTTTAATTCTTTCCACTTGCCTGTTTCACAGTAGTCTTTTAGTGCTCCTCTACTGCTCTTGAGCTGTATATGTGTGTTATGCCATTGGCCGACAGCATCATGTTCACAGTTACTGCCTTGATTGACTAATATTTTCCTCCTTCTTGTAAGTACTTCACCTCTTTCTTGAATCTGCTGTAAGCCCCTCACCTTGTTTTTTTGTGTTTTAACTTAATTCCCTTCCTTTGATATCAGTGAATATTTTTTCTCTATTCTCATTTTTCTTCTTCATTTTTTGTTTTAACCTATAATTTTTATTTTCCCTTTAAACCACTCAGTAGAATTGTTTTCAAAACATTTTCCTTACTTTGACAACTTTGAGTATGAAAAGACAGTTTCCTACGGTAATAAGAGAAACTGTGTGGAGTGTGTGTGTGTGTTGTTGTTTAATTGGGGTAGTTGATTATTTGTCTTTCTCTGACTTATTTCTCTAAGCATAATATTCTTTAGATCCATTCACATTTCTGCAAGTGGTTCATTATTTTTAATGGCTGAGTAATATACACACACACCACACCTTTATCCATTCATATGTTGATGGGCAGTTGATTTGCTTCCATATCTTGGGTGTTGTAAATAGTGCTGCTTGTGTGTGTATTTTAAAAGTGAAGATGGCCTCTGTCCTAATAGGGATGAAGACTACATTTAAATATTTTAGAAAAGATTACAGATCAGAATTTTACTCAAGGGAATAATTTTTATAGCAAGAATTGTGCCAGTGGGCCATTACAAACAGCATAAATGTTAATACACTGAATTCCAGTCACATCCACCCCTAATGAGTTGCCCATTTTCTACTGATGTTTCCATTTTAATTATTGTTTTGATGCTTTATAGGATAATACTCCAGATATATTTCAGAGGTAGTGCACATTACCTCCAGTGGATGTTTTAATACTTCTAATACCATTATCTTGATTTGCAGTAAACTGACTTCTCTCAATGAAGAGTACACCAAAAATAAAACTGAATATGAGGAAGCCCAGAATGCCATTGTTAAAGAAATTGTCAATATTTCTTCAGGTAAATTTAATAGCACCAATACATTAGATGTTTGGAAAATGACCTGGATTTTGGTAACAGTAGTAATATTGGGCTGTTTGAAGAGTGGGTTTTTTGTTTTTGTTTTTTAAAGCTGCTGCACACTGTGACTGTTGTGTTAAGAAGCTTCCTCTGAAGGAATGCATGCTGTGTTGCATTAGGAAAATTAACTGGAAGCTGCTCTCGTACCTAGAAAGATGAGCTAGTGCAGGCTAAGGAATGGGAATATTCTGCAATATTCTGTAAAACAAAGACAGACAGAAAAGCACAAAACTTGTAGTTGTAACAAGGAAAAGAAACACTAGGGACTATAAGGCACTAATACCTTAGATGTAGGAGCTCATGCTCTAGGTTATGGAAATAAAGCAAATAGAAATTATATAGGCAGCAAGCTTTTTTGAGTTCTGCGTGCCATTTCATAGATTTTCAGTCTGTTCTTGAGGACACCTGTTAGAAACGATTGTCTTTTTTTTTTTTTTTTTTTCCGGCCATGTGGTATGGCTTGTGGTATCTTAATTCCCTGAACAGGGATTGAACCAAGGCCACAGCAGTTAGAAGTACTGAATCCCATCCACTGGACTGCTAGGGAGCTCCCAAGATGATTGTCATATAATTGAAAGGACAGCCTGACTTGGCTCTATGATATTGCCCTTAGCATGGAATGAATGTATATAGCACAGGGTAGGTGGTGATGTGTTAAGCTGGAAGTCTTTGCCTATCATCATGTGTGTGTATTGAGCATAACCTTTATTGTGCCTTAAAAAAAAACACACCAAAGAATTAACCTTAGCCAAGTGATCAAGGTTGACATTGCCAATGACAAATGACATTATGTGTTTCTTGATGTGATGTCAAGGAAAAGATATGATATCACCCGTGTACAGGCATACCTCATTGTACTCACAGGTAATGTCTTATTTTGTCTTGTCTTACAAATTGAGGGTTTATGGCAACTCTGCCTTGTCAGATGATGGTTAGCATTCTTTAGCAATGTATAGTGTAAATATAACTTCTATATGCACTGTGAAACCAAAACATTTGTGTGACTCGCTTTATTGTGATATTCCTTTTATTGCAGTGGTCTGGAACTGAACCTGCAATATCTCCAGGATAGGCCTGTAGTGTTCCTGACCAAAAAAAAGTTTAACCTGAATAGTAACAAGAAGAAAAATGTTGGATAAATTTAGATCGTGGGACAAACTTTTTAAGGCCTGCACTCTTTAAAAATTTCAGTGTCAGGACTTGCCAGTGATTAAGGCTCCAAGCTTCCAGTGCAGGAGGGCAAGGTTTCTATCCCTGGTCAGGGAACTAAGTTCTCATGTGCCATGCAGCTTGGCCAAAACATAACAGACAAAAAGCATGTCGGGTTCATGGAAGCAAAGAAGAAATTGGCAGATTGTGTTCCAGATTAAAGGAGACTTAAAGTGACAGGATAGTCAAAGACATGAGGATGATCCTTGATTGAATCTGGGACTAGGGGTTGGACCTGGAGACTAGCTATAAAGGACACCATTAAGACAAATTGGCAAAGTTTAATATAAGATAATAAGGTATTGGTGTCATACTTCTTGGGTTGTATTGTGATTAAGTAGGAGGATGTCCTCCTACTTGTTCTCAGGATATGGGTACTGAATTATTTAGGACTACTAAGTCATTTAAAAAGTATAAGCATGTATAGTTTTGTAAATTGTTTTACTGTTATGAATTTTTATAGTAAATCAGAAAGAAACCTAACACTTTTAAAGGGTTTTATTATACCTTATATTTGTGTTGAGATGAATGAGATCTGTAATTACATTTTTGTTTGGTGTTAATCAGATCACTGTAGTATGGTGATCTTCTTCTAGCTGAATTATGTTCCTTCCTAGATGACACTTGTAAGGACCCTAAAAATACACTGCGTAAATTCAAACTGGAAGTCTTCCCCCAAAATAATATTAACTAATATTCGTTAAGCACCTAGTAGGTTAAAGCTGTTAGATTTTAACATTTGAAAAGAAGGTTTTGTATTGGGAGTCACCTTGAATTGAAATGAAATCTCTTCTTGGTCTAATATACACATTGTAAACTATCTTTATTAAAAATATAATAGATCATTTTTCTAATTTTCTCTCTTATTCTTAAACCAGAAAAGGTGATACTGTTAAGAACCAGTTGATGTGAGATACCAAATACAGACTCTTGATTGAGAGGCTTGTTTTCTTTTATTATAAACCTATTCATGTTAGTATGTTAGAAGTTTTGTGAGAATTATATAAGTACTCCACTGATATTTAAGTAATTCTCAAAGGTTCCTATTGCTGTATGGTAGGGTAATGAGAACTCTCCCCTTCCCCCCTGTTTTATATGTTAGATAAAACAGGAATAAATTTTAAAGTGAAACATTAAGAATTATTTGTATTTGGCCATTTATACATGAATTTTTATATTCTCACTTTTATGGGGGATAAGGCAGTCAAAGATGAATCGGATTTCCTGTATTTGATTAAGCTCATAATGTTGTATTTTCTAAAATGAGATGGTGTTCTCTGGAATGGCTCTTAAGGCTCTGGACACGTTGATACCCACGTGATAGTTCCACGTGACCCAGGGGCCTGTTACACCAACCCCTCCAACCTATTAAAATTTTAGAATCTGTTCTAAAAATTTGGCCCATTTTTATTGGCTAATCATGCTTTCTCTAGCATGTGTGAGGGACTGTTTAATGTATGTAATAACTTTTAGTTTTACTGCTGTAGCAGAGTAGAATCTTGTTGAAAGTGTTTTAAGTGACAATTATGGATCTAAGTTTATGCTAAAACTTAATTGCAAGGCAGGAAAAAACCTCAAGTAACAATCTTGACAGCCCCATTATATCTTATTACCTGGTGTTTGCAGGTTTCTTAGGATAATTGTGAAATGCCATCCTGGTTTCAGGCTCTTAAAATTTAGAACTGTGCCTCGCCCTGCTTTTCTTACTTGCAATATATCATGAAAGTGCTCCCATGAAAACTTTTTCTTATTTTTTTTTTTTAAACCTCTGCCTCAATTCTTTATATAAGCAGCCATGTGCTTTTGTATTTTAATGGATTTTGGTAAGGGGTTTTTGAAATCTGTTGATAGTAGGGAGAAAAATGTGACAAGACATTTTAACCTCTTGTTGAATTTTAGGTGTTCCTTTCACGTTTAGTTATAGCAGAAACCTCTGTTAATTTTTTTTAAGTATATAAATTAGGAAGTGGATTTTGAATTCACAAATGGAATCAGGTTGAATTTATTCTTAAAGCTGCTTCTCTGCATTTTTTCTTATTCCGTCTTCCTGTGTACTCTGTTTTTTCATAGGCTACGTAGAACCGATGCAGACACTCAACGATGTGTTAGCTCAGCTGGATGCTGTTGTCAGCTTTGCTCACGTGTCCGATGCAGCACCTGTTCCATATGTACGGCCGGTGATTTTGGAAAAAGGACGAGGCAGAATTACACTGAAAGCTTCCAGACATGCTTGTGTGGAAGTTCAAGATGAAGTCGCATTTATTCCTAATGATGTTCACTTTGAAAAAGATAAACAGATGTTCCACATCATTACTGGTAGAAATCTTGTTTATGGGCTTTTGGGGAATAGTGTTTCCCTTTGTTTATGTTGGAGCAGATGGTTATTTTAGGTTGATGCAGAAAATCCTAGTCTTTGATGGTAGAAAAAGAATGTTTTTTCATACTAGTTAGTAATATATTAATAACATGTGAGTGAATGAATATATGAATGAATAAGAATGAAACTGCTATTCCAGAGGTTCAGTGCATTTCAAAATAAACATCTCTTCATCCTCAAAGTGCACCTTTGGGCCAGACCTTTTCAGTAGTGAAGTCATTGAAGGTCAAGCAGAATTAGCTGCTGGAATGACTTCAGCTCAGGATAGCAGTTCTTTTAAAGACACAATACTATATTCATGTGAAACTAAAAAAAGTAGATTTGTGTGTAGACCAATGTAGCAGGTCTCAGACTAAAGCATTTTGAGAGATCTTAACCAGATTCTAGAAAACAGAAGTGTTAGAGTGCGGGGGTGGTAGGAGTCTTTGGGTAAATGTGTTTGGGAAACAGTCAGTGATTATATTTTATTCCCCTAATTCGATTTTTGAGTTGTTCATATAACTTAACCCATCATCTCCAGCCTTTTTGGCACCAGGGACCAGTTCATGGAAGACAGTTTTCCCACGGACCAGGGTGGGGGAAGGGATGGTTTGGGGGCGATTCAAGCCCAGTACCGTTATGGTATGCTTTATTTCTGTTGTTACATCGGCTCCACCTCAGATTATCAGGCATTAGTTTCCGGAGGTTGGGGACCCATGGTCTAACCCATTAATTGGTAAATTTCACATTTTCCAAAAGTAGGTCATGTCCTTGGGTTTTAGTGTGGAGTTTACGCGATTTGAAGGATTTGATCACACTGATTCATTCTCTACTAGACCCATTATTAATGAATTAGTAGTGTTTAGTTAATTAATCAGTTAGGCCAGTACTGCTTTCCTGAATGTCATAAAGTTATCCTACAGGCAGCTGTGTGAGCTGTGGGGCAGTACCTATATGGTCTTCCTAGACCATAGTCAGATTACAGATGAGATATATTTTTCATGGGTTCTTTTGAAGAAGGGCACGGCATAGGTTTGTCTGAACAGAAAATGGCATTGTTGCAGGGACTAGTGTAAGGCAGGGGCTTTGTTCATGCCTTTGGGCAGCCTGTGGTCTGCTTTTCGTATGTTATATCACAAGAGAGTCATCAACGTGCAACTTGGGACTAATAGTCAATTATTATTAGCAAAAATAAGTTAATAATCTTGCTTATTGATATAATTTGTTTTATAGGTCCCAATATGGGAGGGAAATCAACATATATTCGCCAGACTGGGGTGGTAGTTCTCATGGCCCAGATCGGGTGTTTTGTGCCATGTGAGTGGGCAGAAGTGTCCATTGTGGACTGCATCTTGGCCCGGGTAGGGGCTGGTGACAGTCAGTTGAAAGGAGTCTCCACATTTATGGCTGAAATGTTAGAAACTGCTTCTATTCTCAGGTGAGTACAGTTCCCAGTCTCCTGAAAGTGGAAGTGGATGTCTCTGTCCTTTGATACATTTGCAATCTTTTATTTAGTTTAATAGTTTTCCTGTGAGCTTTATGTACTTTATGTTATCTTTTTTTTTTTAACTCTTTGTTTATTTATTTTTCTGTGTTGGGTCTTAGTTGCCATGAGGAATCTTCCCATATGAGGGATCAAACCTGCGTCCCCTGTATTGCAAGGTGGATTCCTTACTGCTGGGCAACCAGGGAAGTCCCACTTTATATTATAAAAGGGTGATGGTTATGGAAAGCTTCTTTTATTATTTTTTGGCTATACCATGTGGCATGAGGAATCTTCCCATATGAGGGATCAAACCTGCGTCCCCTGCATTGCAAGGTGGATTCCTTACTGCTGGGCAACCAGGGAAGTCCCACTTTATATTATAAAAGGGTGATGGTTGTGGAAAGCTTCTTTTATTATTTTTTGGCTATACCATGTGGCATGCGGGATCTTTGTTCCCCAGCCCAGGATTGAACCCGTGCCCCCTGCAGTAGAAGCACAGTCTTAACCTGTAGACCACCCGGGAAGGCCCATCTTTGATTTTTCGAGTTGTCTTCTTAAGGTTTCTAGTGGTTGTTCACCTTATGAGTCTCTCCACTGTCATGCTTTTGCTTACACTGTTCACACTGCCTGAACATACTTCCTTCCTTGCTGTTTACCAAGTCCTTTTCTAATCTTTACATGCCTTTAACAGAAATTCTACTTCTTTGATGACTTTCTTTGTCTCATGTGCCTAAGGTCACAAGTGTTTCTTCAGACTCCATGACATGCCTGTAATTTATTAGCTTTTTATTTTAGAGGTTATGAAATCTCTTGTCTTTATTTTGTTTTTAGGTGCTTCCTTGTAGACAGGGAGGCTATGCCTTCTGTTTCTTGGAGTCTTCTGAAGCACTCTGCATATAGTAGATCCTTAATAAATTGTGTATTGATTATTCTTTGTGGGGAATTATAAAAGCAGTACAGGCTTCTGTATAGTAATTGGTAAAGTTCCCCTTCTTACATTTGGTTAAAGAGAAAAGAAAATGCTAGTATGTGGTGTTGGCAGGGCTGTAGCAGGCACATAGAGATGTATGTGACCGTCAGCCGTGTATGTGAGGGTATCACCACACCCTTGTCCCATGTTCTTTGGTTGTTATTTTTTTAAATCTTGACTGATTTGATTGCCAAGAAATGCTTTATCTGGAAATTCTTAGATGAGCTAGTGGGATTGGTAATTTAAAAAATACTTATTCACCATTTGTTTCCTTTTATAATCTGTTAATGCTTGTGGCACACTTTCTCATTGTATTGCCTAATTTTTTTTTTCTCGTGTTACCACATGCTGCGTCATGGGAAATTTTCGTGTAATCATGTGTTTCAGGTCTGCAACCAAAGATTCCTTAATAATCATAGATGAGTTGGGAAGAGGAACCTCTACCTATGATGGGTTTGGATTAGCGTGGGCTATATCAGAGTACATTGCAACAAAGATCGGGGCTTTTTGCATGTTTGCAACCCATTTTCATGAACTTACAGCCTTGGCCAATCAGATACCAACTGTTAATAATCTACATGTCACAGCACTGACTACTGAGGAGACTTTAACTATGCTTTATCAGGTGAAGAAAGGTGAGCACATTCCGCTGGTGTAGTGTAAATTCAGCGTTCCTACCCTTGGAATCATTGGTAATTGCCTTATTCTACAGTAGGGTGAATTGTTGGTGTTTGATCTGTAAAACGTTTACCTCTTTACGGTGTAGGGACAGGGACGTGGGTACATTATTTACATTTCTATGTCTCATGATAGAACCATTCATTTTAAACAGTCACCAAAAGCATGATCTATACTCTGAACATCATCAGGGATTTTATACTACCTCTCAGGTCACCATGTTTTCTTGTCAAATTAGCTGTGGTGGTGGTTTAATCACTAAGTTGTGTCCAGTTTTTACAGCCCCATGGCCTGTAGCCTGCCAGGCTCCTCTCTCCATGGGATTTCCCAGGCAAGAATGCTGGAGTGGGTTGCCATTTCCTACTCCTTTTTATATAAACAGCTTAAAGTTGGGGTTTCCAGAGATCTTGAAATTGTTGGTAGTTACAACTTAAATTGTTGGTATTTCAACCTTTCAGAAAAGTTTGTTGTTAGTGGGTCTGGCAGCTAATCAGGTGACTGCATTGATAAGATTAACATACTATAAAGTTTTTATTGCTCTAACATTTCATTAGACATCAGAATAGCTTTTTTAGATGGCTTTTTTATTTTCCACAAACATGTTTTTTCTGTTATCTGTTGGTTGCATATAAATAAGGTACTATTTTTAATTCTTTTTTGCTTATGTTTGTAGGAATCCTTTTGAGTTACTATTTGCATCATTATTGTTGATAGAGAATATAGATACTCTTGGTTAGACCTGGCATATAGCATGAAGTTGAGGTTTGGGTTTTAAAAAGTGTTTGTGTGATAAAGAAATGGGTTCAAAATATTGAAAAAGATCAGGTGAAGATAGGAACAGGTTTGTCCTTCACTGTGGATGTTTATCAAACACTTGCTTCCATTTTATTTTTGTTTCTCTAAGTTGTGTAAAATATCCAGCTCCAGAATGCTTGGGATGTCTACTAGGCCAAAAGAAAATTTACAGTTGAGGCAAAAATGGGAGCTCCATGATAACACTGTGAGCATCGTTGATACTAAACATTTGGAAGGAATATCTTAAGTCAGTTTATTTTCTACCCACAGGGGTGAAGATAACATGCCTAGTCGGTAAACTTACTGGTCTACATTTGGGTCCAAAGTTTCATTGTCATATGAAGTATATTTTGAATTAAATGTTGCTCCTAATTAGAGACACTTTATATTTATCTGTCTTTTTTTCCATAGTACTTTAGTTCCTCCCTTTTGAAATAAGAAAACCTCAGAGATATTGTGTTGATTAATCTTCAGATTCAGTTATTTGTCTAGACCTTTGAGGATTATCTATCAAGCCTTTTTTCTCTGTTTTTATAATTTTTCCTACTACATTTGTCAAGGATAAAATATAGTGCTGTACTGCCAAGTCATAATCACTTTTCATTGGAGGCTTAATTAAAATTTCTTTAAGTTACTCTGAAACATTTGGCTAATGCATTTGAAAAATGCAAGATTAAGTTTCCTGATGACACAGTGAGAAAAATAAATTCCATTTACATACATTGCCCTCTCTTCCTACTCCCCAAATTTCTTGTAGGTGTCTGTGATCAAAGTTTTGGGATTCATGTTGCTGAGCTTGCTAATTTTCCAAGGCATGTAATAGAGTGTGCTAAACAGAAAGCCCTGGAGTTGGAGGAGTTTCAGAATATTGGGAAACCACAGGAATGTGATGAAATGGAACCAGCAGCAAAGAGATGCTATCTGGAAAGAGAGGTTTGTCAGAGTGTTCTTGTAGTTATTTTTTCCCCTGTATGATTCTGTTTAATTATTGATCATTCATTATTGGTTTCTAGTAACATTTCTTTGCATGGCAACGAATCCATCTCTATCATTTTGGTTTCACCACTACACACATCTGCACAATCAAAAGATATCATTTCAAGTACCAGATTTCAAAAGTAGGAGGATAGGAATATTAGTGTAGGTTTAAAATACGTAATTCAGAGGAGTTATAAAAGTCCACACACATCTTTGACTACCTATAAACAAATAGATCAAGTCCAGTTAAATTACATATTTACTCAAATGCTTACTAGTTAAGATGATAAATAAACAGCTCCTGCCCTCCAGTTGTTTAGAAACTAGTTGGGGACGTAGTAATAGTGACCATGTCATAGAGAATGTGACAGGTGTTTACTCAGGAAAGCTGTCTTGGGCAGGCTTTTCAGTTCTTGTGGGAGAAGTGGATCTTAAGTTGGACCTTCTGAGTGGTGGGTGAAATTGAGGTGTTCACGCAGAAAGGTATAAGCATTTATTTGCCCAGTGTATTTTAAAAAATTAAAGGACTATTATTCATAGTTTTCCATAATAACAAAAGAATCTTAATTTACTTCTGGCAGCATTTACTGTGATAATGCATTGTGACAACTTCTTGGCACATTGTTAGCTTTTACTCAGTGAAATTTTTGTTCTTATTTGGATAGATGTTACAATAACAGATGATGGGTATGGTTTTTGAAGATTTTATCTGTTGTGTCTGTACAAGCAGGAGAAATGTATTATAACTTGTTAATAGTTCTACCTAGGGAAGATTGCCATTCTGGATGTGAAATGGTCTTAGTATCAGCACCACAGCTATCCACGATCCAGGATTAGGTAGACTCCTTTATGTAATTGGTTCCAATTAGAACAGAAATCATGTACTTTTGATAACGTTACTTAAAATGAACTTTTTAAAAATTCTTAAGGGAGACATATAACATAGAATTATCAATGTTACTCAGTCTAGATTTTACTCTATTGGGGGGAAAGGCACTTGTTATTTAACAGAGATGTAGTTCTTTATCTTCTCATTTGGGTTATCTACCTTTCACCTTAAGGTATATATGGCCAACTGGCTCACTGGTAGCGGACTTTAGTTCCGTTTCAAACGTAGTGATAAACATTATACCTTTTGCCAGGCACTGTTCTTAGCACTGTGCACATCCTAACTCTAATTCTCACAGCAGCCCTGTGTTGCTCATAATATTATTGTCCCTATTTTATGGATGAGGAATATGTGTTAAGGAATTTCCCCATGGTTCACACAGCAAGTAACAACCATGTTCTTTAGAACGGCAATAACTAGGCAGTAAAATAAAGAAGAAACATCCCGTGTGTGTGTGTGTGTATGATTACTAAATTTTCAGTGAATGTTTATGCCTCACCGTATTTGTAAACCTTGAGTTCTTTTTTTCCCCAGTAGGCTAAGTTATGTATCAATTATAAAACCTGAGGGGTTTGGAAACTACTAAAATATTCAGCCCCTTTGTCATTAGCAGCTGAAAATACCCTTTTAATAACTTGCTATGAAGAAATACAGTCAACTGAGGGCTTTGCTATAAATTCTAAATGGTGTGCACTTTAAAGAATGTTTAAATATTGGGTGGTATGTTTAGATTGAAATTGTAATGAAACAAGTCATTACTATTTAATGTGACTTTTAGAAAAGTCATTTTTAAAAGACTAATAAAATGTTCACATGTTTTTTTTCAGCAAGGTGAAAAAATTATTCAAGAGTTTCTATCCAAGGTAAAGCAAGTGCCCTTTACTGAAATGTCAGAAGAAAGCATCACAAGAAAGTTAAAACAGCTAAAAGCTGAGGTGATCGCAAAGAATAATAGTTTTGTAAATGAAATCATTTCCCGAATAAAGGTAACTGCGTGAGTAAATTCTGCTAATGGAATGAAGATAATATTGATAAGCTGTTGTTTGTAACGCTTTTGTATTGTTTTATATTAACCCCTTTTCCATACTGTTGGTAATTGATGCCCATGGGGTATCAAATTAGTAAAATATTTAGTATACTTTGCGCTCCCTGAGTATATTTTCAAAAATCTTTATTTTGAAAAATGAAAGCTGTAACTGAGGAATACCTAAATGGACACGGGCAATAGTAGGCGATATGTTGAATATTATAAATAAAATCATGTATTAGTTTTTAGAATTTGATATGTGTTGTATTTCTTTGTAATAAGACTTTTACACATTTTTCCATATTCTTGAATGGTAAGAAACAAGTAGCCTAGAGACTTGTAAGAAAGTAAGGGATCCTAAAGCTGGAAGGAACTCATGGGACTCATTTCCAGGGGTTCCGCAGTGTCCATCTGTTGGTAGGAGCCACGTTGGCTGCTTGCACATTAGCTAAGGAACTTAGAAATCCAGAGTCCTGGTGTGATCCTCCATCCCATCTGGCATTTTCCCACCCCCAGTCTGTGATGAGACTTAGAAACCTGGATTTAAAAACTCTTTCAGATTGAACCCTGATTTGATGGAGAGGTTAATAAGAGTCTAATGGCTGGTCCTGCTGAATGCAGGAAGGACAGCCTTTTTAATAAAAGGTGATAGGATGATAGGGTAATTCATACAGGAACAAAACGAAATTGGATCTGTATTCCATATCATATATAAAAATCAACTCCAGTGAATTTTTTCTACCTAAATGTATATAGCAGCACTACCAAGTTTTTTATGTTGTAGTTCTATTGAAAATGATACAGGGAAATATTTTATGACTATTTGGGAAATATGAAAATGGCTTTGGAAAGGATTTCTTAAGTCAAATACCGTCTTAAGTTTGACACACTTAGCTATATTGAAATTGGGAAATTATTTTCATTAAAAGGTACCACAAAGTGAAAAGACTAAGGTGAGTATTGAACAACGTGAGGGTTAGGGACAGTGACCGCCCGCCCCATGCAGTTGAAAATCCACATAAGACTTTACAGTCCCTCCATATCCACAGTTGTGCCTCCATAGATTCAGCCAACTGTGTATCATATGGTATTGCAGTACGTATTGAAAAAAATCCAAGTATAAACAGACCCACACAGTTCAAATCAGTGTTGTTCAAGGGTCAGCTGTAGATCCATAATGGAGAACATATTGGTACCACATAAAATATCAAAGAATCTGTATCCAGAGTATATAAAGAACTATAAAAATCACTAAACAGATATGACTCAATACCTCCCATTAACAAAAAGACAGCCCAGCTAAAAGGCAAAGATCTGAATAGATAATTTTCCAAGGAAGATATGCAATGGCCAATAAGCACATGAAAAGATGCAAAATGTTATCAGGGAAGTACACACTAAAACCACAGTGAGCTACCACTGCTGCTGCTAAGTCACTTCAGTCGTGTCCGACTCTGTGTGACCCCATAGACGGCAGCCCACCAGGCTCCCCTGTCCCTGGGATTCTCCAGGCAAGAACACTGGAGTGGGTTGCCAATTCTTTCTCCAATGCATGAAAGTGAAAAGTGAAAGGGAAGTCGCTCAGTCGTGCTACCACTAGGATAGCTAAAATCAGGCCAGATAAACAGTGTTGATGAGGATGTGGGGAGATTGGAACTCTTCTGCACTGCTGTGAAAGGGTAAAATGGTGTAGTCACTTTTGGAAAACAGTTTTTCCTCTAACAGTTAAAAGTTACCAGATGACCCAGGATTTCCATTTCTAGGTATATATCTAAGAAAAACATGTCTGCACAAAAACTTGTACACAAATGCTAATAGCAGAGTTATTTATAATAGCTAAAAAGTAGAAAGTACGCAAGTGTCCATCAATGGATTAATGAATGGCTATACAAAATGTAGGATATCCATACAATAGACTATGAATTGACTATAAAAGGAATGAAGGACTGATACATGCTAAAGCTAAGATGAGCCTTGGAAACATTAGTGAAGAAGCCAGTCTCAAGAGCCTACATAATAAGTGATTCAGTTCATGTGAAAGTCTGGAATAGGGAAAGCTATAGAAACAAAAGTATTAATATAGATTAGCATAGAACTCGGAGAAGGCAATGGCACCCCACTCCAGCACTCTTGCCTGGAAAATCCCAGGGACGGGGAGCCTGG
Source organism: Bos indicus x Bos taurus (assembly GCF_003369695.1). Lineage (NCBI taxonomy): Eukaryota > Metazoa > Chordata > Mammalia > Artiodactyla > Bovidae > Bos > Bos indicus x Bos taurus. The sequence continues at coordinate 29,610,079 of NC_040086.1, forward strand.
TAGGCTGCAGTCCATGAGGTCGCTAAGAGTCGGACACGACTGAGCAACTTCACTTTCACTTTTCACTTTCATGCATTGGAGAAGGCAATGGCAACCCACTCCAGTGTTCTTGCCTGGAGAATCCCAGGGACCGGGGAGCCTGGTGGGAGGCTATCTATGGGGTTGCACAGAGTCGGACATGACTGAAGTGACGCAGCAGCAGCAGCATAGAACTGGTGGAGAAGGAAATGGCAACCCACTCCAGTATTCTTGCCTAGAGAATCCCAGGGACAGAGGAGCCTGGTGGGCTGCCATCTATGGGTTCTCACAAAGTCGGACACAACTGAAGTGACTTAGCATGCATGCATGCATTGCAGAAGGAAATGGCAACCCACTCCAGTATTCTTGCCTGGAGAATCCCAGGGACAGAGGAGCCTGGTGGGCTTCCGTCTGCGGGGTCGCAAAGAGTCAGAGACGACTGATGCGACTTAGCAGCAGCAGCAGCAGCAGCATAGAACTGGGGGGCTGGGAATGGATGGCTAGGGAGGTGACAGCTTAAAGATAAGAGGTTTCTTTTTGAGATGAAAATGTTCTAAGTGGTGATGTTGCATATATCTGTGAATATGTCTAAAAACCATTGAATCATATGCTTTAAATGGGTGCATTGTATGATGTCAATTATATCTCAATAAAACCTTTTTTAAGTTTAAAATTTTGCATTGAAGTATAGTTGATTTACAGTGTTGTGTTTGTTCCTAGAGTACAGCATAGTGATTCATTATACATATATGTGGGTTCTGCTTCATAGTCTTTTCCATTATGACTTATTACAGGGTATTTCATTTACTTCCCTGTTACATACAGTAGGATCTTATTTGTCAATTTTACATATAGCAGCTTGTAATTTTCACTCCCTCGTCCCCTTTCTCCTTTGATAACCATGTTTGTTTTCTGTGTCTGTGAGTCTGTTTCTGTTTTATACAAAGTTTATTATATTTTAGATTTTACATACAAATGATATCATGGTATTTACCTTTGACTTCACTTAGTATGATAATCTCTAGGTCCATCCATGTTGCTGCAAAGGGCATTATTTCGTTTTTTATGGCTGAGTAATATTCCATTGTATATATATGTACCACATTTTCTTTATTCATTCGTCTGTTGGTGGATGCACGTTGCTTCCATGTCTTGGTTATTGTAAATAGTGCTTCAGTGAACATTTGGGTGCATCTAAGTTTTCAAATTATAGTTTTCTCTGGATACGTGCCCAGGAGTGGGATTGCTGGATCATATGGCAAATCTATTTTTAGTTTTTTAAGGAACATCCATACTGTTTTCCATAATGGGTGCACCAGTTTACATTCCCACCAACCCTTTTCTCCAGTAACACTCATTTTAAAAGAAGTTCTGGCACTTTACCCAAGAGGAAATCTAAATGATCCATATACATGAAAAAATCTTCAATCACTAGTCAGAAAAATGAAGATGAAAACTATTCCAGGTTACACCCTCCCAACTCCATTCTCCTCACCAGACTGATAATCCTTTAAAATGTGACAGTACCAATTATTGATAAGGATGTGGCACAACACTGCTAGTGAGAATAATTATCTAGTTAAGTAGAAAATTTGCATGTGACCCAGCAGTTCTGTTCCTCGGTGCATACTCTGTACAAGAGATGCTTGTACATATTGTGCAGTGATAGGTATATTGTGATAGACCCAAACTGGAAATAAGCCAGCTGTGAAAACAAACTACAGCTACACAAAATAAAATAAACGGAATCTTTAAAACAGTAAGCAAAAGAAATGACAGATAACAAGTAATACAGTTTTTCTCCCAATCATACGAAGTTGAAAACTATTAATAGATAGAATACCGTTTAATGGTGCACTTAAGGGGGTGAGACCGAAGAAGAGCAAGGATGTGACTGTGTAAGTCTGGAGAGTGGTTGGGGATGCTGATGGGAAGGGGCTTCTAGAGGACTTCTGAGGTGCTATCGTGTTCTGTTTTTTGTTCTGTTTTTTGACCTGTTTTTTGAGTGGTGGTTATGCAGGCGCTTGCTTTATGATTATTGCCAAGCTATGCAATTATGTGTTAAGCACTTTATGTTTGATATGAGAACACATGAAAATTTAATACCAATAAGCCCTTTAAAATGTTCATCTTAATTTACCATGCTGTTACTCATCATCATTGATAATTTGGAGTGAGTGACATCAGTTTTTCTTTTATGGCTATCAAATGCTTGGAGAGAAGGCAGACTTACAGAGAAAAGCTTTAGATGTGTACATTTTTATTGGTCTACAAAATGTTGTGGCTACTTACAAGTGGAGGACTTTTTGATACAATTCAAAAGGCAGTTTTTAAATTCCAGTGAAACATTTCATCCCTTGGTTAGCTGTGATCAGGTGTTCTTAGGTTGCTGCACAGAAGAGCGTGTATAAAATGGAAATCAGCCTATGGTTTTAGTTGTGAGGGCTACAGGAAATGGGGTGAGGGGTGAGGTGTTGATTCTAAGAAAACATGTGGTCTCTCAAGCTCTGATAAATCAGGGTGCTTTCATTTTTCTAAAAGAGACTTAATGTTTTAGTTCTAAGATGTTTTTGAAAAATGAAGCAGCTCATAATAGACCTGTAGTTTAAGATGTTTCAGACTTAAGCTGTGCTTATTACATGAATATGCTAATGAAGCAGCCAGTCTCCTTCCTTTTGGAATGGTAGATGTAAAGCAAAAGATAAACTAATTTCTGACCTGAGAAAAGACAGTTGGCATTTGAAAATTCTAATTGCAGTGTGGTTTGGTTTTCTTTCTCCACTCGAATGTGAACTTGGATAATGCCAGAATAAAGCTGAATCTATAAATATTACCCAAGATTTAGGACTCAGCCATACTGTTACCATGAAATCTGTTGGCCACATCACCACATTTCTGAGAAAATACATGGCTTTTTTACATTTTAAAAAAGTTAGCACTAAGAATCCATCCAAGATGCAATTGTTTTTGTAATTAGATTTTTTCCCTTAAAATACTCTTTTGAGGGCAAAAACTGTAACAGAACAGAAGAAAGATGTTTTAGGATATATTTAAAGACTAACTTTTTCCCTGTAAAATCTCAGTGTTCCACATACTAAGCACATCCTGTTAGACTTCATGAGTATTAAATATATATTCTATCCTTGGTCTTTCTGCATTTAGCTTTTTTGGGAAGTATGTTTTTACCCACAACATATGGTATGAGCTGCTGATTCAGTACTGAGTGGCTCTTTAAGCTTGGTATATTCTGTTGATTAAGATGGTGTGCAGAATAGTCAGAAGGAAAACCAGTGCCTGGTCTGAAATAAATTAATGTTAATCAGCTTATGGGGAAGAACAAATGAGTAAAGAGAATTTTCATATACAAAGAAAATTTCTATTATCACTTTCCTAGGGTCATTGTGTTTGGGATAAGGGAATAGGGTGTGGCCAGGGAAGGTGGGTGAAAGCACCCAGAATACTGCACATATTTCTTCAGCTGCACCTGGTCTTAGTTGCAGCACGTGGGATCTTTAATTGCAACATGCAAGATCTAGTTCCCTAACCAGGGTCTTCCGCATTGTGTGCAGAGTCTTAGCCACTGGACCACCAGGGATGTCCCTAAAACGGTAGTTTTCTGCCTGACGTGTTCATTCCCCACTCCCCTTTCCCTTGATAGAGCTGCTGGTTTCTCTTATATTCTGCTCTGGAATTTACTTATTTGGCCAGCGTTCAGGTATCTGTGAGCATTGTGGTAGAGAGCCAGGGTATCCACAGGAAATAGTCCCTAGCAGAGCACCTCATTGTAGGTAACAATGCCTCCTGTTCTTTGAGGAGGAAAGTGGGGAGCCCTTGTCTTGCCTTTGACACAGCAGTTTCCCCGCTGTCCTGGAAGCAGCAGTGTGTCACGTGACAGACAACATTCAGAACATGATCCAGATTCAAAGTGTGTTAGCATATTTTTGCTTCAGCGTGTGGTTTGCCCAAATAGAAGTGCCCACGCACATCTTTGATCCAGCTTTGTGGGCAACTCAGCAGTGGCATGAACGCTACAAGGTGTTAGGAGGCTCTCACTGGACCATCACAATCCTATTTCTAGACGGGAAATAGAGGGCCAGGCTGCTGCTGCCTTGCTTTGCTTCAAAGAGGTAAAGAGAAATGATAAACTCCCTAAAAGTTAAATTTAGAAAGAAGGATAATTCTGTCTGGACAATGTTTTATTCTAACAAAAGAACAATGGCAGTGAATTTTTCAGTGTTTAAAGTCAACCAGTAAATGAAACCGACTATAGGGATTAACATCTGTGTTATCACACTATTACTATTGCATTTATTTCCTAGAATTTTGTTGGCACTTACCTGTTAAAATTAGCAGTCCGTTTAATTTTATGAATAATCTTGAATGGAGATAGTTTAAAACCAAACAAAGTTTAGTTAAATCTAAGACAATGAACTACTTTCAGGTCAGCCACTGATCTGAAATTTTATGGTGCACTGCCCATCTAGCAAGATGTGGTTTATCAATTTTTTCTTCACATAATGATCAGGACTTTATTATCAATTCTAATGTGATGTTTTATTGCTAAACATGATCTGACTCGGCTAAATCCCCCATGAAAATGAGTTTCACATTGAATCCTTAATATTACAAAATAGGTGAATGATTGATGTTGTATAGTCGATAAGTCGTGTCAGACTCTTTGCAACCCCATGAACTGTGACCTGCCAGGCTCCTCTGTCCTTGGGATTTCACGGCAAGAATACTGGAGTGGGTTGCCACTTCCTGCTACAGGGATCTTCCCAACCCAGGGATCGAACCTTAGTTTTCTGCATTGCAGGCAGATACTTTACCACTGAGCCACCAGGGCTTTCCATCGATGAATGATTGGGCAACATTAAATACTTTGTGGCTATCTGAAGAAGGCAAAGGATGGTGCTGGGTACCTCAGAAGACTCATCCTTTTCAGCAGTACTGAAAGGTGGGTACTTCTGTTACCTGCTCTTCACAGGTGAGAACACTGAGGCTCACAGGTTCAGTGACTGGCCCCAGCCACACAGTCAGTGGCAGTACTGGGATCTGAACCCTAAGAGCATGTCTCCAAAATCTGTACTGTTTTTCTTCCCTTTAAAGGCTTAAAATAGTGTTAGGAATCTGAGATGTGCACATGTGATAAATTTAACAATGGACTGCTTCCAAATAGGAAAAGGAATATGTCAAGGCTGTATATTGTCACCTTGCTTATTTAACTTATATGCAGAATACAGCTTGCGAAATGCCAGGCTGGATGAAGCACAAGCTGGAATCAAGATTTCCAGGAGGAATACTGATAACCTCAGATATGCAGATGACACCACCCTTATGGCAGAAAGTGAAGAGGAACTAAAGAGCCTCTTGATGAAAGTGAAAGAGGAGAGTGAAAAAGCTGGCTTAAAACTCAACATTCAAAATTCAAAAAATGAAGATCATGGCATCCAATCCCATCACTTCATGGAGAAAAAATAGAAATAGTGACAGACTTTATTTTCTTGGGCTCCAGAATCACTGCAGATGGTGACTGCAGCCATGAAATTCAAAGACACTTACTCCTTGGAAAGAAAGCTATGACCAACCTAGACAGCATATTAAAAAGCAGAGACATCACAGACAAAGGTCTGACTAGTCAAAGCTATGGTTTTTCCACTAGTCATGTATGGATGTGAGAGTTGGATCATAAAGAAAATTGAGCGCCAAAGAAGTGATGCTTTTGAACTGTAGTGTTGGAGAAGACTCTTGAGAGTCCCTTGGGCTGCAAGAAGATCAAACCAGTCAATCGTAAAGGAAATCGACCCTGAATATTCATTGGAAGGACTGATGCTGAAGCTGAAGCTCCAATACTTTGGCCATCTGATGTGAAGAACTGACTCATTGGAAAAGATCCTGATGCTGGGAAAGATCGAAGGCAGGAGGAGAAGGGGACAACAGAGGATGAGATGGTTGGATGGCATCACTGACTCGATGGACATGAGTTTGAGCAAGTTGGTGCTCTGCAAGTTGGTAATGGACAGGGAAGCCTGGACTGAGCAATTGAATTGAACTGAAAATATTATTTATTGTCAGAATGATTGATGTAGGCAGCATAGCAGGAGTTAAGGAAAATAGGAGATGTGGTATAGATGTTAGGAAGTACTATTTCTAGTTTTCTTGTGGAAGCTGGTTCTCCTACAGAAGGCTTCTCTCTCTCAGTGATGTGGATACAGCAAGAGGCATCCACCAGCGTACTGCTGTCTATCTGGCTCATGGCAAATTACTGGGCTGCTCTCTGGGCTTCATCACCCAAAGGAAACAGCAGTTCAGCAACTGCATTCTTTCACAAGTTCACCAGTCACCAAATGCCGACATCCAGCCAAGGGGTTGCATTGAACCCTGTTTGGACACAGGATTAGGTTTAAATGAGGAGAGAGACAGTCAGCCAGAAGCTTGCAAAATGAGGAGATGGAGTTAAATGTCAGCAGGTTTGGAGCAGGACACCAATCTGGTGCACTCAGATATTTTGATCACTTGACTTGGAGGTTATATATGTTGCGTTGAGCCAGGAGTGTTTTATCCAGCTTGTGGGGAATAACCCTGAAAGTTTGCTCTATTGCTATGCTCTGAATTCATGCTTAGTGGGTGAAGGGTTGGTAAGTGGGTGAAGGGCTGACCTTCACAGGTCAGGATGTGGGTGAGTTAAACTGAGCAGCAGGGGATGCATCAGAAAGCTTGCTTGTGCTGGATTAGCCCCTGATTTGCCACTGAGCTGTGTGACTAGAAACTGCCCCTCTATGGATTTCCCCTCTTCAGTAATTTAATGGGGTTCAGTTGTTACAGGTCTCAAAGGCCATACCTTCAGGGCCAGACAGATGCAAAATATAGAGACTAGGAGGGTTAAGGTGAATGCCCCAACCTAGAAACATTGAAAAGTTTAAAACCCTATAGGCTGTGAAAATATGTGTGCAGGCCTGATTTGGTCCTAGGGCTGCCAGTTGGTACACACAGGGTGGCCACTAATGTTTCCTGATTACATGAATAGTTTGTTTCATAGGTGCTGTAAAAGAGTATAAGCCTTGGTTGCACTTGGTCTAAGCCAGCATCCAGAGAGCCACCCCGAGGTGGTACCTGCCCTCCTTTCTCCTCAGAGGGCTATGTCAGTAATCTAGCTCATTCTCTAATCAGCAATAGAGCGCTTTTCTGCTTTATTTTGTATTATTAGCTGTGATCTTAGCACCCAAGTTTGTTCAGGCTTGGAAATATTCATTGATAATGCTTTTCCCTGAACCTTCTTGGTGGTCCTTTAACTCGAATTGGACATGGAGAGAAAAGGCCCAATGAATTGCAAGCAGAGAGAGTGGGGTGAGGATGTCAGGTTATCTGAGAAGGGAAAGGCAAGGTGGTCAGGCCAAAGTGGCACTTCCAAGCCTCTTTGAGCTCCGTGAGCTTACGTCTAGGTTTTACGGAGAGTGGGGCTGAGGAGATAAAGCAGGCTGTTTCCTTCAGGATTCACTATGACTGAAGTAACTTTCAGGATTGAAGCAAACCCAGACAGCAACCAGAGCAAGGACAGGAATCCCCAGAAGGATGGATGCAAGGAAGAAATGGACCTGTCGTGTTTGAGTGCAGTGAAGGGAGTGTGGGGGTGAATTAATAATAGCTAATATTAATGATAGGAAAACAATTGAGAAGAAAGGGGGTGGGAATATTAACTCCAGAAATATCAAAACTATCATGATAGTACACTGCCTCTCTTAACTGTGAATTTACCTCATTTAGTTATAATAAGTTAAACACCAATAAGTGATTTAAGGAAAAATAGTTTTAAAAACCTATGTTTGGAATGAAGAGTGTTAAGAGAATAAATCTACCACTCTTTCTGTAAGATAATGTCTAAAATTGGAAAATAAAGAAATAGCAGAATAAGCATGTTAAAAAACATGGAGATAAATGCTGGAGGATTCTAAGAGCTAAAAGTGACCAGGGCAGCATTGAGGGGAGGGACTATCATTTTTTATTACAAACCTCCTGATGTTACAGTTTGATTTTTTAAAAACTGTATTTACTGCTTCAGTGAGAAAATCAATATTAAATTGAAAATGAACACAGAAAAAGAAAACTGCCTAAGAGTATATTTAAATTACAATATTATTCAATTCGTCTGTTGACTTCTTAAGAAAAACCCAGGAAACACAGTCTCATACTTTTGCCCTAAGTAAATTGCTTTATAATGTAAGGTTGACAGGGAAATCTGTCTTATCTTACATCAAGGACTATCTAATATTATAGAATATCTTCAAGCACTCTTAAAATTGTGACTAAAGAGAGTTTACTATTGGGAAAAAAAACATATCTAGGGCCTGGGAGGCAGAGGGGAAAATGGGCAGTGACTGATTATGGGTACAACGTTTCTTTGGGGGATGATAAAAATGTTCTAAGATGAGATCATGGTGATAATAAAAACACTATAAATATGCTGAGTTGTATACTTTAGGCAAACTATGTAGTATGTATGTTTTTTTCTCAAAGCTGTTAAAAAATAATAGCTTGCGTAAGATGTAATAATGGCTGTGTGTCTGGCTTACTCATTTTACTCTGTTTACGGTTTACTCTCCACAAAGTATTAGGTAAATACTATTATTCCATTTTAGAGACAAGGAAGCTGGGGTGTAGGGAAGACAAGTGGCTTGCCAAAGATCATCAAACATGAGTAGATTAGGATACAAATTTTTCTTTCATGTAAAGGAAGTCTGGAGGGAGGAAGACTAGGTAAGTTGGCTCCACAAGGATCAGGGACCCCGATTCGTCAAGTTTGTCTCTCCACTGTGCTCAGATTCTCTTCCCAAGACCCCTTCATGGCCCAAGGTGACTGCTGGGTCTCCAGCCAATGCACCCACATTTCAGTCAGCAGGAAGGAGGACTGTGTAAGGATGCTGTTCCTTGCTTTAAGGAATCCTGGATTGTTATACAGATTGCTTCCACTTACATCTTCTTGGCTAGATTGAGTCATGTGTCCACACTGAGAAAGCCAGGAAATGGAGTCTTTTGGCTGTCCTCCCTACCTCATAAGGGCACTTGGACCAAACTCATTTTGAAAAGTGTGTTTTGGGAATGGCAAGGGATTTTTAATTTGGTGGTTTGGGATGATGATATTTCCTTTGCCCGCCATCTTCAAAGCCCCACCTTGTCTAAATGTTAATTTTACTACTGGGCTTCCCAGGTGGTATTAGTGGTAAAGAACCCGCCTGCCAATGCAAGAGATGCAAGAGACACAAGTTTGATCCCTGGGTCTGGAAGATCCTCTGTAGGAGGGCATGGCAACCCACTCCTGTTATTATTTGATTTATTTCTTCTCAAGGCATATCTTGGCTTCTGTTCTTTCTCTTTCCTGAGTAATAGCTTCTTTGGACTCCACTCTGTTCTGTAATCCTGTTTCCACTTGAATCCAACTAAGCTAAAAACTCAGGACCTCGTCTGTCTTGCCCACAGTTCTCAGCACAGCAGGCATAGCATCTTAGGAAAGACTTGTGCACAGACTGTGATCTCCCTGGAGACATGGGTCACTGACCCATGGAGCAGGGACTGTAATGGGGCCCAGTGTGGTTGCTTCTCTCTGTGTCATTGTGAAGGCCAGGGGAGCACTTGAACATTGGCACGGGTGGAACAAGATGATCCTCCACGGGAGGCAGGAGGCACTGACCTCGTGGCTGGTTGGTGGCAGAGTTGGCCTGGAGGGTGAGCCTCCTGATTGTCCGGCACCTCTGACATAGAGCTTCTCAATCAGACGTTTTCAGACAGCCACTTTGCACAGGGTCAGTAAGTACAATGGAAATGGATGATAAATTTTTATGTATTCAGAGATTTTTTCTCTCCTCCCCTCCTCTTGGGATTGACTGACTCATTGGAAATAATGAACCTGAACTGATTTTTGAGCACCAGATCTAAGTGTAATTACTGTACTTGTACCTCGTTCGCAGAGACTGTAATACTTACTAAGATAATCCTTTTCTCTCCTCTCTCCCGGTTTTTCCTTTGGTATAAAGAACTGACAAGCCAGAAAAGTGAGCTGGAGAAAAAGATAGTTTAATTTTTCTAGGAGTTGTGTCCTCTTTCTGAAGTGCTGGAAATGCCATCTTCTTCCCTTTGGGGAAGCGATCGTGCTTGAAGGAGAGTCACTGGCGGACAGGTTCCAGGGGGCAACAAGGCCAGTTCAGGACCTGCAGTCATGGGCCAGACCCTTTCCTTCCAGCAGTCTTGCTGACAGAGGCCCCAGGGCCACCTCAGGGTGTTCTGAGGCCATTTCTGCTTTCTTCGGACTTCCCACAGTAGATTTTGTAGCTCTCTTAATGACATTGTCTTTCAGATCACTTGAAATCAATCCACAGATATCTCTTGTTTCCTCCAAATGAATCAACTCATTTGTTTTTAGCTTGCTTCACAGCGTTTAATGGAGACCCTTTTTCCTAGTCTCAGGGGTTGGCAAGCAATTCTATCTACCTAGTGAGGGACATGAAGGCCTCATAATCTCCCCTGGAGCTAGTCCCAGGGTGACTCCGGCTTAGATTCTGTGGTCACCAGAGGTCGCAGGTGACAGCTCAGAGAGGGAGGGTACCATCCCCTAGGAGACCTGGGGACTCTTACTAGGTTGAAGATGTTCTCTTGTGTTGATACATCCCACCTGGGCCCGGGCAGCACAGCAGCCAAGTAAGAAAAGGCCCAACCTCCTCGGCCTGCAACTGAGTTGCTTCTACACATGGAGCTCTGTCACCCTCTCTGGTTCCTTTCTGGAGCTGCCAGATCCCTGCCATCCTGGCCTCATGTTCTCCCCCATAGTCCAGGAAGACTAAGGGCCAAGTTCCTGGAGCACCTTCACCACTCTCAACAATCTGATGGCAATTCTTCCTTACCCACAAGCATCTTGATCTTTTAAGATTGTGAAGCTCTGCTGTTTCCTGATCTGGCTTCCCAAGGGCTGGCCTCCTCTTGTCCTTGACCCTTTCCCTGCCTTTGGCCAGCCCCCGCTTCAGCTACTTCACCAACTCCTGCACAGGTGGAGGCTTAGGCTGTGGGAAGGGTCCGTTTGCCAAGAGAAATTTCATTTCATATAGCTGGGACTGTCCTTGGATAATCAGGACTGCGAGGATCTTTAGACAGCTCTGTCAAGTTCAAGCACCTGAGAAAATTAAGGCCACATGGGCGGTATGGAGTGGAATTGCCAGGAATGGGCATGTTAATAAGCCACCTGTGTATCTCCATCCCCGGGTGCTGGAGGAGGCTAGACTGGATGTCCTCCAGTGAGCCTTTTGCAAACTCTAACCCACTTCAGTGGTGAGATGATGCCTGATACGTGCTCACTGTCCCCTCCACATCTTTCTTGGCAAAGCCTCTCCATGCAGTTCTGAAGGGGCTGCAGGTCACAGGGCCCACTGTCCTGGCCAGAGCGGTGGGTGAATGAGCCAAGCTTCCCACAGATGAGCAGCTCTCCCTCTTTCAAGATTTTACACTGGGGTGGTGCTCACCTGGAACTGTTTACAGGCATGTCCCTCCCCTCCTTTCATCTTCCGTTGCCCACCCAGCCATCATCACATGGAGCCCAGCAGTAGCAGGAAAATTTGAGTCAACAGAGCTCTTAGAGAGTGGTGGGGAAAAGGTGCAAAACCAGGCTGACCATGTTGTTAGAGTCCCTGGCCTCCCTCCTTCTGGAGGCCAGCTTCACCCCTGGGCTGTGCATCACCAAGCCAACCAATTCCCTTTGGCTAAGGTACTTTGAGTGCAGTTTCTGTTGCTTGTAACCAAAGGGTCCCTGGATGATTCATGCACAGATTTTGTTCTGAGCCAAAATGAAAACCCGTGACAACCAACTCCTAATGGGCCTCAGAAGAGACATAGGAGACTCGTGCTTCTGTTAATTATTCAGGCATCCACTATTTAAGGCAACTCTGACGTGCGATGTTGTGCAGCATCCTGAAGACCATAAATATGGCGTTGCATGTGTGGATTTGAGTAAAGTGGGGTTAGACCAGTAACACATGACTGCACCTCTTTCCCAGGCTGTAATTTGTGAGAGAGCAGTCGTTTCCCCACTGTTGTATTTGCACAGTATCCAGCGCATGGCTGCACTGGGCACTCATTTAGAATGAAATATATCCATGCAAACATTTTTGCCTCTGGACCTCAGAATCTTAACCTCACCTTCCACATCTGTAAATTGAGGATCATAATAAGAGAGTTTAGCTAATGTACCTATCTATCTACTAATAATCAGAACCTTTTTCCTTTCAGATAAGAGAAAGTCGACCTATACCAGCTTATACAAAAAGAGTCATCTGAGGTTGGAGCTGCTGAAGCTGGAGCAGTGTCGGCTGGCCACCCTCCCTCCCTCCCTCCCTCCTCCCTGCCTGTTTGGGTGTTGATCTCGTCCTCAGGTTCCTTCATGTGACAGGAGGACCCTGCCACCAACAAATAGTAACAGGGTCATCTCCTTGCATCTCTCAGTCCAGAGAAACGTCTCTCTCTTTCGGGTCCCCATGTAAAGTCCCAGGAAGGATTCCACTCACTTTGATTGAGGCAAAGTCTACCAGGGCAGCCCCCAGAACCATGTGGCATGGAGGAGGGGGTTTCTAGAGGAAATGAGGGGCAGTACCCTGATGCGAGGAAATGAGGAAGGGATGTTGAGCTGAGGAAAGTGGCATGTGTCCACATCTTTATGGAGACTTGTGTGATCAAAAGAGGCATGGCTCGGGAGACTGTCATACAGAGTGAAGTAAATCAGAAAGAGAAAAATATATTAACTCGTATATGGAATCTGAAAAAATTGGTATAGACAATCTTATTTACAAAGCAGAAATAGGCACAGAGAACCAGTGTATGGATACCAAGGGGGAAAAGGCGGGGGAAGTGAACTGGGAGATTGGGATTGACATATATGCACTATTGGTACTAAGTATATTATAGATAACTAGAGAGAACAGACTATAGCTAAGGGAACTAGACTCAACGCTCTGGGGACTTAAATAGGAAAGAAATCCAAAAAATGGGGAGGAAAATATGTACACACAACTGATTCACTTTGCTATACAGTAGAAGCTAACACAACTATATTCCAATTTAAAAAGAGAGAGACATGGCACAGCCTCTGGCTCCTAGCAAGCCCTCAATAAGAGTCAGCTGCTGCTATAATGTCCGCAGAGTTGGGAGGGAGGGAGAGGAGGAGAAAGTGGAAGAAACGAGCAGCGAGGTGGCGACTGTGCGAATTGCACGCAGGCGGGGCAGGGGGGCCAGCCTGTGGCTGAAGGGGCAACATTGCAGCCTTCACCAGTCACCCTGGTCTGGCCTTTTATCTGCTCAGAGAGGTGCCTGGTACCCTGAGCCCCGTGAGTGAGCCTTGGCCTCTGAGGAGGAGGGGATCTGTGTGTTGAGACAGAACTGAAATCCCTGAACTCAGGATGGCCAGAGTTGGGAAAAATAATTCTCAAGTCTGGTAAATGATGCTGCATGGAGCGTGAAAGGAGGAAATGTTTCAGAAAATCATTTTCGAGGACCAAGAAGCCACTGAGCCTGGCTTGGTTTCCAAGTGGAAGTCAGCCTAAGAGAAGACACTAAACAGCACTCTGTTGACCTCAACTTGGGTGTCTGGGGGGCCCTGTGCCTCCTGTGCTAGGCTGCAGGGATGAGGGTCGGGGGAGGGCCAGTGAGCACCTGGCGTGCGCCACGCACTCTGCACACGTCATCTCATTTAACTTGCAGCAAATGTGTAACCTACACGGACACAGAAGTGGAGGCTTGGGGAAGGGACGTTGGTTGTCCCAGCCTCTGAGCTCACAAGTGATGGTTGTCACCATGCCTCCTCCCCCGTGAGCCGGCTCATGGAGAGGACCGCACCACCACCAGCAAGCTGGCCGACAGAGGTTGGTGAGGCCCGTGCTCTCCCGACTTACCTGCTAGTAAATACAGATTCGGAGAGTTGGAGGGCCTTGCTCAAACTCGCAGGACTGGTAAGTGGCAGAGCTGGGTCTTCTGTCTTTAAATCTGCAACACCAAACAACCCCACTGGCTGCATCGGCAGCATTCACTCAGCAATGTCTTAGCAGGAATTTAAAAAAAGCTTTATGTATTTATTTATTTGGCTGCATTGGGTCCTCTTTGTGGCCCTCGGGATCCTCCATCTTCCTTTCAGCATTCAGACTCTTAGTTGCTGCATGTGGGAATCTAGTTCCCTGACCAGGGAACAAACCCAGGCCCCCTGCCTTGGGAGCAAGGAGTCTTAACCACTGGACCACCAGAGAAGTCCCCTTTGCAGGAATTTTCCAGTCAAACTCCTGGTGGGTAGTGGCCTGCAGAGATTATGGGGTGTTGCATTCATCACGTTGACGGGTCCTTGTGTCTCACTGCGGCAACAAAATTTGTAAGATTTTCCTCTTTTCATCAGCTGAGAAATACAGCCCCACACTGTTTATCTGGCACTTTCATAGGGAGATACTTTTCCCCTAATTCTTCCAGGGGTTGACTTAAGTCTGGACAGAACTCAGGTGGTGGGGAGAGGTTTTTAAGGAGGTGGAGGCTGGCTGCTGATGCTGCAAAGCCCTCACTTAATGGACTCTCGGGCAGACTGCTGTGTAGGGAATGCCTGGCCCGAGGCAGCTGTCTTTAATGTATCCATCATCTCCTCATTTAGCCTATTTTGTTGGTTTCAAAATCCCTCATGGACAGTCCAATTAAAAACTTGGAAGGAATTTGGACTCTGTACATTGTCCTCAGTGGAGCAACTGAGAGCTGAACACAGTAAAATGAAAGCTGAGACAAAGCCAGAGCCAAGTTAGGATAATGAGAACCTGAGGCATCTTCTTTGTGCAGGAGGAAAAAGTCCTGGTCGTCTCCAATCGTTAGAGAAAGAGAAATGTTTTATCAAATTAGGCGTAATCCTGGCAATTGCCTTCTATGGGAGCGTGAAAAGAGGTCTGGGAGTGTTTAATCTCCCAACACTTTCTCTGTCCTTCCCTGAAGACAGTTTTCACTTTCTGCCAAGTTATTTATATCTTGGTCATAATATTTAATTTTTGCTTCTAGATTGTATATTACTGTATCGACTTCAGTGGACAACTCACAGTGGCTTGTACTTAGAAGGTGTTCAAAAAATGATGTTCTATAGATTCGTGGATGGGTAGATGATGGGTGTGTGGATGAGCAGATGAATAGTTGGGTGGGTAGATGGATAGGTAGATGGGTGGAGCAGTGGATGGCTGCATCAATGGATAAGCGGTTGGATGGATGGCCTCTAGGAAAAGTAGGATTTGTGGATTGATAAAGGGTGGTAAGGGAACTGAGTAGCTGTGCTAAATACTGTGATTGACACTTTATAGTATCATTTCACACCAATGCAGTAAGGTAGGTTTGTTTTTCTATTTCAAGATGTTGAAACTGATGCTAAGAGAGGTTAAGGAATTCACTTAATGGGAACCTCATCTAGGTCGGTCTGAACAGAAAATGACACCACACTTGAAAGTCAACCCAGCACGAAGTAGACACCAAAAGCTGACTTTTGTGATGTTGTTTACTCAGAGCATTGACTCAGAAAGCAGGAGGATGTGGCTTAAAGTGGAGTAGGCCCAGGCTTGACTGAGGGTCTGCAATAGGGGTTGAGGGAAGAGCTGCCCCTTCCCACCCAAAGGCCTGGGTGTCATATTGCATCAGCCTCAGAAGACTGTGTCCCTCCTTGGTTTGAGAGGAGCCTGAAAGGTGTGGCCTTGACAGGCATGTCCTGGAATGCTGTTTGCTGAAAAAGGGGTGCCTGGGCCGCCTGACCCTGCCTAGCTTGTTCCTTCCCTCCCATGTCCTCCAGCCCTGCCTTCCCCCAGGCAGCAGACCACCCCCTTCTCAGTATTTATCCCACGGTGTAAAAGCAGAGAGCAGGTGTTGAGTGAATGGACAAGCCTCAGAGGAGGAGCGAGAAGAGGCAGGAGCTGAGGGCTTCCTGGGAACAGCCCCAGGCCAGGGCTCGCTGGTGTCAGAGGAGCAGAGCTCAGAGGAGATGAGCCAGCAGGGAGCAAGTGGGCAGAGGGGTTTGGGAGCCCAGACTGGATTTGGTTCTGGAGACTGATCGGTGGTGACAGCCCAGCATGATTGTGGTTTGGCTCAGAAGCCTACTTCACCTTGGTTGTGGGCCTGTCCTCCCAGAAGCCTGGTTGGCCACCAAAGAGAACACATCAATCCCCTTGGGTCCTTGTTAGAGGAAGAGAGGGTCTGTGGGGCTGGGATCTGAGGCTGATTCTCCTGGGAGGGGGCCTGAAGCCAAGCCCAGCTGTGTTCCGTGCACTTCTGTTTTATTTATTTAGTATTTTACTTTTGGCTGAACTGGGTCTTCGTTGCTGCACAGGTTTTTCTCTAGTTGTGGTGAGCAGGGCTACTCGTCTAGGGCTCATGGGCCTCCATAGTTGCAGCTCCTGGGCCCTGAGGACAGGCTCAGTAGTTGAGGCACACAGGCTTAATTGCTCTGTGGCTTGTGGGATCTTCCATCAGGATTGGAATCTGTTTCCCCTGCATTGGCAGGTGGATTCTTTACCACTGAGCCAGCAGAGAAGCCCTCCCAAGCTCCCCTTTCCCTTTTGGCCACTGGCCTCTGCTGGAATGACCCAGGCAGGAGAGGCTGCTTTCCAGTGAAGAGTGGGGCCGGGTGCAGGTGTGTGCAGTGAAGGGTGGGCTCAGCAGGCTGGGGTGCTCACACCTGCACTTTCCAAAGGCTTGGCCCTTGAGCTGCTCCTGGGAGAAAACCTCTGAGCCCTGGGAAGATCCTGCTGGATAGCAGTGTCTTTGTTCACCTGGGAGCTTGAGCCATGCTGCATAGTTTAACCTAATAATGTGGTTCAAAGTGATCGCCTGGGCCCTGAGCAGTGCGGTGTTGGTTTGCTCTCTGAGGAGACTGACGACTGAGTAGCTAAGGTCCATCTGTGGGTGCTCCCTGCCTGCGTGACTGACCCCTAAGAACACACTGGACACCAAAGCTGGAGTGAGTTGCCCTTATTGGCAATACATTACATGTTGTCACATGTTGTTACTGGGAGAATTAAGTGCTGTTTCTGTGGTTCTGCTGGGAAAGGATGCCTGGGTGCTTGTGTGTGATTTTTCCTGGACTCTGTTCTATGTGCTTTTGTCCTTTACTGATTTATTTATTTATTTGGCTGCCCTGGGTCTTAGTTGCAGCACGTGGGATCTTTAGTTGCGGTGTGTGGGATCTAGTTCCCTGACCAGTGATCAAACTGGAGTCCCTTGCATTGGGAGCACAGAGTCTTGGTCCTTTGCTGATTGTAATCTGTATTCTTTCACTGTACTGACCCACAACTGTGAGTATAGTAGCTTGTTTGAGTTCTCTGCGTTCTTCTAGTAAGTCATTGATCCTAAGGGTGGTTCTGGGGGACCCCTGACAAAAGGTGCCTGGGCCTGAGCCTCATGTTTGTTTCAAAGATCCTACAGCAGATGCTCTTGCCAACTTTCAGCGTCAGGAAGCTGGGAGTGGGGGGAAGTATTGTTTTTTCTTCAAGTGGCACCATTGGTGAAACTGGAGAAGAGATGCCTGATATCTCAACCCAGAGGCAGTTGCCGATTTGCCTGGGGGGTGCAGGTTTTCTTGAATGTCTCAGGTGGGGTGCTGGTCACTTCATTCTCTGGGAGCAGCAGGTAAGCACTGGTGGGGCTGGGACCTGATGTGGCCGCTGGGGCAGATGTGGGTGGGGATTGATGATGGAGACGTGGGGAGTAAAGAGATTTTATACTTAACAGTTGTGCTGTTTCCAAGCTTTGTGTCTTTTTTATTCTTGCAAAAACCATATGGGATATGGGCTAACAATTTATTGATTGATTGACTGGTTTCTGACTGTGCTGGGTAGGTCTTTGTTGCTGCACAGGCTTTTCTGTCGCGGCGAGCAGGGGCTACTCTTTAGTTGTGGTGCACAGGCTTCTCCTCGCAGTGACTTCTCTTGTTGCAGAGCGTGGGCTCCAGCACGTGTGGGCTACAGTAACTGCAGCACATGGGCTCCGTAGTTGTGGCTCCTGGTTTCGAGAGCTCAGGCTCAGTAGTGGCGGTATACAGGCTTAGCTGCTCTGCGGCATGTGGGATCTTCCCAGACCAGGGATCAAACTCGTGTCTGCTGCATTGGCAGATGGATTCTTTACCACTGAGCCACCAGGGAAGCCCTATTTTGATTCTTTGACCAATGAAAAGGGAAATTCCTTGTTAGGGAGAATGGGGTGAGGCTAGAGGGGCTGGGGAGGGGCAGACCTTCCAAGTTTCTGGAACAGAGATGCTCTATGGCTCTCTAGCCAGGAGAAATCTCCCTCTCACCACCCTCTTGCCCTAAGCTCTGGATGCTCAGGAAAGAATCTGGGGAAGTTGGAACATGGAAGAGGGAGACAGATTGAGAGACTCCTGTGAATGTTGGGGTGTTTGGTTAATAGAATTAGAAGCCGGGCTGGCAGAGACCCTGTCACATAAACATTCAGTCAACACAGGAGACTGAGCATTTGTTAGAAATAAAACAAGGGATGGCTGGAAATTTGTTTTTAAAGAGAAGGAGTATCAGGGCTTCTATTCAGCTTCTGTTCTCTGCAGCTTGAGTCAACAAGGCAGATCCCTGATGCCCTCCAATGGCCTTTCTGTGGCCTTTGTCTGTTTGGTAGAGCTTGCATCGCCTTCTACCAGGAGCCAAGGCTTTCCCTTCCCTCTGCTCCATCAGAATCTGGTCTCCGAGACAGGCTCCACTATCAGTCATTACGCTTTACTGTGAAAGGTTACTGTACTCACTCTCCCAGAGATGTATGCAAAGACTGAACTTTGCTATGAAAGTGGCCATTGCTGTAAAAGACCCCCTCAAGGAGCAAGGAAGGATTTAATTTGAGGTAAAAAGACTGTTAGTGTTAGTCGTTCAGTCATGTCTGACTCTTTGCAACCCTGTGGACTGTAGCCCGCAAGGCTCCTCTGTCCGTGGGATGTCCCAGGCAAGAATACTGGAGGGGGTTGCCATTTCCTTCTGCAGAGGATCTTCCCGACCCAGGGATGGAACCCAGGTCTCCGACATTGCAGGCAGATTTTTACTGCTTGAGCCACCAGGGAAGGTTTTTTCAGTTGCAGGGTAAGGTAACCTAACTTCAGCCCACAGGCAAAGGCAGAATGATGGGCTCACAGTGGTGAAGAAAGATCAGGAGGAAGACCCGTAGGCACCAGGCCTCCGGGGGCACAGCAGGCTCAGGTGGGCACCTCGGTCTGCCTCTGCTTCCTCTGCACAGTGGCCTCCCTCCCCTCCTGTAGGCAGACCCTCCACATGGCTGAGGAAGGGCGTGATCATTGGCTGACAGGCCCTTGCATCTAACCCACCCACCTTGTAGCAGGCTGTCCTTACTGCAGAGGCTAGAAGGCTGAAAACAGCACATCCCCGACTCTCGGGCAGCTACCAGTCTGGATAATGCATGTTAGGTGCACGTGCACAGATTTGAGAGGCAGATTGGAGGCCGAGCCCATGCTTCTGCTGTTTTCTGCCTGCAAGTGCGTGTGGTTAATGCAGCTGCAGAGCTGAAGTTTTCATTCCATTTAATTTAAATTCACTTACAATTAAAGAGGTGTGTGTGGCTGGTGGCTACTGCATTGGACATCACAGCTGTAAAGAAGAGGACAGACCAACAGGATGACCCGGAGCTCATGGAGGTTCTCACAGGGTTAGGGGTGTGTTGAGCCTGCAGCTTTCAGCAGGAAGCTGGCCCAACCTCAGTGGGGCACAGTTCCTTCTTTCCTGCATCCAGATGGCTGGTCCCACTCAGCCCAGTCAGTGGACAAAGAAGAACTGGGACAAACTGTCCAAGCTGGGTCGGGGAAACAGCTGAGGTTTGCTAAGGATGGTTCTTGATAGGAATCCCTGTGGCACTTTGACATTTCTCCTCCAGATCCTCGGAGTTGCAGGCTAAAAGCTAGCCCCTCATTTTGCTGACAATTGACCGTAGGAAGGCTGGGAGGTCTGTTCACCACAGGCCAGAGAGACAGAAACCGGAGAGGCAGAAATGAGCTCTCACACCAGGCATTCGTTGCCTTATGGTTACACCTTTCTTTAGTGATTCCACCAACATCTCTTCTGTGAACATTTCTCTTAAAGTGGAATCGGAAAGAGCCACAAATGTACTTTTCTTTGCCCAGACTCCACTTCTTACAATCAAGAAAGCTCTGTGCCAGCTCTAGGCCCAGGGGACTGCACACAGGTCCCTTCTCTTCCTACACACGGTTCCTTCTGCCTGGGACACCTCTACCCCTCAGCAGCCAGCTCATTAGGCCCCTCTTGCACTCAGCTTGGACAGCCTGCCTCTGGGATGCTCCCCCAACTGCCTGGTGGGCTGGCTGCCTCTCCATGGGCGCTCCCGGCAGCCCAGACGGCCCACGGATGTGGAATGCTCATCCTGCAGAGCTGCCAGGCCCTCTCTGCTATCGGCCTCCCACAAGCCTGGAGTAAGGGCTGTGGTGTCTTTCTCAGCCTGTGTCTCCAGACCCTAGCATGGCAAGAGGTTGCTGGCCCCAAACTAAACAAATGACCTATCCCCTCCGATCTGGGACCTAAACGGGAAAAGTACCAAACTCCCAGGGTTAGTAGGAGATTGAGATAAACACACAAATCCCTTGTCCAAGAGCTGGCTTGGCAAATATGTTATTTTCTTATCTTCTCATCAGGCTTACCTTGTAGCTCAGCTGATAAAGAATCTGCTTGCAATGTGGGAGATCTGGGTTTGATCCCTGGGTTGGGAAGATCCCCTAGAGAGGGGAACAGCTACCCACTCCAGTATTCTGGCCTGGAGAATTCCATGGACTGTATAGTCCGTGGGGTCGCAAAGAGTCTGACATGACTGAGCACCTCTCACTTTTCATCAGGAAAACAGAAAGGTAACTGACCATAGAAGGGAAGTGTTGGCAATCCATCCGGGATGGCTGGGTGGAGATCTACTGATCAAACGTCATAGGGACCTTAGGCCTTAGAGCTTGAAAGGAAGGTAAGGACCACTTCATGCAGCTGAAACACCCACCTGAGCTGATTATACAGCTGGGGAAAGAGGCCCAAAGACAGAGGAAGGCTGATGGGTGACCATGGGGCAGGCTCCTCCACTGCAACAGCTAGCTGGTAGGTCTCCACTGGAAGCAGGGGAATGGGAAGGCCTCTTTCCAGAAACACCACAGGCTACAGTTTTGCAAAGTTGGGTATGATTCCTAGGCAGATCAGGAAATCAATTTAATAGCATTAAAACAAAACAAACCGGAATGGAAAATAGTACACTGTGTATCATTGCAGTTATAAGTAACTTTGGGGTTTGGGGGAGCCAGGGAGTGATTTTGTAGATTGAGGCGGGCAGGGCCTGTACTTGAGTGACCTATCAATTACTTCTCATCTCTAGAGCAAACTGAAGGATAAAGATAACCTGGGGAGGAGGCTGAGGAGGAGAGAGGAAGCCTCAGTGGAATTGGAGATGGTGATTAAAGAAGGGTAAAAAAGGAGAGGTTTGCAAAGGCATCATGGGCAGAAGAAATCATTTGGTTGCAGCCTTAACTCCAGTATTCTTGCCTGGAGAATCCCAAGGATGGAGGAACCTGGCGGGCTGCACTCCACGGGGTTGCAAAAAGTTGGACGTGACTGAGCGACTAATGCACTTTCTTTCCTAGCTGGCACCACAGAGGGCCTGCTGCAGAAGCCGTAGGAGCTCCCTGGTCTCTTATCATGAAATGCTTCTATAACAGTGATATTGTATATGTGGAGCATTTACACTTCAATGTTCCAAGCCTCCTAGGAGGTGTGGGGAGGGGTGAGATCATTATCTCATTTTGCAGGTGGGGAGACTGAGGATCTGAGAAAGCTGCCAGATGCAGAATGAGAATCCAGTCTTCCTAGCTTCTGAATGGGTGGCCTTTCCACCACACCACAATGCGAGCACTGTGTTTAGACAAGGTTTAAGGTTTAAGACGGTTGCCCTTCAGAATCACCCAGGCAGCTGCCAAAAAATTCAAAGGCCTGCCTGCTTCCCTCCTGCAACCATTGAAATCAGAATCGGGGCATGGGGCTGGGCTATCACTATCTTTCAAAGCTCCCTTTGGAAAGCCTAGTGCACAGCCAGAACTGGAAACCTTGGGCGCAGTTGGGACTGTGTCCCCAGTGCTGGGTCCTCCTCACCCCTACCTTCTTTCCGGGCCTGGCTATCAGGTTCTACCTTGGCCCATTTGGCCAAGCTGCCTAAGATGTCTGTTGGTGCCCTTAGCTCACATGAATGTCACTGTTGTTTTCCAGAGTGACTCCCCCAGGACGCTGCCACCCAGGCCCAGTCCTCAGAGCCGATGTCTCTTGGGGCCCCCTGAGAGGAGGTGTGATCAGGGAGGTGGAGAGGCAGGCGGCTCTGACAGACAGAAAGCAAACAGCTCAAAGGGGTGGCAGGCTGCATTTTATTCATTGTTAATTTCAACACCCTTCAAACCCTCTCTTGGAGTGCTGCTCGAAAAAATAAATGTATTGTTTAAGAAATCCTGCAGACTGGCCCCGCATGCTCTAAGTCCCTCCTAAGAGAACAGGGAGCATAGAAAATGATCTGTAAAGCAAGGGGGGAGCTTCCCTAGGGAAGAGAGGGTGGAAGGGGGGACGGGGTTGGGGGTGGAAGGGGAGGAGGCTGACAGCAAGGGGAAGGGGAGGGTCTTGGGTCAGGTTGATGCAGAAATCTCACCACTTCAGTGTGGAGCCTGGCTGGGTGGGCACCTGGAGGTGTCAGAGCTGCTCCAGGGGCCAGAGTCCATGCTGATGGCCCTGTCCTCGGGGTCAGGAGTGCTGTCAGCCCTCTCCTCCTCTCCCCCACCCCACAGAGTAGGGAGCCTTTGGCAGCACCAAGCAGCACATTTTCTAACAACTGTTCCAACAAAGAAATGAGCCCCAGCCAGTGCCTCTTCTGGACTCAGAAGTGCCTCAGCAGTCTGTCTGAATGTGCTTTCCAGACAGTGAGCACGTGCAATTGTGCTTTTTGTTTGTGAAAAATGTAAAAAGTTACAGTAAGATGGAGCCGTCTGGCCCATGGCTCCTACTGTGCCAGGTTGCTCCTCACCCACCTGGGAGGGGGTGCGCAAGAAGCAGGGCTCTGTTGGGAGGCCTGTCTGAGGGATGGAGGAGCCTGAGTACATTCAGCAGCTGTTTTCCAGGGTTTGGCTTGGGTTTGGTCGCTGGCTTCTGTGTAAAACACAGATTTGTGCAAAGTGTTCATGAAACTCCCCCAAGACAGGGAGGAATTTTCCAGGCCCTTGCAGATTTCCAAGGAGCTAAAAATGCAAAAATCCTTCTTCTTAAAGTAGCCCAGACTGGGATTTTTTTTTTTTTTTTTTTTGCTTTAGGGAAAGGGGCTAGTAGCTCTTTATAAAGCTGACACATGTGTATGTATGTGTGTGTGTGTGCGTGCGTGCGTGCGTGCATGAGGCTGCAATATGTGACACTTCTGGCAAAAGCCCAGGATTGCCTGGCTTTTTCCACAGTCTGAGGGCCTAAGGCTGCCTGAGCCTTCTGCCTCCTCTGCCAGACCCAGACAGAAGCACTAGCTTCAGACAGAGAACACAAGGGCTGGCCAGACTACTTGGTCTTCTTACTGAACACGGCACCAAGGCGTGCCCTTGCCTGCTCAGCTCTGAGAAGGCTGGGCTCCTGTCTAGGATTCTGGCCCCTGCGTGGCCACAGATGGGTGACAAGGGCTTCTTAGAGCCCATGCTGTCTTTACGGGAGCCTCACAGCCGCAGCACAAGAGGAGTGAGTGTGGGCCTAAGGTTAGGAAGCAACTCTTGGAGCCTGAGGGCACTGTGAGCTGCCAGCTGTGCGTGAGACCGGAGACCCCCCATGTGGTGGGAGCGGCCACAGCATCTAAGAGAATGGAGCACTTTCTTAGCTGGGGGTTCAGAAACCTGCACCAAACAAGGGGTCCCTAATAATATCTATAACCCTGAAATGACAGAAGGACCCCATCCCAGCTTGTCAGCCGGGTCTAGTTCTCGATGCTCGCCCTCAAACAGGATGTCAAACAAGCCCTTTAGCTCTGGGTCTAGGCTCCGACAATCCCACTCACCTTGCGAGTTTGGCTTTTCCAAGGGAAGCAGCCCCTGACATCTGGGGCACTGAGCCCTTTGGCCTCAGGTGAAAGACAATGTTTATTGAGAAGGGGGGAGTAGACTAAGGGAACATGAACAAAAGTACGTGCATACCACTGAGCCCTGATCTGCTGCTGTACACTAGAGGACCGGTGTTTCTCTGGGAGGTTACTGAGGAGGAAAGGTCCCTTTCCTGGCTCCCTTGAACGATGCTTTCAATTCCCTCAGAAGCGTGCTCAAGCTGTCTGCAACTGCCTCCTTCCAAAGCCAAAGCACAGGAAAAGAAGTGAAAACAGCTAAGGCTGCAGCATGAGCAACCCAGAAGAGACGTTAGGGAGCAGCGGTGACAGAGAAGACTGCCAAGGAAGGTGGCGAGCTTTTCTTCTCTGGAGGCAGATCCTGTTCCCTCTTGGGATGGGATTCTGTGCAGTCCTGTTCGAGGTCAGAGGATTGCTGGATGCCCCTTCTAGCCTGCCTGGCTCAAGCAGCCTTGATGACTGTGTCTTAAGTTCTCTGTGCTGTTCCTGGGGCTCACCTTTCTGGGTAGGCTGCTGTTTTGCCTGTTGTTAAGTCCTCGTGGTCTAGGTATCTCTGTCACGGGGCTGTCTGCTTTCCCTCTGGATGGCTCAGATCCCCAAGTTATTTCCCGTTGCCTAGGTGACATCTCTAATTGGATGCCTTTTAATCTTTCCTTCTTTTAAAGGGACAGACCTGAAACTTCATTTCTAGGTCCCATTAGAGGACTTCTGCCCTGAAAACATGTGTGCCTCTCTGAACATGTGGTCCCTTCAGTGTGACTGCAGCTGTCGCTCAGATGGAGGAAGGGGTGGTGGGGGTTGGGAAGGGTGGCTCATGGAGCCAGCCTAACTGATGTCACAGTTCATCCTGGAAGTGTTGGCTGTCTGGAAGCCTACCCTTCAGGAATTGGCTAGATTGACTTCTGTCCAGGACCGCTCCTCACTGGCTTCACCCCCAGATTAGGGTCTGTGTGTAAAAGCCAATTCAGATCCAAATTAGAAATGACCCCTCACCACTCAAAAAAGAAATGATCCCAAAGTAGCTAGAGAGTTGCTCAGATCTGAATTTGTCTTTTCCTTCTTGCCATGAACTGGAAGGGGCGAGGGGAGGCTGACATTCAAGCATGACTCTTAATGCTGTGTGTGTTGTTTGAGAGTTCCAGGCACATATGCTTCCTTCATTTCCAAGAAGGGAGATTTCACGGCTTTTGATGCCTCTCAGGCAGAGGGTGTGAGGTGTCCTAGTGCTTTTCTAAGACTTCCTGTCAGAAGCTGTATATGTATTGGTGGGTCACACTGTGTCTGACTAGACTCTGGTATTTATCCTTGGATCATCATCTTTTTAGATGAGAAAATGGGCCCATAGAGGATAGAGGATTGTTCCTTTATAGTCCGAGACCTTCATCTCTTCTATGAAGACTGGGCATTGGGCTTTCCTTCAGGTGGATGACTCCCTGTGAGGCAGAGGGTGAGTCTAGGAGAAACTGTCCTTCAGCTTGAGGATCATCCAGACCAAAACTTGAATCCCAAAACTGCTTCTTCCATCCACCAGCTCTCTCCCTCTGGCTTGCTTCCACTTCCAATACAGACTGTGTGTGTGGAAAAAAAACACATTCACCTGAGAATCAGAGACCAACAGGGCTCAGAATGGGATGTATCCCAAACACATCATGGGCTCTGGAGTCATGTTCTCTGTCACTTGCAGGATGGCTGCTTTGGTTCCCAGGGCTGCAGGCCCTGGTGCCCACCAATGCAGCTAGCAGAGCCCTGCTGCAGGGGAGGGGCAGCTGGAGGGGGTGCTCTGCACCCCTCAGGCTCTCTACAAGGGAAAAAAACGTTGAGAAAAAAAAATCCCCACCAACAAAGAAAAATCTTGTTTGAGAAGACTCAGATGTTCCTGGCTAACAACAAAAAGCATTCCCGTGGATGATGCTGGTGAAAGGAAGGAGAGTTGAGGGGATTCAGAGATGCGCCCTGAGCCACAGAGATCAGCCGGCTGAGGCAGAGCTGGGCTCCTTGTAGCCCGAATGAGCCCTGCAGACCACTCCAGGCTTTCCCTCCTTAAAGAGTTGGCCAGCTCCAAGTTCTAAGTGGACTAACTCCAGGCTGAGAAAGGCCTCCTAAGCCCCTTACCATGGCAGTTCCCAGGTCTCTGGGAAATGCCACAGTCCGCAAGTTGGTGCTGTGTTTCATCTCATTGCATAATACTACACCATTCTCTGTGTGTAGCGGCTGTTCTATATATATACATCAGGAGGCAACATATGGCTCTCCCCACCCCCACCTGTCATAACTGTGACTATATCATTTCTGAAGACCAGAAGGAAGCTGCTAGGCTGGGCCAGGATTCTAAATGCTGCGGAGGTAATTCGGAGCCATGGAAAGTTGCACCATATGCTTTGGGGTTGCCAGCTGCTTATGTGCATGGAGGCGGGGTTTAGTGCCAGTCTGCAAAACTCAGGGGCGGCACTCCCCTGGCTGCTGTGTGTACCAGGCGAGGGTCTGGGGTGCCACTTTTTCTCTCCCCAGAGGAGAATCTGCTGGGGACCACGGTTCTCCAAGAAGGGGACCCACAAGAATAACAGGCTCCCCCAAAACCTGCCCTTGATAACATCAGACCTGGCCAAATAGTATTTCTTTAAAAAAAAAATTTTTTTTTGTTTCATTTTATTGGATAAAGGTTAAGAAAGCGCCAGCGTCTGAGAGGAGAGCAAACGCCGCCCGGCTGCACGCCAGCCTGCTTGAGGGTCCGTGGCGCGACAGGTTGCTCGTCTACCTGGAGGCGCTGGTCTCGGCCAGGCGGTTGTTCATGATGCCCAGCGCGCCCACGCCGCCCGAGAAGCCGTTCTGGCGCGTGTTGACGCACACGCTGCGCGGGTAGCCGTTGGCCGTCTCCGACAGCTGCTTCTGCAGCAGCGCCAGCGACACCTTGTTGGAGGCCGTGAGGTCGCGCATGGAGATGAGCTCTCCCGACAGGCGGCGGCCCTCGGCGTCGCTGTCGCGGGCCGCGGGGTCGGCGCCGAGTGCGGCCAGGCGGCGGCGCAGCCGGGAGCCCGGGGTGATGGCGTTGCGCCGGGCCAGGGGCGCGCCGGGCGCGGGGCAGCAGCGCGCGCAGCAGCGGCAGCTCAGCTTGCGCAGCATCCAGTTGAGCACCTGCTTGATGAGGATGGAGATGACGTTGAAGAGCGAGTAGATGCAGCACACGCCGAGCAGGATGAAGAGGAAGTTGCCCAGGCGGTAGAGCCCCTGGTTCCGGTAGGCGGCGTGCTGGCTGCTCACCAGGTCCCCGAAGCCAATAGTGCTGAAGGTGACGAAGCAGAAGTAGAGCGAGTCCACGTAGTCCCAGCCCTCCACGCTGGTGTACATGGCCGAGGCGCAGCAAGATAGCAGCACGGCGAACAGGCCCAGGATCAGCAGCACGTGGTACACCGAGGGCTTCCAGCCTGCCAGGCAGTCGGCCTCCGAGAGCGCGGAGCCGCGGCGGAAGGTGGCGGGCAGCAAGCCGCTTCGGCGCAGCTGGCGCTCCCGACAGGCGCGCATGATGAAGGCCAGCAGCGAGATGATGCGCTCCAGGAAGAGGTTGAAGAACAGGATGGTCCCGGCGCAGCCGAACAGCCCATAGGCGATGAGGAAGGCCTTCCCGCCCACCGTGGCGGGGGTGGTCATGCCGAAACCTGTGGGGACAGAGCAGGGGTCAGCGCGATCCTGGCTGGACAGGTGGTCCCCACCCGGCGCAGCGCAGTTGTATCTAGGTGTTGACATGGCTCTTACCTGAGTGGCATCACTCAACTGGAGGAGAAACAGTGCCAAGACGTTTCTCTCCCTTGGTGGCACCAGATATGGTTCCTAAGTAAGTCTGGACAACCCCTAAACTGATGGAGGATACATGGCTCCTCTTCTGGGGGATCTATAAATCATGCCAGTGGTGAGAGAGTCACTAGGAAAGGCCCATCACAACACACAGAAGAGCTGCACAGGGGAAGATACTGAGATACCCACAACTCACACGAGTGTCACCTGTTGTCTCGCCACTCAATGGTTTTTTTAATGTACCAGTGGCACACTTGGGCCTTGCTAGGACAGAATTCCGTAAAGGCTTCATTTGATAGAATTGCTGGGGACCAGGTATATTATATTTAGTCCAGCTAGCTATATTTGATGGTAGCTAAGGGAAAGGTTTCTGCCCAGCTGGGTCCTGTGCTGCTGTGTGTCTGGAGTGGCTTTTATTCTGAGAGGTCTGCTCTACGCCTGGGCAGCGGCTTAGTGCTTTGAACTCTTATAATTAAGTCTTGATTTACCCGCTTGTTCAAAGCACAGTCTTGAAGGGAGTTTCTTTATCGACTGATTGCTGCAGAAGGCTTGGCTTCCCACCAGGGTGCTTGGCCCATGCTGGCCAGGGTCCCGCAGAGCGGCAGCTCTGCTCCTCCACCATGAGCTCTCAGCCAGCTGCCAGCTGTGATGTCTTTGTGGGACCCATGGCTACCTGACTCTGGTTATGGGAGGGTATGTTATCCCTTAGCATGAAGATCCACTGCTGCTTAGAGTCTGAGCTGAAAACACATCATCAGAGCAGCACGGTAGCACCTATCAAGACCTCTGCAGCTGAAGTTCAGGGGCATCCCTGTTTAATGCATGCCCAAGGTCAAAAGGTCTACTTATGCCTTGTTAGTGGGGTAAGGCCAACTCTGGGAAAGGGGTGGCTTAACTATTTCCCTGAAAAACCTTGAAGTTAGTTTTTTCTTTTTTCTTTTTTTTAGAATGATCCCTTAAATGTGTATGCTAATCATTTTCTAGAATCCTTGGAGGAAATGCCCCATTGCCTGACATTGTCTTCATCTTATGCTTAATGACTCAACTTAGGAGAAAATCTTCTAGTGATACCTTTGTTGAGGAAGTTGGATTATATCCCTAGGTTCAGAATTTGGCTATAAGTGTGAAAAAAACCAAACTAGCAGTGTAACCAGGAGTTCAAAACGAGGGATTTTGCTACACTTTAAAGTCAAACTCAAGTTTCTGAATTCATAAAGAACTCAACTCTGAATCAGTATGACTATATGTGGAGTGGGAGTGTTTGTATTTGTCTCTGTGTGAATTTATTAAAAAATCCTATTAATAGATTGATAACCCAGGTGTCCACCAGCCTAACTAATTCATGGTCAATTCATACAAGAAAATACTATACAGCAAAGAAAAAGCAAAGTCCACTGCTACCTGCAACATGAATGAACCTCACAAAAAGAATGTTAAAAGAAACTGGACACAAAAAAAGTATTCCACTGGCATAAAATTCAAAGCCAGGCAAAACCAAACTACAGTACCTTTTTAGGGATGCATATTTGATTGGTAAAATTACAAGGGAAATTGAGATAAAAGTCAGAATTGGAGTTTGCTCTGGGGGTGGCAGGGCAGGGTGAATGGAAGGGGACCCAGGGATACTCTGGAGTGCTGGAAATGATCTGTCGATCTGAGTGGTGGTTGCATGAGTGTTCATTGTATAATAACTTTTCAAACTATGTGTTTTTGGAGCTTTTTTACTCTCACGATAAGAAAAACTTCAAAATGCCTAGACAATTAGGAACTATGAGGGACCTTAATTCTGCTCTACCTGTCACTGTATAGATGAGGGAGCAGGGGTTGAGGGAACATGACCTACAGCTCATGGGGGACAGATGCCATACTTGTGTCCTGGCTTCTCGCTTGGTGCTGAGACCATCATACACAACACTGCTGCTACTCAGGAAGGGAAAACAACCCCTCTGGTTGGGGGAATCACTTGGCTAAATTCCTAAAGAAATGAAAAATGCTGAGCCTGGAATATTAATACTATGCCTAAGAGAATACTGAATGGGATTTTCCTGTTGTTTTGAATTTTCAGCTAAAAGTTTAGCGTGGCATGTAATACATTAGCCCTCATTCTAAAGAGAAGTTTTAAATATTTATTTATTTGGCTGTGCTGAGTCCAAGTTGTGACATGCAGGATCTAGTTCCCAGACCAGGGATCAAACCCGGGCCCCCTGCATCAGGAGCTTGGAGTCTTAGCCACTGAACCACCAGGGAAACCCATAAAGAGAAGTTTTAAATACATCTACCTTTTATCTATTAAGTCAGCAAAATAGGGTGACCAGTAACCCTCACCACCCACTTCCAGGCTATACAGAAAGACTAGAAAGTACCCAGGGATAATGGGAGATGGCCTTGAAATAGCAGGGTGCTGTGGCATCCCCAAGTCAAGAGATGGTGGGGGGAGGATTGGTCAGGAGAATATCAGGCTGCAGCAGGGGCAGCCTGGCAGCTTGTTTCCTGGTGGATGCTGGCTGAACTGCAGACACTTGTCCACTCACCCTGGAGCACTGGAGCAGAGCATGGTGAGGGTTCTGGGAGAGTCAGAGGTGTCTCCTGGAATCTAACCCTGTGCCGGACAGTTCCCTGGGCCGAAGGTTGACTGGTGTAGCTCACACAGGCAGGGGCAGGAAGGGGGCACTAGTGGGAGCAGTCTGCTGCCCTGGCAGTCTCCTAGGGCATCCTGTGCCAGGGACGGGGGAGAGTGACAGGGGTCAAGTGAACTCTGCAGCCAAATCTGAAGAGACTGCCCAGGAGGGCTGCCTGCTGGATCATGGGGGCCTGAGGGGCAGAGGACAGGTGAGCATGCAGTGTAGTCATAGGAAGCACCACCCACTCAAGGAAAGGTGCAGGGTGGTGGTGCCTGTGTTTGGGGGGATCACCAAAGACCCATATGGGCTCCATGAAAAGGTATGCCTGTCCTAACAGTGGGTGTTGTGGTGCAGCCGTAAGGCCAACCCCTACTGGCTCATTCCTTTTCCAGCAAACACTGAGGACCTGGTTGGCAGGCCTTGTGCTAGGCTCAGGGCTTTGGTGGAAAACCAGACAGACACCCTCACAGATGACCTAGGCTGCCTTCTTAGAGGTTTTACACAGCTCCCCACTTGACCCTCTGCTGTCAGCGGCTCACCCCTGGATAGGGGCAGAGCTTTTCCCTGCTGCCTCCACTCAGGGGCTGGGCCAGACCTGGGCCTGAGGTCTCCTCGTGGCTATGACTCCAGGCCCCAAATGACGCCAAATGCATGGCTGGCTATGGCACTTTCTGCCGAAAATGAAGAGGACAGGCAGGTAGGAGGTTCCCTGACATCACAGAGGACACCCAACGCCAGGGTCCCTCTCACTGGCCTTTTCCTGAGGTCTGGCCCCCATGCCCACTTCACCTCCCTTTGCTTTCCTGCAGACCCACCGTCAGCTCAGCTCCAGAGGCAGGGTGGAGGGGGCACGGTCCACCCTCCTTCCCCATCAGCACCTAGAGGCTCAGAGTTCTGGGGGTGCTGAGGGCGGTAGGGTCATGCCTGGTGCTGCTGCCTAGCCAGATGTTCCCACGATGGAAGAACAGTCCCCCCAAACTCTTGGCAATCTGTGGGGAGCCAGGCTGGCTCTGGAGAAGGACCTTGAAGCTTCAGCCAGAGAAAAGGCAAACCCAACCACCCAGAGAATTCCCCCTTCCCCCACTCACACTCTGCAGAGGCGGAATCTGTCCCCGGGTTCGCACCAAGCCTGCTGTTTTGTTTATGCCACAATTGATCTGCCATCCCAGTTTGCAGAGAGCAGACACTTGGGGGCTTTATTATGCCACTTTGACAAAAGCTGTGAAGCTCATTCCCACAGTCTGTCTGGTGCCGCCTTCGCAAATGGGGCCCCAGTGACAGGGCCTCTGGAGTTCAGCTCTGAGAGCCTGGAAGTGAGATGGGGAGGCCAGCACTGATCTGTCTCAGGCCCTGGGTGCAGCCTCTGTGCTGGGCACTGGACATGTCCTCTCACCCGGTCCCCTCAACCATCCTGAGAGGGACGCATCATCAACCGCAACAGTGCAGGCAAGGGCATGGGCTGAGTAATATACTCAGCAAGTTACTGTTTGTGAGCGGCTGAACTGACTGTGCTGACCTTTTTCACTGCACCAAATGGGACATTTGGGTTCATCATCTGGGGCAACTTTTCCCACTAGCTCTGCAGTGTCATCTGGTGGAGGGGAAATATAATTTATAATCTAATCTGAGATACTTGACAGCAAATAATTACCCCAGGACAACAGGTGTAAGCCACAGCGAATCCAAGCAACTGGGATGCATGATTAAAATGCAGATTCCAAGGTGGGTCCCACTCCAGAGACTTATTTAGAATGGCCCAGGACTCTGCATTTTAACAAATGTCCCCTGATGATTCTAATGTGAATGGGCTAAAACGCTTCCTTTAAGAAACAATATAATACTCTATCGTTGATGACCCTACTGGTTGGAATTGGCCCAATTTCAAATATTTTGATTTAAATTCCCTAAACCTTTTTTTTTCAGCTTTATTGAGTTGTAGTTGACATATAAACCTGTAAGATATTTAAAATATACATCATAATGATTTGTTGGTTTAAATTTCAAGTAACATAAAACCCTTGTTGTGGACACTGCAGCTATCTCCTTTAACCATCACCCCACCCCACAACCCTAAGTATAGCAGCCAAAGAACTGACCCAACAGCTAGAGGTGGGTTCCATTGCTGCTGCTGCTGCTAAGTCGCTTCAGTCATGTCCGACTCTGTGCAACCCCTGAGACGGCAGCCCACCAGGCCCCGCCGTCCCTGGGATTCTCCAGGCAAGAACACTGGAGTGGGTTGCCATTTCCTCCTCCAATGCATGAAAGTGAAAAGTGAAAGTGAAGTCACTCAGTCGTGTCCAACTCTTAGAGACCCCATGGACTGCAGCCTACCAGGCTCCTCTGTCCATGGGATTTTCCAGGCAAGATACTGGAGTGGGGTGCCATTGCCTTCTCCCGTGGGCTCCATTAGTCTAGTCCAATCTGGAAAATCCAATCCCTTACTATAACTGGTTGGAGGATGGATGGGCCTAAGCCAGTCAGTGTGGGGCATTTTCATGGCTACAGGGTTTGGCTCAGGGATGTGACCAATCAGATGAGAGGAGAGTTTCTCTGACAGTTTCTGGGTCAAATGCTTCTCACCTTTAAGAGTGCTGCCCTGGGTATGGAAGGAGGAGGAGGTGGCCCCAGAAGTGGCTGGTGGCCATCTGTGGCCATGAGGAGCCAGCTTAGATGAAGCTGACACTGCAGGAGCCTGAGTCACGGTATCCTGAAAGCCCTAATGAACTGTCCAGTCAAACGGGCCCATGAGTTTGGGAACCCCTTGGGAGTAGGGACCCTTATATCGGCAATTCGGAATTATAGATTATATAGGCTGCTCAGGTTTGAATCCTAGCTCCACTAGGATTTGTCCTTGAGCAAATTAACGTTTCTGTGCCTCCATTTTCTCATCTGTAAAGTGGAGATGATAATACTTGCATTTTTGTACTAAACTGAGTCAGTACATCTAAAACACTTAGGATAGTGCCCAGCTAGCACACTGTGCTGTGCTGTGCTCAGCCGTTTCAGTTGTGTCTGACTCTTCACAACCTTGTGGACTGAAACCCGCCAGGGTCCTCTGTCCATGGGATTCTCCAGGCAAGAATACCGGAGTCAGTTGCCATGCCCTCTTCCAAGGGATCCTCCCGACTGAGAGATCGAACCAGTGTCTCCTGCATTGTAGGCAGATTCTTTACTGCTGAGCCACTGAGGAAGCCCTTGCCTAGCACATTAATAAGCGCTTATGAAGTCTTCTTTCTATTCTCCACAGTGGACAAGGGAATCATGTATAAATTAGGCACTGATAGTTACTTGTTATTGAATAACTGAAAATAAAAATTTCAAGAACCTCTCCAGGATGAGAGTTAAATATCAGGGAGAGTGAGAAAGCTGAGGTCAGGGGATCAATGGGCAGAGGAGGGGAAAAGACCCATTAGGACTCCCAGATAAACATGAATTTCAGATAAACAAATGAACTTTTTAGTGTAAGAACATCCCAAACATTGCATGGGCCATATTTACACTAAAAAAAAAAAAAAAAAGATTCGTTGTGTTTCTGAAATTCGTATTTAACTGGGAGTTCTGTATTTTTATCTGCTAAATCTGGCAGCCCTACCCATGGCCTACTTGTCTGCTGGGCACACTCCTCTGGGAAGCATCTTCCAACATCCCCCTCTCCTGGGATCCTTCCTGAATGCTGGAGGAGGGGTAACAGGCTCACTTTAACACTCAAGGGGCCTAAAGCTCACACAGAGCTGGGCCTTGCCCAAGGCCAGGCCAGCAGCCGGGTCTTCCAGCACCTCTCACTCTCCAAACAGGAAACAGTGGGAGATGTGGGATGGGCTGTGGGGCAGAGGCTGGGGCAGCCTTCAGGCTGCTCTGTGGTTGGAGCTGACACTGACTTGGGGAGAAGGTAGGAAGCACATGGCCACACTCTGTGGAGGCGGGCTGGACACTTGAGAGGTGAGACTTAAGATTCACATAAGCCCCAGGTCTCGGAGAAGGCAATGGTACCCCACTCCAGTACCCTTGCCTGGAAAATCCCATGGATGGAGGAGCCTGGTAGGCTGTAGTCCATGGGGTCGCAAAGAGTCGGACACGACTGAGCGACTTGACTTTCACTTTTCACTTTCATGCATTGGAGAAGGAAATGGCAACCCACTCCAGTATTCTTGCCTGGAGAATCCCAGAGATTGGGGAGCCTGGTGGGCTGCTGTCTATGGGGTTGCACAGAGTCGGACATGACTGAAGCGACTTAGCAGCAGTAGCAGCAGCAAGCCCCAGGTCTGGAACCTCGAGGCTGCCCATGTCATCCTTCTCCAAGTCCCTCTCCTGAGGAGGATAGCCGAGCAGCCTGGCCAAACCTTCTGGGAGGGTTGAGAATGAAAGGAAGGCTGGAAGAAGTTATTAAAGCATTTAGTGAGGAGTGGAAACATGGGATATATGATAATTATATTATCACATAATAGCTGATATGTATTGAGCCCTTACTCTTTCTAAGCACTGTGCCAAAGCTTCATGTAAATCAATGCATCCATTCTCACAATTCAGTGAGGCACTGGGTGTCATTCATCCTAAGGCATAGCTATTTTCCTCAAGTTTCAACACCTCTGAAATCAGGATGCACCTTACAATTGATGACTTAGTTTATTTGGCAGCATTCAAAATTCTTAATAGTATACATTATTGGTGCATCTATAATTGCTGGTGTCTTAGATTTGATGAACTACAGTGGGAATTATTTTCATTCCCATTTGTGAGATTAGTAAACTGAGTCACACTTAATAAAGGCACTTAGGTTAAATAACTTGCACAGATCACAGAGCAAGCAAGTGACAGAGCCCAGTGTGAAACCAGAGGAAGGAGTTTGTGATGCACTAAGAGTCAAACGCAGGAGAGTTCAGACAAAAGAGACATAGGCTGCTTTTGGTTAGAGCAGCAGTTCTTAACTCTGGCTTCAAAGTGGAATCGCCTGGGAAATTTAAAATAGTCTCCAGAGCAGCTTAGGTCAGAAGCAGGGCTGGTATTCTGCAGCGACTGAGAGAGTCTTATGGAGGAAGAGGTATTCATGTTTAGTCTTGAAGTGTGGATGGGACTTCGAGAAGGAGGAAGTTAGAGACCTGGTGTGCCCTGCTGGGAGAGCGGTGTGCATGGGGCCAGAGTAAGCGGCTGGGTCCAGCCTGGCTGGCTCCCATGTGCAGCTTGCTGTCCGGCCCACGGACAGCATTCAGGAACTCTTGCTGATGGAGTGGGTGAACCTGAGGCAGAAGGGGGAGGGCAAGGCTGGGGACCCTCCTGTCCACTTTGTACTCAGGCTGAACCTGCGGGAGCTCTGTGGCAGTGACAGTGTCACCTGACACCTCTAGAAGCTTCTCCGTCATCTGGGCATGGCATCCAGCAACATGTCTGGCCTTGTACAACAGAAACTCACAAACTCTGACACACTCGATTTCAGCTTTGGAGAAGGTGGTACCTCCCCCCAGCGCAGGAACCAGAGCCTGAAGCCAGCCCAGAGCGGATGTTGACACTCACTTGGGACAGCTGAGGACACGGTGGCCCCGTGAGGTGAAGGGACAGAAAGTTAGTGGTGGAGTCGTCTTGGGTGTGTGTACAGTAGAAACCCACAAACTCTGGAAACATCAAGTTCAGTGAGCCTCCCTTCCTGCAGGCTTAGGAAGGGCCAACATCGGCTTTCTTGGAGAGCTGAGGGCAGGGGCTGTGGCGTCAAGCTCTGGCACCTCCACTTGCTAATGGGCCGACGGGGACACGTTATTCTCCCTCTAAAAATCGCCTGATGACTGCCTACCTCGTGAGGTTGCTGTGAAGAGTGGATGAGGAGGTGGTTCCCTCGTGCCTCCCACGGCGCCTAGAACGTGGCAGGCGCTCAAGAAGCTGCGAGCTTAACTGGGAAACACACAGGCGAGGCTGGCCCTCACATCACAGCTGAAGAGCTGCAGGTGGAGCAGGGCCCGGGTGAAGTACGACTAGGCATTTCAGTGGCAAGGAAAAGCCCCCGTACACACACCCAAGACGACTCCACCACTAACTTGCTGTCCCTTCACTTCACCAGGCCTCCGTGTCCTCAGCCATCCCGGGTGAGTGGCAACATCCCCTCTGGGCTGGCTTCACGCTCTGGTCCCCATGCTGGCGGGGAGGCACCACCTTTTCCAATCCTGAAATCAAGTGTGTTAGTGGGGGGAAGGGCTTGATCCTGGAAAGTGGGCCTGTGGTGGAAAAGCAGACACTCTGGGAGCGACATTTGCTGGCACTTGTGTGCATGTGCGTGCGTGCTCAGCCATGTCTGACTCTTTGCCACCTCATGGACTGTCGTCCGCCAGGTTCCTCTGCCCGTGGTATTTCCCAGGCAAGAATACTGAAGTGAGTTACCATTTCATCCTCCAGGGGATTTTCCCAACCCAGGGATCGATCCTGTGTCTCTTGTGTCTTCTGTACTGGCAGATGGGTTCTTCACCAGTTGAGCCACCGGGGAAGCCCACTGGTACTTGAGGATTTGTCTAAATTGTAAACCAGATGGAAGCTGGTTTAGAAGCCCCTGAGGGCTCAGTGCTGGTGAGGGCTTGGCGCCGCAGCGGAGCGTGGGGCTGGCCTCGTGCTAGAAGCTCCCTGTGTGCATGTGCTGAGCTGCTCAGTTGTATCTGACTCTGCTACCCCATGGACCACGCCAGACTCCTCTGTCCCTCGGATTTCCCCAGGCAAGAATACTGGAGTGGGTTGCCATGCCCTTCTCCAGAGGATCTTCCTGATCCAGGGATTGAACCCCCATGTCTTACATCTCCTGCATTGGCAGGCAGGTTCTTTACCACTAGCACCACCTAAGAAGCTCCCTGACTCAGGACACAGAGGCGACACAGAACACAAGTCCTGTGGAGAAAGTGGGCCCTCTCTCACTCTCCTGTTCGCTTTTGCTTGTCCTTCGGGGGCCTTTGGGATGACCTTTGCTGAAAGCAGGGGGTGTGTGGGGATGCCTGAGAGGGTCTGGGGCTTAAAAAAAGTAGGCTGAACCCCACAGGCTGCAGGCCATGGATTTTTAACATTAGAAAAGTTTCGGTAATCTGGGAGTGATGGACACGTGACCCCAAGAGTCGGCTTTGAAACTCAGTGCTGTTTCTCTTGCCCGTGGGGCTAATTGAACCTGCCCCCACCATGCGCTTCATCTGTGGGATTAAGGTTTTTCTCTCCTCACCAAAAATCATTCAGCAAAATGAGTTATTAAAAGCCGGTTAACTACGCCTGCCTCCGGGACGCTCCCGCTTAACAACCTCTCCTGGGGAGCAGCTGTCAAGCTGGGGCCTCGGAGCTGCAGGGAAGATGACTCATTTACATAGAGCCCGTCCTCTGTCCTGCCCCCCTAGATCTGTCCCTGTCTCTCTGATGACTAATCCTTTCCAGGGATGAGCTCACTGCCCCTCCTGCCCACCACAAAAAGAGCAGAGCCCAGAATTTAGCCTTAGCCCAGAACTGCAGGAGAAGACTGACTCCAAGGCCAGGGAATGCAGGAACAGCCCCTGATGCAACAAAAGTCTGGCTAACAACAGCCGGAGGTGGGGCAGTGAGGTGAGGAAAGCCCTGAAGCCCACGCAGCCCCGGCCTTACCCCCCCGAACCTCAGGGTCCCCACTCAGGGCTGTGGTGAGGCACAGGTCACCCCCCAGAAGGGCGGGTAGACCCGCTGTGGGGAGAAGGCAGGTCCCTCCACCCAGAAGTGTCCATACACCGTCAACTGAATCACACTTCACCGCCAATCCTAGATGAGAGAGGTGCAGATTCTTTTTTAAAGGGAACCTGTGGTAGTTCTGTCAAACTGTCCTCTCACGCGCACAGTTCCAGTTCCTCTCAGTTAATTCAGTTTTTATTCATCTGGAGAAGCATGTCCTCCTCCCCACCCATGCAGCCCAGAGCCACATTTGAGGGGGGTCTCTGCACCCAGGGGAGACATGGGGAAGGGGCTGCTTCTCAGGGCTCTGAGTCCATCTCGCTAACTCTGGTCCCCAAACCTGGCCACCTCCCAACACCTCTCCTCACAGGAGGCGGCCTGCGTGGCTGCCCCAGAGGAGAAAACAAGCCAAGAAACCACAAGAAAAGCAAACTGCACCTGAAGCTGCAGCCAGGTCCAGCTGCCGTGTACAGTGGAGCAGGTCCCCGGGCAACCGTGGGTATGCCGCGCTGGCCCGCTGACATGGCCCCTTGCCTCAGGCTGGTAGACCAATGTGAACGTCTGTTAGGGCCTGGCTGGGTCAGGAGGGCCCAAACCTGTGGCCCCTGCACTGAGGCTCAGTAGGGAGGGGCGCATCCTTCTCCAGATGCGGGGGGAGCCATCCCCGCTGCACATTCAGCTCTCGGCTGCCCTGCAGGGAAGGGAGGTTGATCCCTGGCTCACGGGAAGGCAGGGTGGAGCGATGGATGTCTGGAGCCTACTCTATGCCCCGAACTCTGCTGGTGCTATCACAGATACATCCCCAGAGCAGCTCCTGGGTGTGGCGGGGGAGTGTGTGACTTCTGGTCATTATTCAAGTGTGGAAACCAGGGCTCAGAGAAGTAAAATAGTGCCTGAAAGAACACCCCCAGCACTCAGGCCTCAAGCCCCACATTCACAACTCTTTCCATTCTGCCTCTTGAGGCCTGACTCAGCCTTTGGTTCGGAGATTGTGGCTGTGAGTTTGCTTTGAAACATGCAAACAATCATACCATGCAGGAGGACTGGCTGTGGCCAAAATGCCTGCCCTGGGCCTATGGCATGAATCCGTACCAGATCCCAAGCAATGAGAGACAGGGGCTGGGGCACAGAGGTGTTGAGGACCTTGCTGAAGGTCACAGAAATTCCATCTCAGGCCCACCAACTCCAAATCCCACTTTCCTTCCCCATCACCTTGTGTTAACCCCCTCGCCCCATTTGCACAGAGAGGCCCTGATGACTTAGGACCAGACTTCTGGTTTTTTGGAAATATTCTGTTCCTGTCCATTCTGAACTTTGTCCCAGACCCAATGCACTGAAGCACAGCTCTGCCCAGATCTCTCTTCTGCTTACATTGCAATGAACTCCCAAGTGATAGGAAGATCCAGAATTTCTTAGACTTAGATTCAAGGCCCCGATTAACTTTTCTAGCATCATCTCTCTTTGAACCTTCTTCTTCAGGGGCATAGGTCCCCTCACTGATCCATGCACACACATTTTCATTTACCAGGTAATTACTAAAATCCTGCTTCTTAATGGACACCACATCATGGGGATATGAGGTGAGCAAGGAGGGCAGAATCCCAGCTTGAAAGAAGCTAGTGTCTAGCAAGCATACCATGAACACTCCCTTCTTCGTGCCTGTGCGCCCACTGGTTCCCATCTCTGAAAGTCTA
Source organism: Bos indicus x Bos taurus (assembly GCF_003369695.1). Classification (NCBI taxonomy): domain Eukaryota; kingdom Metazoa; phylum Chordata; class Mammalia; order Artiodactyla; family Bovidae; genus Bos; species Bos indicus x Bos taurus. Next base: position 29,649,995 of record NC_040086.1, read on the forward strand.
CAATGACTACTTTCCTTTTCTGTTCACCTACCTGAATCCCATTCATCACCTGGCAGCACTTAGCTCTCATCAGGCATTTAATTATGTGCTAATGGCCTCTGTACTATTGACTATGGTCCTGGAATATAATTTCATCTTGTGTGTTTCTGTGTTGCCTTGCCAATGAGGACGTGGCCCATGTCTTAGGTTTCGTCTCATCCTTCATAATGCAGGGGCAGAAACTGCAGTTTGTCTGGTGACCACCAGTAGGTTCTGTACCAGAAATGTGGTTTCAATCTTCATTTTAGTTAATCTACCTAACATGTTTTTGAGACCTGCCATGTGCCAGGTATGGGGGTGGGGAAGAATACTCAGATGTACAATATTGCCCATACCCTGCTGCCAAAGGTCACCAGGAACACACCTGCAGCTCAACAAAATGGAATCTATTGACTCATAGTAACAAAAGAGACTGTCTGTCATGGGGATCTGGGGTACTCATTTAGGATTTGGCCTTGAGTCAGGTGACTAGGGGAGGACTCGAGAAAGCAGGGCTTTGCTCTGAACTAGAAGCCACCAAAGCAGGAAACAGAGGATAAGTCTAGGCTTGAGTATCTTGATAATTGTTACCTAGAAGGGGGGGAATAATGGAGGAAAGCCAAAGCTGTGATTGATAAAGAAGTAGCAGTTGCTCATGTTAACCTGATGGGGGTGTTTGGTCATTTCTGTGGTTTGGATGATGTTGCTATTTGGTCTGTGTTCAGACATGTTGGTGAGTGGTCTCATTTTTAATCTCTCTCCACCTTGGCCACAAGGTGGCCTTGGCTGCTGTAGATGTCCTGGGAAAGTGCTTGGTCAAGGTCCAAACCCCATCCCCACACCGTGTTGCTGAACTGTGAGTTCCAGGTTGGCTCCTGACTCTCAGAGGTTGCCTTTGTCTTTCTCAAAATAGTTCTGCTCTAAGTGTTCCATAGACGCTATTTCTTTAATTAATTCCTTCCAAGTTTCCCAATATATTGGCTATGTATGTGTATGCATGTATGCCCGCACGTGTATTTAATTCCATAGGTGAAACATACATCTAGATTGTGAAAATATGGGTGATTTTTATTTCTATTTTCTTCTGTAATGGTGGTTTAGTCCCTAAGTTGTGTCTGACTCTTGTGACCCTGTGGACTATAGCCCACAAGGCCCCTCTGTCCATGGGATTTCCCAGGCAAGCATACTGGAATGGGTTGCCATTTCCTTCTCCAGGGAATCTTCTCAACCCGTCTCCTGCATTGCTGTTATAAATATTTCACATTTCCTTGTGATACAAAAGTGGTTCAAAAGTATGGCTACTTTTGAAACCATAACTTTTTTCCCAATAAGCATTGGTTTTTTTTAATTATTTAAAAAAATGAATAAGACCCACGTTTTCAAGAGAATAACCATGATACCTTATAAAAATAACAACATGGGAGACATCATGGGATGCCAGGAAACAAAAGAAAAGATCTGAGTGGGCTTCCTAGAGAAGCAACAAAGATGCGTTACCCAAGCAGGTGGAGGCAATGGGAGACAGTCTTGGAGGTCTGGGTTGGAACATCTGTTCAAGGGTCATGTGGATAAGACTTCCCAGGAAGCATGTACAGTATGAGAATGGGGGCCCCTGGAAAAGGGGCTGAAGAGGAGCCCGTGAAGGAGGCTTTCATTCAGCCAACAAATAGTGACCGAGGGCCCATTATCTATCAGGCCCTTGGGCTTTATAAGTGATCCAGACAGACAAAGCACCCTGTCCTCACAAGGTTTACATTTCAGCATGGAATATGGATAATAAACCGTGAGCATATTGTGTAAGTAAACTGCATGGTATACTAGAAAGTGGCAGTGTTATGGAAAGAAGAAGAAGAAAAGAGTTGGCTGAGTGGGTGGAGAAGCCTGGGGGAGGGAGGAGGTGGTTTGTGGTATTAAGTAGGGTAGTTCAGCACAGGCCTTATTGAGGAAGTAACAGCTAATGAAAAACTGGAAGGAGGTGACATCTACGGTAAGGGTGTTCCAGGCCAATCAACAGCCAGAGGCAAGGAGGTGGGGGTAGGGGAGAAAGGAAGAGGGAAAAATAAAGGAAACACAGGACAAAGAGATTGGTCATCAAATCTCTTATGGACACTCTCTGGACAAAGTTTCAATTACATAAATGCCCCAGAATATGAAAAAAAAAAAAAACCTATCACTCTCATTTTATTTTTATTATTATTTTTTTAATATTCATTTAGTTGGCTATACTGGGTCTTAATCGCAGCATGCAAAATGCTTAGTTGTGGCATGTGGGATCTAGTTCCCTGACCAGGGATCAAATCTGGGCCCCCTGCGTGGGGAGCATGGAGTCTTAGCCACTGGGCCACCAGGGAAGTTCCTCATCTGACTTTAACATGAGGGACAAAGAGGTAAACAAGTGGTTTTATAAAAAGAGGAAGAAATGCAATAAATATTCAACTAGATTCCAAGGGACATCTGAGATGCTGAATATAATTTTTTTTCTCTATGAGCAAAACCTCCTGCCATTTTAGAAGGTATTAAGATGGTAAGAATAACCATCAACATTTTTTAATATCTCTGGACAGTGTATAGAGCAAATTTTTATGTCTTATCTCATTTGGTCATCATGATAACCCAGGAAAGAATGTCATCATTGTCTCATTTTATAGATGAGGAAATTGAATCCATGAGAGATAATGTGACATAAATGGCATGTGACTCCCTCGAGTCTGAGCCTGTCTCCGGTCTCTCAACCCCATCTCTCAAGCCTATAATCTTTCAGTTATAACAAGGGAAATATTTGAGGGCATGTCAGTTTATATTTTGAGTACAGTGTTAATATATGCTCTATCAATGTTTACCTACTAAAAATTTTACGTGACAGTTATAAAAGAAAAGGCCAGTCTCTCTGGTTGCTGTGATGAGGCCGTCTGAAGCAGCAGGTCAGAGAGTCCAGTTCAGAGGTATCAAAGAGGTGGGGTTGCCCAGAGCACGACAGTAGCCCAAAGGGAGCAAAGAACAGAGGCCAAAGAGAGGCCACAGACTTGGCAGAAGGCATGGAAACTAGAGGAGGAAGCAGGAACGAGGGGGTGCTCAGAAACTTCCCAACAGCTCCCCTGGGCTTTGGCAACTGGGAGGAAGCTGGCTGTACATGTGAGGGGAGGGAGACAACCTCATGAATGCCAAACTGCAAGGGGCTGCCGAGGTGCTGAAGAGGGAAGAATGAATGAAGGCCTTTGAAGCAGCATATGAGAAAAGCTGGGACACCCACACCTGGGAAGACCAAGGCCAAGGTCAAGGTCAAAACAAGCACTTCACTTACTTACCTCAGGGAGTGCTATGGACTGAATGTTTGTTTCCACCCACCAAATTTCATAGATTGAAATCTTAACCTCTAATGTGACAGTACTAGCAGGTGGACTTCCCTGGTGGCTTAGAGGGTAAAGCATCTGCCTGCAATACAGGAGACCCGGGTTTGATCCCTGGGTCAGGAAGATCCCCTGGAGAAGGAAATGGCAACCCACTCCAGTACTCTTGCCTGGAAAATTCCATGGACGGAGGAGCCTGGTAGGCTACAGTCTGTAGGACTGCAAAGAGTCGGACACGACTGAACGACTTTACTTTCACTAGGAGGCGGGGCCTTTGAAAGGTGATCAGATGAGGGTGGAGCCCTCATGCATGGGATAAGTGCCCTTGTAAGAGGGGTCCCAAGATCTCTCTTTATCTCTCTTTCTGCCATGTGAAGACACAGAGAGAAGGCGGCCATCTGGAAGCTAGGAATTGGCCCCTCACCAGACATCGAATCTGCCAGCACCTTGACTTTAGACTTGCCAGTCTCCAGAACTGTGAGAAAGAAATACTTTTTAAACTGCTTTGTCGGTGGCATATTTGTTATAGCAGCCTGAACGGACTAAGACAGGGAGGCTGAGTCAATTGCTAGGGTATCCAAGCACAGTGGCCTTGGAGTGGATACTCCCTGGCCTTGGAGTCAGAGATCTGGGCTGTACTTAGTGCCCAGTGCCCACTCAGAGCTCCTGGCCATGTGTCCATGTCCTCATCTATGGAATGGAGACAGTATTACCTCACAGGACAGCCACAGGGATTGCATGGGGTGGCTCCCACGGGCAGCAGAGTGCTTGGCACAGAGTAAACACTCAGTAAGTATGCTCATTATTAAGGTTACACCCCCTGCAGAGGGCCAAGAAGGGAGAAGGCTGAGCTGGGCAGGCCTCTGTCTAGGAGAACGCATGAATGATGGACCTAAATTTTCACAACTGCATGTCAGTTGGATTTTGCTTCTAAGGCATTTGCTCCCTATCTTGGTCCACTTGGGCTTCTATAACACAACTCCACAGAGCAGATGGCTTATAAACACAGATACTAATATCTGACAGTTCTGGAGGCTGGAAGTCCAAGATCAGGTCACTGGCAGGTTCAGGTCTGGTAAGAGCCCTCTTCCTAGTTCACTGACAGCAGAGTTTCGCTGTGTCCTTGCATGGTAGAAGGGGCCAGGGAGCTCTCTTGGGCTTCTTTTATAAGAGTACTAATCCCGGTCATAAGGGCCCTGCCCTCAAGAGCTGATCAGTTCCCAAAGTCCCCACCTCCTAATAACAACACCCTGGGGGTTAGGTTTTAACATACAAATTCGGGGGTGGGTGGGCACAGACACTCAGACCACAAACACTCAGCAGTCCCTCACGCGTGCACTCACCTGGTCACTCACTTTTATAAAATCATGAAGTGCGTACCCTGTGCCAACCATGAGGTGCTTGCTGTGCCAAAGGGCTCAGTGTCTGGCCTGGGATGTGGGAGGGTACAATTACCCCAATAGGGGCTTGAATGATAGTCCAGAGACCTAACACAGTAAGTCCCCTCTTGTGGAACTCTGTGCATTGATGGCAGGAATGTAAAGTGATGGGAACTTTATGCTCCTTGTGGGAACTCCAAATGCCATTTCTATATTAAGTCAGGTCATCAGAAAATAGCCACCATGGACCACAGTATCCCACTCCCCACAGAAATGCATTCACTGTTATTTAATGTTTTGCCTCATGCCTTTAGGAAGGGATGGTGGAAATATCTTTTTGAAGACCATGTCTGTATCTTTTGCAAAACCACAGAAAAAAATATCGTTGCCCATGTCCCTTATTTAAAGACTTGTGAGATTCATTTCTCCTTGAATTCAGGATCTAAAGTTTGGCTTCCTAGGGGCACTTGTCCACTTGCCTCCTTTTAGTGAACCCTGAGCTCCATTTGCCTCTTGATAGAGCCAGCACAGTGCTCAGTTGCTGCAGGTCTCTAGCATGTGGTACATCTCTCATCAGTTCTTAATTATTTTTAGTTCCCTTCCTGCCCACCCACCTGTCCCCTTCTTCCTGTCCACAAGATCTGCTGAGCACCTGTGAGCAAGCACCATGCTAGGACACAGTGCTGCCCTCTTAAAGAGTGCAGTTCAGCTTATTCTAGTTTTATCACTCAAATTTGTTCAAGTCCTTTGTGGAATTTTAAGCTGGCTTTTAGGCATATATAATAAGCAACAGCAATTTCCAGAAGTGTCTGAGTCACAGTGAAAAGTGAAAGTGAAAATCGCTCAGTCGTGTCGGACTATTTGCGACCCCATAGACTAAAGGGTCCTTGGAATTCTCCAGGCCAGAATACTGGAGTGTGTAGCCTTTCCCTTCTCCAGGGGATCTTCCCAACCCAAGGATTGAACTCAGGTCTCCCGCATTGCAGGTGGATTCTTTACCAGCTGAATCACTAGGGTAACCCCACCAAATACATGGGATCTCTTTCTCTAAGCTGGTGTTTAAAATACAGGCCAACTGTCTGTCACACAGCAGGATCCTAAGATGTTTTAGTCTACAGGCAGGGTGATGGCCACAAGGACCTCTTATCTCCCCCAGATTTCATATGTTGAAGGCTCCAGTATCTCAGAATGTGACTGTATTTGTTGATAGGGCCTTTAGAGAGGTAAATAAGGTAAAATGAGGTCATATAAATAGACCCTAATCCAATATGCAGAGGATGAGATGGTTAGATAGCATCACTGACTCAATGGACATGAACTTGAGCAAACACCGGGAGATAGTGGAGGACAGAGAGGCCAGGCATGCTGCAGTTCAAGGGGTCACGGAGTCCGACACGACTTAGGGACTGAACAACAACAATCCAGTATGACTGGTGTCCTTATACGAGGAGATCAGGACACAGACATGCACCAAAGGAAGCCCATGTGAGGACACGGTGGAAAGGCTGCTATCTCTACGCCAAGGAGAGAGGTCTCAAACCAATTCTGCCGATGACCTTGATCTTAGAGCTCTGGCCTAAGAATTGTAATTTTGCTGTTTAAGCCACCCAGCCTGTGACACTTTGTTTGGGCAGCCCGAGCCAGCTAACAGCCCATTTGCTGGGCTGCAGAAGCCCTGCATTGCTGCACCCTAGCTTGTTCTGTTTTCTGCAGTAGCTGAGGCTGCAGAGAGCTCAGATGCAAAGCTTAGTTTCTGAGCCCTGATCGGGAGGCTGTGTTTATATTTATCCTGCTAACGGCAAGGGACTGTTTCTACCCACAGCAATAACCTCCTGGGGGAGCTGAGGGCAGCCAAGGAAACAGCTGCCTCTGTCAGGCCCATTGGGTCCCTCCAGCAGGGCCCACACACTCAGGCCCCACGCTTCTGAGCTGCCTCCTCCCTGCAGGCTCTCTCTGATGCCTGGCTCTCCTAACCCCTACACCAGGCTTGGGCTCCCAGGCCAGAGCTATTCTACCTGGCATCCATGTGAATTGTGAGGATGCAGACTGCTTCTCACAACCTCTCCAGAACATGCCCAGACCAAAGACTGGTGCCTTTGCAAGCAAGTCGTGATGCTAATCTCACTTAGAATCTTTTGATCTGCAGTCAGGTGGGTTATCCATTGCACCAGCCTCACTTAGATTCAACACAATACCAGGTACTTAATAGGTACTCAATGAACAGAATAAGAAGGGTTCGTTTATTTTTTTCTCTTCATAAACTGTAGTGCCTTTACCACCCGTTCTCCTGACAGCCCTGAGGGGATGGTCTCTTGGGAGAGGGTCTCAGCAACCCTGGGCTCTTCTGGGGTCCTGCAGCCAGCCAGGAGCCTACAGGAGGTTTCAGTTGGGCCCCTGGCCATACTGCACAGGTTCCAGTTTTATTTGCAAGAACAGGGACCACTGAGACCCGCTGCTGCACTGGGATTCTTGAGTTCCTCAGGGAGAGTGTAAGGTGAGAGCACCAAAGTCAGAGGGATGCTGCTGCTGCTGCTGCAGAAGATCCAAGCTTACAGGAAACCAGGGCACCACAGGGACACGTAAGAAAAGACAGGGAGGAGCTGATGGGTTTTCAGTGCTGGCTATAGAAACACTTTTTCTGGTGGATAAGTCTACATGACATGTGAATGTTTGCTCTTTAAAGGAATTATTTGAGATGGGAACTTTACTTGAGCAAGGGTGTCCCTGGAATTATGAAAAGAAGATCTGCCAGGGCCTCATCACCACCACGAATAGTCACAACCCCTCCATCAGAGCACAGATGACAACCTCTTTTTTTTTTTTAAGCTCCTATCACTGCACTGTGTCATTTTCCTTATGAGGCTTCTGTGGGTTTATGGTTTTAGAGGTCATTTTCACAGAATTTATCTTCCTTTTTCCCAAGCATCCATGATTGGGGGACTACTATCCAGTTTTTAGATGCACAGTCTGAGGCTCAGAAAGGCACGGTCCAAGGCAAGTAAGTGGTTGAGGTGGTGTCAGAATTCGGCTCAGGGACCCCATGGTGGGTGGCTCCCCTTGCAGGTTTGTGACCATCTGGGGCTTTCAGAGCAGAAACCTGTGGGAAGCTCAGCTGGCCCACTGGATACAGCTGCCCCCTGGCTGGACAGATGTCCCACAAGGCAATGGGGTGTATTCCCCCTGGTGTGTGCCCTGCTGGCTCTTTGGGAGAAAGGACGGTCAGGAGATTCTGGACACTGCCCCTGGACTGGTCTTCTGGAAGCTGGGCTCAGGTGCAGAATGGCTCGTCTTTCCTCTTGCCCTGCTGCTGTGGTTCTGGGGATCTGGAGAAGAATGTTCAACACTTCTTTTCCTAACTGGAGGATAACTGCTTTACGGCGTTGTGTTGATTCCTGCTGTACAACAACACAAATCAGCCATAAGTGTATATATAGCCCCTCCCTCTTGAGCCTCTCTCTCAGCCACCCCCCACCCTACCTCTCTAGGTTGTCACAGAGCAGCAGGCCGGGGTTCCCTGTGTTGTATAGCAACTTCCTGCTAGTTATCTATTTTATTTTATTTATTTATTTTTTTTCTGCAGGGTGGAGGATCACCCAGAACTTCCCCAGCAACTTCCCACCCAGACATCATAACTGAACTTTAACGTTTCTCTCTGAGAGCCAGTCTCAGAGACTATATAAAATAGTTATCTATTTTATACATGGTAATGTATATTTGTTAATGCTACCCTCTCAATGTGTCCCTCCCTCTCTTTTCCCTTGCTGCTGCTGCTGCTAAGTCGCTTCAGTCGTGTCCGATCCTGTGCGACACCAGGCTCCCCTGTCCCTGGGATTCTCCAGGCAAGAACACTGGAGTGGGTTGCCATGTCCTTCTCCAATGCATGAAAGTGAAAAGTGAAAGGGAAGTCACTCAGTCGTGTGCAACCCTCAGCAACCCCATGGACTTGCAGCCTTCCAGGCTCCTCCGTCCATGGGATTTTCCAGGCAAGAGTACTGGAGTGGGTGCCATTGCCTTCTCTGCTTTCCCCTTGATGTGTCCACAAATCCACATTCTATGTCTGTGTCTCTATTCTTATCCCGTAAATAGGTTCATCAGTACTATTTTTCTAGATTCCATATATATGCCTTAATATATGATATTTGTTTTCCTCTTTCAAAGTCTATTTCCCATCCCTCTGCCACGGAGTGCAGCACCATCCACCAGCTTCAGTTCTCATAGCTCTTGCGCCACTGATGGGAGCAGGGCACAGATCCTTTTCATAAAGGGGTCTCCTGGGAGCAGGCTCCCCCAGATGTGGTGTGGAGTCCCCAGGGCCTGCTCTTAGGTGGCAGCAAAAGGCCATGAAACATTCGTGACACCACCAATTTTACCTCTTTTTTTCAGACTGACTCCTCTATCTCAGAGGAGACAGACCTTGACCCTGATGTCGGACACACAGATATGCCTGAACCCCATCTTTGCTGCCTCAGCCCCCCACCTCTCTCTCTCGACATATACATGGCATCCCGGGGATAAAATAGGCCAAAGGAATTCTCATCATTATCAGTTCTCAGCTGGTCTCAGCCTGTCCCTCAAGGCCACACAGCTCAGGGAAGCCCCGCATCTCTATACAAGCTCTTAAAGGCAGGGCTTGCTTACTGATAGCAGCACCTAGGAAAGCCTTTCTTTTTCACACCCTTCCTCCCCAGGCCTTAGAGATGGCTAGCCCCATTGTTCTCTGTGCTCTTACTAAAACACATCACTCCCGTGTACTTTCCTGTCTGAGTAACTCATAGATTGCAAAAACTATAATTTCCTGGGATCTGTTTTAAATGCCCTTTGCTGGCAGACGTGGGCTCGGCATGAGTTCTCTGTAATTTTCCAGCCTCTTAATGCCCCCCCTGCAGCTAACATGTACCATGCACCAAACATAACCCACCTTCTTTCCACCCACCAGAAAACCCAATTACTCACACAGTCTTCAGCAATGCCATCCTGAGGGTCCCTGGCTAGGCTGTGGAGGAGGGAATGTAACTGTGCTTCTGAAAAACTATAGCACATCCTCTCCAAGAAAAACTATGTGTCCAGCAACAGGAATGCTTGAAAAGTTTATTCCTACATCATATGCACGCATGCATTCAGTTGTGTCTGACTTTTAAAGACCCCATGGACTGTAGCCTGCCAGACTCCTCTGTCCATCGGATTTCCCAGGCAAGAATACTGGAGTGGGTTGCCATTTCCTTCTTCAGGGGATCTTCCTGACCCAAGGATCAAACCCACCTCTCCTGAATTTGCAAGCTGGTTCTTTACCAGCTGAGCCACTGGGGAAGTCATTATATATATATAAGTATATAAAAAGCAGGACCCCCAATTTTTTTTAGGATCCCAAATCTTTGTCCAGAAAAAAAAAAAAGACTTGTAGTGGTTCTATTTTATGGTGAAAATGTGGGGATTTTTTCAGGAGTTCTAATTGGCATATATTATTTTAATGAATTATAGACGATTCATTTTGTCATTATTTTTTTAAAGTCAGGGTCTGACAGCATGGTAGGGTAGGAAGTCACACATCTGTGAGCAGATAAGGCCATGATAGGTCAGAGGTGGGTGGTCAGATGACCATAAGCAGAAGCTAAGAAATCAGGATGGGCTCTGCAGAGGAAGTGGCTGTTGCATGGCATGGATTAGGGGGAAGTACAGGGGGATGGATGGGGGAAGGTATTCTGGGCAGAGGTAATATAATGAGGTAACGTAATGAGGTACATAGTATCTGGTCTAGTTTGGCCAGAGCTGAGGGTGCAGCAAGGAGAACCTTAATCCTTCTCGGGGTTGGAGGGACTGGGCCCAGTCTGTAGAGCCCTGACACTAAAGGAGGTTCCCTGGAGGAAAGCAGGGAGCCTGCCAGCAGAGGATAGGCCCTTTGGGAGGCTTGGAGACATGTCGATGTCTTTCCCCAATTCAGTCATTTATTAAGTATCCTTTATATCTCTAAATTCCTCATCATTCAAGGGGCACCAACTCTGCCGTCCAGGGGGTAGGGTGGGAGGTGGGTGAAATGGCAGAAGCCGCAGGGCCACCTGGCTTAGGATCTCAGTTCTGTCACTCTCTGGCTCTTTCATCTGAGAAGGCCATTGAACTTCTCTTTGCCTCGGTTTCCTCATCTGAAAAGTGAGGGTATGAATGGTACCCACTTCCACAGCAGGTGATGAGGACTGTGTAAGATAAAGTGTGCAAAGCACTTAGCATGGGGCTTTGAAATGTTGACCAGTTGTACTATTAGAGAACAAGGAACAGAGTTTCTAAAGATAGGGCATAAGGAAGGATGGAGAAGAAAAAGGTGGGAGAATGAGTAAAAGACAAACAGAAATTTCGATTTCTCTAAGCTCCTTTTTGTTTTCTCGGGGAAATAATTTGCTCAGGAGGCCAGCTCACCTATTCTATGTGCTCTATTGTGGGGAGGAATCCACCTGACAGAAAGAGAAAGAGAGAACTCTGGACCAGACCAGACAGGGAAAAGCTGTAAAGCTAGCAGCACTTGAGGGTTCCAGGAACAGCCCCTCCCCTCATTCAAAAACCTCCAATGCCTTCAGAGGGCCTAGAGCCACGGGGCCCAGTCACCTGGCTTGGACGCCTATGACTGCAGTTACTGCAAAGGCAGCTCAGCTGTCATGAGTTTCTCCTATATTTGTACTATTGGTTTCTAAACATATCAAATGATTTTATGATGGTGAAAAGATGCGTTTAAAAGTGGTATTGAATTAGTTCAGAGGGCTTTGTGTGTCAGAATGTATTTTCCCTATCGAAAGTGTAGTCGCTCAATCGTGTCCGACTCTTTGCTACCACATGGACTGTAGCCCGCCAAGTGTCCATGGAATCCTGCAGGCAAGAATACTGGAGTGGGCTGCCATTTCCTTCTCCAGGGGATCTTCCCAACCCAGGGATCGAACCTGGGTCTCCCACCTTGCAGGCAGATTCTTTACCATCTGAACCACCAGGGAAGCCCATTTCCCTATTAATGAATAGATATTGGAAGTATATGTGACTTCTGTCAGACGGGTTCTGTAAAAATATCTCTAGCTTTTAAAGTGGTCCTCACACTTAAAAAAACATGGCAGACTTCTGATTTAAAATGATCATCTCATCACCTGATCTTATCTATTTTCCCTCCTAAGAATCTTTTAAAATGATAGTAAAGGGATATTAAGGCTCAAACACTGAAAGGGGCAGAGAGATTTCCTGTGGATGAGGAATTTCAACAGACTTTAGGAAGGTGGCCAGCAGGAGTGAAGGGTGACTGGCAAAGGTGGGTGCTGCTCAGAGAGGACGACAGCCAAGGAGGGGAGGAAGATGAACTGTCCCATAGAGCCCTGGGGAGACATGGGTCTGAGCAACACCACACAGATCACACTGCCTGCTTGCCCACTGACCTAAAGAGAAGCCTGAGTCCACAAGCCCCACCTGTGCCCACTGAGCTACCAGTCAGAGTTGATTCTAATTCCTAAATGTGAGTGGGCAGCCACAGTTCAGACATCTGAGATAAGCCTGGGACCTCTCCCTCTAGCTCAGTCCCACCTTTATCTTCGAGACCACTAAGGCTTTGTCTTCAGATCACTTCTCTTCTGGGTATCAGCGAGCACACTGTAGGATCTTGGCTGTATATTGAAATTACCTGAGGAATTTAACAAAATATGAATTTCTAAGTCCCACCCCTGGGGAGTATGATGCAGTTGGATTGGTGGTGGAGGGTGGGGTGGGGGGAGGGGTATCAAGACTTTCAAAAATTCCCCAGGTAATTTTTTAAAAATGTGTTTATTTTTGTCTGCACCGGGTCTTTGTTGCTGCACTCGGACTTTCTCTAGTTGTTAGGGGTAGGGGTTACGACCCCCTGCGAGTAGGGGTTCCTTGTGGTTGCAGTATGCAGGCTTCTTATTGTGGTGGCTTCCCTTGCTGCGGAGTATGGGCTCTAGAAGCACATGAGCTCAGCAGTTGTGGCCCATGGGCTTAGTTGCTCCATGGCGTGTGGAATCTTCTCAGACCAGGGATTGAACCCATGTCCCAGATGGATTCTTATCCATCGTACCACCAGGGAGGTCCTCCCCAGATAATTCTAATATGCAGCCAGGGTTGAGAACACTGTCCTTGTTGATATTTGGTAGGGCTTTAAATAATACTATAGAAGAGTGGTTCTCATCCCTGCCTGTACATTGGAATCATCTGGTGAACTTTTAAAAGTATCAGTTCCCAGGCCTGATCCCCAGTGATTCTGATTGAATTGGCCTAAGGTCAGGTCTGAATACTGATTTCTTTTTTTGAAGTTTCTTAAGTGATTTAAAAAAATATTTATTTGACCATGCCAGGTCTTAATTGCGGCATGTGGGATCTTTAATCTTTCTTTGTGGCGTGCAGGATCTTTAGTTGCAAAATGCAAACTCTTTGTTGCAGCATGTAGGATCTAGTTCCCTGACTAGGGATGGAACCTGAGGCCCCCTGTAATTGGGAGCCTGGATTCTTAGCCACTGGACCACCAGGGAAGCCCCTTAAGTGATGTTAATATTGCTGCAGACAGGGTTAAGAACCAGTGGTCCAGAGACTCACAAATTCTAAATCTGCATCTCGGTTCCAACTGCCTGACTGACATCCAATTTGAAGTCAAGAGACATCTCAAAATAAATATTTTGAAAACTGAGCTCTTTATTTTCCCTCCCAACCACCCTCTTCTTCGTTCTATTAAATCTTTCCTTATCTCAGTAAATGACAAGTCCATCCTTCCAGTTGTTCAGTTCAAAAATCTTAGAGTCCTTTTTGATTCTTTCCTTTATCTCATACTCTGTATCTGATCCATGAGCAAATCTACCTTCAAAATAGATCCAGAATCTAACCACTGGCTTTTTCTTCAGGCCATGAGGGAATAACTGGATCCAGATTTCTTTCCCAACATAAACCACTAGGAAACTGGACAAAATTTATGAAGTAATTATTTTCAGGCCCTGGAAGACAGGTAGTACAAGATTATGGTCCCTGAGAGAGGGAAACAAACAGGGTGAAACTTTTGATTGCCCTGGTATTCTGCTTGGATGCAGTTTGCAGATAGCAATAGAGGGAACAGGGATCCAGAACCTAGCGGTCTCACTGAAGGACAAAGCAGCTTCCAAAAAAAAGGCAGACTTGCAGGGTAGCAGACTAGAGAGGAAGGAACTACCAAGAGAAAGAGCTCCAGAAATCTGTGCAGGGGTTCCCTGAGTCTTCGGCTGAATAACAGTCAGTGCAGGTATAGGGTGAAGCTCCTCAAGACCAAGATGGGGGTGGCGGTGAACGACTTCCAGGAAAGGACAGTTGCCAGAGAGCTGTAAGCCAAATAATTCCCAGAGCTCTCATAGAGCCAGGAATCACCTGAGTTCCTGGGTGAAGAGGCTTCAATAAACACACGAGGAATTCCACTAAGCCCTAGAAAGGGTATGCCCTAACACTGTGGCTAAATTAGTCCCAGAGAAAAGGCTCTTTTAGACCTCACTTTAAAAAGCTTAAAAACAAGCCTAGAAAAGATCAAACTTACCCATAAGCAGCTTAACTGTCTGCCATAACAGAGTCTACCCCTGTTTAAAGGAGGACAGCATAATCAACCATCAAAAACGTAAAGCTCACAATATTCTGGTCTCTAATAAAAAAGGATCAGACATACAAAGAAGAAGGAACATGTAATCCACAAAGAGGAAAATCTGTCAACATAAACAGACCCAACTATGGCAGAGATTAGGGAATGAGCAAAGACATTTAAACAGCTATTATTAATATATTGAATATGCTCAAGGATTTGAAGGAAAAGATGAACTTAATGAGAGAAATGGGAAAAAATTGAAAAGAACTAAGCAGAACTTCTAGAGATAAAGAATATAATATTTGAAAGAAAATTTCCATTGGATAGGATTAATACTACGTTAGACACTGCAGAAAAAAAAAAAAAAACTTGGACATATTAATAAAAACTATCCAAAATGAAGCAGTGAGGGGGAAAAAAAGACTGAAAAAACAAGAAAGCAAGAGCCTCAGTTACCTGTGAAACCGTATCAGGTAGTCTAATATATGTGTAATTGGAGTCCAAAAAAGAGATAATGGAAGTAAAAAAAGACTATTTGACAAATTTTGGTCCAAAAATTTTCAAAGTTAATAAAACTTATAAACACACGGATCCAAGAAGCCCACAGTAGGGTAAACACATACAGAAAACTCTGCGGAGGCACATCACAATCAAATTGTCAAGGGAATTTTCTGGCAGTCCAGTGGTTAGGACTCCATACTTTCACTGCAGGGGCCATGGGTTTGGGGAATCCCTGGCTGGGGAATTAACATCGAACAAGCTGTGTGGCCAAATAAATAAGTGAACAATTTTTAAAAGTCAAATTGCTGAAAATCAAGAATGAAGAGAAAATCTTAAAAACAGCCAGAGCGGAAAAGGGCACATTATTTAAAAATCAGATCAGATCAGTTGCTCAGTGGTGTCCGACTCTTTGCGACCCCATGAATTGCTTATTTAAACATAAATGAATATAAAAATCACAGACTTCTTGTCAGAAACTATGCAAGAAACAACCTTCTGAATGATGAAATTAAAAAAACAAAAAACAAAACAGCCCTTTAACCTAGATTTCTATGTTGTTGCTGTTGTTCAGTCACTCAGTCGTGTCTGACTCTGCAACCCCATGGACTGCAGCACACCAGGCTTCCCTGTCCACCACCATCTCTTGGAGTTTGCTCAAACTCATGTCCATAGAGTCAGTGATGCCATCCAACTATCTCACCCTCTGTCATCCTCATCTCCTCCCGCCTTCAATCTTTCCCAGCATCAGGATCTTTTCCAATGAGTCAGTTCTTCACATCAGGTGGCCAAAGTATTGGAGTTTCAGCTTCAGCATCAGTCCTTCCAATGACTATTCAGGACTGATTTCCTTTAGGATGGACTGGTTGGATCTCCTTGCAGTCCAAGGGACTCTCAAGAGTTTTCTCCAACACCACAGTTCAAAAGCATCAATTCTTCAGTGCTCAGCTTTCTTTATAGTCCAACTCTCACATCCATACATGACTACTGAAAAAACCACAGCTTTGACTCTATGGACCTTTGTCAGCAAAGTAATGTCTCTGCTTTTTAATACACTCTCTAGGTTTGTCATAGCTTTTCTTCCAAGGAGCAAGCATCTTATAATTTCATGACTGCAGTTACTGTCCACAGTGATTTTGGAGCCCAAGAAAATAAGTATAGATTTCTATACTTAGTGAATATATCTTTTCTGAAAGATCTAATCACTCTTCTTTGACACTGCCCATCACACTCTTGTCCAAGTCACCATCATCTCTCAACTGGAATATTTCAAAAGCCTCCTAACTAGTTTCCATGCTGGTCCCCTATGCCTATAAACTCACTGCATTCCTCTTTCTCACAACCCTCCTAAGGCTCTCATTTTACTTAGAGTAAAATCTCAAGGCCTTGCCATGGACCATAGACCCTGCATGATTTAGTCCTTGGCTATTGGCTCAGATGGTAAAGAGTCTGCCTGCAGTGCAGGAGACCCAGGTTCAATCCCTGGGTCAGGAAGATCCCCTGGAGAAAGGCATGGTAACCTACTTCAGTATTCTTGGCTGGAGCATCCCATGGACAGAGGAGCTTAGTGGACTATAGTCCATGGGGTCGCAAAGCGTCAGATACAACTGAGTGACTAACACACATACATATTGCTCTGAGTTCACATTCTAACATTCTCCCACCTGACCCTTCTTCACACACTCCTCCAGGTACACTGGCCTCTTTGCTGCTTCTCCAACAAACCATGTGAACTCCTGCTTAAGGACCTTGACACTTGCTGGAATAATCTTCCTCCAAGCAGCCACACGGCTTGCTCCCTTGCTTCACCCCATGTCTTTCCTCAAGGGTCATGTCATCAGAGACCCTTTTAGATTACCCTGTCCAAAAAAGCACCCCTACTTCCATCACTCTTCATTCTGTTACCTTATTCTTTTAATAGCATTTATCACTGTCTGCCTTTTACTTATTTGTTGACCGACTGCCTCCTCCAACTAGAATGTTAGCTCCATGCAGCAGGGACTTTGTCTGCTTACTCACTGATGTACATAGAATGTGAAATCAGTAACACACGTGCATGCATCTCTACCTCAAGTTTGTTCTGGATTCTTGAAACATAAAAACATTTTTGTCCCAGTTCTGGGTAAGACAGGTCATTGGTTGAAAGTTCAACTCTAACCACAGGCTTCCCTGTGCCTAGCTCAGAGGGGCTGGGAGGAGCTCTAAACGACATGTGTGTCACTGAAGTGGCAGCACTCGGAGGTTGAAAACCCTGGGAAAATTACAAGGGAGAACAGCCAGGGCCTTGCAGATGTTGGCTCACTCAATCACATTATACTGAGAACTGGGCCTTTCTCTGCAGAGTCTGCATCAGCTCTTTCCTCTTCCTCAGCCCTGGGGAGAGGGGAGGGTCAGGAGCTAGGACAGAATTGATCAGAGTACTCAGCTCCTAGTTGAACTTAGAGTGCCCTTCAGCCATAAACAGCTATAAAAGAAGAAGAAATTTTATGGAAAAACATTTCAGTTCAGTTCAGTTCAATCACTCAGTCGTGTCTGACTCCCTGTGACCCCATGAACCACAGCATGCCAGGCCTCCCTGTTCATCACCAATTCCCAGAGTTCACCCAAACCCATGTCCATCGAGTTGGTGATGCCATCCAACCATCTCATCATCTGTCGTCCCCTTCTCCTCCTGCCTTCAATCTTTTCCAGCATCAGGGTCTTTTCCAATGAGTCAGTTCTTCACATCAGGTGGCCAAAGTATTGGAGTTTCAGCTTCAGCATCAGTCCTTCCAATGAATATTCAGGACTGATTTCCTTTTTCAGTTCAGTTCAGTTCAGTTGCTCAGTCGTGTCTGACTCTTTGCGACCCCATGAATTGCAGCACACCAGGCCTCCCTGTCCATCACCAACTCCCAGAGTTCACTCAGACTTATGCCCATTGAGTCAGTGATGCCATCCAGCTATCTCATCCTCTGTCGTCCCCTTCTCCTCCTGCCCCCAATCCCTCCCAGCATTAGAGGCTTTCCCAATGAGTCAACCATCAGATGGCCAAAGTATTGGAGTTTTAGCTTTAGCATCAGTCCTTCCAAAGAACACCCAGGACTGATCTCCTTTAGAATGGACTGGTTGGATCTCCTTGCAGTCCAAGGGACTCTCAAAGAGTCTTCTCCAACACCACAGTCCAAAAGCATCAATTCTTTGGCACTCAGCTTTCTTCACAGTCCAATTCGCACATCCATACATGACCACTGGAAAAACTATAGCCTTGACTAGACAGACCTTTGTTGGCAAAGTAATGTCTCTGCTTTTGAATATACTATCTAGGTTGGTCATAACTTTCCTTCCAAGGAGTAAGCGTCTTTTAATTTCATGGCTACAGTCACCATCTGCAGTGATTTTGGAGCCCCCCCAAAAAAATGTCTGACACTGTTTCCACTGTTTCCCCATCTATTTCCCATGAAGTGATGGGACTAGATGCCATGATCTTAGTTTTCTGAATGTTGAGCTTTAAGCCAACTTTTTCACTCTCCTCTTTTACTTTCATCAAGAGGCTTTTGAGTTCCTCTTCAGTTTCTGCCATAAGGGGGGTGTCATCTGCATATCTGAGGTTATTGATATTTCTCCTGGCAATCTTGATTCCAGCTTGTGCTTCTTCCAGCCCAGCATTTCTCAGGATGTACTCTGCATATAAGTTAAATAAGCAGGGTGACAATAAACAGCCTTGACATACTCCTTTTCCTATTTGGAACCAGTCTATTGTTTCATGTCCAGTTCTAACTGTTGCTTCCTGACCTGCATACAGGTTTCTCAAGAGGCAGGTCAGGTGGTCTGGTATTCCCATCTCTTTCAGAATTTTCCACAGTTTACTGAAAAAACATTTAAAAAGATATAAACCAGGGATTTAGAAGAAGATGAAGGTGATGCTGACAAAGATGTCATGAATTAAGCTCACTGCTACACACTAACGTCCTTTGCATTCAGGCCAGCCTCCCTCAGTGCCTTTCTCACCTGCTAGACACAGAAGCTGCCCCCAGCAATCTCTGAGCAGTGGTTGGGGGTGGGGAGGGCTACCCTGTTGAATTCTGCTTTGGAGGAGGGGCTTTTTCATCCAGACTCAGCCTGACTTCACTCTCTACCTTCTGTACAGCTGCAGCATCCTCAACTCCCTTCCTCCCATTATTAGACATGAATACAAATCTCCGGATGCATCACAGAGATCCCCAGGCCCACAGTTAGCCCTTTCCCTTAGATCTTCACGTGTAACTTTGATGTCAAGAAATTGAGGAGGAACAGAGGATGAGAACCAAGAGTGGCAGGGGTCATATTGAGTCATGTTGAATGTCAGTTACTAGACCCTGCCATTTGGCTCCTGAGAACATCTCTCATATTTCTCATGCTTCCTCTTCTCCTTTCCAAAGGCCACAGATAATTGGCCTGGCCCTTATCGCTATCCACCTCCACTCAAATCACTCTGCACACAAGTATTTAGCATCCGGGGCTGCCACATTAACAAATGAACAACACTTACTGACCTGTTATGTGGCCAATTACGTGGGTCCTTCCCACAACCGCATAAGAGAGATGTCATTGTGAGAAAGATTTGTACACAGCTGCTAAGTTGGATGTGCCAAATTCTGCTCTTTGTCCACAGTGCATACACCAGAGCTATCATATATCATGAGCCACTTAGAGCTAATGAAGAAATAATACACACTGGCAATCCCTTTGAATGAGTTTGGAATCACATAGCAGTTCAGAGATGAATATTACAAACGCAAGGATTTGCCACCTTAGAGACACATAAGCTCCCCATAAACTGAATGGGACAGCTGGTAGTGGGCTGATTTAAATGTTAAAGTGAACAGCCAAAACAAGGGACTTCACAATTATCTGGTTGTTTCCAGGCCGTTTACAGACCGACAATTTAGACTAACTGGATTGCCTGATTTAATAGCATAACTATATAGTGACTAATCAGCCAGAATGTTCTTCTCAAACACTCATCATCGCATTATACTCCTGCTCAAGAACGTGTATCGGCCCCTTAATGCTCCTCACGCCAAATCTAAGGCATTTCTGCCCAGCTTTCAATATGACCTCTGATAAGACCTAAACCTACTAAGCAGTTTTACCAGTTGCTCATCCTCAACATGCCTAAGGCAGGCCGGTCCTGACCTCCCGCACACTGCTCCCCCAGGCCTACCACGAGAGGTGGCATCAGACACACGGGAATGAGCAAAGGATCTGGGCTTCAGCTTTGCCACTCGCTGTGTGATATCAGCCAAATTACTAATAAAAACACTAACTCATATTAAAGTGTTTATTAAATGCCATGGCCAGATGAAGCACCTATATTCATGGTCTCATATAATTCTCCCAACAACCGTGTGAGATAGACACTGTTTTATTCCCCTTTTGTAGGTGCTAAAACAGAAGCTTTAGAAGTTTGTTCGTTTAACAAACACCAGGTGCTGTGCTGTGCACTGAGAATATAACAGTAGATGAGACAAGACCTCTGTTCTCATAGAGCAGGGAGTGGCTAGAGGCCATGCAATAAACAAGTAAATACAGGAAGTGGATGACTTAGGAAAGTGGTATATACCCTAATAAGACAGCAGTGTGATGAACTGCAGCTGGGGGAGAGTGGGCGGCACTATCGTGGTCAGGTGGTTAGAGAAGGTTCCTCAGGGGTGACGTTTTCATTTTAGATGTCGAGGCATGAATGTCGTTGAGAAGTCAGCTATGCCGAGGGGACATCTAGGGAACAGGGCTCCAAGCAGCAGAAACAGCAAATGCAAATGCAATGAAATCTAACAAGTCTAATTTGGCCACAGTGAGCTGAGCAAAGGGGAGAGCAGTACCAGTGAGGCCCAGAGGAGGCAGGGCCAGGTCACTCAGGGCCATGTGGGTCACGATGAAGAGACAGATTTCCTGCAACAGGAAGTCATTGGCAGGTTTCAAATAAGGGAAGGACTTGACTGATTCATACTTTTAAAGATCTCTTTGTGGACTTCCCTGGTGGTCCAGGGGTGAAGAATCCGCCTTCCAACACAAGGGACATGGATTCAATCCCTGATCGGGGAACTAAGATCTCCAACATGCTGCGGATCTTAGCACACCACAATTGGAGAAGCCTGCGCACTGCAATGAGGCAAAAAAAGAAAAAAAGATCTTTTTGGCTGCTGTGTGGAAAAGAGGTCAAAAAGCAGAGAGGAAGCTGGAGGATTCGTTGGGAGACTGATTTGGTTGTCCCAGCAACATATGATGATTGTGATCAATGTATCCCAGTAGTGATAGGCATGGAGACAGGGGATGGAGGTGGGGAAATGTTGACCAAAACCATCAACCAGGCACAGTGACAACCACTTTCTGAGTAGTCTCACAACAGGAGGTCCCAATAAGGAACATGGTGTTGCTGTCCAAAAAACTAACCAGAATTTGGGAGGCACCAAAAGAAGGAGGAGATAGCCAGATTCCCAGATTCCTTCACACTGGAATCCATCCTGGCTGAGGGATGCATGTGCCACCAGGAAGGACCCTGAGTCAGACCAAATATGGGCACAGGCAAGATGAGTGGCCTGAGACAATCCGGAAGCGAACCCCATCACCATAAAACCTGAGGCTCTGAGCCACGTGGCAGAGCAGTTCTCCTGGGCTCCTTACCCTGCTGCTCTCTAACTAGGTGCCCCTTTCCAATAAAGTCTCTTTCTTCATCAGCACATGTATCTCCTTGGACAATTCATTTCCAAGTGTTAGACAAGAGTCCACTCTTGGGCTCTGGAAGGGGTCCCCCCTCCTGCAACAAAATTGGAGCATATTTTGCAGATTGAGCTGACCCGATTTGATGATGAATATGGAAGATTAGAGAGAAAGGAATCAGGACAGCTCCTCACGATGGTGCCAATGGTTGAGATGAAGAAGGCTGGAATAGAGCAGAAATCAAGGGTTCTACTTTGGTCTTCTTAAGTTTTGATACATACTAGATCTCCAGGCAGAGATGCCAGTTAGGCTGTTGGACCTCCAGTCTTTTGAAGCATAATGTGGAAGATTGGGGTTATTCATCTAGAAGTCATCAGAAGATAGATGGGGTTTAAAGCCAACAGTGTTGAAGGGGCTCAAAGAATGTTACCCCAAAATATTCAACGTTGGCATAAGGATTACTCTGAGCTAGAGGCAATAGAGAAACAACAGATGCAGGAAAAGCTCTCTACCCTTCCCCTTTAAGCCCAAAGGTAAGGTATAAATTTTCCTTTGTGAAGGTGTCCCCCTCCTCTCAACTATAGCAGGAAAGAAGAACAACTCTTAATCACCAGAGACACTTCTCACCCCAAGACTGCAAGAGATGGAGTCTGCACAACAAAGCTTACTAAAATAACCCTTACCTTCCATTGAAAAGGTTTTTTGAAAGTGTTAGTCACTCAATCATGTCCTATTCTTTATGACCCCATGAACTGTAGCCTGCCAGGCTCCTCTGTCCATAAGTTTTCCCCATATGTTTACCTTCTCACAGCCTATTGCTCCTAGAAGCCCAAACCCCTGTCTCTTCCTTATAACTTCTCCACAATTTACAGCTTTGTTAAAATGGCATATAAGCCCCAGGCTTAATTGCTCTTTCTTTGGGTCTTCAATTCTTTTCTATAAAGGCCTCCATATGCATACATAATAAGCCTTTTCTTATGTTCATCTCTTTTATCAATTTAATTTGCAGTGCTCCAGGTTTAGAACCTAAGGGGACAGAATAAAAAAGTTTTCCTGTCCTACAGGTCGAGTGACAAGGTCTGGAAAGAGAATCCAGGGAGAAAGGGACCCTCTAACAGTAAGAGAGCAGAGAGGAGAGGTTTCAGCAAAGGAGACTGGATGGCAGCCAGTGCGGGTCAAGGAGTGCATGGTGCCTCAAAAGCCAAGAGAAAAGAGGATTTCAAGGAGGAATGGCCAGTGGTGTCAAATGTTGCTGAGATGCTGAGTAAGATGAAGATAGGGAAGTCATCACTGGAATTATAGTAAGGAGGCCATGGGGGATCTTACAAGAGCAGACTCGGTGGAAATATGGGGCTGGACTCTGGTTTGAGGTGGATCCAGTGGAGGAAGAGAGATGTTGACTACTCTTTTGAGATGTTTTCCTGTAAAAAGAAGCAGCGAAATGGGGAGGCAGCTGGAGGATGATGAAAAGGGTCAAGGGAGGGGTCTATTAAGAAGGAAGAAAATACAGCATGTTTGCATACTGGAGGACAGACCATGGTGTGTGTAATGGCAAAAACAAAGTCTTTGAGAAAGCTGGACAGGATGAGACCCAGTGAGGCAGGCATTTGAAAGTGGGCAGTCCATCTGCTGTTTTAAGGGAGAGGCAGCTCCACATGATGAACGGATTTGGAGTTGTAAAGATGAAAGAGTCTCTGTCTGATTACTTTTATTTTCTCAATGAAGTGTGAGCAGAGAGTGAGGGGTGTGGGAGGCTAGGAAGTCAGCCTCCCTGGGAAGAAGACGAATAAGCGGTGAACTGACACAGTAGGAAGATAGGAGGAGGGTCTGCCAGGATGGAGTGTCTGGCTGGTCCCCAGGGTCATTAATTTAAAGTTGGACTGGTCAGCATCTTTGCATGATTTTTTTCTAGTCACGTGGAGCAGCTTGGGCACAGGTAAGGAACGGGTGGAAAGCTGGTATTTTGATGGTATCAGGGTAGGTATTGGAGAAGGCAATGGCAACCCCCTCCAGTACTCTTGCCTGGAAAATCTCATGGACAGAGGAGCCTGGAAGGCTGCAGTCCATGGGGTCTCGAAGAGTCAGACACGACTGAGCGACTTCACTTTCACTTTTCACTTTCATGCATTGGCGAAGGAAATGGCAACCCACTCCAATGTTCTTGCCTGGAGAATCCCAGGGGTGGAGGAGCCTGGTGGGCTGCCATCTATGGGGTCACACAGAGTCAGACATGGCTGAAGTGACTTAGCAGCAGCAGCAGGGTAGGTATAGGGACACAATGCAGGGAGAGAGAGGGGCAAGGAGGTTAAGGGTCCTCGCAGAGAGTGAATCTAAGCTGGGTTAGGAAAGAAATGAGGGCCCAAAGAAAATAATGGAAACATCAGAGTAGAGACTACAGATTTGGGATCCAAGGAATACTATATTGGGGCAACAGAGGATGTGAGCTGGAAAAGTAGGAGGTGGTGACCAGAAGATGGGCTTTGAAGGCAGTGCAGCTCACTAGTCATAGCTCTGAAGGCAGTGCAGTTCACTGGTCATGGACAGAACAGAGGACTTGCTGGAGGGGGATAGAGGAAAACACTGCTATAGATGATATGGTCAAGGAATGTGAGGCTGGGGTCTTGGATGGGTCATGCCTGGGAGATTGGACAGGGGTGGAGATGAAGGCAGTGAGCCGGACTTCTTAAGTGAGTGGCCAGAAGATGTTCCCTGGCAACCCCCCTAGTGAATGACAGAGCTGGAACCCTAAGGCAGGCCAGGGTCCTCAGCACTTGCCTGTAATCACTACACTATAAATGTATTCATTCTTAACATGGAGGCGCCTACAGGACCAGCCTGCTTGGCTGAATAATGCACAGCAATGAGCTTTATAATGCACTTTCCACATGTTGGGCATATGCTCTGTTGGTTGGACCACTCCAGCGGACCTGAGCAACTCCAGTCGGAACAGGGCACACCACTCACATCAGCTCTTGAAATCTATGCCTCTGAACTGCCCACTGGTCAAGTGTAATGTTTATGAATTGGACCAGAACCCCTTGACTTTAGGGACTGGGCTGCCTCAGAGATCTGGGGTCTGTGTAGCAATGGCAGTAAGGGGACTTGATGTGGCTGCTGGCTTCCTGACATACCGGCTGCATGCTGCATCTCACTTGAAATACACTGGTGTCCCTGGCTACTTACAGATGCACCAGAGTGAATCCCTCTGCAAACTGAAGCTTTCTTTTACAAAGTGAATCATCATCTGATTAAGTGGAGATTTTCGTATTTTACTTTTTTGTTAAACTGGTGTCTAAGTAAAGTTGAAAATCTTGGAAATGACCAATTATTCAAATTTATGTTCATTCCACAAGTATTCATGGAGCCCCTCCCTCCCATGTGCCAAGCCCGGTGCCAGGCATGGGGAGATGGAGCAGAGAACAGGAGAAAGAGGCTCTGGGTATGGGGAGGGTCAGGCCCTGCAGTCGCACTCAACATGGGCAGTTTTGTGTTTTCTTTTCCCTCCCTGGCCCGGGCTATCCCTGCAGCTTTTCTGGCAGGTCCTGGTGTGAGCAGCTCACCACGAGGCGTTCAGAATTCAGAACACTTGGCAGCAAGGGGATGAGATCGTGGCCATTTGGAAAGGATTAGGGAGAAGTCACGCGGAGTGCGATTTGAGGCTTATGTTTATCTCAACTGTAACTTTCCAGAAAGCTGGGACACCCCCATTCCAATAAAAGCTTTCCCACGTATTTTTAGAGGCATTGTGATGGTGCTCAGCTGTGTGGATGAGGTGGTTTTCTGGATTTGTGGAACTGCATTTAGTTACTTATAAAACTTCTGTTCAATTTATGAGCCAACATCTGGTTTCTAAGGGGTGTGCCATGGGCTAGTGATGGAGAAGGTAGAGCTATTGAGCTGAGAGACAGAATTCAGCAGGGCTTCCTTGTGGCTAGAAGCTGCAGTGATGGCCAGGGCCAGATGGGCCATCTGGGTTGGAGGGAGAGCTGGGACCAGAAGCCTGGCTTCATTGTTCAGAACTGAACTTTTCCCACCACTCCTGGGGCACTGGGGCTGAGGCTCAGAATCATCTGGTTTGGTTTCACTCCAGTAATTCTGCCGGGCCCCAGGCAGGGTAGGACAAGGACCCGGCTGACTCAGAGAGCCACGGAGACAGCACTGTTCGCCAGGGGATCCCCAGCCAGAGTGAGCTGGCTGTCTGCTGCACACCTGCCAGCCACTGAGAGATCGTTAAACCAGTGACCCAGCAGAAGGGCCAGTGCACAGCCAGCCCCTCTGGCTCCGCAGGGCGGGGGAGAAAGGCAGGCGCTGGGAGGTTCCTGGAGCCCAGCCCGCACCCAGCTTTTTCAACTCTCTTTTTATTATTTCCAGCAGTCCAAGGTTTTCAGTTACTCACACTCATTTATTCATTCCATCCATTCAACATACGTTGATTAATCGCCGACTTTGTGCCAAGCATTCTGCTCCATGATTTGCAGAAACTACCTCTTTGCTTTTCAATTATCTCCATCTCCAGACACGGTGCCCACTTCATAGTAGTCATTCAATGCATGGCTGCTTCCATATGGCTATCACTGTCATTAACTAGTGGTGATAAGCACGACTAAGACAGGGCTCCTGACCTGGAGGAAGGAGAAAGGACACCTACTGGGTTCTGGGTCCTGTGCCAGACTTTGCTACACCTTAGCCCACTGCACAGAGGCTGGCATTATTGCCAGGGAAACTGGCATCGAAACAGATAATGACCACGTGTCTTGGGGCAGTAAGAGGGGCTCCAAGAAGGTCTCACTCTTGTGGTCTCATCTGAGCTGCAGCTTGAAAACCAAGTTCATTTGGTGGAAAATGGAAAGAAAGGGAAGACCATCCAGGTGGAGAAAACAGTATGAACAAAGGCCTGGAGCCTAAACGCGCCTGGAATTCAGGGGTGGGCTGTGTGGGAGGGTGAGGTGGAGGGGGCTGGCCAGAAGTTGAGAGTGGCTAGAGTTGGGGGTGCACTGGTGGGTCCTAGGTTTCATGCATTCCCTCAATGTCTGAGCAGGTCTGCCGCTAAGACATGACCTTGGATAGTCCTGAGCTGGCCATGTCCCCAGAGTTTCCTGGCTGGTGTGCTCAAGTGCGGACCTTCGGGTTATTTGCTTTTCTGTTCCCACCTCTCCTTGGCCACTGCTGCTATCCCAAGTACAAGGCTGAGGGCCCTCAGGTCATGAGGTCCTTTCTTTGGGCAGGAGCTGGGTGCGATGGGCCCTGAACGTTCCCATCAACACAGCTCCTAGAGTTGTAGTGAGCTCTGCACAGAGTACCCTGCTCATCCACACTCTTGCCTGTCTGCAGCCTCCCTCAGAAAGGATGCGTGGTGGTGTGGGATGGAAAGCAGGCAGCCCTCGGCTCAGCATAGCCACTGGGGCTACAAGGAGCACAGCAGAACCAAATCCAAATCCCTAAACTGTGCCTGAGCCCTTGCTGACACAACCGCACATTCACCTCCTCTGCCCCCACTACTCAGCAGACCCTAGACTGGGCTGGGACTCGTCTCCCTCTGTGGCTGTGCGTGGCTCGGGGCAACAGAGAGGTTGTTGTGCAGTCAGGGCTCCTGAATCCTCTATCCTGCCCCTGATTCCTTTGCTGTGTAACCCTAGGCAAGTCGCTTAACCTCTCTGAGCTGTCTCATCATCTGTGAAATGGGAATACAGCATTCTCTTTGCTGTTCTGGGGTTTGGGGAAAGATTCCTGAGTAAACACAGGTAAAAACACTGTACAGGGGAAACATAACACGTGTGTATGGCGGGGGCGGGGGTGATAATCAAAGGGATCAGAGATGCTTCCGGTACCCTCTGGCTCCCCAGAACAAAGGCCCTGAGTCCTGGCAGGGTGGAGTCTGGAGAGGGAACATGCTGGCAGGCTCTGCAGCCTCGCCTCTCCTGCCCTAGACCTGGGGATGCTGTCTCCACCCATCGGGGGAGCTGAGGAGCCCCAGAGTGAAGGGAGTAGCAGCACCTGGCTCCCCCAACAATGGGGTGACGCCGTACTGCCATCCTACAACTGCCTCTCCGTACAGTGCCAACACCAGACCCGCCTCAGAGAAGCATGGTGAGGCCTGGCCTGAGCCATGTCTGGTCTCTCTGCTGGTCTCAGCTCCACGACCTCCCCCTAAGCCCAGGCTCTGCCAAGAGGCCCCAGCCCACCAAACACAGGGGGTGGGTGGCGGGGGATACAGGGTGGCTTCCCAGGGCTCTGCTTGAGCGATGAAGACCAGAGACACAGCAGGGGACACCGGTCTAAACCACCATTCGGTCACTCGTTCAGTTATTCACCAATCTTCTTTAAAAAGATCAAACAGCACACACACGAGGCATTAAAAATTCTAGTTGAAGACCCAAAGAAAATGCATTTTAAAGAGCACCCTCCCAGGTCAGTTATGTAACAGCATCAGACAGCAATGAGCCCCAGAGATAGTGGCCCATGAAAGGGTGGTAGATGCCACAGAGCAGGGGCGGCGAGACCCAGAGGGCTGGACACAGAACAGTGGGTCAGGGCTGAACTCAGCTTCCCTTTGCACAGGTGGCAGTGCAGGGCTCGCCCATGAGGCTCACCCTGTTCTGAGGGGCTGATGCTTTCTGAGGGCTCGCCAGGCACTGCACACACAGATTAGCTCCTTCTTCCCTTGTGGGCACCCATGGGCAGGGGGCATTGCTATCCTCACTTTTCAGAGGAGGAAACTGAGGTGAGAAGAGGCATGCCCTCTCACTAGGAGCGCATGGCTCGGAAGTGGCAGAATTGGGCCCGGGACCCAGTCTGCAGAGTTGGTGTGCTTAGCCTGCACTGAGTGCATCAGAGGATGTGAGCGAGCAGCCTTCCCAGATATGAGAACATCAGAGCGGAAGAGACCCAGGTGACCCCAGCACTCCCTACTTTTAGGAATGAAGACCCTGTGGCCTGCATGGTGACCAGTCCTGCTCTCAGCTGTGCAGCCAGTGAGCAGCAGTGTGGGTCTAGGCTGCAGTCCCTGACTCACTGCTGCTTCTTTATACCCATGCTGCGTCCAGTGCAGTCTGGGAACCAAGAATATGGGCATCTCTGGGAGCTAGTGAGGAATGCAGAGTCTCAGGGTCCTCCCAGACCTCCTGAAACCGACACCCGTACTATGATCAGAGCTAGTAATTCGGATACTGTCTTGATTGAGAAGCACTGCTCCGTGTGCCCCACCTTCTTGGTCGGCAGTATCTGTTACTGGGAAAATAATGCCATTGTGTCCAGACACTGTAAGACTTCGGCTACTGTCTGCTTTCTGTAATAGGTGGCTTGCTGTTTTTTGTTGACAAAAAGGTATAAATGCTTGGGGAAAGTTCTAGAGGATTCTTACAGTGTTATCCAGCTGGAATATTCTAGAGATAGGTATCTGCTTCATGTGGCACAGTTCTGGGCCAGTCCAGGCTGGGGTCCTTGGCCACAGTCAGGACCAAAGGGACGCACCCTCTCCGTCAGCTGGCTTGGCCCAGAAGTGGTGGCAGACATCCCTGGGAACGCAGGGGATAGGAAGGAAGAGGCTCCAGGTATTCCCTCTCTGTCTTTGATGGCTGGGAAGCTGTTCCTGTTTTCCTTCCTGCCCTTCTCCACTCACCCAAATTTCCCAAAGAAAGTGGCCCTCAGTAAAGCAGGGGAAGCTGAAGATGCTGAAGCCACTGCCTTGTTCAGGGCTCACAGCTCAGTCCCAGGGACTGAGCGCAATCTTGGAGAAAACCAAGTGGACCTGTGGCTGTTTCCATGGAGCAATTTGCTGGGTAACTGTCTAGTCTCTTCTAGGCTCTGTAGAGGTTGTAGGCTCAGCTCAGGAGAGATCAGACAGTCCTTCACTCCAAAGGGACTGGCCCCAAGAGCCATGAAGATGGCAGTGTCTCCTGACTATCAATTTCACTGCTGGGAATTCAACCCAAGGAGATATTGCATGAAGAGAAGGCCATCTGCATAAAGATAATCACTGTGGTATTACTCAAAATAGCCCCCCAAACTGAGAACCACACCCAGATACCCAACAATAGGGGTAGTAACTTATAGCACATCATTTAGATAGAATATTAGGCACTCATTAAAATTAGTATGTGCTGCTTCCCTGGTGGTCCAGTGGTTAAGAATCCATCTTACAATGCAAGGGATACCGGTTCGATCTCTGGTCTGGGAAGATCCCACATATTGCAGAGCAACTAAGCCCCTGCGCCACAGCTACTGAGCCTGCGCTCTAGAGCCCACAAACTGCAACCGCCGAGCCCACGCACCTAGAGCCCGTGCTCCACAGTAAGAGAGAAGCCACCACAAGGAGAAACCAGCAAACCACAACGAGGAGAAGCCCCCGCTTGCTGCAACCAGAGAAAGTCCACGTGCAGCAACGAAGACACACCGCAGCTAAAAAATGAATACATAAAACTAGGATGTGCAGGACATGTGGAAAGATGGAGACAACACTGATGATACTATAAAGTGTTAGACCAAAAGCAGCTCAGCTAAGCACTTGTCAATTAGTCTCCTCTCATTTTCCTACAAAAGAAAGGAGTGCAAGGGACCTTGCAAAAATGAAAACAGTTATATGAGAGCAGAGTATTATGAGTTATCATAATTATTGATTATTTACAATGTGCTGGGTCCAGTGCTGGTTGCTGAAGAAGGAGCAATGAATTAGAATGCATTTTCCTCGCTGTCCATCTAGAGTTTCAAATCTAATGATGGATTCCTCCTCCCAAATGTCCTTCAAAGTTGTCACAGTGTCATCTTCCAATTAAAAAAAAAACAAACTGATGAGAAAAATAAGCAAAGAAAGGTGCTCCTCTCCTTCTGGGTAATGTATTTCACTCCCGGCATCAGAGCCAGCTCCAGCTGGATTACATACATGTCAGAAGAAAACCAAACGTAAATGGGGTAGTGACATTTCGGTCTTATAATGTCTTAGTTTCCTTTGAAACAAAAACATTTTAAAAACTCCATGTTAAAAAGGAAGAAAAAAGTTAGAACTTGTTACTAATCTTGCAGTTGAATAATTAAGTATGCCTAATTCTGAAAGTAGCAACCTAAATTATTCAGTGCCAAAACTGACATCTCTCATACCTACACCATCCCGGCTAGAGCGGCATGGTTTTAGCTTTATAGCTAAAATACGCTGCCAGAAAACCTAATAAAAGGAAGCAAAAATATTTCTGTTTATATCAAGCTGCCATTTGAGAGAGACTTTTAAATATGTTCTTCCCTATGTGTAAATTTGACAGCAGTTGCATAATTAAAACCCCAGTGGAGAGTTTCCTTTTAATCTTTTCAAAGTAAACCAATAAAACATCCTTTAGGATGTGAAATGACGGATTCATACTCTTTGTATGTTTGAATATCATTCACCTAGGGACTGCCTCCAAGAATACTGTGTAGTACTAAAAGAACACCAGTTACTGTCTTTATCTTCAGGACTTCAAGTTATCATGGGAGATGCAGATAACAACATGCCAAAGGCGATACATGCATGGTTGTGAGTTCTGCTTGCTTAGGATTTTGTTAAATGGAGGAATGAATAACTGAATGCATTTACATTAAAACAAACTTGATTTCATCTCCTTGGGAATATGTCACAGAGCACAAATGGGAGAAATAATTGCCCAGGATTTCCGTTCAGTGTAAGCAATCAATATGAATAATTTAGACCACAAAGTGGATTTTCATTTTACTTGAGCTATTCAGACTGAATTTCTATTCAGCCTCAACGACCACTGAACAATCACTGGCAAATCTTCCCACTGGGTCTATGTTGCGTGGACACACATGTGTTTCACAATTGCAAATTACCTAGCTCCAGATATGGGCCTTGTTCAAGCCAAATGTCAGGACAAGTATTCCACCTCATCAGGACGTTTCATCTGACCTGAGTATATACAGCCACACCTGAATTTTTCTTCTATCTCTCCCTCTAGCTGAAGGCCCATTTCTGACACTTCTTTCCTTCCTCTATGCACACACACACACACACACGAACTGGTGCAAAAGAAGGCAGAGAGCTGGTGGCTACTGTTCTTGGACCAGAATTTACCCAAATGTCTCCTGCTTGCTAGCATTTCTGTCTCTGACCTTCTTGGTACTGGCTCTTGTCTTTCCAGCTGTCTAAGACTTGCCAGATGCTTCTTTCTAGCCTGTCTGACCTCTAAGATGTGTCTGATCCTTCAAGTTCTCTCTGGACTTCATTGTTGGCCTGACCAACAGACCAGTCCATCTGCTCAGCCCTGCTGCAGTGTCAGACACACACACACGTTGTTAAATACTTCAGCCTCAAACAAGAATGTGCCCACCAATTATATGAATGAAACTGGTAGAATAAACACAGCATAACTTGGATTCTGGACCCAGCTGAACACATAATTAACTGTGACCTGAGACACATCCCTTAACACTCTGAGCCACATGGGACTGGACCAAAGGACTCGTCCTTGTTCCAATCATCATTAGTGAGGCTAGCCAAGATGTGGCGCCCATGAACACTGCAATTCAGCTGCCCTTGTTGGAATATGCTTCAACCCTTGCCTTGTAGAATAAGCTTTAACCTTTCAAAATATAGCACTCAGGGCCTGATATACACATTATATCACAATATATCATTTATGGGATAAATGACGGCACAGTTTTCTACACTAAGGTCTAGACAAATCTGTTAGATGGGTCTACACAATACAAGAAAATGTCCACATTGCTGCATGGATCATGAAAGTGAAAGTGAAGTCGCTCAGTTGTGTCCGACTCTGCGACCCCCATGGACTGTAGCCTACCAGTCTCCTCCCTCCATGGGATTCTCCAGGCAAGAGTACTGGAGTGGGTTGCCATTTCCTTCTCCAGGGGATCTTCCCAATCCAGGGATCGAACCCGGGTCTCCTGCATTCCAGGCAGACACTTTAACCTCTGAGTCACCAGGGAAGCAAATAAAACTGAGTGCATGCTAATTTTCCTCTTCACTGGGTGAGATGGTAGATATCGAATCCTGACAGCCCATTTTGGACTCAGCTTTGGCTCCCTGAGCTGCTGAATCCATAAAAGCACCAGTAGTGATAATCATTGTCTCTGAAGACTCAGGGCATTTAAGGGAAAGGAACTATATAAACAGAAGTGAAACTGACGTATGTAGGTCTTTACTTAAATTTCATCCAAGTACATTTTTGCAAAAGAAGACTGAAATAAAAATCATGCTACTTCAGGATTCAGCAGAACTTATCTAACTTCCTGAGACCATGACAGCAGGTGGGTTACTGGCAGAGACCCTGCTACCTACGTGGCCCTCTTGGCACCTCTGCAAAGGGGCTAGTTGAATGCTGAGCTGTCCACCAGCTGAATCTGGTCCCTAAGTCCAGCTCTTATCCAAGATGAATGTCTCCCTGCAGCAGAATTTGGAAACAATGTGCTGGGTCATTTGTAACATAGCCACAAGCTTCAGCATAGTCCTCCTACAAGGCTTGCCTACATTCCCAAACACAAATCAAGAAAGAGAACATAGTTTCTTTCTGCTTGACTAAAAAACAGCCAATCCTGCCAGTAGATTAAAGGCTCGGGCTTAGAACCATTTGCCAACATGTTGACTTGATTTCATGCATAGGGCTGAAAAGAAGCTGTAGAAGCCATGACTGGGCAGTGAATAAAGGCAGTGAATGAAGAATAAAGAAGGGAGCTCATCAGAAAGGCACAGAGACCACAGGTCCCTGGAATGAGGCCCCATCTAGACAGACTTGTGGCCTGTAGGGGAAGGGGACACTGCTGTCACCTTTTCCCTTAACCAGCGGGTCCCATTAGGAAGCCAAAGTCAGAGCACACCACCGGGACAGAACTGCTGTGACTGTCCAATATGTGCACAGGTGTGCCTCTAGGTGAAAGCAAATGGGTGTGTTTAAAAGAGGAAGAGCATAAATCAATAATGAGCTATGAACACATGATGTCATCAGGACTAAGCATCTTTAGCACTTTTAAAGCACTTTAAAAAAAACTAGTTGCTATAGCAACTTGATGCAGTTCTTAAAAGGGGATTTTTTTTAAGGGGGTCATTTTATATCTTCAATCACCATAACAACATGATATAGCTTTTACAGGGTATTTTAATCCAGTTTGTTTGTGCTTTGGACTTGGGCCATATTTGCCTTTTCTATTTTAAGTCATCAGATCAAACATGACACATGAAAATTCATTGAAAAGAAGTCCTTTCGTAGACTATACATATACGCTCAGAGAGCCATCTCTAGCTGCTCATGTTCTCCACATGGATGCAGTCTTTCTGCCTTCCAGCAGCCATCTGCAATGGCTTACATTGGGCAGTTAGTCCACTTTCCAGGCCAGAATTCACCCAGAGAAGGCTGCCTATGAAATCCTTCACCTTTCAGTCCTGTGAGTCCAGTCCCCTCTGTCAAACCTACCACCAGCAGAGAGTGCTTTGAGGTGACTGGAAGCAAGAGCAGCCAAATGTTTTTTTTCACCCTGGGACTCGAAGGAGGAGTGGATGAGACACAGAGTCATGCCAAAGTGACAATGTTGTATTTATTCTGCACTCTATACAGTAATGGGAGGAGATCTGTTTCACATGACACCCAGGGAAATGGGGGGGGGGGGGATGGAGAAAGTGGGTAAGAGAAGAAGAGAGACAGAGACAGGGTGGAGTGGGGAGCAGTGGTGGCTCCCGAGTCTGTATAGAAGCAGCTCAGAGGAGGGTGAAAGAAGTGGGGGGAGGGGCTTCACGGAACATTTACACAGCATTTCTTGTACTGTTACAAAACCATGAGCTGTTTTTACCGAAAATAAGAGGAAGGGATGATGGAAAGTATACAGAAACTAATCCCTGCATTCAAGCTACCCCTTGGTGCCAATATTTATTGGAAAAGATAACAAGGTTACAAAGAAAAGAGGTCAAGAAGTTGGAGGGAAATTGCGGGGTGGGTACTAAGGGCAGAAAACCAGAATCAGAGCAGCTGAAGTCCTGTTCTCCGAGTCTAATGGGCTTTTTGCTTTGGGAAGGGATGGTACAGACTGTAGGAAAAAGGGGGAAGGAGACCTGGGGATTAGTCTGGAAAATGGTCACCTTTTCCAAGGTAAAGGGTCTAGAGGACTCAGGGAAAACGCGTGGGAAAAGAAAGAAGAGAGGGAAAAGAGAGAAAAACGCCGAGTGGAGAGAGAAAGGGCTTTCCAGATTACCTGGACGAGGAAACCGAGGACCGGGAGCAGTGAGAAATAAGAAGGAAGCCCCAGGCCCCCTATACATACTCTCCCCTGTCCTTTTCAGAAGCGAACACTGAGGCACAGGAGGTTAGGTCACGGAGTTGGCAAGTGCTGGAGCGCAGGCGGGCCCCGGTCTGCCCCGTGCCCAGGTGAGGGTTCTCCCCATTTGGCCTCTCTGCCGGGCAGTCAGTCACCGCTGGGTAAGCGCCAGTGATGGGCCTTTCAGGCCACCTCCCGCGCCGAAAGCCAGTAAAGAAGAAGACGAGGCAGCAAGAGAGGGACTGGCGGAGAGGAGAGGGCGCGATGAAAGTAGGCGCTCGGGCATTAGAAGGGAAGAGGGAGCCGAAGGACGCGGCTCGAGCCCCGGAGCAGTGGAAAGGGCGGCAGGTGAAAGACGCGGAGAGGAAAGTCGCGCGCCGGGCGCGTAGCTCACCTATGGTCGACACCACTGTGCCCACGAAGTAGAAGGCGCCGGGGAAGTCCCAGCGCGGGCGCAGCGCATCGGCTCGGACGCCGGCTGCCAGCGCGGCCTCGTAGTGCCGGAGGAAGGCGCGCAGCTCCGGCTCGGCCACGCCGTGCGCCGCGCTGAAGTTGCGCAGCGTGGCGCCCCAGCGCGCCCGTGCCTCCGCCTCGCCCGGACTCTCGAGTGCCGAGAAGACGGTGGCGCCCGCCACCAGGTAGAGGCCGATGAGCGCCGCCAGCAGCACGAAGCGGCCCGTGTCCTCGTTGAGGTGTGAGCGGCGGCAGCAGCAGCAACAGCAGGAGGGGCGCGGCAGGCGGCGGCGGCAGCGGCGGGGCGGGGGCCGGGGGCTGCGGGAGGACATGGTCCGGAGCTCAGCCCCGGGGCCGGGGCGGCGCTCGGGGCCCGGGCCGCGACATCCCCCCCGCGGGAGCAGAAACGTGAGGATGGTGACCAGGGGACTGGGGCCGCCGCGGAGCAGCCCGGACGGCAGGGCGCCTTCGCCTCCTCCTCGGCGCTCAGGCCGCACACGGGTCCCGCGGCCCTTCGGGCGCCAGAGCTGGGGCGCTCCTCTCCGCGCCCCGACGCCTGGCCGGCTCCCGCGGCTCCTTACCCACCGCCCTCGGGCGCGGGGGTCTCAATATAGGCCCCTGCCGCCTTGTGGCCGGAGTCCGCGGGGCCCCGGGCCTCATACTCCCCTCCAGACAGGCCGCGGGCTGCGGGCGGGGCGGGCTGTAGAGCCCGGGCGCCTAGGACTGGGACAGGGCAGCAGGGCACGGAGAGAGACCCCGGGGGCGTCCCATGAGGCGTTCCCGGCCAAGCGGCTCCCAGACGCAGGCTCCGTGGGCAGCCCAGCTCCCGCCCCCGGGCTTGAGCTGGCGGCGTCGGCTTCGGAGCCTTGGAACCGAGCAGAGTCCGGGGAAGCGCTCCCTTTCCAGCTCCAGCCGGAGAGCCGCCCGCCACGGAGAGGCGGAGTCACCGGCGCCCGGGGCGGGGTGTTGGGGGGGGGGGTGGGGAGTAAGGACGGGAGAGAAGGGGTGGGGAGCTGGGCTCCTGCGACGCCTTCCCGGTCGTTCTGGTGACACCAATGCGGGGCACCGAAGCAGGTGTCCGGGCTGCGGTGCAGCTACCACCCCGCCGGAGAACACCGTCCAGTCCTTCCCTGCGCTTCGGCCCCGGAATCCCTCCCTATGTCCAAGCGGCAGCCAAACTTTGCTCAACTTGACGTTGCCCTGCGGTCTCAGGTGCTGGAGGCCGAAAGACGCTAGTTCCCCAACACCGGGTTCTTGGGCTCCTGTCCGAAGTTTAAGTTCCCTTTCGCTCGCTTCTTCTTCCTGGATCCATCCACAGCGCCCGGTCTCGGAAAGTTCCTTCGGGGGAGAGGATCCTTCTTAGGAGCGGGGGTGGGGTCATTGGGCTCCGGGCGGCGGGAGAACGAGGGCGTCTCCTCCCCCTGCCGACCGAGCGGGCAGCCGGCGTCAGCACCGCGGACAGCGCATCGGTGCCGCAGCCGCGGGGCGGGCGGCGCTCCGGCTGCGGGGACCCGCGGCACGGGCCCAGCCGGTCACCCTGATGCGCTACGCTCCCCAAACCCTCTTTCCCTTTCTGCCTCCCGTGTGTCCCCTCGACCCCTAAAGCAGGTGCGGTCGCTGAAGCAGAGTGCTGACAGGGCGGGGACGCTGCGGAATAGAGACGGGGGAGGAGTCAAGCGCGAGTAGGGGACCAAGGTGCCTCGGGAGGAGGGAGCGTTCAGGCCCACCCGGCAGCAGGATCTCCATTCGTCACCCCTACCCTCTGATCCTTCCACCCAGGGTGGTGGGGGACCCTGGTTAAGATCCCGGAGGCGGCAGGGTGGGTAGAGAAGATGTAAGGAGAGCTCACTAACCAGCTCCCCCAGGCCAGCAGTGGGAAGGCTGTGTTCTTGAGCCCTGAGGGGGAGGGTGTGTGTCGGGGGCCGGATATCTTCGCCCTTCTCCGCCCCGCCGCAACAGGGGAACACCGTGCGGGGCTCAGCCTTACCGCTGGAGCTTCTTCGCCCAGACGCAGGCCGGCTTTGCCTGGATCTCTTAAGTTCTGTGTCGAGGAATGCCCTTGGAACAGACAGAAAACTGTCCTCTTCTGGCAGCCAGCCCCTTCTCTGTCCGTCCCCCTTCCACAGGAGAGGGGGACCCTGAAAAATGATGAGATGATGCAGATGACAGAAAATGAAGATAATCAAGGGGACTGTGCTTAGATACCCTAGATGGGTGAACTGTGAAGAAATCCAAAACCAGCCCCTCACCCCAAATTTCAGGCTGTCTGATCTCTACAATAGAAAATACTCAAGCTAAGTTCCACCCAAAGTAGTGACATCGTCAGTCCCCTAATTGTCAAGGAACTCAGTGGTTTTTGAGCAAGCCTCCACCATTTCAAAGCCTGGAAACGCTTCTGACCCATGCCCTGACAGAAAGAGTGGAGGCCTGGAGTACAAGAGAGCTGTCCAGAAGCTGAAAGGCATTGGACTTGAGATACTGCTTTTCCCAAACCAGGACACATCAGAGACTTGGCTCTTCTTAGAAATTCTACTCCAGTTTATAGATGGAGCCAACTGTACTCTCCTTTGTGTTAGGGAAGGGACAAATGGGAGAGGCTCTACCACTAACAGAGTCAGAAGCAGCCTTACTGGTCCTGGATGGCATGTGGTTAGTTTTACAGTAGTCTTCTCAGAAAGGGTCAAGGGAACCTTTGAGTGAGGGGAGAGCATCTCATCCACTGAGAATACAGAACCCTCTCCTTTTATGAAGCACAGTGGGAGCCTTATGTAAACACAAATCATTGCCATTGCAGACTATTGTTATTATTGACAAAATACACAATTCTCTCCAAGCCTTTGCCTCCCCTGGGCTCACTACTGGTGTCATCACCCTAGCCTGTTCCTACATCCCTGTAATAACTCTGTCTCTACAAGCTCCTGCAGGTAGGGAGGACAGCCCAGCCATTGGCTTCCAGGGCTGGATTCCGCTTGACTGGTCAGCTTTGACAGAAGGCTTATAAGTGTCATTCCAGGAGCTGGCCATAGAGTCTCCAGATGAAGCTGAAGGGCATTGCTGGATCTCTCGGTGGTTTTCTCTGCCCAGACTCCCAGGGCCGGAACAGAGTGCTTTGCTGCAGTGTTCTGTGCCTCTGGACTTTCTCCTTACCCATTTGGCACAGGGCCTGCCTTGTCCTCCAGCTTGTTATTCTAGCTTGATTAGTAGGAAACCCCTGGCATCAATCTCAGCTCCAAATGACCTAATCGATTTATATAATAGGGAAATGATCACTTCCCTGAACATAGACTTGGGTCCTTTGGGGAACCAGCGCCATGATGAATGATGCCTTTGCCCACTGAATCAATGTAAGTCACCAGGTTCCAACTGGCTATCCGCAAAGCTTTAACCTCAACCTTAAATTGCTGCAACAGCCTCCAAAAAATGGGGGCTTGCTATCATAAACATGTCCGTGCTTCTGTCTATCCTGCCTGTACCTGGCCGTCATTACCCTGATCATGTCCATTTGATCTGATCATGTCACTCATGTCCCTAGACTACAGTCTCCAATGGCTCCTTCAAAACCATAAAAATTTAGTCTTTAAACCCTTGGTGGCTGCTCTTCAAAGACCTTGATGATGTGATTCCCATCAAATCATTCCAACTTCACCTTCTACTACTTGCTACTTATCCCCCAAATACTCCATACTCAGCCCAACCACCAGTGCTTGGCTTATGCTGTGGCCCCTGCTGGAGTGCCATCTTCTTTCTCTTCTTCTCCAGCTGTTTGTGTATACAGCTCAACTCAGATTAGAGTTCTTCCAGAAAACTTTTTCTTTATAGAATATTTTGACCCAATCACATTGATTGCTGTAGATCATTTGATTCTGAATGTCCTCATGAACTTTAGACAAGACACTTGAGCAGATACACCCTCTGTCTTCTCACCCTGTCTCTCTCTGTGTCTTTCTGTACTTTGTAAAAGAAAGCACAATGGAAGGAGTGTTAATCAAGAAAATTAGGTCAGGTCAAGTGCAATCAAATGATTCTACTCCTAGGTATATATCAAAATAAATTAAAACATACGTTCATGTGAAAACTTGAGTGTGGATGTTCATAGTAGCATTATTCATAGAAGTGGAAACAACCCTTGTGTCCATCAACTGACAAACAGATCAGTACAATGTGGTGTGTGTGTGCTTGTGGGTCAGTTGCATCCAACTCTTTGTGACCCCATGGACTGAAGCCCTCCAGGCTCCTCTGTCCATAGGATTCTCCAGGCCAGAATAATGGAGTGGGTATCTATTTGCCTCTCTAGGGGATCTTCTCGACCCAGGGATCGAATCTAGGTCTCCCACATTGCAGGTGGATTCTTTACTATCTGAGCCATGAGGAAAGCTGTACAATGTGGTATATTTATACAAGAAATATTCAGTAATAAAAAGGAAGAAAGTACTGATTCATGCTACAACATGAATGAATCTTAAAAACATTATTCTAAGTGAAAGAGGCCAGTCACAAAAGATGACATAGTGTATGATTTTATTTGTATGAGATGTCCAGAATAGGAAAATCTATAAAGACATGATTACTTAGTGGTTGCTTAGGTCTGGGGAATTGACGAGGAATGAGAATGACTGCTAATGTGTATGAGATTTCCTTTGAGAATGATAAAAAAAAATTCTCAAATTGATTGTCATGATGATTCCACAGATCTGTGAATATACTAAAAACCTTCAAATTGTACATTTTAAATGTGTGAATTGTATGTAATGTGAATTATATCTCAATAAAGCTGTTAAAAAACAAATAGAAATGCAATTAACCAAGGAAATCTTTACTGAAAAAATGGAAATAGAAAAGAACTTATCCCAAGAAAGATAATTTCTTTAAAATTAAAAATGGGGGAAAAATAAAATGAAAATGGGAAAAATTGGAAGCAATATGGCTGTGCTAAAGGGAAAATTTATTATGAAGTTGAACTTGAATAAAGGAGTTTTTGTCACGGAATACTTTATCTTAAAAATTAATCTGTATTGGTAATATTTTGATGAAAAATTCAGCATTCCAAATAGCAAATTAAAAGTGTTCTGGGTACTCCAAACCTCTTTGATCTTCCTGACCTCAGAACTCCTCTAATATTTGTCTACATTACTCATTTGGTAGTTAGCTGTGTTACAGGATATATATAATATTATATATAATGTGAAAATATAGCATAAAATCTGGAGAAGCTGGTCATCTCTATCTCCTGTGAAGGGCCACTTGAGCAGCCTTCTCATTTGTACAAATGCAGAAGCCCTCTCCTCTCATTTTTCTTTAATTAGTTTTGGGTAGCAGGCTCTGTTGGAGAAGGCAATGGCACCCCACTTCAGTAATCTTG
The DNA here is from genome assembly GCF_003369695.1 of Bos indicus x Bos taurus. Lineage (NCBI taxonomy): Eukaryota > Metazoa > Chordata > Mammalia > Artiodactyla > Bovidae > Bos > Bos indicus x Bos taurus. Next base: position 29,690,549 of record NC_040086.1, read on the forward strand.
CCTGGAAAATCCCATGGACAGAGGAGCCTGGTAGGCTACAGTTCATGGGGTCATGAAGAGTCGGACACGACTGAGTGACTTCACTTTCACTTTTCACTTTCATGCATTGGAGAAGGAAATGGCAACCCACCCCAGCGTTCTTGCCTGGAGAATCCCAGGGACAGGGAAGCCTGGTGGACTGAATCGATTTACCAGCTTAGCAGGAGCAGGCTCTATGTGGGCTAGTCCTGAGAACGGATAGGGTTCAGATGTATGGAAATAAAGGGTACATTCCAGCCAGGAAAATTGACCTGGGTACAAGCGTGCAAGCAGGAAAGAGCATATTTTGTTCAAGGAACTGTGGTGCACAGAGAGTAGATGTGGGTGAGAAGAGAGGGAATAGCCTCTGTCTTTTATATTCCATGACCTCATTCGCTGGCCTCTCAGCCTCTCAGTATGACTATTGTATGCAATAACTGACCCTGTGAAACTCAAAGATCAATGCTCTCCTTCCAGAGTGAGAATCAGATATCTAATATAAATCGACTCAGGCTTAATGAAGCCAATTTAATGATAAATGTTTAGTTTCCCCATATACACAACCACATGGGGTTAGCCGCGCCTACAGAGGAAGAGAGGGACAAGTGGAACCTATTGGGCACACAGTCAAGGGCTCTAGTGCTAAAATCTCCTTGGGCTCCACAAATGTCTTTGCAAAGAATGCACTGTGTCATCTTTGTATCAACACGATGCTTGAAGATAAATGAAGTCACTGATGCCTGTCTGTTTACAAGGAGCTTAGAAATGAAGCCTAGCATCCTAGAGTGAGGAGCTGCCATGAGGCCACTGGAGACCACTCCTTGCTGAATTTTCTTGTCCAGAAAACTGTGGATTTCTTGTCTAAATGTCTTCATGAGCCCACTCTTGCAATGCCAAATCACTTTTTATTAAGAAGTGATTTTCAAATGTCTATCTTAATTCTTATTTTAAAATCTGATTTTTTTTTTGTTCTGTAGCTAAGGCCATACATGTACTGATTTTTGTCCCAAATAGATTTTGATACAGCTTTTAAAAGGCTATAAAAGTAATGTATAAATAGAATGACTGGAAGACTTGGAAGATTCAGTAAAGGAAAAAACAAAAATTACTCCAAATTCCATTCCATTATCCAGAGAGAATTACTATTATCAGTTGTTTTAATAACTCTCCTGCCTGGTTGGCTGGCTCTATTAGTCTATCTATCTGCACATACATACTTAATTTTATTAAAATTATGGGATATGTTGCATACCACTTTAAACTTACTCTTTAACACTATAGGTCATTCAAAAAATATTTCAAGTATTTCAATTCAAACATGTCTGTGGGGCAGTTACTAGAGAAAGAGAGAGAGTGTGTCATTTGTTGGCATATTGTCCTTCCAAATGAAAATTTAACTAAATTTCACATTGGCAAGTATTCCTGGATTTTTAAGGTTTCCCCCTCATTGCTCTCCTCTATCTTTTTGTATTGTCCTTTGCGTGCATGCTTAGTCGCTTCAGTTGTGTCCGACTCTCTGTGACCCCTACGGACCATGGCCTGCCAGGCTCCTTTAGTCCCCTATTAAAATGGGCTTCCCAGGTGGCGCTAATGGTAAAGAACCTGCTTGCCAATACAAGAGATGTAAGAGACATGAATTTCATCCCTGCGTTGGGAATATCCCCTGGAAGAGGGCATGGTAACTCACTCCAGTATTCTTGCCTGGAGAATTCCCATGGACAGAGGAACCTGGCAGGCTACGGTCCATAGGGTTGCAAAGAGTTGGACACAACCGAGGTGGCTTAGCATGCATGCAAAATTTCAGTAGATGTTTGGCTTTGACTTCTCTGTGAGACTGCTAGTTCCCACTCAAATCCATTCTCTACCTCTTTTTCAACAACAGACCATCCATTTTATTTGTGGTGTCAATGTGCCCAATTCAAAGACTACATTTTCAAGCCTCCTTTGTAGTTAGGTGAGACTGTGCTTTTAAGTGCTAGCAAAATACTATATGGCACTTTCAGGAAGGCTGAGTAAAGGGAGATAATTCCATAGGAGTGAAAGCCCTTTTATCCTTCAACTACTCCTCCTTCCTCAGTCATGCATCCTAGAATGTGGATGTGATGGCTGGGACTCCAGCTACCATCTTGAATCATGAGATGACCTTAATGAAGGAAGCCTCATTGTTGAAGAGCAAGATGATGAAATGAGCTTGCATAACAGAGAAATGCCTATCTCTAGTCTTCTTATATGGGAGAGAATTAACCTTTATGCATTTGATCCACGTCACTAATCAAATATTCCGAGTATTCAAAAGTTCCTGCCTGAAATCAGTCTGAGATGAGACTTTAGACCTTCAAATGTTGTGAGACAATCAACAGGCCTGACTCCTTCTTCTGCTTCACAGTCTCCCTCGAATCCCCCACTTCCCTTCTTCCAGATGTCTTGCACCTTCCTGTGCTCTCACGGTGGTTGACTTTCCTCTGAGGATGTGTGCGTGTGTGTTTGTTGTTTGATCACTAAGCCGTGTCCTACTCTTTTGTTACCCCATGGACTGTAGCCCCACCAGGTGCTCTGTCTGTGGGATTTTCCAGGCAAAAATACTGGACTGGGTTGCAATTTTCTTCTCCAAGGTATCTTCCCAACCCAGGGATCAAACCCACATCTCCTGCATTAGCAGAAGGGTTCTTTAGAACTGAGCCACCAGGGAAGCCCAAAGACGTGTGTGTATTTCCACTTGAATATTATACACATTCTTTTAGTTGGGGGAGCTGCAATATCAGCAACTTTTCTAATTCAAAAACACTACTTTACCAGACTCAAAAGCAAAAACAAAGCAGAGGAGGGCACAAGGATGAAGATGCTTTGGAGTTACCATAGCAAATATTTCATTGTTTGAATGAGTCAGAGGTCTAAGAATACTGAACTGATCTTTAGAGATTAGATAATTTAATTGGGCAACTCTTATAAAAGAGCGGTGAGCCCAAGAAGAGAGAGGAATGGAAGGCAGCATTGGAGAATGGGCATTTTGGGGAAGAAATTGTTCACATAACCAAATCATTCTTCAGATTGTTAACCGTTGCTGTGAAACATGTACAAAGACAAGGTTTGTTCATTAGGCATCAGTTAAAACCCTTGTGCTGAAGATGGATCACAGCACAGAGCATCATGCTCACCTTAAACAATGAGAGAGACATGAGCTGTTTCCCTTGCTAACAGTCCAGTGATGAATCTTGGTGGGTAGAGAGGCTGGAGGAGGGCATGGACATGGGGATGGTATCTGGAGGGGTAGGATTGATGGAGGTAGATGCAGAGATAGGATGGGAAGAATCTTGGGGACCCTTTCCAGTATTACGTAAGTCAGTAGGGCTTCTAGATGCAACAATATTCCTTGTGGATAGAAGCTCTTCTCTAGGAATGAATATGCAAGTGTGATCAGCCTGCCTTAATTCCTCCCTTCCCCCCCTTCTCCTTCCACTCTTTCCTTCCTTCCATCCACCTATACAATAAATATTTCCAAACCTCTACTCTGGGCCAGGCACTGTGTTATTAAGGATTCTGACTCATGACAGGTGATTTTAGGATGGGGTAGGAAGGAGGGCAGGGTGCCACTGGGGGGGTTGGAATCATAGATGAGAAAGCTAAGGCCCAGACAGAGAGTCGGAGGTACTTATATCCTGCAGTGCATTTGTAATCTATCCACCCAAAAGCCCACTGTACTACTGGGCTTGAAGTAGAGTGAATTCTACATCTATTTAGTCCTGGAGCCTCTTGCAACCAAATTCCCTGGAGCTCTTACTGAATATGCAGTACTCAGGGCTTTGCTTCCCTTGTGGCTCAGCTGGTAAAGAATCCACCTGCAATGCAGGAGACCTGGGTTCGATTCCTGGGTTGGGAAGACCCCTGGAGAAGGGAAAGGCTACCCACTCCAGTATTCTGGCCTGGAGAATTCCATGGACTATATGTCCATGGGGTTGCAAAGAGTTGGACCTGACTGAGAAACTTTTACTTCACTTCAAAGGACTCAGCCCAGACCTGCAGAATCCCAATATCTAGGGATTGGGCCTGGAAACTTTCATGGGCCACAGACTTCCCAAGTGAGCTTCCTGGACCCTCCAGTTTGTGGAAGGTGGGCTTGGGCCATTGGATCAGCTGAAGTGGGCCTTAGAGGGTCAGAGTCTGGAAATATGTGTGCATGTGTGCTAAGTCGCTTCAGTCTTGTCCAACTCTATGTGACCCTATGGACTGTAGCCTGCCAGGCTCCTCTGTCCTTGGGATTCTCCAGGCAAGAATACTGGAGTAGGTTGGCATGTCCTCCTCCAGGAAATCTCTGTGACCCAGGGATCGAACCTGTGTCTCTTATGTCTCCTGCCTTGACAATGAGGTTCTTTCCACTTGTGCCACCTGGGAAGCCTGCCTGGAAATATATTTGGCTGTAATTCCAGTGTCATGAGGAAAGGTAAAAGAAATACAAAGCCTGCTCCGGGTCCAGCTCTGCCACTCACTGGCTAGGTGACCTTAGCTAGTTGACCACAGCCTATGAGTAATTATTTGAGCCAAACCCACCAACAAACATACCCCTCCTTGATCTAGAATCATGATTATGTCCAGGTATCCTGGATGCCCAGCCCACAGACAAAGAGGTGATGTCATTAAAAACCTTTCCTTTGAGTGATTCTTAGGAGAAACCTCTTCAGAGTTGGAGGACATTCTATTTCTATCCCAGACTCTCCTGCCTTGCTAGAAAAGTTCCCTGGAGCCAAGGAACCCAATCTTTCCCAGGAGACGTAGTGAAATGTATCTGTATCATCTCCAGGGCTCCCGAGGAGATCATCTCCAGGGCCCCCGAGGAGGTCAGCCTGAAGCCCGCTTCAACAACTCACATTCTTTTGTAGAACAGCTGAGAATCGTCAGGCAGAGAGGTGAGGGAGATTGAAAACGGAGACAAGAGGGACCAGCTCTAGAAAATTTGCCATAAAAGTTCCAGTCTCTCCCCACTTTGCTGAGCCGGGAGCAAAGTGCTGAGTAAAAGCACATTGGAGGTTAATTACAATCTGGGAGGTGTTCTCATGAGCCCTCAATATATTGCACACAAAAAGCATAAGATACTGTAACCTGAGGTAAGAAGCCAGTGGCTGGATTCACTCTGAGAGGTATGGCTGCCCGCCGCCTTCCTCAAAAGCAGATATTATGAGGAGAAAAGTCCAGGCTGGGGGCAATGGGGAGGGCCCTCATGAAAATGCTGAGATTTCAGTGACTCTCCTGTTTTCCCACTTCCCTGAAGAGAACTGCATCTCAACAGGTCGCAGGTTCATGGAAAAGATCCCAGGCTCATTTGCTCATTTCTTTTTCATTTCCCAACAAGTATTATAGGGCATCAACCACATGTCAGGTGTGCTGGTAATTGCCAGCTACAAGAGCCAAAACTGAGGTTTTCTGGCCTTCACTGCAGCTTCAAGCCCCTGGGGAATCACAGATCAAACATGCATATGAGAAATTAACAATGTAACAACACTGTGAGGGAAATGCCATGGTTCTGTAAAAAATGCATCCAGGGAGATTTTGACCAAACAGGGCAGGGATGTATAGGCATTGACCAAGAGGAGGGCGTGTGAGTGCCAGAGAGTGGGCACACAGAGGGAACAGCCTGTGCAAAGGCCTCTGGGCAGCTGGGAGGAACTGAGGAAGGGTGCTGTGGAGTGGGTGGGGCCAGCAGAGGCTCACCCCTCAAAGCTTTGGAAGCCCTAAGAGAATGGCTCCCAGAAAGGGAAGCCATTGTCACATTGCACGCAGGGGTGCTGGATTCTCAGGCTGCCTCTGATTCTCCCAGGGTCTCATTATGGGTCAGAGGGAGGCTGGTCTGGAGTCCTGGCTTCCTCTCTCTCACCTGTCACATCTAAGCAGACACCCAACTCCTATCCATCCCACTTTAGAAATTGCTCTCAAATGGACCTTACTTCCTGAGTCCCCTGCCACTACCAAGCCTTCCTTTCCCTGGACTGTTACCATCCTCCACATTCTCCATTTGAGAGTCTTCCCTCTGCAGTCCACGCTCCACAGCAGCTTCCTTCTGAAAACACACACTCGGCCTCTCCCTGACTTGTGCAGCTCTGGTAGTCCCCAGAGCCTGGAGGAGCAGTCCCGGTCTCTTCAGAGCAGCTCTCTCATCTCTGCTCTTTCTGACCTGAACTACCCGCTACCTTGTCTCCTTCCTCCCTGGCATGGCCTGCCCTCCCTGTACACCTGATGCAGGAACTGCAGATGAAGGACTTCTCAGCCTTCCTCAACACACACATACCATCTCTACGCTGCTCCCTCTTCCTGCAGTGCCAGTCCTTCTTCTTTACTGGAAACTCCTCCTTTGTTAATATAGCAGCAGGCATATCACCTCCTGTACCAGGACACCATCAACCCCCCATCCCTGACCCCCAGGCAGGAAAATTCTGCTGCTACAGATTTTTCTCCCTGGTTAGGAAGGGCAAACTTCTCTTGAGGGCAAACACTCGTGCAGTGCTGGCCCAAAATGGATGCTCAAGAAATAGTGAAAGGAAAGACCATATATTATGTGATTCCATTTATATGACGTGTCCAGAACAGACAACCATAGGAGATAGAGAACAGATTACTGGTTGCCAGGGGATGGGGGGAAAGAGGGAATTGGGAGATATGAGGTTTCTTTTGGGGTAATGGAAATGTTCTAGAATTAGATAATGGTTGCACAATATTGTGAATATACTAAAAAAAAAAAAACAACACTGAATTGTACAGTTTAAAAGGGTTTAAATGGTGAATTTTATGTACTCTGAATTTTCTCTCAACAGAAAATTTTGGAAAAGAAACAAAAAGATAAATGAGTAACGGATCACTTTATCTTATTTTCTAATTGCCTTTTATCTCATATCTTTTCCCTATTGGTTATTCAGTCCCCCATTAGCCAACATTTTACTTGAAATGAAAAATTTATCCAATCACAGATAAAGTCTGACTTATAATACCAATTGGCAGTGTTAGATCAATGGGATTTGATTCTCTCGTGATGTGTCTTTTTCTCGCTCATGTAGAAACTTTGAAGAGGAGAAGCTACCAGGTCTGTGTCATCTTCAGTATGTACACTGCCCACTTTGCTAAAGACCAAACTTGGACTAGTATCAGAGAAACAAGTTATCACTAGGATTGTTCATTAGACTGTGACCAAAATAAATTTTCAAAGCCTTTCATGCCCATGAGCTCATTGGTTTATCATGAAAACCTTCTGAGAAGGGGGGTCCTTTTGAGGGAGAGCGAAACCATGTGTCCTTCTTAGCTCAAGAGTGACCAGAGGGGCTGAGCTGAGCTCTTCTGACCCATCGTTTCTGCTCCTGAGGGAGAGAGAATGAGCTGAACATTTTTCTACATATGGGTTTTACTTGTTACTCTTGTACTTGTTGTTTAAATTGAACTTGTTACTACTGAGTAATGCAGCCTTTTGAGGAAAATGAGAAAACACTAGAAGGTACAAGATTGAAGACATCACTACGGTCACTTCAGAAGAGAAAGACAACAAAAAACCCCAGTTAATGAAGATGCTTGTGTTGACTCCACCTCAAACAACTGACTCAAATCCCTGTCTCCAGCTCCAAAAGACCTATGAGACACACCATTAAGTGGAAATTACAGCAAACCTGCTTCTCCCCAAGATGTTCCAAACACTCTTGTGATTAGAGAATTCTCAATAGAGACGCTTAAGACCTGATTTACAATAATGGATCAGTTTCAGTTTCAGTTCAGTTCAGTCGCTCAGTCATGTCTGACTCTTTGAGACCTTATGAATGGCAGCACGCCAGGCCTCCCTGTCGATCACCAACTCCCAGAGTTCACCCAAACTCATGTCCATTGAGTTGGTGATCCATCCCATCCAACCATCTTATCCTCTGTCGTCCCCTTCTCCTCCTGCCCCCAATCTTTCCCAGCATCAGGGTCTTTTCAAATGAGTCAGCTCTTCGCATCAGGTGGCCAAAGTACCGGAGCTTCAGCTTTAGCATCAGTCCTTCCAATGAACACCCAGGACTGATCTCTTTTAGGATGGACTGGTTGGATCTCCTTGCGGTCCAAGGGACTCTCAAGAGTCTTCTCCAACACCACAGTTCAAAACCATCAATTCTTCGGCGCTCAGCTTTCTTTATAGTCCAACTCTCACATCCATACATGACTACTAGAAAAACCATAGCCTTGATTAGAAAGAACTTTGTTGACAAAGTAATGTCTCTGCTTTTTAATATGTTATCTAGGTTGGTCATAACTTTACTTCCAAGGAGTAAGCGTCTTTTAATTTCATGGCTGCAGTCACCATCTGCAGTGGATCAGGGACTGAATTAATCTATGAAAACCTGTGTAAATATTTTCCCATGGATTAATAAGGAAACCCTCACTCATATTACAAAGGAGAATTTAACCATACTGCAGACAAATTATGTGAGTGATTTGTTATGAGCTAATACTTCCTTGGCACATACTATATGCCACACACTATTCTAAATGCTTTAGATGGATTAATGCATTCAATCCTCACAATTACCCTAAAAGATGAATGTTCCTGGTGTCCCCATTTTATAGATGAGAAAATTGAGGCACAGAGAAGTTCGGTTATTTGCCCAAAGTTACACAACTGGCAGATGGCAGAGCTGGAACTTGAACGCAGGCAACCTAGCCCCAAAGTCTACCCAACAAGTGGAGTCCACAGGGTAGTGCGGTTAGTCGGTCAGGCCATCAGGGCAAATATTTTGGCTGAAACATTTGCAGCGGAGGACACAATACACAGGAGTAAATCTGCATTTAATAGGATCTCACTGGAGGTTTAATTTGTGATTATAAAAGCTTTCTGTTGTGCAGTTTGCTTTTTTCCCCAGAGAGGGGATAATCTGCCAGGACTGTTTTCATCCTTGTGAACTGGCAGGTGAGCCAGGTTAAAGACCTAGGAGCCTTGCTCTTGGGGAACAGAGCGAAGCTAAGTGGTCTGGGCAGTGAAGGAGGTGAGGTCAGCCTCCTTACCCAGCTCCCAGTCTCCATCCTCCTTGGCGCTCTCCAGACTACAGTCTTCATGTGCCTCCTGTCCTTGCCTCCAAGACACTAGATTCCCTCGGCATTTCAGAAAGACCAAAAGTCACCTCCCTTGTCCTCTAGAGAGAAGTGCCCTGTTTCTTAGGCAGAGATGGTTAATTAAATTTTCAAGTAAGTAGACAAGTCAGCACTAGTTCTTTCAAAAGAAAACTGTAGCGACTCAGCAAATTCTGAATGTAAGTTGGATGTTTGCCTGCCTTGTGCCCAGACAAAGGGCCTGGTACCCACCTTCTCCCTGCCCCCACCCTACTCCCACCTCCTTACTTCCGGAAAAGCTCAGCAACTACACTATTTCTTCATACAAGTACAGGACCTGAGGGCCGACAGGAAGTGAGGACCCTAAGGTGGATCATTCCCTGCTCCAGAGGACAGAAGCGTTCTGGAATGAATGCCTTCTGCATTTCTTGACCAAGGTATATTCCTTGGTTGATCATCACCAGTTCTACAGTGAGAGCCATGGTGGTTCTAACTGTGTGTGTTGAGCAAATTCTGGGAAGAAAGAGCCCGGCATGGGCCACCGTGGTTGTGGAAGTGGCATTATGACTTCTTTTACTCTTCATAATTATCTATATATCTGGGATCCCTACAGAAACTTGGCATTATCTTGTTGTTTAGTTGCTAAGTCATGTTTGACTCTTTTGCGACCCCATGAGCTGTAGCCCACCGTGCTCCTCTGTCCTTCGGATTTCCCAGGCAAGAGTACTGGAGTGGATTGCCATTTTTTCCTCCAGGGGATCTTCCCAACCCAGGGGATCAAACTCTTGGCTCCTGCATTGGCAGGCAGATTCTTTACCACTGAGCCACCAGGGAAGTGGTTGTGGAAGGAGATTATGGAAGGAGGACTAGGATCCTGTGTGAGAGAATTGGCAGCCCCCAGGGAGGGAAGGGGCAGGAAGAACACTCCTGTTAGCTTGTTCTGGTGTGGCTAAGACTGTCAGGTAGTTGCAGAGACGATTAACTGAGAGTCTAAGGTGTCAGTGGAGCTGTGAGGGATACTGGCCATGTTTTCTAACCAGGACACATGGTCTGATCCAAATGTAGCATAGGGACAGATCACTGAAAATCAGGGCTGTGCCAGGGGACCTGTGACCCATAGTCAGGTCCACTTACACAGGAATTATTCCTCTTGTGCTGTGTCCTCCAAAAAGTTCTCAGCAAGAGGAGAGAGGGATCAGGGATGAAAGAGACAGGAGAAATCATGCTCTTCGTGGTCCTGGAGTAGACATGGGTGGTTTCTGTCCACCCAGACTCCATTCCCTTTGGGAAACATCCCCTCAGTTCTCTGGTCTTGGGGTTGGGAGGCTGGTCCTGTGGAGCTCACCCCCACTGCCACCCCAAACACAGAGTTGGGCTGAGACCCAGCCAGGCCCAGCAGTGCACTCCATCCACCTGCTACAGTGTCCGCTCAGGCAAACAAGACAGACCTGGGACATTTGGTGGATCCATCAGGAAAGTGAAGTTCTCATTCAGTGGGCATCATTAGCTATGTGGATCCATCTGAGCAGAGGGACCAGATGCCAACAGGAGGCCAAGCCTGCCAAGGGGAGCAGTCTGAGAGATGGAGACAAAGAGAAAAGACGTCCTGTCTTTGAAGAAAAAGAGAAGATGAGGTCCTGTGAGTGCCTTCCTGGATTTTCTGGTTACTCAAGCCCATAAAATGCTTTTTAAAAAAAAAAAAAAAAACTTTTTGATTTAGCTACTTTAAAGTGAACAAATCAGTGACATGGAGGACATTCACAATGTTGTGCAACCTCCACCTTGGTCTAGTTTCACTTCCAGCACCCCAAAATAAAACCCCATACCCTGTCCTCCTCACGTCTCCTCCCCTCAACCCTAGCAACCACCAATCCACTTTCTCTTTCTGTGGATTTACCTGTTCTGGAGATCTCCTCTAAATGGAATCATACTGGGAATTCCCTGGCGGTCCAGTGGTTAGGACTTAGAGCTTTCACTGCCAAGGCCTTGGGTTCAATCCCTGCTCAGGGAAGTAAATCCTGCAACCCACAAGCCGTGCAGCATGACCCTCACAAAGGCAATCATACTATGTGTGACCTTCAGTAACAGGCTTCTTTCATTTGGCATGGTGTGTCTGAGGTTCATCCACATTATAGCTTGTTTCAGCACTTCATTCCCTTGTAAGACTGAATAGTGTTCCATTGTTTGGGCAGACACATTTTGTCTGTCTGTTCACCTGTTGATGGACAGCTGGGTTGTTTCCACCTTTTGGATATTGTGAAGAACAGCACCACTACAAACATTCGGAGACAAGTATTTTTTTGACACCTGTTTTTAATTCTTTGGAGTATATGTCTAGGAGTAGAATTGCTGGGTCATATGGCATTCTATGTCTAATTTTTGAGGAGCAGCCAGACTCTTTCTCCATAACAGCTGAATGTGAATTCCTTTATTGTCATGTATTACTCAAGGTTATTTCCTGGTGGCTCAGGTGGTAAAGAGTCTGCCTGCAGTGCAGGAAACCCGGGTTTGATCCCTGGGTTGGGAAGATCCCCTGGAGAAGAAAATGGCAACCCACTCCAGTATCCTGGCCTGGAAAATCCCATGGACAGAGGAGCCTGGCAGGCTATAGTCCATGGGGTCACAAAGAGTTAGACATGACTGAGAGACTTCACTATGACTCAAGGAGCCAAGGCTGTGCCCTTGACCATCTCCAGTGCCTCCAGCAGGATATTCTCACTGGTTTGGAATAGTTCCTGGGCTGGTGACTGCAATGGTGCGATCCAACACCCAGGAATGATCACAGCTAAGGAGCCCCGCCCTGTTGCCTCCGAAGGCCCCTAAGGAACCATGTCTCAGAACAGCCTCCATTTCTGCAGCTGGGAGAAACACATCCAGGCAATGTCCCTCAGTCCATCTGTCCGTGCTTTCTGCCTGGCTGCAGTGCTGAGAGGAGCCAGGCTGCTTTGGGCCAACTTTCAGGTTGGGTCAAGGCTGTAGGATGGTCTTTCTCTCCATAGACCCAGGCTTTGGGGCTGAGATGGGTGAGGGAACAGCTGTCCACCCATCATCACAATGGGAATGCTGGCCTGGGTGCCTTTGGGAGAGCTGAACCCAGGTATCAGAGGAGGTCATAGGACACGACAGCTAGCTGGACCCAGGCGGTCAGAGGCTCCTCACTCCTTCCTCCGTCCTTGGAATGTACATTCTGCCCACTGTCCCCACAGTGGGAACTTTTCCAAAGATGCAGCCTTGAGAGAGTAATGTGTCACTGAGTCTAACTGGACCCAGTTAAATCCTTTATATAAACTTTAAAGATGCTGGCGGTCAAGTGCAGAGATCTACTTGTTTGTGTGTCTATTGCAAGACAAGCCTCGTGTGTAAGTTCCCTTACTTATTAGCCTGCCACCCATCAGTCTGAAGTAGTCTGCCTTTCCTTGGATTTCTCCTTGCCTTCTGTGTATGAGGGTCAGTTTCAATTTCACCCAGGAAGCTCCCAGATTACTTCCTCTCAAGGAGCAGAGGTTACTGAGGTTACAGATGGGATAAGGGTTCTTCATGACAGGTAGCCCCAAGAGGCCTTGGTAATGAAGGGAAGAGAAGGTGGGCAAGGCCTTGGTGAAGGAGACCAGCACTGGGCTTCTGCTCAATGCTGCTGATGTTGGCAGTGGGATGCAGGTGATGGGTGAGGGCTGGGGTTGGCCGGGGGATGACAAAATGACCACTAGGTGTTCCCCACCCTGAGATCCCAGGCTCTCTAGGACTGTAGTCCATGAGGATTTTGTGCCACATGGCTTCCTCATGCCCTGGGAGGTGTTCTCAGGCTTCCGTCTCTCAAACCATCTGCATCTCTCCAGGCAGGGCAGGTGAAGTGCTTTTCCCTACACCAGGCACGCATTGTTTAAAAATGGAATCACTCTTAATTGATTCATTAGCTGTGTGTGGCAGTGCCAGGAGACAGCATGTGAGCTGGAGACCCCTTATCCTTATTCCCCTGGCTCCTGGCCCTCTGCCATGCAGCAGAGCACAATAGAGGCACAGAGAGGGTGAGGCTGTTGAGGGGGGAACAGGGTGGTGATGGCGGGGGATTTGGGGAGACATCCATCCATCATTCCAATCGGACCAGTGCAGACTACTTCCTCTCTGCTTGCAGTCCCTCAGGCCAGGGATAGGGACTGGCAGGGCCAATTGGATCTGTACTAAAGGGAAAGGGCTGGCAGACCCCACCCATCAGCCCCTTCCTTCTCATTTCTCCAGTGAGCCAGGGGTCTCTGCCCAGTGGAGATCCTTTTGATCAAGCCAACAACGAGTCGGTGTCACAGCTTTGCCTGGGTGAGATAGACTTTCTCTGTGATAGCTTAGAGATAGCTTTCTCTGTGATGACAGTTAAGATGTGGAAGAGGCTCCAGTGCCACCTGAGAAACATCTCGCTTTTGTGCCTGATCTCTGGTTATCAGGAGTTGTCATCTTTGAGTTTTAAAGGTTTAAATGTTTACAGAAAGGGGAGGACGTTACACTTGAAGACCCCTCTCTTCTGCATTGTATTTCTCCTAGGAGAGAAGTGCCCTGGGATGTCACAAATCCCCCATCCCCCCAAATCTGGAACAGGCTGGGGGTGGAAGACCCTGAAGGGGAGTGGGTGTGTAGAAGGCCAATGTTCTTCTCTATTTTTGCTGTGAGAGTCACTGCAGTGCCTGAAGGAGGGAACGGGCAGGAGCAAGGGGGGAGGCTTGATGTGAGTGGTTGCTGTGAATTTTAATTCAATTCTGGCTGGCTGGCTTACTGAATCGATGTTGGGAAAACACAGCACTCTCCTGGGAGGAGAGGTGTTTGGTATAAATAGAAGGTATTATCATTGTGAGGCAACTGGGGGATGCCATGTGGCTCAGGCAGCTCAAGGCAGCTGTAAGAACCCCAGCGGTGGGCTGTGGGGCTGTCAGCCACCTGCTCTCATTTGCTTGTCCCGAGAGAAAGGGCCTTTCCTCCAGTCAGAGGTCACCCTCAGGGTGACCTCAGCAAACCCAGAGTCCTCTCTGAGCCCTTAACCCCTTCTCTGCTGGACACATTGGACCATGTCCATTCTCAGTGGGCATTTGATGGGACTGCACCCCTTGAGGATTTTGTGCCACATGGCTTCCTCATGCCCTGGGAGGTGTTCTCAGGCTCCCATCTTTCAAACCATCTGCATCTCTCCAGGCAGGACAAGTGAAGTGCTCTCCCCCACAGCAGGCACGCATTGTTCAAAAATGGAATTACTCTTGATTGATTCATTAACTGTGGGTGGCAGTGCCAGGAGAGGGCATGTGAGCTGGAGACCCCGTGAATGGACTGTAACAAGGGATTACTGTTCTCCACTCAAAATCTTAGCAAGAGCTGTGCCTTCCCCTGACCCACCACCATGCTCTTTATTTTTATTTTTTAAACTACTTTATTTATTTTTTGGCCACACCTCACAGTATACAGGATCTCAGTTCCCTGTCCAGGGATTGAACCTGGGCCCCCTGCAGTGGAAGCTCAGAGTCTTAACCACTGGACCACCAGGGAACTCCCCATGCTCTTTATTTTTAAACAGCTTTATTGAGATATAATCTACACACCATACAGCTCATCCATTTATGTGTATAATTCAATGGTTTTAGTTTATCCACAGATATATACAGCTATCACCACAATTTTAGAACATTTTCAACACCCTCAAAAGAAACCCTGTATCCCTTAGCTATCACTCCCCTCACATCACCATGTCAGCACCCCAAGCAGCAACTCTTCTTCCTGTCTCTATAGACTTGCCCAATCTGGACATTTCATGTAAGTGGAATCATATAATATGTGACTGGCTTCGTAGTATGTTTTCAAGGCTCATCTATGTTGTGGTATGTGGTTCCTTTTTATGGCCAAATAACATTCCATTGTATGGATATATTATCTATTATTTACTAATTCATCAGTTGGACATTTGGGTTGTTTCTACCTTTTTATTAAGAACAGATATTTACATTTCTCTTGAGACTGTACTTAGAAATGGAATTGCGAGGTCACGTGGTACCTGTATGTTTAATCATTCAAGGAAATCCACCTTGTTCTTTTTTTTTTTTTTCCTCACCTTGTTCTTAACCATAATTGCCAAACGACTAATTGATTAACTGGGGCCCTAGGCAGTCATTCAACAAATACTTATTTAACTCTTCCACTGCTCCAAGCACTCTTCTGGAAGCTGGGGAGATAACACTATGAATAGAAGTCAGCCAGCTATGTAGCTTTACTGCTGTAAGGGCTTTGGCTTTTGCTTTAAATGGGATGCAAAGAACTTAAAGGTTTGTTTTTTCTCCAAAAAGGTTTATTGAAATATAACTTACAAACATTGAACTGCACATGCATGAAAGGTATAATTTCATGAGATCTAACGTGTATCTATCTATGAAACTATCAACACAAGACAGTGAGCATCATTCCCCAAAGTTTCCTTGTGCCCCTTTTTAATTTCTCCCTCCTACCTGTCTCTCTCTCTACCTACTTACTCCCAGGCAACCACTGATCAAACTACAGATTAGTTACATTTTCTAGAATTTGTGTTATTTTTAGTGTGCTTCTTTCACTTGACATAATTATTTTGAGGTTTACCTATATTGTTGCTTGTATTAATAATTCATTCCTTTATATCACTGAGTATTAGTCCATTATATGAATATAAAACAATTTGTTTTTCTATTCCCCAAATATCTATTTGGGGTGTTTACAGATTGGAGCTATTGTGAATAAGCTGCTATGAAGATTTGTGTATTTATCTTTGAATGGACATAGGCTTTGGCTTCCCCAGAGTAAATATCTATGAGTAGAATATTTAACTTATAAGAAAATAACTATTTTCTAAGTTGATTGTATCACTTTACACTCCCACCAGCAGTATATGAGAGTTCCAGTTACTCCACGTCTTTTCCAACATTTGGCAGAATCAGTCTTTTAATTTTAGCCATTCTAATAATGTGTAGTGATATCTCATTGTGATTTTGATTTGCATTTCAAAATGACTAGTGTTGAGCATCTTTTCATGTATTTGCCATCTGTGTCTTCTTTGGAGAAGTCTCTGTTAAATCTTTTGCCAATTTTTAAAAAATGTGTTGCTTATATTATTATTATTGAATTTTGAGAGTTTATTATTTATATACTAGATACAAGTCCTTTATCAGATTTATGATTTGCAAATATTTCCTCCCAACTTATGGCTTATCTTTTCATTCTCTTAACTGTATCTTTCAAATAGAAATTCTTAATTTGGATGAAGTCTGATGCATGAGTTTCTTTCTCGGTTCATACTTTTGATAATACAAGAAAACTTGGCCTAACCCAAGGCCGCCAAGATTTTTCTCCTGTTTTCTTTCACAAATTTTACAGTTGTAGGCTTTACCTTTAAGGCTATGATTCATTTTGAGTTAGTTTCTGTATACGGCGAGGCATAGGAAGTTCATTTTTTGCATTTGGCCCTCCAGTTGGTTCAATGTGGTAGGTTTAAAAGGTTCCTTTCTCCTCTGCATTACCTTTGCATCTTTGCTGAAAATCACTTGTCCTTTTACTTGGATCTCTTTCTGGACTTTCTATTCTGTGTCATTGATCTATTTGTCTATCTTTATTTTCCTCCAGCTTTATTCTTTCTCGAAGTCCTTTTGGCTATTCCATGTAAATTTTAGAATCAGTTTGTTGATTCTACAAAAGAGCCTTTTAGGATTTTGATTGGGGGTTCATTGACTCTAGGGAACAATTTGGGGAGAATTGGTGTCTTAACAATACTGAGCCTTATGAGCCGTGACCAGAGTACTATATATCCCTCCATTTGTTCATATCTGTGATTGCTCTCAGCAGTGTTTTGCAGTTTTCAGTGTTCAGGTCTCTGCAGGGTAACTGTGCTCCCACATATCTTAACGTAGGATGGTCATCTACTAGGTGAGCTCCAGATCTGTAGCAATAGATGTGGCACCACTTGCTGGGAATAGAGGTGATTATGAATAAGTGGTATAAATGCCGACTTTCCCTGCCAGAGGGTGCCCTGTAGCTGCCACTTGGGGATTGACAAGCCCTTCTGGATGCCATCCTGCAGACCTGCGAGCCCAGCCCAAGTGCCTTGGAAATTTGTGCCCAATCCAGGCCAGGCACCCAAACCCACAGTAGCAGGATTGAGCCTCTTTTGCAGAAGGCCAGCTCCTTCCTCACACTCAGCTTTGTGCTTATCATTTCTGACCTGGGCTCATCATCTCAGATCTATGTGTGCCCCTTGAATCATTTTCCTGGACACCACGTTCTAAGTTTTTCAAGGAAAATGCCCACAGATGAGAAATAGCCAGACTGGTGCTATTAACGCCAGCAGCCATGACATAGTGATGTCAGGTGAGTCAGGAGTCCAGAAAAACTTCTCTAGGTCCTTCCCCTGGGTATTTCTTAGATTGGTCAGTTCCCACACTCATGCCCTATCCTTTAACCTCATAACAGGTTAAAGCAATAGTTGCCAGGCTGGTCTCCTGGCCTTTAGACTCTCAGCTCCACATCATTTCTGCATGGAATGGGCTAGATACATCCTCTTATGTCACCATAGCCATCATGTTGCTCAGCTGCTCAAGAACCATCCATGACTCCCCAGTGCCCTCAGAATAAGGTCCAAACTCCTTGACCTGATGTTCAAAGAAGCCCAGAATCTTGTCTTTCTCCATGTACCCCAAATAGTCTGTTCCAGCCAAACTAATCTCATTGGCCTCAGCATGCTTCCACCTCTAAGCCTTTACTCATGGGCGTCCTGTCCTGCCCTTTTCCCACGCATACCTGTCCGAATCTCACCTTTCAAATCCCAAATGAGTTGATTCCAATCCCATTTTTCTATGAGATGCTACTAACAGTTCCAGGTTTAATTAGGAGTTTTACTTTACAACTCTCTTTCACCTTCATTTGTTTTATTTAAAATAATTATTAGCTAATAATAAGAGCTTCCTTTTAATGAAGGAGGAGCCCTTGTATCTATGCCAGGCACCACACACACGTCACACACAATTTTACATTCTTTCCTTTGTTTATAAATATTTGTTTTCTTATAAAAAATTGTTTCTAACACACATCAAAAGTCTGGACTTCCAACAGTCCTGGTTATAGAAGGTGACATGGGGGGAGATTCAGAGAGCCTGAGTGACTGGCCCAGGTCATACCGCAGGTGAGGCTTGTGGGTGAGATTGGAGTCCTGGCCTGTGTCCTTTCCACTCCCACACAAACTCCTACAGCCCTGGACACAGGCGGGCCCAACAGCCTCATGTTACAGAGGAAAGGGATTGAAGGCCAAGAGCTTTTTGCCTTCAAGGTCATGCAGGAAATCAATGGGACCTTCCATTAAAAAAAAAATTGTGATAAAGTACACATAACCAAAAAATGTACTATTTTAACCATTTTACAGTGGGCAATTCAGTGGCATTAAGTATACTCCCAAAGTTGTGCAGCCAACATTACTCTTTAGTTCCAACTTATTTCATCACCCCAAAGGAAACCCTGTACTCACTGAGAAGTCTCTCTCTCTTACCTGCTGCCCTCAGCTCCTCGTAGCCACTAATCTGCTTTCTGTTGCCTATTCTGAAAGTGAAAAAATGAAAGTATTAGTTTCACTGTTGTGTCCGACTCCTGCCAGGCTCCTTTGTCAATGGAATTCTCCAGGCATGACTACTGGAGTGGGTTGCCATTTCCTTCTCTGGGGCATCTTCCCAACCCAGGGATCGAACCCACACTGCAGGCAGATTCATTACCATCTGAACCACCTATTTTCTGAACACTATATAAAAGTGGAATCATACGATTTTTGGCCTTTTATAACTAGCTTCTTGTCCCTGGGCCCTTTCATTTAATACTGCCATTTGAGACATATCATCTATGTTATAGTTTAAAATCATGTGTCAAATGGTTGTATCAAATAGTATGAGCCCTGAGTGGTGATACATAGTCTGGAGCCCAGGTTTTCTGATCCCTGGGCTGTGGCCAAAAAGAGGCACCTCTCTGCCTGCCCTCACGCTTGGAGTCTGGCCCACAGTCTTGCATTTCCTCTAATTCAGGAAGCCCCCCTTCTTGCTTTTCTTCCAGACCCTACTCCCACCCCAAACACACAACATCTGAAACAGAGCTGGGCAGCCTGGGCACACTCGTGCTGGTTGAATTACCTGCAGCTGGCAGAGTGTCTGACCTCCTCTGACACAAAGGGCCCAGCAGACAGGGCTGGGGGGTGCCTCCACCACTCAGCTGTGGTCTCCTCTCAGCCTTCTGCAGGTCAAGCCATCAGCACTAAGCCTGAGTACCTCCCCCCACGTCCTGCCCAGCGGGGTTGGGCTGGTGCCCTCTCCAGGGCTGTCTGCCCTGGACTGGTGTGTTTCCTGCCTATGCAGCACTCCCCAACAGCTTGAATTTTCTCCTCCTCCTTTGTGATTCTTCAACATGCACAAGACAAGCATCAGAGATAGATGTGAAGGCCAGTTAATTCTGAGTCAGGGGCTGATACTCGTACAGACACGGCTGGATACAGAATTAAATGACTGCCAAGGTCCTCTGCTGACTCAGCACTTGGAGGAGCAAGCGGTAAACCCTGGGGCCTTCTGGAGAGCTCTGCCTGCGCAAGCGTGATCTTCACTTTTCAGCTTTCCTACCCGGAAAGCAAGTCCCAGCCATTCTTCCCACCCTACCTGCTCACTAAGCCAGATAACGTATTGTTAAAAGGGATTTTCTGCTCTCCAGGGACCTCCCTCATCAAGTCCAATTTCCTGTCCCTACCTCTGGCACCTGAGTCCCACACTGGAGGGTCTTGGGTTTGGGGGCGGAGAGGGGAATAGGATCGCTAATAGAGGCAGTCTCCAACAGACTCTTTTACTGCTGCTTGTCTCTAATAGAGACAGTGCCAAGGGCTGACTGTGAGAGTGGTGAGCTGTAATCTCCAGTTACAAACACCATACTTGATATGCTGACCTGGCTTCCACCCAAATCCGCCAGCTTCCTCTTCAACCAGATTGTCCTCCCTAAGCCCTTCCTACATAGATGTTCCAGAGCCACCTCCGAATTTTGGTTTGAATGAGTACATTTGGCCTTTTCCTGCAAGGGAGACACAGGTCGCAGACCTATTGTAGTCGTTAGGTTTCTGCATCTCGGGCTCTGGGTGCGGATGTGAGGTAGGTCCTCGCCTATGTGCTCTGTGCCTGTGTGTACCTGGAAGCATGTGTGCAGTGAGCAGACACAGGCTGTCTCCACCCTCTGGCAGCTGTACAACTTTGCTTTGTGCAGTCAGCACTGCTTTGGGTTTAAGGAGGTATGTGGTTTATAGATCCCAAGTGCTGTGTGTGGCCAAGGTCTCCAATGCCCCAGCCTGTTCTAGAGGCTTTCCTAGGCCTGGATGGGCTGCTGGCAGTTTCCCCTCTTGCTGTCTTACCCCAAATGTGACCCAACTGAAGACTCAACAGCTTCTTTATTGGGCATTCCACTTGTTTCCAATTGTTAGGCTGTTATAAATGATGCTGCAAGGGTCATCTTTGTTCATTCTGTCTGTCACTGAAATGGCCTCAAAAGGAGCCAGACAAAGACAGGAGAGATGCTCAGAATCCAATTGGATTTAAATATATTCAAGAGGCGTGGCCCTGCCAGATTGGAAGAGCACAAAAAGAATTTAGAACAGCATTAAGCAGTCAATAGACAAGTTCTAATGGAGTGTGGAAGGAATGGGGGTAAGAGTGGCGGGTGAGTGAGGTTCGCAAACTGAAACCACACTTGATAATTAGGGAAGGTGTCACGCAGGGCACAGGCTGTGAGACCACCCTGTTTGGAGGGTGGTCTTAAACTGCAAAGTTTAAGCCGAGCTACAATATAGCGGGGCTACAATTGTCCCTACTGTCATGAGAAAAATCTCATGAGTCTATTGCTGCAGATCTCACCCCAACCAAAAATGTGGTCTGTGGGTGACTCTAGCCTGGCAAGAAAGTCACACCTAGTTGCCTGGAATGGTGACCCTGATCCCCTTCAAATGATAAAGTTATTGCTCCTTTAGTGAGTTGGAGGTTTTTTCACCCAGAGAAGGCTTAGAATTAGGTAGGAACATGAAAAAGTAATAAAAATCATGGTATTGCTGGGTTTTTTCTTATTAAATTTAGGAATAACCAATGTATATTTGGTTTTTAAAGTGTTTGTCTAGAGTAATTGATAGATTAGCCCCATGACTCCATCTTTCCCTGTCCATCCCCCATGGTGGCTTAACACAGTGACAGTAATAATTTTGCTCTTTTCATTTAGGCAAAATTGCAGCCTGCCCAACTTCAAAGGGAAGAGAAAATAAAGCTCCACTTTTTCTTGGGTGGGGGGTGGGGTGGGGGTGTGGATTCCCTGATGGCTCAGATGGTAAAGAATCCCCTGCAATGCAAGAAATCCGGCAAGAAATCCAGGTTCCATCCCTGGGTGAGGAAGAATCCTGGAGAAGGAAATGGTAACCCACTCCAGTATTCTTGCCTGGAGAATTCCATAGACAGAAGAACCTGGTTCGCTACAGTCTATGGGGTCACAAAGAGTTGGACACGACTGAGCTACTAACACTTTCACTTTTCTTCCTGGGGAGTGGCATGATTCTAGAAGGGCAAGTGGAATATTGTTGTGGATCCACAGCCACCCATCTTGTCCAGACAGTTCCTCTGAAGCCCTTTAGGTTTTTAGTGGTCATTTCTTCAAGGTCCATTTAGTCGCCAGCACCCAGTCCCAAAGACGCATTTGGAGGCTTTATTTTTTTTTTTAAGGTCTTTTTAAAACATATGGACCATTTTAAAAGTCATTATTGAATTTGTTACAATATTGCTTCCGTTGTTTATGTTTTTGGCTGGGAGGTATGAGGGATCTAAGCTCTCCGACCAGCAATAGAACCTGCACCCCCTGCATTATAAGACGAAGTCTTAACCACTGGACTGCCAGAGAAGTCCCTGGCAGCTTTATTATGGTAGCATCTTGCCTCCAGGCCCCTCAGTCTGTATGAAGTATTTCTTGCTGCACAGGAAACCATCCCCAAGAGTGGTAGCTTAAGACAATGACAACACTCACTTCTCTCATACGTCTTCAGTTTGGGGCAGGACTTGATGGGAATAGCTCATCTCTTTTTCTTTCCGTTGAGCTAAAGCAGCTGGAAGGCTGTGGCCTGGCCTCCTCTGAAGGCTTACTCACCCACATGTCTGGGGATTCATCCCAGCTGCAGTTAGCAGGCAGAGACCAACAGATCCATCCATACCGTCCCCACATGGCCTGGGCTTGCGCGCAACATGGTGGCTGAGTTCCAGGACCACGTGTCTAGAGCGGGAGAGGCAGATGGAAGCAGTATTGCCTTTCCTAGCCTAGCCTCATGAATCATACAGTATCACTTTCACCACATTCTGTGCTGAGGTAGTCACAAAGGCCCACTCGATTTCGCCAGCTCTTGGTGGGGCAGCAACAGTGTTCTGGAAGAACATGTAGAACACTGATGTGGCCATTCTGGGAAACTCCAGTCTGCCCTGTTTCTGCACGAGCCTGTCCTTGGCTGTGGGCTAACCCCTGCGGATACAAGCTCCCAGGCGCTTTCAGCCGAGAATAGTAGTAACCTAAGGGCTGTCTTCTTAACGTAGGTGTGGACGCATGGAAGTTGGGGAGGGGGTGCACAGCAACGCTCAAGGGGATGTCTAGGAGTTCTGGGAAGAACATCAACAGTGTCTGTTCCAGGACAATAAGACAAAATACTGATAACTCAGAAGTCAGGGTGAATCATATTCCTGTTCCTTGTCTCGTGCAGTCACAGGCATCTCAGTCTTTCAGGAAACATTAAGTGACCAAAAAATGTGAACCCAAGATCAGCTAGACGCTCATTTATAACCAACAGTTGGCCTGACCTGACATGTCCATCTCTCAAATCCTTTTGGTCTCTGACCACTCAAGGGATGAACCAATGGCCCTTCCTTAAATCATACTGTTATTCATCTATGACTTGTTTTGATCTAACAGAGGCTGGAAATTAACTAGTTTGCTTTTACACATGGTCCTGTATGTGTGCAAAATGAAGAAGCCTTTATCCACTGAACATGTTCTTTGAATAAGGTTTTGAGAATAGCTACCAAAATATATTTATATTTGTTTTTTTTTTCTTTGAAGTATAGTTGATTTGCAATGTTATTAGTTTCTGATGTACAGCAGAGTGATTCAGTTATATATATATATATATACACACACACACACACGTATCTTCTCCATATTTGTTTTCATTATGGTTTAGTATAAGATATTGACTATCTTATACTCAATATGTTAGTTCCCTGTACTACACAGCATGACTGGTTTCACCTATTTTATATATGCTGGTTTGTATTTGCCAATCTCAAGCTCCTAATCCCTTCCCCTTTCCTTTTATAATAATAAGTTTGTTTTCTATAATGACTTTGCTTCTGTTTCATAAATAAGTTCATTTGTGTTATATTTTAGATTGTGTATGCAAGAGATATATGGTATTTTTCTTTTTCTGACTTCACTTGGTATGATAATCTCTAGGTACATCTATATTCCTGCAAATGGCATTATTTCAATCTTTTTTATGGCTGAGTCATATTCCATTGTGTATGTATATCAAATCTTTATCCATTCATCTGTCATTGGACATTTAGGTTGTTGCCATGTCTTGGCTATGGTAAACAGTGCTGCTAAGCCACAGGGGTGCATGAATCTTTTTGCATTATCGTTTTGTCTGGGTATAAGCCCAGGAGTGGGGTTGCTGGATCATATGGCAACTCTACTTTCAGTTTTTAAAGAAACCTCCATACTGTTCTCCATAGTGGCTGCACCAGTTTACATTCCCACCAGCAGTGTAGGAGGGCTTCCTTTCCTCCATCCGCTCCCCAGGATTTATTATTTGTAGGCTTTTTAATGATGGCCATTCTGACAGGAATGGCGTGGTACCTTACCATAGTTTTGATTTGAAGTTCTCTAATAATTAGCAATGTTGAGCATCTTTTTATTACCAAGATATATTTAAAGATCTTAATTGGGCCGCTAAGATTGCAGTGTTTTGATTATGGTGAACTGGCTTCTATGAGAAAACAATGAGAAAGATCTTTGCTTTAAGGATGAGCAAACATGTTCATGGAAGGTGGGCATGAAATAGCTGCAGAACATACTCCTCGCCTGCTGATGCCAGGAAGACTGCTTAATAGATTAATAGGAAATGTTAGGATGGTGTCATAGAGTAGACTTCTCCATGCTAAGGACATTTTTTGTGCTGCATCAAACCTGTAAGTTTTTTTCTTACTGCCCAAACTTCATAGGCACTTAGACCCTTCTCACCACCACAGTGTAGCTCTAAGAAGGCTCAGAATAAAATAGGAGGATTCAGTGAGAGGTCCCAGGGAAGCCAAGAGAGTGTGAGATGCCGTTCCTGGATGGAGCAGACATCCTTCGCTTTGCAAGGCAGTCTTTGAAGGAGTCAGCCTGGCTCAAGTTCTGACATCACAGAGAGAAGAACCTACCAAGCTGCCTCAGTTTCTTCAATGTAACTGACTCGACGGGTCTGAAAAGATACCAATGTTGGTAGGAACACTTAGGGGTCAGCAGCACCACTCATGCTGGGCAGTTCACCAGGCAAGCACCACACTGCACCCCCTTCCAGGGGGACCTTTGGCACTGCAGTAGCGCTCATATGACCTTAGGTAAACATTCAGTCGTGTCTCTGGAGACCAGGAGCTCGCAGCTCTCTAAGGTCCCAGGCCTGCATCTAGATTCCATCTACTTTTCTAAATCAAAACTCACTCATTCTGATCCATGTTAGAGTCTTTAATGGAGAAAAAGTTTCAGTACACAAAGTGCCTTCTCTGGGAAGATAACTCATGAAATCTCAGGTCTCTGTCTCCTTGGAGAAGTAAGGTGCTAACCCCAACCACAAGAGAAAGCCATTGGAAGATCCCCAAACACGTGTCTGGACAACACGGAAGGAAAAGAACGATCACACTGGGGAAATACAGCAGGCTCTTCCCTGGGTGGGGCTTCCCAGGAGGCACTAATGGTAAAGAACCTGCCTGCCAATGAAGGAGACACAAGAGAGGTAGGTTCGATGCCTGGGTCAGGAAAATCCCCTGGAAGAGGGCATGGCAGCCCACTCCAGTATTCTTGCCTGGAGAATCCCATGGACAGAGGAATCTGGTGGGCTACAGTCCATGAGGTCCCAAAGAGTTGGACATGACTGAAGCAACTTAGCCTGCATGTACTTCTCTTGGGTTCCAGGATGGCGTTATGCCCTGACCTCCCTCTTTCCTCTTCCTCTTTGGTGGATGGCGTGGTAGGGAGCAGACCTGCTTTAGGTTTTGCTACCAGTACTGTTCCTTCAGCAATGGGAACGGCCCTGGATCTGGAGACGGAGGACTTGGAAATTAACCCCAGCTCACCCCCCAATAACTGTGAATCTGGGACAAATCCTGTAGCCTCTCTGAGCCTGCTTCCTGTCTAAGCCTGCCTGCCCTTCCTCACAGGCGAGAGGGAAGGACAGATGAGATGTGTGGGAAAGAGCTCAGGGAGTTCCAGAACATTCTGTCCTAATATCAACGGTCATAACTGGCGCTGACTTAGCACAAGGTTCCAGGTCCCCTGTTTCAGGACGTGGCACAAGATCTCTGCAGGATCTGGAAGATACAACAGAGTTGAGTGATTCCTACTGACTCCTGGGTTGCCCTGGAGACAGACGTTGCAAGGCCTGACTCCCTCGATGCATACTTTGAACCTCTCAAACACACAGCCTCTCAGAGCAGTGCTGTGGAGGGAGGGGACGGACTGTGGATCTGGTGACAGGAATGGATTCCTCCTGTAACTGACCACTGACACAGAACACAGAAAGTTAACTTGCAGAATTAATGAAGACCTCAGGGAAAAGCAAGAGTTGGGATGAAATGCCAGCCTCACGCTGTGTTGAGTGTGATTGGTGAACTAGAATCTGTGGCTGGTGTGATCTGACCACGCTCCCATTGCAGCTGCCCAGAGCTTCCACCTACCAGCACAAGCGCTCAGGAAAGTCCTGCTGCCGGTCACTTCATTGCTGGTGCAAGTGGCAGCTGTGTGGCTCTCCTCCTTCAGGTGTCTGGTCTCCCGAGGCAGAGTGGAAGGTGTTGGCCCAGGGTGAGGGATGCTCAGTTCCTGACTAGCAGCTCAGAGAGGGTTTTTAGGGGCATGAGATCTCCCTGGCGTCCCAGCAGTTCCTCACTTTCTCTGTATTGGAGTCAGGCTGACCTTGGAGAACCCTGAGATCTGGGCCATGACATGTCTCGGGGATGATCTTCAACTTTCAGATAAAAGAAGCAAGTCTGGGGAGGAGCTGCACTCTGATCCAAATGGGGCGCTCGAGGCTCATTTGAAAGCTCCAAGCACAGCCACTTGAAGCTCAGCTGGTTTGCTCAGCTGCATGTAAAAAGAGGCACTTTTATGAGACTAGAGGCTCCTCAAGGTCAAAGGCCTTTGGGGGAGGGGATCCGAGGGGTCCAGACACTGGAGAGAGCCTTGAGTAAGTGTGATTTCAGGTGCTGGGAAGGATGCCTCCCCTCCCCACCACCTCCTTTTTTTAAAAAAAAAAAAAAGATTGTAATCTGATCCTTGTGCTGCAGCTCAACTGCAGATGCCCAGGGGAGGGTCACAGTGCCTTAGTAATTTACCCTCCCCTGTGAATGAGCTCCAGACCTATCCTTGGAATCTTTACCAGAACAAAGCAGGTGGGCCCTGGAGGATATCAAAGGCCCAGAGTTAGCAGTTATGAAGTGAGTGCTGAAAAGCAGACAATGTTAGATACTGAGTTTGTTCTCTCATGTTGGATGTGTGCTAAGTCGCGTCAGTCGTGTCCAACTCTTTGCAACCCCATGGACTGTAGCCCACCAGGCTCCTCTGTCCATGGGATTTTCCAGGCAAGAATACTGGAGTCGGTTGCCATTTCCTATTCCAGCGGTCTTCCCAACCCAGGGATAGAAACCGCATTTCTTATGTCTCCTGCATTGGCATGCGGGTTCTTTACCACTAGTGCCACCTGGGAAACCCTCTCTCGTGTTGGTCTCACAATAATTAAGCAGGATGGGTCTTATCCCCATTGTACAGATGAGGAAACTGAGGCCCAGCAAGCCATTTGTCTAAGGTCAGTCGGCCTAGGGCACAGAGTGGCATCATGCTCATCCTGCCATTTCCCCCACCCTCTCTTATCTGGCTTAGAGTCCACCGTCCAACTTACCAAATACCCTTAACTTCCTTGCCTTCCCTCCCCTTCTGTTAAACCCAAGCTCATTCCCACTCTGCGGCTGCAGGAGAGCTTGCATCTGGGCTGACTGTGCGGCCTCTTTCTGTTCATGACCCCAAACTTCACACAACACCAGACACCAGCAGGCCTTTGTCACTCGGCTTCCTAGGGGAGCCCTGTCTGCCTGCACCCTTGCCGTGTTCTTTGTCCATCTCATCCTTCCTGGAGAAAACAAACCTTTAACGGGAACTCCTTCACTGACCTCTCCCCAGTCCCCAGTGCCCACCTGCCTCTCACTCCTGTCACAGTGGAGGACCCGTCCCTGCTCCTGTCTAAGGCCAAGCCTTAGACAGAAACCTCTTGGTCTGCAAACCCTCCCCCGCCCCCACCACACCGGCATTTCAGTCTCCAGCCCTGCCTCCTCCCTGAGCTGCGGAGTCCACATCAAGCCCCATCAAGCCCCACTTGGTGTCCAGTGGGTGGACCAGGGGCTGAGGCTGGAGGCCCAAAACCAGACAAAGCCTGACCACTGCTGGGGTCAGTCATGGAGGACAGTGCCCTCAGAGAATGGAAACTCATCCCCATGATTTGGGGAGATGAAGGAGGGGGAAAAGCCTTGAGAGGTCATTGTCACCAGGAGGGCAATTTCCCACCTGACCCCTCAGATGTCAGTTGCTGCAGAGCAGACTGCCAACGGGAGAGAATTGGCAAAGGCCTCCTCCAGCTCTGCTCTAACAGGCTGTGTCTGTGGCTGCCCTTTGGCCTCAGAGCTGACCCACCTCATAGGGAGGGATTTCAGGGCCAGCCTCTCTCTGGGCAGGTGAGATTGGGGGAGGTCCAGGCTTAGGTGCTTGTCCTGCTTTGTCTTAGGGGTTGTTGAGGGTGGGGGAGATTTGCCCATAGCCACTGTCCTGGTACTGCTGGGGAAGGGAACCAAGGGAGCCCCTCCCTGCCTGCCTGGGGGCTCTGGGGCTCCGGGTTCCAGACAGGTTGCAGAGGCATCTCATTAGGAAGCTCCCTGACTCTGGGTGTGGGGACAGGCTATTCGTTCACCCTGCTTCCTGAACCATCCCCTCTCCAACTCCCCATTCTTTCCAAGCAGTTTGTTCCTTGGCCAGCGTCTGGGAGCCAATTTATTCAGGCCCTGAGGTTTGTTTTGTTAAGGATTTTAAAATGTATTAAGAAAAGTGCAAAGAGCTTTGTCATCACTTTCCCCTTTCTAATGTACTTGAGTGATTGGATCAGGAAGTCCCTGTTGGCCTCTTGCACTGGCGGGCCACCAGGGGTGGCCAGCTGTCTCAGGGGCAGGAAGCAGGGGCTCAGTCCCCTTCATGCCATTCCTCTGGCCACATAACCTGGCTGGGCTGTAATGATCTGAGTACAGGAGAAGGCGGCGGGTGGGTGCTTCTCTCTGTTCTGTCTCTTCACTCCCTGTTTTACAGGGGTTGGAAGTTTCCAGGAGTCAGAGCCCGGGACTCTGGGGCTCCCAGCTCCCGGGGTACTCTACAGGGCGTGAGGAGGACTTGAGTGATGACAGTCACTGAGAAAGGGGGGCGAGGTGCCTGCCTCCCTCCTCTCTGATGTGCCTCTGCCAGGCTGCAGGGCATGGGCCAGGGGTCCCCAGGGTCTGTCCTAAGGGCTCTTCTGGCTGTGGAGAGGATGTTTGATGTTGCTCTGAGCTGAGCTTGGGCACTGAGGAGAGAATGTTCATCTCAAGATGAGTTTATGGGTATTATAGGTTCAGCTGTATACCCCACTAAAATGATATGTTAAAGGCCTAACCGCCAGTACCTCAGAAAGTGATCCTTCTTTCTTTTTTTGGTTTAGAAATTAATCTTATTTGGCAATAGGGTTTGTTACCGATGCAATCAGTTCAGATGAGGTCAAACTGGGGTGGGGGGCCCCGATCCAATGTGACTGGTGTCCTGGTAAGAAGAGGACAGAGTTACTCAGGCAGATGACAGTCATGCGACAAGGGAGGCAGAGAGTGGAATGAGGTGTCTCTAAGCCAAGGAAAGTCAAGGGCTGCTGGTGAAGCTAGAAGAGGAAGGAAGATTCTCCCCAACAGGTTTCAGAAAGAGTGGGGCCCAGTCTCCAGCTCTCTCTGACTTCTGGCCTCCACAACTGGGAAACAATGCATCTCGGTTGTTCTCTGCCACCCAGTGTGTGCTGCTATAATACAGCAGCCCTAGGAACTAAGACAGAGGTGAAGGCCAGTGCCGTCCAGAGCACCCATTTAAAGATCAGTTTCGCTATCTGTGCCCTGTCTGTCAATGTTGCCAATCTGACCCAGCAGTCATCCTCCGCCATCTGTCCCTTCATTTCTCTACTGCTGGAACCCTGGATGGGATGCAATCACAATCAGGGCCAGGGGTCCTGTGTGATGAGTCCACGGGGACCTCAGGCAGAGGTCAGGCCTGGGGTCAGGAGCTGGGGTCATGTCTGCTACAGAGCCTTGTGAGGGGCCGCTCCTGGGAAATCTAGACACGCTTGCTCACTGAGTCCATGTGATTGGATTTTTAGCCAAACAGAAATTATTGCAGGTCACAAACCTTCAGGATCAACTGGAGGATACTCGATATTCTGAATGGTAAATTTGTGAATGATGAGGGTATGGCATTGAGTGAAGGTCTCTGCGCCATTCTAGCACATGTCTGGCCTGCCTGAAGTCTCAGGTGACCCTGGACATGCAGCCATGTCTCCTGTATGGTGTATCACGCGTGGGGACTCTGCTGTGCTCCTCTCATGCTCACTATTCCCCCTGAGAAAACTCAGCTCTCCCAAAACCACACCTGGCCAATCGGAGAAACAAATTCAAGTCCTCAGTAATAACAATAAGCTGCATTTGTTCACTTCCTAAACCCTGTTCCAGGCATCATCCCATTTTATCTTCACAACAAGTAGATGTATTTTATCTCCTTTTATCCCCTTGTTACTGGATGAGGACTCAGAGACTCAGAGAGGTTGAAGACTGGACCAAAGTTCACACAGCTGGTGATGGGTGGAACTGGAACACGAGCCTCATTCTGTTTAACTTCAAAGCCCTGGCTGTCTCCTCTGGGTCCTGATGGGGACTCGCTCCATCCTCTTCCCAGGACAGCTGCCTACTTTCCGACAGGAGCTTTTTAGAAAACCGTAACCCTTAGGAATTTCAGGCACCATAACATACAACAGCAGATGGAAAATGTTGGCGTGGCAAGTCCTTCTGGGGCAGCCTGTATGCCTGTGAATTCAGAAAAGTCTCGAGGCTTAGTTCTAGGGCTATTTTTAGCTCCTCTCAACCTTGCCAGGCGTGGCCTGAAGTTCGATTGGCCTCCCAGAGCAGAGCTGCCAGGAAGATTGAACTCTGCTTATTAAAATGCTCATGGCATTTGCGATGAGGAGCTTTTCCCAGTTAATTCTAACCTGTCAGTATTCATTCTCCCTTTTGAAGCCCAAATAGCAACGTGTCACCTCCCTAAACAAAGGGCCAGCATTGACTTTGGCCCCCTCTTTGGGTTAAAGTCATGGGAGGTGTAGGAATCAGAAAGATGGGGCTTCTGTTCATGTGTGTAGGAAAAAGATTATGGGGTTACATAAATTATAGGGCACCTATTCCATGGAAAACAGTACAGTTATTAAAATGCCAGTGTATTTATCAATATGAAAGTCATTTGTAATATGCTATAGAGTAAAAATAAGAACTTACAAAACTGTGGAGCATAACCCACTTTGTGTCTAAAAATATATCTACACATAATATGTATATGAATAACTGATTCACTTTGCTATACAGCAGAATCTAGCATAACAATGTAAAGCAGCTATACTCCAGTAAAAATTACTTTAAAAAGTACATCTACACACAAAAATTACCACCAAGGCATATTCTGAAATAGTTAAAATTGTTATTTCTGGGTACTGACATTGTGGATAATTTTATTTTCTTTTGTCCACCTCTCTGTTTTTTATTCTAATCTGCCCCCCACCCCCATTTAAATATTATATGTTCAAATTTAAACACAACAAATTTACTGATAAATGTGGAACTTTAACAGCAAACCTCATGCCTGAATTTCAGTGGATACTGGTCTCCCTCAAATCGGGTCACAGTAAACTTATGTTTGAATGAAATTCTATTCAGGCCCATATTCTATTCTTTTTTTTTTTTTTAGCCTAGTTTTCTATTTTGAAAAATTTAAAGCCCAAAGAAAAGTTGTAAGAATGATACAATCAACACCCCGAGTCCTTCACCTAGATGGTTTGATTGATTGCATTTTTGCCACATTTGCTTTATCTCTGTGTTGTTATATGTATTTCTTTTTTTTTTTCTTTAATAGAAAATTATTTAATTAGTATACATGTGTTCCCGATCCTGAACCCTCCTCCCTCCTCCCTCTCCACACCATCCCTCTGGGTCATCCCAGTGCACCAGCCCCAAGCATCCAGCATCGTGCATTGAACCTGGACTGGCATCTCGTTTCACACATGATGTTTCACATGTTTCAATGCCATTCTCCCAAATCTTCCCACCCTCTCCCTCTCCCACAGAGTCCATAAGACTGTTCTATACATCAGTGTCTCTTTTGCTGTCTCGTATACAGGGTTATCGTTACCATCTTTCTAAATTCCATACACATGCGTCAGTATACTGCATTGGTGTTTTTCCTTCTGGCCTACTTCACTCTGTATAATAGGCTCCAGTTTCATCCACCTCATTAGAACTGATTCAAATGTATTCCTTCCAATGGCTGAGTAATACTCCATTGTGTATATGTACCACAGCTTTCTTATCCATTCATCTGCTGATGGACATCTAGGTTGCTTCCATGTCCTGGCTATTATAAACAGTGCTGCAATGAACACTGGGTTACACGTGTCTCTTTCCCTTCTGGTTTCCTCAGTGTGTATGCCCAGCAGTGGGATTGCTGGATCATAAGGCAGTTCTATTTCCAGTTTTTTAAGGAATCTTATATGTTATATGTATTTCTAACCCCTTATATGTTATATGTATTTTTTAAGGAATCTTATATGTTATATGTATTTCTAACCCCTTATATGTTATATGTATTTCTAACCCCTTAACATCTAACACTGTTTTCTGTGAACGAACAAATGGCTGCAGTGGCAGGAAAGTCAGTCCTTAAAGGGCAAGGTGGCTTGTGCAGTGGGTGCTACCTGAAGTTCAGCTGTGGCACAGGAGAACCAGAGGCGGAATGCCACCCACCCCAGGTAGAGAGCAGCTTGAAAAAATATTTGGAGGATGGCAGCACAGAGCTTTTACTGAGCTAGACAACAGGGAGTGGGATGGCAAGTGGAGGTGAGGCTGAACACACAAGCCCTGGGGTGGGGGTGGGGGTGGAGGACCCAAAAGTTCTCAGCTACCACTCAAAAGGCTTCCCTGGTGTCTTAGTGGTAAAGAATCCACCTGCCAATGCAACAGATTTGGCTTCAATCCTTGGGTCAGGAAGATCCCCTGGAGGAGGAAATGGTAACCCATTCCAGTATTCTTGCCTGGGAAATCCCATGGACAGTGGAGCCTGGAGGGCTACAGTCCACAGGGTCGCAAAAGAGTTGGTCACGCCTTAGTGACCAAACAACCACCCGAAAGGGTCCAAGTGTAACGGGAGGGACTTCGCTGGTGGTCCAGTGGATAAGAATTTGCCTGCCAACGCAAGGGACACGGGTTCAGTCCCTGGTCAGGGAACTAAGATCCCACATGCCTCAGAGCAATTAAACCCATGCACCACAGCTACTGAGCCCATGTTCTCTGGAGCCGGCATACCACAAGAAAGACCTGACGCAACCAAATAAATCAATACATAAATATTCATACATAGATGTATTTAAAAGGTGTAAGGGGAGCCACTGAAATTTTGTGTATGTTATAGATCACTCCACTGCCGTGACAGACCCGGACTTGAGAAGTACAAATGGAAGGATGAAATAGAAGACCAGTTAGGGGGCTGCTACAGTGGTCCAAGACAAGGACAGGTGGGAGAGGACAGGAGGAGGGATAAGCAGTAGCTCTGGAGGTGACTGCCTGGGTTTGTTGAGGCAGCGAATAACACGGGATGGCTCCCCAGGTCTGGTTTGGAACAGATGCATAGAAACCAGGGCTGTTTCTTTAGATGGGAACACAGAAGGGGGAAAGTCAATGGTGAGGGGAAGAGGAGGAGGGGAGCTGCTGACTTCAGTTTGGGTATATTGTGGTTGAGTAGCTATGGGATGTCCAGGTGGAAATGACCAGCAGGCAACTAATTATGGGTCTTGAGCTCAGGACCGAGGACAGGTCTGGAGATAGAGATACTAGAATCCTAAGACTCTTGTGGGTCAGATGACCACTATCTGGTTATCCTGGAGTTGGCCTATTCGTGCCTATATTGTAGCATATTTATTAATAGCTCACTCTTTCACTTGCCTGGTTCATACAGTGGTGTATATGGTACCCTGGAAAAGCTGAGATTTATTGCTTCCTGTCTTCACTTGATACCACTCCCTGGCTTGGCCTGGCTCTGTGGTTGTGGACGTGGTTAATTACTAGAAGTCCATGTCCTCTATCCTTTGGTATCCCCACCGTGTTTCACATGCTGCCTCTCAGGTGGAAGTGTTAGTCACTCAGTCGTGTCTGATTCTCTGCAACCCCATGGATGGTAGCCCATCAGGCTCCTCTGTCCATGGAATTCTCCAGGCAAGAATACTGGAGTGAGTTGCCTTTCCCTTCTCCAAGGGATGATCCTGACTGAGGGATTGGACCTGTGTCTCCTGCATTGCAGGCAGATTCTTTACCATCTGAGTCACCAGGGAAGCCCCTTTCAGGTAGATGGTGCCTAAGATGTTAGCTGTGTGTCCTAGGTTGAAGATCCACAGGTCCCCATCTTCTGAAGGAGAGAGGGTGGAGAGGTTCTGTGGGTTATCATGCAAGAGGCTGATGGATTGGGATGGTCCCTGACAATCTCCTACTAGGTATGGGATTTAGGAAATGTCAGAGAAGTGAGGAAACTCTAAAACATTCCCACCTTGCTCCATTCCTTCTCTGCCTGCTTGGGTTCTGACAGCTAGAGTGCTGGTGAGACCCTGTCCCCCAGAAGCCCCGGAGGCACCCAGTGCTGAATGAGTCCTTTGGGAGCCCACCCTGCTGATGAGAGTCACCCCTGGGCAAGCCCTGTTCCCTCCTGGACTTTGCTTCAGCCAAACAGCCCCAAACATTCCCTGGATAGTTTTGCCTT
Source organism: Bos indicus x Bos taurus (assembly GCF_003369695.1). Classification (NCBI taxonomy): domain Eukaryota; kingdom Metazoa; phylum Chordata; class Mammalia; order Artiodactyla; family Bovidae; genus Bos; species Bos indicus x Bos taurus. The sequence continues at coordinate 29,725,058 of NC_040086.1, forward strand.
TGGGACCAGGAATGCCCGCTTCCCAGGCCCTCATGCCCTCATCCCATGTCTAACTGTTAAAATCGACCTGCCCTTCCTTCAAGGCTGACTCACATGTGTCATGGTGCCCCAGGGGACTGTCTTGGATCCATCCCTGCTGGATGCGATGCTCACTTCATCTGGAAGGTCCCCGAAGTTCTCACTGCCTTCCTCATTGTTTCATCTGGGCTCTCTTGTCTTACTCTTTGGAACTCAGGGTGGAGACACTTTCTTTTGCATTTTTGTATTTCTCTACAATGCCAAACATGGGACTAATCACTTCATGATGTGTACAGGAAATGCGTGATGAGTTCAATTGCCAGGAATTTAGTCTCCAGATAAGACAGCACCACTGAAGGATAGGAAGCAGGGAATAGCAGGATGAAAGCAGAATTTGCATGTACTCCTGCATTCAACTGGTATTTATCAACAACCTTTACGTACTTCACACTCTGGTACATAGTGGATTTAAAGAAATAGTCACTTGAGTCACTTCAGGGACCTCACTGCAAGACTGAGTGCATAGTGGAGTTGGGAAGAGCTTCACCAAAGAAGTAACATTTAAACTGGGTATTGAGGCACGCACAGGAGTTTGCCAGATATCAGGGGAAGGGTACTGCTGATAAAGGGAATAATAAGAGCAAAGTCACTGAACCCTAAAAAGGATTGCGTAGAGAACTGAAAGAAACCCTGTGCCAGGGGTGAGGGGGAAATAAGCATGTGGGACAAGGCAGGGAGATGAAACCAAGGGGGAGGAAAGGGGCCTGACATTGAGGCAAAAGGTAGGGTTTTGGTGGCTCACTGGTAAAAAATCCACCTACCAAAATGTGGGTTCAATCCCTGGGTTAGGAAGATCACCTGGAGAAAGAAATGACAACCCATTCCAATATTCTTGCCTGGGAAATCCTAGGTGCAGCCTGGTAGGCTACAGTCCATGGGGTCACAAAGAGTCGGACACAACTTAGCAACGAAAGAACAACAAGATGTGCTGACTGTGAGGAGTGAGGAGTATGGAAGATAGGTAGTTGTGAACACGCAGCTGCTCCCCATCCTTCTCCTGGGGCTGCCCCGAACTCCTGGTCATGGCTGCTTTCATTTGGATTGTAGGTCCCTAAGGGGAGCTGCCTGCCCCATACCTCCAAGTTGCCAGCAGCAGCTAAAGATCCCAGCCACCTCCTCATCTACTCTCCTGGGGACAGAGACCTCAGCAGAACTGGTCTCTGGACTGAACCCTCCTCTGCCACCTGTGCCCTTAGGGGGTGGGCAGATGGCAAGGACCGTCCTCCCAGCTGGACAGCCTCGCTGGGCCGGCGGTGCCCTTTGGATCGTGCAGGAGATGGCAGGAGCCTGAAGGCCAATATCCGCCCTCCCAGGTGTCCAAACTTGGCAGTTCCATCAGTCTCCAGCCAACTGTGTCCTTGCAGATGAAACTGGCTAAAGGAAGGACCTGGATTCCAAATTGCTCCCTGAGTTTTTTTAAAATCAAGACTTTGATGTTTCCCATTCTGTCTGCTGACACCATTAGTCCTTTTTCTTTTTTTAACCACCTCTTACATGCTGCCTGCATACTCTTGGTCATCCTAGGCTGTAGGATGGTCCCCTCCCCCAACCCTTAGTGTTACCTATTCCCTGTTCCTCTACGGTCTGTTTGCAGAGCAAGCTGGCCTTTGTCTTGTTGTGAATGTTTACACAAATGAAAAATGTCAGAGTTCAATCTATAAAGGAACCCAGGTGGGGAAGTTCCCAAAGCAAACATGCAAAGGTGCAGTGTGCGTCCCCTAAGGGTGGTCCATGGGGCGAAGCTGGTGCAGCGTCAACTCACAGCCTCACATTTATTCAGCACCCGAGGCAAGAGGCCCTGCCCTCCTGGAGATTCCCAAATGAAAAAGACAAATCTGCAGCTGGTGAAATCCCAAGGTCCGTGTCACAGTGCTGTGCGAGCTCTTGGTCAGGAGTGTCTTGCCCCGGGTGCACGCAGGGAAGATTTGGTGGAGGAAGGGCTGGAAACCTGGGTGGAAAGTGGACATGCCTCCAACAGGAGAGGACATGAGGAATGGTGAGGACATGTCAGGCTGGAGTAATGGTCTGACCAAAAATCTGAAAGGAAAGCTCAAGGACATCGGTGACAGGCTGGAGGGTGTTGGACAGACTCAGAGAGCCTTGAATGTCTGTCCAGGGAGTTAGGCTCTTCTGTGTGCAGGAGAGGAAGTGAGGCCTGTGGACGGGCACTTACACCTAGCACTAGTCCTCCTGGTGGGTATGTCTATGGCCTGGACCTGTCTGTGTTTTAAAAGATGCTGATGCTTCTTATGTGTATCACTGGACAAATTCATTTCTAAAATCCCATTAATTGTAAAACGGTCATATTTCTGAGATAGGAGAGAACGGTGATGTAGTGAAGGAAAAACTTTTCCTCCACCCTCGTAGGTTCAGTTCTTGGGGTCTGTGAATTAAAATGACAACAGGTATGAACAGGAAGAAAATGTTCATTTATGTGCATCATGCAAACATGTGCATATGCTCAGTATTGAGTAACTCAAAAGGATGGTTAGAATTGGGGTTGTATATACCTAATTTGACTGGAAAAGATCAGTTTTCATTCCAATCCCAAAGAAAGGCAATGCCAGAGAATGCTCAAACTACCGCACAATTGCACTCATTTCACACGCTAGTAAACTAATGCTCAAAATTCTCCAAGCCAGGCTTCAGCAATACGTGAACCATGAACTTCCAGATGTTCAAGTTGGTTTTAGAAAAGGCAGAGGAACTAGAGATCAAATTGCCAACATCCACTAGATCATCGAAAAAGCAAGAGAGTTCCAGAAAAACATCTATTTCTGCTTTATTGACTATGCCAAAGCCTTTGACTGTGTGGACCACAATAAACTGTGGAAAATTCTGAAAGAGATGGGAATACCAGAACACCTGACCTGCCTCTTGAGAAATCTGTATGCAGGTCAGGAAGCAACAGTTAGAACTGGACATGGAACAACAGACTGGTTCCAAGTAGGAAAAGGAGTACGTCAAGGCTGTATATTGTCACCCTGCTTATTTAACTTCTATGCATAATACATCATGAGAAATGCTGGACTGGAAGAAGCACAAGCTGGAATCAAGATTGTGGGAAGAAATATCAATAACCTCAGATATGCACATGACACCACCTTTATGGCAGAAAGTGAAGAGGAACTCAAAAGCCTCTTGATGAAAGTAAAAGAGGAGAGTGAAAAAGTTGGCTTAAAGCTCAACATTCAGAAAACGAAGATCATGGCATCTGGTCTCATCACTTCATGGCAAATAGATGGGGAAACAGTGGAATCAGTGTCAGACTTTATTTTTCTGGGCTCCAAAATCACTGCAGATGGTGCTACAGCCATGAAATTAAAAGACGCTTACTCCTTGGAAGGAAAGTTATGACCAACCGAGATAGCATATTCAAAAGCAGAGACAATACTTTGCCAACAAACGTCCGTCTAGTCAAGGCTATGGTTTTTCCTGTGGTCATGTATGGATGTGAGAGTTGGACTGTGAAGAAAGCTGAGCGCCGAAGAATTGATGCTTTTGAACTGTGGTGTTGGAGAAGACTCTTGAGAGTCCCTTGGACTGCAAGGAGATCCAACCAGTCCATTCTGAAGGAGATCAGCCCTGGGATTTCTTTGGAAGGAATGATGCTAAAGCTGAAACTCCAGTACTTTGGCCACCTCATGCGAAGAGTTGACTCATTGGAAAAGACTCTAATGCTGGGAGGGATTGGGGGCAGGAGGAGAAGGGGACGACAGAGGATGAGATGGCTGGATGGCATCACTGACTTGATGGACGTGAGTCTGGGTGAACTCCGGGAGTTGGTGATGGACAGGGAGGCCTGGCGTGCTGTGATTCATGGGGTCGCAAAGAGTCGGACATGACTGAGCGACTGATCTGAACTGAACTGATACCTAATTTAGCAGAGGAAATGGAAGAGAGAGAAAAAAGTCTCCTATGGGAAGAACAAATGGGTTTCTTTAAGAAAGAAAAATGACTTTTTAGGAGAATAAGTGGGAGATAAGAGAATTTGTGATAACATTTGTCTATACAGCTATGAGTGGCCTTTACCTCTTCTTCGGGGCCATAAAACTCCCCCAGAGAGAGTTGGTGGGTTGGCAAATTATGGTAAACTTACTCTTGGCCTCTTTCCTGGAAGTGGACCCCTCCCTAGAGGGAATTTATGATAGTCCTGATTTCTCAGAAGATTCTGCTTTTGGTCAGTTAGGGGGAAGCTCCGAGAAGCTTTCTTTCTGCATCTGTTGAATCTCAAATGTCTACAGCTGAAAACAATCGTTATACCAATTTTGGGGTTCTGAGTTACTCCCACAGTAAAATGGGGGAACTGTAGGAATTCCTGGCCAGACTGGAGCTGACCTTCACAACCAGAGGAAAACCAGTGATTGAAGAGTCATTCTCACTGCATAGGCCAAGCATCTGAATCACTGGGGTTATGTGGATAATTTCAAAATATAACTGATGCTGGGGAGCGGAGAGACTTTTAGGGACTGAATGATCCAGATAATTGTAGTGGTGGTGATGCCCTCCCAGCATGCCCTGGGGTGGTGGGAGCACATTAGTCATGGGTTGGGGTGAGGAGGGGTGGTTGAGGAACAGGGAATAAATAAAAGGAGTGAGCAGTCTTGTTTCCAGCAGGCCTGCAAGGGCGGGCTGGGAGTGGGGGCGGCTGCCGGCGTCCCAGGCAGGGAGACATGAGTCACACCCCGAGATGCTGACCTGCCAGCACCCGGCCTCTCTGGGAGAAGGAGGGAGCAGGCAGGCGCTGGAGGTTCCAAATGCCAGGCTTTGCCTCTCACCGTAGCCTCAGGCTAGAGATCTTTGTCATCCCTCATCAGCAACCTTTGCAAAGCCACGTGACTGAGTGGCCTCTGTTCATAGTTCTCCTGCCACTCTTTACCCTTAAACCATCAGAAGCTCTACTTCTGACCAGAAGAGCTGGAGCCACCCAGTCATGGTTCTACTCCTTGGGACTGTTCTCTGCTTGGGGGCTGGTTTGTGAAGGTGGGAGGAAGGAAAGACTCATGTCATCTTCACAGCAGCCTGTTCTCCCCCAAGGCCTCAATTTTCTCTCGTTCCTTCCTCTGTGTGACCCTTAGCCCATGCAGGAGTTCGTCTGCCCAGAGAGGAGGTCTTTTCTAATGTTCTGAGAACATCTCAGCCCTAACCCCGGGAAAGGTAGCACCTGTAAAGCTAGCCATCACCAGGTGACATAGCCAGGCAGCTGGGTGGGTCAGGACCACTCCAGCTGAGGACAGGTGCTTGCCTCTGGGACCCACTTTCAAGGAGCCAGAGGCCAGAGTCATGGTCTCCTCCCAGTACTGAGAGTGAGAGTTAGTGCCCCCCACCCCCTTTTAAATGTGTTTGGCTGCACAGGGTCTTAGTTGCCATACACCGGGTCTCCGTTGTGGGATGCAGGATTTTTTTAGTTGCAGCAGGTGTGATCTAGTTCCCTGACCAGGGATGGAATCTGGGCTCCCTACACTGGGAGCATGGAGTCTTAACCAGTGGATCACCAGTAAAGTCCCAGAACCCCCTTTTATCTCGTCTATGTTCTGTAGCCTCCTGGGTCACACCCTCACCCCTGCCCAGCCCAGCCCCTCTGCCTCACCTCAGTCTGTGCCTCTCCCCTGCTCTATGCCTGGTCTCAGATGGGTGTGCAGCTTAGGGCCAGTGCCGCAGGCTTTAGCCTTGCTGGGGCAGCTTGGGTGGGAGCTAAAGTTGGGAGTTCTTGGCCAACCTCGGCAGAGAGGCTGAAGGCCATTGTCTGCCTGTGTGAAGGACTTTCGTTCCCAGGATTCTGCTTGATGACGCTGGGCAGTCTTGTTAGACGAGCTGAAAAGTTCATCTTTTGTTCCTCTACTGGATGTTTATAATGTCTGGGTACTTGCCTTTTTAAAATGTCATCATCTAGAAGAGCTTTATTTTATTTTATGTCCGGTCTTCCTTTCTATCTTCTAAGTGGGAAATAGAAGACCAGAGTGAGGGAGCAATTGAGAGGCTTGCTCTAAGCAAGGGACACAAGATCCCTTCCCCCAGTTTGCCCCTGCACCTTCCTTCCACAGCTCCAGAGCTGAGCTCATATTCCAGCTGCCAATGCGCCTCTTGACCTTGAACCAGGCACAGCTGGTTCACACTCTGACACCCCCGGAGTGGCTGCTCTGAAATAACTCTGAGATGTCATCCTAGAGCAGAGACTCTGCTCATTCTTGGAGCAAAGAGGGAAGAGCTGGAAGGACACAAGATGCTTCACATCCATGACCTCCGGCTTACAAAGCACCTGGCCCTCCCCCAGGATGGGGGAAGGCCACCATTCCTCTGAGGAGGGGCCCTTGGTGAAATGCTTCCACCTCAGTATTGGGATGTGGTTGATAACAGAGATTCTCGCTATGCAATGTGGTGGTCATAGCCATGCCAGAGTATGTGAACCTACATTTATGTAAATTAAAGTTTCTAAATTAGTTCCTAGGGACTTGCCTGGTAGTCCAGTGGTTAAGACTCTGCCTTTCCACTGCAGAGGGTGCAGGTCCAATGCTTGGTCTGGGAACTAAGATCCCACATGCCACGTGACAGGCAAAAAACTCCCAAAAAACCAGTTCCTATTGCACTAGCCACATTTCAAGTTCTCCACATGTAGCTGGTGGCTACCTAATCACACGGCATGGATACGGAACACTTCTGTCATCACAGAAGGCTCTCTTGGACAGCCCTGCAGGTGACTGGGAGAGAAGTTTGACAGAATTGATCAAATCCCCTGTACCCTGACCTGTCCATACAATCGATGTTGCATTCATGCCTCTCTGACCTTTTGGTGGACATTCAGAGGCTTCATTCTCTCTGCTGACACCCACAAGCTTCTTTCTCAACCCAGAGACCTGGTTGCCCCAGCCTTGTGAAACCTCCCTTCCAGAAAGAATAGGTAGCATGCCTCTGATCCAGCTGACTAGGCAACCCCAAGGATGAAATAACAACCTGACATTTACCCAAATGAACACCACTCTGTCTCTGGCGGTGACAGCTCTCACTCGGCTGTCCTGTCTAACTGCTATTTAGTAACTGGTAGACACTGGATGACAAGACCCATCCGATGCTCTGATGTCCGAGGATATTCTTTCCAGCTCCTGAGTGTCACTCCTCCCTTCCCCCAAGAGTCACCATCTCCCCAGATAAAATTGTCTGTTAATATCCTAGATGCAGGCTGTACTGGAATGACTTGGTGGGAGGGGCTTGTTTAAAATGCAGATTTCTTGGCTCTGCACCAAGCCAATAGAATGAGGATCTCTGCGGGAATGGTGGGGGGTGGGTGGGGGCCGAATCTGGGAACCACTGCTAGTGAGGGAGTATCTCAGGAACCATCCTTGGAGCCCCTGGAAACTAGAAATTGACTGCCTTTGCATTCTGGGGTCTCCGGTATATTGCAGATCATACCACCCCTGCGGCTGAAAGCTGGATACTGGGAGTTGCTGATGGTGGTAGATGACAGATGTTTGCCACACCCTTTTGTTTCTCCACCTGCTCATCCCCCATGCACACACACGTGTGCACACACAGGGGTGAGGACACATGTGCACATGCATACTACTCCCCATTAGGTCTGCTGGGTGACTAACAGACCGTAAGAAAACCCTGTTCCCAGCTCTGCCAGGAGGAGTTCCGGGCCTTCTCTCACAGGCCCTGCTGTGTGGAGCCTCAGGAACTGAGCCCTCAGGACCTGCCTCAGAGAGAGCTTCTTTCTTTTCTCTAAATCAGGGTTTCACGACCTTTATTAGTCCTGCTCCACGTTAACGAACATTAAACTACCTCAGGGATTCTAATGTGTCATTATGTCCCCTCTTCTTGTTCCTCCAAAATGTTCTACAGTTTGTGTTATAAAAATAAGAGTTCCCCATCACTCCCCAAATGTAAAATTATATACACATACCACCTAACAGAGCATGAAGGTGCAGTTCATTACTGGAAAGAAAGGCATACTGCTGGAACAGCGTCTCTCTAGCAGGAGAACACCGGCCCCGCCCGAGACTCAGATTCAGGAGGTCTGGGCGGGTGCCCAAGAATATGCACCGCGGACGAGTTTCCAGGTGCCGCTGCTGCTGCCATCACTGGGCAGGGAAACCACACTTTGAGAATCACTGCTCTAGGAAGACTGTCCTCATTCCATCCTTGAGCCCAAAGGAAGTTCAAGCCTTTGTTTAAAACACCCAGATCATCACATGGTCTGGTCTCTCTCTATTCTCCCTCCTTCTTCCGACCATAGAGTCTGTAAGACCAACCCTGTTGTCAGTAATGCTGATGGCCTTTCCTGGGGAATCTTCGTATTGTTATCAGACCATTTTTCTGTCCCTGCAAAGACTCCATCCACGTGGGGTAGCTGTGAAGACAGGAGATGAGAAGAGTAGCAAAGACCCCTTTCTTAACAAAGCTATACTGAACACACGTTTCCAAACTCTACATCCAGGAGGCTGTGTCCTTATCCGTAATTGGTAGTAACCACAGCAGAAAACTCACACAGGGACTCTGAATGACACTGGTGGAGAATACAGGCCTCCTGTTCCAGCCAGGACTTGGAACAATCATACAGGTTGTGTATTTATTCAGACCTTGCCATCTTGGCAATGAAGAAGTTTTGTGGAGTAAATGAGCAGAAGATGGAGAACTTTTCTGCTCTGTGTTTATAGGTTTTGACATTTCCCAAACGATCCATCTTGAGGTCTCACATCAAGCAGGCAAGCAGCCCTTTGACACTCTTGTTAGAAGTTTCACACTATTTATTTTTTGCCCTGGGAAGCAATCTAGTTCTCTGCCACTGAGGCTGTCAGGCAGTAACAGAGTGCCTGAGCTCACTCCGTTGTTTATGGGGCTTTCTCTGAATCCCCAGGCCTTTCCCATAGATGAGAAAAATCAGTGGAAAATCTCTCAGCAACAAGCCTGAATGGCCCATCTGTCCTCAGCTGTCCCCAACTCACTCTTTGTTTAGTGTCCCTCACATCGATCAGCTAGGCTCTTTCTACTCTGGGCTGCTCAGTCTTACCTGGACGTTTACACTCAGTTAAAGGAACTTTGAGAGGAGAATGGCCCAGACGGTGATGGACTTACATGCATGCCTTCCCAGGAAAGACACAGGGAACTTGGAAGATCTTATCTAGAGAAGGGTCCTCCGGGGGACACCACTCTGCCTTCAGATATCCAAGCAGCTACCAGGTAGAAACCTCTTGGTCTTGCTTCCTGTGCTCCAGAGGGAAATCCTATTTTGTCAATCAGGCTATTTGCTGGGGTTTTTTCTTCTCCAAGTGGGCTTCCCCAGTGGCTCAGTGGTAAAGAATCCGCCTGCCAACGTAGGAAACGCAGGAGACACAGGTTCGATCCCTGGGTCATAAAGATCCCTTGAAGGAGGACATGGCAACCTATTCCAGTGTTCTTGCCTGGGAAATCCCATGGACAGAGGAGCCTCAGCAGGCTACAGTCCATGGAGTCATAAAGAGTTGGACATAACTGAATGAGCATGCACACATGCTTCTTCTTCAGGCATCTAACCTTGGTGTCCCGTGGAGCTTTCCTCTCTCTCCCCCTCCCTAGCTAGGAAATTTCACTTCTTCTTCTGGCTCTAAATGTCGTCTGTAGGCTGATGACTCCCAAAAGCATATCCCTGGCCCAGATCACTTTTTGAAAATGTAAACGTATGTATTCAACTGCAGACACATGTTTCCACTTGATATCTCCCTGACATTTCCAAAATAATGTGTGCAAAAGCGAACCCTTGATCTGTGCCCCTAACCCAAATCTCATCCTGCCACAGTTTTCCCATCTCAGTGAATGGCACCAGCCTCCACCTAGTTGTCAAGTCAGGGATCTGGGAATCATTTCTGGCACTTCCTTCTCATTCATACTCCACATCCAGCCCATCAGCAAGCCCTGTTTATTCTCCCTAATGGCACCCGACTCCAGTACACTTGCCTGGAAAATCCCATGGATGGAGGAGCCTGGTAGGCTGCAGTCCATGGGGTCGCTAAGAGTCAGACATGACTGAGCGACTTCACTTTCACTTTCATGCATTGAAGAAGGCAATGGCAACCCACTCCAGTGTTCTTGCCTGGAGAATCCCAGGGACGGAGGAGCCTGGTGGGCTGCCATCTGTGGGGTCGCACAGAGTTGGACACTACTGAAATGACTTAGCAGAAAATGTGCCCTGAGCACCTCTCCTTCTCCCACCTTTGTTTCCTCCACCCTCAGTTAGGCCTTCCCACTGCCTCTCATGGGGTCTGCTACTGGTATTCCAACTGGTTTTCCTGCTTTCCCATCATCTGCCTCCATGCAACAGCGAGAGAGACATCTGAAAACTCCACATCAGATCATGTCATCCCCCAGCTTAAAACCCCTCGGTGGCATCTGAGACAGTTAGAATAAAGTCCAGGCTCTTTCCAAGACCTGCAAGGCCCTGCATGATCAGGCTCCATTTCCCCCTCTCACTTCATTTGGTACCACTCTCTCTGTCACCATCAGTGAGCACTTGAGCCACGCTGGCCTGTTACAGCTCCTCAGATGCACCAGGCTATTTCCTGATCCCGCTGCCTGGGCTTGCCTTCCAGGGTGCCCCGACTCCCTTCCATCTTTTAGTTCTCATCTTACACACCACCTTTCCAAAGAAACCATCTGTTTTAGTTATCCACCGCTTTGTAACAAATCATCCCCAAACCTAGTAGCTTAAAACAACCATCTTCTTCTCATAGACAACCTTACCCTAGGTAAGCTACCTGGGTTTAGCTGGTAGTCTCTGTGCTGCTCTTGCTTGGGGCTTTCTCTCTCTCTCTCTTTTAAATTATGTATGTGGCTGTGCAGGATCGTAGCTGTGGCATGCGGGATTTTTAGTTGTGACATGCGAACTCTTAGTTGCAGTGTCTGGGATCAAGTTCCCTGACCAGGGATCGAACCCGGATCCGTGCATTGAGAGGTTGACTTCTTAACCACTGGACCGCCACTGGACCACCAAGAAAGCCCTGGGGCTCTCTTAAGTGGCCACAATCGGACAGCAACTGGGGCTGAGACATTCAAATGGTTTCACTCACAGTAACCAAGATGGTTACTTGGCAGGAACATTCCAGCTGGAGCACTGGGATGACTGGGTTTTTCTATGTCATCCCATGGGCTCACCCTCTCCAACATAGTCTTTCCAACAGGATGGTCAGACTGCTCTGGGCCTGGGTTGATCCCATTAAAACACTTATTAGAATAGAGAGCCACAGATATGTATATTTCTTAGTGTGGATAACTGGCCTCCAGGAGTCTTGGTGTCATATAGTAGAAAAGAACAGGAATTTGGAGACTAAGATTCAAATCCACTTCTGATTCTTGCACTTTAATTAAGACTCTTTTGGGGGACTCCCTGGTGGTGCAGTGGATAAGAATCTGTCTGCCAATGCAGGGGACACGGGTTCGATCCCTGTTCCAGGAAGATCCTGCATGCCACGGAGCAGCTAAACCCGTGTGCCACAACTGCTGAGCCTGTGTGCTGCAGCTACTGAGCCTGTGCACTCAAAAAAGAGTAGCCCTCACTCTCTGCAACTAGAGAAAGCCTGCTCACCACAATCCAGCACAATCAAAAATAAAACAAATTATTTTTTACAAAAGGACTCTTCTGGTTGCTAGCAATGGGAATGGATTCTGGCTTGCCTAAGGGCAAAAGGGGAATTTGCCGGAAGGATCATAAGGCAGGGTTGATAACAACAATTCAACAGTAGATGTCAGTGGCCTTTCTCCAGAGTACAGCTACTAACCTGTCTCAACCTCCGTGATTCCTTATCTATGTGTCTCTCATTCTTTAATTTCAAGTCTCACATCTCTTAAGAGTCTGCTTGATCCAGCTTGGTTTCAGTATCACATTCTTGGTCAATACATCAGCTAAGGCCAGAGGACAGGTGCAGAAAAGGCTGCTGGGACTCCCTGAAAATGGGGTACAGGGCCAGAAGAGGAAAGCAGCTCATCTTCCACTTGCCTTGCTTCATTTCTCTGAAGAGCCCTCATTCCTTTTGTGGAATAAGATACTCAGAAGCCAAGATCTGGTCTCTAGATATCCTCACTGCTATTAGGATATTGCTGCTTCCAGGGGTCTTCAGGGATCAGACAGAGGCAGAGAACATTCACACATACACACAGAGTCACACCTGCAGGGGTTAATAGTCAGCCGCCTGTTGCTCTGGCTAAGCCGTGAGAAAATCATCGTGGGAAAAGAATAAAAGCAAAATACAGCAATATAGCATAACCCAAATAAAAGTACATTGGGTTGATCAGCTGGGGTTGTCATGCCCTGCTAAGCTAAGGAAAAACATAGTGTGGACCTTGGAATGCCACGTCGGCGCAAGTTCAGAATGCTGCTTGTGCACACACTGAGATGTTTTCCCAAGGCATATGCGGGTCTATGACCTCCAGCTAGGGATAGCCCTTGTACAAGAAAATAACAGTTTAAATTAATCAATAAAACGGGAGATGTGACTGGGAACACAGGAGGCTGACTTCATCGTAGCACAACAGATACTTTCTGCTTACCAAGACTAAATTAGAGTGATGTGGCTCTGAGGAACAGGGCTCTGGACCCAAGAGGTCTTGAGTCTCCCGGTCCCATCTTTAAAACTTTAATCCTGTCTCTAGTTTCTTTTTCCCAAACCATGCGTTGACCACTTTCGATCCCTACCTGTTGTGCTGGCCACAGCACACACCCACATATGTCTACATTTATTTCTGTCTCTCTGAACGTGAAAAATCGAGAGTTCACATGGATGCCTGCAATTGCAAACCAATACTACAGGGTTAATGTTCGTTTTCTCTCTGTCTATATGTGTTAATCTACTGATGTTGATAACCAACCTGTGGTTGTGAAGGAGAATGTCCTTATTTGAAAGAAATACACACTGAATATCCAGTGATGGGGCATGAAGTCAGCAATTTACTCTCAAATGATTCTGGAAAAAAAATTCTCCAAACCATACTTGCAACTTTTCTTCGAGGTTTTGCAAAATAGATTTATTTTTTAAGTGTTCATAGGGAATTCTCTGAGTGCCCAGTGGTTAGGACTTGGTGCTTTCAGGGCCAAGAATGCAGGTTCGGTCCCTGATTGGGGAACCAAGACCCTGCAAGCCACACAGCATGGCCAAAAAAAAAATATTTTTTTTAAAGCTCTCATACAATGAATAGCCCTGCATGTGTCATTTCTTACATAGGGAAAGGGAAATGCTATGTCAAAGGACCTATGCATTCCTAATTGTAATGACTATCACGCCTATCCCCCTCCATGGTGGCCTTATCAATTATAGACACTCCCAGCACAGGGGATGGGCTTCCCTGTTAGTCAGACAGTAAAGAATCCACCTGCAATGCAGGAAACCTGAGTTCGATTCCGGGTTGGGAAGATCCCCTGGAGGAGGGCATGACAACCCACTCCAGGATTCTTGCCTGAAGATTCCCCATGGACAGAGGAGCCTGGTGGGCTAACAGTCCATGGGGTCGCAAAAGGTCAGACATGATTGAGTGACTAAGCACAGCACAGCACAACAGCGAATGGTGTCCCCAAATCAGTGTTTTATCAAATTTAAATTTTTTTTAATAATTCAGTTGATGAAATCTGTTCTCTTTAGTACTTAAAAAAAAAATTATTTATCTATTTGGCTGTGCCGGGTCCTAGTTGCAGTATGCAAATTCTTGTTGTGGCACGTGGGATCTAGTAATAGTTCACTGACCAGGGATGGAACTTGGGACTCCTAGCCACTTGACCACCAGGGAAGTCCCTCTAATGTACTTTTAATCTGCATTTCTCTTATTGTGAATGAGTCTGAGCATCTTTCAGAGAGACTCAGAAGCCAGTTGTATTTTTCTTTCCTTGAGTGATTGGGGCACAACCTTTCGCCATGTTTTTATTGGCTATTGTTCTTTTATTTCTGTAGTTATGTTATTGATTTTATTTAGGACCTCTACACATGATGGAAATTACCCCAAATGTAAATTTTAAAGATGCTTTTGTATAGTTTTCATTATTATGTAGGCATATTTATGATCTTCTATTTTAGAGCTTTTTGGTTTTGTTTTACACCAACAAAGGATTATTCACAAATCTTTTCCCTATGGTTTCTTGTAGTATGTTTTTAAGTTTTATTTATTTGTACATTTAGATATTGGACACAATTGATATTTATCCTCATCCAACTTCGTGGTTTTTCCCAACTCCATTTATTGAATAATTCCTTTCCTGCACTGGTTTGAGATGCTGCCTTTACTGTACATAGAATTTCTCCAAGTATTGGGATCTGTTTCTGAGGTTTCTGTTCTGCCCTTGGATCTCTGTGTTCTCTCTGAGGCACAGTTTCTCATCTGTGTCTCTGGCTCTTCTTTCTCTCCCTTCCTCTGTTTCATTGCACCCATCCTGTGCTGTGCTAGTACATTTTCCCTTCTCTCTGCCAAACGGATCTCATCCAGCTTCATGGCCTAAAGTATGAGCCATGCATTGATGGTATATGACATTATTTCTCTGGCCCAGACCTCTCCCCTGAACTCCAAGCCCATGTAGCCACCTGTCCTCTCCGTCTCCCCTTTGGAGGATTAATCTGCATTTCAAATTTAACATTTCTAAATCTGAACTCCTTATCTTTCCCAGAACCTGATTCTCCCACGAAGTTTCCCAGTCAAGAAACAACAGCCCCATTTTTTCCGTAACTCAAGTCGAAAATCTTCAAGTATTTTAGAAAATATTTGTTTGACTGTGCCAGGTCCTAGTTGCAGCATGCGGAGTCTTTGATCTTCGTTGCAGCACCCAGTATCTTCAGTGGTGACATGCAAACTCTTGGTTGTGGCATGTAGAATCTAGTTCCCCTACCAGGGGTCGAACATGGGCCCTTTGCATTGGGAGTGTGGAGTCTTAGCCACTGGACCACCAGGGAAGTTCCCCAAATCTTCAAGTCTTGACTTCTCTCTCCTTCTGTACATCCCCTCTCTCTGTCAAGTCCTGTCAGTTCTGCCTGCAAACATGCAGAATCTAATCAGCTCTCACCACCTCCACCACTGCCCTATCACCCCTCACCTGGGTTATAGCAGTAGCTTCCTAACCAGTCTTTCTGTGACATCTCTGATTCTCCCCACAGTGGCCAAATCAATCCTTTTAAAAAGTAGTCAGATCCTCTCCTCCTCTGCTCATAACTTTCCAATGACTTCCAAAGCCCCACAGAAGTTCCCAAGACCCACCTAACCTCGCCCCCAGCCAACTCTCAGAACTTCATTTTCTTCCGTGCACCCACTCTTTTGCTGAGCTCCAGCAGCATTAGTCCCCCCTCTGTTCCTTGATTATACCAAGAGGACTCCTGCCTCAGGACCTTAGCACATGCTGTTTCCTCTACTTACAATGCTCTTCCTCCAGGTATACCTGAGACTCTCTCTCTCACCTCTGTGTATTTATTAAAATGCCACCTCCTGGGAAGGTCTTCCCAGACTTCTTTGTATAAAATAGAAACCCTACCTTGTACCCCAACTTTCTGTCTTCTTACCCTGTACTTCAGTCAGTCAGTTCAGTTACTTGGTCATGTCCAACTCTTTGTGACTCTATGGACTGCAGCACGCCAGGCTTCCCTGTCTATCACCAACACCCGGAGCTTCCTCAAACTCATGTCCATCAAGTCAGTGATGCCATCCAACCATCTCATCCTCTATCATCCCCTTCTTCTCCTGCCTTCAATCTTTCCCATCATCAGGGTCTTTTCCAGTGAGTCAGTTCTTCACATTAGGGGGCCAAAGTATGGAGTTTCAGCTTCAGTATCAGTCCTTCCTGTGAATATTCAGGACTGATTTCCTTTAGGATGGACTGGCTTGATCTTCTTGCAGTCCAAGGGACTATCAAGAGTCTTCTCCAACGCCACAGTTTAAAAGCATCAATTCTTCAGCACTCAGCTTTCTTTATAGTCCAACTCAAATCCATACATGACTACTAGAAAAGCCATAGCTTTTACTAGACAGACCTTTGTCAGCAAAGTAATGTCTCTGCTTTTTAATATGCTGTCTAGGTTGATCATAGCTTTTCTTCCAAGGAGCAAGCGTCTTTTGATTTCATGGCTACAGTCACCATCTGCAGTGATTTTGGAGCCCAAGAAAATAAAGTCTCTCACTGGTTCCATTGTTTCCGCATCTATTTGCCATGAAGTGATGAGACTGGATGTCATGATCTTAGTTTTCTGAATGTTGAGTTTTAAGCCAACTTTCTCAGTCTCCTCTTTCACTTTCATCAAGAGGTTCTTTAGTTCTTCTTTGCTTTCTGCCATAAGGGTGGTGTACTTACAACCCTGAAATATTGCATATTTATTTATGCCTGTTTATTGTCTATCTTGCTAGCATGAAAATCCCCACGAGGGCAGAGGTGTATTATTTTCTTTTACTGACACTCTTTTGCATCTAGAAGAGGCATATACTAAGTCCTCCATAGCCTCATGTGGACACAGAAGTTTATCATATGTCACGTGTTAAGTCAGTCGTGTCCAATTCTTTGCAACCCTGCCCCATTCCTCTGTCCATGGAATCACCCAGGCAAGAATACTGGAGTGGGTAGCTATTATTCCCTACTCCAGGGGGTCTTCCAGAACCAGGGATCAAATCCGGGTCTCTTGCATTGCAGGCAGATTCTTTACTGTCTGGACACTAGGGAAGCCCATCATATATCACACTTGGAGGTATATAAGAAAGAAAATTTGAATGAGCAAAATGAATTGACTAAAGTAGTTCTAAAGTGTCTTTACATTCATATTTTGATTCTGACCATTGATGTCCTTGTTTTTCCAACCAATTTTGTCCTCTGTGCCTGCAAGAGTCCCACTTTGAAGATGCAGCATTTCTTAAAAGAATACCCCACTATTGTGTCCAAGAGTTTCTTCCAAGTTGCTGATAATCTTGGCCAGTGTTTTTGTATATGGACAGGTGATGACAATTACCTCCTGACTGCCACCTCAGTGGCAGATGTTAAATTGTAAAAACAACAGTCAACAGGAAGCAGAACCGATGAATTATGGTACTTATCTAGTAGGACTGATTCCCCCAGTTATTCTTCTTTTCCATTTTTTTCCCTAATTATTCTTGGTCATTTTTTCACTACGAGTAAAGTTAGGAAATATTGTTTATATAAATATATGATGATGATATATGACAAATAAATAAATGACAATAGTAGAAGCAGAAACATATAATCACTTGGTTGATTATTTTATGTAACAGTTGTAACTGCTTTTTGCATTAGGGTCATATCAACAAATACCAGGTAGTCACTCCCATCCCATGCTCCTAGCAGACACTGTCAATCCATCAGGAATCTATTTTTCATGGTTCCCAGAAGAAGGCCTTAAAATCCTTTTCAACACAGTATTCCAGGTAGCCATTAGCAGCTAATTAGAGTCTGCACATAGATTAAATGCGCCAAGCCAACAGTCACTCAGAACATGTGGAAGTGAAAGGGCAAAAAATCTAAATCTGTTATCAGTTCTTCAACAAGACAAGATATGCACTCTAAACACCTCTTGTTGTTGTTCTTTAGTTGCTAAGTCATGGCTGACTCTTTGCGACCCCACGAACTTCAGCATGCCAGGCTTCCTTGTCCTTCACTATCTTCCAGAGTTTGTTCAAACTCATGTCCACTGAATCGATGATGCCATTCAGCCATCTCATCCTCTGTCGTCCACTTCTCCTGCCCTCAATCTTTCCCAGCATTGGGAGTCTTTTCTAATGAGTCAGCTCTTTTCATCAGGTGACCAAAGTATTGGAGCTTCAGCTTCAGCATGAGTCCTTCCAGTGAATATTCAGGTTTGATTTCCTTTAGGATGGACTGGTTGGATCTCCTTGCAGTCCAAGGGACTCTCAAGAGTCTTCTCCAGCACCACAGTTCAAAAGTATCAGTCCTTCGGCACTCAGTCTTCTTTATGGTCCAGCTCTCACATCCATACATGACTACTGGAAAACCCATAGCTTTGGCATTTGTTGGCAAAGTGATGTCTCTGCTTTTTAATATGTCTAGGTTTGTCATAGCTTTCCTTCCAAACATCAAATGTCTTTTCATTTCATGGCTGCAGTCACTGTTCACAGTGATTTTGGAGCCTCCAAAATAAAATGTCACTATTTCCACTGTTTCCCCATTATTTACCAATAAATGATGAAACAAGATGCCGTGATCTTAGTTTTTTGAATGTTTAGTTTTAAGCCAACTTTTTCACTCTCCTCTTTCACCCTCATCAAGAATCTCTTTTGTTCTTCGATTTCTGCCTTTAGAGAGGTATCGTCTGTATATCTGAGGTTGTTGATATTTCTTCCAGCTATCCTGACTTCAGTTAGTGAGCCATCCAGCCTGTCATTTCACTGGGTGTTGTATTCTGCATGTTGTTGCTGTTTAATCTCTATGTCTTGTCTGACTCCTTTGCAACCCCACGGACTGAAGCTGGCCAGTTTCCTCTGTCCCTGGGATTCTCCAGGCAGAAATACTGGAGTGGGTTACCATTTCCTTCTCCAAGGGGTCTTCCCGACCCAGGGATTGAACCTGCTGCATTGGCAGGAAGATTCTTTACCGCTGAGCCACCAAGGAACTATAAGACAACATACAGAACTATGTTGTCATATAAGAACTATGTGACAACATACAGCGTTGACATACTTCTTTCCCAGTTTTGAACCAGTCCATTGTTTCATGTCTAGTTCTAACCTGCATGCAAGTTTCTCAGGAGACAGGTAAGGTGGTCTGGTATTCCCATCTCTTTAAGAATTTTCCAGTTTGTTGGACCCACACAGTCAAAGGCTTACTTTAGTCAATGACTAAACACCTCCACCCCTCCTTTGGGAAAAATTGAAACCCTGTATCAGTTAAAGGCTATTTAAAGACTTCCCCATCACACCACCAGTTTAGCTGAGTTCAAAGCTAAGTTATGAACCTGCAGCCCTGCAGCCAGTCCGTAGGGTGGCAAAGAGTTGGACACGACTGAGCAACTGAGCGACTGAATGAACTGAACTGGGGAACTAAGATCTCTCATACCTCAAGGGTGAGGCCAAAATAAAGAAAAAAAGGTTAAGTGAGGACACAGGGTGGGGTCCTGATTCAATAGGATTGCTGTCCTCATCAGAAGGACACCTGAGTTCTTTAGTCTCCCACCCAGGGTTCAAACCCAAACGCCCCCTTGCAGTGGGAGCACATAGTCTTAACAACTGGACCACCAGGGAAGTCCTTGTCCTCATTTAAGCTTAATCACTTCCTTAGAGGTCCTACCTCCAAAGAAAGCCTGTGAATTGGATTTTCAACATACAAATTTTAGGGGGACACACTCACTCGGGCCATAGCACTAAGCATAAGAACACAGGGGAAAAGTCCTACTTTGTCGGTTCCCTAGGAAAAGCAACTATTCCCTGGACACCTGCACAGGCCTGACCTCAACACCTGAAATGATCAAGCTGAAGGATTTATCAGGGACTAGATCCAGCAATCTTGTGTTGTGTTGGCAGGAAAAATCCTTTGTCTAATTATGAACCGCCGCATCCCAGAATTGTGGGGCGAAGTCTGTTTTCAATTCCTTTTAACAGAGCTTCTCTCTGTGACAGTTCTAGCCAATTAAGCCTACTCTGCAGGTTCCAGGCAGAGAGGGCTCTGTGTATGGGCTATATTTAGTGCCCAGGTGGCAGATGGACATGGGCCATGCTGAGCGCAGCACTACTGTGCTCACCACCCCAGCTGTGCCAGGATGGCTCCCGGGGGCTTGTGTGGCAACACGGAGGCTCCCTACGCCTGTGCCAACCCAGGCCTCCTGCCCAGCCCCAAATGGCTTTGGAAAAACCTGCCTTAGGTGGCGCAGTGCCTCTTTATGGGCACCGTGCCTGGGGCCTACTGGCTTTTTAAGGGCTTGTAGAAAATATCTGAAACCTGAGTTTAAAATATATTGGTTCCAAGAGACAAAAGTTTCTAATTTGAAATCAGTAAATGTTAATTAAATGCCCAGAAAATGTCAGTGGTCACCTACAGTTTAACTCTTTGTTGTTAGTCACTAAGTCATGTCTGACTCTGTAAGACCCCGTGGACTGTAGCCTGCCAGGCTCCTCTCCCCATGGAATATTCCAGATAAGATCACTGGAGTGGGTTACCATTTTCTTCTCCAGGGTATATTCCCAACCCAGGGATAGAACCCGTGTCCCCTGCTTGGCAGGCGGGTTCTTTACCATTGAGCCACGAGAGAGAACAGTAGTGGGAAGTTCCCAGTGGTTGGGACTCTGCTTCCAGTGCAGGGGACATGGGTTCAACCCCTAGTCAGGGCACTAAGATCCAGCATGGCAAAACAAACAAAAAAGTAAGAACAATAAGGATAATTTATTTTAAAAAGTATAAAAGTCCTTTCAAATTTTCTAGAGCAAAGAGATATTTAGCATGGAGTTTGGGGGCCTTGTGATGCTCGCTATGATGGGGGAGATCCCCTAAGGCCAGCTAGCCCAGGGCCTGGCCCAGGTGTGTCCTCTAATGACTGTGAGGACTTGACATTTGGGCAAAGCCTGAGTCCCAGCCCACCTGCTGCCATGTTTCTGAGGTTGCCTAGCTGTCCCAGTTTGATCCAGGCATCACCCAGGCCCCAACACTCTATACCAAGTTCCTCACGAGGGCATCTAGGAACCACCTGCAGCATTTGGAGCTCTTGTTTAAAATGCGGCTTCCTGGGCCTCAGGACCTACTGGATCAGGTTATTTAGGCAGGGCCCAGGAAGCTGTACTTAGAATCAGCTTCCAGGTGATTCTGATACACAGTAAGCTATATACCAGCGCTTGAGAGCGCATGCTTCCTGTTTGGCGAAGAGCTGAGCTGAACTAGTGAGAAGCAGGTCTCGGGATAGGAAGCAGGACGCTGTGAGGTTCATGGCAGAGAACTGGGCCAGAGCCAGGACCCAGGGAAGATGTCTAGGACAGGAAGGGCAGCAGGTAAGCCCAACAGACTGGGGCTTGTGCCCTTTCTGGCTCCTGAACTCTCCCACCTGCCCCAAGCCAGCCTGCAGGGCTCAGGGCTTAGGCACTGGCCGAAGCTCTTCAGGGCTGGGTCAAAAGGAAGGCGGGGGGTGGGGGTCGACATGCACTCATTTATTCAATGTACATTCGTCCATCTAATGTTAACGAAGCACCCACTCCGCCCCAGGTGCTGGGCTAGGGCCTGGCCATACAGCAATGAACAAAAATGGATGTTGTTACCTGCCTTGTGAGGCACACAGATCTGGCATAGCCTCTGGGCACATCTAACAGGGCTACTTGGGCCTGGAAACAGCTGCTGGGAAGTGAAGGTGGGATCATGGCTCAGGGAAGGGGATCCCATTTTATTCCAGGTAGGAGGGAGCTCAGGCCACTGCAACTCTGAGGAATGTCAGTTGAGGGGTTCTGCATCATTAGCCAATCAACCAGTAAGTCTTAACACCTGCTTCTTTCCCCTTACCCCATCCACCTCCAGTTCCTATCCATTCTGTTTTAAAAAAATTTTAAACGCCAAAAACATTTTGTACTGGGGTATAGGAGGAGAAGGGGATGACAGAGGATGAGATGGCTGGATGGCATCACCGACTCGATGGACATGAGTCTGAGTGAACTCCGAGAGCTGGTGATGGACACGGAGGCCTTGCGTGCTGCAATTCATGGGGTCGCAAAGATTCGGACACGACTGAGCAACTGAACTGAACTGATAGCCAATTAAAAATGTTTTGATAGTTTCAGGCGACCAGGGAAGGGACTCAGCCGTACATATATATGATCCATTCTCCCCCAAAGCCCCCTCCCATCCAGGCTGGCACATAACATTGAGCAGAGTTCCATGTGCTATACAATAGGTTTTTACTGGTTATCCATTTTAAATACAGCAATGTGTACATGACCTTCCCAAAGTCCTTAACTATTCTTTCCACCCAGCAGCTGTGAGTTCGTTTTCTAAGTCTGTGGTCTCTCTCTGTTTTGTAAGTAAGTTCATTTGTGTTATTTCTTTTTAGATTCCACATATTAGGGATGTCATATGATATTTCTCCTTCTCTGTCTGCCTTATTTCACTCAGTATGATACTCTCTAGGCCCATCCATGTTGCTGCAATCTTGTCCATTCTACTTTCAAAATATCTCTTGCACTGCCCACTTCTCTTATTCCCTCTGCCACTAGCCTAGCCCAAAGCCATGATCATCTTCCTCCAGGGTGATGGCAGGAGCCACTGATCATTGTCGTGACAGCACCATTCTAAACCATCTCTAAAACATTATCCTAACTCCCACCAGGAACAGGGATCCCCTGCTTATAGCCTCTCAAGTGACTTCCCAGGGCTTCCCTGGTGGCTTAAACAGTAAAGAATCTGCCTCCAATGCAGGAGATCTGGGTTCAATCCCTCGGTTGGGAAGATCCCCTGGAGGAGAGCAAGACAATCCGCTCCAGTATTCTTGCCTGGAGAATTCCCATGGACAGAGGAGCCTGGTGGGTGACAGTCCATGGGATCGCAAAGAGTCGGACACGGCTGAACAACCAAGTACAATCCAGTGACTTCCTAAGGGGCTTATTTAAAATAAAATCCTAACATGATTTACAGAACTCCTGATGACTGGCCCCAGGCTTCCTCACCAACCTTGCTTCCTGCAGACACCCCTGCCCCAAAGTTTGTTGGCCTGAGGACACTCACACACCTGGAATGCCTTTCCCCGCTTCCTGTCCTGTTGCCCGAATGATTGCTAGTCATCCTTTATGCTTCTACTTAAATATTCCTTCCACAGAGATGCCTTCCTTGGCTACTCCCTACCCTCAATACAAATGTGGTCCCCTGTCCATTTCACCTTTACTTTGTATTCATAGTATGTACATAATAATTATAAATTTCATTTTCTTGTGATTATTTAATAACTAATCATAAGCTCCTTCAGGCAGAAAGCTGACCTGTTTTGCCACTTTTGGCACACACAGTACCTAGCACATTGGTACTCAATAAACATTTGTTGAATGAATGAATGAGCGAGCACATCCTCATGCTGTGCTTCTTCCAAAGTGTCCATCCTTGTGGCAGGAGTCATGGCAAATGCAAGGAAAAGGAAGAAATCATAGTCCCTGCGCTTTGATAGATTTGAGAAGATACTTCACGAACAAGACATTTATATTTGTTATTGACTAATGAATAATGGATTACTCCAAAACTTAGCAGCTTAAAATAATAAACATGTATAATCTCACACTGTTGCAGGGGGTCAGGTATTTTGCAACAGTGTAATCGGGTGGTTCTGGCTCTCATGAAGTTTTAGTCAACACATTGGCCGAGGCCTTGGTTATCAAGGCCTTGGTTATCTGAAGGCTTGACTGGGACAGGAAGATCCACTTCTAAGATGGCTCACTCACAAGCCTGCCATTAGTATTTGTTGTTGCCTGGTAACCTCAGCTCATCATCACACGAGCCTTTTAATAGGGCTGCTTGAGCAACGTCCTGACCTTGACATGGCAGCTGAATTCCTCCAGAATAGGCCATCTAAGGGATTTCCCAGGGGGCACCAGTGGTAAAGAATCTACCTTTCGCAGGAAATGTGAGACACGGGTTTGATCCCTGGGTCTGGAAGATCCCCTGGACGAGGGCATGGCAACCCACTCCAGTATTCTTGCCTGGAGAACCCCATGAACAGAGGAGCCTGGTGGACTACAGTCCAGAGGGTCTCAAAGAGTAGGACACAACTGAAGCAACTTAGCAGGCATGTACAGACAGGAAAGTACAAACCAGAAGTCACACTGTCTTTTATGACCTAGCCTTGGACTTCACACTGATGTTTCTGCCACATCCTATAGGCTACAGAGTTCAGCTCTACTCATGGAGGGAGAAGACTACACAGGAAGTGAGGATCACTGGGGGCCATTGTAGAGGCCAGCTACCACGTGGTCCCTGCATATAAGTGTGAATTCAGAAAAGGGAACAATCTCTGGAATCATTAGGATTGATTTGATGAATGAGGTTGATTTGCTCTGTATCCTGAAGAATAACTAGCCACTGGAGAGTCCTCCGTGAGTGGAGGGAAGGCAGGCCAAGTGGGAGCAGAGCATGAGCAAAGGCACTGAGGCAGGGAATGGACATCATTGTTAGAGAGGACACTGGTCTGGCTGGAGCAGACTGTGTTTGGTGAGGTAGAGGTAATAAGATAAAGTAGGTAACATCAAGCGACTTAGCAGGCATGACATAAGTGGGTGACATCAAGTTAGAGCGGCTTTGGAAGGTTGATAATAAGAAACACTGTAGGCTGCTGTGATGTCTGGCTGTGCTGACATAGAGCTTCAGGAAGCGTCATTGAGGGGCAGCATGTTGGGTAGCTTGGTCTGGGGTGAGGCTAAGGTAGATACACGAGCCGTGTCCTGGTGAGAACCAGAATTAAGATATTGGCATTAGGAGAAGGAAAGGGGGCAGACTTATTTGGGTTTTTAAAAAACATTTATTTGGCTGTGCTGGGTCGTAGCTGCAGCATGCAGGATCTTAAGCCTTTGTTGCTACATGCAAAATCTTTAGCTGGTATGTGAGATCTTTAGTTGTGGCATGTGGGATCTAGTTCCCTGACCAGGGGTTGAACCTCGGTCCTCTGCACTTCCACTCGACTTGCACTGGGGAGTGCCGAGTCTTAGCCACTGGCCCACCAGGAACATCCCAGAGTTTTAGGTATTATTACAAAGAAAGAACCAACACTACAGAAATCCTGGGAAATGGAGGATGAGGTCTGCACCCCAATTTGTCCTGTGCACAATATGGGGGGCATGTTAGTACCTGCTCCACCCACCCCCCAGCATTGAGATTTACATCACGTGATACGATGGATGAAACTACTTTGATAGAAGCTGTAGACACTGAAGGGATTAATATTGTAGGAATGATTCACCTGGGGAGCAGTGTTTATTTTCAGTCAGAGGGAGATAAAAGTTGGAAAAAGAATAGGGACTATTTGGGGCCATGCCTGTCCAGCAACCCATCCCTCTCTCCTTTCTAACCTGATGGATCTAAAACCCAACACCTCTCTTGTCCTTTCTTTGTGCCCCATTCTTCTCCCAGTTACCCATCTGTAGTCTGGGCATGTGACTCCATAGTCCTAGGGAACCTGCAGTCTCCCCATTTTCCTTTACTCCAGTACAAGCCCACAGCAGTCAGGAGACTGTGCCGGGGAAGCATTGGCAGCCACTACCAGTTACTGCAAAAGGCTGAGTGATGTGGGAGACTGGGTCTTTTGGAGCCTGAAGCAATACCCTAAGTGACCAGAGCAGAGGAGATGCTGACCCCGCCAGCAGACTCTGAATTTCAGTGTCTTAACCTCTGTGTCTGTCTAATCTCTCCTGGTCTACTAAGTTCCTTGCCCACAGATAAATTTGCAGAGAAAACACAGTTGTTTTCCTCTTTGCTGTGTTTATCATATGCACAGCCCTGTGGTTACTTATCCTCATCGTGTTAGAAATAATGAGGTTCTGGATTTGCATTGTCATTTCCAAGTACTTTCACAAACATCACCACGAAGGGGCATATAATGAAAAATAGAGATATCATGTATTAACTATCCAGATTTACCCCCAGTTACTGTCATTGCATAGACTCAATCTTCTCATTGAGAAATGGGATAGCAATAGAACCTACCTGTTCCAGCTACTGGGAGGATTGAATGAAATTCAGCATGGTGCCTGGCAGGTCATGGTGGGAGGGCAGAAACCTCACTCTCAGGGTGTCTGCAGGCTGGTTGGGGAGACACGTGGGGGAAAAAAATGTCTGCTTTTTTTGGGCTGCCTGGGCTTTTGTTAATAAATTTCCAGCAGGACGTTTCCGCCACTTGCCTTTTTTTAGAGACATGAAGAGAGGAGAATTGAAAACATTTCCTATGTTGAAATGAAAGGCACTATTTAATCTTGTCACCATCTGCCTGCGCTCCAGGCTGGGAGCCCACAGGCCCGGCTCCCTGTTTCCTAGCGACAGGCAGGCACACCTTCCCCATTAGAGAACGCCCACTGCAGGGAATGCTTCCACCCCAGGGAACTGGAAACGAGGTGCCCCAGACCAGAAGGGGGCCCAGCCTCCTGGATGTATGTCTTCGAACAGGCCACCTTGTTCTTCTCTCCCAGGGTCACACAGCAGTAGGGCCAACCCTTAATTTGCAAAGTCCTTGAGGTCGCCCTTGGTGCCCCGAGCCCCCTTCTCATCAGCAAAGCTCTCAGGCTGTTTGCATTTCTGAGGGATGCCATAACAAATTACCACAAGTTGGGGGGCTTATAACAGAAATTTCCTTCCTGGCAGTTCTAGGGGTCAGAAGTCCAGAATCTGGGTCTGCTTAGGGTGAGTCCCTTCCAGGGCCTCTGTGGGAGAACTGGCTCTGTGCCCACCTAGAGGTCCCAGTGGGGTCCCCAAGCCCTGATATTTCCTGGTTTGTAGATGTACCACTCTCTGCCTCCATGCTCACAGCTTTCCCCCTTTGTCTCTGTGTCCTCTGTTCTGTCTCTTACAAGGACACTCATAATTGGATTTAGGGCCCATCCTCATCCAGGATGATCACATCTTTCTATTTTCACCTAAATTACATTGCAAAGACCCTCTTTTAAAAAAAAAAATTTTACTTGGCTCTGCCGGGCCTTAGTCATGGCATATGGGCTCTAGTTCCCCAACCAGGGATCGAACTTGGGCCCCCTGCACTGGGTGTGAATAGTCCTACCCACCAGACCACCAGGGAAGTCCCACCCTCTTTGAAATAAGATCATTTCAGAAGATCTGAGGTCCCAGGTGGACAGATCTTTGAAGGGGCGGGGAGAGATGCAATTCAATCCACTGTAGAAACTAGCAAGTCACCTGGGCTCTTCCTGTCCAGGTGAAAAGTTTAACAAATGACTCTTAGGACAGTGTGTGGGGATGCCCCTGGATCCCACAGTCAAGTGATATGTATTTTGAAAATGGAGCTTGGGACAAGGCAACAGCTTAACCAAAGAAGACGTAGTCCCTGTGGTGATTTCTCTCAGGGAGGTGCTTTCCAACAAGGTGTCTTCCTGGTGATCCTGCTTGGCACAGGGCAGCAGCCATGTCTGTGCAAACAGCAGAGAGGCACCCCAGCCTGTCCTGAGTTTCCTAAACATCTCCCTCTGATAATGAAGCTGGAACCTGATCATCTGACATCCCTACCTTTTAGTTCTTGTCCTTAAAAAAAAAAAAACATAAGCAACAACAACAAAAAACTGTCACACGCACTTATCCTTTTTTGAATAGATAATATAATCTCATAGTTTCAGCTTCCAAAGGAACAAAAGGATAGTCTGTGAAGATTCTCCTTCCCACTACCGTCTCCCCACCACTCACCTTTCCAGAAGTCACTGATGTTTCAGTCTCATGTATTCTCCAGAGACGCATAAATAGTCAGATTTTCTTCTTCCATTTACTGCTTAAGTGATAGCTACTGTACCAGCTTTTGTAACTTGCTGTTACAAAAAACCTTGCAGTACATTCTGGGGATCTCTCAGTAGCAGTCATGAACAGAGCCTGCTCGTAATTCTTTAATTACGAGAAGTATGGCAGAAGTATCCACCATGAAGAGATACTGCAGGGCCCCACCCAGTGCCCAGTCGATGGTCCCAGGGGCTGTTCCCTATGTTTCCTGCTGCTACAAACAGCTGCTTGGAGTAACTCTCCATGGGCATCATGTCCTACATGGGTGGCGATAAGTCTCTAGGTTAAAGTGCTGGGAGTTGCTGGACTCCCCTCCCTCCATCACAAACCTTCTGGACTCGAAGGCCCTGGACTGAATGGCACAGCCTCAGAGAACCTGGCTTGGTTGAGACGGCAAGTGGAAATGCACCATGAACTAAAGCTTTGCCACCAGCTAAAGCTTTGCCACCAGGCACAACCTGTGTCAAGGTCCCTGGACTGAGGGTGGACTGGAGACTGCAGGCTTGGTCCCAACTCCAGTTCTGCTCAGTGTGACCTTGGCAAGTCACTCACCCTCTCGGGGTCAGTGGGTACCTTAATCCCCGTCACTCCCTCTTTCCCAGATTTTAGGATGAGATGGGCAGATGTGCTCCAGAGCTCACTGTAAGCCGGGTCCCAACAGCAATCACATCCTGTTTATTACTAATAATGGTGGCTATGAAATAGTGTGAACTTCATTTCACCCCTCCTGCTCCTGTGTCTTTCCAATCTTATGTCCTTGTTGTTGTTCAGTCACTAAGTCGTGTCTGACTCTTTGTGACCCCAAGGACTGCAGCACACCAGGCTTCCCTGTCCGTCACTATCTCCCAAAGTTTGCTCAAACTCAAGTCCATTGAGTCAATGATGCCATCCAACCATCTCATCCTCTGTCTCCCCCTTCTCCTCCTGTCCTCTGTCTTTTCCAGCATCAGGGTCTTTTACAATGAATAGGTCTTTTCCAAAGTATTAGAGCTTCAGCATCAGTCCTTCCAATGAATATCCAGGGTTGATTTCCTTTAGGATTGACTGGTTTGCTTTCCTTGCATTCCAAGGGACTCTCAAGGGTCTTGTTCAGCACTGACTCTCTGAAAAGAAAGATAAGGTTGAGGGAACATCTTCCTTTTTGGAATTACCTGGTCTGCTGGGGCAATGTGGGCTGCAGGCAAGCAGGTCTGGGAGGTCTGACCCAGCAGACCCCAAGAGGCAGGGAAGGTTGTATGGGAGATCCCAAGACCAAGTGACAGACAGGTGTCTGAGAGGACTTTCTGCCAGAAGGCCTCAAATACAGATAGCTAACATTTTCCTGGTTCTTTACAAAGTGCTTTCTCATACGCTTTCTCAGTTAATGTGTGATTCAGCCAGATTCTTAGTGGATTTAAGCAGAAAAAGAATCTAGTGAATATTCTAGGCAATTCTCAGAGAATTGCCTTCAATTTGAAGTATGCTGCTCAGAAGTCTGGAGAAGGCGATGGCACCCCACTCCAGTACTCTTGCCTGGAAAATCCCATGGACGGAGGAGCCTGGTGGGCTGCAGTCCATGGGGTCGCTGAGTCAGACATGACTGAGCGACTTCACTTTCACTTTTCACTTTCATGCATTGGAGAAGGAAATGGCAACCCACTCCAGTGTTCTTGCCTGGAGAATCCCAGGGACCGAGGAGTCTGGTGGTCTGCCGTCTATGGGGTCGCACAGAGTTAGACACGACTGCAGCGACTTAGCAGCAGCAGCAGCAGCTCAGAAATCAGATGGGAGCCAGGAAAGAGGCTGTGAAACCCCATGGCCTCAAACACTAGATTTCACCCAGGCTGGACACAGGCTACCAGAGGCTGAGGTGACCTCTTAGCACAAATTGTCATCCCCATGGCTGGGACAACCTCTGTGCTGCCCTTTCAAATCACTCCAGGATGAGCGCCCCCTTCTGGCCTGGATGCCTGATGAGTGGAGCTGGGGCAGAGCCTGCATCCGACCACCATGGAGGTAAAAGTGGGTGGACTTTTCACTTTCTCCAGTGAGAAGCCAGCTGCTCCAAAAAGTTACAGAGGGGAATCCTCAGTCCTAAGGAGGGTGGGTCAGATGTCGGGTAGCAGAAGGGCAAGTGTTCATGACTATTTGCACAGCAATCTTGGGGTCTAGTTTACTGTATGCATATCTTACTTCTTGAGGGGTACTGGGGGGTAGGACGTTTACCTGAACCAGGGCTACTGGGATCTTTGCATCAAAACCTCTGCATATCTGGCCTGACATTGCAGCTGATTGTTCACAACCAATATACCATTAGGGATGCGGTCCAGAGAGCCCTTGAAGAACCTTCCTCCCCTAGAGACTTCAGAGGGATCACAGCCCAATCATCACCTTGCTTTTGTACTTGCAACTTTCAGAACTGGGACACACTTTTCTGTTCTTTTAAGCCGTGTTTGTGGCAAATCGTTGACAGTCTTAGGAACTGAATACAGACAATTGTTTGGTTATTCTAAAAAGGATTTTGGGCCCACCATCTATCTGGACTCCAGCCTCATAGACCCCCTATCCCCCACCAACTTGTGATCTCCCCTTGGTTGCCTGGATCTTGCAGCCCCCTCCTGGTTGGAAGGCTCAGGCCCCCCCTCTTCCAGCAGAATCTCCTCACTAAGCTCCGTCCTTGGGTGGGAGCCCGCCTCCCTGGGTGCCCTTCCATTCCCTCTGGGCCCCTGGGTCCCTGGGCCCATGCTGAGGGCAACGTCCATGACTGGTGCCACCGGTGGAAAACACCGATCTCGGGGAAAAAGGCTCTTTGTGACTCTTGGGCATTGTTGTGGCTCCTATCAGCTGTGAAAAAATCAAAGCACCTGCATGCCTAGCCTAGAATTACCCAATTCCCCCTAATTGCCTAAAGAACTCACCTGGGCAGAAAGGGTACTGTCGCCATAGGTGACGAGGGTGTGAACTAGGTGTGAGATGGGGAAGAATGCAGCAAAGTGTGTTTGTTAGAATTCCTCTCTGTGTCCTATTGTCTCTGCAGGCCCAGCAAACATTTATTTACCAATAACTCGCTTTTCCTTGGTTGCCTTCCTCTCCTTGGAGGTTTCAAACCACTACCCCAAACATCCTCTCTTGTCTTTAGGTGAACATGATATTTAAGGTGAGGGTTTCAGCAAGTTACTCAGTTTTCCTTGATCTCTCCCATGAATACACATTATTAAAAATTTGCTTGATTTTCTCCTGTTAATCTAGCTCATATCAAGTTCATTCTTAGACCAGCCAGAACTTACAAGGGTAGAGGAAAATGTCTTCTTCCCCAACATTTACCTTGGGGTAAATGAAACATCAAACCTGCACGGAAGTGATGCAGTCTAGTGAGGAAAGACAGACAGATGCTCAGCAGCAAAAGACGTCCTTACCAGATGACAGTGAGGGGATCCTCTCCAGAATCAGGATCAGCATCCTAATTCCCCAGGCGAATCACCAGGAACCCTTGGAATAGAACGTGGGGTCCCAAAGTGCTACCAGGATGGAGCATCTCCTGGGGAGGGTGCTAGAGGGCAGAGGGCAGACCTCCCAGAGGGTGGGGAAATGGTATCTAAAGGAAGACAGACTTAGTGCCACCTCCCACCTAGGTCTCTGGGCTTTTGTGGTATAAATGGATGCAAAGAAGAAATGGACACTTTAAGAGTGGCTGGATTTGATTTATATTGAAAAGGACAGGAAGTGGGCTGGTTGAGAGTGTGAGGAGGAGGACTGAGCCATGGTGGACACAATCATCAAGCTGTCCTCTATGCTATCATATAATCCTCCTCTGGTATCTTATTGGATGACTATAGTAAAGCTTTCTCCTGTTTTTCAGTTACTTCTGGATGCCAGACTGAGGATTCCTTCAGTGCTGACACTGACGTCAAGGTGGGGACAAACCAGCTGCTCCTGGAGGTTACAGTTGAGTGGGACCTGCTTATATTGGAGATGTGGGGACCTCAGATGGGGAACTGGGGAGCAAAGGCAAAGAGATGGGCAAGCACTTTGTGTTCTGGGCTGAGAAAGAGCCATTTGGGCAAAGGTGCCAGTTTGGGGGGGGGTGAGGCGGGGAGGGCAGGGTGGGGCTGGCTTGCAGGCTACCTTTTGGCACCATTCAGTGCCAGGCTAGGGGTGTCTTCTTGGATTTTAAGCATGAGGAGACAGTGCATGTGGGGGCACATGATGTCATCAGTGTTGCAGAAGATTTTTCAGGTTTGTCTGCTCTTTCAATCCTTCTCCCTCCTTTCTTTTGCTTTTTTCCACTGAGAATGAAACCGCACTTCTCCTTGGCTGGAACTCAAACCCAGACACACCTCTGGCTGGGACTTGAGCCCAAGGGATGAGACTGGAACCCACTGTCTTTTAAATTAAAACTGACCACCTGATCTGAAATTGTAGAACTCATCTCAGGACTTAATGAAGCTCAAGTTCTTTGATTCTGGTGCAGAAAGAATTCAGGGAGAGGCAAAGTGACATATTCATATAGGACACTTGTGAGAGATACAAGAAAGGGAGTACCACCCTGAGAACTTAGTGGGCTCCAGTTTTATAATCAAAGGAAAATGTGAAAGGGGAGAAGATCACTTTCTTCCTCATTCTTTGAGTTTTTCATCGTTAACTCCTACATGTTGGGTGGGGGAGCTTTTGATCCTATATGGCTCTGTCATGATGCTATGGAAATGAATAAAAAGATAGTAATGTATACTAAAATATGATAAATAATCTCAGATTTCAGTATAATTTCATATTTTCCTTATATTTTTATTTTGAGTGCACGCAGAGAAGCATTTCCTAGGAATTGTTAACTTACTGACCTCACTGGGCAGGATGTGGGTCTCATTCCACCGTTGCTTTGAGGCATGTCTCATGCTTCTATTCCATGGTTTTGTTGCTAAGGAAGTCTGCTTTCTTGAGTGATCATTAACTTAAGGGGCGGGGAGGGTCTCCCATGCTTTTTTCTCTACTTATAATCCCTTAGTGGGATTAACTATTTAATCACCTACATTGTCACTTCATTCTGTTACTATCAAGAATACCTACTGGAAATCAGTCTTGTTGGAGGTTGCAGAAATTACAGTGAGATCCAGACCCAGCTTCTAGGAGCTCATCTCTGGCTGGAGAGACCGATAGATTAAGAAACACCATTCAGTGTAGTCTAACGGGCACATATAAGTTGCCTGGGAGCACATAGGAGGACCCCCAAACTCAGCCTGGCTTCTCAGAGCTAGAGTCACTTGAGCTGAGTCTTAAAGAATAAGTTATTATTCCAGGCAAAGAAAGGAATAGAAAATGTGTGTGATGTAGGGAATGGTCATTGTTGCGGTTAGGACTCTGAGGTATGTGTTTGTATGTTGGGAGAAAGGAGGGTAGAGGTAAGCCTAGAAATACAGAGCATGACCAGATGGAAAAGGCCTTGAGTGTCCTACAAAGGACTCTACCCTTATCTTAAAGCCCAGGTAAAGGTCACACATGGCTTCCCTGGTGGCTCAGTGGTAAGAATCCACCTGCCAATGCAGATGTGGGTTCGATCCCTGGGTTGGAAAGATCCCCTGAAGGAGGGCGTTTAAACCCACTCTGGTATTCTTGCCTGGAGAATCCTATGGACAGAGGAGTCTGGTGGGCTACAGTCCAAGGGGTCACAAAGAGTCAGACATGACCGAAGCGACTGAGCAAAGCACACAACCCGAAAGTCACACATAGACCTTTTCTCTTTTGCCTCTCGCCAGCTTCCAAGCTCTGTGTCTCAAAATGATTAGCTAAGAATGCTCAAACTACTGCACAATTGCACTCATCTCACACGCTAGTAAAGTAATGCTCAAAATTCTCCAAGCCAGGCTTCAGCAATATGTGAACTGTGAACTTCCTGATGTTCAAGCTGATTTTAGAAAAGGCAGAGGAACTAGAGATCAAATTGCCAACATCCCCTGGATCATGGAAAAAGCAAGAGAGTTCCAGAAAAACATCTATTTCTGCTTTATTGACTATGCCAAAGCCTTTGACTGTGTGGATCACAATAAACTGTGGAAAATTCTGAAAGAGATGGGAATGCCAGACCACCTGATCTGCCTCTTGAGAAATTTGTATGCAGGTCAGGAAGCAACAGTTAGAACTGGACATGGAACAACAGACGGGTTCCAAATCAGGAAATGAGTACGTCAAGACTGTATATTGTCACCCTGCTTATTTAACTTCTATGCAGAGTACATCATGAGAAACGCTGGACTGGAAGAAACACAAGCTGGAATCAAGATTGCCGGGAGAAATATCAATAACCTCAGATATGCAGATGACACCACCCTTATGGCAGAAAGGGAAGAGGAACTAAAAAGCCTCTTGATGAAAGTGAAAGAGGAGAGTGAAAAAGTTGGCTTAAAGCTCAACATTCAGAAAACGAAGATCATGGCATCCGGTCCCACCACTTCATGGGAAATAGATGGGGAAACAGTGGAAACAGTGTCAGACTTTATTTTTGGGGCTCCAAAATCACTGCAGATGGTGACTGTAGCCATGAAATTTAAAGACGCTTACTCCTTGGAAGGAAAGTTATGACCAACCTAGATAGCATATTCAAAAGCAGAGACATTACTTTGCCAACAAAGGTCCATCTAGTCAAGGCTATGGTGTTTCCTGTGGTCATGTATGCATGTGAGAGTTGGACTGTGAAGAAGGCTGAGCGCCGAAGAATTGATGCTTTTGAACTGTGGTGTTGGAGAAGACTCTTGAGAGTGCCTTGGACTGCAAGGAGATCCAACCAGTCCATTCTGAAGGAGATCAGCCCTGGGATTTCTTTGGAAGGAATGATGCTAAAGCTGAAACTCCAGTACTTTGGCCACCTCATGCGAAGAGTTGACTCATTGGAAAAGACTCTGATGCTGGGAGGGATTGGGGGCAGGAGGAGAAGGGGACAACAGAGGGTGAGATGGCTGGATGGCATCACTGACTCGATGGACGTGAGTCTGAGTGAACTCCGGGAGTTGGTGATGGACAGGGAGGCCTGGCGTGCTGCGATTCATGGGGTCGCAACGAGTCAGACACGACTGAGTGACTGAACTGAACTGAAGATTAGAACTGTTTGTCCCCCTGAAACTAGCTAGACACTGACAAGCATCACCTGTTCAGCTAAATGAATCTTCCCCTGGTTGCAAACACAAGCTAAGTATAAGTCACCTGGGCAATAGCTCACAGTTACAACTTGTAACACCTTACTTGTAACTCCTCCCTGTAAAAGTCTAAGGCAACCATTGAGACATTCTGATCTTTACATCTGGGGGGATTCTTATCTTATTGAAATATACTGGCTAAGTTAATCTCCTCAAATGTCCAGTTTCTGCCTTTGACACTATGATATGCTTGCTTTTTCCAACTTTCTGGAGGGCAGAGTGACAGGATACGGCTTTGCTAAATAATACTGTACCCAACATTTCTAAAGGACTCTACTGTCTCTGTGTACTTTCCCATGTATGATCTAATTTAATTGACACTGTTGTCCTGGAAGACAGGCAGAAATCAATGTCACCATTTAGAGATGGGGAGATTGAGATTCACAGAAACCGCATGGCATACGTGGGTCACACAATCTGTAAGTGTCAAAATTCTGCACTGGAAAATGGGATCTTTTTGTTTTTCTTTCTACCCCACTGTGCTCCTTCATCAAGTTAACAACTTTTAAAAAAACATTTGCTGATTTATTTGGGGGTGTTGGGTCTTAGTTGTGGTACTTGGGATCGTTAATCTTTGTTATGGTGTGTGAGATCCAGTTACCTGAGCAGGGATCAAACCTGGGCCCCTTGCATTGGGAGCTCAGAGTCTTAGCCACTGGACCACCAGGGAAGTTCCTAACAACTTTTAAAGACAGTACCAATACCCCTTCAAAAAAGAGCCTGCTCTCTACTTTTCTTTCCATTTTGAAAGCTCAGGCCTCATTTGCAGACAACCTTGAGCAGGAAATAACACAGTATCAGGATGATGCATCAAGATAATTTCCTTGGGCTTCAGGGCAGGGTTCCTGGGATTCAGGATTCACATTCACCAGTCATCTTGAGCTTGTCCTTCCTGAAAAGGACTCTGGTTCAGATAACTGTTGCACATGCATCCTGAAGGCCACTTTTATATAAACACAGAGCCCGAAGGCCCGGCTCTCATTATTAACACTGCTGCTTTCAAAGAAAGAAAAGCAGCCTTTGATTAGCTTCTGCCCCAACTGAGAGAGAGGCCAGTCGAATCAAAAACCGCTTCAGCTAAGGGAGAAATGGATGTAACAGGACTGCATTCTCTCAATCCTAATTGACTTTTCAATTTCTCTTTTAATAAGCTCTTCTGAAATGACTGATGTCACTGTTCTGTATCCAGAGACTTTCTCAACTAACGTATCCAAGGCTTGGAGTGAAGGGCAGCTGTCCATCTATCACAAGCCGTGCTGCCTCTTCCCACAAGAACTGAATTGAGCACTTCCTGGGTACCCACGGCATGCCTCAAGCCTATCTTGCTGCCAGGGAAAGCCAAGACCAGGTCCCTGCCCTTGAGGAGCTCACAGCCCTGGGGAGGAACGGGGAACTAACACACCGGAAGAAATGCAAGGAAAACCAATGTCTGGGGCTCCAAAGCAATCCAGGGAAATAGCAGTGAATGGACAGATGAAAATTCCTGCCAACCTGGAGGGAAGACAGAAGTAAACCATAGAGTCAACTAGAAAGCTATGAGCATCAGGGAGGAGGACGGGGAACCAAGCGGGGAGCAGGGTAAGGAAAAGACTGTAATTTTAAATGGGATGCTTGAGTCCAGGTCCAAAGGAGGGGAAGAACCAAGCCCTGAAAAACATCTGGAGAAGACAATCTGGGGAAAGGGAAGGGAGCAGTCAAAGGATCTGAACATGGGCAGGCCTGGAATTTCTGAGAAACAGCAAGGTTAGAGAGTAGGTGTTTTCTTGGCCAGGGGTTGTAAGAGGGGAAGGGTCCTTTTTAAAAGGACTTACTCTGGGCAGCAGTACAGGGAAGCATCTCTGAAACTCCATGTCAGTTCTCTGTGCAGTTCCAGTGTGGCTGGAAGCGTGGTATTGAGAAGGAAGTGGAGGTCACAGAGGTGAGGAGGGACAGATCACCTGGGTGTCAGCAGCTTTCTTCAGGGGACACCAGTGAAAGGTTGAGTACAGAGGAGAAATGTGATCAGATGTTGATTCTAAAGGGATTGTTCTGTTTTAAGAACAGTGTGGACAAAGGGGTAGAAGCTGGGGGAGAAGTTAGTGCAACAGAGTTGATAAGTACATGCTTGATGTTTCCAGCTTCCAAAGTATCTGTGCATTTTGAATTCCCACCAGCAATGTATGAGAGTTCACTTGTCAACACTTGGTGTTACCAGTCTTTAACTGTAGCCTTTTGAGTGGGTATATATTAGTATCTCATCGTGATTTTAATTTTTTCCCCTAGATGACTAATGATGTTGAGCTTCTTTCCATGTGTTTGCAGTAGAGAGCTGATGGTGGTTTGGAGCAGGGTGGTGGTAGCACAGATGATGAGAAGGGTCTGAGTCTGGATATTAGAAATCTCTAGAGTGGGCATCCTTCCTGAACCCTGTGGGAGAGGGAACCACAACCAGACAAATTGGATCTCTGTCAGAATTGTTGTTCCCAATGCTCCTCTTCCCCTTCTTCTAAGAGGCTAGAGCCCTGATTTTGGCCAGGCATATGGCTATCCAGATTGTACTTCTCGCTTCCCTTGCAGCTAGTAGAGGTCATGTGATTAAGTTTTGGTCAATACTATATGAGCAGAGGAGTTGAAGATAGGTCCCAACACCTTCTTTAAAGGGCAGCTGGCACATACTCACCTCTTCTTTTTCTGTTTAATACTTATTAATTAACTTACTTAGCCACACCTGGTCTTAGTTGTGGCATGTAGGGTCTAGTTCCCTGACCAGGAATCAAACCCAGTTCCCCAGCATTGAAAACTCAGAGTCTTAGCCACTGGACCACCAGGGAAGTCCCTCTTCACTCCTTAACATAGTCTCCCTCTAGCCCTTTCCTTTGAACATAAAAACCATGGCAGGCTCCACCTTCAAGATGATAGGTTCCAGAGCTAGAAGTCCCTGAGCCCCAGGCACCGTGGAGAACTCTGTCAGCCCTAGACTGCCACTTCCTGATGTCTCGAATGAGAGAAAGAAGATATACTTCTAATCGGTTTCAGCCATCATTATTTTGTTTTCCCTGGTGGCGCAGATGGTAAAGAATCTGACTGCAATGCAGGAGACCCAGGTTCAACCCTGGGGTTGGGAAGATCCTCTGGAGCAAATTGCATACTCCAGTATTCTTGCCTGGAGAATCCCATGCACAGAGGGGCCTGGCAGGCTACAGTCCACGGGGTCACAGAGTCAGACGTGACTGAATGACTAACACCACTACACTATCATTATTTTGTTGGTGGTAATGTTCTCAGTGAACTTAATCTAAACCCATTTGACAGGCAACCAACAGCATCTGCTGTCAAACAGCTTCTTGGAGGAAGGGATACATACAATTATTAACAGCTTCCAGATGAATAGGGCTTAGGGAATCAGAGACGAAAACCGTGAGCACTCTAGTCTGAGGCAGGATAGTGAGCCTGGCTTGAGGGTGAGACTACAGAGGGAGTGAGTGCAGAAGGCTCAGATCACCCCAGGGCTGGTGCTTTTAAGCCCAGAGAATCCACACTGTGTTTAATGGCCCCTGGAGAAAGGTTACCCCTTCTCCCAGGGCCCCCTGCCATGTTTAACTTAAATGTATCACGTTGCGGTTTAAACCCTCTTCCCTGATAGTGAAGCAGTTTGGGATGGACACTTACACAATGCTATATTTAAAATGGATAACCAACAAGGTCCGACTGTATAGCACAGGGAACTCTGCTCAGTGTTATGTGGCAGCCTGGATGAGAAGGGAACTTGGGGGAGAATGGATACATGTGTATGTATGGCTGAGTCCCTTCGCTATGCGCCTGGAACTATCACATTGTTAATCAGGCATACAAAATATAAAGTTTTTAAAATTAATTTTTAAAAAATGAGACAATGCAATGAAATAAAGCCTCTTCCCTTATTCACAGGGAATAATCCTGGTTTCAGCATTGGAAAGCTGAGCCTCTATGTACCCTTAGATGTGATTAAATGCCACTCTGTCTCTCCACACAGCCAGCCAGGCAAGCAGAGCTGAGTCCTAACCTTCCTCAGTCCCAACCATCTGTTTCTCTAAATATGTTACTTTCATCCCCAAAGACCAACTCTCAGACCAGACGGAGTGAGCTGGCCAGGGCAGGAAGCCCATCTCCTCCCTCAGCATCCGCCCAGGCCTGGCCTCCCGGGCTCTCACTCGTAGAATAGCTCCATCCTTCTCTGAGTCACCTCCCAGACACCCTTTTAGTCTGCGCCAAAGGAGCCAAGCCCCAAGCATGAGACCCCTGGCAGCTCAGCTGGGCTGGGTGTGTGGCAGAGCTGCCTGGAGGGGCCCTCTGGCTTCCAGAAGCCATCCTGATGTCAATCATCTGAGACGCAAGATGACACGCCATTGGAACACCCAGGCCCAGAGCCCAGAGAACATCTTTGATTACTGAGACGCCTAGGCTCCCGAGGCCAGCTGCTGAGGATTTTCTACACCCAGACGTTCAAAACAAAAAAGCATTCTTATTTTCACGTGGATTCCATCACGGCACTGTGCAGGTATGGCACTGGGAAAAGAGAGAGCTTTTTGGTCAGGGTCATTTGAGGTGCCTTGGACCCTGGCCAAGGGGCCCGAGTGCTGGTTCTGTTCACTGTGGAGACAGAGGGAGGCAGGCTGAGAGGGAAGGAGGAAGGGGAGACGAGGCACTGCCCTCCGCCCCGGGTCTGCGGGTTGCTGCGATGAACGCAGTGCCTTTCCTCCACCAAGGATGCCTCAAGAAGGCAAATTGGATTTTTTTCTAAAAATCAAATTTTGACTACCCATAAGTCAGCCTAGCCTCCTGTCCAAGCTTCTGGAGAGTATGAGATGAACAAGAGTGTCACACGGATGATGTAACTCCAGCTGAAAGTGAAGAAACCAGGACTTTAGTTAGCCTTACAGCCTCATCTCAGAGACTTTCAAGCTTTGGCTTTGGCTTTTTGTGCTATTGTCAACAGCCCAGTGAGACCCTCGGCCCCCGTTCTCACACTGACTCTTGCCTAGGGCCCAGCTTGAGAACTATCATCAAGTCCAAGAGATGCCTCTTGGACTGCAGCTCCTTGAGCAGGTGTTTCAGGCCCTCAGTCGGGGTGTCCTAAGGTCCCCCAACCATCTGCAGTGCTTCAGGGTGAGTCCTGACCTGGGGCATTGCATTGCTAGAAATTCCAGCCAAGTTCTTCATATGAAGAACATCATGGGAAATGTAGGTGTACATGCAGTGGAGGGTGAGAGGAGGAACCTGGGCTTCTTGAGGAAGCTAATTTTATGACTAATTAAATCTGAGAAGATGTGGAAAATCCTAGCACTAGTTTACAACACTCCTCACAATAGTCTTCACACCTTCAATCTCCCCAAAGGGTTGTTTTCTTAGGAAGAGGAGCAAAGCGGGCATCTCAAGGTTTCCTCCTTTGGTGAGAGGGACTAACGGTGCTTGGGTGTCCAGTCTCTGTCCCTCTCTCTTACTTTGTGACCTTGGGCATAATGCGTTAACCTCTCGGAGCCTCGTTTCCTTACCTGAAAAATAGCACTGTTATGAAAATCACACAGAAAATTCACACCGAGCATTTAATGTCTCTGACATATAGTAAGCACTCAGGCTAGGGTAGTAGCCATTACTGCATTGTTCATTGTATGCGATGTTCTTTGCCTTTTGAACCCCACCCCCACCCCCCACCCCCGCCACCTCCATCTTCTCCTAAAAAGAGGCTGACCTGTGATTCCTGGGTCTGGCCAGGACCTTTATCAGTGTGGAGACAGCATCTTTCCCACTGAAGTGCGGGCTCCTGGATGGCTGCGGGGTACCCTCATCTTCCTCTGGGCCACCCATCCCCATTCCTACCATGCCAGGCGCCATGCCAGTCTCAGCTTGATCATGAAAGATCCTGAAGATGCCACTGTTGGAGAAGAAAGAAAAATGTTCCCTCTACCCATCTGAGTTCTTGGTTGAGACTCTTGAAAGAAAAGACAGATTAACCAGAGAGAAACAAACAGAAGTGTATGAACATGTATACCTCATGAATACATGGAGATACCCAGGCCCCCCAAGGTGGCTTTGAATTCAATATTAAATACCATCTTAATAGGGAAATCAGGGCTTCCCTGATAGCTCAGTCGGTAAAGAATCCATCTGCAATGCAGGAGACCCCGATTTGATTCCTGGGTTGGGAAGATCTGCTGGAGAAGGGATGGGGTACCCACTCCAGTATTCTTGGGCTTCCCTTGTGGCTCAGCTGGTAAAGAACTGCCTGCAATGCAGGAGACCTGGGTTCATTCCCTGGGTTGGGAAGACCCCCTGCAGAAGGGAAATTCTGCCCACTCCAGTATTCTGGCCTAGAGAATTCCATGGACTATATAGTCCATGGGGTTGAAAAGAGTCGGAAATGACTGAGCAACTTTCACTTTCACTTTTTAATAGGGAAAGGGAAGAGGCATTGTACCTCTACTTATTAGGGTAGAATCAATTTTAGAAAAAATGAATGGGCCCTCAGAAGAATAAATGGGAGGTATGATAGTTTGTGGAGAAGGCAATGGCACCCCACTCCAGTATTCTTGCCTGGAAAATCCCATGGACGGAGGAGCCTGGTAGGCTGCGGTCCATGCTAAGGGTCAGACCCGACTGAGCGACTTCACTTTCACTTTTCACTTTCCTGCATTGGAGAAGGAAATGGCAACCCACTCCAGTGTTCTTGCCTGGAGAATCCCAGGGACGGGGGAGCCTGCTGGGCTGCCGTCTATGGGGTCGCACAGAGTCGGACAGGACTGCAGCGACTTAGCAGCAGCAGCATGATAGTTTGCGAGGGCTTCCCAGGTGGCTCAGTAGGTAAAGAATCCACCTGCAATGCAGAAAATTGCCTGCAATGCAGAAGACCTGAGTTTGATCCCTGGGTCAGGAAGATGCCCTGGAGAAGGAAATGGCTGCCTGGGAAATCCCACGGACGGAGAAGCCTGGCAGATACAGTCCATGGGGTCGCAAAAAGACGGGCATGACTGAGTGACTAAATCACTACCGCCACATGATAGTTTGTGATGAAGTTCGTCTGTGTGTGCTGTTAACGTCTAGTTTCCTCTCCTATGATGCTTGATGAAATTCCTTGGGAGGGGATTTGTAACAATTGAGTTCCTTCTGGAGGATCTATATTTATGTAGATAAGGGGAGTTCAGAGAAAGCTTCTCCCTGCCTTTTCTGGTTTTCAAGTGCCTATAGTTCGCAATAATCATTGTAACAACTTCATTGCAGGAGCCTCTTGGGAAGCAAAGAATCAAGAATCTGACCCCTTTCACTTTAAGAATGAATTTCCTTTAACAAGATCTGTGGCCTGGGGCACCCTGCCTGAGATGAGAAGATGACCCAGGAGACCCCAGGGAACTCCCTGGAAGGGAACCGGGAGGCTGGGCCACAAACGCAGGCACAACATCAGCATGGAGGGGACCAGTTCTGGGCATTATGTGACCCAGAGGCTGCAAACGCCTCCCAGCACACCAGCCCCACTGGCTCTGTGTGCTAGTGTGACCACGCTGCACGCTTCCATCCATTCATTCAGGCATGTTTACTGCACTGTTCTGTTACTGCTAGGCTCTCATCTAGCTGTGGGAAACAGCGATGAAAAATAAATAAGTACCCAATCTTATGGGAGCTTGTTCATTAGGGGTCCCTGTGTGATCCTCTGTCTTAGCAATAAGCTGCTCTTTCCTCTGGTACAGGGAGGGCAACTCACATGAGGGTCTTATGAGCTGCTTGGAGAGAAGGGTGGGGGAAGGTCAGAGTGGACGTCCTGCTTCTGC
Source organism: Bos indicus x Bos taurus (assembly GCF_003369695.1). NCBI lineage: Eukaryota > Metazoa > Chordata > Mammalia > Artiodactyla > Bovidae > Bos > Bos indicus x Bos taurus. The sequence goes on from NC_040086.1 coordinate 29,767,462, forward strand.
CATTTTTTCAGATTCCTTCAGCTTAACATATTCCATGTACCAACATGCTGTATTTGGGGGTAGCCTGTTCTGAACCCTGCCAGTACTTAGGAGAAATTTGAGTACAACAATCACATAATCTAACTTTCGTTTTATTTAAAATTTTAATTAAAAATTGTATTTAGATTTCAAAGTACTTCAAAAGTAGGGAAAATAGTCAAATGAACTCTCATAGATATTAGTACTTGTTACAGCAGCACCCCACTTCTCTGGACCAAAGCTTGGGCTGCCGTTACAATATACCACAGACTGGGCAGCTCAAATGACAGAAATGCATTTTCTTACAGTTCTGGAGGCTGCAAGTCCCAAATCCAAGTGCCAGCCAATTCTGTTTCTGGCGTGAGCTCTCTTCCTTGCTTACAGACAGCTGCCTTCTTGCTTAGCCTCACATAGCCTTCCCATAGTATGTGTCTGAGGAGAGATCTCTTCTTCCTCTTCTTATAAAACCATCAGTTATATCAGATTAGGGCCCAACCCTCATTTAATTACCTTCTAAAGATCCTTTCTCCAAGTAAAGATCCTAACTCCAAGGGGGTTAGGGCTTCAGGGTATAAATTTTAGGGAGGCTGTAATTCAGTCTATAGCATAGGGAATCTGGAATAAACTTTTCAGGGGCTGTTGGAGGTGACACGGGTACCAGGAACCTAGAAAGGCCCCTTTCTGGTTCTCCTCCCACAACCCTTCATTCCCATTCATTAACTTAGTATTTGTAGAGTAGATTCCAGGCAATTGCCTTGTTTGCATTGCTCTGTTTGGCTCAGGAAATTGCCTAGAAACATACACACAAGGACCTAGAAGTCTTGAGAAATGAGGTGGTCTCATTCTGCAGAATCTGGACTGTGAGGCTCAGGGCTCTGGGAGGTCCCATTCCACCAGCCTTAGCCCTGGGTGGGTCAACCCCAAAAGTACTAGAGGCACTCACAGGCACATCATTTGCTACCAGAGATGCTGCCTGTGTTGGGAGAGAAGAGCAAGTGCTGGAGTAACAGCTTTTATTTCTTGAACAAAGAGTTAAGTGACGGAGTCCAGAGAGTGGGAGGGACTTCCAGCTCAGTGATGAAACACTAGGATTTTGGAGACAGGTTTTTAATTCAAAATGTGTCATGGGATTCAATATCAAAGTAAAACCATAGAACTTGGATCTAGGGCCAAAGAGTTCTTAGACATAATACTAAAAGCATGATCCATAAAGGAAAAATTGATAAATTGGACCTCATTAAAATTTAAAAGTTCTTCTCTGTGAAAAACTTGTTTAGCAGAAAAACCTGTTAAAAAGCCAAGTTACAAAGAGGAAATATGTCGCATGTCCAACAAAGGGCTAGTATCTAGAATATATTAAAATAACTCCTGAAACTCAGTTATAAAAAAAGAAAAACACACAATCCGACTAGAAAATGAGCCATGGGACTTCCCTGGGGGTCCAGCAGCTAAGACTCTGAGCTGCCAGGGCACTGGTTCAATCCCTGGTCAGGGAACTACATCTCACATGCTGCAGTGAAGATTCAGAGCAGCCAAAATAAATAAATAAAAATTTAAATTAAAAAAGAAAATGAGCAAAAATATAGAGACATTTCACCAAATAGAACAGACAGATGGTAAATAAGTACATGAAAAGAAGTTCAACAGGATTAGTTCTTAGGGAAATGCAAACTAAGACCACAATGAAACAGCACTGCTCACCCCGCTGAATGGCTAGAATAAAAAATAGTGATAACACCAAATGCTAGCAAGAAAGAGGCAAAAGCAAAGAACTGATACAACATCGCTGCTGGGAATGCAAGATGGCGCCAGCACTCTGGGAAAACAGTTTGGCAGTTTCTTACAGAATTAAATATGCAACTACCATTCAAGACAGTGTTTGTATTTTTATTTCAAAGAAATGAAAACTTATATTCATGCTGCTGCTGCTGCTGCTGCTAAGTCGCTTCAGTCGTGTCCGACTCTGTGCGACCCCATAGACGGCAGGCCACCAGGCTCGGCCATCCCTGGGATTCTCCAGGCAAGAACACTGGAGTGGGTTGCCATTTCCTCCTCCAATGCATGAAAGTGAAAAGTGAAGTGAAGTCGCTCAGTTGTGTCTGACTCTTCGAGACCCCATGGACTGCAGCCTACCAGGCTCCTCCGTCAGTGGGATTTTCCAGGCAAGAGTACTGGAGTTGAGTGCCATTGCCTTCTCCGATATTCATGCTAAAACATGTACAAACTTTTAGAGCAACTTTATTTGTAGTAGCCAAAAGCAACTCAGATAACCTTTAAGATGTGAATGGTTAAACAAACTGGTATATCCATCAGTTCAATTCAGTTGTCGCTCACTCGTGTCTCTTTGCGACCCCATGAACCGCAGCACGCCAGGCCTCCCTGTCCATCACCAACTCCTGGCTGCTGCTGCTGCTGCTAAGTTGCTTCAGTCGTGTCCAACTCTGTGCGACCCCAGAGACGGCAGCGCAGCAGGCTCCCCCGTTCCTGGGATTATCCAGGCAAGAACACTGGACTGGGTTGCCATTTCCTTCTCCAATGCATGAAAGTAAAAAGTGAAAGTGAAGTTGCTCAGTCATGTCCGACTCCTAGTGACCCCATGGACTGCAGCCTACCAGGCTCCTCGGTCAGTGGGATTTTCCAGGCAAGAGTACTGGAGTTGGGTGCCATTGCCTTCTCCGACCAACTCCTGGAGTTCACCCAAACTCATGTCTAGTGAGTCGTCATGCCATCCAACCATTTCATCCTCTGTCATCCCCTTCTCCTCCCACCCTCAATCTTTCTCAGCATCAGGGTCTTTCCAACAAGTCAGTTCTTCACATCAGGTGGCCAAAGTATTGGAGTTTCAGCTTCAACATCAGTCCTTCCAATGAACACCCAGGACTGATCTCCTTTAGGACCATGGACTAATACTCTGTGATAAAAGGAAGAGGCTATAAAGACACCCAACAACTTGGACAAATCTCCAGGGAATGATGCTCACTGAAAAATGCCTATCCCTAAATGCTATACACTATAATACTTCAGATGACATTCAAAATGACAAAGTAATATAGACAGAGATTATTGGTTACAGGGAGACAAGGGTGTGGATGGGTATGGGTGTGGCTATGGAAGGACCACAAGTAAGATATTTGTAGTGATGGATAGAAATATTCTGCATCTTTTTCAGGCACGTGGGCTCTCTAGTTGTGGCGAGCAGGCTAGGTTGCTCCGTGGCATGTGGAATCTTAATTCCCTGACCAGGAATTGAACCAGCATCCCCTGCATTACAAGGTGGATTTTAAACCACTGGGCCACCAGGGAAGTCCCTATTCTGCTTCTTGACTGTATCAGTATCCTGGTTGTGATATTGTACAATAGCTTGGCAAAATTTTACCACTGGTGGAAACTGGATAAAGTACACATGGATATCCCATGGGATCGCTCTGTATTATTTATGACCAGGCATAAAACTATTTAATAATAAGAAATTTTTTTAATTTTGCAAAAAATTATTTTAGAAAAAAAAAAATTTTTTTTTTTTTTTACTATACCACCTGGCATGCGGGATCTTAGTTCCCTGACTAGAGATCGAACCTGCACCCCCCCGCAGTGGAAATGCAGACTCTTAACCACTGGACTGCCTGGGAAGCCCCTAAAAAATTATTTTTAGAAAATTACAGCCTCTCCTTTGTGTAGGGTCATCAAAGCCACTTAGGAACTGTTCTGGGAAGTTGCTTCACTGACTTCCTTTGTTATGCACATATGAAGCTTCTGGGCCTCTCTGGAACTCTTTTTTTTTTTTTTTTCTGGTGCTCTTGATTGGCTCTTCTCAACTTTTATACGCAGAGAAATGGGAGATTACGTGCATAAGGAGTTCCAAGGCAGTTTTGGTAGGGAAGGTGGTAGTAACCTAAGCCCTACTGTCTGTTGTGACGGTAGACCAAAGTCTACAGACTGCAGAGATCTCCATGGCCTCTGAGGTTCACCAGGACCCAGAGAGACTGAGGCTGGAAGGCCCTCTGGACCCAGTCACGCCAGTGAAGTGATCCATGCTGGGAACCATGAAGAGATTCGTTACAGGCATTCTATAGTGGAGACAGTCTGACCTGGGAGGCCAGACGGGCTGCCCTGAGAAGGCTGGCAGAAGTGTGGGCCTGAGGCGGTGGACAAGCTTAGTTCTCTGTCGGTCTTGGCAGGCCTGCCTTCAACAGCAACACCAACTCACATTTGTAATAACTTGAGATGGAGAAGCCTCTAGAGGAAGATAATGGACTTTCCAGTAATCAAGGCAAATGAAAGCTGGAAAAACTAATTTGAAAAATCAAAGAGATATAATTGTATTTGCACCTCACACTCATAGAAAAGATCCTGTTTGTTTCAAAAGAGGCTGAAATTGGACCTATGAGGGACAGTCTCCATTTAGCACAGTCCTGAGTTCAACATCTCTTGAAATTGCAAGACAATTTTAAACAGTCTCAACACAGAAGCCTCCCTTTTGTCTTCGGGTGTTGCCTCTATCTGTTACTCTTTCTCTCTCTCCGCCTTGTTCAGAATTCCAGGTGGAGTCGATTCAGAAGCAGTCAAGGCTCCAGTCTTGGAGTGATCAAAATCTATTATGGACCAAAATCTGGCATGCCTGCCACCCCAACCAGTTACCTTAGGTCTGTGAGTTTGGAGCAGTTAGAGAAGCTCTCATAGACACCAGGTAGCTGTGTTCTAGACGAACGAAGCATATAAGATGTGTTTGATCTTTAGGAGACAGAAACCCTCTCTGAACGGTAAGAGCATGGTGGTTCCCTGTAAGGTGAAAGCTGTCAATCTCTCAAGTATCGTGAGACTAGAATAAACATACAGCCAGGAACGTCCATGGGGCCCAGATCAGGAAAGTTAGGAACCATCAGAGAGGAGGAGTTCCTTTGGCTGGGCTAATAGTAAAATCAGCACAAGACAGATTAACAGGAGAAAAACATTTTAATTCATCTGCATGCAGGTCTCATGGTCCTGGAACCAGTCTACCACCGATACAGATGGATGACTGTATATACACACACACACACACTTGGATTCCCTGTAATTCCAGCCTCCAGCACTACCTACTTCCTCTCACACTGCCTAGTTATTATAGAGCTACCCCTGGCCCCCAAGATGCCCACCACTCCCCTCCCACCTCCATTCACCCAGCCCCTGGGCTCTCACCCCATTATCTTTACTCACAGGTCACCCTCCTCATTTGGGGTATATCCAGAGTTTAGGCTGGGTACCAGTAGTCCTTCTCACCAAACACACCTTGTGTGCTTGAGAAACTGCAACACTTTCCTCTTCACTTAATCTCTCAAAAGGAAGGTAATGCCAAGCCAGCAAGATATCAGGCATTGCTCAGTTTCCATGGAGAAGATCATCCACCCACGAGTCACTCCTTCATTTTGTCCCCTCCCCCCACCTTCCCTCGCCCATCATTTTCAGGAAAGCCCAGTGGGCTCTCTGTCTTGCCCTGCGAGACCCTGGCATCCTCCTGACTCCTTCCCAGACTTGCCCCCTGAACAGCTGGCTCTACCAAACATTTATGTCCATGCCGGCCCCTTGGCCTCTGGGGCAGAGCAGCCAAGGCTCAGTCTTGAAATCAAAGAGAATCTGTTAGGGATATTAATGTGTGCAATAACCACCGCTTCTATTTTCGTTAGAACACACTCGCTCAAGAGTGAAGAAGCTGTCCCTGTGGATAGCTTTCCCCGACAAGCATACTGTCTCCATCTTGTTTCTGAGATTAAAACGGCCTTTTTATTGGAAAAGGAATGATTCCAGGAGAGGCTTTCTGCCTCCAGCACCACTGATATCCAAAAGGTCCCTGTTACCCCACATCTGACCCTCTTAGACTGGAAGGAGGAGAGAGGTCAAGGGCTGGCCACCTGCTGGTGAAGTCCTGAGCCATAGGGCTGTATTCTGGGCACCCAGGGCCACACAACCTCCCTAGATTTTGCTCAGAGCCTGGTAAACAGTAGACACTCGCTAAAGAATGAGTATTTAGATTTATCTGACTTGTGTCCAGTCCATTCCTGCATCGTCTTCCCCACTCAGGTCCCTCAGCATCTGCCTTCTAAGTGGGTCCCCCCCAAATAAATGACTACTGTCTTGTGGAGGGTCTATTATTGATACCAGGAAAGTTGTTTATTGCCTTGATCATGAGGGTGGCCTGGGGGAGGAAAAAGTTATGCTCAACCCTCTCAGGGTTCCCAGACAGGGTCTAAAAATGTTAACTGACAGAAAAGAAAAGCATACAAATTTATGTAATACACGTTTTAAGTGATATGGAAGCCTTCATAAGGAAATGAAGACCCGAAGAAACAGTTCTAGCTGAGTATTGTTATGCTAGGTTTGTTGAAGAGTGGACACTCATGGAGGCATATGATCGGTCCCGCATAGTATACGGACTAAGTATAACAACTGGGGAAACTCAGCAGGCCCTGCGTGTCAGGATTCTTCTCAGCACCCTGCTGTCCTCGGAGATAAGGATGCTCCTTTCCTGTAGGACAGGGAGCACACCCCTTACCCGAGGGTTTAAGATCTGTTTCAGGGCAGAAAGGTGCCCATGCTGTTTTCCCTAACTCCTTCAGCTTCAAATGTCTAGCATGCCAAGGCGCCACATTTTAACATAGTGCGTCTCCTGTTTTTTTGTCCTCTCGTTAAACTCTGTTTTGATGGGTCACAAAATTGCACGGCAAATGTTTTGTCAAGTTGTTTCCATTAAAAAGTTCCAATATTAAAACTAATAAGTTAAAACTGCCCCCCACACACCCTGAAAAACCGCCCGCAAAGCGTTCTCCTGTCCTTCTGAAGGTCTGACGAAGCACTGTTAGCATTAACCAGTCTTTTACTGTGAAGCTGTAACAGCAATTGAGGCAAACACTTTTGAGACCTTTCCTCCACCACTGATCAAACCTGGGATTGACAGCTTGGGAGATAAGACCCATTTAGCCTTCTGAGCTTTCTGGGAAGGCTTGATGAGAGCTTCAGATGGCGATACATAGGACGTTTATCAATTTGAACACTTTAAATAGATGTAGATTATTGCATATCAGTTTTACCCCAGGAAGGCTGTTAATAAAAAAAAGAAAGTTTTTTTTTTTTTTTAAAGAAGTGTTTTTTAGGGAGAATTTCCTGGCAGTCCAGTGGTTAGGATTCCTCACTTCCAAGGGAACTAAAATCCCACATGCTGTGCAGCATGGTCAAAAAAAGGTGGGGGTGGTTTGCATTCGTTAGCCCCCCTCAAAGGAGCCAAGCACCGTGATTATACCCATTTAAATATTGTTCCTCAACCCCCATTATAGTTTTCCTACCTTTTGGTATTAAATATTTTTACTTTTATGAACGTAGTAAACGGTATACATTTTCTCTTTACATTTTACTTGACTTGATGAAATTTGCCAACTTTACTGAGGAGGTATGATTTTCAAAAAGTAATGAGTCTCGTGCAAACAAAAAAAAATGAGCTTGTGTCAAACTTTAACTCCTTATGAGGTAACCAGCAAGATAGTAATGCTAGTTCCCAGAGTGTTGGGGAGGGTGATGTCTCTGTAGGGGCAAAAAAGAAAGAGTATTTACAGAAGTTTGCTAACTTAGATACAAAACTGACATATCCTACATTAGCCCAACATTACCCTAAAAGGAAGGATAGCAATAATCCCTATTTCCAAGTTTCAGAACATTTTTCCTAACAGAGCTTTGGTCCCCTAAGGGTTATCTATTTCCTTTTTTGTTTATTTTAAAATTGTGTTGGTCCACCTCCAAACTTTGGAACTGCTGGCTCTGGATAATCTTTTTTTTTTTTTTTTAACATAAGTGGTAATTCAAGAAAAATTGTTTACAAGAGGCATTTTCCACTCATTCAATATGAAAATAGCTATAACTATGAAAACAATGTACCTTCTCATAATTTTAATAACCACCTTCTTGGGATAGAGAGTGAGTAATGATAAAATGAGTTCTGCTTTTAACAGCTGAGTCTTTTCAAGAAGCAGCTTTCTAATCTTCATCTTGAATTGAGAGCTCCAAACCCAGCTTATCCTTCTCAGGCAGCTCCTACTGGCTTGGACTGTTGCCCCGGAATTGTGTGGGAAGGGATTTACTGGCAAAATCCTAGAGGAATGGGATCCCAGGGGCCGGAGATGGGGTAAGATTTGGGGTCTTACCCAAAGAGGGGGAAAAGGGTCCAGAAAGGAAGGTGGGATTTGCGGTATTGTAATTCTGCAGAAGTCCAGGCTGAAAGTCCAAGACTGCCTCACTGAGGTCCTTAGGAGGGCAGAAGAAACTTTTTTTACTGAACCTTAGAAGCATGGAGCTTTCAAAGCAGTCAATTAGGCTTATGGAATTTAAAAGTAAAGCGTTTCATGTAAGGCTCTTGTCCTTCTTAGATAACCGAGGCTAGGGAGTAAAAAGTCTTAGCCGCGCTTCCTTTGTCTTCAACACATTATGTGTCCAAGTGGGTGGTGGTAATGATGTAGTCTCCCAGATCAATGTTTTATCCCTCCCGGAGGGCACATGTGCAGGTGTCTGGAGCCTTCTGAAGATAATGCTTCTGTCCGTAAGAGTGGCTCGTGGTAGAATTCCAGACACTACGTCAGGCCAGTCATGCTGATATTACTAAATATGGCAGTGAATAGCCTACCACTATTTCTACACGGTCTAATATGGTAGCCACTCACCACGTACTGAGCACTTGAAATATGGCTAGTCCAAAATCAGTTGTGCTCTACATGTAAAATATACATTAAACTTGAAAGACTTACTGAGGGAAAAAAAAAAAAGCATGTGAAATATCTCCAAAATATTTTTTATATTGATCACACGTTGAAATATTTTAGATACACTGAGTTTAAAATGTTATTAAAAATAAATTCCCATGCTTCCTTTTACTTTTTAAAAAGTGTCCACCAGAAAAATTTAAAATCTACCTGTGGCTTCGATCACATTTCTACTGGACAGAGCTGACCTATGCTCTGCCTTCCCACCCCATTCCAGAGAGACAGCAGCTCCCAGCTGTCGTCCCTCCCACCTCTCTTGACAGGAGTTTGCTTTTAAATTGCAGCTCCTTTCTTCTGGGGCTCATTCATGGGATAGATGGCTCTTGTCCCCAGGTGGTAGTTACTCTATTCATGGTCCCTGGAAGAAACGGTGCAGGAGTACTGTGCAGGAGTACTGTGCAGGAGTACTGTGCAGGACTGGGGAATCGGGAGACTTGTGGTTTAGTCCCAGTGTTGCTGCTGATGGGTAGCAGAGTATGCCACCCCGAAATATGCTACTTTGGCATAAAGATTGTTTGAACTCATGGCATTTAAGAAGAACCAGATACAAGAAAAGCTCTGCCCTCCCCCTATTTGCCTAAAAGCAGGACGTGAAGTTGTAGAGATGTACCCCTCCCATCTCTACTAGGAAGAACAGAAGTTAGCCATGGTTGGTAACTCTAGACCTTTATCATCCCAGAGGTGGCACCGGAGGAACCGACGGAATAAACTTTACTAACAAGCCCTTGTCTTCTATTAGTTGCCTCACATATTTACCTTCCTCAAATTTTACATGCCTAAGGCAATGGCACCCCACTCCAGTACTCTTGCCTGGAAAATCCCATGGACAGAGGAGCCTGGTAGGCTGCAGTCCATGGGGTCTCGAAGAGTCAGACACGACTGAGTGACTTCACTTTCACTTTTCACTTTCATGCATTGGAGAAGGAAATGGCAACCCACTCCAGTGTTCTTGCCTGGAGAATCCCAGGGACGGCGGAGCCTGGTAGGCTGCCGTCTATGGGGTCGCACAGAGTCCGACATGACTGAAGTGACTTAGCAGCAGCAGCAGCAGACACTCAAAATGTCTTTTTTCTCTGTCTGTCACTTCTCTATAAATTTATTATTCCTTGGTTATGATGCATCATAAGCCCGGTTCTAACCACGCTTTGAGTTACTCATCATTGTGGTTTCTCTCAAGTGATGTGTTAATAAACTGCTCATTTCCTCTTGTGAATCTATCTTTTGTCAGTCTAATTTGCAAGACCACAAACAATGAACCCAAGCTGGGTAGAAGAAAAAGAGAATATTTCCTCCCTGACATCACTGACTTCCTGTGGGACCAGGGCAAATCCCTAAACCCCTCAGGGCCTCCCTTCCACACTTCCTGAATGACCCAGCCTGAGTGAGATCAACATGAAGGCCCCTTCCAGCTCTATTTGCTTGAGGATATAAGAAGAGAAAGGGGCTTTTATTACACTGTTACTGTTCGGTGCATTGCGTGCTCTGTCATTCAGTGGGGTCCAACTCTCTGCGGCCCTATGGACTGTAGCCTACCAGGCTCCTTTGTCCATGGGATTGTCCTGGCAAGAATACTGGAGTGGGCAGGCATTTCCTCCTCCAGGGGATCTTCCCAACCCAGGGATCGAACCCTTGTCTCCTGTGTCTCCTGCATCGGCAGGTGGATTCTTTACTACTGAGCCACCGGGTTTGGTGACCTTGTGGCTTTTGTTTAGAAGAGCAACCACAGCAGGTGCACCAGACCTGACCCTCTCACCCTGGTCCAGAGTTGTGACTTCTTCTGACCCTGCTCCATTTCATCTGGGAAAGCAGTTGCTGCCACCGAGTTTTTGTCTGTATCTTTCCTTCTCTGTCCATCAGTGCTAATGCACCCAGCTTATATTTAGTGCCTAATATGTGCCAGGCACTGGGATACAAAGATAAGAACACTTAGGGCTGCTTGAGCACTCATCTATCCATAGGTATGACCACTGACAGACAACTGTAATCCAAGGTGGGCAATTTAGCGAGTGATCTGTGCTTGGGTAATACTGCGGAGAGACAAAAGATGGGCTTGGGACAGGAAGATTTCCTGGAAGAAGGACCACCTGTGCTGTGTCTTGTGGAGTAGGTGGGAGTCAGCTGGCTAAAGAGATGTGGGAAAAGGAAGGCATTCCAGGGGGTGGCAACTGTGTGAGCAAAACAAGGAAACAAGGCTCATCTTGGTGTGGGACAGGATTATAAATCATTTAGTCGTTAGACCTTAAAATTCAGTAGTGAGAGAGGAAGCAGGAAAGGCAGGCAGGCGACTCCACCCCAGGGCAGTATCAAGAACTCCTTAGGGTATTAGGTCTCTTTCCTGGTTCATTTTCCTGCCTTCCTCCCTTCCATTTTCCTGGCTTAGTAAAAATTCTAATTCCTGTTTGCAGCCTCTTTGGGACTCCAGCTTCTGTCCTCTTGCCGAATACCACTCCCACCCCGTCGTGTCATCAGGGGTGATTCACCTGTAGGCTCCTGCATGCTGAAAGCCTCCACAGTGAGCCAGGAAATGAGCTCTGAGTGTCTGGGAACAGTCCCCTAGTTTGAGACTGGGAGCAGGGAACATCCATTCTGTGTCGGTGTCTCCATTTGTTCCTTGCTTCCTCTGGACTTGTAGGTTGTTGCAGCAAATCCCAGCTGCTCTGTAGTGAAATCGAAATAATTAGAATTTTTACAGGAATTACAAAATTCCTGTAAATATATGTGCCTTTAGAAGATTGGTTATCGTGAAGATGTTTTTGACTGCCTTTTGTAGCCCATTTTCTTCCCCAGCAGGGCCCAGGTATAATTTTAGGTAAAAGTAGAAAGGAAATTATGATGCTCTAGTCATCATCTAGTTTTAGTAATATACCTACTTCAGAGAATCTCAGTCTCTCTGAAGCACTCCCTGAGTACAAAGAGCAGTCATTGAATTCTGGAGTGTCTGGGCAGGATCCTAATAGGATCTGGCCCGGGAGTTTCTCAGGCCTGGGACATGTTCCACTGCTTTGAGAAGTGGAGCTGTTGAAAGTGTAAGACATATGGATACAGAAGGCAATGGCACCCCACTCCAGTACTCTTGCCTGGAAAATCCCATGGACAGAGGAGCCTGGTAGGCTGCAATCCATGGCGTCCTGAAGAGTCAGACACGACTGAGCGACTTCACTTTCACTTTTCACTTTCCTGCTTTGGAGAAGGAAATGGCAGCCCACTCCAGTGTTCTTGTCTGGAGAATCCCAGGGACAGAGGAGCCTGGTGGGCTGCTGTCTATGGGGTTGCACAGAGTCAGACACGACTGAAGTGACTTAGCAGCAGCAGCATGATCACTTAGGCATAATCATTCCATTTTCTGTAGCAATTCCCTTCTGTCTCCTCTTACCTGAGAAACTGTTGTGGCCACTGCCTAGGCCTCCGTATGTCCAGAAACCATAAAACCATCAAAATTCCCAGAAACAGACGGGTGTTTTTCCCCTTTGGTGGTTTCCTGTAGCAGCAAAGGAAAGGACGCAACAGCCATTCTCAGTGCCCATTCATGGACCTGCAGTTTTCTTGCTATATTATCATTATTACTTCTTTTGCTCAGGAGAAAAGAAAGGGGCCTATTACATACAGTTGGCCTTCTGTATTTGTGGGTTCCACATCCACGGATTCAACCAACTGGAAGCAAAAATATTCGAGGAAAAATAATTTCAGAAATTTCTAAAAAGCAAAACTCGAATTTGCTGCATGCCAGCAACTATTCACATAACACTTGTATTAGCTATTATAAGTAATCAAGAGATGATTTAAAGGATAAGGGAGGATCTGGGTTAAGTCCTGTAGGAGAGGAAAACAAGTTTTTCTCTACCCGCCTAGGTTCTGTAGCTAGAGCCCTGGAAATCAAACTGACAAAAGAAAATTTAACAAGAGAAAAACAGAGTTGATTAAGACATGCAGTATGCATATACATGGGAGAAACTCAATGATGACTAATTCAAAGGGATGGTTAGAACTTTGAGCTTGGGAATTCCCTGGTGATCCAGTGGTTAGGATTCAGCACATTCACTGCAGGGCCCAGGTTAAGATCCTGTAAGCCAAGAAGGGCAGCCAGAAAAAAGAAAAAAGAACTTGGGGCTTATATAGCATCTTTTTTTTTAAGATTCATTTGTTTATTCTTGTCTGTGCTGGGTCATCGTTGCTGGGCACAGGCTTTCTCTAGTTGCTGCAAGTGGGGGCTACTCTTGATTGCAGTGCACGGGCTTCTCATTTCAGTGGCTTCTCTTGTTGCGGAACATGGGCTCTAGGGCCCTTGGGCTCCATACTTACAATGCACAGGCTTAGTTGCTCCATGACATGTGGGATCTTCCTGGACCAGAGATTGAACCCGGGTCCCCTGCACTGGCTGGCAGATTCTTAACCACTGGACCGCAAGAGAAGGCCCTTATATAGCATCTTAATAAAGAACAATAAATTTGTGGAGAAGGGATTAGACAAAAGAAAAGGAGTTTAGGCTTTTCAGGGTGGCAAACTGTGGGAAGGTAAATATATGGGAGGAAGCTAATAGCAGATGATGGTAAGGTTTAGTGAGGTTTGTTTCAGAGATTCCTCTTAATGCCATCCCTGTCCTGTTAAGAGTCTAGAGTTGTCCTTGGTGATTAAGAGTCCAAAAGTTATCTTTCTCTTTCCTGGCATTGGGGAGGGAGACACCTTTACAAACGAAAATTAATAACTTTTTCTCAGCCAGGTGGGGAAGGGCAAATGGCTTTTTTTTTTTTTGCATTTGCTGTTTTGTAATTGTCTTCAGCACAAAGTGATCCTTATGTGAAAGTGGTGTGTTTTCAACGGCATATTCCAGTCCCCCTCATTACTAACTCCATCAGCTGAGTGAGCTTCATCAGTTTACCCAGCTTCTCAAAGCCTCAGAAAGGTTTACAAAATAGGTTCAATAAGAGTAAGTTCTGTATATTACCATACGTGAAATAGATCCCCAGTCCAGGTCGATGCATGAGACAGGGTACTCAGGGCTGGTGTACTGGGATGACCCTGAGGGATGGGGTGGGGAGGGAGGTGGGAGGGAGGGTCAGGATGGAGAACACATGGACACCCATGGCTGATTCATGTCAATGTATGGCAAAAACCACCAAAATATTGTAACGTAATTAGCCTCCAATTAAAATAAAAATTTAAAAAAAGCATATGTTCTTCATAGAGCTATGATGAGGATTAAATGAAATATTGCACATAAATCTTTTTTTTTAATATGCAAGTATTTGTTTTAATTACTCCTAATTGAAGGTTCCTATTTTTGGAGAATAGCAAGGCATTTTATTATTCACTGTTTCCATTCCTTTTTTTTTTTTTTTAATACTGAAGTATAGTTGATTTACAATGTTGTGTTAGTTACAGCAAAGTATCCAGCTGTATGTATGTATATGTATGTATTTCAGATTCTTTTCAACTATAGGTTATCACAAGAATACTCTTTCCATTCTTTAAACATTTCCGCTGGTTTTGGCAAATTCACCTTCTTTTTTTTTCCCCACACTGTGCCACTTGCAGGATCTTAGTTCCTTGACCAGCGATTGAACTTGGGCCCTCAGCAGTGAAAGCACAGAGTCCTAAGCACTGAACAGTCAGGGAATTCCCAGCGAATTCACATTATCCTCATGACTGTATTTCAGGGTAATTCCAGGTATGTTGGTGGATTCATCATCAGTCCACTGTGTATCTTTCTGTAATATTGAAGAGCAGCACTCTGCAGCTTGCATAAACAGGGCAAAGGTGGAGGGGTCTCTGGTCAGCTTCTTCCAAGTGTCTGGAGCCTTGCATTAGGCAGGTTGAAGTCTAAATATGTGTCCAATCTCATGGGTTAAAGTCTTACAGGATTGTAGCAGGAAAACATCATCCAGGAGGGTAATAGTTATCAAAAACCAAAAAGCCCCTTGGAAAGTATTTTCTGGAGCTTCTTCACTTTGCCTTCACAGAGATATAAAATCACTGTCATACCTGGCAAAGCTTGCCCATCCAGCTGTCAAAGAGGCCTGTCCAAAGACAAAATGCTAAGATCCTCTTGGATAAAGATCGACCATTGTTACTGTCACAACACAGAAGGCATCTTCAGGTTCCTTCTCTTTTAAGAACTTCAGAATGTGTCCTGCATGAATTGTGGGCTTTATGTGTTCTCATTGCACTAAAGGAACACTCTGTTACAGAGATAAGAACTAGTTCTAGGAGTTTTACTATCTAGCCATAGCAAAATGCTTCAAAGTAGCCCTTGAGTCATTTAATATATTTTTCACTGATAACTCTGGTGTTCCCCAAGAGATCCATTGCACTGTGTAACCATGCTGCATTTCTCAGAAGATGTCTTTCTGTAAGGGTTACTGAAAAAGTGTTCAAAGTCTTGGGGAGCCCCGAGATGGGAGGTGACCCAATCTGATGCAAATGCAAAGTAATGGATCCAAAAAGACCATTGTCTGCCTGGAAGTCTTCCATCAAAAGCCATTACGTCTCATACTGTGACACAAGCACTGGGCGCTTTGAGTTGAGAGCTGTTTTTAGTGTCTGTTCAGAGTGCTGTCCTGCGTGCCTCTTTGGGGAGGAAGATTCCCATTGACGTTTTCACCGTTCTAGGACAGGCATGTCTGGGCCTAAGAAAATACTGTCTGGGCTGTCTTCACCCAACAATAGTTTGTTATTCTGAGAGGAAAGGATGATCCAGAAGTTAAAAACATGGCTTTTGGAGCCACATTGCCTGGCTTTGAATCTCATCTCTGTCACTGTGTGACCTTGGACAGATTACTTAACCTCTCTGGTCCTCAGTTTCTTCATCTATAAAATAGAAAATATATTTCATAGGGTGCTTTCAATTTTTTTTTTGTTTTTCAAATTTTTTTTTGATGTTCATTTTATTTTTATTACTTATTTGGCTGCTGTGGGTCTTGTGGCACACAGGATCTTCCATCTTCATTGTGGCATGAAAAAAATCTTTAGTTGTGGCATGTGGGGTCTAGTCCCCCCAACCAGAGATTTAACCCAGGCTCCCTGCATTGGGAATGCAGAGCCTTAGCCACTGGACCACCAAGGAAGTCCCAGTGCTGAGTTAATTTTTTAAAATGAATGTATGCACACCACTTCAAATGAAACCCGGAGTACAGGAAGGTTTATGTGTTAGCCAGTCACATCATCCGGGACCCAGGGAAGGGCCCTCGGCATAAGCCCTCAGCAGTGGCAAGACCATTTCTTTCTGGCTGAGATCAGTGGATGGGACAAAGCCCCCTGTTACGAGTCAGGATTCCTAAGTGTGTTCCCACCAGACCTGCAGGCTGTGACCTTGAGCTGTGATCCTTTTCTCCTTGGTCCTATTTCCCCTTTTGTAAATTGTGGGGGTTGGACATGGCAGGGGGGTGGTCTCAGAGGTGGGGTCCTCATAGTGAATGACTGGGACAGAAGCAGAGACATCAACTAAAATGACAAAGCAGAAATCCAGGATGATCTTTTAGGGCACCCGAAGGTAGACCAGTGAGCAGGAATACTGCTGGCCTGGGGGGGAACGGTGGCATGCTCAGGTGAGAGACCTAATTTCTGCTTGGGTTGGAAGGGATGAGAAACCCCATCCTCTCCCACCACCTCCCACCCTGAACTCCTTGGCAGCATGCAGCAGCGTGGCACTGACAACTCCTTTGCCTTACTCTAGCAGTCTAGTTTACTGCAGAAGTGTAAAGTGTTCATGCTGAGAAAAGCCTGGAAAGTTTCAGTAAATGCTTCCCAGGGGTTTATCTGTGCCAGGGACTGGAATTCAGGGAGAAAATGAACTGCCTTCTCCTGGGAAGTGATGCTGGCGGGAGCAGGACACGATGCTGAGAGGATACGATGCCTGAGAGGACTGTGCATAATTCCTAGGGAGGCTCCTTATGGGAGAGACTTGGGGAAGAGCCAACTGAGGGCCATACATCGCAGCTGTGGCCCCTGGGAGACCTCATTTCCATGCTGACTTGGAGGATGCAGGAGATAAGAGGGAGGTCTTGGCTGCCTCTGGAGAGGTTAACCTGCCAGTTACACCAGGAAGAGGCGAAGATTAAAGGTCAGGGAGAGCCTTCTTTGCTGGTGACCCTCTTGGGGAAGGGTCTTTGGCCTGGTCCTCCTAGGAGTCACCCTATGGAATGAAATCCAGTTCACTACTTTTACAGATGCCAAGGACAGGGCCAGGTGCTGGAAATAAAACCCAAACCAAAATGCAGCTCCTTAGGGACTTCCTTTGCAGTCCAGTGGTTAAGACATACAACAAGAGCAAACGAACAAGAACAGGAGCGCTGGAACCAGGATAGAACTTTCTCCTGCAAAGTACCCCCAGCTTCCTCTACTGGCAAAAATTAACACTGTAATTGCAACAATAGGGATTAAAGGGTCTGATCCATTAGCAAGAGCAGATCATGAAAGGTTGATTTAGCTCTGAGAGGCAATAAATTGATAACTAGCACAACAGTCAAGAACTTTAAAACAGCCATTATGAATATATTCAAGGATGGAATGGAAGAGACAGACACAATAAATTAACAAATGGATAATCTTAGCAGAGAAATGGAAACTATAAAAACGAACCAAGTAGAATTAGACATCAAGATGGAGAGTAGCTAATTAGTTTTTTGACGAAGGATCCAGAGAAATTCAATAGGGAAAGGAAACTTTTTCAACAAACTGTACTGAAAAAACTGGGTAAACATATGAGATTGTTTATGATCCTAAACAGAAAAGGTTAAGAGACAAAGCTTCTAGAAGAAAGCATTGAAGAAAATCTTCATGATCTTGAGCTAAGCAAATATTTTTAGACTGGACTCAGAAAGCAGTAACCATAAAGACTGAGAAATCAAAATGTAAAACTTCTGTTCATCAAAAGACACTTAAGAAAATGAACAGGCAAGTCATGGGCTAGGATATGTCTAGATCCCAGTCTATATTTGTAACTCATATTCTGCAAAGAGTTTGTATATATATTATATAAAAATTCACACATCAATTTCAAAACACAATTAAATTCATACACCAATTAAAAAGCACAATAAAAAAAATAGTGAAAAGACTTGAACAGACACTTCACCAAGAAAGATATACAAATGGCCAATAAGCATATGAAAAGGTAAATTGCATCATTAGTCATTAAAGAAATGCAAATTGAAACCAAATGACATATACCATTCGCTAGAATGACTAAAACTTAAAAGACTGACAGTAATTGTTAGCAAAGACATAAAGCAATTAGAATTCTCATAACTGTTCATGGGAATGTAAAATGATAAAACCACTTTGGTAAACAGTTTGGAGGTTTCTTTTAAAGTTGAACATATACCTACTCTATGATCTAATATTTCTACTCCTAGAGATTTACCCAAGATAAATGAAACTTTTTATCCAGACCTGTGTCCAGTTGTTCATGGCTACCTTGTTCCCACTAGCCAAAATCTGGAAACAACCAGTTAGCCTCCAACAAGTAAATAGATTTAAAAGATTGTAGTATATCCATAAAATGGAATACTACTCAACATTAAAAAGGAACAAAATGTTAATTCAAGGAACAACATGGATAAGTCTAGAAACATTATGCTAAGTAAAAGAAGAGACAAAAGAGTACAGATATCATGATTCCATTTCTATGAAATTCCAGAAGAAGCAAAACTAAGCCAGATGATTGGAATCAAATGGGTGATTACCTAGAAGAGGGGGTCACAGGTTGATCACAAAGGGGCAGGGAATAACTTTCTAGGTTGATGGGAAATGTCTATACCTTGATTAAGGGGTGATGGCATGGGATTATGCATTTGACAAAACTCAAGAACCGTATATCTTATCTTTTACATGTATTTATTTGGCTGCACCAGATCTTAGTTGCAGCACGTGGACTCTTTGATCTTCCTTGTGGCATGCAAGATCTTTAGTTGTGGCATACAGAAACTTTAGTTGCAACATGTGGGATCTAGTTCCCTGGCCAGGGATCAAACCCAGGCCCCCTGCACTGGGAGTCTTAGCCACTGAACCAACCAGGGAGATTCCCTCAATGAGCTATATACTTAAAATGTCCATTTTATTTGTAAATTATACTTGAATAAATTTGGTTTTATAAAGGGATTTATTGAGCATGTACTAGATGCCTGGTTTGTGAACTGTGAAGAAAGAATGAACATAAAATAAGTTTTATAGAAAGAGAGGAACAAAGAGGAAGTAGTCGAAGATATACAAGACAAGGAATAACAAACAAGGTATTTAAGAAGATGAGAAAGGAAGGACACTTAGAGCCTGGTTGGCTGTGGTCAAGGAGAAGGAAATGGCAACCCACTCCAGTATTTTTGCCTAGAGAATCCCATGGATGGAGGAGCTTTGTGGGCTACAGTCCATGGGTCGCAAAGAGTCAGACACAACTGAGCGTTTCACTTTCACTTTCACTTTGGCTGTGGTCAGCGTGGTAGACACTGAGACAAGAAAAGGAGGACAGTGGAAGGAAGAGCTGCTGAGAAACAGGCAGAGGGCTGTCAGACCATGCCGTGGTCCCAGCTGAGCCTGATAGACTTGAATCTCTGATTGCCCCAAGGATAGAATTTCTGCCGGAGTCCAGCTCCAGAAGCCAGGGATTCAACCTGGAGAGATGAATGGTGTCGGCGATGAGGCAGCCTCTCAGTTTTCTATGGACTGCCTGTTTATTTCAAATTTAAGATTCTCTTTAATACTTTTACAAAAACATTAGGCCAGAGGTTTGACATTTTCAGTTCCCCCTCTCCCAGATTTATTATCTCCATAAATCACTGTTGCTCTTCAAACAGAGTTCCTGCTTCAATGATTCTCTCAGAATCAGCCTTATCATCTATTATCTACCTCCTCTAATGTGTCCTATAGTTAACTTGTGATTACATTGTAACTCATGCTACATTCCTCAGTTTACTACTTATCTTCCTAAATCCTGTTTGCCCCTAACATCCTGAGCTCACTATCTCTTAAAAGGGCTTCTAGCTATAGTGTCTCTAAAAATTCCTAACTTCTATGCTGCTGCTAAGTCACTTTAGTCGTGTCCGACTCTGTGCGACCCCACAGACGGCAGCCCACCAGGCTCCCCTGTCCCTGGGATTCTCCAGGCAAGAACACTGGAGTGGGTTGCCATTTCCTTCTCCAATACATGAAAGTGAAAAGTGAAAGTGAACTCGCTCAGTCGTGTCTGACTCTTAGCAACCCCAAGGACTGCAGCCTACCAGGCTCCTCCGTCCATGGGATTTTCCAGGCAAGAGTACTGGAGTGGGGTGCCATTGCCTTCTCCACCTAACTTCTATAAGCTATAGTAAAATATGCTAACTTTACAACATTCCTTAAATCTTTAACTTCTAACTGTTTTAATTATTTCTAAGCCCTAAATTCAGTAAACTCCTTTGCCATAAACATTCTCCTCACAAATAGGCTTCAGATAGCAATCCCTCCCATGGCCTCAAGCTACGGCCTACGTGCTCATCCTTGGAACACTCTTTTGTAAAAGTCCTTGAACAAATGTCAATGATTAACTTTATGAATTATTTTCTGAGCACAGCTGCAGAAGGCTTTGTGCCTTCTCATGCTTCTCTCAAGAACAATAAGCACCTTAATATTCCTTTTCAGTCAACTCAGCCAAGGAGAGGAAAAGACAAGTCAAAATTACAAGGCCTAACTCCTTTATCCCGGGACTGTGCCTGCGGAATGAGGAGAGGGGTCTGGGGCTGTGCCTCCATTTTGTCAGTAACGCCTAGCGCAGCTCCCGACAAATTTCTCCAGCACTGCTTGTTGAACTAGTGGAGAGGCAGGGAGTGGGTACAAATTGTGGGGTGTTTAAAAACATGTGTCACGGATGGGAAAAATAATAAGAGTTGGAGGCACTGACAACTACCGATACACAGGAGTTAGGCTGGGAGGGAAAGGAAGTGAAGCCAGGAGGGGAGCAGAGGGAGGAAGTGGAAGGCCTGTGGGACAGGCGGAACAGGTAAGAGCGCTAGAAGCAGCAGGTCTCGATCCCGCTGGGTCTGGAATTGATGATTTGGGGTCTGGTCTATTCCTCTCTCTCCTGGGCTTCTCCAGCGGCCCGGTGGTAAAGAATCTGCCGGCAGTGCAGGAGACACGGGTTCAATCCCTGGGTCAGGAAGATCTCCTGAAGGAGGAAATGGCAGTATTTTTGCCTGGAAAATCTCATGGACAGTGGAGCCTGGCAGACTATAGTCTATAGGGTCGCACAGAGTCGGACATAACTGAGTGACTAGGCACACCTACACCTCTTTCTCCTACAGACACAAGACCTAGGATTTCTTTGGTGCTCTTTTTTTCAGTGAATTCCTCACATTTATTGAAAGCCTATTGTATAGTAATGCAAATTGGCATGAAGTGAAAGGTTTGTGCAGATTTTCTCCACCTAATAGATACATTCTCCTGAGGCTGTGTTCATACAGAGCTCTGTGTGCCCACCTCAGCAGCATACTTCACACTGCAATTAAAAAAAAAAAAAAGTGTTTTATTTACTTATGTATTTATTTGTCTGCATCGGGCGATAGTTGCAGCCTGTGGGATCTTCAGTTGCAGCATGTGGGATCTAGTTCCCTGACCAGGGATCAAACTTTGGACCCCTGCATTGGGAGAGCAGAGTCTTAGCTACCTGACCACCAGGGAGGTCCACCTCACACTGCCCTTTTAAACCGAGAACACAGCTACCTAATCTTAACATTTTCACACCCTTTAGCCAGCAATTTCACATCTAAGAATTTATTCTTACTGCTGCACCTGGACATGCGCAGGCTATTTGTTTTAATGCCATTTACAATCATAAGAGGAATAACACACCAGGAGGCTCGTTAAATGAACAATAGTACTTCCATGCAAAGAAATACCATTGTATCCATTACAAGAAAAAGAAAGTTCTTTCCGTATCAATATGAACTGGTTTCAAGGTGTTTAAAGTGAAAATGAAAATAAGATACCGAACAGTATTTTGTTTCATTATTTGTGTAAAAACAAAAGCACATGGACACCTAGAAAGTGGACACTAGTCACCCCCGGGGCAGTCTGCAGCTTAGGGACATGAGAAGGACCGATTCTGTACTCCACACCCTTTGCACCTTTATAATTTTGTGTTAGTTTACCTGTAGAATTTTGAGAGGGTAAGAGAGTTTGAGAAATGGAAAGAGAGGCGGGGGAGTGGGGGCAGCAGTGAGAGAGAGTATAAATGAATTACTTATTAGTGTCTGGAGGACAGAGGGAAACCTCAACCTAAGAATGAAGCCCTAAGAAGCACCTTCAGGACTTTACCCCCAGGGTCCCTCAGTTGTCACTGGACATTTCAAGCACCTATCCAGCTCCAAACAGCTGCATCTCAGAGGGCCGCTCTCGCTGTCTGGAATTGGGATCCACCACTTATCTCTGTCCAGACACCTCTCCTTTACTCAGCTTCCTGGCGACCTCACTTGCCCAGAGCTCAGCTAAGAAGCAAAACATGTTTTAAACTGACTCTGAAGTGTCATCATACATGTCACTAAAGCTCATGCATTTGTTTGATCCTAACTCAGAGCCCACTTCCCTTTGTGAGCATCTTTCAGGTCCCTGGAGTTGGTATGAGTATTATTTCTTTATTAATTAATCAGGCTGTGTCAGGTTTTAGTTACGGCATGTGGGATCTAGTTCCCTGATCAGGGAATTGAACCGGGTCCCCTGCATTGGGAGCTCGAAGTCTTAGCCCCTGAACCACCAGGGAAATCCTGAGGGTTATTTTATTTTATTATTTTTTTTTTTTTCTGAGGGTTATTTTAAACTGAAGACATTTTAGGGGCTTCCCTGGTGGTGCAGTGGATGAGCCAATGCAGGGGACACCGGTTCGATCCCTGGCTTGGGAAGATTCCACTTGCCTCAGAGCAACTAAGCCCACATGCCGAAACTACTGAAGCCCCTGCACCTGGAGTCTGCGCTCGGCAACAAGAGAGGCCCTGCAGTGAGAAGCCCATGCACCACAGTGAAGACTAGCCTCCACTAGAGAATGTCTGCACACAGCAATGAAGACCCAGCACAGCTGGGTCTAAATAACTAATAAAAAAAATAAACTGAAGACATTTGAGACACAGCAGGTATAGAGAGAAGCCTTTTGGAGCTTCCCTTATCTGACTACAAGGTAAAACCTTTGAAAGCGAAGGTGCCGTAAATTCCTTCTTCCAGGAATCTTCGCTCCCTAGAGAAAACCAATCACTGGATGAGAAATTATATAAACTAACATTATCACTAAACGTTCATACCTTCCATTTGTTTCCCTGTAAGTCACTTTGTCTTCCCTAAAAAAGGCTCATTTGTCCTTCCCATACAAGCCCTTTCACCCCTTCCCTTTCCCCTGTTAGGCTGGTATGGAAACTCCTATTTCTAGATGTTCAGTGAGCCATTTCATCTGAATGCTCCCACATGCATATGAATCAAATTTGTGCATTTTTCCTCCAGTGATCTGTCTATCATCAGTTAGCCCCTGATCACTGGACCTAAACTAGTAGAGGAAAAGTTTTCTCTCCTTGCTGAGTTGTTTTTTTTTAATACTTATTTTTATTTACTTGGCTGCACCAGATCTTGGCTGTTTCACACAGGATCTTTGGTCCTCACTGCAGGATCTCTTAGTTGCAGCATGTGAACTCTTAGTTGTGACATAAGGGATCTAGCTCCCTGACCAGCAATCGGACCCAGGCTCCCTGCATTGAGAGCACGGAGGCTTAGGCACTGGACCACCAAGGAAGTCCTTACTTTGCTGAGTTTTAACTGAGCTTGGTTAACAGACCCATTGGAAAAAAGAGACAGCAAATTATAAGAAGAGAGGAATGTTATTTCACACAGAAACCTTCCTTCAATTTCACTAAGTGATAGATGACAACCTAACTGTTGCAGGGAAGACAGAAACATCTATTTCAAACAAACAAACAATAATAAACTCAAAGAAGTGCAGGTTATTTGCCACTTTGCATGTCCTGATGTCATGAGGGCATCTGGAATTAGCCCACAGCCCAGCCACTGCTATCTGTAATCATGGCCCATGTTTTAACACAAAGAGCTAAATTCTGTTCGGGGCTTTCTGATGGAGAAAAGAGAGCAGAGAGTGTCAGGGAGATTTCTATGTAAACCTTTTAAAACTGTCTGAGGGTTAAAGGCATAAACCCCATCACTTCGAGATCTTGACTTTTACAGAACAACTCATTCCCCTAAGGTTTCACGTCAGTGCAGCGGGAGGGAGAAGGGGAAGGTTTGTTCAGTGCTTAGACGATTACAAAATCACAGAGTTCAAATAGACAAAGGAAAATCAACAGCAGCTTGCCTCCATGGGCTCTTTTTTTTTTTTTTTTTTTCTCCATGGGCTCTTGAATGAGCCCAGCAAGGGAGGAGTCTGTCTGCCCAAAAGGCAGCAGGGCTCAAAACCAGGGTCCAGATTCTTGCTCTGCAAAAACCTCTAGATGAACACAGTCACTCGATTCTCTAAGCCTGTGCTTTGTCTTCTGTGCAATGGGAATAACAACCTCTAAGCTCTTGGTGTTACCAAATCGTTGTGATTATTTAATTCAGTTCAACTTACTCTAACAAATATTTACTGAGAATCTACTGTGTGCCCTGCCTGGCACCAGGTAATCCCTGTAGGGAGAACGGAAAAATGAATAAAACATAGTTTTTTACTTCAAAGAGCTTGTCATCTGGCAGGACCAAATTAACTACCAGATGGTGTGAGATAATAGAAAATATCTGTTGGTCTCTGTTCCTGGTTCTTGACACAGAGCTCCTGAAACCCTTGTAATTTCCTGGAGGATAGCAGTGAATTGTATTCTAAAGAGGAGACTCTGGGTGGACTCCTACATGTCTCCTGGCTGGAAGGACCAAACCATAATTAGAAACTTGGAATTTTCAGCCCTGCCCCCGCTTCCTCTTGAAAAGGGAAAAAGACTGAAAATGGAGTTATTGATGGATCATTCTGATGTGATGAAACCTCCATAAAAATCCCAACTGTATGGGATTTGGAGGACTTCCAGGCTGGTGAGCAGGTGGAGATTTGGGGAAAGAGGGCACGGAGGCTCTACAACTTCTCCCTGTGTCTTGCCCTGTACATCTTCCATCTGTCTTTTCCTGAGCTATAGTCTTTCATTATATACCAGTAATCTAGGAGGTAAAACGTTTCTCTGAGTTCTGTAAGTCTGAGTTAGCAAATTAATGAAAATCAAGGAGAGGGTCATGGGAACCTCTGATTTATAAGCCAGTCAGAAGTACAGGTAACAACCTGAGCTAGTGACTGACGTTGAAGTCCAAGGAGGGGTCATTGGGCCCTCCAGCCTATAGCCCATCAGTCAGAAGCACAGGTGGTAATCTGGGGGCTGGGGGTGAAGAGTCGAGGGAGCGGTCTTGCGGCACTGAGCCTCAGCCTATGGGATCTGATGCCATCTCCAGGTAGATAATATCAGGATTGAGTTGAATTGTAGGACACACAGCTGGTGCCCCAAGAATTGCTTGTTGGTGTGGGAAGACCCCCCTGTCCCATACACACACATCGAAAATCGGGTCTTGGAACGTACTTTAGATGGGAAAGTGCCTTAGAAAGGAAACCCTCCTCTACAAAAGTTAAGTGTCAGTACTTTTTCTGGAAGTTTGGAGTTTGTGGTGACACTCTTACTAAAGGAGCAGCATAGCTTAAAACCAGGTTTAGCAAATTAAGTCCTGGGAGAAGCACCCTGTCCAAGCCCTACCACCCAAGAATCCATTTTTCTTATAAACCTTTCCAAGAAAAAGATGCAATTCCACCCTCCAAACCAAGAGACCCCTTGATCCTGCTGATCTAGCCTCTTAAGGCCTCCGGAATCAGCCCCCTGGCACAACTGGAGTCCTGCTCACAAGTTGCCCTTATGGATAAGGTGGTAGCAGAACACAGCCGTGCCCATTCATAATATCCATGGTTGATTCATGCTTTAACAGCAGGACCGAGTAGTTGGTAAGAGACTGAATGGCCCACAGAGCCAAAAAATATTTTCTATCTGGCCCTTTATAGTGTGGTGATAAACAGGAATTAGCCACTATTACTAGTGGTTGGCAGAGACACTAAGGCAGGCAGAGGAGTGGGAAAGCTTTAGAAAAGTGCAGGCTTCAAATGTGCCCCAACTGGAGGCTGCCGGCCTGGGGAAGCTGAAGATGAGAGGCCAGATGCCGGGCGACCTGTGTGACTGGTTAGCGGCCCATACTGGCTTCCTCTGGTTGGTCCCAGGTTGGAAGCAGGGACAAAAACTAGGGGCATTGTCAGTTATTAATCAAATCCTAGCTACTTGAGACCAGCTCTTACCAGGGTTATTTTTTGGCTTCCTGAGCTGGTGGCTCTGACAGATGGTGGTCTGACATCCTGCAAGTCTGACTTATAGATAACAAGCTGGCTTCCTGAGCTGGGTACTGTAGAGGATGGATTGGTTTCCTGGACAGAGTGCTGTAGATTATGGGAAAGGGTCCTATTTTTATAGAGGATCTGTCTATTTTCCATTTGCATGTTCAGTCTCTCAACAGAAGTTACCTTATTCCAGTGGTGATCATTTTGTAATGTATCAAGATATCAAATCACTATGTCATGTACCTGAAACTAAATTTGTAAGTCAATTATGCTTCAGTAAAAATATATATACATATAGATGTATGTATGTGAAGTTTGCCTATTCCAGGATTAGGTTAAATGTTTTCAGTGAGTGGGTCCTAGATACCTGGGTAAGTTACTTCAGATCTCTGTGCTTCTGTTTCCTCATTCATAAATTGAGGATTATGATAGTTCTTGCCTTGTAGGGTTTTAGAAAAATTAAGCCCATGTACAATGCACCCAGCAGAGTGCCTGATACATAGTGTGTCTCGGTGAATATTACCCACTGTATTGCAATCTTCCCACAGAGTTCCTTCAAGGCAAGGTCTGTGGCTTTTGTCTCAGTTGTCCCAGCTTCTGTCAGAGGGTTTGACGCATAGCAGCTATTCAATAAATATGTGATGAGTAAGTGAGTGACTTGTAAGAAACCAGAGATAGAGGGAACCTGGGCCGCCCATCTCAGATAGAGGATAATCTCTGTATTGTGTTGCGTGTGTGCTCAGTCGCTCAGTTATTACTATATAGTGGAAAAGGCCTAAACTTGAGGACCCCCATTCCCACCTGGGTATTCCGGCCATAACCCTGTCTTAAAGCTAAGGGAATCCTGTTCCCCACCGACTAGACCCAGGGGAGGCCCAGTGACGGGGGAGTCTCTGACTCTCAATGATACTTTGACTTTACTAAATAATTCCTGTGTTTTCTTTAAATTGCCTCTCTATCTTTTGGGGAGCCTTCCCACTCCTGTAATTGGTGCTGTGGAAGTTGGTGTCAATATTTACAATCTGATTCAGTAGTTTCCAAGGCTGCTCTGATCCTTCAATTTAAGAAGAAACAACAGCCAAGCAAGATATTCCTTCCCCCTGCACCTTTGACCTTGACAGAGCTGGCCTCGCAAGGAAGTGGGGCCTTGGATTCCAGCAGCTGCTGCCGGATCCTCTCCCAACCTCCAGTCCCTCTGCCTGGGTGCAGCACCCAGTCTGAGCCCCACCACCCAGGAATCCATCTTTCCTGTAAACCTTTCCAAGAAAGAGACACAACTTCACACTCCAAAACCAGAGACCACTTGGTCCTGCTGATCTCTACTCTTCAAGCCTCAGGAATCAGCTCCCTCGCCACCAGCCCTTCTGCATTTGTCTTGTCTTGGACCCTCATGACTCCTCCCTTGAGCTCCAGCAGTGCCCTTCTGACTCCAGTCTTCCTCTGCTCCATCCCAGCCCCTGGTCCAAAGAGATGACCTGGTCACTTTTCGGTGTGCAACCCTCCAAAAACTTCCCATCACCTATAAGTTAAAGTCCAGCACCCTTCAAATGGCATCTGTGGCTCTTCCCTGAGCTCTCCCAGCCTGCTCTGTGCCTACCACTTCTGCCCTGCACTTCACCAGAGCTGCCGAGCTGTCCAAGATGGTAGTCAGTGGTTGCCTGCAGCTCTATTAAATTTTGATTAAGATGAAATCAAATTAAAAATTTAGCCTCTTAGTTGCACTATCCTCATTTCAAGTGCTTAATTGCTAAAGGCTACATAATGGACAACATAGAGATAAAACATTTCCATCAACACAAAGTTTTACTGAACTCTTCTAGAAAAAGGTTTTGTGTTTCTCTGCACACATCATGGTACTTCACCCTGCCAGATTTTTACTCATGTCTCTGTCCGAATACTCACCCTCCCCTCTTTCCACTGAGTGATTCTTCAAGACTCAGCTCAGGAGTCACTTCCAAGAAGCCTTGTTTGAAGTCCTAGGCTAGGGTGAGTGCTGGGTTTCTGGGTTCTTAATAGCACCTCACATTAGCTAATGTTTATCTGACCACTTACCATTTGCTGACATATCTGTCTCCTCTGGGAAATTGTGAGTTCCTCCAGGGTAAAAACCGTGTCTTTACAGGCCCAGCGTCCCCAGTACCCAGCATGAAGCAGGTGTCCATTACTGTTGGCTGAACTCATACTAACAGAACACTCAGCAGTGCGTGACCACAGGACAGGATTTAGCTGTGTGTCAGTGAAGACCCTCAAGTAGAGAGAAACCAATCAAGAGGAAAGGGGACTGGATGGTTCAGTAACTGGGAGGTTTAGGGGCAGTTCTTGCTCCATGCATGATGGGATCCAGAGGCTCAGAGCATGTTATCTGGTCCCCTCCCCAGTTCTTGGCTCTACTGATTACTGTAGCTTTTTGCCTTTTCCCACATGTCATACAAATGAAAACATATAGTATGTAGTCTTGAGTCTGGCTTCTTCCACTTAACGTAAAGCAATTGATATTCATACATGCCGTTCTGCACACCAATAGTTCATTCTTTTTTATTGTTAAATTTTGTTGTATGAATGCGCCGTATTTTATTTATCTATTCTCTACTTGAGGGCTTTTTGGGTTGTTTCCAGTTTGGGGAAATTATGAATAAAGCTGCTATAAACCGATTTCAATTGTCTTGAGTAAATACCCACAAGTGGGCTTTCTGGTTGAATGGTAAGTGTTTAACTTTGTACAAAACCGCCAAACTGTTTTCAGACAGACTGTATTTTTTGCATTCCTGCTAGCAGTGTATGAGCACTGCAGTTGCTTCGCATTCTCACCAGAACTTGAGTTTGCTGGGTTTTTTATTTTAACCATTCTAACACATGTGTAGTGGATCTCACTGTGGTTTAAGTTTGCATTTCCCTAATGACTAATTCATTTGAATATTTTTCTATGTGCTTTTTTTTTTGCGATCTATATATCATCTTGGGGGAAGTGTCTGTTCAAATGTTTTACCCGTTTAGTTGACTATTTTTTATTGAGTTTTATGAGTTCTTTATATATTCTGGATTCAAAGCCTTTATCAGACATACATTTTGTAAATATTCTCTCCCAGTCTGTGGCTTGTCTTTTCACTTTTTAATGTGTCTTTTGAATAGAGGAATTTTTAAATTTGAAGAAACTCATTATTTTTTATTTTATAGGTTATGCTTTTAGTGTCATATCTAAGAAATCTCAGCCTAACCCGAAGCCATAATGCTTTCTCCTAAAAGTTTTGCAATTTTAAGTTTTACATTTATGCCTAAGTCCTTTTCGAGTTCATTTTTTTTAAGGTGTGAAGTATGGATTGAAGTTCTTTTTTTTGCATATGGATATTTAATTATGCTAACATCATTTCTTGAAAAACCTTTCTCCATTGAATTCTCTCTTTATCTTTGCCACAGATTGACCGATCAAATATACGTGGATCTGTTTCTGGACTCTGTTCTTTTCCGCTGATTCACCTTCCTCCCCTTACCATGCTGTCTTGACCTCTGTAGCTTATGGTAAATATGGAAATCAGGTAGTGTGAGTTTTCCAACAGTGTTCTTCTCTTCTTTAAAATTGTTTTGGTTATTCTAGTTCTTTTGCCTGTTTATATAAATTTTAGAATCAACTTGCAGACTCCGCGTTTCTCTGGGGAATCCACTGGGGGCAGGGGCTGCCTGGTCAGGATCCACACCTCTGTTGGTGATTTATTATGAGGTGGTTCCAGGACAGAATGGTGACTAGTACAAGACTCTGAGACTGGACTGCGCGGACTCAAATCCTAGCTCCAGTTCATCCCACAACTTGGGAAAGATACTTGACACCTCAGTACTCCATTTCCTCTCCTGTAAAATGAAGGAAGTGGCCGCACCTGTTTTATGGGATTTTTGTAGGATGGCAATAACACGTGGAAAGCAGAACAGTACCTGGCACACAGTAAACCCCTGATAAGTGTTGGCTATTATTTGTATTTGGAGCAGGCAATGGCACCCCACTCCATTACTCTTGCCTGGAAAATCCCATGGATGGAGGAGCCTGGTAGGCTGCAGTCCATGGGGTCACTAAGAGTCGGACATGACTGAGCAACTTCACTTTCACTTTTCACTTTCATTCATTGGAGAAGGAAATGTATTATCTTTACTGATCTCAGTCTTTCCCCTTCTCTCTGCACTCCCACTAACATTCCACAACTGCTAAACTACTGATTTTTCTCTCAAGGACATTTCTCAGGCTTTTAAGTCACTTAATAGTCAGCTTATGACATTGCCATGGCCCTCCTGGAAGTTCAATATGCAGATATTTGCTGTTTCACCTTATCTGTTTCTTCTCATTTTGACATTTATGGAAAATCTGTTCTGTGAGCAGTACGATTTGGCTTGGTAGTGAAAGGCCAGGCTGAGGGTTGCCTCCTGTGTCCCGAGACTGAAGGCCAAGTACAGTGATTGCCGTACACCTGCCGGCAAGCAAGGGCTGAGCCTGTCCTCTGACTGGGTCCATTCTTCCTCCATCAGCCTGGCATATGCCAGGGGCAAGGATTTGATCTGTCTGGATCCAGCAGATTCTCCTCAACAGGGGAATCTACTTCCCCCACAGGGTCAGGAGTTGTGGGAGAGTGAAGTCTCAGGGTCTCTGATTTATCAGCGATCTCAGAGGTGTTCTTACCTTTCCCAGTGGAAAGGGGACTGTGTCTACTCTGATGCTGAGTACTTTTTTCTACATAGTTTAATAATTTTCACAGTCATAGTTTGAAAATGGATTGCTTTTTTGCTGCCTTCTTTCAAGGAAGTCACTGAGTATCATTTAATATTTCCTTGATAATTCAAAGCCATAATCATGTACATCAATGATTACATTAGGATTGTAGCTGAAATTCAGCCCCTGAACACTGGTACCAAATTGAATCTCAGAGACAGAGTTTTGGGTGAAGTAGGCTTCCCTAGTGGCTCAGACAGTAAAGAATCTGCTTGCAATGCAGGCGAACTGAGTTCGATCCCTGGGTCGGGAAGATGCCCTGGAGAAGGGAATGGCTACCCACTCCAATATTCTTGCCTGGAGAATTCCATGGACAGTGGATCCTGGTGGGCTACAGTCCATGGGGTCCCAAAGAGTCGGACACGACTGAGTGACTAACACTTTCACTTTCATAGACGAATAACTTTACTGTTTTGCCAGACAAAGGGGGCCACAGCAGGTTAATGCCCTCAAAGGTGTGTGTCCTGACATGAAGGGGCTAGTGAGGAGTTTTCTGGTAATGGTTCAAAGAGGAGGGCATGATCAGTTCATGGACATTCTTCTGATGGGTTGGTGGTGAGGTAACTGAGTGTCAGCACCATCGAGCTTCTAACTGGTTCTGACTGGTCTGGGGTCTACATCCTTGTTAACTTCTTCCACCTGGTGGTGTGCTCAGTATCTGCTGCAGCTGCTGCTGCTGCTAAGTCGCTTCAGTTGTGTCCGACTCTGTGCATCCCCTAAGATGGCAGCCCACCGGGCTCCTCTGTCCCTGGGATTCTCCAGGCAAGAATACTGGAGTGGGTTGCCATTTCCTTCTCCATCAGTATGTGCAAGGCAGCTCAAAAATATTGTGTATATCCTTTGTGGGGGGGGGGGGGTAATTTTTATTAGTATATATTTGGCTGCACCAGGTCTTAGTTGGGGCATGCGGATCTTTTCGTTGCAACATGCAAGTTGGGGATCGAACCCTGGCTCCCGGCTGAACCTGGGCCCCTGGCACTGGGAGTGTGGAGTCTTGGCCACTGGACTACCAGGGAAGACCCTGCCTTGTATATCCTTTGAGTGGAGAGCCAGGACCCTGCCCTAAGGCTGTACTATTGTTTCTAGGCTGCTCCTCCGTAGTCTCTGCATCCCCTCCCTTCCCCATTAGCAACTGTGTGAACCTGCCCTTTGGAACTCAGGGAAGATCATGGAGGCTGAAAGAAAACTATTTCCTACAAATGAGAAAGCAGGGACACACGAAGGCTTTTGTGTCCAGGAGCCCCACAGGGTCCTGCATGGTTTCAGGATGTCATGACTGGGGCCTTTTGAGGTACACAGGCTATTTCCATCCTGCCCTAGTTCTGTCAGACCTTCCTGTGGATTAAGTGCATGGGCTTCCTCCTCTGTCAGCACTTACCTATTTCAGGGCCCATCCCTTTGGTGTCTAAACTGAGACATGGACCTGAACACTAGCAATGTTCCGTTACTCATGGCAAAAACAGTGAGCAAGAGAAAAGCAGCTCATGGGAGCCAGAAGTTGGCGGGACACCCGGAGCTGGGCTGCCCCCACTGAGCATCAACCTTCAACAAGACCACTATTAGAGCCAAGCCAGAGGATGACAATCCTGGGGCCCAGAGAAGGCCACCCCAACATGTGCCTCAATGGCATACTGATTATGTTACCTAAAGAAAAAAGTGAAAGTATTAGTCATTCTGTTGTGTCCAACACTTTGAGACCCCATGGACTGTACCAAGGCTCTTCTGTCCATGGGATTCTCCAGGCCAGAATACTGGAGTGGGTAGCCATTCCCTTCTGCAGGGGATCTTCCCAACCCAGGGATAGAACCCGGGTCTCCTGCATTGCAGGCAGATTCTTTACTGCTGAGCCAAAAAAAGCCAATGCAAGAGGGACACCCTGACCCTCCTCTCTATCTCTCTGAAAGCAGGAAATAAACCTCTCCTGTGACAGGTACCCTCCTGACGTCTGCAGGTGGAAGGACACACTTATCACCAGAGAGAGAGATTTTGAGATGAAAAGCGTTACCTAAATAAAACTTATTGCTTCTTTAACTCACTACCCCCAGTCCAAACTCTGCTTAGATTTTTCACTAATTAAGCATCCAAAACCCAACTTTCTTTGTCCTGTCAATTCCTCACTATTTTGTCTAAAAAGTGTAAAAATTGCCTGCTTTGATCACTTCTTAGGTCCCATTTCTATGAAACTTCCAGTCCATGAATGTGTCTCTTTTTCTCCTGTTAATCTGCCTTGCGTCAGTTTTATTATTTATCCAGTCACAAGAACTCAAGATGGGGAGAAGGGGGAAACCTTTCCTTCCCTGACAACATCATGGACTACTCCCTCATCATCATGCCTGAACATAGGCCAAACAGAACATTGTCCAAACCACAAAAACGACCAAACATCTCTCCTATTTGTCTAATACGAGTGACGGCTACTTTAAAAAAAAAAAAAAACACAGTTATAACTTTCGCCTCGTTTCATTCCCATGTCTTCTAGATAAGAAATATTAAGATTCCTGGTGATAGAATTACCTCCACTTTCTGATACTGTTCAGTTCAGAACAACATCCTGCTTCTTTGAATACTCCTCAGAATCACCTGCCGAGGGACTTCCCTGGTAGTCCGGTGGTTAAGACTCCGGGTTTCCGCTGCAAGGGGAGTGGGATCAGTCCCTGGTCAGGGAACTCAAGATCCCACATGCTGCATGGTGCGGCCAAAACAAAACAAAACAAAAAATCATCTGCCATGAGCCCCAGTACTTAATAGGTCCTTAAATCAAAGAAGAGGTTCTCAGTGGAATTAAGGAAGGATAGTAGGGCTGTTGAGAAGTTTTCTGTGTCGTTCAGATGCCAAAGCTTTGTAGAAACCAACCTACTATGCTTAAAATGTGAGTGAAGAATCATTTGTATATCTGTTATACATTTCGGATCAGCACAAAATCCAATTAGAAATGTGATACCCGCCTCTGGCACATCCACCTCCACCCCACTCCTGACTATCCTGAGAGGGATGTGCTCAGTTGTATTGCGTTAAAGAGAAGAAAATTTTAACTGCTCAAAAAATTATTGGTAGAACAATGTCTGCCAACAGAGATTGCTTCAATAATGGAGCCCAAAATAGAACAAATAAAGCTGTCGAGACGTCTGTGGGTTTAGTGTCGGTGAGCATCCCCCGCTATTCAGAAAACATAAAAATGATCTTTGCCATGAGCAAGTAGCATTTTATTTCCATAGGGGAAGAATTTCTCATTTAACTCATTTCATTTCCTTTATGAAACAGGAAACATACTGCTCACTCTTTTTGGAAGGCGGTAGCTAGGAGTCGGACACAACTGAGCGACTTCACTTTCACTTTTCGCTCTCGTGCATTGGAGAAGGAAATGGCAACCCACTCCAGTGTTCTTGCCTGGAGAATCCCAGGGACGGGGGAGCCTGGTGGGCTGCAGTCCATGGGGTCGCACAGAGTTGGACACTACTGAAGCGACTTAGCAGCAGCAGCAGCAGCGTGTTAAAAATGCATCTGAGTATTAATGTGAGACTATTCAGTCCATCGCAGTTAAGTTTGAAATCCAGACTAAAGTTTTAAATGTGAGAAAGAGAACGCGTGGTCCAGAGGATGTATTTCATTTCAGTCTTCTCTTCCCAGGGTTGTTCAAGAAAGATTCTAGGGCCCTTTTGGAAAAGACCCTGATGCTGTGAAAGATTGAGGGTAGGAGGAAAAGGGGGCTACAGAGAAAGATGGTTACATGGTATCACCGACTCAATGTACATTAGTTTGAGCAAACTCTGGGAGATAGTGAAGGACAGGAAGTCTGACATGCTGCAGTCCATGGGTCCCAAGGAGTGAGACACGACTTAGCTACTGAACAACAACAAAAATTTAAGCAGAAGGGAAGTTGGCATTTCATCTCAAGTGGGAAACTGGAGCAAGTGAGGACCTCACTGCAGGGGGTGCTGCCCCCTCCTCCTTCTCTTCAGTTCAGTTCAGTCGCTCAGTTGTGTCTGACTCTCTGCGACTCCATGGACTGCAGTGCACCAGGCTTCCCTGTCCATCACCAACTCCCGGAGTTTACTCAAACTCATGTCCATTGAGTAGGTGATGCCATCCAACAATCTCATCCTCTGTTGTCCCCTTCTCCTCCTACCTTCAATCATTCCCAGCATCAGGGTCTTTTCTAGTGAGTCAGTTCTTTGCATCAGGTGGCCATAGTATTGGAGTTTCAGCTTCAGCATCAGTCCTTCCAATGAATATTCAGGACTTATTTCTTTAGGATGAACTGGTTTGATCTCCTTGCAGTCCAAGGGACCCTCAAGAGTCTTCTCCAACACCACAGTTCAAAAGCATCACTTCTTCGGTGCTCAGCTTTCTTTATAGTCCAACTCTTACATCCATACATGACCACTGGAAAAACTGTAGCATTGCCTAGATGGACCTTTGTTGGCAAAGTAATGTCTCTGCGTTTTAATATGCTGTCTAGGTTGGTCATAACTTTTCTTCCAAGGAGTAAGTGTCTTTAATTTCATGGCTGCAGTCACCTTTTGCAGTGATTTTGGAGTTCCCAAAAACAAAGTCTGTCACTGTTTCCACTGTTTCCCCATCTATTTGCCATGAAGTGATGGAACTGGAGGCCATGATCTCAGTTTTTTGAATATTGAGCTTTAAACCAACTTTTTCATTCTCTTCTTTCACTTTCATCAAGAAGCTCTTTAGTTCTTCTTAGCTTTCGGCAATCTTGATTCCAGCTTGTGCTTCATCCGGATCAGCATTTCTAGATTGCCAGGAGAAATATCAATAACCTCAGATATGCAGATGACATCACCCTTATGACAGAAAGCTAAGAAGAACTAAAGAGCCTTTTGATGAAAGTGAAAGAGGAGAGTGAAAAAGCTGGCTTAAAACTCAACATTCAGAAAACTAGGATCATGGCATCTGGGCCCATCACTTCATAGCAAATAGATGGGGAAACAATGAAAATGGTGACAGACTAATTTGGGGGACTCCAAAATCTCTGCAGATGGTGACTGCAGCCATGAAATTAAGAGACACTTGCTCCTTGGAAAAAAAGTTATGATCAACCTAGTTCAGTTCAGTTCAGTTCAGTCACTCAGTCGTGTCTGACTCTTTGCGACCCCATGAATTGCAGCATGCAAGGCCTCCCTGTCCATCACTAACTCCCGGAGTTCACCCAGACTTACATCCATCGAGTCAGTGATGCCATTCAGCCATCTCATCCTCTGTCCTAGATAGCATATTAAAAAGCAGAGACACTACTTTGCCAACAAAGGTCTGTCTAGTCAAAGCTATGGTTTTTCCAGTAGTCATGTATGGATGTGAAAGTTGGACTATAAAGGAAGCTGAGTGCCAAAGAATTGATGGTTTTGAACTGTGGTGTTGGAGAAGACTCTTGAGAGTCCCTTGGACTGCAAGGAGATCCAACCAGTCCATTCTGAAGGAGATCAGCCCTGGGATTTCTTTGGAAGGAATGATGCTAAAGCTGAAACTCCAGTACTTTGGCCACCTCATGAGAAGAGTTGACTCATTGGAAAAAACGCTGATGCTGGGAGGGATTGTGGGCAGGAGGAGAAGGGGACGACAGAGGATGAGATGGCTGGATGGCATCACCGATTCGATGGACGTGGGTTTGGGTGGACTCTGGGAGTTGGTGATGACAGGGAGGCCTGGCATGCTGTGCTGTGTATCAGTTAGATAAGCGGGCAACAGTGTACAGCCTGGACTCCTTCCCTGATTGGAACAAGTCCTTCTCTTATGTTCTCAAGAACTCAGTGGATGAGGAAGAAGCCCCAGCCTTGAAGTCCAGGGTAATTTTCCATTCTCCTGCAGACTGTATTCCTAGCTGCTCTGCCTCTACAGTGCCCTGTATCTGCCTACAAGCAGGAGGAAATAATTATTTTTCCCAACATGGCAGTGTTTTCTCTTTCATTCCTTATTGAGCTGTCATTAAGTCATGGGATTCTCTGGGGAAATCACTTTAATCTCTTTGGGGGTGGCTTACAAGCCCCTGAAGGTGATTCAAGTACATCCAGGCAATATATCACAACTGAATCAGAGAATGAGCAGTTAGAAAAACTCATTTGCTATTATTTCACTGGATTGTCTCTCTGCAGAGGTGCCCCTCCCCGCCACCCATGGCATCCTGCCACTGCCTGCTCCCCTCTGGCGCCTTCTCAGCAGCTGCATCCCCTACTTTTGCTCTCCACTCGCTGACTCCTAGCCCTGGCTACTGTCCCAGCTGACTGCCTAAGGCCCTGAAAGACCCCATTGGGAGCATGAGACCCCTTTCAGGGGGTTCTGCAGTTAAAGACACAAGAAGAACCTTCAAGGATCCAAGTTACTGTGTTGGGACCATAGGGGAGGAAAAATGCCTTTTACCTTCTGCCTTTCTAGGTTCTCTTCTGGAGCTCTGTAATAAGAGACAGAAAGCACGAGAAAGATATACACATTTATTTAATGTAAATTTTACTTGATACAGGGGCCCTGAAGTCCTCATAAGGGAATGAATGATCCAAAGAAGCAGTCAAACCAAAGCACCTTGATGCTAAGTTTCATGAGGCATGGGAGGTGGTGGAAATCTGTGATAGAATATGAGCTAATAGCTGGAGGGAACTTAGCGAAGTGTTCAGATTCCTCTCAGTCATTCCCCACCCCCACCCCCATCTTGGCGATAAGGTTGCTCCTTTCCTCCCAGTATATGGAGCGCACCTCTTCACGTGAGGTTTTGTGACCTGCTTCAGGGACAAAAGGTTCGCAGGTAACACTACTGGTAAAGAATCCGCCTGCCAATGCAGGAGATGCAAGCGACATGGGTTCAGTCCCTGGGTCAGGAAAATCCCCTGAGTAGGGAATGGCAATCCACTCCAGGATTCTTGCCTGGAAAATTCCACGGACAGAGGAGCCTGGCAGGCTACAATCCGTGGAGCCGCAAAGAGTTAGACACAATTGAGCATGCATACATCAGGGGAAGGTCAAAGAATCCTTCCCACAATTGCTGTTTCTCAGATTCCTTCAATTTAATATGCTAAAGTGCCATCTTTTCAAGTAGGTTGTCCTCAACCCTATCAGGATTACCGGCAGTGGGCCTGGTGCTCTGCAGCAGGGAGCACAACTCCAGGCACTGGGGCAGGCTCAGTCACGCTCCCTGTCTCTGTCCCTGTCTCTCTCTCTGTGTTTCTCCCTCTGCTTTCCTTTGTCTGCTTCCAATCCCAATGAGCCCAGCATTAACTTTCTCAATACACAAGCTGCCAAATACTCCTTTTAAACTTGCATATTTCCCAACCATCCCCATCTTCCAGAAATCTCTTCTACACAGAAGACATTTACTGAACAGAATTGTTAAGACACTAGCCTGTCTACTACAGATTCTGCTGATAGTCAGATGCTTAACTGTCTTCAGGATTTTAACTACTCTCATCTGTGAAATGGAAATAAAGCATGGATTAGTCCATAGTCCTTTTCAGTTCAGTTCAGTCGCTCAGTCATGTCCGACTCTTTGCGACCCCATGAATTGCAGCACGCCAGGCCTCCATGTCCATCACCAACTCTCGGAGTTCACTCAAACTCATGTCCATCGAGTCGGTGATGCCATCCAGCCATCTCATCCTCTGTCATCCCCTTTTCCTCCTGCCCCCAATCCCTCCCAGCATCCGAGTCTTTTCCAATGAGTCAACTCTTCGCATGAGGTGGCCAAAGTACTGGAGCTTCAGCTTCAGCATCAGTCCTTCCAATGAACACCCAGGACTAACCTCCTTTAGGATGGACTTGGATCTCCTTGCAGTCCAAGGGAGTCTCAAGAGTCTTCTCCAACACCACAGTTCAAAACCATCAATTCTTTGGCACTCAGCTTTCTTCACAGTCCAACTCTCACATCCATACATGACCACAGGAAAAACCATAGCCTTGACTAGACGGACCTTTGTTGGCAAAGTAATATTTCTGCTTTTCAATATGCTATCTAGGTTGGTCATAACTTTCCTTCCAAGGAGTAAGTGTCTTTTAATTTCATGGCTGCAATCACCATCTGCAGTGATTTTGGAGCCCCCAAAAATAAAGTCTGACACTGTTACCACTGTTTCCCCATCTATTTGCCATAAAGTGATGGGACCAGATGCCATGATCTTAGTTTTCTGAATGTTGAGCTTTAAGCCAACTTTTTCACCCTCCTCTTTACTTTCATCAAAAGGCTTTTGAGTTCCTCTTCACTTTCTGCCATAAGGGTGGTGTCATCTGCATATCTGAGGTTATTGATATTTCTCCCAGCAATCTTGATTCCAGCTTGTGCTTCTTCCAGCCCAGCGTTTCTCATGATGTACTCTACATAAAGTTAAATAAGCAGGGTGACAATATACAGTCTTGACGTACTCCTTTTCCTATTTAGAACCAGTGTGTTGTTCCATGTCCAGTTCTAACTGTTGCTTCCTAACCTGCATATAGGTTTCTCAAGAGGCAGGTCAGGTGGTTTGGTTTTCCCATCTCTTTCAGAATTTTCCACAGTTTATTGTGATCCACACAGTCAAAGACTTTGGCATAGTCAATAAAGCAGAAATAGATGTTTTATTGGAACTCTCTTGCTTTTTCCATGATCCAGCAGATGTTGGCAATTTGATTTCTGGTTCCTCTGCCTTTTCTAAAACCAGCTTGAACATCAGGAAGTTCACGGTTCACATATTGCTGAAGCCTGGCTTGGAGAATTTTGAGCATTACTTTACTAGAGTGTGAGATGAGTTCAATTGTGCAGTAGTTTGAGCATTCTTTGACATTGCCTTTCTTTGGAATTGGAATGAAAACTGACCTTTTCCAGTCCTGTGGCCACTGCTGAGTTTTCCAGATTTGCTGGCATATTGAGTGCAGCACTTTCACAGCATCATCTTTCAGGATTTGAAATAGCTCAACTGGAATTCCATCACCTCCACTAGCTTTGTTCATAGTGATGCTTCCTAAGGCCCACTTGACTTCACATTCCAGGATGTCTGGCTCTAGGTGAGTGATCACACCATTGTGATTATCTTGGTCGTGAAGATCTTCTTTGTACAGTTCTTCTGTGTATTCTTGCCACCTCTTCTTAATATGTTTTGCTTCTGTTAGGTCCATACCATTTCTGTCCTTTATTGTGCCTGTCTTTACATGAAATGTTCCCTTGGTATCTCTAATTTTCTTGAAGAGATCTCTAGTCTTTCCCATTCTATTGTTTTCCTCTATTTCTTTGCATTGATCTCTGAGGAAGGCTTTCTTATCCCTCCTTGCTATTCTTTGGAACTCTGCATTCAGATGCTTATATCTTTCCTTTTCTCCTTTGCTTTTTGCTTCTCTTCTTTTCACAGCTATTTGTAAGGCCTCCCCAGACAGCCATTTTGCTTTTTTGCATTTCTTTTCCATGGGGATGGTCTTGATCCCTGTCTCCTGTACAATGTCACGAACCTCATTCCATAGTTCATCAGGCACTCTATGTATCAGATCTAGTCCCTTAAATCTATTTCTCACTTCCATCGTATAATCATAAGGGATTTGATTTAGGTCATACCTGAATGGTCTAGTGGTTTTCCCTACTGTCTTCAATTTAAGGCTGAATTTGGCAATAAGGAGTTCATGATCTGAGCTACAGTCAGCTCCTGGTCTTGTTTTTGCTGACTGTATAGCGCTTCTCCATCTTTGGCTGCAAAGAATATAATCAATCTGACTTCAGTGTTGACCATCTGGTGACGTCCATGTGTAGAGTCTTCTCTTGTGTTATTGGAAGAGGGTGTTTGCTATGACCAGTGCATTCTCTTGGCAAAACTCTTAGCCTTTGCCCTGCTTTATTTCGTATTCCAAGGCCAAATTTGCCTGTTACCCCAGGTGTTTCTTGACTTTCTACTTTTGCATTCCAGTCCCCTATAATGAAAAGGACATCTTTTTTGGGTGTTAGATCTAAAAGGTCTTGTAGGTCTTCATAGAACCGTTCAACTTCAGCTTCTTCAGCATTACTGGTTGGGACATAGACTTGGATTACTGTGATATTGAATGATTTGCCTTGGAAACGAACAGAGATCATTCTGTTGTTTTTGAGATTGCATCCAAGTACTGCATTTTGGACTTTTTTGTTGACCATGATGGCTACTCCATTTCTTCTAAGGGATTCCTGCCCACAGTAGTAGATACAATGGTCATCTGAGTTAAATTTACCCATTCCAGTCCATTTGAGTTCACTGATTCCTAGAGTGTCCACATTCACTCTTGTCTTCTCCTGTTTGACTACTTTCAATTTGCCTTGATTCATGGACCTAACATTCCAGGTTCCTATGCAGTATTGCTCTTTACAGCATAGGACTTTGCTTCTGTCACTAGTCACATCCACAGCTGGGTGGTGTTTTTGCTTTGGCTCCATCCCTTCATTCTTTCTGGAGTTATTTCTCCACTGATCTCCTCCAGTAGCATATTGGGCACCTACCGACCTGGGGAGTTCCTCTTTCAGTATCCTATCATTTTGCCTTTTCATACTGTTCATGGGGCTCTCAAGGCAAGAATAGTGAAGTGGTTTGCCATTCTTTTCTCCAGTGGACCACATTCTGTCAGACCTCTCCATTGTGACCCACCCGTCTTGGGTGGCTCCGCAGGGCATGACTTAGTTTTATTGAGTTAGACAAGGCTGTGGTCCTAGTGTGATCAAATTAGCTAGTTTTGTGATTATGGTTTCAGTGTGTCTGCCTTCTGATGCCTCTTGCAACACCTACCATCTTACTTGGGTTTCTCTTACCTTGGACATGGGGTATCTCTTCATGGCTGCTCCAGCAAAGCACAGCTGCCTCTCCTTACATTGGATGAGGGGTATCTCCTCACCGCCACCCCTCCTGACCTTGAACGTGGAGTAGCTCCTCTCAGCCCTCCTGCGCCTGTGCAGCCACCGCTCCTTGGACATGGGGTTGCTCCTCTCAGCCGCCGCCCCTGACCTCAGGCATGGGGTAGCTCCACTCGGCCTCTCCTGTGCCGTCACAGCCTTTTAGGACTATTAATTGGAGGGGGTAATGGGAGCCAGGATATTTCCAGAAGGTGGAGAAAGACCCTTTATAATTTTTTTTCCTTTGAGACCCAGGAGTTTAACTGAATACTCCTGGAAATAATTACTATATACTCTGTTTTCCCAGAGCAATATAATAACATCTCTACTTCATTTACTTGACCCAGTCAAAGCTCACAGATCATCAGAATTGGAAGGGACCTGAAGGACTCTTTAATTCAGGGGTTCTCAACTTGTATATGGGGTCGCACAGAGTCGGACACAACTGAAGCGACTTAGCAGCAGCAGCAGCAGCAACTTATATATCACTGAAGTTTTTAAAAAGTACTGAGCCTGGGCCCCACCCTCAGACCAATTAAATCAGATCTCTGAAGGCAGGGCAAGCCTTCTTTTCTTAAAGCTTCCCAGGGGACCTCAGCATCTAGCCAGAATTGAACATCAGCTATTTGGTCCAACAGTCTCTGCCCAAGGAAAAGACAATGAGAGGAGGTGATGTGAGTCAAACCAAAGTCTCACAGGGATGGCATCATATGACTTGTAGGTGCTAAGGAGAATGGAGAATTACAGGAGAGCCTAGACATTATCAGCCAGTCAGTCACTAAGTTAAATAAACACTAGGTTATATTTACCTGGAGCAATAGTTTGATGCCTTTAAGCTCCATTTTCCAAGGAAATTTTAATATCACAAGGAAGTGTCCTCATTATGAGTGGAAAAAATAACCTTATATCTTAACTTCATGCATGGGCTATATACATATGATCATAGATTATATGCATAAGCGAAGCACACCAGAAGTTAACAGGTGCTGAGAACAGGACGCTTCCTCTTTTTTACAGCTTCCTTTGTTTTCTCTGTTTTTCAATTATTTTTAAAGAAGCTGGGCCAGAGAATTGGAACTCACTTGGTGAATGTGTTGCAGAAACCAGTAATCAAGAAATCAAGCACCAGACTCAGAGAGTTGGGGAACTCATGTTTATTAAGCTGGCGGGCCCAGAGGAGTTAACACTTCAAGCTCTGAGCGCCAAACAAAGGGGTTACAGAGTTTTTATAGACAGACTATAGTGAGCAACACTAGCTGCTAATAGGCTGGTTTAAATTAAGCGGTTTTGCACGCATGGGATCAGCAGTCAAGATGGGGAGGGGGATGACTGATCTTTACATGAACAGGCATGATTAAGCAAGTTTACAGGGACTGGGCAATTGCAGAGAGCAGGACAAGGGTGAGTAAGATAAGCTCCAGTTCCTAGTATTGTAAGTTCCCATTTTCTGAGACTATGTGACAAATGTGATCCAGATTTTGCAAGGAGCAAGCTGAGTTACAGAGGCAGCAGGAGCAGGAGGTTATGTAAAATTTTAACTTTTCCTCTTCAAATGGTGGGGGATACTTCTTGCCTCTGTAATCTTCAGAATACCCTGCTGTTTGTATCTCCTCACCCGTGCAGGGGTCCTCCTCTGGGGACATGGGCTCAGAGAGATCTACCAGGGATCTCCCGACAGGCTAGCTGGAAAGTCAGAAATACACCCCAAGTCTCCTGTTTTATAGTCTGAATCTTGATGGGGCTGCAGTCTGAACACGTGGGCAGGCCCAAT
Organism: Bos indicus x Bos taurus; assembly: GCF_003369695.1. Classification (NCBI taxonomy): domain Eukaryota; kingdom Metazoa; phylum Chordata; class Mammalia; order Artiodactyla; family Bovidae; genus Bos; species Bos indicus x Bos taurus. The sequence goes on from NC_040086.1 coordinate 29,810,932, forward strand.
GGATAGGAAAGAGGCTGTTACAAAGGATGTGCTCATTCTGAGGGGCCAGCCTGTTCCCAGAAACCTGGGGCTAGCTCCCCATCCAGGAATCACTCTCTCACCCAGGAATGAAGAGAAGACCTGTGGACAGCAGATCCTACAGCCAAGAGATGTGGGAAAGACACCTGTGGGACCTTGGAATAATCACCAAAACGATCTTTAAGACTGTTTCCTGTTATCACCATAGTGAGAACTCCAGGTGTTTTAGGGACTTAAGGATCTGCTTTTTGCAGATCTGCCACCTGGGGGCAACAGAGTGGCTGACCCAGCGTAGGAATGAACCTCTGCTGCGGCTGCTGCTAAGTCTCACCAGTTGTGTTCAACTCCGTGCGACACCATAGACGGCAGCCCACCAGGCTCCTCCACCCCTGGGATTCTCCAGGCAAGAACACTGGAGTGGGTTGCCAGTTCCCTCTCCAATGCATGAAAGTGAAAAGTGAAAGTGAAGTCGCTCAGTCATGTCTGACTCTTCTCGACCCCATGGACTGCAGCCTACCAGGCTCCTCCGTCCATGGGATTTTCCAGGCAAGAGTACTGGAGTGGGTCGCCCGTGCCGTCTCCGGAATGAACCTCTAGTCCAGATGAATGGCTTGAAAAAATTCTGGGTGGCTCTGAGCCTGGTCTAATTTGTTTAACACTATTGAAGAGTTGAACAGTTTGATGTTCATTTAAGTCAGAGATTCTCAACTTTGGCACTTTTGACATCTGGGGCTGAATAATTCTTTGTGGTCGTCCAGTTCATTGTAGAATTGCCGCCTCTACCCACTAACTAGATGCTGGTAGCCTTCCCTGCACCATCATGAAAACCAAAACTCTCAGGGCATAACCTAAGGCCTCTCTGGGGCATTTAAATGTAAACAAGTCTTTCAGGAAGTTCCTGGATTGAACAATGAAGTTATTTGTAACTTGTATCTCTTTGGCAAGTTTCCTATGGTGCTGAGTTCTGGTTGATAAAGACAGTGGAAGAGCCAGTGATTGAGTTCCCATTTCAGGGGAACTAAGATCCTGCTTGCCATGGGGTGTGGCCATAAAAAGACTGGAAGAGCATCACCATGTACTGTAGACTCTAAGTGGTGGGTTGGGGACAAGGTGGTGGTAGATGGTTTCTATTCTCTCTCTCAACTTACAGCCTTGCCTCTCCTGCCTCTCGCAGTCTCCTATTTATGGTCAATTTTTAGCTTGAAGATACAATATCTCTGAAGTCAAGGATCAGTAGCTTCTAAGGAATGAAAAGAAGGCAGGCTAAGGTTTACTGAGCTCTTAACCTGAACACGATAGTCTTCATATAACCCCATGAAGTGTCATTAGCCATTTTATAGATAAGGAAATTGAGGCTCAGAAAAATGAAGAGAATTGCTTCTATCACTCAGTGAACAGTGAGGTTGGAATCTGAATGCAAGGGTCTGACTCCATGCTAAGTTACCAGATTTAACAATGCTATCGTATAGAACATATTTATACTCAAAAATTATTTGTTGTTTGAAATTCAAATTCAATTACACATCCTATATTTTATCTGAGTACTCTACTTCAGTACGCCTTCTCTGACCCCACGGGACCATTGCAATGGGTGTGTGGTGCTGGCTGATGAACAGAGGATGGGGGACCTGGGAGCCCTGGGATCTTTGAGGAGAGAGGAGGTGGGGGTGTAAAGCCGGGCCAGCTGTCTCTGCTTTGAGAGCCTGGTGAGGAGTGACCCCTCGTGGCCATGCAGCATCCTGCAGCTGCAGGCAGTCCAGCTCCACTGAGCACAGGGCTTCAAGGGAGGACATCTGTTCTTGGTTCTGACCTCCCTGGAGAGCTGACATCCTCCCAGGGACTATAGGGAAGGAAGCCCGGACCAGAGCCACCCAAGAGTTTTTCAAGCCATTCAGCAGGACCGGAGGTTCATTCTCGCGCTGGGTCAGCTACTCTGTTGCCCCCAGGTGGCTGATCTGCAAAAAGCAAATCCTTCAGGTCAGTTTAGTTCAATCGCTCAGTCTGACTCTTTGCAACCCCACGGACTGCAACATGCCAAGCTTCCCTGTCCATCACCAACTCCCAGAGCTTGCTCAAACTCACGTCCATCAAATCGGTGATGCCATCTAACCATCTCATCCTCTGTCGTCCCCTTCTCCTCCTGCCTTCAATCTTTCCCAGCATCAGAGTCTTTTCCAGTGAGTCATTTCTTCGCATCAGGTGGCCAAAGTATTGGAGTTTCAGCTTCAGTATCAGTCCTTCCAATGAATATTCAGGACTGATTTCCTCTAGGATTGACTGGTTGGATCTCCTTGCAGTCCAAGGGACTCTCAGGTGTCTTCCCCAACACCACAGTTCAGAAGTGTCAATTCTTTGGTGGTCAGCTTTCTTTATAGTCCAGCTCTCACATCTATACATGACTACTGGAAAAACCATAGCTTTGACTAGACGGACCTTTGTCGGAAAATTAATGGCAAAGAATCTATAGTATGAAACAGCAGATCCATAAGTCTCTAAAACTTCAAGGACCAAACGTCTGCTCCCCCATGTGCAGTAAAGTCAATCTACTGTGCAGGGTTGTGGTGAAGGAAAGTGCAGTGCTTACTGCAAAGCTGTACAACTAGTCCAGGACAGCTAGCACTCAGAAAAGCCTGAACTCCAGGACCTCCCTGGTGGGCCAGTGCTTAAGAATCTGTCTGCCAATGTAGAGGACATGGGTTCAATAATTAATTAATTCTTTTTAATCTAAAAAAGAAAGCCTGAACTCTCTGAAGGGTTTCGGGAAAGCATTTTCAAAGGGCCAGGTGAGGGAGGGGGGCTTGCAGGGCACGTGATCAGCTCTGGCACAATTCTCTGATTGGTTGATGATGAGGTGACCGGGTGGTATTGCAGGGTGAACATTAGTAATCCTTAGGCTCTAGTAGTCCTGGAGGCTATGTGCTGGGGACCAGCCTCAGCAGAGTCCAGGGATACCCTCAAGACGAACGGCGTCGGTGAATGAATGACACGGGGAGGCCAAGCTTCGGTGAGCAAGGTCCGTAACTTTATTTTCAAAAGGAGCTTTTATACCCTGACTTGTACATAGAGGGAAATGAAAGATGCAAGGTCATGCAGAGTCAGCCCAAACACTCCAGCAGTTTTGCCCTTATTGAAACCAGGATTTTTTTCTGTATGCCTTTCCATAAACAAGGGTCTTATGCTATATACATTATCTTCTGGCCTGGAGGCCTGTTGACATTTAATGACCCTTTTTTGATAAAGGTTGATCAACCAGAAAATTTGTTTCCCCTTGAAGTGTTTTTTCTTTATATTTCTAATCTGTGTCAGCCTCAGAAAGTACTAAACAGAGTTACATTCTCAAGGAGCAAAGGTGCAGTGGGTCACAACAAAGAAAGAACTTATTAGCTCAAAGGTCTGATGTGGTTAATACCAAGGCTACTACTTGTTTTTCTTACATTCCACCTACATTAACTAATGCACTCCCAGGTGACAATGGATAAGGGATATGGGAACTTGGCAGCAAGCATTGGCCCAATAGTGAAGCCCTTTGCCAGTACTATTCTAGTAATTTTTCACCCCTTAAAGGGCTCTATGCCCATTAGGACTTTTAGAATGCTTAGGCTTCCCGTGCCTTTCATGGTTGGGAAGTTGTGAACAATCATGTGAGTTAGTTGTGAGAGTAAGGAAAAACCTGTCAAGCAAGCTAGAATGCCAACAGAGGGGTTAGAATAGAAATATTCCTTTCATGCCCAGGAGACTTATCAACTTAGAGCCCTAAGTCAATTTTCTCCAGAGAAAGGTGGTCGGGGATAGCCCCCTGCTAATATCAGAAGAGTGGTTGAAAGGCATAGTATAGTAAACAGTAGACAGACAGATTTTGGTTCTGGGGTAGGTGCTCGAGCAGGTCCAGGGAATCCCTGGGGTCCTGATCCGCCTTTGCCCGTCAGGTCTTCTCCACATGACCTTTGTCATGGGTGGGATCTCCCCTAGTGGCTCCTGGCAGCTATGTGTTCAAGATCACCAAATAGTTACTTTCTTCCATTTGATGAGGGTTTTCACATTATAAAACAATGTGCATCAGATACAATTAACTAGGGACTTCTGAGAGGAGCTACAGAAGAGGGTATGGTGGGGGTGGGGGGGGGGGAGGGGGGAGGCTGTGGGATGTGTCCCAGGAAGGTACCTAGGGTCCTGCTCTGTTACAAGTGAAAGTAAAAGTGTTAGTCACTCAGACACATCTGACTCTGCGACCCCATGGACTATAGCCCTCCAGGCTCCTCTGTCCAGGGAATTCTCCAGACAAGAAAATTGCAGTGGATTACCATTTCCTGCATTGCAGGTAGATTCTTTTCCATCTGAGCCACCGGGGAGGACTGCTGAAACCCCGGCCTCCCTACCCCCTGCCACGTCCAAGGCCCCTGTGCCACTCCAGCGTGTGAAGAGTCACATCTATCTGAGGGCAGCACTGAAGGGAGGGCATCATTGAAACTAATGTCCAGAGTCCATGTCTACCCTGGAGGCCATGTCTAGCCTGGAGGCCGCATCTACCCTGGGGTCCCATGAATCACCTTTGTGTAAATCTGCTCTTTAGTGGAAGCCTTTAGTGCTTTTTTAAGTTGGACTTAAATTGAAGAAAGTAGGGAAAACCACTAGACCGTTCAGGTAAAAGTTCAATTCAGTTCAGTCGCTCAGTCGTGTCCGACTCTGCGACCTCATGGACTGCAGCACACTAGGCCTTCCTGTCCATCATCAACTCCCGGAGATTACACAAACTCATGTCCATTGAGTCGGTGATGCCATCCAAACATCTCATCCTCTGTTGTCCCCTTCTCCTCCTGCCTTCAATCATTCCCAGCATCAGGGTCTTTTCCAGTGAGTCAGTTCTTCACATCAGATGGCTAAAGTATTGGAGTTTCAGCTTCAACATCAGTCCTTCCAATGAATATTCAGGACTGATTTCCTTTAGGATGGACTGGTCATTCAGGTAAGGCCTTAATCAAATCCTTATGATTATACAGTGGAAGTGACAAATAGATTCAAGGGATTAGATCTGTTAGATAGAGTGCCGGAAGAACTATGGACGGAAGTTCATGACATTGTACAGGAGACAAGGATCAAGACCATGCCCAAGAAAAAGAAATTCAAAAAGGCAAAACGGTTGTCTGAGGAGGCCTTACAAATAGCTGTGAAAAGAAGAGAAGCTAAAGGCAAAGGAGAAAAGGGAAAATATACCCATTTGAATGCAGAGGTCCAAAGAACAGCAAGGAGAGATAAGAAAGCCTTCTTCAGTGATCAATGCAAAGAAATAGAGGAAAAAAACAGAATGGGAAATACTAGAGATCTCTTCAAGAAAATTAGAGATACCAAGGGAACATTTCATACAAAGATGGGCTCGATAAAGGACAGAAATGGTATGGACCTAACAGAAGCAGAAGATATTAAGAAGAGGTGGCAAGAATACACAGAAGAACTATACAAAAAAGATCTTCATGACCCAGATAATCATGATGATATGATCAGTCACCTAGAGCCAGACATCCTGGATGTGAAGTCAAGTGGGCCTTAGGAAGCATCACTATGAACAAAGCTAGTGGAGGTGATGGAATTCCAGTTGAGCTGTTTCAAATCCTGAAAGATGATGCTGTGAAAGTGCTGCACTCAATATGCCAGCAAATCTGGAAAACTCAGCCATGGCCACAGGACTGGAAAAGGTCAGTTTTCATTCCAATCCCAAAGAAAGGTAATGCCAAAGAATGCTCAAACTACCGCACAATTGTACTCATCTCACATGCTAGCAAAATAATGCTCAAAATTCTCCAAGTCAGGCTTCAACAGTTCATGAACCATGAAGTTCCAGATATTCAAGCTGGTTTTAGAAAAGGCAGAGGAACCAGAGATCATATTGCCAACATCTGTTGGATCATCGAAAAAGCAAGAGAGTTCCAGAAAAACCTCTACTTCTGCTTTATTGAGTATGTCAAAGCCTTTGACTATGTGGATCACAACATACTGTGGAAAATTCTGAAAGAGATGGGAATAGCAGACGACCTGACCTGCCTCCTGAGAAATCTGTATGCAGGTCAGGAAGCAACAGTTAGAACTGGACATGGACCAACAGACTGGTTCCAAATAGGAAAAGGAGTACGTCAAGGCTGTATATCGTCACCCTGCTTATTTAACTTCATGCAGAGTACATCATGAAAAATGATGGACTAAATGAAGCACAAGCTGGAATGAAGATTGCCGGGAGAAATATCAATAATCTCAGATATGCAGATTACACCACCCTTATAGCAGAAAGTGAAGAAAAACTAAAGAGCCTTTTGATGAAGGTGAAAGAGGAGAGTGAAAAAGCTGGCTTAAAGCTCAACATTCAGAAAACTAAGATCATGGCATCCAGTCCCATCACTTCATGGGAAATAGATGGGGAAACAATGGAAACAGTGACAGACTTTATTTTGGGGGGCTCCAAAATCACTGCAGATGGTGACTGCAGCCATGAAATTAAATGATAACTTTCCTTGGAAGAAAAGTTATGACCAACCAAGACAGCATATTAAAACAGAGACATTACTTTGCCAACAAAGGTCCATCTAGTTAAAGCTATGGTTTGTCCAATAGTCATGTATGGATGTGAGAGTAGGACTATGAAGAAAGCTGAGTGCCAAAGAATTAATGGTTTTGAACTGTGGTGTTGGAGAAGACTCTTGAGAGTCCCTTGGACTGCAAGGAGATCCAACCAGTCAATCCTAAAGGAAATCAGTCCTGAATATTCATTGGAAGGACTCATGTTGAAGCTGAAACTCCAATACTTTGGCCACCTGATGTGAAGAACTGACTTGTTGGAAAAGACCCTGATGCTGGGAAAGATTGAAGGCAGGAGGAGAAGGGGGTGACAGAGGATGAGATGGTCAGATGGCATCACCGACTCAATGGACATGAGTTTGAGTAAACTCCGGAAGTTGGTGATGGACAGGGAAGCCTGGCATGCTGCAGTCCATGGGGTCACAAAGAGTCAGACACGACTGAGCAACTGACCTTGAATTTGGTGCTTTGCAGGCTCCACATGGCCCCCTGGGGACTCATTCCTTACCCAGACATTCCCTGTGCCCTAACTTGTACCGTGATATATCAAGTGATGAAGGTCAAAAACATGATCCATGTGGGCCCTGCTTTCTCAGGCCATTGAGGTAACAGGCCTGAACACAGCCACACAGCTCAGACAGTGCCCCCCACCCCAGCCCCTAAGGAAAACCGTCTGTGGCCGTTTCCTCTGAAAACCCTTGAGGAAGTGATGGGGGTGTCTCTCCAGGGCCCCTCCTCCACCTGGACCCAGATGACCTTTCACTGTGTGTTTGACCCCTAATATTATGGAATGAATCTGATGATTCTAATCCCACTGCTCACCGCTGACAAGATCAATTACATATTCACAAACTGAAACAGGAGGGAAGCAGGCAGGGCACAACTTTGAAAGAATAACATAGCCCGAGGGCACAACATAAATTGATTAGAACCAAATGGGTCCAAGATGGCAGACAAGTCAACTTAACTAGACTTCTATCCTCAGTATAAGCTATTGTAACACATCAGCAAGCTAAATGACACTCCCAGAGGTGCCATGACTGTTTCAAGATCAACCATCAAAGACCAAACACAGGGCAATGGCCCAACCCCTGGAATTCCCCGCCCCTTCCCCAAAAGAGTTGGAATAATCCTCCTACTCATTAGCCTATGACATTACCCAGCCCAAAAAGCTAACTACACCACATTTCAAGGCTGCTGCACTTGCCCTCTGTGATGGCCCACACTCATTTCAAGGCTGCTGCACTTGCCCTCTGTGATGGCCCACACTCTATCTGTGGAGTATGCGCCTCTCTGAATAAATCCACTTCTTACCTATCACTTTATCTCTCACTGAATTCTTTCTGTGATGAGGCATCAAGAACCTGAGCTTCACTAGGTCCTGCCACCAGGTCAGTGAGCTCAGCTGGAAGACCGTGCATTTTAGCTGGGTTCCAGTCCTATCCACATAGGTTAGAGGCCCAAGCAGGGTTTGGGCTGGGTTCAAGTCCCAGTCTGAAGTAGATGGTTTCAAAAAGGTAAAAGAAAAAAGTTCCTTTGATCAGAATGCTGGCAATCTGGGAAGACAGTGAACTCGATGTCCCCAGAAAACCATCTCTAAATATTCTGCTCGGCCATGTAAATTCTAAAGGGAAACAGAGAAGCCATCGCATTTAATCACTGAGATGGGGGTCAGAGTCATTGCCATCCCCCACTGTGGCTTGTTGACCCCTCTCAATGTTATCTGGTTCACACAGTTTGTTGGGGAGATCACTAAAGCAGAAGCTAGGGAAGAGATCTGGTCATCTGTCAATTATCCTTCATTTCTACTTCTGTGATTTACAGAAAGAATCGACAAGTTAGGCAAGGAATTGTGTGATAAAGAGATTTGAAAGATGCGCTTGGGTCGGGGTGAGTAGAGCTGGGGACACCTGATTTAAAAGTTAGTTACAATGTATTATTAGCTTTGCTAAAGTGACAGGAAGAAAAGGGGCTTCCTGCTGAGGCCCAGTTTCCTGTAAAGAGTTCCTTGCCCTGAGGCCTCACTGAGGCTTGAAGAGGACTCAAGGTCCCAGGTGAGGTCACAGCCCTAGCAGACACGGTGATTCCAGATGGTGAGATCCTGCCCAAAGGACACAGGTACTCTGTGCCCAGACTCCTCTCAATACATTGGTATTGAGACAATACACCGGTATTGTTTTAAACTGCTCAGTGTATGGTAATTTCTTATGCAGCAACAGAAAACTAATATAAGCCTCACTCTAGCCCTAGGTACCTCCATTCTGGAACATTCCCACCAAACCCTGGCTTCCTACATAACCAGAAAGAGCAGTAGAGCTAACTGAACCCACAGAAAGCTCCCTATAGGGGATGTGCTGTAGGGAGGCCCCTTTGAAACTGTACTTCTCTTTGGATGGGACTTGAACCCATGGGACAGGATTCAAGCCCATTGTCTTTTTAATTAGGTGGTGTTAGTGGTAAAGAACCCACCTGCCAATGGAGGAGACGTAAGAGACGTGGGTTCGATCCCTGAATGGGGAAGATCCCCTGGAGGAAGGCATGGCAACCCACTTTAGTATTCTTGCCTAGAGAATCCCATGGACAGAGGAGCCTGGCGGCTACAGTCCATGGGGCGACAAAGAGTCAGACACCACTGAAGTGACTTAGCAAGCATGCACCTGAGTTCTGAAACAATAGAACTCATCTCAGGACTTAACAATGTTCAGGTTCTTTGTCTCAGTGCAGAAATAATTCAACAACAGCGAGAGGCAAAGTGACAGGCAAGAAGAGATTTATTTGTATAGGATGCTTGTGGGAGACACAAATAGGCAGGCAAGGAAGTGCAGCCCCCAAAGCTGGGTGGGCCTTATTTTTATAATCAAAGGAAAAGTGGGAAGGGGAAGAAAACCACCTTCTTCCTCATTCTCGAATAGATATCAAACTTCCATCATTGGTTCCTCCTCCACATTGAGCAGGAGAGTTTTCCTGTCCCTGTATGGTCAAACTGGACTTTCATAGTCCAGTCTGTCATGTTCAAAATCGGCAAATGGGCATAATGTGGTAACATACACTAAAATATGGTAAATCATCTCAGGTTTCAGCATGATGTCACCTTTTCCTCTATTTTTGTTTTTAGTGTGCACAGAACAGCATGTTCTAGGAATGATTTTGGCCTTACTGGGCAGGATAGAGGTCTCATTCCACCGTTATTCTATTGTTTGGGGGCAGGTCTCATGCCTCTGCTGCATGGTTTTGTTGGAAAACAAGCCTGCTTTCTTGAGTCATTATTATCTTGCAGGTGTCACCCATACCTTTTTTTTCTATTTATGATCCCCTAAAGGGATTAACCACTTAATCGTCTACTTTGTCCCTTCTGTCTATCCCTATCATTTTAAGCCCAAAGAAATCTGCTGTATTTCCTGCCCTGTTCTAGCATCTAAAATTCACTAATAGTCACCTAGCCAACGAATATTTGAATGCTAGATCAGTTATGTTGTCACAATGATGCTGTATTATTCAAAAACATAGTAATTATTCAAAAACAAAGTAATTATTGTTGTTCATGAGTCTATAGGTTGGTTTTTTGGCCTCAGGTGGCTTGCTGCTGCTGCTGCTAAGTCGCTTCAGTCATGTCCGACTCTGTGTGACCCCATGGACTGCAGCCCACCAGGCTCCCCCATCCCTGGGATTCTCCAGGCAAGAACACTGGAGTGGGTTGCCATTTCCTTCTCCAATGCATGAAAGTGAAAAGTGAAAGTGAAGTCGCTCAGTCGTGTCTGACTCTTAGCGACCCCATGGACTGTAGCCCACCAGGCTCCTCCATCCATGGGATTTTCCAGGCAAGAGTACTGGAGTGGGGTGCCATTGCCTTCTCCGTCAGGTGGCTTAAGAGTCTGCAATCAGCTGCGGGTCAGGTGGCTTTGCTGATCTTGACTGGCTCCATGGCACATCTGAGGTTCAGCTAGCTATGAATGGCCTCAGCTAGGCTGGACTCAGATCTCTTCTACTTCTCACATCTCTTCAGCAGTATATCAAGGAATATTCTCATGGCAATGGCAGGACCCAAAGAATCTACCTGCAATGCAAGAGACCTGGGTTTTATCCCTGGGTTGGGAAGATCCCCTAGAGAAGGGAATGGCTACCCACTCCAGTATTCTTGCCTGGAGAAGTCCATGGACAGAGGAGCCTGGTGGGTTACAGTCCCTGGGGTTGCAAAGAGTCAGACATGACAGAGTGACTAACACTTTCACTTGAATAAAATGGCAACTGACTCCAGTATTCTTTCCTGTGTAATCCTATGGACACAGGAGGCTGGTGGGCTATACTGCATGGGGTCATAAGAGTCGGACACGACTTATCAACTAAAAAACCACCAAACCAATTGTGCAGAAAGGCAAGTGGAACTGTGCATATACTTTTCAAGCCTCTACTTACAGTCATGTTTGCTAACATCTCATTGGCCAAAGCCACACAGTGAGCCCAGAGCCAAAGTGGGAGGAACCTACAAAACTGCAGGAAGAAAGAGGGGCATTAATGCAATCAACTTGCCACAAAGGCCAAAGATACACAGGCATTGTTCTGGGTGTTCGCTGTACAGTGGTGAATAAGCTTTTAGAGCTTGGAGTATGGTGGGGAAGAAGAGCAATATACAAACAAATAAATAGAACTAGAAAGTGTGATTGGTGCTTTGGATTAGAATAGTCAGTAGGACATGTTTTAAATTACCAAAGACCTGGAGGATGAGAAGGAGCCAGTGGTAGAAAGGCCAGCCCATGTAGAGGCTCCACATGGCTGAAGTATAGGAACGTGTTGGTATAAAACAAGACTGGGGAAACGGCAGGACCAGTGATATGATTTCGGATTGTAATCCAAAGGTGATGGGAATTCACTGCCAAGTTCTACTGAGAGGAGGTGACATGATATGATTTGTGCTTTTAAAAGGTCACTCTGGCTATTACATGGAGAATGAATGTTAGGGAGATAAGAGCAAAAGCAGGGAGTCAAGTTAGGAGGAGGTGTAGGGATTCAGAGCAAACCTCCCCAACACGTATCACTTTTGCATGAGGATTGTTTTGAACTAAAGGCAACTGAGACCCTGCAGGTTGAAGAGAAATGACTGCCCCTCCCTTAACTACCTAGAAGCATTTAAATTGGGGATTTTTCCCAGAAAAAAAAAAATCAGTTATTCTCAGAGATAAATTTTATCTCTGAGTGGCTCCATCTATATGGTAAGACAAACATCTAATTAGCAAACCCTTATTGTTCTTATCATCCATGACTCTTATGTCTTTGGAAGCCCCACGCCCCTATAACATTCCTTAGCTCAGGATGGAATACAGACCTCGTTTTACCTTTGTCTCTGAACCTTTCATGTATGTGGGGTTGCCATACATACAAAATTAAGTTTGGTTTTCTCCTGTTAATCAGTCTCATGTCAATTTAATTCTTAGACCAACCAGAAGAACCTAGAAGGGTAGAGGAAAGTTTTCTTCTCGACAGAGGATAGATACTAAGAGTGGTAGAGAGATGGGAGGGGGACAGTTTGTGTTATGTGAGGTTTTGGATATGGACAGGGGGAGATACCAGGGCGTCTGGCTTAAGCAACTGGGTGAGCAGAGAGCTGTCACTACGATGGAGTAGAGGCAGAGAACAGGATGGAAGGAGGGATCTAGAGTTCAGCTTTTGGGAATTCCCTGGTGGGCCTGTTGTTGGGACTGTGCACTTGCCCTGACAAGGGCCCAGTTTCGGTCCCTGGTTGTGATTTTGATGCACGCAGCAGTGAGCAGCAGCCCACAGTAAGCAGCAGTAAGAAGTAGCTGGAAGCGGTTAGTTCCCTTACTGGGAACCCTAACTACTAGACTACAGAGGCAAGTGGCTAGGGCCTAAATCTTCAGTTCTTGCCTGCCTTGTCAGGAAAGAATTCAGCCAAGGAGGCAGGAGGTAAAGAGAAAAGGAAAAAGGAAAAGCAAAGTACATGTGGAAAGATGCTCAAGGGGACTCAGAGAGGGAGTCTGTGCCTTTGGGAACTTTAAATAGTTTATAAGGGGGCGATTTTCTGAGTCTTTGTCTTCCTTCTGGCCAATCATCTTGTTTCCTCTCTCTCCTCCTGGCTAATTTGTCTCAGCACCATCACTCTCGGTGTGCATGCATCTCTCAGTCAAGATGGGTCTCGACGCAAAGGCGTCTGGGAGAAGCAAGACTCATGATGGCCTGGTGTTGGCCTGTCACGTGACCCTCAAGGAACCTTTCTGCACATGTGTAATGTCTCGCTTGTTCTAAGAAAGTGTGGTGAGCAGTGATCTCTGGATCATTTACTCAAACAAGGTTTTGCCCCTCTTTGTCCTTGTCATGACTATTATTCTAAGGCATCCACAAGAGACAAATTTGGCTATTTACCCCGTCTCTGTTGTTAATTTTATTCGGGAGAGTAAACAAGAGGTTAATTTTAAGTCTAACCAGGAAACCTACCTATCTCATGTCTCAGGAAATACAAATAAGAGATGAGTTGTAAGCATCCTGCCTGAAGCCCACTATTTCCTGCCCCATGAAATGTAAACAGGAGGCCAGTTTTAAGTGTATAACCAGGAGCCCATCTATCTCCTGCCTCAGTTGGGGAACCAAGATCCCAAGCCACTTGGTGTAACCAAAAAAAATAAAAAAGAGTTTAGCTTTCAATATGTTAATTCTGATCTGCCCATGAGACAACCAGGTAATTGGATATATGGGGCTAGAACTCCAGAAAGAGGTCTTTTGAGGGTGGGTCTTACAAAGGAGGAAACTGGTTGGGTGGGTGCAATTTATGACTTAACAGATGGGTGGGTCATGGAGGCAAGGGTCTTGAAAGAGTCTTGATGAGCCAGCTGTTGGTCTTGATAAATTGTCTGCTTGGTTAGTTTGTAATCTTATCTTTTAGGAGCAGATATTTCCTGGAGCAAGCAGCTAGATTATTTTTGCTTGGTCCTAGTATTGTTCAACAGGGACAGGAAAGTATGTTCATTTCAGTTCTAATCAGAAGGCCCTCAGGCAAGTGCCTTAAAAATAGTAATAATAACAAGAGCAACAACAACAGCTACGATATAGAAATTTTGCTGCTGGACAGTGCTGAGCCCTTTATGGATGATGTTTTTTTTTTTAATTTACTTGTTTGTACCAGGTCTTAGTTCCAGCATGCAGGATCTTGATCTTTGTTGCCACGTGTGGGATCTTTAGTTGCAGCAGTTGAACCCTTCCTGTGTATCTAGTTTCCTGACTAGGGATCCAAGCAGGCCCCCTGCATTGGGAGCATGGCATCTTAGCCACTGGACCACCAGGGAAGTCCCACTTCATGGGTATTAACTTGTTTAAGTCTTACAACAACCCAGTAAGAGTACTGTTATTTGCCTCATGTTACAGATGTGGCTCTTTTAAACACCTAAGGTCACATGGCTGATAAGTGATAAATCTGGGTCCCAGAATCCAGACTCTTAATCCCCAAATAACTGGTTTGCCACCTAAAAGACAACAAATTTTGATTTGCCCAACTACATTTTCTTTAATTTGCTCTTTTATATCACTGAGAATGTTTCCAAATAAACTGAAAATTAAGAGTTCTATGTTCCTGGGACTTTCTGGTGGTCCAGTTGTTAAGACTGGACTGCTCTTCCACTACAGGGCACACGGGTTTGATTCTTCGTCAGGGAACTAAGATCCTGCTTGCCACATAGCACAACCAAAAAACAGAGTTCTGTGTTCTAGAACTTCAGAGTTCGATTTATCATGCCTTCAACATTTGCACAAGGCATTCAACAAAGACCTTCCTTCTGAGTGTACAAGTCAAACCTAGACCAATCCACCCTAGGGGCAGAGGAAACCCTCCATTATTGCTTTTATTAGCCTCTGAATATTAGCCCCCAGTTTTTATTTCATATTGTGCGGGCTCAGGTAACCTTGTTGGTTTCTTTTAATATGGTTAATTAATATTGCCTTAGCTTCCCTGGTAGCTCAGACGGTAAAGCGTCTGCCTACAGTGTGGGAGACCTGGGTTCGATCCCTGGGTTGGGAAGATCCCCTGGAGAAGGAAATGGCAACCCACTCCAGTATTCATGCCTGGAAAATCCCATGGACCAAGGAGCCTGGTGGGCTACAGTCCATGGGGTCGCAAAGGGTCGGACACGACTGAGTGACTTCGCTTCACTTCTTCAATATTGCCCTAGGGGCAGATTTATATGCCATATTTATAACACCAGGCAGGGGAACCATTCCCCAATAAGACATAATGTCTATTCTACAATATAACCAGGCAAAAGAGATGTAACCATCTTACATAAAGTCCATTCAAATGTACTAATTGTTTTTTCTTTTTTACTTAGATTTTATGTGAAATATTTACTGTATGTTCCATTTTTGACACATAAACTTTAACATAAGAAATGACACATTATCTTTTATTTTTTACGATTGTGAAGTAGATACACAAATTTTTGAAATGGTAGACTTAAGATTTTGACATGTTCTTATATTTAACATGTGGTGGTTTAGTTGCTAAGTCATGTCCAACTCTTGTGGCCTTGTGGACTGTAGCCTACCAGGGTCCTCTGTCCATGTGATTCTCCAGGCAAGAATACCGGGGTGGGTTTCCATTTCCTTCTCCATCAAATATACTAATTTTTAAAAGTGAACTTTTACCTCAATTCTATCAACTATCATACCAGGCTTCCCTGGTGGCTCAGTGGAAAAGAGTCACCTGCAATGCAGGAGACGCAGGTTGACCCCTGGGTCAGGAGGATCCCCTGGAGGAGGAAATGGCAACACATTCCAGTATTCTTGCCTGGAGAATTCCTTGACTCTGTTTGGAGCCTGCTGTTGTTGTTTTTCTGTTTTTTTCCAAACAATATCTAACTTAGAGGGGACGCAAATATACCGCCCCAAGATGTGCCTCTTCGGTATATTATTTTAGACTTTTAGATTTTTTTATACTTTTAAGAAACAGCAGACAGAGAAAAATCTCTAAAAACTAAGTAGAAGTTATCCTTTTGCAAGAAATATTTACATTTAAAAGAGAAATCTCCCTCCTTTCATAAGGGTATCTCCCTCTCTCTACCAGGAAGAGGAGGATGACCAAATCTCTGGAAACCATTAACAATGAAGACGGTATATACTTAATTCTTCATAACAACCTTACCCTTGTTCACTGTGCTTTGCATGATTACCTTTCATCACTGATTTCCCTGCCTGCCACCACCTTCTATCTTCTTTTGTCTTTAGCGGGAGATGTATTTAAGGTGATGGCTTTGGCCATTTCAGACACTTTCTCAGTTTTCCTGGGTTCTCCTATGTGTAAAGGGTGTATGTGTGCATGTGTGTGCTGTCACTTCAGTCATCATTTCTGACTCTTTGACCCAAAGGGTGTATACACATTATTAAACTTTTGTTTTTCTCCTGTTAATCTATCTTATGTCAATTTAATTACTAGACCAGCCAAAGAACCTAGAAGAGAAGGGAAGCTTTCCCCACCCCCACATAGGGAAAAGGGAGGGCTAGGAAAGTTTCCTATGAGAAGAATGGACAGATTTCCTTTGGAAAGACAAATGGGTTTTTAGGGGAGCAAAAGGCCAACATGAAAGCCTGTGACAGCATTTGTTTATGTAGGTGCCAGTGGTCTTTCTGTCTTCAGAGCCATAAAACTTCCCAGGAGAGGGGATTTATGATATAATTTTTCTTGGTCTTTCTCCTGGGAGCAGACTCACCCCAAAGAGGGAATTTATGGTAGTTCTCATTTCTCAGAAGTTTTTGCTTTTAGTAGATGAGAGATGCTTTGAGATGACTTTTGTCTGCAGCTATTGAATTTCAAATGTCTTCAGTTTAAAATCATCTTCACACCAATTTTCAGGTTCTGGGTGGGTCCCAACGTTAACACAAGTTTGTGTGCTCAACTTACAGTGAAGCCAAACAAACTTAAATGTCAGAATTTGGATCAGAGAAAGATTTATTGCAGGAGATGAGGTGACTCATGCCCTGAAAAGCCTCAAGCTCCCCAGCAGTGAAGCGAAGTGAAGGTTGCTAGCCATGTCTGACTCTTAGCGACCCTATGGACCCCATGGACTACAGTCCATGGAATTCTCCAGGCCTGAATACTGAAGTGGGTTGCCTTTCCCTTCTCCAGGAGATCTTCCCAACCCGGGGATCGAACCCAGGTCTTCCACATTGTGGGTGGATTCTTTACCAGCTGAGCCACCATGGGGTTTCAGCAAAGCTCTTTTAAAGGGCAGTTGGTGGGGGAGAGGTGTTGCGAGGTGTGTAATCAGTGCGCACACAATTCTCTCATTGGCTGATAGTGAGGCAGGGTGGTGTCACAGGGGTTAACCTTATCAGGCCTTAGGTTCCGGAAGGCCTGAGGCTATGTGCTCTGGGTCTTCAAATAGATCTTCCTTTTGGTGGGGGAATTTTCACTTCTGCAAAACAACTCAGGAAATTTGCATCAAATACTTTTATCTAGGTACTTTTAAGGGAGGAAGCTCCCTGGTGACTCAGAGGTCAAAGCGTCTGCCTGCAATATGGGAGACCTGGGTTCGATCCCTGGGTCGGGAAGATCCCCTGGAGAAGGAAATGGCAACCCACTGCAGTATTCTTGCCTGGAGAATCCCATGGACGGAGGAGCCTGGTGGGCTACAGTCCATGGTGTATCAAAAGAGTCGGACACGACTGAGCGAGCAACTTAACTTAAGGGAGGAGCTAAAGCAGAGGATACGGGAAGGCCTGGCCAGGAAAGGCCCCAAAAGGTATTGCTGCGTCTTATCCAGTTCAATTATTCTCCCACTGACCATGAGATGGCAAATCATAACCTGAGATTTGTATCACAGGATACATGCCACAGCTTTCAAATCACAGCTCCGTATCTGGGGACCCAGGAGGCCATTCTTTGAAACTGAAGCTACTTGATTGAGGGATGATGTGTTCAGAGGAGGGACTTCTACTGAGCTGGTGAATGCTTTTTGTATTACCAAACTCAGGTCCAGCTGCTTGCCACCTGTAAATCAATGCTCAAGAGGCAAATGTTGGTAGAAATGGAAAGCATTGCTTTTAATCAGCTGACATTCTGGGGGGAAAGATGGATCCTAAAATCCAAAGATTTTGCATCCCAAATCCAAGGTTCTGCTCAGCCCTGAAAGTTTTTAAAGGGAAAGGGGGAAGCAATCTCAGTTAATTATGGAAATACAGGATCAGACTCATTGCCATCTTCCACTGATGCAGGCTTGTTGACTCCTCGAGATCTTACTTTAGATGTTATCTTGTTTATACAGTTTGTGAGATTACTGAAGGGGAATTTAAGAAATCAGGTCATTGGTTAATTACTTATTCTTCATTTCTGCTTCTTTGATCTATGGAAAGAACCAGTGTGTTTAGGCAAGGGATTGTGTGATCAAAGATTTGCAATGTTTGCTTGGGCCAGAGATGAGTAGAGGGTGGGAGTGCCTGGTTGAAGGTTAGTTACATCATAGTTTTGCTAAAGTGACAAGACAAAAGGGGCCCCCTGCAGAGAACTCTTTCCGCAAAGAGCTCTCCGCTGCCAAAAGCTGCTTACAAATCCCCACTTGTCAGAGCATTATTCCATTTCTACGGGACTAGGGGTGAAGATCTATCTTCTTTAAGTTCTTCATGCTGATACAGAGCGAAAGATGTCAACATGCGACAGTAGTGTCTCTTTGCTGACAATTTTAGTTGCCTGCTTACATACACAGACAGAGCAAGCTATAATTTCTTTGATGCCCACAAGATATAGAGTATTGTGAGCAATTGTGTTAATTCCATTCTCTTAAGGGTTCTTGGAATTGGTTCATAGATTCAGTAGTAGCCATAGGTTCAGTACTGCTCAAGATGGAGCAGCTAATGCTATGGCTGCAGTCTGGTCATCATGCAGTTAACTTTTCCCTCTGGTGGGCAGTTACAGTATCTGTAAAATGACTCAGGAACATGCATCAGACACTGAAGGCTTCTGTGACTCTACTGTCTAATCATTAGCTGCTTGAGCCTGCTCTTTTTGTGATGGGGTGGAAGGGTTGGGGTGGGGTGGAGGGGGGTCTGGGAGACTTCAGCTTCTGTACAAACAAGAGGCAGGCAGCATGGAGGGGCCTTTGCACTTGGGCGAGGGGGCAGGGCTCTGCTTGGTTCCATTTGGATTGGGAACAGTGAAGGAAAAGTGAGCAAGAGCCTTGCAGGGGGCAGAAACAGCACGTGAAAGTGAAGTGACTTATATTTATAGGGCACAAATTATATATTTGGTAACTGTCTTCATCTCATTCCATTCTCCCAATAACCCTATGAGGTAGGTATTTGTTGGCCCCATTTATCAGATTGGGAGATCAGGGCTCCAGGGCAAATAATTTATCCAGGCCTCCGCCATTTGTATATGAGATTACATGGGATTCCCTGGTGGCTCAGACGGTAAAGCGTCTGCCCGCAATGCGGGAGACCTGGGTTTGATCCCTGGGCCAGGGAGATCCCCTGGAGAACGAAATGGCAACCCACTCCAGTACTCTTGCCTAGAAAATTCAATGGATGGAGGAGCCTGGTGGGCTACAGTCCATGGGGTCGCAAAGAGTCACTATCTTTCTTTTCACTGGGATTGAAACCAGGTGTGTGTGGCTTCAGGGGAGAGGATGACACCAAGACAGTGAAGGCAGAGGGTAGGAATGGCAGTCAGCTGGGAAGGGAGACTGGGGCCAGACTGTGGAGATCAGAAGCTGAGACCACATTCAACCTAAAAGGATTGTACTAGTAATTAGAAAAACATCTGGCGATTCTACCCAGGATGGCTCTGGGAACCAGAGAAATGACTGTGTTAGCCCTCCCCTCCCCCCAATGTCCCCTGATTCTTGAGATAACAGGGCAGATTTTCCAAGAGAGAGGAATGCTGGGGTGGGGCAGGGGAGTGCCCCAGGCTGTGCAAGGCCTCCCGCCAGCCTCCCCTCTCTCCAGCTTGTCGAGGGCCCCAGCCTCCCTGCCCCAGGCTGTGCAAGGCCTCCCGCCAGCCTCCCCTCTCTCCAGTTAGTCAAGGGCCCCAGCCTCCCCCAGCCAGTCACTCAGCCTCTGCCACCTGTCAGGGTGTTGGTGGGAATACACAGGCACATTTGGTTTTTGTCCCCTTGCTGCCGGAAAGAAAGATGCTGCTGTTGTCTTCTCCTACCTGGCTGCCATGAAGTTCCACTCCTCCTCATTCTCAAGATTGAGAAAGCAAAAATTAGCAGTGAGAAAGCAGGAGAAGTTAAAAATGTGCCCTGCCATTCTTTTGGTTGGGATAATAAAGATAAAGCCAGTTACAGAGCTGAACAGGAAAGACTTATTTCTCCCAAGGACAAGTTACAGCAGTAGAATGGCCTGAGGACTCCTGCTTTCTTACTCACTGAGACATCTTGGCCTCTAAAATCAGACACCATCAGAAACTTTGCTTTTGAAAGTTGTGTCATCAGTAATGAATGAAGAATGGATGCTTTGAAACTGTGGTGTTGGAGAAGACTCTTGAGAGTCCCTTGGACTGCAAGGAGATCAAAGCAGTCAATCCTAAAGGAAATCAACCCTGAATATTCACTGGAAGTATTGATGCTGCAGCTGAAGTTCCAATACTTTGGCTACCTGATGCAGAGAACTGACTCATTGGAAAAGACCCTGATGCTGGGAAAGACTGAGGGCAGAGGATGAGATGGCTGGATGGCATCACCGACTCAATGGACATGAGTTTGAGTAAACTCTGGGAGATAGTGGAGGACAGGGAACCTTGCTGCAGTCCATGGGGTATCAAAGAGTCGGTCATGACTTAGTGACTGAACAACAACATCAGGAATGAAACACTGCTCCCCACCCCCTTACCTGGACCTTCTAATTCACTTTGATGTAGAGAAGCAGCTTCAGTTAACAATCCAGGTGCACTACATTACATCAGGGGTTTTTTGACACACCGTGTCACATCTTTATGTGTGTAATAAAAGGTGGAGACTTTGTAGTTTGCTTTGCTTTGCTTTGTGTGTTCAGTTGCTTAGTCATGTCCGACTCTTTTGTGACCCCATGGACTGTGGCCTGTCAGGCTCCTCTGTCCACAGGATTTCCAGGCAAAAATACTGGACTGGGTTGCCATTTCCTTCTCCAGGGGGATCTTCCTGACCAAGCAATGGAACCAACTGTCTCCTGCGTCTAAAGCTTTGAAGGCGGATGGATTCTTTACCCACGGAGCCACCCAAACATGGCTTCAGGTAAATTTTTTCTAAACTTCAGCCTCCCAGCAAGCACAGGACTGTAGGTTTTCTTTTGTTCCCTCTGTTTGGTCCCTGGTTCCTCCTGTACTTTAGAGTCTCCTTCTGTGCAACTCGCCAAGAAAACCTGGCACTGGCAGGCTGATTGGGCTAGGATGAGGACCTCATAAAACCCTCCCTTCTTTTTCCAGACTTGACTTTATCTCCCAAGGCCTAAGACAAAGGGGAGGATTGTTCAGTCAGCCTGATCCTGGGATGGGTGGAGTGGGAACACAGAACACTGCATTCTTCGGGAAACCTTCAGAGCTTTCTTTATGTAACTCTACCCCATTAACTGGTGTGCCAGGTGGGGGTGGGGGGCAGGCACTGGACTGAGGGCTTCACAATGCCATCCCACTCAATCCTTACCACAGCCCTGAGAGTTAGCTCCTATTATCATCATTCTCAGTTTACAGATGAAGAAACTGAGGCACGGAGATGATAAATATTATAACTTGTCCAAGAAAAGCACGTAGTCAGCAAGCAACTCAGCTGGGATTTGAACACATGACGTTTGCAAACAGAACCTTCAACCACTAAACAGGGGTTCATCAAAACTAAACCCTGGTGCTTCTACTTTCTGCACCAAGTCTCCTAGGCCAAAAGACATACTCAACAGTCCCATATATTTTTATGTTCATACAACTAAGCATTTATGGGGCGTCCCTGGTGGCTCAGTGGTAAAGAATCTGCCTTCCAGTGCAGGAGACACAGGTTCTATCCCTGATCCAGGAAGATCCCACATGCTGTGGAAGAGCTAAGATGGTGCCATTAACCATTAAGCCTGTGCTTTAGAGACCGGGCGCTGAAACGACTGAAGCCCTGATGCTCTACAGCCTGTGCTCTACAGTGACAGAAGCCACCACAGTGAGAAGCCTGAGTACCACAACTAGAGAGGGGCCCCCGCTTGTTGCAACTGGAGAAAGCCTGCACACCAGTGAAGACCCAGCATAGCCAAAAAAAATGTTTTTTAATTATTTTTAAAAAAAGAAAAAAGGATTTATGTTCTAACAATTTAGGAGTTGTTTGCGGGGGGGGGGGGGGCGGGTGGAAATACACATACATTAAAAGGAAAGATAATATTTTAATTTCATTCTTAAATAACCTATACATAGTATTGAGATGTGTGTGCTGGCTGAGCACTGCACACCTTCTCAAACTTTAAAATCAGACTTGGGCACCATCACACGCATCCTAGGGGCATCCCCCATGGCTCAGCAGTAAAGAACCTGATGGCAATGCAGGAGAAGACCCCCTGGAGGAGGAAATGCTAACCCACTCCACTATTCTTGCCTGGAAAATCCCACGGACAGAGGAACCTGGCAGGCTACACTCCATGGGGTTGCAAAGAGTCAGGCACAACTGAGCACCGAGCACAAACACTCATTCTACATAGTACTTGCTTTTTATTACAGAAAACACCAAAAACAGTTTCACAGAGGTATGAGTCAGGAGACCTACTCAGAATACCATGCTTGTGTGTATGTGCTAAGTCGCTACTTTTTTGTCTCCTATTTGCCCTCCTAACAACCCATTTGTCTTTGCTAAAGAAACCTATTTGTCCTCACTGTAGAAGTCTTTTCTTTTCCCACTGAGCACTTCTGCGTGTATTCGCATTGTTTCCAAAAGTAAACTTTTCCTTTTGCTAATCTCTTTTGTCAGTTTAATTTGCAGATAACCCAAACTGAACCTAAGACGGTAGAGGAAGTGTTGTTTTTCTTCCCCAGTGATATCATTAAAAGCAACGCAGCATGATTTCATGTTGAAACTGTGAACCACCTGAAGTTAGTAGTCCTGTACAGTGTTTGACAGGTGCTGCTGAATTTCCCTTGAAATTTAAAAATACCCATGGTGACTCTGTGGAATTGCTCTTGTTCCCTGGGATGCTGTGTTTCCCAGTTTGGGAACCATGGTACCAGACTAAATCCCTATCAAAATGATCTAACATAATCTATGAGGCTTGTCAACTACAAATTTGTGCTTGCCAAGGTCATTTGCCATCTGCCGCTGTGGGGACAGAATCCTGTTCTGCTGCAGCTGTTGCCCTTCGACTTACCCTGAAGGGAGCTCAGGGTGGAGAATGGGGCACTTTGTGCTCGAGGGAAACTGGTGGAACAGGTCTTTCTGTTCAATTCAGTTGCTCAGTCGTGTCCGACTCTTTGACACCCCATGGACTGGCAGGCCAGGCTTCCCTGTCCATCACCAACTCCTGGAGCTTACTCAGACTCATGTCCATTGAGTTGGTGATGCCATCCAACAATCTCATCCTCTGTTGTCCCCTTTTCCTCTCGCCTTCAATTTTTCCCAGCATCAGGGTCTTTTCAATGAGTCAGTTCTTTGCATCAGGTGGCCGAAGTATTGGAGTTTCAGCTTCAGCATCAGTCCTTCCAATGAATATTCAGGACTGATATCCTTTAGGATTGATTGGTTTGATCTTCTTGCAGTCCAAAAGACTCTTAAGAGTGTTCTCCAACACCACAGTTCAAAACCATCAGTTCTTTGGTGCTCAGCTTTCTTTATAGTCCAACTCTCACATCCATACATGACTACTGGAAAAACCATAGCTTTGACCAGACAAACCTTTGTTGGCAAAGTAATGTCTCTATGTTTTAATATGCTGTCTAGGTTGGTCATAGCTTTTCTTCCAAGGAGCAAGCATCTTTTAATTTCATGGCTGCAGTCACCATCTGCAGTGATTCTGGAGCCCAAAAATATAAAGTCTGTCACTGTTTCTGTTGTCTCCCCATCTATTTGCCATGAAGTGATGAGACCAGATGCCATGATCTTAGTTTTCTAAATGTTGAGCTTTAAGCCAGCTTTTTCACTCTCCTCTTTCACTTTCATCAAGAGGTTCTTTAGTTCTTCTTCACTTTCTGCCATAAGGGTGGTGTCATCTATATATCTGAGGTTATTTATATTTCTCCTGGCAACCTTGATTCCAGCTTGTGCTTCATCCAGCCTGACATTTCCCATGATGTACTCTTGCATATAAGTTAAATAAGCAGGGTGACGATATACAGCCTTGATGCACTTCTTTACCAATTTGGAACCAGTCCGTTGTTCCATGTCTGGTTCTAACTGTTGCTTCTTGACCAGCATACAGATTTCTCAGGAGGCAGGTAAGGTGGTCTGGTATTCCCATCTCTTTAAGAATTTTCCAGTTTGTTGTGATCTACACAGTCAAAGGCTTTGGCATAGTCAATAAAGCAGAAGTAGATGTTTTTCTGGAACTCTCTTGCTTTTTGATGATCCAACGGATGTTGGCAGTTTGATCTCTAGTTTCTCTACCTTTTCTAAATCCAGTTTGAACATGTGAAAGTTCATGGTTCATGTACTGTTGAAGCCTGGCTTGGAGACTTTTGAGCATTAGGAACTGATTTCATGGTCCCATCATTACATCTCCTCATATCTAGAAAAGCACTAAATCCCTCCCTTAGTGCTGACTTCAGCTCCTAGTGAAGCAGAAAACCTTTTGTAAAATAATTGCTCGATTGCATTGAACTCCCCTTTCACCAAAGTCACACATATTGAACTTCATCCACTACTTCTTTGGAGGGGTTTCTCAGAGCTGTCTGAGGTGCAGTCTCCCGGGCTGCAGTCCTCATTTTGCTGAAATAAAACTTACTTTGCAACTCTTATGTTGGGCTTCTTTTAGTTGACAGCCCACTGGGAATGGCATGTTATAACTGCTTTTTTTTTTCCCGGCAGTGTCACGAAGGTATTTTCCTCTGCCTTTCTAAGTGCTGACTGGTCTAAGAATTAAATTGATGTGAGTAAGATTAACGGGACATAATCAAAAGTTTGATAACATGTACACATGGGAGAGAGGCAGAAAACTGAGTAACTCACCAAAATGGCAGAAATTTTCACCTTAAATACCATGTTCAGTTAAAAACAAAAGCGGTTGTTAGGGGTAGTGTTTGGGGACTTCAAATGGGAGGAGGGCAATGCAAGTGGAGATGGAAAAGCAAATATTTGGTAAATATTGACTGGGCCCAGCAGAGAGTGGGACTCAGAGTGGACTCTAATCTCTATGCTCTGCTGAGTTTCCCCCCACTACACCTAAAACCATTTACCTCAGACAAGGACTTGAACCATTTCTGTCCTTTATGGAGCCCATCTTTACATAAAATGTTTCCTTGGTATCTCTAATTTTCTTGAAGAGATCTCTAGTATTTCCCATTCTATTCTTTTCCTCTATTTCTTTGCATTGACCACTGAGGAAGGCTTTCTTATCTCTCCTTGCTGTTCTTTGGAACTCTGTATTCAAATGGGTATATCTTTCCTTTTCTCCTTTGCCTTTAACTTCTCTCCTTTTCTCAGCTATTTGTAAGGTCTCCTCAGACAACCATTTTGCCTTTTTGCATTTCTTTCTCTTGGGGATGGTCTTGATCACCACCTCCTGTACATTGTCACAAACCTCCATCCATAGTTCTTCAGGCACTCTATCAGATCTAATCCCATGAATCCACTGTATAATCATAAGGGATTTGATTTAGCTCATACATGAATGGTCTAGTGGTTTTCCCTACTTTCTTCAAAGGAATGTAGAAATAGTATCATCCTAACAGAAGCAGAAGATATTAAGAAGTAGTGGCAAGAATACACAGAAAAACTACACAAAAAAAATCTTCATAAAAAAACAAACAAAAACAAAAAAGATCTTCATAACCCAGATAACCACAACAGTGTGATCACTTACCCAGAGCCAGAAATCCTGGAATGTGAAGTCAAGTGGGCCTTTAGGGAAGCATCACTACGAACAAAGCTAGTAGAGATGATGGAATTCCAGTTGAGCTACTTCAAATCCTAAAAGATGTTGCTGTGAAAGTGCTGCACTCAATATGCCAGCAAATCTGGGAAACTCAGCAGTGGCCACAGGACTGGAAAAGGTCATTTTTCAGTCTAATCCCAAAGAAGGGCAATACCAAAGAATGCACAAACTACCACACAATTGCACTCACCTCAGACGCTAGCAAAGTAATGTTCAAAATTCTCTAAGCCAGGCTTCAACAGTACATGAACTGTGAACTTCCAGATGTTCAAACTGGATTTAGAAAAGGTAGAGGAACCAGAGATCAAATTGTCAACATCCACTGGATCATCAAAAAGCAAGAGAGTTCCAGAAAAACATCTACTTCTGCCTTATTGATTATGCCAAAGCTTTTGATTGTGTGGATCACAATAAACTGTGGAAAATTCCTAAAGAGATGGGAATACCAGACCACCTTACCTGCCTCCTGAGAAATCTGTATGCTGGTCAAGAAGCAACAGTTAGAACCAGACATGGAACAACGGATTGGTTCCAAATTGGTAAAGAAGTGCATCAAGGCTGTATATCGTCACCCTGCTTATTTAACTTATATGCAAGAGTACATCATGGGAAATGTCAGGCTGGATGAAGCACAAGCTGGAATCAAGGTTGCCAGGAGAAATATAAATAACCTCAGATATACAGATGACACCACCCTTATGGCAGAAAGTGAAGAGGAACTAAAGAACCTCTTGATGAAAGTGAAAGAGGAGAGTGAAAAAGCTGGCTTAAAGCTCAACATTTAGAAAACTAAGATCATGGCATCTGGTCTCATCACTTCATGGCAAATAGATGGGGAGACAACAGAAACAGTGACAGACTTTATTTTTGGGGGCTTCAAAATCACTGCAGATGGTGACTGCAGCCATTAAATTAAAAGATGCTTGCTCCTTGGAAGAAAAGCTATGACCAACCTAGACAGCATATTAAAACGCAGAGACATTACTTTGCCAACAAAGGTTTGTCTGGTCAAAGCTATGGTTTTTCCAGTAGTCATGTATGGATGTGAGAGTTGGACTATAAAGAAAGCTGAGCACCAAAGAACTGATGGTTTTGAACTGTGGTGTTGGAGAAGACTCTTGAGAGTCCCTTGGACAGCAAGGAGATAAAACCAGTCCATCCTAAAGGAAATCAGTCCTGAATATTCATTGGAAGGACTGATGCTGAAACTGAAACTCCAATACTTTGGCCACCTGATGCAAAGAAGTGACTCATTGAAAAGACCCTGATGTTGGGAAAGATTGAAGACAGCAGGAGGAAGGGATGACAGAGGGTGAGATTGTTGGATGGCATCACCAACTCAATGGACATGAATCTGAGCGAGCTCAGGGAGTTGTTGATGGACAGGGAAGCCTGGTGTGCTGCAGTCCATGGGGTCACAAGGAGTCAGACACGACTGAGTGACTGAACTGAACTGAGGACGTGAACCTACATGGCTAGGACTTGAACTCAGTGCAAACCTACAGTAATGAAGCTCAGGTTCTTGATGTCTCATTGTAGAAAGAATTCAGTGATAGATAAAGTGATAGGCTAAGAAGTGGATTTATTCAGAGAGAAACACACTCCACAGACAGAGTGTGGGCCAACACAGAGGGCGAGTGCAGTGGCCTCCAAATGTGGGGTGGTTAGTTTTTATAGGCTGGGTAACTTCATAAGCTAATGAGTGGGAGATTATTCCAGCTGTTTTGGGGAAGGGGTGGAGATTTCCTGGAATTGGGCCCCCCGCCCACCTTTCGGTCTTTGATGGTGCCTTGGAACTGTCTTGTCTGCCATCTTGGACCCATTTAATTGGTCTATGTTGTGTCCTTGGGCTATGTCATTCTTTCAAAATTGTGTCCTGCCCCCTTCTCTCCTGTTTCACACCTAGCCTATATTCTTTGCTGACGTTTCTCATAATAGCCCTATTCCAGGAATAGGCCTTTTATCTAAATTCTTTTAGGCAGTTAAGGGGGAGGTAACAAGAAGATCTTCTGTTTCTTAAAAATAATCAGCCTAAATTAATCCTCATGTGAAAGAGGTATATTTTGGAGTAAAAAATTTTGCTCCCCTACAGCAATCTCATCTCCTCTGGATGTGTCTGTCTGGTTCATGGCTGTATCTGCTGTGCCATCATCAGTGCCCAGTACAAAGGAAGAACTTAGATGAAGGAGGTGGCATGTGAGTGGGGAGAACAGGTGCAGAGCACACATGATTAACTCTTAAGGGCTATTTCACCCTCCCCTATTCATGAGTCATCTTAGAGGAAATGTGTCCAGAATTTTGGATATAAACACCCCTGATTCCTGCTCTTCTGGCTCTTTCTTCCACTAGACTTTATGTTTCCTATTTCCAGTCTTTCTTCTGTAGAGAACAATATAGCTCAATTAGATTACTGTTTATTAAATACAGTCTTTTCTGAATCTAGCAGTTTGTGTCTGATCAGGTCATTCTTCTACTCAAAACCCACAATGGCTTCCCAGCTCACTCAGAGTCAAAGCCACAAGTCTTATAAGGGCAGGGATAATCTGCCCTTGTCTTTCTTCTCTGACCTCATGTCCTACTGCTCCTCCCAATTTATCCTCCTCCAACCATTTGGGCCACCTTGCTATTCCCGAACTCACTGTGTTTGCTTTTCACTTAGAGGCTGTTGACTTCTGCTGGAAGGCTGTGCTGTCAGACATGTGGAAATAGTTAAGACCACTGAAATGAGAACAAGCAAAAGCTATTTACTCAGAGCTTGCAAGGAGTCAGCCACCATTATTTGCACTTGGCAGCAACTCAAAGGCATTGCTACAGGGGTTGTTGTTTAGCTCCCCATTGCAGCTACGCTTGACTTCCTGAGTTGCTTGCTACAGATGGAAGCCAAATCCCAATTTTTGCAGCAACCAGTCCAGAAAACAAAGAATTCTGCAGTAATTGCCTCGGAATTCTGAGGACCTGGTCAGCTGCTGTATATTTTTTATCCCCACTTCCAACTCAGGATCAATCAGTTCAGTTCAGTTCAGTTGCTCAGTCGTGTCCAACTCTTTGTGACCCCATGGACTGAAGCATGCCAGACCTCCCTGTCCATCACCAACTCCCAGAGTTTACTCAAACTCAAGTCCACTGATTCAGTGATGCCATCCAGCCATCTCATCCTCTGTCGTCCCCTTCTCCTCCCGCCCCCAATCCCTCCCAGCATCAGGGTCTTTCCAATGAGTCAACTCGTCGCATGAGGTGGCCAAAGTACTGGAGTTTCAGCTTTACCATCATTCCTTCCAAAGAAATCCCAGGGCTGATCTCCTTCAGAATGGACTGGTTGGATCTCCTAGCTGTCCAAGGGACTCTCAAGAATCTTCTCCAACACCACAGTTCAAAACCATCAATTCTTCAGCGTTTAGCTTTCTCTGTAGTCCAACTCTCACAATCCATACACATGACCACTAGAAAAACCATAGCTTTGACTAGACAGACCTTTGTTGGCAAAGTAATGTCTGGTTGGTCATAGCTTTTCTTCCAAGGAGCAAGCATCTTTCAATTTCATGCAGTCACCATCTGCAGTGATTTTGGAGCCCTCCAAAATAAAAGTCTGTCACTGTTTCCATTGTTTCCCCATCTATTTGCCATGAAGTGATGAGACCAGATGCCATGATCTTAGTTTTCTGAATGTTGAGTTTTAAGCCAACTTTTTCACTCTCCAATCAAAGAAAGCTAAACACGCTCCCCAAGCCAGTTGAAGAGGATGCTCTACTTCTGGCTAGCCCACCTCCAGCTATCCCACGGCTGCTCCCTCCTATCACAGCACACCATACCTTCTCTTTTTCACTATGAAGCTTGCCTATTCCTCTGCCTGCCTGTGAGTCTTGCCCAGATGCAAGTGGTGGTAGCAAGTTCTAAATTAGTAGCTGGTTCTGTTTGTTCTTATTTGGGCGTTCTTCATTTGTTTCTACACACAGTGTGCATTTTCTGTGTGGAGAAGGCTGAGTGACTTCACCTACCAAGGGACTGTGTGTTTGGTGATGTGTGACTTCTTGTTTACCTCTTGTGGGAGGCATCTAACTGCCTCCAAATTTTGACCCATAGTTATTATTGTTCTTATTAGTGATGAGGAAACAAGTTCAGAGAAGTAAAATCACTGTTACCTGGCTGGTGGGTGAGGGTCAGAGGCCAGGTCTTGATTTAACCCAAGCACTGGCTCTTAATTTCTGTCCTATAACTAACTGGCTCATTCTTCTGAGCCTACATTTCCTTTTTATAAAACAAGAATAATATTAAGTTGAAGAATTTTTATACTTTGAAAAAAGTTGCATATGGAATCCCCTGATGGTCCAGTAGTTAGGATTTCATGATCTCACTGCTGAGGGCCTGGGGTTCAATTCTTGGTGGGGTAACTAAGATTCCACAAACAGTGCATGATACAGCCAAAAAAGAAAAAAAAGGTTGAATATTAACAATTTTATATAGTTCAATCTAATATAAGGTTGTTGTGAGGATGAAATAAAATAGAAAATGATGTTAAACTGAAGGCAATACAACATCTCTATTAATAACCAAGCCAATTGTGATCAGTCGTGTCTGACCCTTTGCAACACTTTGGACTGTAACCTGTCAGACTCCTCTGTCTATGAGATTTTTCAGGCAAGAATACTGGAGTGGATTGCCATTTCCTCCTCCAGGGGACCTTCCTGACTTAAGGATAGAACCTGTGTCTCCTGCATCTTCTGCATTGCAGGCAGATTCTTTACCCACTGAGTCATTGGGGAAGCCCCTATTAATAAAACAGGACTCCAGAAACTCTTTCTAGAATTTAAATTCCTACTCTACCCTTTTCTGGCTATTTGGTCTTGGGCCATCTAATCCATCTGTCCCTAAGTTTCTTCAGCCATAAAATGGAGACATAATACAAGTTCACAATCCCTACTACGCTAAAGCGTTTGACTGTGGGGGTCACAACAAACTGTGGAAAATTCTTAAAGAGATAGGAATACAAGATCACTTTTCCTGTCTCCTGAGAAAACCGTATGTAGGACAAGAAGCAACAGTTCGAAACTTACATTGAACAACTGATTGCTTCAAAATTGGGAAAGGAGTATATGTCAAGGCTATATACTGTCAACCTGCTTATTTAACTTATATGCAGAGTATATCATGCAAAATGTTGGGCTGGATGACTCATAAGCCAGCATCAAGATTGATAGGAGAAATATAAATGACCTCAGATATGCAGATGACACCACTTTAATGGCAGAAAGCAAAGAAGACTCTTGATGAGAGTGAAAGAGAGCGAAAAAGCTGGCTTAAAACTCAACACTGAAAAAACTAAGATCAGGGCACCGAGTCCCATCACTTCATGGCAAACAGATGGGGAAACAATGGAAACAGTGAGAGACTTTATTTTCTTGGGCTCCAAAATCACTGCAGATGGTGACTGCAGCCATGAAATTAAAAGACGCTTGCTCCTTGGAAGAAAAGCTATGACCAACTTAGCATATTAAAAAGCAGAGACATCCCTTTGCTGACAAAGGTCCATATAGTGAAAAACTATGTTTTTCTACAGTAGTCATATATAGATGAGAGTTGGACCATAAAGAAGGCTGAGCACTGAAGAATTGATGCTTTTGAACTGTGGTCCTGGAGAAGACTCTTGAGAGTCCCTTGGACTTCAAGGAGATCAAACTTGTCAATCCTGAAGGAAATTAAGCTTTAATATTGATTGGAAGGATGGATCCTGAAGCTCCAATACTTTGGCCACCTGATGTGAAGAGCTGACTCACTGGAAAAGACTGATGCTGGGAAAGATTGAAGGGAGGAAGAGAAGGGATGAGGATGAGGTGGTGGTGCTGTATCACCAACTCAATAGACATGAGTTTAAGCAAACTCCCGGAGACAGTGAAGTGCGGCATGTAGCAGTTCATGGGGTTGGAAAGTCACACATGACTTAGGGAGTAAACAACAATTCCCAACTTGCGATTCTAAAATCCAAAAAGTTCTGAAAAATGTTTTGTGGCAAACTCATTTGGTAGCAGATTTTGACCTGAGCTAAACTGAGGCTATTTTTAGT
The DNA here is from genome assembly GCF_003369695.1 of Bos indicus x Bos taurus. Lineage (NCBI taxonomy): Eukaryota > Metazoa > Chordata > Mammalia > Artiodactyla > Bovidae > Bos > Bos indicus x Bos taurus. Next base: position 29,842,586 of record NC_040086.1, read on the forward strand.
CTGTATTTATCCCACTTAGTGTGAATATGCATATGTTCTCCTGAAGGAATATGTATATATTAATATTTACTTATTTTGGCTGCACCAGATCTTAGCTGTGACATGTGGGATCTTTTAGGTGCAGAGCATGAACTCTTAGGTGCAGCAGGTGGGATCTAGTTCCCTAACCGGGGATTGAACCCATTCCCCTGCCTTACAAGCGCAGAGTCTTAGCCCCTGGATCACCAGGGAAGTCCTTCAGCTGAAGGAATATTGTATTTGACTTCAGGGTATTGCCTCAAGATTCTCTGAGGGTGTCCTGTATTATCCTTATGGAGGGATAAGGATTATTCCAAATACTACTTCTGAAACAAAACTGACTTTATTATATGCCTAGAAAGGAGTACTGCAGGGCAGAACAGATTCCTGAACAAAGCAACGAGGGGATCTTCATGTGTTTGTACCAAAGCACAGCTGTTGCTGGTTGGGGCTGGTTTCTGGGATTCTGGATTCCATAGTTACTTATTCAGGGCCTGGGATTAGGGCCAAAGACCTGTCAGTCTTCCAATTTCTTTCTTTAATTTGGAGAATAGGAATTTACTCACACCTTGTGACTTTTCTAAAATAGGAAAAATCCTGCATTTTCAGACACCTGGCCCAAGAGTTCAGATAAGGAACACTGGACCAGAAGTATTTAACTCACAGGTTACAGAGAGGATTTAATTAATCTATATAAAATGATTGGATTTGATTGCTGCCCGTCAGAGGAAAGCTGTGTATGTGGTAATACACCATAAACTCTTACAGGACCTGCCACTTAGCATTCAATTGTAAAATTCAAGTACCTACTATATACAATGCTTTGCGAATAGAAAGTGAACAGAAGACTTGATCTGCTGATTTAAGTCTGGAAGTCTGGATCTTTTTTTTTTTTCCCCCCGGTTCTTTGGGTATGGAATCTAACCGCAGGATTTTCACGCAGGCGCTGGCAGGCGTTTCTCCGCAGGGGGTCTCTTTCCGTGACCGTTGGGCTTACCCTCCTTGTACTGTCTAGGCGGTGCACGCACTCTGCACACACCGGCCCCTACGTGATCGCAGCTCCGGTGACTCTAGATTCCCTTTCAAAGACGAACGTCTTTCCGAGGTGAGGAGCCCCGCAGCCGCGCCAGGTTCTATGTGGGTCGAGGTTTCCAGTCCTATCCAGCCCCGAGCCGTACCCGCCTAGTCGCGAGCTGCTGGCAGCACCACGGGCTACTGCCCCGCGCAGCGGCGGAGTGACCCCGCCCCTCCCCACGTCTCTTGGCGCCCGAGGGGGCGGGGTCGGACGCGCGCCGCCAGTGGCGCCGCCAGTGACGCCGCCCGCGCAGGCCCAGGCGCCTGCCGATTGGCCGCTGGGGCCAGAGTTCCTCCCGCGGAGCGCACCTCCCCCCAGATTTCCCGCCAGTAGGCCCCGCGCGGTAGCTGCCTTGCCTCTAGTGGCTCTGTCCGACAGAGCGGTTGAGCCTCGGCCTCTGTGGCTATGTCGCGACAGAGCACGCTGTTTAGCTTCTTCCCTAAGTCTCCAGCCGTGAATAATGCCAACAAAGCCCCCGTCAGAGCCTCAAGTGGAAGCAGCGCCGCCGCCGCTGCCACCGGGGCCTCCCCTTCCCCAGGCGGGGATGCGGCCTGGAACGAGGCCGGGCCTGAGCCCCTAGCGGGTACCACGTCGCGGGCCGAGGCCAGGAACCTCAACGGAGGGCTGCGGAAGTCGGCATCCCCTGCGGTCCCCGCCAGGTAGCGGCGTAGGGGGGGTGCAGGGAGGTGGCCTCGCTGGGTTAGGGTTGCGCGTCCAAGCCCTGGGCTCGGAGGAGGTGGGGCTGCAGGGAGAATTGGGGGTGTAGCTTGTAAACAGGGTGTGAGGAAATCGGCCGTGCAAGGAGAGGGGGTTGGCAGGGAGGGGAGGACGCACTTAGTTCAGAGGTGGAGGAGGAGAAGTCCGCCAGGTGCGGGAGGAGGAGTGGAAGGTGCTTGGAGTAGGAAGGAGAAAGGGGAGAAGGGAGTACTGGGGGGTGGGGCGGGAAAAGAAAAGAGCTGGCCTGCGCTGCGCGCGGTGCGCCCTCTGGGCGAGGGAGGGGTGGCGCCTGCCCCGGGCGGGGGAGGGGTGGCAGGAAGGAGGAATGCCCGCGGCAGGGATGGACGCCGGGAACCAGCAGGTTGTCGGGTCGCGGCGTGCTTCGAGTGGGATATCCGGAGGATGTTCCCCCATCAGAGCCGGGATGGTCCATTTCGAGCCCGCTAGTTGCTCGAGGAACACCCTCGGTGTTTGGATTAGAGCCTCGGATGCGAAGCCTCTGGCGGGGTGGCTGTGTAGGCTCTTGGGGTGGGTGAGTGTTACTTTCTGTAGGAATCTTGGGGCCTCCCTGGCGGCTCAGACGGTGAAGAATCTGCCGGCAATGCGGGAGACCCCGGGTCGATCCTTGAATCGGGAAGATCCCCTGGAGAAGCGAATGGATACCCACTCCATTATTCTTGCCTGGAGAATTCCATGGACAGAGGAGCCTGGTGGGCTACAGTCCTTGGAGTTGCAAAAAGTCTAGACTCTACTGACCGACTAACACTGGGGAGTGGACAGCAAGTTTAGAGCGCGGGGGTGTGTCAGCTGGTAAACCAAGGGGCCTGATTGGTCCGAGTTAGGATTGCAGGGGCGGGGAGCAGAAAGTGCAGGGACCAAGCTGGGTCAACGTGTAGATAGATTGCATATGCATCAAAACAGATGGAAAGCTGAATGTTAATTTTGACACCTGGAAGTATTATGCGAGTTGAAAATAATATTAGTTTAAGAAATAGTGCATCTTTTTTTTTTTTTTTGCCTCACCAGGAAAGCGCTCGGGATCTAAGTTCGGGGACTAGGGATTGAACTTGGGCCATGGCAGTGACAGCGCGGAATCCTAACCACTAGACCGAAAGCACTCCCCTTAATAGTGCATCTTTTGTTGGGGATTTCAGGGGAGGATGTGGGACTGTAATTTTTTCCTGAATTGAGAGCCCCCAAAGGCCTTGATAGGGCTCTGGGAGAGGGATACGAACGTGATAAAGGGGAAGCTTGCCCGGCGGTGGCTTCCTCTCCTAGGCAGTTTGGTGGTGTTTCACGGTTTGGCTGGCCTTTGTTGAAGTAGCGGGCGACATTTTGAAAAGCTCGCACTTACTGTATCCCATGTATTGCATTAGGCATAAAGTGTAATGGCAGCCGTCTGAAAGGGTGAAATAGTGGTACAAAAAAAAAAAAAAAAAGCACACATTCAAGATCAGAGAGCTGAGTAGTTGATTTCGAATGCCTTGCGTTTTAGGCGTCCCACAGATTTTTCAAAGTGCGGCTGTAATTACAGTGTTACCTTCCTCCAAGCGATCCTCTCAGGAAGTTTATGTAGTTGCCCGACAAGTGGCAGGATTTGCCACCCCAGAATGTGTCTTTGGCATAGAGGTTATTTTGAGCTGAGTATTTTTTGAGAAGGGGAAGATATGGGAGAAGCTTTGAGAACAGTAGAAGTTATTCTTCTGTAAGGGAAATTTACATTTAAAAGGGAAATCTCCATTTGTAAGGATGCCTGCCTCTCTGTACGAAGAAGAAAAGGGAGATTCCATAGGCACTGAACTGAAATCTTAATAACAAACATAGCCTTGTTTTTTATTCTTTTCTTGGTAACCTCCCTGGTCTCCCTCCCCGGCCCCCTATCTTTCCTTTGTCTATAGCTGAAGACAGAGGTTTAAGGTGGTAACGTGGGCCATCTCCAGGAGTGTTACTCAGGTTCTCTTTCTCAGCCAAGAACTCAGATGGGTAGACGGAAAAATACTTTCCCTGGGGGTGGGATGAATTGCGAGATTGGGATTGATGTGTATGTACACTATTGATACTATGCATAAAATACATAACTAATGAGAACCTCCTGTATAACTCAGGGAACTCTACTCAGTGCTCTGTGGTGACCTAAATGGGAAGGAAATCTAAAAAAGGGTTGTATGTATAAGTATAGCTGATTGACTTAGCTGTACACCACAAACTAACACAACATTGTAAATCAATTATACTCCAGTGAAAATTAAATATTTTTCCGAAATAATTTTTTTCCTTCCCTACATGGGCATCCTCTGTAATGGATGCATGGTAAGAGATGGACAAAGCGTTAACGTTCATCTAAACTTGAATTGATTCTTCCTGCATCCATTCTAAATGAATGGAATTATTTGTTGTATGGTTGTGCTTTATATTTTGAATAGCATATGCAGGTTTTTTTTTTTTTTAGGTCTGAATTTTGGAAACTCATAAAAGACTTATAAAAGAATAATATTGTTTACACTTGACCACCTACTAGGTCTATAGGACTGCTTTCAGGGTATTCAGGAAAAATTGGCATTTGATTCTAGGTTTCTAAAGAGCTCTCCATTCATTAGATAGATTTGGCCTTCACTTAATAAATGTTAACATAACCTCCTCTGGCAGGCACAGTATTGGGTGTTGTGGAACCCCTATACAAGAGTGAATAGGACAAGCAAAAAGGCAGTTTTAGAGCAGGAGCAGAGCCGGTGAGCTCTGTTCACTTTGAGGGGAGGATGGGGTATGTATGGGTCTGGGTAGGCTTTCAGCTCTAAGGCTGAGACCAGAGGATAGGTAAGTAGAGGTTAGCTCAGCTGCTGTAGAGGTGAGGGGGTTTTAGGAAGCTGGTGCAGGAAGAGGAGGGTCCTGCCAATTGAGAATGAAGACAGGAGGCTGGAGCCTTAGGTATGAGGAGATCCAGTCTCTGCTATGGGCTACAAAAACGTTTGGACTTTTCCTAGGGGTCAGTTGGAAGAAGTTGAGCATCTTTCAGTGGTTATTTGTCATTCAGTTTCCTCTTGTGCACCAGTGTTAACGTGTTTTGTCTTTTTTTCTTTCCTTCCCCTAGTGTCTTTGTCAGGTGTGATGCAAAAGTCTTTTTTTCACCTGGGTTGAGAAAGAGGAAGCAGTTGAGGTGACATCAGTTTGAGTAAATGGCTGCAGGATGTATGTCTATGCACTCTGGGCCTGCTTCTCAGTACTTCATTTCTTCTGTAGCCTTTAAAAAAAAAATTTAAGTTGTTATTGAATTTGTTGCAATATTGCTTCTGTTTTGTTTTGGTATTTTGGCCAGGAGGCCTGTGGGATCTTAGCTCCCAGACCAGGGATGGAAACCACACCCCCTGCATCAGAAGGTGAAATTTCAACCACTGGACCACTAGGGAAGTCCCCTCTAGCTTATTAAGACAATTGAAAGAGCTGTGAGGAAGGCTTCTGACTACCTAAATCTGGATTTTTTTTTTAATCTGGATTTTTAAAGCAAATCTTAGCTGGTTTATTTTTTGCAATCTCATTTCAATAATTATCTGTTGATTATGAGAAATGAGGACAGTAAAAAATTTTAAATGTGTGCCTTGTATTCATTTATAGGAGTGGTGTGTCAGACCGTGACAAGGTTTTTTTTTTTTCCCCTAAGAGCCTTTAGTTAAAGGTAACAATCTGCCCTAGTTGTAGATGCCTTTCCTTCTACTTTTCATACAGTTAAATCTATTTATAGTAATATATTCTAAATAATATCACACTTAATGTAATGATATTAGTTTTTGTAAGAAAAGAATTCAGGCTTTTAAAAAAGTATCATGGTGGACTTGGTTTCACAGACTTAATTTTATTTAATCGATATAACTAAAAAGGTGCTGAACTTGTTACACTAATTTGGCCAGCAGGAGCCTCTTTTAAGCTGGCGTTTATAACTTATAACATTATCTCAGAACTTTCATTCTGATGACGATTATCAGTTGTCCCTGCTCCTTGAGCTGCTTTCCAAAGAGCCCTGGTTTTAGTTTTTTTATAGGCTTCTTTTCTAATAATATTTAGGAAATAGTTTTAGAGGCCAGTTTGGATGATAATTTATATGGTTGTCCTAGACCTCACGCATAAGTGATAGATGGCCATAGTTATCCAAGCCGAAGGAAGGAAAGCCAGGTGAAGGGCAGAGAGGTGCAGGTAGATGGGTAGGTGGGTAGGTGTGATGGGAGCCCTTGGTAATAATTTCTCTGGTTACTTCTGTTTTCTCATTAGCTATTTGAGGGTAGGGGAATTCTACTCTAATATTCTACGTTGAGAAGTAGATACAAACACTGATAGTTGGCTTGAGAGTATGTTCACCTTTGTGAAACTTGTGTTTATATACACACATTTTTTTTACACATAGCCAGTCTAAGTTTATTGTTTATAGGAGCAAATTCTAGCATTGCTTTTGTATCTACTGATTCTGTTTTAAAAAGTAGACAGAAATGTTGCTTATAAATTTGGGGCACAAGTAATAATCGACACCAAGGTAATGGGCTGAAGAGGGAGCAAAAATAATGGCATTTTTTAAAGCAAAAGTGTAAGATTGTTCATATATATTTAGCTTTATTAAGTCATTTCTTATTTTTAGTGGTGTGAAGTTGTGTTTTAGTTGTATGTTTTACACTTGTTTTTCTGAGCTGTCACCTTTCCTCTTACCTTTTTAAAGCTGTCTTTAAAAATCCCAAGAATATCAAACATTTGAGATACATTTTCATTTTAAAAACAAGGGAATCCCCAGGTGGTCCAGTGGTCAGGACTCCACACTCTCACTGCCAAGGGCCCAGTTTGGTCCTTTCTCGGGTGACTAAAATCCCACAAAGGTGTGTGGCACAGCCAGAAAACAAAAACCGCTTGTAAAATCATAGTCGAATCATATTTATAAAGTAGGCTGCCAGAGTCCAGCTCCAGCAGCCAGGGAATCAGCCTGAAGGAGTGTCTGCGAGTATTGATGGAGCCTCTCATTCATATTTCTTGGTCTGCATATTTATTTCAAGCTTAAGATTCTCTTTTATACTTTTATAAAAGCATTAGGTCAGAGGTTTGACATTTTCAGTTCCCACTGACCCAGATTTGTTGTCTCCATAAATCATTGTTGCCCCTCAGAAGGAGTTCCTGCCTCATAGATTCTCTTATCTACTTCTCATGTGTCCTTGTGAATACACTGTAACTCATGCTAATGTCTGGGCTGCATACCACATTCCTCAGTTTATTTCTTATCTTTCTAAATCCTGTTTGCCCCTAGTATCCTGAGCTCACTTTCTCTAAAAAGGCTTCTAACCACTAATATCTCCAAAATGCCTTATTTCTATCAGCTGTAGTAAAATATGCTAACATTACAACATTCCTTAAATCTTTAGCTTCTAACTATCTTAATTATTCCTAAGCCCTAAATTCAGTAAATTCCTTTGCCATAAACATTTCCCTCACAAATAGGTTTCAGATAGCAGTTCCTCCCATGGCCTCAAGCTGCAGCCTATGTGCTCATCCTGGAACCTTGAATGTCAATGATTAACTTTATGAATTATTCTCTGAGCACAGCTGCAGAAGGCTTTGTGCCTTCTTATGCTCCTCTCAAGAACAGTAAGCACCTTAATGTTCTTTTCAGTCAACTCAGCCGAGGAGAGGAAAAAACAAGTCAGAATCACAAGGCCTAACTCCTTCATCCCGGGTCCGTGCTTTCGGGACAAGGAGAAGGAGTTGGGGCCGTGCCTCCATTTTGTCAGTAATGCCTAACACAGCTCCCGACAGTAGGCTAATTTATAGGCTAATTCCTGTATTTATTTTGGGATTTCACATTGGGCTCCAAGAAGAACCATTCTACATTGTAAAGTGACTTTTTGGCCTAGATATTTTCAAATTGGATTTGCATTGCATGGGGTTTGATGATCCTTGTTAATATTTAACACAGCCCTAGTTATCTGAAAAGAGAAAGGTATTAAGATTGTCAGGAAACGGAGCCAAATGTTAAAATACAGTGAAGTCTGAATACGACTGTTAAATAAAGTTTCAAGTAGAGCCATCTCTGGCTTTGTATCCATCTCTGATTTTATAAAGTCCTCTGGCTCTTTAAGGATCAATGTATGAAAAATAGATATTCAAATTATAGTACATTCCACTGTGATCCCATGCTTAAGTTATAGTTAGATACTTTAAAATAGGTATTAGTATTGGTAAAAGTCTGAATATTTGCATGGATTAAAATTTATGTTCCTTTTATTTTGATATTTTGTGGAGACTGCACAACTACTAGAGATCAGAATTTTAAATTAACTTTAAAGAATTCATTTGCACATAGAAAGTCAGTAGATTAAAAAGAATTTTTTTCTGAAAAGCCTTTTAACATTGGGGAAACTATCCATTTTTTTTTAACTGTATTTTTAGTCTTAGCATTTAGAGTGTACTTCTGCTTTCTTTTTTTGGTTGCTCCAGGTAGTGAAGGCTTTGTGTCCTAACCACTGGACCACCAGGGAATGCATTCCGCCCGTGCCTCCCCCACCCGGCCCAATTCTTAACAGCAGAGTTAAGTTATACATAAGATTCTGAAAGTATAAGTTTATGTTTAGGGTGAGGTGATGTTAAAAAAACAATTTTGTTTTTAAACAATTCAGTTTATGATGGCATTTTAGCTTTACAGATCTGATGATTGTAATTAGCTTTTTATGTGTTTCTTCCTCTAGTGAGGATGCACATTTATTTGCTTTTCAAATACATTTAAAGACATTAAAATTTAAAAATTCTTTGTTTATTTACTTCTGGCTGTGCTACCATTGCTGTGAAGGCTTTGCTTTAGTTGTGGCAAGCACGGGCCCCTCCGGTTGCACTGTGTGCCGGCTTCTCATTGCTGTGGCTTCTCCTGTGCAGAGCATGGGCTCAGGGCACTCGGGTTTCAGCAGTTGCAGCTCCCAGGCAGGTTCTAGTGTACAGGCTCAGCAGTTGTGCACGGGTTTGGTTGCTCCACCCCATGTGGGATCTTCCCAGATCAGGGCTTGAACCCATGTCCGCTGCATTGGTAGGTGAATTCTTTACCACTGAGCCACCAGAGAAGCCCTAAAGACATTACATTTTCAAGTTGGTTGCTTGGAAAGGAATCTATGTCAATTTGAAACCTTTGAACATCGTTTTACAATTTGTTGTACAGTTTGTTCGCTTTTATACAAATGACAGTTTTAAGGTAACAGTCTTAGAAAGCTCAGATTTCCTTTGGGATAAAAACTATATTAACTTAGTACTGTTAAAGGTATAGAACTCAAAGTTTTTTCTCCCATGTCTTGGGTCTCAGCTGGAAACTTGAGTTACTCTTAATTGAGGACAGACAGGAACTTTCAGGAGGCAAGTGTGGCCATCTCATATTTTTTGCTTAAGAATTTTGATCTACATATTTAGTTTCTAAGACATCTGAGATACTTGCAAGTGCTTTGTTGCTTCACAGAGATAAAACAGAATTGTTAGTTTTGGGGCATCCTGATCCCTTGAACTGCAAATGTACCACCAAGATGTTCATTCTTGTCAAAGTCCCTGATGTGCTAACTCTTTTCTAAAGAATGTGTAACTCTTATAGACATGTATGTAATGAAATAGCTACCTTTGAATTAGCCATACCTTAGTCCTTACCCTCACATGGGCAAGGAAAACAGTCTTCACTTTTAAAAGCACTAACACTTTGTATGAAAGTGAAAGAGGAGAGTGAAAAAGTTGGCTTAAAACTCAACATTCAGAAAACTAAGATCATGGCATCCGGTCCCATCACTTCATGGCAAATAGATGGGGAAACAATGGAAACAGTGACAGACTTTATTTTTTGGGGCTCCCAAATCACTGCAGATGGTGACTGTAGCCATGAAATTAGAAGATGCTTGCTCCTTGGAAGAAAAGCTACGACCAAGCTAGACAGCATATTAAAAAGCAGAGACATTACTTTGCCAACAAAGGTCCATCTAGTCAAAGCCATGATTTTTCCAGTAGTCATGTATGCATGTGAGAGTTGGATTATAAAGAAAGCTGAGTGCGGAAGAATTTATGCTTTTGAACTATGGTATTGGAGAAGATTCTTGAGAGTCCCTTGGACAGCTAGGAGATCCAACCAGTCCATCCTAAAGGAAATCAGTCCTGAATTGGAAGGACTGATGCTGGAGCTAAAACTCCAGTACCTTGGCCACCTGATGCGAAGAACTGACTCATTTGAAAAGACCCTGATGCTGGGAAAGATTGAAGGCAGGAGGAGAAGGTGACGACAGAGGATGAGATGGGTGGATGGCATCACTGACTCAATGGACATGAGTTTGAGCAAGCTCCGGGAGTTGGTGATGGACAAGGAGGCCTGCAGTGCTGCAGTCCATGGAGTTGCAAAGAGTTGGACATGACTGAGCAACTGAACACTTCGTGAACTTGACTCCATTCTGGCAACCTGACTCCATTTTGGCCAGCCTGAGCTCACCTAGGGGAGGAACTGCTTCAGACTAGCCAGTGATGAGTTCAGGCTTCTTGATGTACACATCAAATTTCATCTCTTAAGGGATGAAGGGCAGCCAGGCCGGACTGATGAGTATCCTTACTGGTTCCTGTCAGAAAAATCGACTTTGGCCAACACTTTGTAGTCTGATGTCTGAAGACTTTACAGCCAGACATATGCTTCCTATGAGGAGACGTGTTCATTGGCATAACATGTATTTGCTCTCTGGTCAGTCTTCTAGAAGTTACTGTCATAGAGTTCAGACTCCATTCTGATAGTGTATTTATATATGGACAAAGGTTATTTTCCTCTTTTAGCAACAGAAAAGGGTACAAATTTAGGGTACTCTCAGAACCTAACATACAAGGAAAGCTTGTGGTTTCCTGATCCCAGTGTGATAGACTTTGTGGTTAAGTGGTTGCCCGGCTAAGTTAAGGGAAAGCCTGCTTGACAGTTCCACACAGAGATAAGGATCTTTGTCTCCTGTTAACAAATGGATATGTTAGTAATGAGAGACCTGAATTGTGCAGACATAGCTCCCTGTTTGAAGATGACCCCTGTGGTGTTTGACAGCAATAATTATAAACTCATGCTGGTCACTACAGTTTTCTAAGTTGAAAGAAGAATGTACTTTAAAGGCCCTGGATGTAAGTACCAGCTGAAGCCATGCTCCTGTTCTGGTTTCTTTTCTGTCTAGCATAGGGATTTCCACATCCACATTTTTTGAAGAAAGAAATACTTCAGTTTTATGATTGAGCCTGAATAAGGTGGCCTTAACTGATTGTTCTAAAATATCTGAAATATTCTCTTTTGTAATGTACTTATTTTATATTTGTCATTATTCAGTGAAAACCTTTAAGCAGGCTTAGAAAATCATGGTTATATACTACTGGAGCAGGGTTTATAGTTGTTGCGGCCTCTCTATCACTGAGGGACTCTTGTATAATTCTCCTCCTCCTCTCCCTTTCTCAGGAAATCTTCAGGGCTAAGTCAGTTTTTGTGAAGATTAGATCTCCTGTTGATTCTGTAGGTTTATTTATACAACTAGTTGTGTACACAACTATTTTGGGCACAGTACATACTTACCTCTTAAGTTTTCCCACAAAACTAGATTTTTAGGGATGGGCTAGGGGTATTAGTCTGCTGGCTTTTGGGGTATTTGGAATACATTGGAGCAAAGTTTTAATGAAATAATTTTTAATGTAAGTATAGCAAATTTGCCTAGGCATTATGCTTGATATTTTATTAATACTTTGGGTCAGATCCTGTTCCTAATGTATACATGTGGTAGTACAGATGTAATAATTTGAATCACATGTACAATGAGTTTGTCTTTTTCCTGCTATTACCAGTCTGTCAGAATTCTGCCAGTTTTTAAACCTTGAATAATTGTGAGATAATTTCTAACTTTAATACCATTATATTTGTGTTGTCTTGTGATATTTGCTTATGATTTTTAAAAATGACTTGAAAATTTGATTTTAAAAAATCATTAGTTTTAGAATTTCTGTGCCTGAATATTAATGCCAGAAAATTTCAAAGGTGTCTTAAGATACCTTCCTTAGAACTGCTTGTTTGTCGTAATTGCCTTTAATGTAACTTAACAAAGTATTAACCAAATTATGTATTTTCTCTTGGCAGCAGTTCTTGTGACTTCTCACCAGGTGATTTGGTTTGGGCCAAGATGGAGGGTTACCCTTGGTGGCCTTGCCTGGTTTACAACCACCCTTTTGATGGAACATTCATCCGTGAGAAAGGAAAGTCTGCCCGAGTTCATGTACAGTTTTTTGATGACAGCCCAACACGGGGCTGGGTTAGCAGAAGGCTATTAAAGCCATATACAGGTAAGAGATTTACTTTGCAGGTTGGGTATGTTTGTAAGATAGAACCCACGCACATGTGAGTCTGAATGTTCGTGTCTCCTACACAGTGGATTTAAGCATATTTTACTCCAATAAATTTTAAGAGTGGGTGTGGTAAAAGCTTCTAGCATGGGAAAAGGATAAGATGTAGCTGATCTTTGGCCAGTTTGTAGCGTGGAGTTGAATTTTTATTTCTGTCCTTCTGAGCGACTTATAGCAATATCAAAATGGCAACCCACTCCAGTACTCTTGACTGGAAAATTCCATGGACAGAGCAGCCTTGTAGGCTACAGTCCATGAGGTCGCAAAGAGTCGGACACGACTGAGCGACTTCACTTCAAACCCTTAAAGGAAAAAGGACTTCATGATTGGATCTCCTGATGGATGACAATGCCAGATTCAGACATGAAAAAAAGTGTTCCTATCTTGCTGCTACTGCTGCTAAGTTGCTTCAGTCGTGTCCGACTCTGTGCTACCCCATAGACGGCAGCCCACCAGGCTCCCCCATCCCTGGGATTCTCCAGGCAAGAATACTGGAGTGGGTTGCCATTTCCTTCTCCAATTCATGAAAGTGAAAAGTGAAAGTCAAATCGCTCAGTCGTGTCCGACTCTTAGTGACCCCATGGACTGCAGCCTACCAGGCTCCTCCATCCATGGGATTTTCCAGGCAAGAGTACTGGAGTGGGGTGCCATTGCCTTCTCCGGTTCCTATCTTAAAAGGTTCCAAAAGAAAGACAGTGTAGCCAAGATACAGAACATATAGATCAGTGACATACTCTAGGACAGGTGGAGAAGCATGCGACCTTGGCTTCAAAATGCTCACCTTATGAGCACATCTGAGTTGAGTTTCACATCAGAACTAGACTTCCGGAACCTTGACTCACTCTTCCCAGGCCCAGCCGTATTTATCACAGACATCAGCAGTCCTGCGCGTATGGTTTCACCTAGGCTGGCTGCACCCTGTCAGTCTCCTGCAGTGCATGTGCAGGGTGACTGCAGGATGCATGTCATCCTGGGCATGCACAGGTTTTTTCCATTATCTTCAGACTCCTGGCTAGGACATTGCTGAATTCAGTATCTTGGAATCAGAACAGTGGTCAGTTTCCCAGAAGCCTGGGAATCATGCCCTTTTGGTCGTATCACTCCTCATCCTGCAGGGCAGATAGGCCTGTGTAGAAACCTGATGTGCAGGGCGAGAACAGAGTAAGAGAATTTACTTTAGTCTTCTCCATTAATTTGCTGTATAATCTTGGCCAAAGTAACTTCTGTTTGCTTATATGCAAGTTGGACCAGATGATAAATGAGGTCTTTTTCCAGGACTAATTTTGAGATGCTAAACCAAGCCTTGGCAAAAGATGACTAAAAAGAGATCAAAAGTTTATGTTGTAATTATTTTATAAAGATGTGCATATTGCTCTTTGCCCTTTAAATTTCCGAATTGTTGCAAAACGTTTATGTGAATAAATCCACAAAGAGGTGTGCATGAAAACAGTAGGCTTTTGGTCGGGGGGATGGTCTTAGGGTTGTAGTTTGCATTAGAGGTTTTGGGGAATGGTGGTGATTGATACTAGATCGGCAGGGTGAGCACAGCTGTAACAGGCACTTTGGGAAAGTTCACAGCCACTCTTAATGATTTTGACTGCTGCAGTTTGTAGTTTTGGTGCAGCTCTTTAGAGAAATAAGAAATTGCAGCTTTGTTTTAGACAGCTCATAAAAGTTGCTAATTCCATGGAACTTTAGGATGTCCCATCAGTTTTAGTATACTGAAAGGAGGGAGTAATGTAATGTTTGGATCTGTTAGACAAATTCAGGTTTGATTTGCAGCTGTTACATTCAGGTAGAAGAAAACAGACATTCCTAGTTAGGCCTCTTGGAAAAGAATTAAAACAATTCTGTACCATTATAATTGTCTATATCTAACCTTTTGCTCAGTGGATAGACATGTCATTTAATACTATAGCTCTTTGAAATGAAATGAATAAAGGAAAAGTTTTACTTTAAAACAGAGCAAGACATTTTTGATGCAACTGTTTTGAAAAAACTTTAAAGTCTGTCCTGGGTTATTATCCTCCCAAAATTTAGGGCTCCTTAGAGTAGAATTTTTTAAAAAATCTGTCTTATCTAACTACCTACCTTGGGAACTTATTGTTTTAATTATTGAATTTAATTATTGAATTATTGAATTAACTTATTGTTAATGTCATTGCTTCATTTAAGTTACAGTGTAGTTTTTGCCTTCCTTAAGCAATGTCTTTTAAAAAGGGTCTCAAATCTCCTTTACATCTTATGCCTCACCCGAAGAGGTATGGTTTTAGGGTCCACAGTCTGAGGTCTTTCTGGAAGAGAGAGTGGTCCTGGGTGAACCAACAATTAAGGTAACTTACAGGAGGTAAAATAGGTAATTCCAGTTTCACTGATAGTTTTACCCTGAAAATTCTTTCTGTGAAGGCTTTATTGATCTTATCTATATCAATCAAAAATAATGGGACATTAAAAATTATACCTGAAGGACTTCCCTGGCAGCCTAATGATTAAAACTGCACTTCCATTGCAGGGGTACAGGTTCCATCCCTGGTCGGGAAACTAAGATCCCGTGCGCCTTTGGCAAAACAAAACACCTTGATGGTTATCATTCTTGTTCGTTAGGGCAAGTGTTATACATTGAGCCAAATGTCCAGCGAACTGTTCTTATTTATAAATAAATACATGTTTGTTTTTTAGGTTCACATTCAAAGGAAGCCCAGAAAGGAGGTCATTTTTATAGTGCAAAGCCTGAAATACTCAGAGCAATGCAACGTGCAGATGAAGCCTTGAATAAAGACAAGATTAAGAGGCTTGAGTTGGCAGTATGTGATGAGCCCTCAGAGCCAGAGGAGGAAGAAGAGACGGAGGTGGGACACTGCTAACAGGCAGTTGTTACTATTGTTTGGAAAATGTTGAAAAGTAGGGAGGGACATGTTAGAGTGGTAATTTCCTATTTATTTCAGTTCAGTTGCTCAGTTATGTCCAACTCTTTGCAACCCCATGGACTGCAGCACGCCAGGCATCCCTGTCCATCACCGACTCCCGGAGCTTGTGTTTGGTACTCATACACACATTTTCTTACACCTCTGATCATATTCAATTACTTAGAGTCCTCAGCAGTCTAGCACCCTTTTTTACTTAAGTTCTCAAGTCTGCTGGAAACACACATGCTTATAGGAGGGAATACCCTTTTGGTAACCAGTATAGAGAGCTAGGGACAGTGGGACATGGTGATAAAATTGATTGTGGTGTCTGATAGTAACTTTCTGTATGAGGGTGTGGAAATTATCCAGTTTTATGTTCTAGTGCTTTTTTGTTGTATTTTAGATTGGTAAGAAAAAGTTGAAAGACAACCTTGGTTTCAAATATTAATTGTCACTTTCAGTGAATTAAATCTTAAATGAACAAATAATGGGTATACTTAAACATTATTTTCTAATTTAGTAAATTAATGAGATGTGCTTAAACAGAGTCGTCTATAAGCTGCTTGATTTTGTTTTATTCTATTCTATATGAGATAGGCATATAAAATACATATTTTAAGAGAAACTGGCACTTCAGTGGTGGTCCCAGAGCTGGGGGCCTGGGTTCGATCCTCATCAGGAACTAAGAGCCCACATACAACGAGTAAGGCCGATTAGTGCAACTAAGAACAAGCGCAGCCAAAACAAAAAGAGAGAAAGAAATGTTTTTAATCTTATTTTTGAGGTTGAGACCAGGGATCATAACATTAATCAGATGTTTAGATCTGGGTAGTAATGACAAATCATTTAACCGTGTAACTACTTTACATATGAGGGAGGTCTATGAGAACTGAACGTGGCTTGCTGAAAAAAAATAGAGCTGGTTTGTGGAGGAGCAAGGACTAGAACTAGAATGATTACTGTTTTTTTTTTTTTTTTTTTTTAATTGTAAGTAATTTATAGAATGGTAAACTTTATATGTTCAACTGTAAGAGGAGAGATGACCCTGGAAGAAAGACAAGTTTTTTCTACAGCTGTGACTGTTAATGAGGACATCACCTATGGGTATTGTCATGTATGGTCATCCTAAGGACTTAATTAGTATTGAATAGGAAAGAACTCTCATGACAGAATCACTTAATCCTGTATTGTGATATTTGTATTAATTTTAGGTGAAACTGAAATTGCTATCCATTGAGAAAGAAAATAGTTTATTTCTGAAGGTGGGTTCTTCTCTTGATATATGAAGCTGTAGCATATTGAGAGAGATTCCCTAGCAATATTGTCATTTTTCCAAATTTTACTCTTATATTTTAAAATATTCTGTGTCTCTCAGGTAGGTGCCACTTACACATCAGATAAGAGTGAAGAGGAAAATGACATTGAGAGTGAAGAGGAAGTGAGGCCAAAGGTGCAAGGATCCAGACGAAGTAGCCGACAAATAAAAAAACGAAGGGTCATATCAGACTCTGAGAGTGACGTTGGTGGCTCTGATGTGGAATTCAAGCCAGACACTAAGGAGGAAGCAAGCAGTGATGAAATAAGCAGTGGCGTGGGGGACAGTGATAGTGAAGGCCTGGACACCCCCGTCAAAGTTGCTCCAAAGCGGAAGAGAATGGTAACTGGGAATGGTTCCCTCAAGAGGAAGAGTTCAAGGAAGGAAATGCCTTCAGCCACCAAACGAGCAACTGGCATTTCATCAGAAACCAAGAATACTTTGAGTGCTTTCTCTGTCCCTCAAAATTCTGAACCCCAAGCCCACATTAGTGGGGGATGTGATGACAGTAATCGCCCCACTGTCTGGTATCATGAAACTTTAGAGTGGCTTAAGGAGGAAAAGAGAAGAGATGTGCACAGGAGGCGGCCTGATCACCCTGATTTTGATGCATCCACACTCTATGTGCCCGAGGATTTCCTTAATTCCTGTACTCCTGGGATGAGGAAGTGGTGGCAAATTAAGTCTCAGAACTTTGATCTGGTCATATTTTATAAAGTGGGGAAGTTTTATGAGATGTACCACATGGATGCTCTTATTGGGGTCAGTGAACTAGGGCTGGTATTCATGAAAGGCAACTGGGCCCATTCTGGTTTCCCTGAAATTGCATTTGGCCGATACTCAGATTCCCTGGTCCAGAAGGGCTATAAAGTAGCACGAGTAGAACAGACTGAGACCCCAGAAATGATGGAGGCACGATGCCGAAAAATGGCACACATATCTAAGTATGACAGAGTGGTGCGGAGGGAGATCTGTAGGATCATTACGAAGGGTACACAGACCTACAGTGTGCTGGAAGGTGACCCCTCGGAGAACTACAGTAAATACCTTCTTAGCCTCAAAGAGAAAGAAGAGGAGTCTTCTGGCCACACTCGCGTGTATGGAGTATGCTTTGTTGATACCTCTCTAGGGAGGTTCTTCATAGGTCAGTTTTCAGATGATCGCCATTGTTCCAGGTTTAGGACTTTAGTGGCACACTATCCTCCAGTACAAGTCTTATTTGAGAAGGGAAATCTCTCAATGGATACTAAGATGATTCTCAAGAGTTCATTATCCTCTTCTCTTCAGGAAGGTCTGATACCGGGCTCCCAGTTTTGGGATGCAGCCAAAACTTTGAGAACTCTCCTTGAAGAAGGATATTTTACAGACAAGTTAAATGAGGACGGTGGGGTGATGCTACCCCAGGTGCTTAAAGGTATGACCTCGGAGTCAGATTCTATTGGATTGACACCAGGAGAGAAGAGTGAATTAGCCCTCTCTGCTCTTGGTGGTTGTGTCTTCTACCTCAAAAAATGCCTTATTGATCAGGAGCTTTTATCAATGGCTAATTTTGAAGAATATGTTCCCTTGGATTCTGACATGGTCCATGCTACAAGACCTGGTGCTGTCTTTGCTAAAGCCAATCAACGAATGGTGCTAGATGCTGTGACATTAAACAACTTGGAGATTTTTCTGAATGGAACAAACGGTTCTACTGAAGGGACCTTGTTAGAGAAGATTGACACCTGCCATACTCCCTTTGGTAAACGGCTCTTAAAGCAGTGGCTCTGTGCCCCACTCTGTAACCCTCATGCGATCAATGATCGCCTGGATGCCATAGAAGACCTAATGGTTGTGCCTGACAAAATCTCTGAGGTTGTAGACCTTCTTAAGAAGCTTCCAGACCTTGAGAGACTCCTGAGTAAAATTCATAATGTTGGGTCTCCCCTCAAGAGCCAGAACCACCCAGATAGCAGGGCTATAATGTATGAAGAAACCACATACAGCAAAAAAAAGATTATTGATTTTCTTTCTGCTCTGGAAGGATTCAAAGTAATATGTAAAATTATAGGGATTATGGAAGAAGTCATTGATGACTTTAAGTCTAAAATCCTCAAGCAGGTCCTTACTCTGCAGACAAAAAGTCCTGAAGGGCGCTTTCCTGATTTGACTTCAGAACTGAACCGATGGGATACAGCCTTTGACCATGAAAAGGCTCGAAAGACTGGACTGATTACTCCCAAAGCAGGATTTGACTCTGATTATGACCAAGCTCTTGCTGACATAAGAGAAAATGAACAGAGCCTCCTGGAATACTTGGAGAAACAGCGCAGTCGAATTGGCTGTAGAACCATAGTTTACTGGGGAATTGGTAGGAATCGTTACCAGTTGGAAATTCCAGAGAATTTCATCACCCGTAATTTGCCAGAAGAATATGAGTTGAAATCCACCAAAAAGGGTTGTAAACGATACTGGACCAAAACAATTGAGAAGAAGTTGGGTAATCTGATAAACGCCGAAGAACGGAGAGACGCATCATTAAAGGACTGCATGAGGCGACTGTTCTATAACTTTGATAAAAATTACAAGGACTGGCAGGCTGCTGTGGAGTGCATCGCAGTGTTGGGTAAGGCTTTCAACAGGTTTGTTCCTAAAGCTTTAGTTAGTGATGCCCTGGGTGCCAGTTTTATATTGAAATTATAGCCCACTGGAAAGTCCCCATTGACTCATAACCCTAAACTCAAGTAATGGGTATATATTTTGATCAAATTTCAGTTGAATTTATAGTATTTGAGAAATGTTGCTTTTCAGCTGTTTTTGAAAGGTGCATAGGACATTATGTTCTAAGACCTGCTGCAGGTCTTAGTTGTGGCACTTGTGATTGCTGCAGCAGCAGGCAGGCTCTAGCTCCCAACCAAGGATGGAACTTGTGCCCCGTACTGGGAGCACGGAGCCTTCACCACTGAACCACCAGGGAAGTCCCAAGCTACTATGTTATGTTAATTTAAAACTATCCCTTGACCTTTGTTTTACACTCTACACACATATTTGAAAAGATTTTAATCTTTACTTGTTCTCTTAGCCCAAGTTATCACACCTACTTTTCTGAGTTTATTTCTGAGAGCCCAGGTTTATGTATTTGTAATTACGTAACCTCTTCAGCTTCCTAAATAATTTCCTTTTTCTTTAAACTTCATGGCCAACTTATTTTGAAGCCTTTGCTTATTTTAGAGTTTTGAAGTGTTTTTTTAGTTCTGAGGGTTTTTTCCTGTGTTTTGACAATTTCTACTTTGAGGGGATAGATTTCTTAAGCTGAAACTAGATGTTATTTCTCATTTTAATAATGAAGTAATGAAGTACTGTAACAAAGACATGTAAAACATTTAGGCTGATGACTCATTTCCAGCTAATGAATCCATTAACAAAGCAGTTTGTATACTGTGCAGTTAGAACAATGTCACTGCAGTGTCTACTTACAGAAAAAAATCTGCCTTTTCTAAAGTGGAACATGCTACCTCCACTAAAAAAGCATTTCTGAAAGACTTTTTATAGAAGTTGGGCCTTTGTTGGTTATCTCAAAAATAATGAAGCCTCACTTTTGTCCTCTCTTTACCAGATGTGTTATTGTGCCTGACCAACTACAGTCGAGGGGGTGATGGTCCTATGTGTCGTCCAATAATTCTGTTGCCAGAAGAAGATACTCCTCCCTTTCTAGACCTTAAAGGATCACGCCATCCCTGCATTACGAAGACTTTTTTTGGTGATGACTTTATTCCTAATGACATTCTAATAGGCTGTGAGGAAGAGGAGGAGGAAAATGGCAAAGCTTATTGTGTGCTTGTTACTGGACCAAATATGGGAGGCAAGTCTACACTTATGAGACAGGTAAAGTGTTACAAACGGTGTTACAAAACTTTGAGTGAATTTATTACACATTTAAGCCATTGTTTCCCAAAAAGCTCATGATAGTCACTGACTTACTGGTAAGCAGAGGAAAACTCCTTGAGTCATGAACTGTGTTCATTTCATTGGTCAAATATTTGCCTGATGTTAAAGGAAGTACTTCAGTTAAGAAGGTGAAGTTGGTTCAGGCCATGACTTTTATGAGCCCTGACTTTGCATCCATTTCCTTTGAAGGTTAGATGTATTCATAATGAAAGAAAATTATACAAATGTACATTTGTTCTTAAATTAGGTTCATTTCTAGGAAACCTTAGAACCATTGCACTTGTTCATACAGGAAAACAAATATAATTCATGACCTTTAGTTAACTGTTGGGAACTGCTTTTAGGGAAGACAGTAAATGTATTTTCCTAACCTGTCAGGGGTTGGCTAGTTACTGAGCTAAACATGATTTAGATTTAGGCTTAGAAAAAATGTAACAGAGACACTGGGCCCTTGACAAAAAATTTTTGCTGACCCTCTTATTCTACTGTACTGTATTATATACTTTATACAAATTTGCTGACTGGAGAGGAGCAGTAAAGGTTTTTAACCTTTTCATTTTAAATCAAAATTATCTAGAGAGCACAACAAAAAAAGTACCTGGGAGTTGGGGTGTATTCATCCTCTGAAATTGTTTGGTTTGCAGTGGGTTCTAGGCATCAGCAGTTTTAATCCTACTGTTCAGCCAGAGTTGAGAATCAATCACTAGTGTAGTGGGTTAGTGTGTATGTTCTGAGGTTTTAAAGCCAGTTAGGCCCTTGGCCTCACTTTTCCTACATGATTGTGAAGATTGTTTTTTTAAGAGTGCCTGACTTCTAATTAATGTTTATTAGCTTGGCTTATTATCTGTCTTCTGGATATACATAGATATCTCTATCTCTTAATATCAGTCATAAAATACTTTTTCCTTCTTCATTCACAGGCTGGCCTATTAGCTATAATGGCCCAGATGGGCTGTTACGTACCAGCTGAAGTGTGTAGGCTCACACCAATTGATAGAGTGTTTACTAGACTTGGTGCCTCAGACAGAATAATGTCAGGTGAGTTATTTTTCTACCTAAGGCTCTGTTATTTGACAATTCATTTATGCAAGTTTTAACATACTAAAAGTAATCTTTTTGTAAAATTTAATCTTTAGTACCGCTGGGTAGTTGATAAGATTCGAATGATACACCTAAAAGATGTTTCTGCTGTTAAAAGAGGATTCTCATTTTGATCACTTTTTTTTTTTTTTTAAGGTGAAAGTACATTTTTTGTTGAATTGAGTGAAACTGCCAGTATACTTACACATGCAACAGCACATTCTCTGGTGCTTGTGGATGAATTAGGTAAGACATTAAAATTTCTAAAACATTAGTACAAAGACTTATTTTTCTGGAAAATGGTCTGAGGGACACATTTCTTAAAGAATATGAATATACCCACCTTTGTCCATAGACCCCCCACAGTTGGCACTAAGGTGGCAATTTCTAAATCCTTTTAAAATTTAAATTATAATACAGGGATAATTGGATAATAAGGCTATTTAAAGTGAACTAAAAGGAAGTTTCTGAAGCATAGTGGCACTTGAATAGTATTCCTGAACTCCAAGGGCTGATAAGGCCTACTTTAGCTAGAGAGGGCCTGTTACAGAGTGCTTTTGGATGTACTAAGCCGATACTCAGTACATTTTAAAACAATTCTGAGGCCTGTCCTTTTTGGAATGTAATATGGCAGACTG
The DNA here is from genome assembly GCF_003369695.1 of Bos indicus x Bos taurus. NCBI lineage: Eukaryota > Metazoa > Chordata > Mammalia > Artiodactyla > Bovidae > Bos > Bos indicus x Bos taurus. The sequence continues at coordinate 29,864,648 of NC_040086.1, forward strand.
TATAATGTACAGTTACGTATATTTTCATAGGAAGAGGTACCGCAACATTCGATGGGACAGCAATAGCAAATGCAGTTGTGAAAGAACTTGCTGAGAACATAAAGTGTCGTACGTTGTTTTCCACCCACTACCATTCATTAGTTGAAGATTATTCTCAAAATGTTGCAGTGCGCCTAGGACACATGGTATGTATGAATTGTTTATTCAAAAATTGTGTCAGTTTTTGAATGGGTCCTTCCATTGCCAGCATGTAATTTTTCTTTTTTAGGCATGCATGGTAGAAAATGAATGTGAAGATCCCAGCCAGGAGACAATTACCTTCCTCTATAAATTCATTAAAGGAGCCTGTCCGAAAAGCTATGGTTTTAATGCAGCAAGGCTTGCTAATCTTCCAGAGGAGGTTATTCAAAAGGGACATAGAAAAGCAAGAGAATTTGAGAAGATGACTCAGTCACTGCGGTTATTTCGGTAACTATAATTGGATATAACTTTACCACGCGGTTTCAAAAACAGTAAAGGGGTGGATGGTGCACTGTGAAAAATGCAAACTAACTTTATTTTTTTTAATTTTAAGGGAGGTTTGTTTGGCTAGTGAAAGGTCTACTGTGGATGCTGATGCTGTCCATAAGTTGCTGACTTTGATTGAGGAATTATAGACTACATTGCAAGCTTTGAGTTCACTTTTGACAAAGGTGGTAAATTCAGACAACATTATGATCTAATAAACTTTATTTTTTAAAAATGACCATTTTTCCATTTTCTTTCTAGGAAATTAAACCCTTTTAATTCTTATCTACCTTCTACATAATGGTTATTGAATACTCCACAATATATTAAGTCTAGATGTTATGGTACATGCATACACTTTCAGGCTGTTTATACCCACTGTCACCAATACACATAAATGGAGGGGGGGGGGGGCTATGAAACTGTATAGGGCTGTATATATACTTGTCTCAGCTTAATGCGGGAAATTGTTTTAATTTCCAGCAATTTGTCTAAACTGTTCAAAAAAAAACTATGAACAGAGTTCAAATACAGGACTGTTTTGAAGAGACTTTCTAAAGTGTACTTTTAAAACATAGTAGTTTTTACCTTTCACAAAACTGAGTTACAAGAATACTTTTGTTTTACAGTGCATCCCTTCCTAGGAAGTCTCATTAAAACACTCACTCTTTCTAGGGGTGATTTTGAATGCTGCACAGGGAAGGGAAGGAAATAATAGTCTTAACTTTTCTTAAAGGATACCAGAAACATTGCTGGATATAATTTAAGATTAGTGTTTTCTCTTTCATAGAAAGAACGTACATACTGGGACATGAGTACAGTTACAGCAAGTCTAGGTGTGCTAACAAAACAGGGCACATTCAAGTACAATAAGATTTTGCTTGAAATTAAAAACAAACTACATGAGATTAAAGCATTAAAATCATATTTCTCAATCTGAATACATGTTAAAAAAAAAATCAAAATAAACGCAGAAGTGCTAGCTCACATTTTTACCATATTACAAAAGCAATTGGTACCCACGTCCATAAAAGCAGCAACAAAGCTGCTTGTCTATTGAAGAGTAGTACTACTGCAAGTTGGACTGCATTCAATGCTAGTTGTAAAAACACCAGCTTTTTTTTTCAGAAGTTGGTATCTGTACAAAATTGAAGCTTATTTTCTTCACTTCTGTCCCTTCAAAAGTCTTTACACAGTAATGCTAAAACACCCAGCTTTGAGATCCTGAGTCAATATATTGCCACTTTCTTTTTGGTAGCTTGAGCTTCATAGTGTCAACTGACCTTGTGTATCCATTTTTAATACAGTCTCTTCCTGTAGCATGGGCAAATATTTTAAATCTTCAAAAAAAAAAAAAAAAAAAACCAAAACGTTTTAAGTTATGATGTTAGAATGGCAGGACTTTTTCTTTAGGGAAGGTATTCAGTTGTGCTGCAATGTATTAGATTCTATAGGTGGAGCAGAGTCATATAGTGTATCTGTATCATGTGTAGGCTCACCAGCTAACGTACAAGGATTAGACAGTGTTCCAGCACCACAGTCACAGAAAAACCTAAAACAAAATATGAAAACCCAAAGATTAGGAAAGTGAGGAGAGGAAAACAATTGAGTAATACAGCAAGTGTGCTACATACATACCTATCATGTCTAATAAATTCTACGTCATGTCCCTGATGGCACTTCTTAATGCAGTTCACACATATGGCGTTTCGATCTGTGGTGTTACAAGTGTGACATCTACAAAACAAAAGCTTACATTATTTTCCTCGATCATCTTATTTATTCAGAATACTGCAATCTGTTATATATTACCCTATGACCTTTGGCTTTTAAGAGGACCAAATTTTTTTTTGTGGTTCTAGTCTAGTTCTGAAAAGAGACTTCAATGGAATATAGCATTTTCCTATTTTGTGTCTCCCAAGGAAAACAAGTAGCTACCTTTATTGAATCAATATGGGGGAGAGAGGAATTAAAACCACTCATGTTAGCTAGGATATAAGGAATACTTAATGACAGTCTAGGAAAACAATATAAATGTTTTACATTTTCAGTGGTATCTATAGTTAGTACAGTACCTCATTTTCCCACATTTTATGGTCTCAAACACAGGATCCTCCAAGAAGACCGATCACAACTTAATGTGGACAGCTAATAATTTTCAGTTACATTCTATTAGCAAATACCCAGTTTACTTTCTTTTAGCTCATATACTTAAGGGAAAGCTAAAAATGTTGAGTTCTTGTCAGTTAAGGAGAGAAAACCTTGGTACCTCTCCTTTTTTAAGACAAATAACTGAGAAATATACCTGTAGAAATCATGCATGGGATAGCTGGTATAACTTGATATTTTATATAAACACTGGCCTCTACTAACAGCCTTTTCTATGGCGTCTTGATTGTTCATTATTTTGTTATCTGTAATAAAAGAAAAAAGTAATATTGTATAGTATGAAGACGTAAGATAGAGTTTAAGAGCTTTAAAAGAGGCTAATCAATGAAGTAAAAAAAAAAAACTGGCTAGGGATAGAAATGAGTTTTCCTTGTATAAGGTACTCCCAACTATTGAGAATAAGTTGAAACAAAACTCTTTCAGAATACATCTCTTGAGTTGCTGGTTAACTACTGTACAGTGACAGAAGGAATTAAATTATTGGATAGCAATGACTTCTGATTATCTTCTCATGGCATATTTAGTGTACTTATAGGCAGAACACAAGATTCCAACATACCTTTCATTGTCACATTAACACCAGATGCTAAAAATAAGCCTCCAAATCGGTTGTTAAAAATTTGATTGCCTTCTAGTGTTGCAGTTGCATGATTTGTGATTTCAATACCTGAAGCAAAATTTACAAACAGCAGATGCATCACTTTATATAGTTTCTTAAAAGAAACCTGAAATATAGCAAATGTAGTAAAATAGTTCTTTTATATAAAAAGTATGTTAAATGTAGTAAACTGTGTATCAGTTCCTAACATCTAAAAAAGAGAAGCTTATTTGAATCACTTAGTTCTCTACCCCTGCTAAGGAAGGAATAATACAGATGGTTCATACTCTACTTTATTGATAATGACATTATTTTAAAATTTCTCTCCAACTAAGAAGATAGGACCCAGAAATATGTGTAGGAAGGAGCTAGATGGTTATTTGGAATTAAAGAGAAATTGTCTTTACTGGCAAAACGTTGAAATATATGCATAATACTTGAATTTTACTTACCAATATCTTTAAAAAAACATTATTTGTGAGGCCAGAGGGCTTGCATTTTATCTTTATTCCTAATGGTAGCCAGTAGTTACTCTATCCAATTAATGATTCTTAATTACTACTGAACTACAAGAACAATATTGTAAGTTTGGCTTAGAGTAGAAGAATCCAAAACTTGGGACTGTGTGAGCTCAGTCACTAAGTCATGTCCAACTCTGCAACCTCATGGACTGAATCCAAAACTTGGATTAGGTGCTCTTAAAAGCAATTGTAAACAAGCATTCGGCCAACTTCCACAGCACACTGCACACCTTTAGTTATTAAGCAATGATATACCAAGAATCAATTTAATGTACAGCAAACAAGCTACAGGTAACAAAATACAAACCTGCAGCAAATCCATCAAATATTCTGTTTTTCCTCAAGACTGGATGACTATTAGTGCTGATTAGAACACCTGCTTGAGCATTCCTGAAAATATCATTTTCTTCAAGGAGACCTATAATGAAATATTTCCCCAGGTTAGGGCTAATCCACATAGCAAATTTTACTGTCTTTTTGGTGGTATTTAGGTTTTCTTTTAGTTTCTTATTAACTGGACTATAAAATTCATAGGACTAGTTTTTCAACTGAAAGTTTGTTTAGTAATTCACAAATACTTAAAGTAGAATTTAAACAATAATTTTAAAATTAGCAGATAACCATTCTAACCAATAAACTGGAAGTCCCATGGTTGCAAGGATCATGTATAGCTTACCACTGCATCACCAGTGCCCAGGCACAAGGCATAAAGCTGATTCTTACTCAACACTGCTGAATTAATTCCTTTGAAGTATTTTAGGATCTTTGCATTCTCCATGCTTTAGATTCAAGCCCCAATTCTTTCTAGCCACTATCAGCATTCCTTGATCAGTTTTCTTTACTTTGGTCTCTATTCTGCTATTGTTTTCCCAAGTTTCCTACAACTCTATCATATCCCTTTATCAATATAAAAAACTTACAGAATAAAGTTTAAAATTTAACTTGCTGTTTACAGTCTTTCAAAATATTCCCCCAACCTACCCCTCTTGTTTCACTACATTACTTACACTTTGTAATGTGTAAGTAATAAAAAATGTAAAAGTAATAAAAGTAAAAAAGTAAAGTAATAAAAATGCTATACATTTTTATCTCTTGCCTTTGATTTATATTATTTCCTCTTTCTGCAGTGTCATAGTCTTTCTTCTTAATGTCACTTCCTCTGGGAGGTTTTTGGTTTTCCTCTATCAAATTAATTATTCTCTCTTCTGGGATGATAACAGTGATTAAGAGTAGACTGAGGAATCAGACTTCATGCCTTCAAATACTGACTTAGCCACTTCCAAACTCTGGGCAAATTACTTCTCTTTATTTCAATTTCCTTATCAGTAAAATAGGCATAATAGTACCTACCACAATAGGGTTATTACGAGGATTAGTTAATACATGTAAAAGTACACAGTACTAAATAAGTATTAACATGACTCCTATAAAACCTACTTATGTACACTGAATCATATTTAGTTATGTACTAGTGTTCCTCTGCTCCCTAAAGACATGAAATGCTTTTATTTCTGTACACATCTGATCTATCTGTAATTGTTAAGTATTAACCTGTAAATTCCTTTTCTCCTAGAAAAGACTACTCCAAGTGCCTGAGTGCATGCATGCTAAGTCACTTCAGTTGTGTCCAACTCTTTGTGACCCCACGGACTGTAGCCCACCAGGCCCCTCTGTCCATGGGATTCTCCAGGCAAGAATACTGGAGTGGGTTGCCATGCCCTCCTCCAGGGGATCTTCTCGACCCATGTATCAAACACGTGTCTCCTTGACTCGTGCACTGCAGGTAGATTCTTTATACCACTAAGCCACAGGAGAAGCCTGACTATTCCAAGATCCTACCTCTAATCTTGCAGATGTCCACTATAGGCTCCTCAAGTACTATTGCTAAGGTCTAGTCCAAACTACTGCGTACATACAAAGCCTTTTCATTATACTGCATATATAAAAATAAAACCTTTAACGATTTGGGCCCTGGCCCTGTTCCAGCCTCAACTTTCAGATCTCTTGCCTTACTAAACCACTGTTTCCTTTTAGACTGTAGCTTACCATGTGCCACTCCATTAGACCATAAACTTTCTGGATGTAGTACTGTTTTATATTCACCATTTTATCTTCAGTATCTGTATCACAGTGTTAGGCACAGGTATGTTCAATTAATAAGTATGCTACTGGTAAGTCGCTTTAGTTGTGTCCGACTCTGTGCGACCCCAGAGACGGCAGCCCATCAGGCTCCCCCGTCCCTGGGATTCTCCAGGCAAGAATACTGGAGTGGGTTCCCATTTCCTTCTCCAATGCATGAGAGTGAAAAGTAAAAGTGAAGTCACTCAGTCGTGTCCGACTCCTGACCCCATGGACTGCAGCCCACCAGGCTCCTCCGTCCATGGGATTTGCCAGGCAAGAGTACTGAGTGGGGTGCCATTGCCCTCTCCAAATTAGTAAGTATATACTAGAACAAATGAAAGAGTGAAATAATTACTTTCTATACCAGAATGGGCTTCAAACCCCTACCCCTCATCTTACCAGTAAATACTCATTTTTTCAAGACACAGTTCAAGAGTGCTTTTACTCCAGAACCTTTTCCAACACCTTACAAATAAAACCAACAATTCTGTACTGTGTTTCCTCATTGTATCTAATAAAGAATCCTATCAGAGGATTACATCATTTACTGAACTACTAGATTATAAGCTTCTTGAGAGTCTTTATCATTGATGGAATCATGCTGCTTGGTGGTAGCAGTAAATTTTGTTGATTAAGTCTTGTTATGTTAGAGTAATTACTAGCTAATCTTCTATACAAGGTATGTATGATGTTGGGTTACTGATATTTCAGGAATGGTGATAATCTGCATTCGATAGTCTCTGAACAAAATGAACTGGCAAGAGGCAGGGACTGTAAGCTTTTGCCTCAATGCAAAGTTGATTTGACATTTATGGATACCAAACTGAGCACATCTTGGCTTCAATAATTCAATTCTCCAACAAAGATGGTTGTGAACAGGTACAAATAAGCAATACTTACTGACTACAGACATTTTTATATATTTACAGATCAATTAATTTTTCACATCTAGTTCTATAACTTGACTTTAAAATTTATTATAATCATATCACTATTCTGGATAATAAAAAGCCCAGAGAGGGGGTGTAAACAAATTCTGCTACCTTAAAAAAGCCTTACAAAAAAAGCCTTAAAAAAGCGGCACAAAGTAGCTATAACAGGAGAAGGAAAATTCTGCAAACATGTCTCCTTTAACTCTAGGCACTAACCTCCTAAGCCATCTCAAGATTTAATAAGAACGACCGTGATTCCTTCACAATGACATTAACTGGCAATGTCACTGATCATTAAAGATATGGAAGAATAATGGAAAACTGGGTTTTTAACTAATGCAAACTTAACAACAATACCTCGACCCCCATTAAATATACAGATGCCACCATCTCTTCCATCATGGATTTTATTTCTTCTTAGTGTAGGATTACTATCTGTCTTAATCCAGACTCCAGCCATTGCATTGTCAAATATTTCATTGTCTTCTATACAGCCTAGACCTATAAATGGAAAATTTTAGGTTATGTTATTTAGAAAGTATATTTCTAAAGACAATATCACTGAAAAAAAAAAAAAAAAGGTAAAAGATTAAACATACCAGAATTATAAACTAGAATTCCACCATTCTGTCCTCCCCAGATTTTGTTGCGCCTAATTTTGGGGTTGCTTCCAGTCCTATGGATAGAATAGAAAGTAATGCCATCTCATTGCTTCTGCTCCCACATCCCATGTTAACAGTAAGAAAACCCACAATAATCACTTTAAGAATTAACAACATAATTAAACATCACCTTCAAGATACTCTGAGAAGTCTGTCAGTGAGGAAACGGGCTTAATTTTGCGTAATTCTATCTTCCCACAGAACAGACTTAGCTATAGATTATTACTACCGAGTCTCCTAATACGTAAACTAAACTGAGGATGTTAGATTAAGTAACATTTATTATTATATGCTCCCCTCATATGTAAAATAAAATATGATCAGGACTACTGCAATTCCAAAAACTGGTAAAATACAAGAAAGAAGGATTTAAAGCCTAATAATTTTGCAGAATGAGCATAAAAACAGAAGCTCCCATTTAATAAGTACCTATGACATGTAGGTACCTTACAAGTATTTTTACATAGCTTTCCACTCTCCAATATGATAGAGTACACTGATAGCTGATAAGGACTGTCACACCAGATGACACAACAGTGGAAATGAGCTCTTACGGCATATGTGCCATTCAGCCAAAACTTACACACAATTTAAGCCAAGAGTATGAACACACATACAAAAGGAGGAATAAAAATTGAGCATTTAATAACTAGGTAATTTTTTCTATTTACCCTACACACTCACAATTCCCTCCCCGAAGAAAGCCAAATGTGAAAACATTTACCTTATCTGAACCCCTGAATACATATGATTATAAATATCATTGTCCTCTAGTACTCCATGTCCATTGTCATAAAAATAAACACCAACCTAAAATTAATAAAGATTTTTTTCAAATTAAAAAATGTGTTTATAAAACAATAATTTCCCATACTAAGTCAAACATAACCTTACCTGCTTGCCACTATGTATCCTGTTTCTTCTCAGTACTGGAGTGCTGCCAGTTGTCACCCAGACTCCGGCCAGAGTATTACTATAGACTTCATTCTCTTCTATTACGCCTTGTCCTTTCTCATGCTAAATAAAAGTTATTGACTATAATAGGTATCTTGTATAAGCCAAGTAATTTACAGTATAGTCTACCTTTTGAGACAAATTATGACCAAAAAAAAAAAAAGAGCTAACTGGTAACATTCTCTTACCTAGTCTTTACCTGAGTTTAAGCTCAAAGGTTTTATACTGTCCTTTGTGTATTTTTGTATTTTTAAATCTATTATGGTAAGAATAGTAGCACTGGATTTTCTTATCTCATTCTAAGATATAAAACAAACCAAAGTTCTCTCACTTAGGAAGTTAATAATTATTTCAACCTATCACTGGTTCAAAACAAGGTTCAAGTTACTAACATTTTTATTTTTAGTAGAAGATTTAAGACATGAACATTTCTAGAACTAGGAATAAAAATTAGACTCACACCTGGCATCACACAAGGACCTTTCTGAAATTCTCTACATTTTCTTACTCTAATAACAGTGTCAGATACTATGATGACAGAAGACACAGGACGAATACACTAATACATAGGTTTTTAAATTTTGTAAGATGCTTAATTATGTTTCAACATCATGTCAAATGTCTGGCTTTTTCAGAAGATAAAAATATTCAAGTCTAGTATTACTAATACTCAGTGATATTATGATTTTAATTAATAGTTTTGGAAAATCTCAGAGACTCATACAGTAATCACACTGGCCAAATTCTAGTGTAACAAATATAACTCAGACTACCAACCATTTGTTGTATGCATTCAGCCCATACTGCCATTATAATTAGATATTTCAATAAAAAGGTGTATCTCCTATGCTTAAATTTAGTCAGTTGACAAAATTATAGAGCACTACACACAAAATATTACATCATTCATACACTGGGAGAGAGAAAAAGTTGAATATGGCCTACTTACAGGTAGACATAATTTTGTACTTTCTTTCTTTTCTACCCCGACTTTAATTCATGAAGTTCTAGAACTGTATTTATTAACTTACCACATAAATTCCACCATGCTGGCCATCATGAATTTTGTTATGTCGAACAATTGGACAACTGTTTGTCCTAATCTGAATTCCTGCTAATGCATTGCCTATTTAAAAATAAAAGTTACAATATCAACATATGGAGCCTAATGGAACATAGTAAGAGCGCAATTCTGTGAAATATGTCATATTCAGAAAGACACTTATGATCCATGAACATTTCAGAACAAAACTAAGGGAACTAGGAGTGTAAGAAGATGCAGAAGGATTGCAGGCAGTCTAAGAATAGTGGTTACGACCAGAGATGCTGGAGCCAGGCTGTTAAGTTTTGACTCCCAGGAATTTGAGGCTGTTAAGTTTTGACTCCCAGGAATTTGACTTATTTCCTATGTGACTTTGATTAAGCTGCTTAAACCTCTTTGTACCTTTGTTTCCTGACCAGTAAGTGGGGGATATTTAATAGTGCCTACTTCACAGGGTTGATGTAAATATTATATGACTTAATTCAAGTAAGGTACTCAAAAAAGTACCTAGCAATCAGTAAAATTATGTGTATTATCCAGTAAGTATTAGCAAAAGAGGACACCCAGGAACATATCAGTGTCTAGCACACAGATACCTAATAATTGTTTGCTGAATTAATACCTCAAAAGTTTTAATGAGGAGTATTTTCCCTTTCTAATTAGTACCAAAGTGTATTAAACTACCACAGAAATTGCTAAACAATGGAGTGAATTGAGGGAACTGCAGATACTCTGTGAGAATAGGGTCTTAGTTTTATTTTCATCCCTAGTATGTAGAACAGTGCCTAATACATCGTAGATACTCAGTAAATGTTTGTTAAGTGAATAAATGTCACAGAATAATCTTTATTGAGAATTTAAAGAACCTAGATCAGTTCTCCTATTCAGAAGGTTTCAAAATGGTCCATTTACTAATGACAGGAACACAGGCCAGGTTCTAAAATTTTATAGAACAAAATACATTTACCATAAATGTCATTTCCTTCAATAAGGCCTCGTCCATCACCGAAGATGTAAACTCCACCTTGATTTCCATTAAATATAGAATTCCCCCTGTAATCATGTGGGGAAATAAAAAACACACAAAAGAATCTATTCAGAAAAGCTTGCTTGTTTTATTAAAAGCCCAGCCATGTTCACGTGACCTTAGAAAATTATTTAACTTCTACGAGCCTCAGCTTCCTAATTTATGAAATGAGAAACTAGATGATTTCCTTTTAATTCTAAGACTTAAAGCTTTGGAAAAGCCATCTAGTATTTGAGATGCTGGCACCCCACTCCAGCTTTCTTGTCTGGAGAATCCCATGGACGGAGGAGCCTGGTGGGTTACAGTCCATGGGGTCGCTCAGAGTCAGACATGACTGAGCGACTTCACTTTCACGCACTGGAGAAGGAAATGGCAACCCACTCCAGTGTTCTTGCCTGGAGAATCCCAGGGACAGGGGAGCCTGGTGGGCTGCCGTCTGTGGGGTCCACAGAGTTGGGCACGACTGAAGTGACTTAGCAGCAGCAGTAGCAGCATTCTTAGAAATTCCCCTCAAAAGTGCTAATTCAGGGAACTCCCAGACAGTCCAGTGGTTAGGACACTACACTTCCACTTCAGAGGGCCCAGGTCTGATCTCTGGTCAGAGAACTAGGATCCCACAAGAAGCGAGGTCAAAGGAAACAATAACACAACTTATTAAAATTTACAAAAGAGGAGCTAATCCATTTAAAAGAACTTTTCTTAGCTCATCTACAAGCATTTGTTGAATAGTAATTAAGATGGAAATCACACAATCAACTTTCATAAAGCCAGTGGAAAACAATTTTACAGAAATAATTCATGGTCATTGATTTCATTATCATAGCTCTGTTTTACAAGTCTTAGCCAATGCCTGTAAGACTGGATCTGTGGATTCCCCTGGTGGTCCAGTGGTTAAAAATCCACCTCCCAATGCAGGGGACATTGTAAGATTCCACAAGCAGTGGGGCAACTAAGCCCCTGTGCCACAAGTACTGAGCCCACGCTCTAGAGCTTGTGCTCTGAAACAAGAGGAGCCACTGTAACGAGAAGCCCACACACTGCAACTAGAGAGGAGACTCCACTCTCTGCTACTAGAGAAAGTCCACGTACACCAACAAAGACCCAGCAGAGCCAAAAATAAAATACATAATAATAAAAAAGACTGGATCTGTTTGTTTCCTTGCTGTGGCCAGAGGGAGTGTCAGGAACTGACAGCTTAAAGTTTTGACTCTTTTGTTATTCTTGGTCTCTTTGTCCAAATATCTTAAGAGATAATTAATAACCTAACTATCTGATCTCAGAAAGAAAAAGGACAAGACAGATCATTCAGATTCCAAGAGAAGATCACAGCCCTATTTACTCATCTATAATGAAGTTTGATGAATTTAAAATGAAAACCACAGCATTTGCAATTTTTCATAAAAAATAGAGGTTACATGGATGAGATCACTAATAAAAAACAAAACACCGCAAAATAAATGCAATAGCTATGTTCATTCAGATGCACAGACTTTTATTAGGTAAATCTATCTTATAGTAATCAGGTGTCTAGGAAAAATAGAGTTAAAGCTAAGTATCTTAACTCTTTTTATAACATAAAACATAAAGTGAAAATATAATTCTCTTCCATAATTATATAGAAATACCTTATTGTTGGGTCACTATTTGAGGTAATCCATACACCTGCAAAGTTGTTTGCATAGATTTTATTCTCTATGAATTGTCCTCTTCCTTTTTCATGAACATATATTCCCCCAGTCTGCCCATGATGAATTTCACATCGAACCACTGTGGGGTTAGCATAAGCCTTTACTTCAAAGCCTGCTATCCGGTTTCTGTGTATGTTGCAGCTTTCAAAGTAACCCTGGAAAATACAGAAATTAAGCCTGAAGGTAAGGCTACTTTCCAAAAAGAAATGACATTAAAAAACCTTTTAAATGTATACCTCCAAATTAAGTATTAGAAACATTCAAGAGTTAAGAATGAAACAGAGACAGATATATACTAAATTTAAAATTATAAACATTTAAATGTTTTAAGCATTTCAGTTTAATTAATTTGAATTAATTAAATCCTCTAATTAATGTGAGTATATTCAAAGCCAGGAAAGAAAAACAGGGAAAGATTTATTCAATAAACGCAAATAAATACCATTACCGAGTAAGAATACATATTCAACAAAAGGTTTAAGTATTAAAGAAAACCTTAAAAATGTCCCCAAAAAATCAACTATTAAAAAGCTGACCAAAGGACATAATCAGAGACTACAGTAAAAGACATAATAATGTTCATCTCAGCACAGTAAGAGAGAACTGACTCAAAATGTTGTGAAGATCTAGGCTCATGTTATACATGCTATCATGTTTAGTGAAAAGAACAGTATACACTGTACTTTAAGATAATATACATTCAATATGACTCAATTTTATTTGAAAAAACAAAACAACAACAACAACAAAAAACAAACCTGAAGGATAAAACAAGAATATGAGAGTGTGATTAAATGAATAGTGGTATTATGCATGCTTATTGTATCCTTTATGCTTCTCTAAATTTCTTAAACTTTCTACAATGGATATATGTTACTTATTTTCTAAAGATAATAAACATTACTGTAATACTGATATCTTAAATTCTAAGACCCAGTCAGACTGAATGTTAGAGGAAAAAATGAGAGAGTTAAATGACAGCACTCCTAGGAGTATGAAAGCCATTTCATACTCCTTGTCTACCTCCCTTCAAAAACTGAATGTGTTCCCCTCTCATTAAATTCCCTTTCACACTAAGTATTTTCTTATGCTACTTCCATGTACTATCTTGTGCTTAACTTGTTATATCCATTTTTACCAATTATAAGCTTCTGAAGAGAAAGGGTGCCTCTTTTACTAACTTCTGGAGCATCTATTTAAGATTTTACACATGGTAAGCACTCAAACATGACTTGATAAACTTTTTGCCAAATCTAGTAGAGGTTAAAACAGGATGTAATTCTGAGTATTCTAATATACTACATATTTAACTCTTTAAGAAAATGTCTGAGAATAACATTTAGAAGTAGTTTTCAAGTTTCATTTCCCACAAATAAAGTACAAATCACTTACAACTTATACCTGTTAACATATAGGTTATAAACTTACTCTTTTTAAAAAAATTGGGGGATTGCATCAAAAATAGTTCCTTAATACATGAAAAAATTTTTTCTTCTTTGATTTATATAAAAAAAAATTGGATCAACACCAGGTGTATACAGACTATTATGGCAAAACTGAGCATCAAAGAAACAACAATTGTGAAAGAGATTAAACTGAAAGAGATTAATGTCAGTTTGGAACAATTCAACATTTTGATGTTTTCATCATTGAGAAGGGAGCTCAACTTGTTTCTGTCAGGAGTTGAATGATATACCCTGAATGGTAAACTTGGGAAAGAATAAACTGAGTATGCTCAATTCAGCTTCACTCTTTTTCTCCCTCAAGTGAGCTGCCCTTAGGGGAATATACCTTCTTTACCATACCATGAACATTGCCTGTGACTAAGTAGATTAAGTGCATTTTATTCCAGGGTTCAGTTAAACAGACCCATTTAGTTCTCATTCTAAGTTATATCCTCCAATTTAACCTTTAAGGGAAATGAAGTTGATATTTTAACCTCCTTATGCTACTTCATAGCTTTGATTTCTTAATTTGCTCACAATGCAGCAGGAAAAGGTATGCTATTTACTGGGCTTCTATGAAGATTCCAGTGACAGGACACTGTCATGTTCCAGCTGTGCTAGTACAACATACAGTACTGCAAGTATACTTTGCTACAGTGTATCTACTAGAAAATTTTCAACTGCACGGTTGCTTTTTTGGCAACACCATACATACATCTTGCTGGATCTTAGTTCCCTGAACAAGGACTGAACCCAAGCCCTCAGCTGTGAAAGTGCATAATTCTATCCACTAGACCACCAGTGAATTACTTGTTTTCTTTAGGTTTTGATTTTGCACACTTAGGAGAGTCAACTAGGACCCACAAGTTTACTAAGGCAAACAGCAGTCCCTTTCTTTATTTTCCCTTGTCCAGAGGTCCCTATTTTCAATTCTTTTGACCGACTTTCATATTTTTAAGTGAAAATGCGTACTATCTTGAGTTTGCAGTTTTAGGTATTATGTGCTGATCTCCTATTACGAAAGATGAGATTTTGCTCTTCTACAATTATCTTGTTCTCTTTTGCTTAGACGTCCAGTGATAATTCTATCCTAAACTTGCTACTAGTTGTTTAAATCACTTTTTTTTTTTTTTTGGTGGCTGCGAGGCCCAGCTTGCAGGGACTCCCTGTCGGAAGACCAGGGATAGATCCCATGCACTTGTCAGTGAAAGCCTGGAGTACTAACCAGTTGACTGCCAGGGAATTTCTAATCATTTCTTTTTTTTTTTTTTTTTTAATTTTTGGCTGTGCTGGGTCTTTGTTGCTGCGTGTGGGCTTTCTCAAGTTATGGTGAGCAGGGGCTACTCTCTACTTGCAGCACGTGGGCTTTCTTACTGCAGTGGCTTTTCCTGTTACAGAGCACAGGCTCTAGAGTGTGTGGGCTTCTGTAGTTGCAGCTCGCAGGCTCTAGAGTGTGGGCTCAGTAGTTGTGGCGCATGGGCTTCGTTGCCCCAAGGCATGTGGGATCTTCCTGGATTACGGATGGAAATGGTGTCCCCTGCATTGGCAGGTGGTTTCCTAACTACTGGACCACCAGGGAGGCCCCTCAATCACTTCTTAATATATTTGTATTCACATTAGGTTCTTCCTGAATATAAGCAATTTTAGAACCTGCTCTAATCTGAACTGGTTACCATGATCATAGGCACATGCTTATTTTACCACACTGTAATTTAAAGGTTAAAAATGTCTCCTAGTTCTATCAAAGATGGGAGTTATAATCTGTATCTTTTGTTTTAAGATAACTTTCAAGAAAAGAAAGTAGCAAAAAGTTTTTGAAAGAAAATTTTTTCTTCTTCATGCTCTTAGAATCTTTTACATTGCTACAACTGTGATTTTATTACAGTCAGGGCAACATTTGATTGACACACATAGTTTTATAATATCATAAGAAAACTAACCTACTGTTATGAATTGAAGGATTCAGTTAGTGTAATTTTGCTTTAAAATACATTTTAATGAAATGCATCTATTTTGTTAAGAAATGCCTTTAGTGCAAAATGGTGTAATGGACTCTAAGTAGTAAACGTAATTCTACTTTGCCTTTTAAGACGCAAACCATGAAAGCTCTAATATATATACAAAACTCCAAGGGCACAGACATTTTCCCAGACTATTCCTTATTATAAAAGGATTTATTTCCCTACCAGAAGATACCAGATTGCTAACAGCTTCTTCTATATTCTAAAATAAAAGCTTGTTAACTTTTCAGCACAAGCATTTCTAAATCTTTGATATATGTCCTTAAAAATGATCATTCTACCAAGCTAAAAAAATTAACATTGATTAATAGAAGGTGAGATTAAATATTTTTTCATTAAAATTTTTTGAATTGAAAGTCTTTATTAAAGATGGCAGAATGAAAGGCATTCAAGAGTTCCTCTTAAACTCTCCAGATAAAAGGAATGAATAAAAAGAAAAATATGTTATCTTCATTGAAATAAATGTCTACAATCCCAAACTATACTCTATCAAACACTTGCCTAATACTGTGATATCTGGATAAGGAAGACAAAGGTGAGAGCTACCTTTAGCAAGGTATGTTTCCCCAAGTAACTGTTTTAATAAGCAAGCATAACCAATGATCTACTAAGTAGTGACATCTAGTGTCATGAACAGAACACAGGAGAGGAAGGAAATAATCCCACAGTAATATTTTCATAGAAATAATTTAGGCACAAGAAGAAAATCTGAAGACACACACTAATGTACAACTTCTATTATCTAAAACTTGCATTTTTTATCTAAAGAGGATTATCCAAAGTAAAAAGGAGCAGAGGAAAACCATACTTCAACATAGTTTTTGTCTCCTGTCAATCTATCATGAGTTAAATTCATAAACTTAGAATACGTATCTTGAAATTTTTATAACAATTTGCTACTGCTGTATTTTAATTTTACTTTATGAAAATAACACTCTGCAACAGACTGAATATTAAAACAAAAAACCACAAAGAATTGGGGAACTGTAGATGTTGACTGAAAAATTATTTTAGGAGTGAGAATGGCACTGTGGTTATGTAAAAGAAAAAGAAGGAATCCTACCTTTAAAAGAAAGATACATGCTGAAATGTTTACAGATGAGACGATGATATCTGAGATTTGCTTCAAAATAATTCAGAATAAAGAAGAGAATAAGCAATGTATGAGGAAGTACAGATGAAATAAAACTGACCATGAATTGAAAGTTTGAATACGGAGGGTGGATACATGGGAAATTCATTACAATATTGTCTCCAGTTTTATGTATGCAAGAAGGATTCCATAAAACAAAAACACATTAAAAAAATCAGATATAAAAACCATACTGGAAACAAAATAGAAAAAGAGACAAAGATATGTAGACATAGTAAAAGACACAGATTTGAGGAAATTACACAGAATCGCAGGTGGTGCTGGTGGTAAAGAACCCGCCTGCCAAAGCAGAAGATGTAGAGACGTGGGTTTGATCCCTGGGTCGGGAAGGTCCCCTGGAGGACGGCACTGCAACCCACTCCAGTATTCTTGCATGGAGAATCCCACAGACAGAGGAGCCTGGTAGGCTACAGTCCATAGGACTGCCAAGAGTCACACATGACTGAAGCATCTTAGCACAGCACAGAACAAAGGAAAAGAACGGAATAATATAGAACAACATAAGTAATAGAGAAGATAACTAAGTTTCTAAAGAAAGGAACATATGAAGCAGAAAAGTAGTAAAAAAACAAAACAAAACAAAACAAAAAACTATTAACATATAACAAAAAAATCACATGGATAACTTAAGTAGAAAAGCAAATCTCCATCAGAAAGGAAAAAACAAAAACAAAAACCCAGAATGATCTCCTCAGTCACCCTCAGTTCTAGAAATACAAAAATGACTACGCAATTCTGAGTGAACGAAAATAAAAAACTATATACTCAGCAAAGTTAAAAGGTTAATGGGTAGACATTTTCAAGTGGGAAGAATTCAAGCTACAATACCCATAAGCCTTTCTTTTAAAAATAAACAAAATCAAAATGGCTAGATGACAGAATAGCCATACCAAGAATGAATCAAAATAAAATCAGGAATGGAAAAACTGTGATAAAAGGACTGAAGGTTAATAAATATAAACACAGACCAATAACTGTAGGAATAGAAATGTTATAAAGCACTAAAGAAAAATAAGGATACAAATGATGGAGTACAGAGGTTTGAAATATAAAGTATTTTTTATAATTTTTCAAAAGTTTAAACATGCAGTTAATTATGACAAACTCTAGAACCATACCCTTTGAAATTCTAGGGATGTCTTTTATACAGGGCATGTAATATTTTAAAACATTAAGATTTAAAGAAATGTCAGAAATTCTTTCACCATTCATTCTTGCCAATATAGGAGTTTAAATTCTAAGCAGGTCATAGACAAGGAAGAGGAAAGACAATTTCAGAGAACAGTACAGAAACTAATTTAAATATTTACTCTGATGTTCTCTGAAGTTCTATTAAAAAACAAAGTCAAACTTTACCAATCATGGAAACCAACACAAAAAACACCTTAATAATAAAGAACATTCTACCAAAGGATTTTAAAGGATTGTATCACAATACTAAAATAGATGAGAGGCCCAAGATATGCTTTTATTCCCATCTTTTCCTTATAAGTCTATATAATTTATATATTTCCATTAAGGATTGATGAGATTTATATCTGTAGGATCGCCCAAGATTTGTTTTTTAAAAATTTATAAACTTGAATCTATATAATGTAAACTGTACTGGGACTGTGTGAAGAGTATACTATTTGATAAATTTTAGTAAGTGACCATCAACATTAGGTCTTTTAAAAATGAGGAAATTTACTCAGGTTAAAGTTATTTTGGTACCTCATATCATCTATGAATGAGACCAGAGGCATGCATAAATATGATACTTGAAACTGTATATGTAACTCTGGGGCAAAGTCTAAAGGCAATACAGGCAAATAAATACTAGCATAGTATAGTTTCATTACAAAAATATGAGTTCCATTTAGAATTCCATTTAAGAATTATTGCTAGGGCTTCCCTCATGATCCACGGGTTAAGACTTTGCTCTCCCAATGCAGTGGGCAGGGATCTAATCTCTGGTTGGGGAACTAAGATTCTGCAGGCCGCAGGTAGGGTGTGATTAAAAAAAAAAAAAAGAAAAAATTAGGGGGAAAAAAAATATTACCAACACAGGCCTCTAAGAGGGGGTAGATTCTTAAGACTTTTTTTTTTTTAAATAGCAGAAAGCATTTAATAGACAAGCACTTTTTATGTATTCTATTATTTAATCATCAAAGGTCTTTCAACATAGGCACTATTATCCTCTTACATAACTTTGTAGTCAGTGCTTGTAGAAATGGCTAGCATGTAATGGTAGCTGCACTGACTCAATAATTCTGCACAACAAAAGCCCCAAAGCTCAGCTTATGCCAAAAAAAGGATTTTGTTCTCAGACATCTAGGGGTAAACTAGTTGACCAGAGAGTTGGCTAAGTGACTGCTGATTTTTGCTGGGGACCAGCCGGACAAAGGCTGATCTAGGCTGGCTTCCGTAATGTGAATCTGCTTCACACATCTTTCATCTTCCAACGGGCTACCCTGGGCATGTTCTCACGGTGACGACAGAGGTACATACCCAATTCAAGGCTCTGGACTGCATCTTGTTTGCTAACATCCAATTGACCAAAGCAAGTTGCATGGCTGAGCCCAGGGTCAAGGGCAAAGTGAGAGGACACTGCAAAATTATGTAGCAAAGAGTGTGCCCACAGGAAGGAGTGAAAAATTAGGACCATCATTGCCATCAACCACAGAACCCAATCCATGTGTGTTGTATAAATGAGCTAGTGCATGTCCAAGGCTCCGAGAAGTTAAGAGCTGAAGGTTACACAAAGCTATGCTTTGAACCCAGGCAGGATGAATTCTCTGAAGAGCCTTATGTTTTGATAGCCTCCATACTCCTGCTGCTGCTGCTAAGTCGCTTCAGTCGTGTCCGACTCTGTGCGACCCCATAGACGGCAGCCCACCAGGCTCCCCCGTCCCTGGGATTCTCCAGGCAAGAACACTGGAGTGGGGTGCATTTCCTTCTCCAATGCATGAAAGTGAAAAGTGAAAGTGAAGTCACTCAGTCGTATCCGACTCTTAGCGACCCCATGGACTGCGGCTGAGAGCCTCCAATTTCCAAACTCCCCTCTTTCCTACTCCTTGGGAAAAAAGAACTACAATTTGCAAAAAAAAAAAAAAAAGTCAACTTTTAAATTCTAGCTGGAGGACAAGTGGTCATCTCCACTCTGCTTTCTTATTTACAGGCCCAAACTATACAGCATGAGTTTTAAGTGAACTGTTTTTCTCAGGTTATAGTTATCCCAGGAATACAATGAACTGGGGGGGTCTATTAATAAAACTATTTACATCTAACCAGAATGTAACAAAAGGGTACTCCTTCCTGGTCTACTTCAGTTTTAACAGAGTTTAGCAGACTTCTTTGAGGTCCAGTGGTTAAGACTCCGTACTTCCACTGAGGGAGTATGGGTTTGATACCTGGTAGGGGAATTAAGATGTTACATGCCACAAGTGGTGGGCAAAAAAAGGGTTCTGTGTTAGGGTTTTAGGCACAAACAGTTGAAAATAAACTTCCTTTGTTAATAGACAATTTTTCTACGTCCCAGTTCCATGTTCCAAAATTGTTTGATTATTACCACATAATTGCAATAAAACTTCATCATGCCCTTGTTACCACATTACAACCTCCTCTCCCATCCTGGACTCCCATCCTGGACATCCAACAACAAAAAATGTTGCCAATGCTGTCCTAGGATTTTAAAAAATTACTTCAACAAAAACTAGGTGTTAGGAATCCCCTAGCAGTCCAGTGGTTACGTTAGGACACCATGCTCTCACTGCTGAGGGCCCAGGTTCAGTCCCTGTTGGAGAACTAAGATTCTATAAGCTGTGCAGCATGGCACAAAACAAACAAAAAGCAACCTGCATTAAACTAACTTATGGTGCTTACTAAAAATGCATATACTGGGTGCCATCCTGAAAAATTCTGATTTATTGTATCTGGGTGATTTTTATTCATACTTACATTTGAGAACTACTGGATTAGACCTTACTCTCCCCAAAGATCGTATCAATTCTCTAAGGACTCCATCTTCTCTACATGTATGTAATGTTAGATTCAAGAATTTACAGAATTGATATTGCATACTCATTTCAATTTTTAATCTTCTTTTAGACTTATACTCTTCAATTCAGCAATTTGGAATTTAACTGATAAATTAGGATTTTTTTTAATTAAGAATAAGTGTTCTTACCATGCCATGATCAAATGTGAACACACCAACGTCACGTCCATGATGAATATGATTCCGTCTAATAATTGGGTTTCCATGATTTTTAACCCAAATCCCAGCTAAAGCATTATTGGAAATTTCATTATCCTCATATATTCCCTACAACAATTAACCAGAAATAAACATTAGTACAGTTTAAAAAAAAAAACAGAAAAAGAAAAACCCCACAAAATTAAAAAATACCTGTGCATGATCTGTTATATAAAGTCCAACATTTTCACAGTCACTGATGTTACAGTGCTTGATAGTGGGACATGCTCCTTGACCACTAACACATACTGCAGAGCCAACTGTAAGAAAAACAATTTATTTAAAATTCTATTGGGCAACACAATGACTAGCTTATAATAAAACATAATGGGAACACTAACCTGTGCATGTACTTCGGATAATACAGTGATCAATAATAGGGCTACAATTTACTGTAATCTCTAAGCAGTGATGTGCATTGTGGTGTTGAGCAGATTTGTCATCAGGGTTAAACTGAAAAGTAGAAATTTTGTTTGAAATAAATAGCCACAGCGTTAAATATTTCCATATAGGTACTTAAAAATTTATAATTTCTTACCCTTATTGTCATGTATCCAACATAAGCATCTTCAGAACCTTCCATAAAAACAAAGGTTGAATCTCTAGTGTTTTCAATTATAACTTTGTCTGCTACTTTTCCAGGTGCTATGAAGAAAATATTTTAAAGCATATTACTTTCATGAGACAGATCAAAAAATTACTTTCTTAGTCAGTAAAAATACTCTGCCATAAAACTAATAATTCAATAGAACCCTTTCACAGTTTTAAATTGGGTAGTTCTTTTGGAGAGGGAACTTTAAAGGAACATTAGAATTGGGTAGACAGGACTAATACTCATTTTATCAAATAGATAACTTGTCATACTTAACACGGACATTATTTGAGCATCACTGTAACTCAAATTCATGTATAATAATACTTTTAATAGACTCAGCTACAAATAGTATTCAATACCAAATGCAATGGCATTAAAATGTGGGTTTCTTGTGGAAACCAAATCACTACCAGTAGCACCAGAAAACAACGTTCAGAGAGAAGAAAGAAGGGGATGGTGAGCGAGGAGAGAAAGAAAGAATCTTTATTTAAACTTATTTTCAGTACTGGTCTTGATTTGGAAAATAATGAAAATCAGTAGGCAAAATTTTTCTATACTCTCTCTCACTCTTCTTTGACGTGGAAATAGGGGAGGGAAGAAGAAAGGGCAGTAAACGCAAATCTCACTAACTAGTTAACAACTACTCGCTATTTTAAAATGGTCTTATACTACTGTATCCTTAAAAAAATCAAACAGCCCATAAATTTTCAAATAACTGATCAGTGCTCAACAAACATTCCATTTATTTTTAGAACTGTGACCATAAAAACAACTTTGAAACAGCATGGAAAGTATTTTAAAAGCACATTTCGTTTCATTAAAAACACAGCAATAAAAACATTAGCCTCTGTATTTTCAAATACAAGATAAAACAGATATTTTTTTCTCCTTATTAATTAAAGCAGTTGGACAAACTATTGGCATCAAGAATTATACACATTCCCCCAAGGGAAACATTTATAATTTCTGAACTCTAAAGTTTTCATTTCCATCATATAAAATATACATGACATTTCTAATTTTTTCCTACAATTAAGATATTATCAAGGTTCATCTGGATTTTAAGTAACCAGCATTTTTTAAAAATCCACCACATAAATAAAGTATTAAAATTCTAATGACAACACATTTCAAAATACCTGCACCAATCATGGTGATTGGAGATTCAATATATATCCATTCATCAGTATATATTCCAGAATGAACAAAGATAAGTCCATCAAAATGAGCTTCTTGTACCCCACCAAGGGCATCTTCAATTGTATCGTAGTACTAAAACAAACAAACAACCCCCCCGCAAAAACATGTCAGTAAAGAACTGTAAGATCATCATTTTAAATCTTAGAAAAAGACAAATCAAACATACCAACATGTTTTCTCTTCCTTTGTATCTTGCAGGGTTACTATAGAAATGTTCAGCAAATCCTGGCTTTACATGTGCGCCTTTATACTAAAACATCAAAAACACAAAAACAAAAAACTGACTACTAGTATAAACACTATAGTTTAGTTTAGTACTACATGAATTTTTAAATTTAATTTTTAAAAATAATTATTAGTCCAATTAATTTTCTGATGCATACTGCAATGTAAAATCTGGAACAGTTTATGACTCAGTAATATCAAGTAAGGACATGGTTTTTCAACCTCAGCACTACTGATAGTTTGTAACAGATTCTTTCTTGTAGGGGCTTATTCTGTGCATTGTAGGATGTTTAGTAGCATCTGCTTCCCTTGTGGCTCAGCTGGTAAAGAATCTGCCTGCAATGCAGGAGACCCGGGTTCGATTCCTAGGTCGGGGAGATCTGCTGGAGAAGGGATAGGCTACCGACTCCAGTATTCTTGGGCTTCCGTTGTGGCTCAACTGGTAAAGAATCTGCCTGCAATGCAGGAGACCTGGGTTTGATCCCTAGGTTGGGAAGATCCCCTGGAGAAGGGAAAGGCTACCCACTCCAGTATTCTGGCCTGGAGAATTCCATGGGCTACATAGTCCATGGAGTTGCAAAGAGCCAGACACGATTGAGTGACTTTCACTTTTCACTGGACTCTGACCACCAGGTATCAGAAGCAGTCTCTTCTCCAGTTGTGAAAACCAAAAATGTCTCCAGACACTGCCAAATATCCCCTGTGGAGCAAAATCACCCCTAGTTGAGTAGTTCACTATTCATAAAGGACCATATGAAAATGAAGCTAAATGTGACTACTGGACTACCAAGGGAATTTCGTGAAACTCTAAATAACTACTCAACAGTAATAATTTAAATATAAGTTGAAAGAGATCCACAGAAAGTATAACTGCTCTCAGGCTACTGATACTTACGACTACTGTTTAAATTTACGGCTACTGTTTAAATTATTAATAAATATGCCAGCAGTGAAAAGAACTGCTGATTCCTTTGCTGGCTGATAAATGTGTACTGACTTGAGAAACCTATTCTTTTTTTTTTGGCCATGCTGCGTGGCTTCTGGGACCTTAGTTTCCTGACCAGGAATTGAACCCCGGCCCTCAGTAGTGAAAGTGTGAAGTCGTAACTGCTGGACCACCAGGAAATTCCCGTGAAACCTATACTTGAATTTAAATTGTAAAAAAGAAACTTTTATAAAAATATATTTATAAATATATAAATATAATAAAACATTATATACTTAAACTTTTATTTAAAATATATATAAGATCAGTATTTTCCATTTATACTTCATACCAACTGCTGGAAACTCTCTTTCCATGGATTTGGGTGTTCATATTCTTCTGGATTAATCTGGTAGAATTTGCCAGGTTCAGGGTGCATCATAGGGCGGGTATACTCAAATACTTCCATGTATAATCGTTTCCTGGAGGGGGAAAGGGGTTTAAGATTTCTTCATAAAATATTTTTTAAACAACTACAAAAATTATTTGAGGCCTCAAAAACTTATAAGAATATGACAGAGCAGCATTGTAAATGTAAAAATAAAATTTTTGGCTAAAATAATATAACTGCATATAAAAAGTAAAGTAGTCCACCTAAAACAATGCATCAATTCTTTAAAATCTGATTGTTTAGTTAAAGGAAAATAAAAGCCACACACAATTATAATTTAAAAGGATTATTTTAAATAATGATGTTTCATGTATGTCTGATCGCAAATCATCAAATCTTAGGAGTGGAGTGATAGTTGACTATTATATAATTTCTTGTACAAAACAAATGTTTCTTCTTCTGCCCTTTTAACATTCCCTTTTTGCTTTCCAACACAAATATAATTTTCTTTCTTAAATTTAAAGTGTACCTTATTTTTAGTATCATAGAAGTAATACATATAGCTGCTGTAAAATACATAAAAGTATGAAAGAGATAACCTACTTTTAATATATTAACTATTAACAATTTACTGTATTTCTTTTCAGTCTTTTTAACTACAGAGTTTCATTTATTACAATTGTGATAACATAAAATTTTTGTATTCTGCTTTCGTTTTTTATAACATGGCATATTCCCATGTTATTAAAAACTGTAAAGTTCACTGTTAATGACTATATCACAACCCTTAAAGTACCTATAACACTGTTTACTTTTAGTCCAATCCCTTATTGCTAGACTTTGATTATTTCTAGCTTTCTTCCACTATTAACTATGTTATTACGAAAAATTTGTACATAACGTAAATAAATTTTCAGAAGTGGAATTCCTGGGTCAAAGGGCACACATATTTCATGGTTCAAAAATACAACTGTCCAAACTCTTTTCTAAAAGTGATATAAAAAATCTACATTCTTACTGAACTATTAGCTATTTTAAATTAGACTTAGTTCTGTTTCTAAAAAGCAATGGAATGAAAAGCATTCTCCATAATCACTCAGTAGCTTTTAACTGACAAATAGAAGAAAAAGTACTTCCTTTATTGTTTTAAATAAAGAAAGTACTCAGATGGTGGCTCAGATGGTAAAGCATCTGCCTACAATGTGAACCTGGGAACCCAGAGACCTGGGTTCAATACCTGGGTTGGGAAGATCTCCTGGAGAAGGAAGTGGCAACTCACTCCAGTATTCTTGCCTGGAAAAACCCATGGACGGAGGAGCCTGATAGGCTACAGTCCATGGGGTCACAAAGAGTTGGACACGACTGAGCGACTTCACTTTCTTTCTTATAGTTTTAAAAACACTGCCTGGACTGATAACCAACATTTGTGATAAATAGGTAACTGGGAAAGGAGCAAAGGAAAGATATATCCATTTGAATGCAGAGTTCCAAAAAATAGCAAGGAGAGATAAGAAAGCCTTCCTCAGTGATCAGTGCAAAGAAATACAGGAAAACAACAGAATGGGAAAGACTAGAGATCTGTTCAAGAAAATTAAAGATACCAATGGAACATTTCATGCAAAGATGGACACAACAAAGGACAGAAATGGTATGGACCTAACAGAAGCAGAAGATATTATTAAGAGGTGGCAAGAATACACAGAAGAACTATACAAAAAAGATCTTCATGACCCAGATAACCATGATGGTGTGATCACTCATCTACAGCCAGACATCCTGGAAAGCAAAGTCAAGTGGGCCTTAGGAAGCATCACTACGAACAAAACTAGTGGAGGTGATGGAATTCCAGTTGAGCTATTTTAAATCCTAAAAGATGACGTTGTGAAAGTGCTGCACTCAATATGCCAGCATATCTGGAAAACTCAGCAGTGGCCACAGGACTGGAAAAGGTCATTTTCATTCCAATCCCAAAGAAAGGCTATGCCAAAGAATGTTCAAACTATTGCACAATTGTACTCATCTCACATGCTAGCAAAGTAATGCTCAAAATTCTCCAAGCCAGGCTTCAAAAGTACAAGAACCGTGAATTTCCAGATGTTCAAGCTGGATTTAGAAAAAGCAGAGGAACAAAGGCAGAGATCAAATTGCCAACATCAGCTGGATCATCGAAAAATCAAGAGTTCCATAAAAACATCTACTGCCTTATTGACTACACCAAAGCCTTTGACTCTGTGGATCACAACAAATTGGAAAATTCTTAAAGAGATGGGAATACCAGACCACCTGGCCTACCTCCTGAGAAATCTGTATGCAGGTCAAGAAGCATCAGTTAGAAGTGGACATGGAACAACAGACTGGTTCCAAATAGGAAAAGGAGTACGTCAAGGCAGTATACTGCCACCCTGCTTATTTAACTTATATACAGAGTTCATCATGCAAAATGCTGGGCTGGATAAAGCACAAGCGGGAATCAAGACTGATGGGAGAAATATCAATAACCTCAGATATGCCATTGATACCACTTTAATGGCAGAAAGCAAAGAGGACTCTTGATGAAGGTGAAAGAGAGCGAAAAACCTGGCTTAAAACTCAACACTGAAAAAATTAAGATCATGGAACCCAGTCCCATCACCTCATGGCAAACAGATGGGGAAACAATGGAAACAGTGAGAGACTTTATTTTGGGGAGCTTCAGATTGCAGCCATGAAATTAAAAGACGCTTACTCCTTGGAAGGAAAGTTATGACCAACCTAGACAGCATATTAAAAAGCAGAGACATTACTTTGCCAACAAAGGTCCATCTAGTCAAAGCTATGGTTTTTCCAGTAGTCATGTATGAATGTGAGAGTTGGACTATAAAGAAAGCTGAGTGCCGAAGAATTGATGGTTTTGAACTGTGGTGTTGGAGAAGCCTCTTGGGAGTCCCTTGAACTGCAAGGAGATCCAACCAGTTCATCTTAAAGGAGATCAGTCCTGGGTGTTCATTGGAAGGACTGATGTACTTTGGCCACCTGATGCGAAGAGCTGACTCATTTGAAAAGACCCCGATGCTGGGAAAGATTGAGGGCAGGAGGAGAAGGGGACGACAGAGGATGAGATGGTTGGATGGCATCACCGACTCAATGGACATGAGTTTGGGTAGGCTCTGGGAGTTGGTGTTGGACAGGGAGGCCTGGCATGCTGCGGTTCATGGGGTCGCAAAGAGTCGGACACGACTGAGCAACTAAACTGAACTGAAAATCACTGCTGATGGTGACTGCGGCCATGAAATTAAAAGATGCTTGCTGCTTGGAAAAAAAGCTATGACCAATCTAGACAGCATATTAAAAAGCAGAGACATTACTTTACCAACAAAGGTCCATCTAGTCAAAGCTATGGTTTTTCCAGTAGTCATGTATGAATGTGAGAGTTGGACTATAAAGAAAGCTGAGTGCCGAAGAATTGATGGTTTTGAACTGTGGTGTTGGAGAAGCCTCTTGGGAGTCCCTTGAACTGCAAGGAGATTCAACCAGTCAATCCTAAAGGAAATCAGTCCTAAATATTCATTGGAAGGACTGATGCTGAAGCTGAAACTCCAATACTTTGGCTACCTGATGGGAAGAACAGATTTACTGGAAAAGACCCTGATGCTGGAAAAGACTGAAGGCGAGAGAAGAAGGGGACGACAGAGGATGAGATGGTTGGATGGCAACACCGACGCAATGGACATGAATGAGTAGGCTCCAGGAGTTGGTGATGGACAGGGAAGCCTGGAGTGCTGCAATCCATAGGGTCGCAGGGTTGGACTCGACTGAGTGACTGAACTGAACTGGAATTTATAAGTATTCTAATTTTCTTCTATTTAACTGTAACCATCAACTCACACTCCAACCTTCCTACCATCCTTTAGCATTTGGGGCAGTAGGTAATATATCTCAAGATACTAAGAAATAAATTTTCACTTACCATAAAATTGGATCATTAGCAAGTTCACTGAAGCGTTTACACACACAAGCTGCTCTACAAAGATCCTGTTCCAGCAAATACGAGAAGATTTTTAGAACCACTTCATCTGGCAGTTTCTCCTGAAGATACTGTTCAGCAGGTGCTGCTATAAAAAGATTAACAAACAGAACATAATCTATCATGCTAGCAAAGACTTTCTCATTATTTAAAGAGCACAATTTTCATTTTGTTAAATGAAGAGCTTTTATTTTTTTATGACTATCATTTTATAAGCATGTGCTTTCAGAGATGACACGCATTTATTTTCTTTTCTCTTAACAGTATTCTTTTAGCTAGTATGTACCATTTCAGTAACTGGTTACAATAAATATACAAAAAAGATTTTTATACAACAATTACAGTCAAAGATGGAGAAGGTCAGGGTTCTCAGGTTTATTCTGTAATAACTGCTTTCTAAATCTCAAATGTGTAAATAAACATTTAATTTTAATTTTTTATCAAACAAAATTTAAAAGAACTATTTAATCCTATTCCTTAACTTTCTCAAAGGAAATACCTGATAGATCTTGTGATTTTCCAGAAACTCTTGCACGTTTTGCACGATGACCAAAAAAGTTTTCTGTAGTTGAAGTTGAAGCACCCTTGAAAAACAAAATGAAAACTAGTTAAGCAAATATTTTTACCCATAATCATTACTTCTAAAAAATGATGACAGTCCCGTCTGTTTCCTAACAATTCTTTCATTATACACAGAACAACAGACATTTAACCTACCTCCATACTGCTCTTGGTAGGACACGCTGTTCTTTTTGGCAAAAGAGTTTTCCTACGAAGTTGGTATGGACTATTTTGTGCACCAGGACCGGATTCTTCTGCAACCATATCTGCAGGTACATCATCATCTGTTATAAACAAAAATAATATGAAAATGACACCCATTTTTAAAGAAAAAGCCCTATGGATTCAGTAAATTTATAAAAAACTTTGTAATATATATTTTTTTGGGGGGGAGATAGTTTTTATACAAAATTCTAGTCATCTGGATAACCATTTGAGAAGTCTTGGATTTCTATTTCATTTCTTACTTCAAAATAAATTTCACAATGCTTACCTACAATAAAAATAAATAAATAAAATCATGAAAAGAAAAGAAAACTATTTTTTATAATGTGAAAGTGGGAAAGTCCTTTAAAGGTATGACACAGAACTTGGAAGGCATTTTTAAAAACGGTGAGGAGGATGTTCACTTGCTGAGTGAGTACGAGTGAGTACTGCATGTTTAAGAGTACAAGCAGGGTGAGAAGTGTGTCAATGGAGACAGACAGTTCAGTATAGATTATGAATACCAAGTAGGACAGTGTAGATTCAGTATAGACACCAAGTGGGATAAAAAGGGCATCCATGCAGAGGCTGGTCTGGCATACAGTGTTGGCACTCAAGAGGGGTAAGAAGGAGGAGGTCTGTGTGTGGAAAGGGTGACAGAAAAGGCTATCGCACACGAGAGGGAAAAGATGGAACTGGAAGCTTGGTAACATCAAGGGACTGATCAAATAATTAAGTAGAATGGAAGCCAGGGTTCTGAGAAGAGTTAAAATATAAATAGAGTGTATCTTACACTGTTGGACTGGAATTTTCAATGTGAACTCATTGTTTTTAAAAGATAGATACAGAAATAGGTAAGCACGTTCAAATAAATGTATAAATGTTTGGAAATGTGTGGATTATACACGTGTGTAACAAAGCCTGGAAGCAGTGCTACTCCAATAGCAATGAGCATGACCAGTATTTGGATATTTGCTTCTGAATACTTTCTTACTTCTTTATAAAAGGGATAAGGGCTCCTTGGAGAAATGGCTGATTCTAGGTTGAGAGAAATGCAAGGTGAACCTGAAATATCTTGTGGCAGAAACAAGAAACTGCGGAATGATGAGGACATGTCAAAAGAACACTGAATGGACTTCCCTGGTGGTCCAGTGGTTGCGAAGCCACTTTTCAGTGCAAGGGACACAGATTCCCCTGGTCAGAGAACTAAGATCCCACATGCCTTGGGGGGTAACTAAGCCCATGTACTGAAACTAGAGAGGCCTGCATGCCGCAACTAGAAAAAGCCCGCATGACAGCCAAAAAAGAAAAAAACGAATACTGAGATCAGCCCGAATGATCACCCACTAGCTAGCAAAATTATGCTGAAGTATCAAAACTCATGATAGTAAAGGGATTATAACCTACTGAATGGACAACCTGTAAATTCATTCTACTATAAATAAAGGAATAAATGGAATTTGATAGGAATGAGATGTTTAAAGTACCACCCCCCCCCCCGCCACAAATACTGATTAAGTAGAAAGCGAAAAATCATAACTCTATAGTAGAAATGCCAATCAAACACTGTCTTAATCAAGTGACCAAAGTAAACATCATTCATAAGACATACTGAAGCTGTGTGTCACCTCAGAGTATGAAAGAACACAGCATCACTTCTATGATATTCCTGACAAAGATACGTAACCTAAATCTATTGGGAATATCAGAATTATGAGGAATCATTAGGGAAAATCCGAATTTATTCTAATTGGTTTTTAATAACCTTCAAATTATCAAAGTTGAAAGTCAAGGAAAAGCCTAAGGAACTGTTCCAGATGGAAGGACATTGAAAAGATATGTAAACTCATTGCAACCTATGGTTCTGAACTAGATCCTTTTGTTTAAAGGTTTGTTTTTAGGACAAGAGTGAAATACTTCATTCAATTAGTGAAACCTGAATGGAGATCTAAAGACAGTAATGCGTCAGTACTAACTTTCTGATTTTAATAGGTATAGCATGATTATATAGGTGAATATCCTTGTTATTAGGAAATACACACTAAAGTATTAGGAGGTGACAGGACAAAGCTGGAAACTTATTCTTGAAGGGTTCAGGGTGGGGGGAGGGGAACTTCTTTGTACTGTTCTAAACTCTTTCCTAAGTTTAGATTGTTTAAAAATGAACTAATAAATTTGAGTAACATGTTTACATTTAAAAATTCTGTTTAGGAAATGAAAACCATAGAGATAGTTAAAAGAAACAACACAATTAGGAAAAATAACCCACTCCAGTATTCTTGCCTCAATAATTCCAGGGATAGGAAAGCCTGATGGGCTAGTTTATGGGATAGCAAAGAGTTGGACATGACTGAGACACTCACACACACATTTGTTAACATGTGTCACAAAAGGGTAATTGAAAAAGCAAGAGAGTTCCAGAAAAACATCTATTTCTGTTTTATTGACTATGCCAAAGCCTTTGACTGTGTGGATCACAATAAACTGTGGAAAATTCTGAAAGAGATGGGAATACCAGAACACCTGATCTGCCTTTTGAGAAATCTGTATGCAGGTCAGGAAGCAACAGTTAGAACTGGACATGGAACAACAGAGTGGTTCCAAATAGGAAAAGGAGTTCGTCAAGGCTGTATATTGTCACCCTGTTTATTTAACTTCTATGCAGAGTACATCATGAGAAACGCTGGACTGGAAGAAACACAAGCTGGAATCAAGATTGCCGGGAGAAATATCAATAACCTCAGATATGCAGATGACACCACCCTTATGGCAGAAAGTGAAGAGGAATTCAAAAGCCTCTTGATGAAAGTGAAAGTGGAGAGTGAAAAAACTGGCTTAAAGCTCAACATTCAGAAAACGAAGATCACGGCATCTGGTCCCACCACTTCATGGGAAATAGATGGGGAAACAGTGGAAACAGTGTCAGACTTTATTTTTCTGGGCTCCAAAATCACTACAGATGGTGACTGCAGCCATGAAATTAAAAGACACTTACTCCTTGGAAGGAAAGTTATGACCAACCTAGATAGCATATTCAAAAGCAGAGACATTACTTTGCCAACAAAGGTTCGTCTAGTCAAGGCTATGGTTTTTCCAGTGGTTATGTATGGATGCGAGAGTTGGACCGTGAAGAAGGCTGAGCGCCGAAGAATTGATGCTTTTGAACTGTGGTGTTGGAGAAGACTCTCGAGAGTCCCTTGGACTGCAAGGAGATAAAACCAGTCCATTCTGAAAGAGATCAGCCCTGGGTGTTCTTTGGAAGGAATGATGCTAAAGCTGAAACTCCAGTACTTTGGCCACCTCATGCGAAGAGTTGACCCATTGGAAAAGACTCTGATGCTGGGAGGGACTGGGGGCAGGAGGAGAAGGGGACGACAGAGGATGAGATGGCTGGATGGCATCACTGACTCGATGCACGTGAATCTGAGTGAACTCCGGGAGTTGGTGATGGACGGGAGGCCTGGCGTGCTGCGATTCATGGGGTCGTAAAGAGTCGGACACGACTGAGCGACTGATCTGATCTGAGTACTACAAATCAGCATGGAAAAGACTAACAATTCAACAGAAAATTGGACCAAGGATACAGCCAATTCAGAATTTAGGAAATACAAATGAAATACTAATAGAAACTACAATGAGTTTTTTTAATGTAGCAGATTATCAAAAGTTTGATTGTATACTAGTACTATATATCAAAAGATAACATGAGACAAAAAAATTCTTAATTGCTTTGAGGAGAGCAATTTGGCAGTAGCTATTATTACTTAACAATTCCACTCTGGGAATCGATTCTGCACACATGGGCAAAGTAGTTAAGAATCAAGATATTCATTGCAGTACTTTTTATAATACTGCTGGGTAACAATCAAAATGTTCATCAAGAGTAAAACCCAAAATATACAGAACAATGTGTTTAGTATATGTTTGTGTTTTAAGGCAATACATATACATTGGGGCTTCCCAGGTGATGCAGTGGTCAAGAATCTGCCTGCCAATGCAAGAGACATGGTTCAATCCCTGGGTTGGGAGGATCTCCTGGAGGAGGAAATGGCAACTCGCTCCAGTATTCTTGCCTGGAAAATTCTACAGACGGAGGAGCCTGATGGGCTATAGTCCATAGAGTCAGAAAGAGTTGGACACGACTGAGCAACAGAGCATGCACACATACATATGCTTATATATACATACATTTACTACAATATAAACTCCCCGATGGAAGAGAACCAACTTGAAGATGCTCCCACTGGCCGAAGATGGGACAATTTGAGCATCAGTAAGAATAACTGAAATGAACTAAAAGAAACATATTTAAATCTTGTGAATTTATGACACACAAAAAGGGCAAAACCACAATCTTGTCATTAGCCTCCAAATAAAATAAATAAATAAACTTAAAAAAGGGGGGAGTGGGGTTGCTTTGAAAGATGCCAGTGAAAAGCAACTTCTTATTTTAAAAACTGGTATACAACAGGAAATAACACTAGCTCTTCCTCTTTTATATAAACTGAACCACCAGGTAACCAGCTGTTAGGTGAAGGGAAACTTCTTTACAGAAACATTCCAGCAATAAATGAAGAAATAATCATATCAGGAAAATAAAATCTGGAATCTCTAAAGAGTTAAAAGAATTAATCACTGAGTATCAATAGTTCTAATATCACAAAAAGAAATATTACCAGACATTTATATATCTCCTGATGAAAGAACACACCACCATCATCTACAATATCTGCCCAAACCATCAAATCTCAACTTGAACAAACCTCTCAGAAACTCTACAAGATCAAACTATACCAGTTTTTTCAACAAATAAACTCCATGGGGGGAAAAATGAGGGAAAATAAGCAAAACTAAAGCATACTGTTTAAGAAAGTATATTCCAGTACTTATAAAGAAAAGAAGCTAGAAAATGATTATTACAAAAATGCTTTCTATGGGGAAGGAAAGAGGTTATGGTCAGAATGGGGCACATAAAAGGCTTCTGTAGTGGCTGGTAAAGTTCTACTTCTTGATCTACTGGTATTACAATACCAACCTTAACAATAATTCAATATACTATGTAGTTGTTTAATGTGAACTTCTCTATCTGGCTGTATTTTACAATCAAAAAGATATTTTTAAAAGGTGGGAAGGCTGTGCAGTGTATTTAAAAATAGAGGTTTTTTCTTCCCACCTGCAGACCTTGGGCAGATAATCAACTTTTAAAATTAATTAATTTCTTGGCTCCACCCACACAGCATGTGGGATCTTAGTTCCCTGACTAGGGATCAAACCCACAGCCCCTGCAGGGGAAGCTCAAGACCTATAAACATTTTTAAACCTAAATATTCCCACTACTAAGGATGGTAACAGTATCTTTTAATTCATAGGGCTGCAGAAAAGTATTTAAATAACATATGCAAAACATTCAGTAATATGCCTAGCTTACATTAAGTGTTCAATAAATGTTTTAGCTATTATTTTATTTAAATATTATTCTATTAAACACCTTCAAATAAAATTTGGAAAACCTAATAAGGTTTCCATGTACTTACATGGAAAGTAAGAAAGTATTTTCTGTAGTCAGAAAATACAGCCAGTGTAACATGCCTGGGTATTTGTGAAGTCATTCCATTGTAGTTAATTTCCATGTTTCAAGTGTGGTTGAAAGGAACATCTACATTCTATTTTTTTTGAGACTAAGGGTTAAACACACCTAAAACACCAAGCTTGTTGACTGCAGTGGCCATATATTCTATGTCCTTACTTTGCTGGGGAGGAGGTGGTGTAGCAGTGGTGTGATCTATCCACCTGCTTCTGAGGAAATGTGCTAAGATTCCCCACTATCTACAGACAGTCCATTTTCAGTATGTAAAATTTTGCTTTGTACACCTTGAGATAATATTATTTAGACATAAAGCTTCAAGATTATTATTTCTTCCTAGTGAATTATTCCTTCCCACCATTATGCAATGGCTCTCTCTATCCTTAATAGCACTTTTGCCTTTAAAATCTGTTCTTGCCTGATAGTACTTTCCTAGGAGCTTTCTGTTTTATTCTATATCAGTCTAGCATTTTGCCAATCCCGATTTTCAGCTTTTTACTTTTGCATCATTACATTTAGATTTAGTTCTTAACCACTTATTGCTATATACTTCTTTCCCTTTTCAGCCAAGCAAGAATATGTTTAATATTCTATATAACCCAACTAAAGCCAAATTCCAAGATTATATTTTTAATTTCTGAACACTGATTTTTAATTTTCTTTTTCAAGACTTACTGCTTGTTTTTCATATTGGCTGTTACTTCATACTTCACTTCCTTGTTTTAATCCTTTTAATTATTTCCATACACATTTATTTCTTGTTTAGACTGTTCCATCACTGAGCACTTAAATGCCACCCACCCGCTTGCCAAAGACCCCCAGCAACACTGCAGTTAGGGAAACCCTTTCCAATTCCAGGGGCTTCCCACGTGGCTCAGTGGTAAAGAATCCACCCGCCAATGCAGGAGACAATGGTTTCTATCCATGGGTCAGAAGATTCCTTGGGAGTAGGAAACGGAAACCCACTTCAGTATTCTTGCCTGGATATCTCCATGGACAGTGGAGATGGAAGGGCTACAGTCCATGAGGCCGCAGGGTGTCAGACACAACTGAACACACACACGTAATTCAGGTTCAAGGCTGCATGCCTGTCTATCAGACCTAGTTCTATTTTAAATAGGCCCAAACTCCATTCTCTATATGTGCACTAAAATTTCACCCCAGACCTACGTGTGTGTTCAGCTGCTCAGTCATGTCCGACTCCATGGACTGTAGCCTGCCAGGCCCCTCTGTTCATGGCAAGAACAATGGAGTGGGTTGTCATTTCCTCCTTCAGGGGATCTTCCCATCCCAGGAATCAAACCTATGTCTCTTGCAGCCCCTGCACTGGCAGGTGGAGCCACTGAGCCATCTGGGAAGCCCCTTATACCCAGGACCAAAAGGCCCTTGTACTATTTTATATAGCAGCACTAGTTACCACTTAAGGTTTTTTGTTTGTTTGTTTTTCCACTGAAGGTTTTGATTTGATTTCTCTCATACCTGGCACCTGGGAATTTCCTTCTTTCCTTCCTCAGAGTTTAGCTACACATTTAGAGTTTTGTTAGTGTTCCGTGTTACATTTCCACTATGTTTGCAGTGTATGCACGTGCAGGGGATCCCTCTATCATCTTGGTTTATGATGCAGCTATAGTCAGGTTCTACAACACTCACAAAGACATGCTCACACTTCTCATCCTATACTACCATCTCTCTAAATCCCACTCCTGTTTATTTTTTTTTTAATTTTATTTTTAAACTTTATAATATTGTATTAGTTTTGCCAAATATCAAAATGAATCCGCCAGATATACCTGTGTTCCCCATCCTGAACCCTCCTCCCTCCTCCCTCCCCATACCCTCCCCTCTGGGTCGTCCCAGTGCACCAGCCCCAAGCATCCAGTATCGTGCATCGAAACTGGACTGGCGACTCGTTTTATACATGATATTATACATGTTTCAATGCCATTCTCCCAAATCTCCCCACTCTCTCCCTCTCCCACAGAGTCCATAAGACTGATCTACCAGTGTCTCTTTTGCTATCTCGTACACAGGGTTATTGTTACCATCTTTCTAAATTCCATATATATGCGTTAGTATACTGTATTGGTGTTTTTCCTTCTGGCTTACTTCACTCTGTATAATAGGTTCCAGTTTCATCCATCTCATTAGAACTGATTCAAATGTATTCTTTTTAATGGCTGAGTAATACTCCATTGTGTATATGTACCACAGCTTTCTTATCCATTCATCTGCTGATGGGCATCTAGGTTGCTTCCATGTGCTGGCTATTATAAACAGTGCTGCGATGAACATTGGGGTACACGTGTCTCTTTCCCTTCTGGTTTCCTCAGTGTGTATGCCCAGCAGTAGGATTGCTGGATCATAAGGCAGTTCTATTTCCAGTTTTTTAAGGAATCTCCACACTGTTCTCCATAGTGGCTGTACTAGTTTGCATTCCCACCAACAGTGTAAGAGAGTTCCCTTTTCTCCACACCCTCTCCAGCATTTATTGCTTGTAGACTTTTGGATCGCAGCCATTCTGACTGGTGTGAAATGGTACCTCATAGCCCACTCCTGTTTAAAATCTTCTCAGTTCAGTTCAGTTGCTCAGTCATGTCCAACTCTTTGAGACCCCATGGAATGTAGCACACCAGGCTTCCCTGTCTATCACCAACTTCCAGAGCTTACTCAAACTCATGTCTATCAAGTCTATAGATCTTATTATTACAGATACCCACCCAGACACCAGCCTGGAATCATCTTTCCTTCTCATCATTAACACAGCAAATATTAAGGACTGATAGTAAGGAGAACAGGAAAGATACACCCATTTGAATGCAGAGTTCCCAAAAAATAGCAAGGAGAGATAAGAAAACCTTCCTCAGTGATCAGTGCAAAGAAATACAAGAAAACAACAGAATGGGAAAGACTAGAGATCTGTTCAAGAAAATTAAAGATACCAAAGAAACATTTCATGCAAAGATGGACACAACAAAGGACAGAAAATGGTATGGACCTAACAGAAGCAGAAGATATTATTAAGAAGAAGTGGCAAGAATACACAGAAGAACTATACAAAAAAAGATCTTCATGACCCAGATAACCATGATGGTGTGATCGCTCACCTACAGCCAGACATCCTGGAAAGCAAAGTCAAGTGGGCCTTAGGAAGCATCACTACAAACAAAGCTAGTGGAAGTGATGGAGTTCCAGTTGAGCTATTTCAAATCCTAAAAGATGACACTGTGAAAGTGCTGCACTCAATATTCCAGCCAATCTGGAAAACTCAGCAGTGGCCACAGGACTGGAAAAGGTCAATTTTCATTCCAATCCCAAAGAAAGGCAATGCCAAAGAATGTTCAAACTATTGCACAATTGTACTCATCTCACACGCTAGTAAAGTAATGCTCAAAATTCTCCAAGTCAGGCTTCAACAGTATACGAACCGTGAACTTCCAGATGTTCAAGCTGGATTTAGAAAAGGCAGAGGACCAAAGGCAGAGATCATATTGCCAGCATCTGTTGGATCAAAAGCAAGAGAGTTACAGAAAAACACCTACTTCTGCTTTATTGACTACACCAAAGCCTTTGACTGTGTGGATCACAAGAAGCTGGAAAATTCTTAAAGAGATGGGAATACCAGACCACCTGGCCTACCTCCTGAGAAATCTGTATGCAGGTCAAGAAGCATCAGTTAGAACTGGACATGGAACAATAGACTGGTTCCAAACAGGTAAAGGAGTACATCAAGGCTGTATACTGTCACCCTGCTTATTTAATTTATATGCAGAGTACATCATGAGAAATGCTGGACTGGATGAAGCACAAGTTGGAACCAAGATTGTTGGCAGAAATATCAATAACCTCAGATATGCAGACCACCACATATGACAGACACTTAATGACACCACACTTACAGCAGAAAGCAAAGAACTAATGAGCCTCTTGATGAAAGTGAAAGAGAAGAGTGAAAAAGTTGGCTTAAAACTCAACATTCAGAAAACTAAGATCATGGCATCTGGTCCCATCACTTCATGGCAAACAGATGGGGAAACAGTGGGAACAATGACAGACTTTATTTTTTGGGGCTCCAAAATCACTGCAGATGGGTGACTGCGGCCATGAAATTAAAAGACGCTTGCTCCTTGGAAGAAAAGCTATGATCAACCTAGACAGTGCATTACAAAGCAGAGACAAAGCCAACAAAGGTCCATCTAGTCAAAACTATGGTTTTTCCAGGAGCCATGTATGGATGTGAGAGTTGGACTATGAAGAAACTTGAGTGCTGAAGAATTGATGGTTTTGAACTGTGGTGTTGGAGAAGACTCTTGAGAGTCCCCTGGACAGCAAGGAGATCCAACTAGTCCATCCAAAAGGAAATCAGTCCTGAATATCCTTTGGAAGGACTAATGCTGAAGCTGAAACTCCAAAACTTTGGTTACCTGATGTGAAGAACTGACTCATTGGAAAAGACCCTGATGCTGGGAAAGATTGAAGGTGAGAGGAGAAGAGGACAACAGAGGATGAGATGGTTGGATGGCATCACCAACTCGATGGACATGATTTTGAGTAAGCTCCAGGAGTTGGTGGTGGACAGGGAAGCCTGGTGTGCTGCAGTCCATGGGGTCTCAAAGAGTTGAACATGACTAAGCGACTGAACTGAACTGAAGTAAGGAATGCAGAAGTAATTAACGGGGAAGAGACAGTGCTGGTTAATTCCATGCAGTTTGAGGTTCACACCAAATAAACACATAAAGCTACATGATTTGAAATCTCATAATGCCATAATAAGCTCAACTTCCTATTCAAAACACCGTCCTGTTCTAAAGCACTCAAAGCTCAGCTCTAAAATAATCGTATTAAACTTTTACTTGTGCTGAGATCAAGAATCTGTGCTATTTTCTGTACTGCTCTCCAAGTAAATTACCACTGTTTACTAATATAAATAAGAAACAAAAGGAGAAAACTTAAAAGACACAAAACCCAAAACATACACACATGAAATAATCTTTAGTGATTAGTGTTCTCTTCATCTTTTGAACTGCTGTAGTACTGTATATTGGAGAAGGAAATGGCAACCCACTCCAGTGTTCTTGCCTGGAGAATCCCAGGGACGGGGGAGCCTGGTGGGCTGCCGTCTATGGGGTCGCACAGAGTCGGACACAACTGAAGCGACTTAGCAGCAGCAGCAGCAGCACTGTATATACACCATATACTCTAGCGTATCACAGCTGCCTTATTTGTTATTTGCTTTCTTGGTATACTTAAGTTTCTTAACAAAATTTAAGCTCTGAGGACATGGCTATTTTATATATAATATATTATTACATTAAATTATTTAATGATAATAAATTATATTGTTATAAATTATATTATAAATGTATTATAATAATATAAACATATATATATTTTATATTTCCTCCACGTTCAGCTTAGTGCCCAATAACTACTCAAGAAATGCTGATTCTCATCCATTGAGAACTCAATTCAATTTATTCAAGAGTTTTTCCAAGAACCCACCACCAGTGGTGTACTAAGATGACCTTACATACTACTTGACAGAAAATAAAAACCCAGATAAGAATTGCTTCTCTTCTTCCTACCTCCAACTCTGTGAACTAATTACAAGCATATACATTTATTTTTTGTTCCCTCCTGAAATTACAGTAGATTTGGCACATATGAAGCAAACAATAAATTATACAGTACTAAAGTGATCCATGGTAGCTGCTAAACTGTCCAATTCAAGAACTAAGAAATCATGAAGGACTGGTTATGATATTGTTCTAACAACAAAATCCAAAAACAAGACTTCAAAATAATATTTTGTTAAATTTTTTTAACTTTATAGCTTTCACTTTTATATCTAATATTGGAATACCAATATTCAGATGTCAAATTATAATCTAAGACTAATAAAAAATAACTCAATATCAAAATGTTTAATTTCAACCATAACTTACAGAAAATGTAATTTTCAGTTAGAAAAAAATGTTCTTGACCAGAAGATACCCAACAGAAACACCAGCTCTTTTTTCATACTAAAGGTTTATATTTTTAATACTCAGAGTATGCCTCAAATTCAGATAAGCCATACTTCAAGTGCTCAATAGCTACAACATGGCTAGTAGTTATCCTAATTGGATAGTATTCACACATACATACACCCTTTTATTAAATTCTTACCAGTCCTCTTACACACATACATGTAATATAAAAATTTACAATTTTTAGATTTTTACTACAAATTATATACAAAAATACTAGAGTCTTCACTATTAATAGGATCCATAGGGATAAAGGCTTCTGTAGAGTAAGTATGATTCTTTAAATAAAAAAAATCTTTTGAAATCTTTGCTATTAAATAGGACTGAAAAAAAAAATAGCATTGAAAATTTATACTGATTCACTTCCACAAAAGAAGAGACTTAAGTCTATACACCTGAAGCAAAAGATCTTAATTTTTACATACCTTTTAACTATCTCAAAGATGTACAGAAAATTACACTATTGACTGGCTCTAGGTTAAAGTCTATACACCTTAGGTTTAAAGATTAACCTAAAGTTAAAAGATAGTTTATGTGGAATTTAATTTCCAAAAGTTTTTTCCTTTTTTCTCCACAATTATCATCTAAGTTCCATGTTACTTACCCATAGCCACAGATCATATATTGGAAACTTGTGCTAGTAACTCTGTGTTTAGAAACAGCTCCCAGTCTCACAGTATAAAGAACCACACTTGACAACTGTTTCTAACACAGTTGGGAACTACCACAGCTTTTTTCCAACTACTAAAAAAAAATACACGAAAAAACTAAAATCAAGACAGAAATTTATCTTAAGTGCATTTTAACTTAAATATTTTACTTGAAAAATTTACTTAACTATTTTAAGGGAGAGAGTCCAGAAGCAAAGTTACAAAAACTGCTTTTTAAAAGTTTGACTTGCAATAATCAGATATTTTTAATTGTATCTTATATATAGTTACAAACTCTAAAAAATCTAGTATTAAGAATACTGTTCAATGCTTTCATTAATACATTCAGGTATTACTTATGCACATACATGCATATAATTCTGCTGAATTTTCACAATATGAACTACAGGGATTATCTAAGACTGGTCAAAGAAAATATGTTTGACCATATCTTTGATATTATAAAGAGAACTACTGAAAATCTGAACAAGCCTTCATTTCATCGGGCTTCCCTGGTGGCTCAGATGGTAAAGTGTCTGACTGCAATGCGGGAGACCAGGGTTCAATCCCTGGGTCGGGAATATCCCCTGGAGGAAGAAATGGCAACCCACTCCAATACTCTTGCCTGGAGAATTCTATGGACAGAGGAGCCTGGTGGGCTACAGTCCATGGGGTCACAAAGAGTCGGACACAACTGAGCGACTACACTTCACTTCACTTCTTCATTTCATCAGAAGAAATTTAAACCACTTTATTGTATGCCATCTTACATAAAGTGTGTTCAACAAGTATTTGGAGAATGAATGAATGAATGTGCCATGCACTGTGTGAGGTACTGGTAAAACAGAGCAACCAAATAGAATCTTGTACTTGCCCTCCAACAGCTTAGAAGAGACATAAATAACCAAGCAGGCAATAATAGTACAGTATGTCACATGCTGTAATAGGAATAAGCAGAAGGCACTATGAGAATACGGAGAAGGAAATGGCAACCTACTCCAGTATTCTTGCCTAGAATCCCATGGACAGAGGCTGACCCTTGTGGGCTACAGTCTGGGGTCACAAAGAGTCAGACATGACTTAAAGAGTCTGAGTACAAACATACTATGGAACACACAAGAGCATCTAATTCAATCTTAGATGATGTTAAGAGTATGTTGTTGGGATATTAGTTGAAGGTTTCTTGAAGAAAGTCTAAGGTGAGATGGTATCTACTGGGAGTTAGTTAATCAGAAAGAAGTGTGTGTGAAGACTGAAGGTGCTCACCTCCAGCCATCTCAAGGAACTGCAAGTTGCTCCATATTGCGGTATCCATATTAGGTGCCAGATTATGAAGGGTGCCACAAACACTTTATTTAGATTTTATCTGGAAGGCCAAGGATAGCTACTAAACAGGTTTTAAATAGAACAGTGAGATGTTCTGATTTGTGTTTTAGGGAAATTACCTGAATGTATAGACACTTGGAAATGGATAGCACTAGTGGTAAGTGGTCAATTAGGAAGCTACAATGGAGTAATACAATGGAGAGATGAACATAGCTTGAACTATGGTAATAAATATCAAAGAACTGAATACATTTGGGATATAGTCACAAAATCATAAACTTTGGTGACTGAATGGATATAGGTGGGACGGAGAAGAGGTTGGCACCATGAATCATACTGATTTGGGCAATCCAATGGATGGTGGTGCTATGTACTAATAAGGAAGAAACCTTTGTAGGTGAGACACGGATCAAGGTGGGAGATGACTTCAGGTTTGGGTTTTGAAGTACTCGTAAGACAATCAAGTGGAGACTCTCAACAAAGCTAAATATATTGATTTCAGGCTCCAGTGAGTGATTTGGGTTGGAGATAAAGAATCAGGGAATTCTGTCACTCTGAAAATACACTACAGTAGGAGTTCAGAGTCAAAAGTGTAGATTAGCTGTCATTATTTATATATGGTACAATACTAATTTTCATGGCAGATATGTCATCCAACTCTTTGAGCATTAGCCATATAAGTGGACAGTTATCTACGTCAAAATTATCGTTCAGTTCAGTTCGGTTGCTCAGTCGTGTCCGACTCTTTGAGACCCCATGGACTGCAGCACGCCAGGCTTCCCTGTCCATCACCAACTCCTGGAGCTTACTCAAACTCATGTCCATTGAGTCGGTAATTCCATCCAACCATCTCATCCTCTGTTGTCCCCTTCTCCTCCTGCCTTCAATCTTTCCAGCATCAGGGTCTTTCCAAATGAGTCAGTTCTTTGCATCAGGTGGCCAAAGTATTGGAGTTTCTCAGCTTCACCATCAGTCCTTCCAAAGAATACTCAGGACTGATTTCCTTTAAATGGACTGGTTCGATCTCCTTGCTGTCCAGGGGACTCTCCAGAGTCTTCTACAACACCATGGTTCAAAAGCATCAACTCTTCGGCACTCAGCTTTCTTTATAGTCCAACTCTCAAATCCATACATGACCACTCGAAAAACCAAAGCTTTGAGACGGACCTTTGTTGGCAAAGTAATGTCTCTGCTTTTTAATATGCTGTCTAGGTTGGTCATAACTTTTCTTTCATTACTGTATATATTAAAAAAAAAATCTGTGGGTCCAGAATTGACAAGAATTCATAACTCTAGCTTGATAAAAAAATAAAAGAAAGTCAACTGACAACTAATTCAAGGATTAATATCCTTTGGGAATAGCTTAGCTTTCTTTTCATTCTTTTCTGTTACAAATCACATTTTGTTCTCCTAAGGCATTTTCTCCCTTCGCTTGCAGGAAAGTAGTAGTATAGAACAGCCTCACCCACAATTGGAACATTTGAAATTCCTTCTATTCTCATATTTTACCTCCAGTTTTGCATTTTCAGTATTTCCTAAAGTGACAAAATTCACAAAACACAATCATTCTTTTCTATTTTATCAAACAAGAAAAACTATTTTTAACATTCATAAATTTTAAGTATTTTTAAAATTCAAGGAAAACTGTAGCATTACATCCAAAGTAGGAGCTGATATGTCTGGAGTATCAAGTGCATCATTAATTCAAGATCAGAATGATCATGGTTCCAAATCAGTAAGACAAACCTAATTCTAGGCTAACTTAGGATTCATCAGATCAGATCAGATCAGTCGCTCAGTTGTGTCCGACTCTTTGCGACCCCGTGAATCGCAGCACGCCAGGCCTCCCTTCCATCACCAACTCCTGAAGTTCACTGAGACTCACATCCATCGAGTCAGTGATGCCATCCAGCCATCTCATCCTCTGTCGTCCCCTTCTCCTCCTGCCCACAATCCCTCCCAGCATCAGTCTTTTCCAATGAGTCAACTCTTCACATGAGGTGGCCAAAGTACTGGAGTTTCAGCTTTAGCATCATTCCTTCCAAAGAAATCCCAGGGCTGATCTCCTTCAGAATGGACTGGTTGGATCTCCTTGCAGTCCAAGGGACTCTCAAGAGTCTTCTCCAACACCACAGTTCAAAAGCATCAATTCTTCGGCGCTCAGCCTTCTTCACAGTCCAACTCTCACATCCATACATGACCACAGGAAA
This sequence comes from Bos indicus x Bos taurus, assembly GCF_003369695.1. Classification (NCBI taxonomy): domain Eukaryota; kingdom Metazoa; phylum Chordata; class Mammalia; order Artiodactyla; family Bovidae; genus Bos; species Bos indicus x Bos taurus. The sequence goes on from NC_040086.1 coordinate 29,909,625, forward strand.
AACCATAGCCTTGACTAGACGAACCTTTGTTGGCAAAGTAATGTCTCTGCTTTTGAATATGCTATCTAGGTTGGTCATAATTTTCCTTCCAAGGAGTAAGCGTCTTTTAATTTCATGGCTGTAGTCACCATCTGTAGTGATTTTGGAGCCCAGAAAAATAAAGTCTGACACTGTTTCCACTGTTTCCCCATCTATTTCCCATGAAGTGGTGGGACCGGATGCCATGATCTTTGTTTTCTGAATGTTGAGCTTTAAGCCAATTTTTTCACTCTCCACTTTCACTTTCATCAAGAGGCTTTTGAGTTCCTCTTCACTTTCTGCCATAAGGGTGGTGTCATCTGCATATCTGAGGTTACTGATATTTCTCCCAGCAATCTTGATTCCAGCTTGTGTTTCCTCCAGTCCAGCGTTTCTCATGATGTACTCTGCATATAAATTAAATAAACAGGCTGACAATATACAGCCTTGACGAATTCCTTTTCCTATTTGGAACCAGTCTGTTGTTCCATGTCCAGTTCTAACTGTTGCTTCCTGACCTGCATACAAATTTCTCAAGAGGCAGATCAGGTGTTCTGGTATTCCCATCTCTTTCAGAATTTTCCACAGTTTATTGTGATCCACACAGTCAAAGGCTTTGGCATAGTCAATAAAGCAGAAATAGATGAGTATAAGTCACTAATTAAAAATTGCTCATTTTCATCTACTTGCCAGTCACGATGAATATAAAAATCTTCCATTAAGGGAACTGATATAGTAGGAAGGCTAGACATGTAAACAAATAACTGAAGCACTACAGTAAGAGCCATACTAAAAGTATACATGAGGTATTAGAAAAGTATAAATAGGACACACCATACACACCCAGCTTAAAAGCAAACAATTTATCCTGTCCCTAGTTTTACTTTTACAGGAAATGTGACAATTTTAGAAATGCCTTTTATTAGTTTTATAGAAGAGGACTAGTGTGAAGACCAGGAAGAGTAAAGTATGAAGATCAAAATGAGAATAAGGCTATTAAATTCTTATCTGTTGTTGTTCAGTCGTGTCCAACTCTGCAACTCCATGGACTACAGCATGCCAGGCTCCCCTGTCCTTTAACTATCTCCCAGAATTTGTTCAGATTCATGTCCATTGAGTCGGTGATGCCACCCAATTGTCTCATTCTCTGTTGCCCCCTTCTCCTTTTGTCTTTAATCTTTCCCAGCATCAAGTCTTTTTTCCAGTGAGTTGGCTCTTTGCATCAGTTGGCCAAAGTATTAGAGCTTCAGCATCAGTACTTCTAATGATGACTCAGGGTTGATTTCCTTTAGGGTTGACTGGTTTGATCTCTCTGCTGTCCAAGGGACTCTCAAGTGTTTTCTCCAGCACCACAATTCCAACGCATCAATTCTTTGGCACTCAGGTTTCGTTATGGTCCAACTCTCACATCTGTACATGACTACTGGAAAAACCATAGCCTTGACTATATGGACCTTGTCGGCAAAGGTATGGCTCTGGTTTTTAATATGCTAAGTTTGTCACAGCTTTCCTTCCAAGGGGCAAATGTTTTTTAATTTCATGGCTGCAGTCACCCTCTGCAGTGATTTTAGAGCCCAAGAAAACAAAATCTGTCAACTGTTTCCACCCCCGCCCGTTGCCATGATGTGATGGGACCAAGATGCCATAATTATAGTTTTTTGAATGTTGAGTTTAAGCCAGCTTTTTCACTCTCCTCTTTCACCTTCATCAAGAGGCTCTTTAGTTCCTCTTCACTTTCTGCCATTAGAGTGATCCCCTTCATGGATCACAACCTTGTCATTCACGGAGGAGGAGCTTGTGTAACTCAATGAAACTATGAGCCATGATGTATAGGGCCACCCAAGATGGATGGGTCATAGACAAGAGTTCAGAAAAAACACGGTCCACTGGAGGAGAGAATGGCAAACCACTCCAGTATTCTTGCTGCGAGAACCCCATAAACCGTATGAAAAGGAAAAAAGATATGACACCAGAAGATTATATTCTTATAAGCACTAAATGCTTAATCTTTGCTGTAAATTCACACAGCAAACTAAATTGAAAGAAAGAAAATGGATGAGAGACTGAGCATCATCAGTTCTCTTTCAGTTCTATAGTTAGACCACAATCCTGAGACTGCGTGATTTTAAGCAAATGTTTTACAGATCAAAGATCAGCTAATAGGAAAGGTATCACTAGTGGGCATCTGAGGCCCAATAAGGGTTCTGTGAAGTGTTTGAGATAAGTAGTAGCAAAATAATTTTTAGCTTAGTGGACTCCAAGTACAATGTTCTTTATTGTCACAAAAAGTAATGTGGATTTCTCAAAAAAGGTTATCATATAATCTATACAGATGATAATGATAATAATGATGATAGTAAATGGAATAATAATAGTACTACTATAAACTGGTATATCCAGCACTGAAAACTTCCATGTGCAGACACTATTTCAATTGTTTTATATATGAATTAACTCACTGAATCCTTTATCAACTCCATGAAGAACATATTCCTATTTTACAAATGAGAAAACTAGGCACACAGTGGTTAAACATCTTGACCAAGGCCACAAAGTATTAAGTAGCAGAGGCAGAATGTGAACTCAGTCTAGCTCCAGAGCCCAATGCTATTAACCACTGTGCTATCTAAATACAAGTTATCACTGGGAGTATATTACTATATAAGAGTACCATGAAATGGAACATATATACTCCTGGAAATGTAAAGAATTAAAAAATAATAATAGTTTTTCATGTCTTACTTTATTCAAAGAATCAAGTTACCACTTTATAAAATCACAACATATACATCAGACCTCTTTATTTTCATAATCAGCAACTCAGATCTTTCTGTATTATGTCAATAACATTTTGATATTTCACATATTTGATGATATAGTACAATATTTAAGGAACAGGCTCTGGAAAGATTGTCTAGCTTCTTTGTTAGAATACTGCCTTAGTAGCTGTGCAATCTTGGACAAGTTCCTTAACCTGCCTGATTTTCAGTGCATCTATAAAACGGAGATGATAATGGTGACTACCTCGTGGAGATTAATTCTCAACAGTCCTTGGGAGAGAGAACATTTCAACATTAGTTATTATTGTAATTGAAATGAGATGCTAAAAGCTAGCAAGGTGTGCTCAAAATGCATTTCAAATTCTAGCTAAAGGCCTTTATTATATTATCTGATTCAATGTTCAAAAAGCCCTCTGAAATGTAGAAATAATTCTTATCACAAAATAATTCTCATGGTAAGTGTTTAGAATAGTTCATGACCAGCAGAAAATACAAGGTGAAATCCACAAACACCAAGGACTGACCACTGACAAAAATGAATAATGCCATTTCATTTTAGGAGTGTATATTATTCTAATGATCCTGTCATAAATTTAAAGTATGTGTAACATTCATTTTTTTCCCAATTATAAAAATGTTTACAATTGCCAAGATATGGAAGCAACTTAAGTGTCAATCAACATATAAATGGATACAGAAGATATGGTAGGGACTTCTCTGGTGGTCTGATGGTTAAGAATCCACCTGCCAATGCAGAGGACATGGTTTGATCCCTGGTCCAGAAAGATCCCACATGCTATGGAGCAACTAAGCTTGCAAACTGCAACTACTGAGCCCCATAAACCTAGTGCTCCTGCTCTGCAATGAGAAGGTCGCACACCACAGCTAAGAGCAGCCCCCACTTGCTGCATCAAGAGAAAGCCCATGCACAGCAACAAAGACATGGTGTATTCATCAATCAATCAATCAATCTTAAAAAAGCAAAGAGAATATATGGTACACACACACAGAATGAACTTTTGCCCTGTAACAACATGGATGGACTTGGAGGATATTATGCTAAGTGAAATGAGTCAGAAAGAAAAATACTATGTGATATCACATGTGTGGAAGCTAAAGATTAAACTACTGAATATAATAAAAAGAAAAACAGGGATATAGAGAATAAACTAGTAGTTACTAGTGGAGAGGCAAGTAAGGCTAGGGGTTTAAGAGGTACAAATTACTATGTACAAAATAAGCTATAAGAATACACAGTACAACACAGGGAATATAGCCAATATTTTATAATAACTATAAATGGAATATAACCTTTAAAAATTGTGCAACACTATGTTGTACACCTGAAACTTACATAGCATTGTATATCAACTATATCTTAATTTTAAAAAAGTTCACTTAGAAAATGTGAATACAGAAAAACACAAAAGAAGAAGTTACAAAATTTCTTTCTAAAACATGCTTTCTAGTGCCTACAGAATAAAAATGGTCCATAATTTATGTAATCAGCCCCTTGTTAAATTTATTTAACCAGTTTCCTTTTTCTCTTGGTCATATTTGTAAACTGCTTCAGTCATGACAAAAATTTACCTTTTCATGAAAAATATTATTTGTGACATAGTTTTGTCATTTAGAGTCAAATAAGATGACTTACCAAACTAGGAAGTAATAATAGTTATCAGTTAAATAATTAGGCTGGATGAAGCACAGGCTGGAATCAAGACTGCCGGGAGAAATATCAATAACCTCAGATACACCAATGACACACCCCTTATGGCAGAAAGTGCAGAGGAATTCAAAAGCCTCTTGATGAAAGTGAAAGTGGAGAGTGAAAAAACTGGCTTAAAGCTCAACATTCAGAAAACTAAGATCATGGCATCTGGTCCCATCACTTCATGGGAAATAGATGGGGAAACAGTGGAAACAGTGTCAAGACTTTATTTTTTGGGCTCCAAAATCACTGCAGATGGTGACTGTAGCCATGAAATTAAAAGATGCTTTGCTCCTTGGAAGAAAAGCTATGATCAACCTAGACAGCATATTAAAAAGCAGAGACATTACTTTGCCAACAAAGTTCCATCTAGTCAAAGCTCTAGTTTTTCCAGGAGTCATGTATGGATGAGAGTTGGACTATAAAGAAAGCTGAGCACCGAAGAAGTGATGCTTTTGAACTGTGATGTTGGTGAAGATTCTTTAGAGAGTCCCTTGGACTGCAAGGAGCTCAAAACAGTCCATCCTAAAGGAAATCAGTCCTGAATATTCATTGGAAGGACTGATGCTGAAGCTGAAACTCCAATACTTTGGCCACCTGATGTGAAGAACTGACTCATTTGAAAAGACCCTGATGCTGGAAAGATTGAAGGCAGGAGGAGAAGGGGACAACAGAGGATGAGATGGTTGGATGGAATTACCGACTCAATGGACATGAGTTTGAGTAAGCTCCAGGAGTTGGTGATGGACAGGGAAGCCTGGCGTGCTGCAGTCCATGGGGTCTCAAAGAGTCAAACACGACTGAGCGACTGAACTGAACTCATTACGAAGCAGGCCTGTAATCAAGAAACATTATCTCACTGCATCATTATTACCACCCTATAAGGTTGATAGTATTATTCTCATTTTAGAAATGTAGAAACTGAGTTTTAGAGAGTAACTTTCTAGAAGTCAAACAGCCAGTAAGTGCATGGCTGGGATTTGATTCAGTCACCCAGTCTTATCTTCTGTTCCATGCTGCCTTCCAAAAACAAAATCAACAATACAACCAACATTAGCCGAACAACAAGAAGATGAAGCTAACGCTTTATCAATATGCCAGGCACTGTGATCATTATTTTACATTAGGTATTCTCTATATTCATGTAAAGGAGGCCTATTACTTATTAGTCCAACTTGCCGACTGTTCTCAGAATGACCCTGAGATGTTCCAGTTGACCCTGAACATATGGGATTAGGGGCACTGATCTTCCTTGCATTTGAAAACCCACCTATAACTTACAGTTGGCCCTCCACATTGGCAGTTCCTGATCCATAGATTCAACCAACTGCAGATTGTGTAGAACTGCAGCATTTACTATCGGGAAAAAAAAACAACCCATGGATAAGTGGACACATGCAGTTCAAACCTGTTTAAGGGTCAAAAGTATGTTTATATCTTTGCGCCTTTATTCACTGTGGTCTTCTTGCTTATAATATTATCTCTTTTCTACTTACATAAGGTTATACTACAAGGTTCTGTCAAGTCTCACATTCTATATAAAGCTTTCCCATCATGGATGGATTGCTTTCTGATTGCAACTCATAAAAAGTCAAATCACGTATACAGTACTAGTTGTATGAGTTCAGACAAGCCAATTTACCTTTCTCTTTACCTCAGTTTTCTGCCTGCAAATGAAAGGGATGGACTAGACCAGCCCGAATCTTGTGGTGGTGGTGGTGTTAAAGCACCTTGCTGAGCTCTACCCCCAGTGTTTCCGAATCAGACAAAGGGGAGAGGGAGCGAGGATTTAAATTGCTAACAAATTCCGAGGGATGCTGCTGCTGCTGGGCAAGGGATGACACTGAGAATTACTGGGACCAAACAAAACCCATTGAATTCCAAGGTAAAGAGTTTGGTCTTTTTTCTGTTAAGAAATCATGGAAAGTTTTCAATTAGTGTTGTAGCATTTATTACACCTTTTGTTAAGAGGTGGTTTAGGCAGCAATAGGGCACAATAAAAAGGCTCCGTCAATGCCAACAAATCAGAAAGCCCTGGATTCGAGAGGTGGTAGTTAGAACAGAAAGGAACAAAAAAGCCTCAAAACATATGGCTCAGTCACTCTTCTCTACTAATGTTTTTGCCATTATCCACTGGAAAGTTACATGTATACATACTAGTATTAGCTATAAAACACAACACAAAATCAGGAATCACTTTCTGATATAGCAAAATGACTATAATGTAATTGTTAGGAATCTAACATTGCTTTATAATAATAAGAATTCAAGTTACAGTATAACATTATATTCTAAGAATATATTACTATTTCAATTCCAAACTTTAACAAAAACAGAGGGGAAAATGACAGTATAGGTTGATTAATTTTATCTCTAAACTCCTTAGTATTAATAGTAAGGAAATAAAAAGATACAAATCCTTATAATAAAGAGAACCGATAAATCCATCAATACACGAGATTTCAATGGGTTTCTTGAAGACAAAAATATAAAGGAATATTAAGTAGTGAAGCAAAGTAGAGGAAGCTGCCCAGTAAAGCACGTTAGAGGCTACAACAGAAGAGGGAGCTGTCAACTTCTTTCAAAATCTCAGAGAAGTTTTGAATTCTGAAAATGCAAGTACAAAACAAAGGCCAACAGTGATATGTAGATCTGAAAACAATGGCATTCACTGCAGATCAATAAAAGGAAGTCTCATCAAAATACTAAATAAGGATGAAGGCAGAGTAAAGAAATTTTCATATATACAGACTTACAAATTTTCTCCTATAATAGAAAATTACTTGAGGACATATTTCAACAAAAGTAGTGAGTAAACCCCAAAGGGGTAAGATTTAAGATGCAGTAGTTAATGAAATCATCACAGAAAAGCAACAATGGGAAGATATTCTAAGGTAAAAGGGGTGAAGGAGGCCCAAAGAAACTTGGTATAGATTGAACCAGGGCTCCAAAGAGCTGCAGGTAAGAAATTTCCTGGAAATTAATAGGTTAGATAGTAGGGAGCTTAGAAAAACTTGAGGACATGATAAAGCCAACAGGTGAAATACAAAAAAGAATCCATCAGAAGTTGGGAATGATTTCTTCTGAGCAGAGTAAAAATATATCAGGTAGTAGAAAAAGAAAACAGAATCTATCATGTACTTGGCTAAACAGAGAAGATATTCCTATAAGAAGATGAACACTATTGTTATTTTTCAACTTCTAGAATCAACCTACATACACATCAATAATGCTCTATTAACAATGTGGTAAATGTTACCAACCTTGATAATGAAAATGGAGAGCCATCAACATTCTCATCTTACAAGAGTCTACGGACTCATAGTAAGGAAAATAAAATTAAGCTTTAGCCATGAGTGCTCAGTCAAGTTTGACTCTTTGCGACCCCATGGACTGTAGCCCACCAGGTTCTCTGTCCATGGGATTTTACAGGCAAGAATACTAGAGCAGGTTTCCATTTCCTTCTCCAAGGGATCTTCTGGACCCAGAGATGGAACCTGCATCTCTTGCATCTCCTGAATTGGCAGGCACAGAGTCTCTACCACTGTGCCACCTGGGGAGCTCCAAAATTAAGTCTTAAGTATGTTGTTTAAAGTTATACTGGGATGAGGTGGGTAGAGGGAATGCTGTAAGTAAACTACCATAGCAGAAATCAACAGGCAATGTTTAATTTGATAAAGATGAAGTAGGATAAGCTTTAGGCAGCCAAAATAAACCTCATGCTATTTATGCACAGAAATTTATCCACTTGACTTAAAGTTCACTGCTCAGGATACATCGATCTTTATTCAGCACACAATTCTCTTAATTATATTTCCTAGTCTTCATACCTAATTTGCAGGTAGAATTTACCTGAAGATTACAAAATTAGTACACAAATCATCCCAGTCAACAAAGAACATGCCATTTGTTTGGAGAGAAAAGACAAAAGTGGCAATTAATGAGCAAAACAGTGTGTGTATATCTCGATGTACCAGAGTACAACCATATCACATGACACAATTAGAGAATATAAATATAAAATAAGATGCTATTTCTGGGGAATTCCCTGGTGGTCCAGTAGTTAGGACTCCGATCTTCCACTACAGGGTGCCGGGTTTAATCCCTGGTTGGGGAACTAAGATCCTGCAAGCTGCACAGCACAGCAAAGTGGGGCAGGGCGGGGATAAGATGTTATCTCTGCAGGCAAATAATTTACCTAAAGGAAAAGCAATAAAAATAGAAATAAATGTAGTTCAGAATCATAGGGGAAGATTTAATAGCGTAAACAGAGGTTAGGCTTGAGAATAAGATATGGGCAAGCAATGAAACAAAAAACAGTATTCAGAAAGAAAAAGGGATACTAAAAACACAAACAACGCTAAAGTAAATAGTCTAGTGAAACTGTATTACTCAGGAGCTTTCATGGGAAGACACGGAACTGAGAGAAGGAAATCTTCAGGAAGTCAGAGGCATGGAATGAAAATGCAAGTGGCAGAGTTAAGAGTATGGAAATGTGTTTAAGACAAGCCTACTTCTTAACACCAAAATTACAAGATAACTTTGGCAGCTGGAAATATAGTAACTGTAAGGCAGCTCCAGCAGATTAAAAAACAAAACAAAACAAAACAAACTCTCCTTTATTTTTGTGCTGTATTTGGGTGAAAGAAAAAACAAATTCAAATTACAAGTTTTACTGAAGTATCAATAGATGAAATATCACACTAAAGAACAGCAGATGGCGCCAAAACATTATTTTTTCCACAATTTCCTTCCTTCAGTCAGTCACATAAATGATTAACTGAAATAAAAAACTCTTCATACTAGAACTGAAGAGTTAAAAAGAAATTTACAAATTATCCAAGTTTTCATGTGGTATACTCACATACTGATTATTAGTAACGATGTCCTAGAGAAAAACACAAGGCTGGATCAAATACAAAAACCTGAATCAACTGTAAATACTTTCACCTTTATGAAAAATTAAATTATACTTCTTACAAATGAGTTTCTAGTCCAGAAAAAGTACTGATACCTACAAAACTGAAAGGATTCATAGTAACATTTTCATAATAAACTCTTAATTGTAGTAACCGAACTGACCAGCAATATGGGTAATTTAAAGCTACCCTTCACAGAAATGGATCTCTTTTCTAAGATGTTTAAGACGGAGCACTACCACAATAAAATACACTCACTGATCTCAAGATTACCTGGAGTTCAAAATATTAAAATGTAAAAACACAAAATAAGCGGGGGATTTGGGAAACAACTGTGTCAATACCAATGCTTCACTTTTATGATGCATGAATTACATTTAAGATTAAACTAGTTTGCACTGACTAGCGTGGGGAGAGAGGGAGGCAATATCTGCTGGATGAGTTACACAGAAAAAAATGGTACATTTTCACAAATTCATAAATGGATGAGACTTTACCCTTGCATACAAACAGCTAAAGCTTTACTTTACTGCGTCCTTCTTATCCGGAGCTACTTTTTCAGGATATCTGAAGATGTATTTACAAATCCTTCAAACACCAAAATTAAAAAAAAATTTTTTAATCACTTCGATTGAAAATATTTCTAAAGTATATTACCTTATTTTGCTTTTAAGAGAGTATCTTAAAATAATGTAACACTTTCTTGGTTTTTATAAGATAACCATTAGGATCATGAAGTAACTCCACTGCTTTGTAATACAACAAGACCCTGGTCACTCACTTATCAGTACAAAGCAATTTTTTTTCTTCTAGTTTTACTGGGTTATAATTAATATACAGCACTATATACATTTAAGGTATAGAGCATAATGATCTGACTTAAATACATCATGAAATGGCTACCCTAGTAAGTTTAGTAAACATCCAACATCTCATAGACGCAAAATAAAAGAAAAAAATTTTTTTCCTTGTCATCAGAATGCTCAGGATTTACTCTTAATAACTTTCATAAATAATGTACAGAAGTGTTAACAAATAAATCATGTTATACATTAAATCTCTAGTACTTACTTATCTAAAAGTGGAAGTTTATACCTTTTGACCACCTTCATCCTATCCTCCTATTCTTAATCCTTGCTTCTGATAATCACAAATCTGGTATCTTTTTCTGTGAGTGTTTTTTAATGTATAGTTGACCTATAAAACTATGTTACTGAGCAACATGCATACACACACACACACAATGTTAGTTCCTGGTGTACAACTAATGATTCAGTATTTCTATGTATTACCAAATGACCACCACAACCCTATTTTTATATTATCCTAAACTGCTGGGTTTCTTGTGTTATTCCTGCAGTTTATAAATTTTTTCTTCTTTTCTTGCTGTAAGGTTGTTAGATGTCATTTCTTTTGGCTGTTTCTAAGACTACAGACTCCTCTTTCCTCTGATAAAACAAAGAAATAGCTTGCTAAACGTATTTGTTTTAAATGTAAGGGTGTGTGCTTAGCCACTCAGTCATTTGCTCGTGTGAGACTCTTTTGAGACCCCATGGGACTGTGGCCCTCCAGGCTCCTCTGTCCATGGAATTCTCCAGGCAAAAATACTGGAGTGGGTTGTCATTTCCTTCTCCAGGGGATCTTCCCAACCCAGAGATTGAACCTGTGTCTCCTGTGTTTTCCACACTGCAGGTGCATTCTTCACCTGCTGAGCCACTGTGACCCCAAAAGTGAGGGTAAACAGTCACTATTATAGGAACTGAGAAGACTTTTCCACGAATAAAGTGCATGGGCTTTATAACCATGTCATGCTGCTCCTAAGTCATCGTTGCTTCTGTTCCTTAGTGCTGTTTAAGATAAATGAGATCGCTGGACACCTTTTTTCCAAATAGTTAAAACACTTCTTTTTATCACTGTGTTCTGATTGGTTAACTCCTTTGCCAGACAGCACACAGCCAAAATATCTCTGACAACAGCCACTGTATTAAAAATTGGCTCTATTTCACATGATTGATAGATTTAAATGACAAATATGAATATGGTTTTCAATTCTTATCCTTAACAATTATTTTACCCTGGAGTCTTAACCAAGACTAATCAGAACATTAGCCTCTTCAGCAGAAATCAAGAAGGTAAGTTAAATCAAACTGTTCTTTGTTCCACTAGAAAATGGAGAAAAAGAATTAGTATCTTTTTTTCCTTCTCTATTATTTTTTGAACTGGCAAGTATAGCAATATTTGGATTTAGTTGTGCACTAAATCATCTGCAGACCTTGTAAAAACACATATCCACACTTTACTTATGAAGTGGACACTGTAATTAACTTTGTAATATCCTTTCTACCACATATGAATATGGTTATTTATAGTAATTTTATACTCATCAAGGGTGAGGAGGCCTGAGCTAATATGAGAAAGAAGCAGCAGCTTGCTTTTTTGACTTCTGGGTAAAAGAGGTCCATTTCCCTTTTCTCCTAATAGATACTAACAAGGATAAATGTTACACTATTATCATAGGCAGCCATTCTATGTCCTTGAGGGGAACTAGACATGACAAGACCAAACATCTTGTCATGTAATATAAGTTTTCTTATTGTTTAAGCCAGTTTGAGTCAGATTTAAGTTCTTCACATTTAAAAGCATCTTGAATTTTGAAGATATTCACTGTTCCAGAAAGCCACTGGACTTGAAAAGTAATAATTTGAAATTCAAAAGGAATTTAACAAACCAGAATGATCTTTAGAATTGGGAAAAACAGGGAAAAATGAGAATCAAAACCCAGTCTATGGAGCAATCTCCTCATTATAAAAATGTATGTACAAATTTCAAAAGATGCACATACGTATAATTCTTACTTTGGATCCTCCTTTAACAGTAGCATAAGCATACTGATGTTATTTAATAACTATAACAAATATAAAATAATTAGTTTGAGACTTACATTAGCTTTGTTATTCCCTTTGCCTTCAAACATATTTCAATATAGGAAATAAAATCAAAATACTGTTGTTAAATTAGCTCAGTAAGAAACTGTCTCAACTTTAAAATACGGTAAATCTGCTGACACCAGAGGAAAGCTAATGAGTTAATTATTAAATATTTTTATTTACACATTTGTGTCAAGACTAATCACTACATAGCTGATTTTATAGACAATGTTCTGCTGTTAAGACTAATACAGAACCGAATTAAATGAAAATCTAATTTCCATAAATGTTCTTAAATAGCTCATTTACATGGCTCTGAAATAATACAGCTACAGAAAACTTAAGTAAAACCTATAATCAAATCATATGGGCATTCGTTTAATAAACTGTTCAAAACTAAGGATCTATAAACAGCTACTAATTTATGAAGTACTTAAGTAAAAGCTAAATTTTATTTCACAAGTTTTACACAATTTTCTGTATACCTATTATCTGGAGGTTATGGTACAAAAATACTTGAAGGTATTGGCTGACTTTGAAGAAATACAGCATCTTCTACTAGAGCATAGAGAGAAACCTAAAGCTGGACTTATGATTTTACTAGGTGTTTTGAACAAATGAGAACCAATTTACATAAACATATTTGTTGAAATTTTTCATTTAAGAATGAAAAGTTGATAATTAGGTCATGCTTACAAAGGCATGTGACTGTGCTGATCTTCAGTTTATAAGACCACTACCACAACTAAGATGGCTAAACAGAATCCATCTTAAATAAATGTTCCTATTCATTAAATTAAAAAAAAAAATTCTTAAGTACTGATACTACTTCATGAGAAATGACATAAAGATAGTGAGAGAGAGAAACTACCTTCGAAAAATTCATAAAGACTGTGACTGCATAAATATTTAAATAAGTACCCAGAATTAGTAAATCATTTATGTTATATATAAGCAATAGGGTCTTCTGTCAAGACGAGTAAAAGTTCTTATAAGAGGTTGGGTGAAACACTCATCTTCACTAGGGGAATGACATGCGTATCAATTAAGTGTTTTGACCCACTAGCAGTGGAAGTAAAAGAAGCAAAGCCTTAAAATATAATTCTACTTTTTAGATTCACAATTGAATCTACATATATTATTAATCACATTCTATTTGCAAATGAGACAAGAACGCATTTTTCTCATTTATTTTGTCAGTAATATTTTAAAGTAAAATATTAAGTTAACACTTTCAGACTTTTCTATGTACAAACAAAACACCTGGGTATTCTTTATTTAGAGCAATATTTTTCTAACCTGTAAATGGACACAAAAATCAATACAGTTTTCTGTTGTAGAAAATAATAGCACAGTGTGTGGTACATAATAATTGTTTGTTAAATACCTATGAATAAACAATTTGAAACAACTGATTACAACTGTGACAGTAATGTCCAACACTTCAAATCCATTCACCTCTTCTATGACAGACCCTAGATTTTTAGCCGAGCAGATGACCATCTAGAATACAGCCCGCATTTCTTACTGTCGAGCTGACCATCTGACTAAGTTTTGGCCGTTATGATATAAACAGAAGTGGCTTACATGACTTCTGGGATAGGTTCTAAAGGAAAGAAAAGAGGGTCCTTTTTTACTTTTCTGGTTCCTACTAGGTAGAATGTTGGAACAAGAGCAGATATTTTGAACCATAAAGTCACGTGTTTATGGACAGTGGAGTAATAAAACAGGAGCCCAGGTCCCTAATATGTTATGGTGGAGCCTTCACACTGACCTTAGAGGCTTACCTCTAGACTGTCACCACATCACAAAAAAATTACCTTCTATCTTTTAAACAACTATTACTGAATGACAGGGCTTCCTGTCATTCAGACAGGAATTATTTTAATAATAACACAAAGTAAAAACATTCTATACTTTTGAACAAGAATCTTAAATACATTTAAGACACATGTTCAAATTCCAGGCTCTGCAACAACATAATTTTGGGCAGATTACTTCACCTCACCAAGCCTGTCTCCACAACTGTAAAGTGGCAGAAAAATACCTACTTCTTACAATTATTGTGAGGATTATATAAAATGAAGAAGGGGAAAATGAAGGAGCAAGAGGAAAACAAACGTCGGCAAAGAGTGCTAAGCACAATATAAGATGGGAAAAGGAAATCAAAATGGTATTTTAAAACCTAAAAATAATGTACAAAGTTAATCAAACACATTATTTCATCTTTTATAACATACAACATCTACAAAATAAGGGTATTGTATTACATGATATTTAAGGGTTCTTCTAGCTCTAAAACCATATCACAAAATTACGTTATGTCACAAATATCTGTAATCTATCTAGCAAGGCTGTTTAAAACCTTTCAGCTCCATGCTACTCAAGAAAACACACACACACACACACACACCATACTAATGGTATGCAGGATTCTCTATGATAAATCTTGATAATCTTCTGATTATTTTTATATACTTAAAACTGTGCTGACTCTGAAAAATGTTCCATGCTCCCTGACGTATCTTTCATGTGCACTCAATTTCTAAGAATTATGTCCTCTGATGACACAACTTACAAATAAAAATTACTCGAAAGACTTAAAACTATCTTCTAACAGTTTGCAGGGTACAGATTTTAACACAGACACCTTTAATTAATTACTGATTGTTAATTACATCACTTTCTTCAGTTTATTGGTACAGTGTAGAATCAGTCAGATAGGCCTGTTCATAAGCTGCAGTAATGAACTCCAAAAATCTTTAGCTTAAAACAACAAAGATTTATTTCTCATTCATTTTACCTGTCTATCTGGTTGCTGAAGACCTCTGCTCTATATAACTGTTCTCCTCTGGAACTCAAACTTATGGAACAGCCATTCCCTGAAACAATACTAGAAGCAGCAGTACAAGGAAAAGAGCTCTGGAAGACCTCATACTGGCAATTAAATGATTGGCTTGGAAGTGACACGCTCATGTCCATTCACAACTCTTTGGCCAGAACTGTTCACATGGCCCAATGATAGAGGAGTCAGAAAGTGCCAGATGGTGCAGAGCCAAAAATATTTAGTAAGCAGTATAAATGATTACCCCAAGTACCCGCCTGATGACACAGAAAAACATTAAAGACTTTCTAGTGATATGAACTTGAAAAATTATTAATTTTAATAGTCATATAATAGCTCAACAAAATCAGGACCTTATCAAACATCACTGAATTCACCAACATTCTTCCTGTATAAACTACCAGACTCCAGGGGAATCAACATCAAATGCTTTGAGTAGGTCAGTAAAGAAAGAATACATTAATCCATATCTATATTTCTGTACCTGCATATTCTCCTAAAGATGGTACAGTTCTGGGAAAGAGAGATGGCAATGTTTACCCAAATTCAAGGCTTTTAGAAAAGCCATTTAATTTATCCCAATTAGTATTAGTTTCTCATGCCACAATTTAAAGACTTTTTGTGTAAGTCAGTAAGTTATTTACCACGGGTCATATATTTAATGCCTATAAAGGTTGCAAGTAAAGAAGCAAGTGAAGTGAAACATTAAGAAATGGTGGGCAATGAAGAGAACTGGAGAGTTTATGGCTCATGCAATTCTTACCCAGTGTTAAAACCTTGGCCAATGGCTGCCATATTGGAATTCAAGTCAGTGATATCAGATGATCTGAATGGTTAAAGGAACCTGAGAATCAAGTTTATGTGGAATCTCACATTTAAAATGTTGGAAACCAACTGAGTTTATTTTTTAGGAACACTGTACAGAATAAGGCATTCTATTCACCAAATCAGTTTGCTGGCTGCAAATCTGAAGCCTCTGGGTGAGACGAAAGTGAAAGACTTCTGTGCACACATCTTTTTGGAAGCTGTCCAATTCTTGACCCTAGTTGTTTTAAGCATCTTAAAAACAAACAAAACCCCCTCATTTTATGGGAGTGAGGAATCTTGAGGTAAACTAGCAGGCTGACAGAACAGACCTAAAATAAACTGTGCTGTGCTTAGTCGCTCAGTCATGTCCAACTCTTTGTGACCCCATGGACTGTAGCCTGCCAGGCTCCTCTGTCCATGGAATTCTCCAGGCAAGAATACTGGAGCGGACGGCTACGCCCTCCTCCAGGGGATCTTCCCAACCCAGGGATTGAACCCAGGTCTCCTGCATCGCAGGCGGATTCTTTACCATCTGAGCCACCAAGGAAGCCCGAAAATATATTATATCTTATGCCTAAAAGTCTGCTTTTTAAGTTATTCAAAATATATAAACATAAAAATTACCTTAGGAAGCAATTTCAGCATAAGCTCCTAGTTAAGCAGTATTTTAATGAAGTCAAAGCAGAAGTTTAGTTCTTTCGTAGGGATTAAACAAAGGGAACCAAAAGATATATCCAAGAAGACCTCCCCAAATCCAACTATATAGGTCAGATTTTTCTGAAGTAACTGTTGTCCTTCAAATACAGTGCTATACTATGGAACCCTAATAAGCCTTAGGCTGTTTTGGGAGTATATACAAATTTTTAATAAAGTTACAGTTATTCACCTATTAATGACTTACAGGGATGCATGTGTGAGACTGCTTATCTGGGATTAAAATAGGTCTTTCTGTGAAACTAATTTAAATAACTTTTGCTTCATTTATCACTATGTTCAAATTAAATCCCAGATGCATACCTATCATGACTTTAAAACTATGCTAAAAAACACCATGCTACAATATTTAATAAGTTAGGAAAACAGCTTACCTTTTTTTTTTCCTTTAATTCTTCCTGTGAGAAATAAAAGTTAAATTGTTCTATGTAAAGAAATTATATATATGGGCAGTCTTTGAATGTCAAGTTTTCCATACATTTATCATCATTTCCTAGACAGTAATTTCAAACTCTGAAGCTTCAATTGATAAAGACAGAATTATTATAAGACAGACTTTGATGGCCAAAATATCATGGCAGCTATCACCATATCTTCTGTATAGGAGTATTTATTTAATTGTCTGATTATTTTTTACAGTAGAAGTCTTCAAACTGTGCTTAGGAAAATGTAAATACCAAAGAGATTAAAGCAGAACAGAGATGGAGAGATTGGGGGCTTGTATTTAATGTATAAATGAATATTAGCAAGAATTATCACTCTCCATCCCCTTTATCTGGTATTTTGTTTCTTCACAGCATTTATCATATCTAACATCATTTGTCTTAACACTAGACTGTAAGTTCCACAAAAACAAGACTTGGTTTGTACATTACTACACAATTAATAATGCCTAATTTCTGGTAGATGCTCAATATCTGCTCAATGAATAAATTTTTTTTTCTCCTTTGTTAGAAGTGACAGGTTACATTAAGAGGTTTTCTATAAATAAACCAACTTTGCATTTCTGGGATTAGCCTCACTTGACTGTGATGTATTCTTATTAATGTAAATTGAGTTTAACTTACTGATGTCTTAAGATTTTTGCATCCCTGTTCATAAGATTAAGTTATATTTTTCCTTATACTGTCATAAGTTGCTTTTGGTATCAAATACTTTTATATTATTAATAAATATAGTAGATAGATGTTCTAGAAATTTGTTGAAAGATTATTTTTGTAAAATGGACAACTCTTCTCTATAACTATAAAATCTGAGAGTTTGTGTTTTCTATTTAGCATTATTGATGATTAATTTATTAGTGTTCTTTATTTCTAAGGAAATTTTGTCAAATTACATTTTTCTTAAAAAAAAAAAAAAAAGGCATCTAAGATTCAAATTTACTGACAAAGATTCATGAAATTACAATTTCTTCCAGTGTTAGTGAGATGTAATTGATATACAGCAATGTATAGGTTTAAGGTGTACAGTATAATGATAAGACTTACACATCAATACATCAGGAAATGACTGTCCTAATAAGTTTACTAAACATCTATCATCTCATGTAAATACAAAATACAAGAAAAAAATATTTTTTCCTTGAGTGAAGAAGGAAAATTCTTAGGATTTACTCTCTTAACAATTTTCATATATAACATATAGCCGTGTTCATCAAGTTAATCATGTTGTACATTACATCCCTAATACTTAACTTGCCTTATACTGGAAGTTTGTATCTTCCGATCACCTTCATCCAACTCCCCATTCCTCCAAACCCTGCCTCTCATAACCATAAACCTGATCTCTTTTTTCGTTAGTTTGCTTGTTGTAAGGATAACTGACCGACAACACTACATTTCTGATGCACAACATAGTGACTTGCTATTTCGGTACATAATGAAAAGATTATGATGATAAGTCTAGTTACTATCTGTCACCATACAAAGATATTACCTTATAACTGACTGTTGTTCAGTTGCCCAGTCGTGTCCAACTCTTTGCAACCCCAAGGACTGCAAGATGCCAGGCCTCCCTGTCCCTCACCATCTCATGAAGCTTGTCCAAGTTCATGTCCACTGCATTGGTGATGCCAGCATGTCATCTCATCCTCTGACGCCCTCAATCCTTCCCAGCATCAGGGACTTTTCCAATGAGTCGGCTGTTTGCATCAGGTGACCAAAATACTGGAGCTTCAGCTTTAGCATCAGTCCTTCCAATGAGCATTCAGGGAAGACTGACTAGTTTGTTCTCCTTGCTGTCCAAGGGACTCTCAGGAGTCTTCTCCAGCACCAGAGTTCAAAGGCATCAATTTTTTGGAGCTCTGCCTTGTTTAAGGTCCAGCTCTCACGACCATACGTGACCACTAGGAAGACCATAGCCTTGACTATACGGACCTTTGTCGGCAGAGTAATGTCACTGCTTTTCAACACACTGTCTAGGTTTGTCATAGCTTTCCTGCCAAGAAGCAATCGCCTTCTGATTTCATGGCAACAGTCACCATCCTCAGTGATTTTAGAGCCCAAGAAGAGGAAATTTCTCACTACATCCACCTTTCCCCCTTCTATTTGCCATGAAGTAATGGGACCGGATGCCATGATCTTAGTTTCTTTAATATTCAGTTAATATTACTGACCAAGAACCCTTAAAATTTTTACTGTATCTATAATCTTATATTCCTTTTTGTCTTAAATACTGCTCATTTGTATCTTTTCCCCCTTAATCCCTCTTGTTAGAAATTTGTCTATTGGTCCATATATTGATTTCACTATTTGTCTTTTCATTAATTTCTACTCTATACTCAGTCTTTTAAAAATTAGTATTTTTGGATTTTCCTGGTGATACCGTGGATAAGAATCTGCCTGCCAGTGCAGGGGACATGGATTTGATCTCTGGTCCGGGAAGACACCACATACCATGGAGCAACTAAGTCCATGTGCCATAAATACTGAACCTGTGCACTGCAACCACTGAAGCCCACGTACCTATAGCCTGTACTCCATAACAAGAGAACCCGCTGCAATGAGAAACCTGTGTACTGCAATGAAGAACAGTCCCGCTCAATACAACTATAGCAAGCCTGTGTGCAGCAACAAAAACCCAGCACAACCAAAAATAAATGTAATAAATAAGTAATTAAAAAAAAATAAGCTATTTTTAGGCCAAAAAATGTCCATTCACATGACGTGCAACATTAATTTCTGATGTGTAGTGTTGTGTGTCAGAGTTTTAAATATTTTGTAATTTCATATGGGATATTTTCTTGTCTCTTATGCCATGGATACTTACTTTTCAAATGTAATTTTTAAAAGCTCATTATTGTTATTGTTCAGAAGATGTTTAAAAATAATTTTTAAACTCATTGCTAATTTCTCAATGAAACTGAGGTCCAAGAATATGCCCAATAACACTAATTTCATGAAATCAGATAAAATTTCCACTGTGACAAATTTTACTTTTGTAACTTGAAATCTGCATGCTTAAAAATAATTTATATATGTTCTACTTGTGTGTTTATGCTCATATATGTACAGAGTGTTCTTTTAAAATCAAACTTATCATTGTATTGTTTAATCTTCTATATCCTTACTAAGTTTGTGAGGGATTGCTATAAATGTAGACCTGTCCACTTTCCAGTTTTATATTTTTCTTCATAAATTTCAAGTGTATTCTTTATTCCACTCCATATTTGAGAGCATGCCTAAGTAATGAGTTCTTAAAAGCTATTCTTCCTCATAAATGTGAAGACATCATGCTCCGGGTCTTTCAGGTTTGTTTTCAAGAAGCTCAGTGATATTCTGACTCAAGATCATTGGTATGTGACACTATCCCCTCCTCTCTAACAGCTTTTAGGTTTTTCTCTTTATTTCTGGATATACTGTAATTTCACTGTGATATACCACAATGTGGGTCTTTTATTACTCACTGTCACAAATGCATGGTGAGCTCTAGCATCTGCAAATCCATGTTCTTTATTTTTGAGAAATATTCTCAAATTATGTTTGAATTACTTTCTCTCAAGTTTCTTTTTCTGAAACTCCTAGTATTTGAGAGTTGGGCCTCACACACTGTTAATTCTCTTCTTTTCTTACCCATATCGTTGATCTTTTCATTCTGGTTTCTGGGAGACTTCTTTAACAATTTTATTTATGTATATTTTAAGTTCCATTTGAATTCATTTTACCCTCATTTTACATTTTCATTCCTCTCCTTATACAAAGGCAACTATTCTAAAATGTTTAATATGACTCTTTGCCAAACAAGGATCAGTTTGTATACACAGTGTGATGAGTGGTCATTTTTCCTTGTTTTAATTTAAAAATTTTGAAAAAAATTTATTATAAAACAAAAACACCTCTCCTAGCTGAAGCACAGCTGATTTGCAGTGTTGAGTTAGTTTCTGGGGTACAGCAGTTATTCGGTTATGTATCTGTTGTAGTTCAGCTGATAAGTTGTGTCCAACTCTGTGCCCCCACTGACTGCAGCACACTAGGCTTCCCTGTCCTTCACTATCTCCTGGAATTCGACCCAATTCATGTCCATTGAGTCAGTGATGCTATCTAACCATTTCATCCTCTTCTCCTTTTGCTTTCAGTCTTTTCCAGCATCGGGGTCTTTTCCAATGAGTTGGCTCTCTGCATCAGGTGGTCAAAGTACTGAAGCCTCAGCATCAGTCCTTCTAATGAATATTTAGGGTTGATTTCCTTTAGGATTGACTGATTTGATCTCCCTGCAGTTCTATGGACCCTTAAGAGTCTTCTCTTGCACCACCATTTAAAAGCATCAATCCTTTGGTGTGGTTCAACTCTCACATCTGTACCTGACTATTGGCCAAACCATAGCTTTGACTATATGGAACTTTGCTGGCAAAGTGCCATCTCCACTTTTTAACACACTGTGTAGGTCTGTCATAGGTTTTCTTCCAAGGAGCAAGAGTCTTTTAATTTTGTGGCCTCTGTCACTATCCGCAGTGATTTTGGAACCCAAGAAAATAAAATCTGTCCCTGTTTCCACCTTTTCCCCATCTATCTGCCACAAAGTGATGGGACCAGACGCCATGATCTTAGTTTTTTGAATGCTGAGTTTTAAACCAGTTTTTCACTCTCATCTTGGCCCTTCATCAAGAGGCTCTTTAGTTCCTCTTTGCTTTCTGCCATTAGAGTGGTATCATCTATATATCCAAGGGTCTTGATATTTCTCCCAATAATCTTGATTCCAGCTTGTGGTTCATCCAGTACAGCATTTTGCATGATGTACTTTGCACAGAAGTTAAACAAAAAGGGTGACAATACACAGCCTTGTTGTACTCCTTTCCCAATTTTGAACCAGTTTGTTGTTCTGTGTAAGGTTCTAGCTGTTGCTTCTTGACTTGCATACAGGTTTCTCATAAGACAAGTAAGATGGTCTGGTATTTCCATCTCTTTAAGAATGTTCCACAGTTTGTTGTGATCCACACAAAGATTTTTAGCAAAGTCATGAAGCAGAAGTAAATGTTTTTCTGGAATTTCCTTGCTTTCTGTATGATCCAACAAATGTTGACAATAAGATCTCTGGTTCCTCTGGCTTTTCTAAATCCAGGCTGTACCCCTGGAAGGTTTTGGTTCACATACTGCTGAAGGTTATATTCTTTTCCATTAGGGTTTATTACAAGATACTGAATATAGTTCCCTGTGTTATACAGTAGGACTTTATCTACTTTATATATTTTAGATTGTATCTGCTAATTTCAAACTTCTAATTTTTACTCCCCCATTTCCCCTCCCCTTTGGGAAACCATAGATTTGTTTTCTATGTCTGTGAATCAGTTTTATAAATAAGTTCATTTATGTCACAGATTCCACATAAGTGATAACATGTAGTTTGTCTTTCTCTGACTTAGTATAATCTCTAGAATCATCGATGTTTCTCCAAATAACATTATTTCATTTTTTTTTAATGGCTGAGTAGTGTTCCGTTATGTATACGCCCTATCTTCTTTCCCCATTCATCTGTTGATGAACGTTTAGGTTATTTCCAAGTCTTGACAGACTGTAAACAGTACTGCTATGAACATTGGGGGTTACATGTATTTTTTTGAATTAGAGTGTTCTCTAGAAATAGGCCCAGAGTAGACTGCAGGATCATACAGCAGCTCTATTTTTAGTTTTTTAAGGAACCTCCATGTTTTCCAAAGTGGCTGCACCAATTTACATTCCCAGGAACTGTGTAGGAGGGTTCCCTTTTCTCCATACGCTGTCCAGCTTTTGCTATTTGTAGATTTTTTAAACCATGGCCATTTTGACTGGTGTAAGAACAGTATCTTATTGTTGTTTTGATCTGCATCATTTCTCTAATAAATAGCAATGCTGAGCATCTTTTCATGTGCCTGTTGGTCATCTATACATGTCCTTTGGAGATATGCCTGTTTAGGTCTTCTGTCCATTTTTTGATTGGGTTTCTTTTTTTGTTATTGAGTTGTGTGGACCGTTGAGGGATTAGGAAATTAATCCCTCACCTGGTCCCATCATTTGAAAACATTTTTTCTCAATCTGTAGGTTTTCTTTTCATTTTGTTGATGGTTTCCTCTGCTGCGCAAAAGCTTCTAAGTTTGATTAGTTTTCATTTCTTTATTTTTGCTTTTATTTCTATTGCCTTATGAGACTGACCTAAGAAAATACTGGTATGACTTAGGTCAAAGAATGTTTTGCCTATGATCTCTTCTAGGAGTTTTACAGCATCATGTCTTTTACATTTAAGTCTTTACTCCATTATGAGTTTATTTCTGTGTATGATGCAAGAGTGTTTTAACTTCACTGATTTATATGTAGCTGTTCAGCTTTCCCAACACCACTTGCTGAAGGTGATGAGGGATACTAACCACTTTTCCCTTTCACAAGATATCACACTGGGGACATTATACTCACCTAGTGAGTAAGAAGTAGCAAACTACTCTATAGACTTATTGTTAAGACATTTATGTACCAGAAAGTGGGAACTAAATCCAGCCAAAATTTAGGGAAGGGGCTTTCCTGGTGGCTCAATGGTAAAGAATCCGCCTGCCAATGCAGGAGGCACAGGTTTGATCCCTGGTCCAGGAAAATCCCACATGCCAGGGAACAACTAAGCCCATGAGCTACAACTATTGAGTCTGTGCTCTAGAGTCTGGGAACCACAACTACTAAGCCCAAATGCCTTAGAGTCTGTGCTCTACAACAAGAGCAGCCACGGCAATGAGAAGCCCTGGTACCACAACCAAAGAATAGCCTCTACTTGCTGCAATTAGAGAAAAGCCTGCACAGCCTAGATAAAATTAATTAAAAAAAAAAAAAAATCAAGGAATTTTAACTATAGGTTCAGTGATGTGGGCCATCTTGAGATATGTCCGAAATCAAAGTAAGTTGTTGCATCTGGCTCATCTCACAATTTAAAAAACCAAAAACCCAAACATGCCTAGAGATACAATAAACTTTGGATTGTGGAGGTAATACATTACTCATTCAGGTGTTACTCTGGCTCATTTACTGAGTGACCCCAAACCTGCTAATTTTGTGTGGTGCCCAGAAAAGAGATGGCTCTGCAATAGAATCAAGCTGCTGTCCAAGCTGCTCTGAAATGAGTCATATGAACCAGCAAATCCAATGGTGCCTGAAATGCCAGTGCAGACAGGGATGCTGTTTGGAACTTTTGGCTGGCCCCTACGGAAGAACTGAAGCATAAGCCCTTAGGCATATGCAGTGAAGCCCCGCCATCCCCTGCACCTAACCATTCTCCTTGAAGAAACAGCTGCTGGCCTGCTACTGGGCCTTAGTAGAGGTTAAATGTTTAACCATGGGCCATTAAAGTTACCATGTGACCTGAGCCACTGCTCACCATGAACTGGGCATTATCTGACCCACCAGGCCATAAAGTTGGGCATGCACGGCAGTACTCCATGTTCAATGGACGTTGTACATAGGAGATAGTTTCAAGCAGGTTGTGAAGGCATAGTAAGTAAGCATCCACTATATGGTACAATTTCTTCCATAACCAGAACTCACAGATCCAGGAATCAAGGGGTAGAAATGGAAGCAACATTTCCCTTAGTGACCCACTGGGAAAATTTTTGTTTCCTGTCCCCATGACCTTATGCTCTTACTGGCCTAGAGGTCTCAGTTCCAAAGGAAGGAATGCTTCCATAGGGAGACATGACAATGATTCCACTGAAGTAAATTTGCTCAATCGTGTGCGACTCTTTGCAATCCCATGGACTTGCAGCCTACCAGGCTCCTCCATCCGAGGAATTTTCCAGGCAAGAGTACTTGAGTGGGTTGCCATTTCCTTCTCCAGGGGATCTTCCCGACCTGGGGATCAAATTCAGGCCTCCCACATTGCAGGCAGATGCTTTACCCTCTGACCCACCAGGGAAGCCACTGAACTGAAAGTTAAAACTGCCTCCTGGACATTCTGGACACTCTCTTCACATTTCTGAACCAACAAACTCCCAAGAAGGGAGTTACTAGGCTGCTGGGATGACCGGATCAAAGAAAAACTGGACTCCTTCTCCACAATGGAGGTAAAGAAGAGTCTATATGGAATACAACAGATTCCCAGGGGCATCTCTTAATATTACTATGCCCTGATTAAAATCAATAGAAATCTACTACAACACAATTCAAGCAGGACTACAAGTAGCCTAGACCCTTCAGGAATGAAGCTAAACCTTCACAACACACAAGGTATAGAATGATGACCAGCTGAGTTTTGCTGAAGGGCAAATATAAAGCTGAAGGGGGAGTGCACAAAAGTAGTTAAGAATACCAGCTATGACCATATGACCAGAGGACCATAACCATGAGTATTTATTTTGATATGAATATGCTTGTGTGTATATAAAGTAAACATCTTTGTTTTTCTTCCCTCTCTTATCTCTTCATCATTCAACATAAAATATACTGACTTTATATTACAGTATATAAAGTATACATACAAATAACATCACAGTATTTAAGTTATGGAACATCAAGGAGAAGAGTAAACACCCGGGGTTTGCATCCTCCTCTGGGGAAAGGATTAGTGTGTTTTTGGTTGTACATAGGATAGTTGTATCATATTAAGTGGTAGTATGACCTTGTTATTGTCTTTATTTGGAAACTCAGTATGGTTTAAGGAGATGTCTGTAAGTGTCAGTTTGACAAGAGGGGGACTTGTAATGGTTAATTCTACCTGTCGTCTTGGACAAGATTAATATTAATCAGCTAACTTTGTTTAAGCAGACTGCCCTGAATAATGTCGGTGGGACTCATCCAATCAATTGCAAGATTTGCTCACAACAAAAAGAACAGCCTCACCAAACAAAAGAGAATACTCCAGCATACTGTCTTCAGACTTCATCTACACCATCTGCTCTCCTGAGTCTGGCTGCTGGTCTTCAGACTGGAACTGTACCATCAGCTCTCTTTGATCTCCACCCTGCCAGACACTGCAGATTTTGACTTCCCAGATTCCATAATTATCTAAGCCAATTCCCTAAAAGCTCAGAATCTCTCTCCATATATGTGTGTGTGTGCCTCCACCTAATAGGTTTGTTACTCTGCAGAACCCTGATGAATACAGATTTTCCATTTATATAAATGTTATTGTTACTAGTCCTTGGTGGCTCAGACGGTAAAGCATTTGCCCACAACGTCGGCGACCCAGGTTTGATCCCTGGGTCAGGAATATCCTCTGGAGAAGGAAATGTCAACCCACTCCAGGACTCTTGCCTGGAAAATCCCATGGACTGAGGAGCGTGGTAGGCTACAGTCCATGGGGCTGCAAAGGGTCGGACACGACTGAGAGACTTCACTTCCTTTTCTTTATTGTTACTACCTCCTCATTCTATTTCTTACATTTTCCACTATGTATTATGTGCATGTATATACCTGACCAATTGCTTCTAATTGCTGTGTAAAAGTCTGTGTATGTATGGATTGAACTGTGTCCCTTAAAGGTATGCTGAAGTTCAAACCTCCGTACCTATGAATGAGAATTTGGAAAGAGAATCTTTGAAATGTAATCAAGATGAGGTGAACAGGGTGTGCCCAACACCAATATTCTTAGTTGCTCAGTCATGTCCAACTCTTTGAGACCCTGCTAGGCTCCTCTGTCCATGGAATTCTCCAGGCAAGAATACTGGAGCGGGTAGCCGTTCCTTTCTCCAGGGGATCTTCCTGACTCAGGGATCAAACCCTGGTCTCCTACACTACAGGCATATTTCTGAGCCACCAGGGAAGTCCCTTATATAACTCCAATATGACTGGTGTCCGTTTAAGAAGAGGAAAACACCATGTAAAGACATACAGCAAGATACACAAAAATAAACTCAAACGGATCAAAGACCTAATGTAAGGCCAGACATTATAAACCTCTTAGAAGTAAACTGGCAGAACACTCCGACATAAATCAGAGCAAGATCTTTTTTGACCCACCACCTCCTAGAGTAATGAAAATAAAAACAAAAATAAGTAAATGGGACATAAACTTAAAATTTTTTGCATAGCAAAAGAAACCATAAACAAAATTAACAGACAACCCACAGAATGGGAGAAAATATTTGCAGAAGTCCCACAAGGGATCAATCTCCGAATTATACCAAGAGCTCATCCAGCCCTATACCAAAAGAACAAACCACCCAATGAAGAAATGGGCAGAAGATCTATAGACATTCCTCCAAAGAAGACATACAGATGGCCAAAAAACATGTAAAAAGATGCTCACTGTCACTAAATTATAAGAAATACAAATCAAAACTATTATGAGGTATCACCTCACAGTGGTCAGAATGGCAATCATCAAAAAGTCTACAAGTAATAAATGCTGGATGGGGTGAACCCTCCTACCCTTTGGTGGGAATGTAAATTGGTACAACCACTATGGCGAACCGTAAGGAGGTTCCTTAAAAAACTAAAAATAGAACTGCCATATGATCCAGTACTTTGCTGTATACCTGAAACTAACACAACACTGTAAATCAACTATATTCCCATAAAATTTTAAAAAAAGAGAGAAAAAGCCATGTGACAAGGGAGGCAAAAGTTGGAGTGATACAGCTGCAAGACAAGGAGTGCCATGGATAAACAGCTACCACCATAATTTAGCAATGGATAAGGAAAGATTCTACCCTCAGAGTTTCGGAGGGATCACACCTTGATTTGGGACTTCTAATCTCCGGAACTGTGAGAGAATAAATTTGTTGTTTTAAGTCCCCTAGTTTGTAGTAGTTGGTTATAGCAGTCCTAGGAAACTAAAATCGGAGAAGGCAATGGCACCCCACTCCAGTACTCTTGCCTGGAAAATCCCATGGATGGAGGAGCCCGGTAGGCTGCAGTCCATGGGGTCGCTAGGAGTCGGACAGGACTGAGTGACTTCACTTTCACTTTTCACTTTCACGCACTGGAGAAGGAAATGGCAAACCACTCCAGTGTTCTTGCCTGGAGAATCCCAGGGACGGGGGAGCCTGGTGGGCCGCCGTCTCAGGGGTCGCACAGAGTTGGACACGACTGAAGCAACTTAGCAGCAGCAGCAGGAAACTAAAATAATGTCCATTCACAAATTTCACCTATCTGCATTCAGATGGTATACAGAATAGCTAGACTGCCTCCAAATTCCTGCTGCTGCAAATAATACTGCAATGAACATTCAAATACACATCCCTTATGAAACTTTTACAAATACCCTGAGGTATATGCTTAGAAGTGAAATTACAGATCATAAGGCATCTGTATTCCTAACCTAAAGACAACTCTAAGCTCCAGAATGGCTGCAGAGTCTACATTCCTATTAACACACTTGGCATTATCCAGTGTAAACTGTAGAAAGTCCACAAATTTCTCTTCCTAACCTAAAGACAACTCTAAGCTCCAGAATGGCTGCAGAGTCTACACTCCTATTAACACACTTGGCATTATCCAGTGTAAACTGTAGAAAGTCCACAAATTTCTCCCTTCAAGAGCGAAGCCTTATTTTTCTAACCCTAAGTATTGGCTGGACTTAGTGACTTGCCTCTAATGAACAGGAAAGTGATGGTATGCAATTTGGAAGAAGAGATCATAAAAGGCATAGTGGCTTCCCGTCTGCTCCCTTTTGGATCACCTGCTCTGGGGGAAGCCAGATGCCATGTATCTTAGCACAGGCTGCTATAACAAAACACTATAAACTGAGTGGCTTATCAACAAAAGAACTTTATTTCGTACAGGCTGGAAGTCCAAGATCATAATGCCAGCGTAGCTGCATTCTGGTGAGAACATTCTGGGTTGCAGATGGCTGGCTTCTTTGTATTTTTATATGGGGGAAGAAAACAGTAAGTCAATTCTCTAGTCTCTTCTTATAAGGGTGCTAATCCCAATAACGAGGGCTTCACTCTTGTGAGCTAATCATTTCCTAAAGACCCCACTGCTAAGTACTATCACATCAAGGATTAAATATCAACCAATAAAGTTTTTTTTTGGCAGGAGGAGACACACACACCTAGTCCGTAGCACCATGTCATTAGGAGCAATCAGTCTTACAGATCCACTCAAACAGCCCTGTGAACAGGCCCATGCAGAGGAAAATGAAGACCTTCTGCCAACAGCCAGCAAGAAACTGAGCCTTTCTGCCAACAGCTGTGTGAATCAACCATCCTGGAAGCAGGTAGCTCAGCCCCAGTCAAACCTTCAAACGACAGCTCGACTTCAACCTCATGAGAGATGCTGAGCTACAACCTACAACGCTACTGGATTCCTGATCCATAGCATCTGTGAGATAATGTTTGTTGTCTGAAGATGATAAACTTTGGGGATAACCTGTTACAAGGAAAACACATTCAGTTTTCTAGTTTTGTCCAAATTATAAAGTGGTATCTCATTTGTTTTAATTTACACTTTCTGACAAGTAATGACTGAGCATCTCTTTTAGTCTTATTAGCTTTGGGGTTCCTCCTATAAATATTGACTCTTTAGAAACTGTATGCATTTTTACATTAAGATGGCTGTTTTTTCCCTTTTGATTTTTAGGAGTTCCTTACATTTCCTAGATCCTTTGTTAGTTTTACATTTTACAAACATCTCCCATCCTATCATGATGTCCTTTCAATACACAGAACTCTTTAATCCTGATGGAAACAAATTTATTCCTTTTTATTCATGCAATATGCTTTTAAAGTTTTGTACATGGGGACTTCCCTTGGGATCCAGTGGTTAACAGTCCACCTTGCATCAGAGGGTACATAGCGTTGGTTGATCCCTGGTCAGGGAACTAAGATCCCACATGCCACAGAGCAACTAAGTCTGCATGCAGCAAGCAGAGAGTCTGTGCACCGCAACTAGAGTCTGTGCACTGCAACAAATACCTGATGTAGCCAAATAAACACACATTTTTTTAAAGCTTTGTATACAAAAGTCCTTCCCTATTCCTATGTTACAAACAAAATCTGTCAGCATCTCCTTCTACTAGAGTTGTATCCTTTACATTTCATACCTGTTCATATTTTAAATTTAGAGCTCACTTTGGCTCTATGATACTCCTTATTAATATAACCTCTATTTCAGGTTCCACAAATAGAATAGCTTCTTTCAGCCTTCTGAAGGTATAATTGTCTTTGAACTTTTCTTTCTCCCCATACCACTCTGCTGCTTCTTCCAGAAAACTTGTTTCCATTTTTCTGCTTTGGCTTTCATCTTTCATGTTACAGGTTTTCCTCGACTGTAAATCTCCAGCTGTCCACGCATATATTTGAATAAGGATTAAACGTTGTTTACAAGTTTTGCGTGGGGTCATGACTGGTGAGTTTAGTGTAAAGCAGCTGTTCTCAAAGTGTGGTCCAGGAATTCTTGGGAGTCATCAAACAATAACTTTCAGGGAGTCTTAAGGTCAAAACTATCTTCATTATTAATACTGAGACATTATATGGCTTTTCCACTCTCATTTTCTCACAAGTACACAGTGTTCTGCAAAAGCTATGTACAGGACAAGGCATAGTACATCTGACTAAAAGAGAAGCAGATATTAAAATCCAGCTAATTATTTATTAAGTTTGGACATCAGATTTTAAAATGTGAAAATGTTACAATATTATTTTTGTTTTGGAAAATAGTTTTTTTTTTCAAAGAAGTGTATTACATTAACATATAATGGCTTTATCATTTTTAAAGGAATACCCAAAAATTTTGCTTTAATTTATAGTACAGTAAATAGCTATAACTCACATTTTAAAAAGCTCTCAGGGAGTCCTCAAATATTTGAGAGCCACTGCTGCAGAGTAACAGAACAGGAACAGACATTTCAGTGTCAGTGCTATTCAAGTCTGGAGTTTTAGACAAGTTTGTTTTCCAAGAGTACCCTTCTACCTCTTCCTTAAAGTGCACATACCTCTGCAAATCAAGGACTCAGAGAGTGATTAAGCATTGAGATCTTCAACCTTTCAAATGCAGACTTGCCATTTAATCACCATTTGAGGTTTGAAGGCCCAACCTTCACCTGTATCTGGTATATGTTCTCCCATTAACAGCTTTTCACCTTGACGATAAAGAGGCAAACATCTAGCTATACAGGAGGCAAGGGAGCTGGAGTCTAACTGCATTTCTTAAAGCCTTAAAACCAGTACTCTGGGATTTAGCCTTGTCCTACACTCAGCCTTCACAGGTACCGTGCTACTAATTCCTGAGTTGTGGGAGGGGGAGGGGTGTGTGTGGCGTGGACTGGCCTGATTTGGCTTGTTCCTTGTAGCTTTCATTCCTGCAGACTTACTTTCAACTACTGTTGGTATGCTAAATTGGTTACATATCCATTCATTTGTTTTTCAGTTTCTAAAACATAATTTATAGAAGAATTAATGGATAATGAAAAGCAACTTCAAGAACTTCACTGGTGATTCAGTGGTTGAGAATCCACCTGCCAATGCAGGGGACATTACTGAACCAGGGGGTTCAACCCCTGGTCCAGGAAGATTCCACATGCTGCGAGGCTTTGCCCATGCACCACAACTAGTGAACCAGCGTTGAAAGCCCACAGGCCAAAATTACTGAGCCCATGCGCCCTAGAGCCTGTGCTCCACAACAAGAGAAGCCACCGCAATGAGAAGCCTGCACACAGCAACTAGACAGTAGTTCCTGCTCTCTGCAATTAGAAACAGCCTGCATGCAGCAACAGAGATACAGCACAGCCAAATATATATATATATAAATAAATAAACGTTAAAAAAAAAGCAACGTCACAAGTAATTTGTTTTACACAAAAACATATGAGATGAAAGAACACTATCACAGGATGTTTTTTAGCAAATGATGACAGTCCACGTTTGTGTTGCAAAATATTCCTGCTGAATGACTACCTGGTATAAAATACCGTTTCTTTTTGTCCTTAGAAATATACCACGCGTTCATCAAAAACATACTCCATGTCAGGCGTTCCCTGGTGGGCTTGTGGATAGGATTACAGGCTTTCACCATCATGGCCTGGGTTCAATCCTTGGTAAGGGAACTGAGATCCTACAAGCTGTATGGCATGATCAAAAAAACAGAAAGAAAGAAAACCAAATATACTGTGTGCTCATCTATTCTTGATTTTGAAATAATTTAAAATATATTTTCATACAGGATATGATCATCTGAAATCTCATAATCTGAGCTGATGCATATGATCAATTTCACTATCATATTAATAAAAGTCTAGAGAAGTGATATCTAGTAAAACTTTCTGCAATGATGAAAGTGTTAGACATGAGGTTAACAGTTACATTCTCTCTACATAACCACTTCGTGCTTAATGTGACTGGGGAAACTGAATTTTCAATTCTATTAATTAATTTTAGTACAAGTCACATGGGACAAGTGGCTACCATACCGGACAACTCAGTCTACAGTGTTACTTTTCTCTCTGCACTTACCTTTTGTTGTTGCTGTTGTTGAGGCCATGCCTCACTGCTTGTGGGATCTTAGCTTGCTGACCAGGCATTAAACCCAGGCCCTCAGCAGTGAGAGCGTGGTGTCCTAACCACTGGACAACCAGGAATTCTGTGCATTTATCTTTTGATCTATATGTCTCCCATCCTACTTTATACCTTTTTGAAGAAGGATGTAATTCTTGAGTAGTGTAATAAAGAAAAAAACTGAGAACCGACTATTTTACTACTGCATCTTCTATTCAGAAGACTCCATCATCCTTGCTTTCTTATTGTAAAGAGCGTCCCGGTGGCTCAGATGGTTACCTCCTGCAATGCAGGAGACCCAGGTTCAATCCCTGGGTCAGGCAAGTCTCCTGGAGAAGGAAACGGCAACCCACAAGTAACATTTCTCTGTTTTTCGGAAGATCTTGAATAAAGAATAAAAGTCACAAAACAGCAACCCTAGTAAGTAGTTCAGTTCAGGTCAGTTGCTCAGTCGTGTCCGACTCTTTGCAACCCCATGAATCACAGCACGCCAGGCCTCCCTGTCCATCACCAACTCCCAGAGTTCACTCAAACTCATGTCCACTGAGTCAGTGATGCCATCCAGCCATCTTATCCTCTGTTGTCCCCTTCTCCTCCTGCCCCCAATCTCTCCCAGCATCAGGGTCTTTTCTAATGAGTCAACTCTTTGCATGAGGTGGCCAAAGTATTGGAGTTTCAGCTTTAGCATCAGTCCTTCCAATGAACACCCAGGACTGATCTCCTTTAGGTGGACTGGTTGGATCTCCTTGCAGTCCAAGGGACTCTCAAGAGTCTTATCCAATACCACAGTTCAAAAGCATCAATTCTTCGGTGCTCAGCTTTCTTCAGTCCAACTCTCACATCCATACATGACTACTGGAAAAACCATAGCCTTGACTAGACGGACCTTAGTTGGCAAAGTAATGTCTCTGCTTTTTAATATGCTGTCTGCTGCTGCTGCTAAGTTGCTTCAGTCGTGTCCGACCCTGTGCGACCCCACAGACGGCAGCCCTCCAGGCTTCACCGTCCCTGGGATTCTCCAGGCAAGAACACTGGAGTGGGCTGCCATTTCCTTCTCCAAATACGCTGTCTAGGTTGGTCATAACTTTCCAAGGAGTAAGCGTCTTTTAATTTCATGGCTGCAATCACCATCTACAGTGATTTTGGAGCCCCGCAAAATACAGTCAGCCAGTGTTTCCATGTTTCCACATCTATTTCCCATGAAGTGATGGGACTAGATGCCATGATCTTAGTTTTCTGAATGTTCAGCTTTAAGACTGCTCAAAAAAAGAAAATAAACAACTAAAATTAGTCCACCTAATTCTGATGGTATACTGAAAGTTAAGCTTTCTTCACTTTTTAGTTCTGCTGGACTGGAAGCCATAGGTTTTACCTCTCTTTTTCAGAGGTACTCCTAAAAGTTAAAAAAGAAATAAAAGGAGCAACAGCAAATGTATTGAGTGCTTATACGTACTAAGTAGTGTTCTATTGTGAAGTGAAAGTTGCTCAGTCGTGTCTGACTCTTTGCGACCCACGGACTATACAGTCCATGGAATTCTCCAGGCCATGGAGTGGGTAGGCCATTCCCTTCTCCAGGAAATCTTCCCAACCCAGGGATTGAACCCAGGTCTCCCGCATTGCAGGCGGATTCTTAACCAGCTGAGCTACCAAGGAAAGCCCAGTGTACCAAAAGTTTTATATATATTTCACTTAACTGTCTCCACAACATTATGAGGAAATACTGGGTTGCCCAAAAAGTTTGTTTGGATATCAGAAAAACCCAAGCAAGCTTTTTGGTCAACCCAATATAACTTATTGTCATCTTTACAGATAAGAAAATTTAGGCAAAGGAAGGTGAAGTAATCTTAATATCACACAGCCAGTCAAAGATCCTATAGTCAGAGGAGCCTGATGTGCTACAGTCCATGGGGTCACAAAGAGTTGGACACGACTGAGCGACTAAGCACATACACAGTGAAAGATAAGCTAGAATTTCATCCAAGTTGTCTGCAGAGCCATAAGAACAGCTATTCATTTGTTAAGGTGCCCTAAAGTTTTTCAGTAACTCTGTACTCACTTCTTGTGAACAAGATTAAGTATAGTAGCATTCTAGGCTCAATGTAATCCTCTTTCTTCCAACTTTCTATTTTCTAGTATTGATATTTTGTTGGTTTTACCTTAAAAAAAATTAAAAAATTAACAATCAATAGTCAACCTAATTAACACACTTCACAGATTCTTTGCTCACAATGTATTCTGTTATCCAATTCCTCCCTCTAGTTTACTATTCTTTCTGTCGAAGAACATCACTTTGGTTTTTGCATCAAGGTTTTTTATTTATTTTTTAGTTAAAGGATACTGCATCAAGTTTTTTAAGTGATAAACTCAGTTTCTGTGTAAATACTCATGTTGGGTCTCATTATTGATGATATTTTAAATAGGCATAGAAGTCAAGATTTAACAGTTATATTCCCTGTACGTTTTGAGGAAAATGTGCCCCATTTTCTTCTGGAAATTACTGTTCTGATAAATATACTATTCAGTTCAGTTCAGTCGCTCAGTCGTGTCTGACTCTTTGCGACCCCATGAATCACAGCACGCCAGGCCTCCCTGTCCATCACCAACTCCCGGAGTTCACTGAGACTCACGTCCATCGAGTCAGTGATGCCATACAGCCATCTCATCCTCTGTTGTCCCCTTTTCCTCCTGCCCCCAATCCCTCCCAGCATCAGGGTCTTTTCCAGTGAGTCAACTCTTCACATGAGGTGGCCAAAGACTTTCAGCTTTAGCATCATTCCTTCCAAAGAAATCACAGGGCTGATCTCCTTCAGAATGGACTGGTTGGATCTCCTTGCAGTCCAAGGGACTCTCAAGAGTCTTCTCCAACACCACACTTCAAAAGCATCAATTCTTCGGCGCTCAGCTTTCTTCACAGTCCAACTCTCACATCCATACATGACCACTGGAAAAACCATAACCTTGACTAGACAGACCTTAGTTGGCAAAGTAATGTCTCTGCTTTTGAATATGCTATCTAGGTTGGTCATAACTTTTCTTCCAAGGAGTAAGGTCTTTTAATTTCATGGCTGCAGTCACCATCTTAGTATGACTGATATTTTGGTGCAGGTACTTTTTTTTTCATCCTTTTTATTAAAAACTATTTTTTTTTGTTGTTCTGCAATTTCACTATTGAGCATTTAGAAGCTGACTTTTTTGAGTACTTATCCTGCTAAGTAACTGTTAATTAATATACAAGTTCAGTGTGAAAACTTAGATTTTACTTCAATTCTAGTAACTAATCACCTCATTAAATATTATTTCTCTACTATTTTAACTAATCTCTTCTAAAACTTCTTTTGGACAGATGTTTAAATCTTTTGACCAATCCTCTAATTTTTTCCCTTCATTATTGCTAACTTTTTGGGGTGAATTCCTCAATATTATGCTTCAAAATCACTAATTATTTTATTGTGTTCAATATAATACATCTCATCTACTAAGTTAAATCATTTCCAGTGCTCAGTTTTTACATCTATTTGTTAATCTGTTGTCGTTGTTTACTGGTTAAGTCGTGTCTGGCTATTTGCGACTCCATTTGCTTGGTGGGAAAAAAGGAGATCACAGTACAGTGTTTATAGTCTATTTCCTTTTGTGCTGGAGTAGAGGAATAATTGATATTCTCATTCAAGTAAATCTTTAGTCTGTGAAGAACAATCTTCAGATAACTAAATATATTTAAGATTCTCAGGGAGATAAAGGAATAAATAATATCCTGTAGCCTGCCAGGCTCCTCTGTCCATGGAATTTTCCAGGCAAGAACACTGGAGTAGGCTGTCATTTCCTTCTCCAGGGGATCTTCTCAACCCAGGGATTGAACTTGTGTCTCCTGCACCAGCAGGATTCTTTACCACTGAGACACCAGGGAAGGCCAAATTGGCATGTACTTATTTTTGGTTTTCTTTTATGGATATTACTTATTCCTTTATCTCCCTGAGAATCTTAAATATATTTAGTTATCTGACAATAGTCTGTGAAGAACAATTTACTTGACAGAATATCAACTATTCCCTTACTCCAGACAAAAGTGTTTATAAACACTGTACTGTGATCTTCTTTTCTCCCACCAAAGAAATCTTGAAGATATTTCTCTATCAATATACAGAGTGTCTTCTCCCCCCCAACCTTTTTTTTAGTAAAGGTGTTGACCTGTCTTTTTTTAGGGTTACTTTTTCCTGTGTGTTTTTGAATTTT
Source organism: Bos indicus x Bos taurus (assembly GCF_003369695.1). Classification (NCBI taxonomy): domain Eukaryota; kingdom Metazoa; phylum Chordata; class Mammalia; order Artiodactyla; family Bovidae; genus Bos; species Bos indicus x Bos taurus. The sequence goes on from NC_040086.1 coordinate 29,946,456, forward strand.
TGTTCGAAGGTTCATCACAAGTTAAAGTTGCATGTGTATATACAGCAGAGGAAAACAGGGGTGCTGGTGGGTATGTTTACACGTGTGTACCTCACCTTAACAGTTTTTGATTTGCTGGCACCTCTCACTCAAGTCTCCCACTCCAATGAAGTTTGTTAATTGCTGCAGATGGGCTCTTCCTGAATATCCAGTCACTACATCATGAGCAGGTTGGCTCAGATCTTATCTAGGAGGCTTTCACTGCTTCCTTCCACTACTATGGATGTATAATTTATATAAGCCTATAAGCTCCTTCTTGACTCAGCCCCGTAGTTTCTTGAATAGTAAGCAAACAAGTAGTGTACCTCCTTTATCCAACCTGCACACCAATATAGCTTTGGTCTCCATCCTGAAAGAAAAGAACTTTCAGAGCATCTGCCAGCGCTTCTAAACCAGATTTAGGTAGACTCATGTATTTAGTCCCTACTTAACACACTGTTTTTTATTCTTTTAAGTCCAAAGATGTTTCTATTTTATCAAAAGTAAATGTACTTTTATTCTGAGAGACAGTGCCCAACTGAATTCCAGAGGATATCTTAATTTTATCCTCAGTAGTCATTTATGACAAAGCACCATGAGGATGTTATCTAACTTTTAGGTTTTTACCTAATAGGTGTTTTGGTTTGAAATTCTCTTACTTTGAATGAAGTTATATTAGCAGCTTCTCAGATGCGCATAAGCTATTTGCATTTAATTTTCTGTGAATTATCTATTCACATCTTTGCCCCCATTTTTTATTAGACTGCAGGGCTTTTTAAACTGAGTTTACAGGATTTATACACAAGAACACCCTTTGTGATATGAACTGCAGATAAGTTTTGCTAGTCATTAATCTGTATTCTGACTGTTGTATTATGACAGATTTTGGCATTCTGAGGGCAGTTTTAAAAAATTGTGGTAAACAAAACACATAATATAAAACATCATCTAAGACACTTTTAAGTGCACAGTGTAATAGTGTTAACCATATGCACAATGTTGTGCAATGGATCTCTAGAACTTTTTCATCATGCAAAAAGGAAACTCTATACCCAATGATATCAAGAAAATTAGAGATACCAAGGGAACTTTTCATGCAAAGATGGGCACAATAAAGGACAGAAATGGTATGGACCTAACAGAAGCAGAAGATATTAAGAAGAGGTGGCAAGAATATACCAAAGAACTATACAAAAAAGATCTTCATGACCCAGATAACCACAATGGTGTCACTCACCTAGAGCCAGACATCCTGGAATGTGAAGTCAAGCGGGCCTTAGGAATCATCACTATGAACAAAACTAGTGGAGGTGATGGAATTACAGTTGAGCTATTTCAAATCCTGAAAGATGATGCTGTGAAAGTGCTGCACTCAATATGCCAGCAAATTTGGAAAATTCAGCAGTGGCCACAGGACTGGAAAAGGTCAGTTTTCATTCCAATCCCAAAGAAAGGCAATGCCAAAGAATGTTCAAACTACTGCACAACTGCATTCATCTCACATGTTAGCAAAGAAATGCTCAAAATTCTCCAGGCCAGGCTTCAATAGTACATGAACCGTGAACTTCCAGATGTTCAAGCTGGTTTTAGAAAAAGCAGAGGAACCAGAGATCAAATTGCCAACATCCACTGGATCATCGCAAAAGCAAGAGAGTTTCAGAAAAACATCTACTTCTGCTTTAATGACCATGCCAAAGTCTTTGACTGTGTGGATCACAACAAACTGGAAACTTCTTAAAGAGATGGGAATACCAGACCACCTGACCTGCCTCCTGAGAAATCTGTATGCAGGTCAAGAAGCAACAGTTAGAACCAGACATGGAACAGACTGATTCCAAATCAGGAAAGGTTGTATACAATCACCCTGCTTATTTAACTTCTATGCAGAGTACATCATGTGAAATGCCAGGCTGGATGAAGTACAAGCTGAAATCAAGATTGCTGGGAGAAATATCAGTAACCTCAGATATGCAGCTGACACCACACTTATGGCAGAAAGGGAAGAACTAAAGAGCCTCTTGATGAAAGTGAAAGTGGAGAGTGAAAAAGTTGTCTTAAAACTCAACATTCAGAAAACTAAGATCATGGCATCCGGTCCCATCACTTTATGGCAAATAAGATGGGGAAACAGTGGAAAGAATGGCTGACTTTTTTAGGTTCCAAAATCAGTGCAGATGGTGACCACAGCCATGAAATTAAAAGATGTTTGCTCCTTGGAAGAAAAGTTATGACCAACCTAGACAGCCTATTATAAAGCACAGACGTTACTTTGCCAACAAAGGTCTGTCTAGTCAAAGCTATGATTTTTCCAGTCGTAACGTATGGATGTGAGAGGTGGACTATAAAGAAAGCTGAGTGCCAAAGAATTGATGCTTTTGAACTGTGGTGCTGGAGAAGACTCTTGAGAGTCCCTCGGACAACAAGGAGATCCAACCAGTCTATCCTAAATGAAATCAGTCCTGAATATTCATTGGAAGGACTGATGCTGAAGCTGAAAATCCAATCCTTTGGCTACCTGATGTGAAGAACTGACTCATTTGAAAAGACCCTGATGCTGGGAAAGATGGAAGGCAGGAGGAGAAGGGGATGACAGAAGATGAGATGGTTAGATGGCAAAACTGACTCAGTGGATATGAGTTTAAGTAAACTCTGGGAGTTGGTGATGGACAGGACGGCCTGGAATGCTGCACTCCATGGGGTCGCAAAGAGTTGGACACGACTGAGCGACTGAACTGAACTGATACCCAGTGAAAAACAATTTCCCTTTTTCCTCTCCACTTAGTTCCTGGCAACCACTATTGTACTTTCTGTTTCTAAGAGTTTGACTAGTTTAAGATACCTCATTTAAGTAGAATTATGTAGTATTTGTGACTGGTTTATTCCACCCAGCATAATCTCCTCAAGGTTTATCCATGCTTACCATGTGATAGGATTTTTTTTTAAGGCTGAACATAATTTCAATGCTGGGAAGGATTGGGGGCAGGAGGAGAAGGGGACAACAGAGGATGAGATGGCTGGATGGCATCACTGACTCAATGGACATGGGTTTGGGTAGACTCCAGGAGTTGGTGATGGACAGGGAGGCCTGGCGTGCTGCAATTCATGGGGTCGCAAAGAGTCAGACACGACTTAGCGACTGAACTGAACTGATAATTTCATTGTAAATATACATATCACGTTTTTATCCATTCAGAGACTGCTTTTTTAATGCAGTAAAAATTACCCATTATTTTATGAATTCTGGATTTAATTTAAATAGCCTTCCGCACATCAAAAGTGTAAAGACTTTTTTAATGCTTTCTTCTATTACTTTCATGGCTTTATTTTTCATTGATCCATTTGGTATATGGGTGAAATTTACAGATTGAAGTTCTTTCAAACAGCTAACCAGCTGTCCCTAGTTAACTGTTTATTTTTTTCCACATATTTGAGATGTCACTTTTACATTCTCACATGTATTTCAAAGTATTTCTGGACTTACTATTCTGCTGCACTGACCCATGTATGTTTGTTCATTGGTACCATGCCTGTTTTGTGCATTTTACCTTTATACCTTAATTTCTGGAAAAACAAGTTCTCCCTCAGTTCTCTTAAGTTTTTCAGCTCTCCCGGCTACTCTTGCATATTTTCCCTTATTAACTTTGGAATCACCATGTCTTAAAAACTAGTTGACAAACTACTTCAGAGGGAACTGTGACAATGTTATCCTTTCTATCCAGAAAAGATGATATGTCTTTTTATTTAAGGTTTGTTTTGTGTCTTTCAATTACGTATTTCCGACTACTGACATGTTTCCACTTTTCCTTATATTTTCTATAATTTCGGCTTAACCTAGGCTGCTATTTTAGTTGATATACAGATAGTCACGTCTATTAAACTTTCACTCCACTGTCTGAGAAATTGTATTCTTCACCTATTTCTTTTTACTATGAACTCCACCTTGTATGTTACAATCATGACATCCCTAAATTTCTTTCACTTTGCCATCTTAAGCTTTCACAATCATTTTCTTGCAGACAAACCACAGAATTCATTTTGCTCTGAATCTAACTGGAAGCTTTTTCCTTCAGAGGTGGGATAAAGCCTACTTGTATTCTTTTATATAAAAGGTGTCTGGTCTTAGTACTGCTATGTTGTGTTACGTGTGTGGCTGTTTATGAATATTCTTTCAACAGATGATGTTTTCTTTTAGATAGGTTTCCAGTTCTTTCAAATTTTAGTAAGGTTTTTTTGTTGTTGTTGTTCTAGTGATTAACTCATATTATTGACTTAGAATTCCACTAGATTATTTTTTAAGATACCTGTTAATTCCTTAATATGAACAATGTTAAAATGAACATGTTTCCTCTTCCTCTCCTTACTTAATTCAATCAGTAGCATTACCTTTATGGTTTCCTTTGAAGTGTTAAACATGTTTATACTTCCATTACTTGTGATCTTGAATACAGTTTTTGACTACCAGTAATTACAATGAGGTAATCTATACACTTTCTTCTCTCAAATTTTATTAGTTTTCATCATTTCTACATCATCAAGGTATATAACATTATGTTCCATCATAATCTCTACATTTGTTTTAGTCTTTAGGGTTATAAACCTCTCTCTCTCTCTCTACACACACACACACACACACACACACACACACACACACATATATATTCAATGGTTACAACAAATTCTTTTCTCAGATAGCTCTTGGCTGGCTGAAGTTTATCCTTTAACAGTTTCCTCAAGAAGGGCTCATATATATACAGCATTCTCTGAGTTCTGTTTATACCTTTCATACTTGAAGAATGGCATAACTGGATATGAAATCTTTGGCTCTTGATTTACTTCCTTACTTTGTAAACACTGCTTTAACATCTTCTGGTATGGAATGTTATACAGAGATCTGAGGCCAGCCCAACTATCAACCCCTTGGAAAGAACTTTGTAGGGAGAAAGATGAGGGTGGTTGGCTGCCCAAAGTAATCTTTATGACCATTCTGGTCAGTTTACCCTGGCACAAGTACCCCTTTCAAGAGAAAAATTACAGTTTCAGTTAAGTTTTAATTGTACTTAAAACAATTTGTTCTGATGCACCGTTCTGGTTTCCTTACCAAAGAGTAAGAGTCGAAAGACTCCTTCTTTGATGCTAGACAGAAAAGCTGATTCGGGTGCATACTGCTCCATGTAAATGTAGCTCTACCTTTTCTTCTGTTCTGAATCAAACTAGGTATTTCTGGCACCAACCCTGTTACTACAACAAGAGATTTAGCCTTTGAACTTCAAGGTGAACCCTTAAACTTCAGTAAATATTTTTAAGTTCACAACTTCTGCTCCTTCTCAAGATGCTTTTGACAGCCTTTAAATATAATTTGGAGTCTACATGCTGTCTTTCAGTTCACTGAAAATGGAAGTTCAGTTATTTTCCTTATTTTAAAATTTTATGACTTCTATGGGAGAAAAGATGTAGAATTATGTAGTTATTATCATGCCAAAACTCTGACTATTAACTATGTGTGCACGTTTAATCTGTCATTATTATCTTCTTCCTTTGGAGAAGGAAACGGCAACCCACTCCAGTACTCCTGTCTGGAGAATTCCATAGACAGAGGAGCCAGGCAGGCTACAGTCCATGACATCCCAAAGAGTCGGACACATCTGTGTGACTTTCACAACTGTCTTTGGAAAGGTGAGGCATCTCAATGTTGGAACTCATAGGGCCCATCCTGATAAGATTTCTCCTTATGGTGTTAACTTACAATAGAGAAAAACTGGAAGTGTGTGGATCACAACAAACTGTGGAAAATTCTTAAAAATATGGGAATACCAGACCACCTGATCTGCCTCCTGAGAAATCTGTGTGCAGGTCAAGAAGCAAGTTAGAACTGGACATGGAACAACAGACCGGTTCCAAATTGGTAAAGGTTGTATACTGTCACCCTGCTTATTTAATTTCTATGTAGAGTACATCATGCGAAATGCCAGGCTGGAAGAAAACACAAGCTGGAATCAAGATTACTGGGAGAAATATCAATAACCTCAGATATACAGACGACACCACCCTTATGGCAGAAAGCAAAGAACTAAAGAGTCTCTTGATGAAGGGCAAAAAGGAGAGTGAAAAAGCTGGATTAAAACTCAAGATTCAAAAAACTAAGATCCCATCACTTCATGGCAAATAGATAGGGAAACAATGGAAAAAGTGACAGACTTATTTTCTTGGGTTCCAAAAATCACTGCAGATGGTGACTGCAGCCATGAAATTAAAAGATGCTTGTTCCTTGGAAGAAAAGCTATGACAAACCTAGACAGCGTATTAAAAAGCAGAGACATTACTTCAGTGACAAAGGTCCATATAGTCAAAGCTATGGTTTTTCCAGTAGTCGTGTATGGATGTAAGAGTTGGACAATAAAGAAGGCTGAGTGTCAAAGAACTGATGCTTTTGAACTGTTGTGCTGGAGAAGGTTCTTAAGAGTCCCTCGGAGAGCAAGTAGATCAAACCAGTCAATCTTAAAGGAAATCAACCCTGAATATTCACTGGAAGGACTGGTGCTGAAGCTGCAATACTCTGGCCACCTGATGCAAAGAACTGACTCATTAGAAAAGACCCTGATGCTAGGAAAGACTGAAGGCAGGAGGAGACGGGGAAAAAAGAGGACGAGATACTTGGATGGCATCACCAACTCAATGGACAGGAGTTTGACCAAAGAGAGATGGTGAAGGACAGGGAAGCCTGGCGTGCTACAGTCCATGGGGTCACAGAGTCAGATGCTACTGAGCGACTGAACAACAAAAAAGTAACCTAACAATAAAGGAATGATAAAATAAATTCCAGGATACATAAAACATATCATGCAGGACTTCTTATTGGTCCAGTGGTTAAGAATCCACTTTCCAATGCAGGGGACACGGGCTTGATCCCTGGTCGAGGATTCCACATGCCATGGGGCAACTAAGCCCATATGCCACAACTACTGAGCCCGTGTTCTAGAAATCACAAGCCACAAAATCTGAAGCCCGAGTACGCTAGAACCTGTGCTCTGCAACAAGAGCTCAGTTCAGTTGCTCAGTTGTGATCAACTCTTTGCAACCCCATGAACCGTAACACGCCAGGCCTCCCTGTCTATCACCAACTGCCAGAGCCTACCCAAACCCATGTCCATTGAGTCGGTGATGCTATCCAACCATCTCATCCTCTGTCGTCCCCTTCTCCTCCTGCCCTGAATCTTTCCCAGCATCAGTTCAGTTCAGTTGCTCAGCTGTGTCTGACTCTTTGCAACCCCATGAACCACAGCACACCAGGCCTCCTTGTCCATCACCAACTTCCGGAGTTCACCCAAACTCATGTTCATTGAGTCAGTGATGCCATCTAACCATCTCATCCTCTGTCGTCCCCTTCTCCTCCTGCCTTCAATCTTTCCTAACATCAGGATCTTTTCAAATGAGTCAGCTCTTCGCATCAGGCAACCAAAATATTGGAGTTCCAGTTTCAACATCAGTCCTTCCAATGAATACCCAGGACTGATCTCCTTTAGGATGGACTGATTGGATCTCCTTGCAGTCCAAGGGACTCACAAGAGTCTTCTCCAACACCACTATTCAAAAGCACCAATTCTTCTGTGCTCAGCTTTTTTTATAGTCCAACTCTCACATCCATACGTGACTACTGGAAAAACCAGAGCCTTGAGTAGATGGACCTTTGTTGGCAAAGTAATGTTTCTGCTTTTTAATATGCTGTCTAGGCTGGTCATAACTTTTCTTCCAAGGAGTAAGCGTCTTTTAATTTCATGGCTGCAATCGCCATCTGCAGTGATTTTGGAGCCCCCCAAAATAAGGTAAGCCACTGTTTCCACTGTTTCCCCATCTATCTGCCACGAAATGAAGGGGCCGGATGCCATGATCTTAGTTTTCTTAATGTTGAGCTTTAAGCCAACTTTTTCTCTCTCTTCTTTCACTTTCATCAAGAGGCTCTTCAGTTTTTCTTCACTTTCTGCCATAAGGGTGGTGTCATCTGCATATGTGAAGTTATTGTTATTTCTCCCAGCAATCTTGATTTCAGCTTGTGCTTCATCCAGCCCAGCGTTTCTCATGATGTACTCTGCATATAAGTTAATTAAGCAGGGTGACAATACACAGCCTTGACGTACTCCTTTTCCTATTTGGATCCAGTCTGTTGTTCCATGTCCAGTGCTAACTGTTGCTTCCTGACCTGCATACAGGTTTCTCAAGAGGCAGGTCAGGTGGTCTGGTATTCCCATCTCTTTCAGAATTTTCCACAGTTTATTGTGATCCATACAGTCAAAGACTTTTTGGCATAGTCAATAAAGCAGAAATAGGTGTTTTTCTGGAACTCTCTTGCTTTTTCAATGATCCAGCAAATATCGGATCAAGTCAAATTGGAAGTGGTCAAACAGGAGATGCCAAGAGTGAACGTCCACATTCTAGGAATCAGCGAACTAAGATGGACTGGAATGGGTGAATTTAACTCAGATGACCCTTATATCTACTACTGTGAGCAAGAATCTCTTAGGAAAATACAGTAGCCATCACAGTCAACAAAAGGGTTCGAAATGCAGTACTTGGATGCAATCTCAAAAACGACAGAATGATCTCTGTTTGTTTCCAAGGCAAACCATTCAATATTATGGTAATCGAAGTCTATGCCCCAACCAGTAACGCTGAAGAAGCTGAAGTTGAACGGTTCTATGAAGACCTACAAGACCTTTTAGAACTAACACCCCCAAAAGATATCCTTTTTATTATAGGGGACTGGAATACAAAAGTACGAAGTCAAGAAACACCTGGAGTAACAGGCAAATTTGGCCTTGGAGTACAGAATGTAGCAAAGCAAAGGCTAATATAGAGTTTTGCCAAGAGAACGCACTGGTCATAGTAAACACCATCTTCCAACAACACAGAGAAGACTCTACACATGGACATCACCAGATGGTCAACCCCGAAATCAGACTGATTATATTCTTTGCAGCCAAAGATGGAGAAGCTCTATACAGTAAGCAAAAACAAGACTAGGAGCTGACTGTGGCTCAGATCATGAAGTCCTTATTGCCAAATTCAGACTTAAATTGAAGAAAGTGGGGAAAACCACTAGACCATTCAGGTATGACCTAAATCGAGAAAGGCAACCTCAGTGAGATGCCCACACATTGCAACTAGAGAATGGACTCTGCTCTTCGCAACTAGTGAAAGCCCTTGCACAGCAACAAAGACCCAGTATGGCCAAATATAAATAAAAAAGTTTTAAAAACGCTGCCACTGATATCCATTTTCAAAGAATACATACATACATGCATATATATTTATATTAGGAAAATAATGTTAATAATATTAAATAAGGGAGAATACAAAATTATATATAGAACGAGTCCAATGAAAATATTACATGATACTACATATATTTCTACATCTTATTATATTTATAGCAAATAAAAAGAAATGTTTAAGTTTTCTCTAGGTTTTTTTTCTTTTTAATTTAACATTTACTTGTTTACTTGACTGTGCTGGGTCTCAGTTGCAGCATGTGGGATCTTTAGTTGTGGCATGTGAACTCTTCGTTGTGGCATGCAGGACCTAGTTCCCTGACCAGGGATCAAACCTGGGCCCCCTGCATTGGGAGCAAACATTCTTAGCCACTGGATCACCAGGGAAGTTTCCTCTAGGGTGATTGTTGCTAATTTTCAATTTCTCTTTATGCTTTTCTGAATTTTCAAAGTTTTCTTGGGAAATGCCAATTATTCATTACTCCTTGCTTTCTAAAAGCAGGTAACTGCAATGCAATTAGTAATCATTTTTATGTAACAAATATTTCCTAGAAATGTGTTTTTGAAAAGTTATACATGGGAGATAAAGATTACTGATATAGTATAATATAGTAATTCAACCTTTATTCAGGCTGTTTAATCAGAAAGACATGGATTCTAACTCTATGGTTGCCATTTACTCGGTCCTGGGAGTTAAATTTGCTAAACTTCTGTTTTCTCAAATGTAAAACAGGTATATTGTCCATATGATGGAAACTGTTGTTAAGAATAAAACCAGCATTTAGTGTCTACTTGAAATAAAGTGATCAATAAATGATGCCTATTAACATTACAACTGTGAAAAGTGTGAAAATGTTAGTCGCTTAGATGTGTCTGACTCTGTGTGACCCCATGGACTGTAGCCAGTCAGACTCCTTTGTCCATGGGGATTCTCCAGACAGGAAAACTGGAGTGGGGTGCCATTCCCTCCTCCAGGGGACCTTCCTGACCCAGAAAATCAAACCCAGGTTTCCTGCATTGTAAGTAGATTCTTTACTGTCTGAGCTACCAGGGAAGCCCTATTATAATGAGAATTGTACACAGTTTCTATTGTGTATTACAAATCTGTTCACTGATAATAGACATTTATTTGTAAAGAAAATACATTCTGGTGATTTTTCAGAAACTTTGCCAAACAGTATTAGCAAAACATCCAGAGTGTAGAACAAGATAAGATAAGCTTACTACATAAAATATTATCAAATCTTTACTCATATTCCTTCACACATTAAGCATAAATGGACCTACCAACAATTGTAAATGACTCTGGGATATGAGAAGCTATCAAGAAGGCATGGAGGTAAAAACGAAGCGATCAAATTAAGTATTATAAGCAACAACTGAGTTCAAAATTGTATAGCTGTGTGTGTGTCTGTCTGTCTGTGAGATTAGTAATGCATATGAGTCTGTCAAGAGACAAATCATATGGAAGAAAAATAGGCAGCCAAAGTGTGAAATACTGGGATAAAGGATTTAGATTAATTCACAGGTGGTAGAGGAGAGCCTTAGAGAGACAAAAGAGTGACTAACCTCCTTACTGGAAAAGAAACACCAACATAAAGTAAACTGAGAGATGAACAGAGTATGCAGACCGAGTAAAAGTCTCTGCCCTGGTAACTCTTCTATGCTGTTTGTCCAGCCCATTTCCTCTTACTAAGAATGTTATTTTTTCCTTTTTTTCTGTGACATACTCAATCCTCAAGATCTTTTTCAAGTACCCACTTTCTCTGAGAAGTCTTTACAAACCATTTTAGCCCTCAGACTAGTTTCCTTAATAGTGGGATTATTTTTTTAAAACAAATTTGGTAACAGGAACTTAAAGTGTTGTGGATCTATGTACATCAAAAAACAAACTTGCAGAAGAGTAAGATCAGATTTGTGGTTATCAGAGGTGAGGCACTGGGAAGGAGGAACTAGATGAAAGCAGTCAAAAGATATAAATTTTCAATTATAAAATAGATACTAGGGATGTAATATAAACATGATAAGTATAATACTGATCTGTGTTATATATCCAAGTTAACAGTAAATCCCAAGAGATCTCATCACAAGGAAAAAACTTTTTCTATATCTTTAATTTTGTATCTTTATGAGATAATAGATATTCATAAAACTTATGATAATCATTTCATGGTATATGTAAGTCAAATCATTACGCTGTACATGTTAAACTTATATAGTGCTTCATGCCAACTTATCTCAATAAAACTGAAAGAAAAAAAAGCAAATATCCCTCTGACTCAATAACTCACTGATATGAACTGAAATTGTGACGTAAACATATAAAGACATTTCTACAAAGACGTTCACTGCAATTCTATCATAGCAAAAAAAAAAAAGTACCTAAATATTAATCAACAGAGATACATTTAATATAAATTGTGTATTCACATAACGGACTGTTCAACTAAAAAAGACTGAGACAACTGTTTATGTTGTTATTTAAAAAAAAAAAAAAAAAAAAAACACCCAGGATATATTCAAGCAAAAAGAAAAACTTAATTTATAAAGTATTACACAGTGTGGTTTCTTTTTAATGAAAAAAGTGTGTGTATTTATACATTCATGTGTTAAACAAATTTAAAAGTAAACACAGACATATACAAATACAATTAATAGTTATCTCTGGGGAACAGAAGTACAAAGGAAAAGAACTGACTTTTTAATTTTAAAGTTTCCTATAATTCTGTATTAATTAATTCATTTAGGAATCATTTGAAAATTTCTAGAGTGCCAGACACTCATGATTTATACCACTCACTTGGCCCTTACACATTAAATGTCTTTTGAGGTATGTCGTATTTGTTTATCCCACTGAGCCATAAACATGTTGAAGGCAAGCTTCCTTTCCCACAGCAACAACTATGAGCATACACGTTTCCAGATATACGTACATGTGTAAGTATTTTTTACAAGGAATGAATAGGCCCTTATCAAATTTATGACAGTGGTTGTTTCTGAGAAGGGTGAGAGTGAGGAGGGGAATGGGATGGAAGTTATTTTTTTTAAAGAGGATTCAGTTCAATAAACTGTACTTTATCTCAAAAAATTTTTTTAAATAAAGACTCGTATAGGGATATCCTAGGTGGTCCAGTGGATAAGTATTCGCCTACCACAAATTTGATCCCTGGTCCAGGAAGATTCCAGATGCATATGCCACAACTACTGAGCCGCACTCTAGAGCTGGAGGACTGCAACTTCTGAAGCCTGAGTGCCCAAGAGCCCGTACTCCACAAGAGAAGCCACCTCAATTAGAAGCTTGGGCACTGCAACCAGAGAAAGTCCGAGCACAGCAATGAAAAACCTAGTGCAGCCAAAAAAAAATGAATGAATAAAATTTTTCAAAAGACTCAAATACTGTATGTAAATAAGTATAAATTTTTTTTTCCAGTCTTTCATTTGTGTTAACTTTGTTTTTAGCACCTCTCTTGCATAGAACTTTCAACTTATTTTGTATAGTCAATCTCCTGATGTTTCTTTAATGACTTTTGGCCTTGCTTACAATGAAAAGTACTTTCTTCTTATTCTTCTATGGCTAAACAAAAACATTGAGCTCTTACTAGGAGGACATTATGCTAAGTGAAATAAGCTTGTTACAAAGGACAAATACTATTAAGTATCTAAAATAGTCAAACTCACAGAAGTAGAGAGTAGAAGGGCCAGGGGAAAGAGGAAACGGAGAGCTGCTACTCAGTGGGTATAAAGTTTCAATTATGAAAGATAAGTTCTCATCATCTGATATACAATATCTTGCCTATAGTTAACAACACTGTATTATATACTTAAAATTTTGTTTTAAAAGTAGATCTCATGTTATACCTAATTAAAAAATATTTGCACTCTTTAATCATTTGGAATGTATTTCTTGTTACTGAATGATTTTCAGTATGAAATGAGTTAACTGAATGTTTTTCCAAAGGAATAATCAAGTTTCAGTATCATTTAGTAAACAGTAAATCGCTTCCTTATTGATCTGAAATACCACCAGTATTATAAACGGACACTTGAATTCAGTGAAAAAAAACTCTACCTCTTCAAAAGCATTAACCAATTTTTATGCATCTGAAATTAATTACACTGGGAATCACCACAAGAACCTGTCATCAACATGGTTTACCTTACACTGCATAGTAAAATTGCTTTTTTTCCCCAACCAGTCACAGCCAAAACAGAATTAAAAAAAATTAAGTCAATCAGTAAGAAGTAAACCATAATTTTATTTGCATGTTCTTTTTAACTAAGACAAGTATTCAAAAACAAAAAATTGTTTAAACTAAGGAATTACAGAAAAGTTTATCAGATCAATAGATTCAACAAATCACTAAACTGAAAAATGAACAGAATGAAAATAAAATTCCAGAACAAGAGCAGATACCACCATCGGCACTGACTGGGAGTGAGGAAATCTGTGTTTTAATTCCAACCTGAACAAATGAATAAACCTCAAGAATTGGCTCTATGGTTCAATTTCCAACATTCTATAATTTCTAATTTGCCACCTCTAAGATTTAATTAAAACACCTAATACCATCAGCCAAAGAAGTACCTAATCTTTAGTGAGATGTTATTTACACCAGTATAGGTCATTAATCTAACTTAAAATTCATTTTCTCTAGCTATCTTCTGAGCACACAGAAAAATAGCTGAGCAACATTTTTAAGACTTCCAGTCACGTGAAAGTAATTTTTTTTTTAAGTGGAAGTATAGTTGATTTACAAGGTCCTAATGTGTAGTACAGGGAACTACATTCAACATCCTGTAGTAGACCATAATGGAAAAGAATATAAAAAAGAAGATATATGCACACCCACATATATATATAAACTGAATCACTTTGTTGTATACCAGAAACTAACACAACCTTGTAAATCAACTATACTTCCACTTAAAAAAAAATTACTTTCACGTGACTGAAAGTCTTAAAAATGTTGCTCAGCTATTCTTCTGTGTCCTCAGAAGATAGCTAGAGAAAATGAATTTAAGTTAGATTAATGACCTATACTGGTGTAAATAACATCTCACTAAAGATTAGGTACTTCTTTGGTGGAAAACTCAGCAGTGGCCACAGGACTGGAAAAGGTCCGTTTTCATTCCAATCCCAAAGAAAGGCAATGCCAAAGAATGCTCAAACTACCGCACAATTGCACTCATCTCACACGCTAGTAAAGTAATTCTCAAAATTCTCCAAGCCAGGCTTCAGCAATATGTGAACCGTGAACTTCCTGATGTTCAAGCTGGTTTTAGAAAAGGCAGAGGAACCAGAGATCAAATCGCCAAAATCCACTGGATCATGGAAAAAGCAAGAGAGTTCCAGAAAAACATCTATTTCTGCTTTCTTGACTATGCCAAAGCCTTTGACTGTGTGGATCACAATAAACTGTGGAAAATTCTTTAAGAGATGGGAATACCAGAACACCTGATCTGCCTCTTGAGAAAATAGTATGCAGGTCAGGAAGCAACAGTTAGAACTGGAAATGGAACAACAGACTGGTTCCAAATAGGAAAAGGAATTCGTCAAGGCTGTATATTGTCACCCTGTTTATTTAACCTATATGCAGAGTACATCATGAGAAACGCTGGACTGGAAAAACACGAGATGGAATCAAGATTGCTGGGAGAAATATCAATAACCTCAGATATGCAGATGACACCACCCTTATGGCAGAAAGTGAAGAGGAACTCAAAAGCCTCCTGATGAAAGTGAAAGAGGAGAGTGAAAAAGTTGGCTTACAGCTCAACATTCAGAAAACGAAGATCATGGCATCCGGTCCCACCACTTCATGGGAAATAGATGGGGAAACAGTGGAAACAGTGTCAGACTTTATTTTTCTGGGCTCCAAAATCACTGCAGATGTTGACTGCAGCCATGAAATTAAAAGACGCTTACTCCTTGGAAGGAAAGTTATGACCAACCTAGATAGCATATTCAAAAGCAGAGACATTACTTTGCCAACAAAGGTTCGTCTAGTCAAGGCTGTGGTTTTTCCTGTGGTCATGTATGGATGTGAGAGTTGGACTGTGAAGAAGGCTGAGCGCCGAAGAATTGATGCTTTTGAACTGTGGTGTTGGAGAAGACTCTTGAGAGTCCCTTGGACTCTTGCAAGGAGATCCAACCAGTCCATTCTGAAGGAGATCAGCCCTGGGATTTCTTTGGAAGGAATGATGCTAAAGCTGAAACTCCAGTACTTTGGCCACCTCATGTGAAGAGTTGACTCACTGGAAAAGATTCTGATGCTGGGAGGGATTGGGGGCAGGAGGAGAAGGGGATGACAGAGGATGAGATGGCTGGATGGCATCACTGACTCACATCACATGGACGTGAGTCTGAGTGAACTCTGGGAGTTGGTGATGGACAGGGAGGCCTGGCGTGCTGCGATTCATGGGGTCGCAAAGAGTCGGACACGACTGAGCGACTGATCTGATCTGAATCTAAAACTCCTAATTTATCCTTCCCCTTTGGTAACCATAAATTTGTTTTCTATATCTGTGAGTCTGTTTTGTTAGCAAGTTCATGTGTGTCATATTTTAGATTCCACATATAAGTGATAACATATGGTATTTGTCTTTCTCTTACTTCACCTAGTATGATAATCTCCAGGTCCATTCATGTTGCTGCAAATGACATTATTTCATTCTTTTTTTTTTTAATGTCTGAGTACTGTTCCATTGTGTATATATGCCACATCATCTTTACCCATTCATCTGCTGATGGTCATTTAGGGTGCTCCGAGTCTTGGCTATTGCAAACAGTGCTATGAACATTAGGGTGCAGGTGTCTTTCAAATTTTGTTTTCTCTGGATATATGCCCACAAGTGGGATTAGTGGATCATATAGCAACTCTATTTTTAGTTTTTTAAGGAACCCCCATACTGTTTTCCATAGTGGCTGCACCAATTTACATTCCTACCAAATGTGTAGGAGGGTTCCCTTTTCTCCACACCCTCTCCAGCTTTTGTTACATATAGATTTTTAAAATAATGACCATTTTGACTGGTGTGAGATGATATCTCATTGTTGTTTTGATTTGCATTTCTCTAATAAATACCAATACTGAGCATCATTTCATGTGCCTGTTGGCTACCTGTATATCTCCTTTGGAGAAATGTCTGTTTAGGTCTTCTGCTCATTTTTTGATTTGGGTTGTTATTGTTGTTGTTGTTATTGAGTTATATGAGCTGTTGGTATATTTTGTAAATTAAGCCGTTGCTGGTTGCATTGTTTGCAAGCATTTTCTCCCAGTCTGTAGGTTGCCTTTTAGTTTTGTTTATGGTTTCTTTCACTGTGTAAAAGCTTCTCAGTTTGATTAGGTCCCATTTGTTTACTTTTGCTTTTATTTCTATTGCCTTGGGAAACTGGCCTTAAGAAAACACTGGTACAATTTATGTCATAAAACGCTTTTTGCCCATGTCCTCTGTTTTATTGTGTCATGCCTCATATTTAAGTCTTTAACCCATTTTGAGTTTATTTTTGTGTATGATGCAAGAGTGTTTTGACTTCACTAATTTTCATGCAGCTGTCTAGTGTTCCCAACACCACTTACTAAAGAGCTTTTTCTCTCCATTGTATATTCTTGCCTCTTTTGTTGAAGGTTAACTGATTGGTAGGTATGTGGGTTTATTTCTGGACTCTCAATTTTGTTCCACCGATCCATATATTTGTTTTTGTGCCAATACCATGCTGTTTTGATTCCTGTAGCTTTGCAGTATTGTCTGATGGCTGGGAGAATTATGCCTTCAGCTTTGTTCTTTTTCTTCAGGACTGCTTTAGTAATTCTGGGTCAGTTTACGGTTCCATGTAAGTTTTAGAATTATTTGTTCTAGTTCTGTGAAAAAGGCCAAGGGTAATTTGATAGAGATCACATTAAATCTGCAGATTGCTTTGGGTAGTATGGCCATTTTAACAATACTGATTCTTCCAATCCAAAAGCATGGGATATCTTCATTTCTTTGAATTATCCTCAGTTTCCTTTATCAATGTTACATACTTCACAGCATCTAAGTCTTTCACCTCTCTTGATCAGGTTTAAAAGACAGTTTTTTTTACTTTCCCTGAAAGTAATTCTTAACTTACCATTTAGCTTGTTCCTCTTTAAGGTAACACTTACGTTTTCCTAATACATGTTTTTTTCCAACCATTCCAAAACTACGATGATATTATACCATGTGTTCACATGTGCACACATCCTTCAGGATGATTCATTCAACTATATACCAAATCACTTTCTGCTTAATTCTTCTGGCTCAATCCTTCTTAGTTACTACTCATTTTTTGGTTATTTCTACAAAGATTGAAGCCCATTTGTTTATTCCTTTTTTCTTAGACTACTCAAAATAATTTGACTTCTATTTTTGGTTTTTTAAGTACTCAACCTTATCACCTTTTAAGAACTCATCCATGAAGTTAATATGCTCAGTCACTTAAATCAGTGATTATGTGAACAAATTTGAGTCCAGGAGAGGGAAAGGAAATAGAAAGAACCATTTAGTAAGTATCTATTTGCAAATGTCTAGCACTATTTTAAAAAGTTGTAGATTCCAGACAATACAACTTTTAAAAAGTTCTCCCAACTACCACAAAATCAATATGACTCCTTCATAAAAGAATAAAATGTCTTATTTAAATCTGGCTCTGTTGTTCTTGTTCTCTCTTCACCTACCAAAAGTCACTAGTACAGAAAAATACTTTACATTTATCTGTAATCAGTTCTTCATAAAACCATGATTATTACCTAGAATCTACATTTAATGACTGATTTGCCTTAAACCGTATTAGTGTGTGTTCATGCTCAGCTGTGTGCAATTCTTTGCAGTCCTATGGGCTGTAGCCCACCAGGCTCCTCTGTCCATGGGATTCTCCCAGCAAGAATACTGGAGTGGGTTGCTATTTCCTACCTCAGGAGATGTTCCTGATCCAGGGATTGAACCCAAGTTTCCTGCGTCTCCTTGCACTGGCAATCAAATTCTTTACCATTGAGCCACCTGGGAAGCCATAAACCATATGGTTCCCTGGTGGCTCAGAGGTTAAAGCATCTGCCTGCAATGCGGGAGACCTGGGTTCAATCCCTGGGTCGGGAAGATCCCCTGGAGAAGGAAATGGCAACCCACTCCAGTATTCTTGCCTGGAGAATCCCATGGACAGAGGAGCCTGGTGGGCTACAGTATATGGGGTCGCAAAGAGTCAGACACAACTGAGCAACTTCACTTTCACTTTCAAGATCAGTCCTGGGTGTTCATTGGAGGGACTGATGTTGAAGCTGAAACTCCAATACTTTGGTCACCTGATGCGGACAGCTGACTCATTTGAAAAGACCCTGATGCTGGGAGGGATTGAGGGCAGGAGGAGAAGGGGACGACAGAGGATGAAATGGTTGAATGGCATCACCAACACAATGGACATGAGTTTGGGTGGACTCCAGGAGTTGGTGATGGACAGGGAGGCCTGGTGTGCTGTGGTTCATGGGGTTGCAACGAGTTGGACACGACTGAGCCACTGAACTGAACTATAAAAACAAAATTAAAAAGCCAAACAGTTCACCTCATTCAATGAAAGTTCTAGTGTATTTTGAGGAAAATGCTTGTTTTCTCCCGGTTTAGGTTTATAAAGACTCTGTAAGATAATCAGAAGACTAGTCAGGTGAATGATGAGATGAGTTAATTGTGAATTTAATTACTAAATTTAAACTTCAAAGGTCCATATTTTTTGAAAGACATTGCCAGGTTTTTATTTATTCCCAAACTCAGTAGATCCCACAATCTAAAACTGCTTCGAATATAATATCTTAAAAAGGAAAGGATGTGTTTTTTTTTTAAAAAACGGGCAATGATGAAACGATTTCCCATAGCAATTTCTGCTTGAACTTAATTAACTGATAGCCATTAATTTCTTCAGCACTAATACCAGTTTTATGAAAAGAAAATATTCTCCCATATAAAATTATCAAATAGTCATGAACCCTTACCACCAGGGTACAAAACAAGCATCCATCTGTTGTGAACAATAATAAATCTTTTATTCACCTAATTATTCAGTTCGTTTGTACACTAAATTTCCATCTTTCATCATTCAGTCAGGCATGCAATTAAAATTTTATTTTTATGTATTTATTACCATAATCTACTGTTACAGGCATCCTGGAAAGGCAGAATCATTGGCTCAAACTTCCAAATATCAAATTTTGTTTTAAATTCTGAATTTTGACTTTCTGATCATCAGTTATCCTCATTTCCTATACATGACACAGTTATGTAACTATCCTAAAGTTATAACGAATATAAAACCCCAAAATGTCCATAAATAAGCATTTAAAACACACTTAATAGCATTGAAAAATGTAGTTTTAAGCTTTTATTCACATTTAAAATGACCCACGTGGGGACTATGTCATCAAACCAAGTAGAAAGACTTCACATCACAATTAGAACTACTAAATTCTTAAACACACACACACACTCCTCCCCCTTCCAGATTCCATACAGTCTTTGAAAAACAAAAAATTGCAGGAAGAATTAAAATCATCTCACCCCCATCATCCTAAGACATTATTGTTAACATTTTACCAAACAATTTTAGACACTTCACAATATCGAGTACACATTCCCAGTTTCACCGTGTTTATGCATATGTTATCAAATTATGTCTATGATTGTTATGTGACATTTTTCTAGCCCTCTAAAACCAGACTTAACTTTACAGACTCAGATTAAATTCACTACCTCCAGATCTCCCAGCTCAGTTTTTCAGCATTAAAGACTTCAGCTAATAGGTTCTCAAACCAAATAATTCAGAAACAGAGAACAGGTTCCCTGTGAGAAACCGCAATAGAGATACTGAGACAGAATCAGAAAAATCCAATAAAGCATCCTTAGAGTTGTAACTACTAGGTATGTGGGATTACAGATGCTATGAAAAACCTGAAAATGTTGTTTATTTCTGCAATTGAGCTTAAATTCTAGCAACATGATCTAAATCTATTCTCAGTTTCTGGATGTAAGGGCAAAACAATGAATGTAATGAAGAAGGACAAATACCATGAAAACAAGATGAATGACTCCAACTCTGGGTAGTTTCCTTTACTTGGTACATGTTTCTTTCTCAGTTACATCAAAGCACCACAACTTGGCTTAATATTTAGGTTGCAGTAACTTTCTAAGTGTGGCACAAAGGTAATTCAATAAATAACTAAAGGGTAAAACATACAGTAATGAGTAAGGAGTTGTAACAAAACTTTATCTTAATAGCATTGAAATGAAAATTCCACTAAGAGACTTTGGTCTTGCAAACTGTCTAATGATAAAGTTACAAATGAAACGCCAGACACACACACACTCATTCTTTAAAAATACATATCAGATGACAATGAAAACAATATCAACCCACTTATTTACAAGACATCTTGATCTGAAATGCTATTTATATTCAGTCTCTAGAACACTACCACCACCCAAATTTAGATCTTGCTGGTTTATATTGGTAACACAAATGATACAGAAAGGGTTTCGGAGCATTTCAAAAATCAACTTATTTAAAATCTCCTAATTAAAAAACAACTACTGCAAAAAGAAGAAACCACTGCAGAGAAAAGTATAAGCAAGCCACTTTGAAAAGCTCCTATCCCTACCAAATTTAACAAGCAACAATCACTGAATGTGGCTATATGTTAAAATAATAATAATAAGATAAAATAGAAAGGAAGGTGACAATCTTCACACTGCTTGTTGCAGACAAGAAAGAACAACTGTTAGTACTAACACTGGACTGTTAAGTGCTGAAAGACCAGACATGAAATAACGAAATCTTACTCCTCTGGTATCTAAGGCTACTGTACCAGCAGTTTCAATCAAGTAGTTCCTTAAGAACAGAGCCCATCTGTCATTCTCAGGGGATACTTGTATCATAAAGTGTACAAGCTTATAAATCACTAGCACTTCAGCACAAGCTTTCACTTGATGAAGAACTTATCAATGATGCTGGCAGAGGCACTTTTACACCTTCTTCCCATGTGAAAGGAATGAAGAGATCTGGTCAAGGACTAAAAATACAATGCTGAAAGCAAAATGTGCCACAATTTTTCTGTGAAAGTTTTATAATTTAAAAATAAGTTGAATGTAAGATAACAAAAGATGAGACAAAATACGCAGAAAAACAATAAATAAAATGAAATAACTGACCGAACAATATCAAAATATTTTCACAGAAGTTAAAAGGGTAAGTTTAAAAAAGTAGAAACAGTGTGAACTACTAACAGCAGTTAGAAAAAGTAGTTAGAAACTGAAACGCAGAATCAAAAATATTTATGGCAGTAGTAAAGAGAAACAACAGTTTTTGGAATGAAGACTCAGAATCACATATTATGCTCCACATTAGTTTTAAAAATCCTTAAATATAAAAACAAGACTTCCTCTCTCCTCAAAATAACCTAACCTATGATCTTTGGCTGAAAAATTTATGCTTTTGAACTATGGTGCTGGAGAAGATTCTGGCGAGTCCCTTGGACAGCAAAGAGATCAAACCAGTCAATCCTAAAGGAATATTCACTAGAAGGAATGATGCTGAAGCGCCAATACGCTGGCCACCAGATGGAAGACCCAACTCATTGGAAAAGACCCTGCTGCTGGGAAAGAGTGAGGGAAGGGGCAGCGGGCAACAGAGGATGAGATGGTTGGATGGCATTACCAACTCAATGGACATGAATCTGATCAAACTTAAGGAGATAGTGAAGGGGTCTCAAAGAGACGGACATGACTTAGCGATGGAACAATAACAATGATCTGTGGGGAAAACTTCAGCATATTAAGTTGATGGGTAAGCTTCCTAACATTGAATTGTTAAAGGAAGTGTGTGTGTTAGTTGCTCAGCCATGTCCAACTCTTTGTGACTCCACGGACTGTAGCTCACCAGGCTCCTCTGTCCATGGGATTCTCCAGGCAAGAATACTGGAGTGGGTTGCCATTTCTTTCTCTATGTTAAAGGATACACAAGCGAAAATATCCAAAGATTTAAGAAAAACACTAGTATCTGAAATAAATTGTTGTTACAACATAAGGGGCCATATCCATATTTGTCTTAAAGCTGTTTTATCTTCCATTTCTTATAAAGTAAACAGAAGTTTTGCCCATCTAGGATGTTGTTAATATTTTATTTCTTGATCTAGGTATTACTGATTACACAGACATGTTCACTTTGCAAAAAGGCATCAAGCTGTGTCAGTGATTTGTGTGTACTTGTATACTTTCACCAAAACTTTAAAAAAAAGCTCATAAAAATTATTTCTACAACTTAAATTGTAGAATTTCTAATTGTATTTCTACAACTTAATTGTAATACTTAAACTGTATGTCTACAATTTAAATGTAGTTGTATTTATATATATAATAATACACATATAGATTATATAAAGTTATATATCCATATCCATATGCAAGTTGCTCAGCCATGTCCAACTCTTTGTGATCCCATGGACTGTAGCCCGCCAGGCTCCTCTGTTCATGTACAGACAGTTTCTAATCCAAATTACCACTGCTAATGTAAATGACTTACACATATTGTCATTTGTACCTGCTCAAATTCTTTCTCTTTTTTCCAATCAACTCAAAATTACTCTTTTGGGGGGAAAAAGTAAAACTTCAGAAAAATCTAAGGTTCAGAAGTACTTCATCAGGGAAAATAAACATGTAAGGTAAGCGATTCTTGGAAAAAAAAAAAATCTTTTAGTCTCCCTCTCCTCTGATGTGCTCATTTTGCCTGTGAGAGAGCACTCCATCCTAGAAAGTCTTCCTCCAAATTGCTTATTTCTCCTATCAATTTTACTGGGCTTAAAATATCAAAATTTGAGCAAATAATCAGTTTCTTCAAATTGCAAATCCATTTCAAAGGATTACAAAGATATCAGTCACTCACACACAACTGTGTCTACTTTTTTTGGGCTTCCCAAGTGACACAGTGGTAAAGAATCCACCCACCAATCCAAGACACGCAGGTTCGAACCCCGGGGTTGGGAGACCCCCTAAAAGAGGAAATGGCAACCCACTCCAATATTCTTGCTTGGAAAATTCCATGGACAGAGGAGCCTGGTGGGCTACAGTCCATGGAGTCACAAACAGTCAGACATGACTAAGGACACATATACACACAACTTTTTAAAAATTGAGGCACAGTGGATGCACAACTATTACTTAAGTTTCAGTGTATGACACAGTGATGCAAAGTTTTGTTTCCACTTCTAACAAACAACTGTAAGAAAGTTCTTCTATATAAAGAAGAAAAATGAGCAATTCTACACTTTCTTTTATCATACAGTTTGCCAAAAATACTAAATTCCAAAATATACCATCTTCACCCATTCTCGTTTACTTTAAACAAGTCTTCTTTGATCTTCTCTGCCATGATACAAACTTGAATGACTCCCACTTGCCATTGTTAAATTCTACTCAGTTCTTATTTTTTTTTTTTTCAAAAATGTAGATCAATTACTAGTAACTTAGCTGCCACCAGGGAAGCCCATACACATACACACACACACACACACCAATCCTCAAGCTACAACAGGTGACTATGTCTTTCCTTTCCCCCACTTGCTTACTCTTAAGTGTTAAGAGCCTCATAAGGCCATGTGTTCTTACACATACATACACATGTATACATACACACACAATTATATAGTATGGATGCAAGATACAAAATCAATACTTGAGTGCAAAAAGAGTTCTCTTATCTAAACCCAAGTAGAGTCAGCAAAGGCTAAACTGATTCAAGTCAGCCAGCAACACGTCGTACTAAAGAAACCAACACCAAAGGCTGAATTCACATAGTTCCTCACAAACTTTCAGCAGTCAAAGATTGATACAACCCAACTCAATCATCTGAGGGTTGAGTGTACACTACAAGAAAGCTATATTATCACCATTACCAGAAAAATAATTTTAAAGCAGTTTCTTACCCCATTTCTACCACTCAAATTATTTCTAAACTTTGGGAAAAGTTGCCTTTCCTCACAGAAAAGATGAATGGCACCTCATCTCTAATGAGACGTGAAAGTATACATTAAAAAAATTTTTTTTGGCCACACAGTGCATGCAGTATGCAGAACTTCCCTGACTGGGGACTGAACCTATGCCTCCTACATTGGAAGTACACAGTCTTAACCACTGGGCCACCAGGGAAGTCCCATTAATGTTTTAAGGTTCTCCAGTTGACAGTGTTTAATGTTTTCTCCTCTGTTGAACACGGTCATACCATTTTCCATTTGCTAGAAAAGCAGAACATTTGACAATTGGATTTTTAGAACCTGAGAGAATAAGCAACTAACTTACATGATATGATTTAAGTTTGCTTTTAACTATACTATCTTACTTTCATATCTTTTAAAATAAAAAATACACAACATATTCATTTTCAAAGTAAATACTTTCAATATTTGCCTTCAATTAAAATAAATTAAGTAAAGGAAGTTAGTTGGTTTCATTTCTCTATTTTCT
This sequence comes from Bos indicus x Bos taurus, assembly GCF_003369695.1. Lineage (NCBI taxonomy): Eukaryota > Metazoa > Chordata > Mammalia > Artiodactyla > Bovidae > Bos > Bos indicus x Bos taurus. Next base: position 29,971,250 of record NC_040086.1, read on the forward strand.
AAGGATTAAGTTCAAGCACATGTATTAACCAAACTTATACAAAAACCTCAAGCTATGCATGTAAAGACATCAAGTTATGCATGTTAGGACACCAAATTATGGTGAGAAAAGAGTAAAGAGTACTTAGTCTACAAATCTGTCAAAATTCCCACTGAAGTCTAATTTAACTCGTATGTTTCTTTCCTGAAATAGTCCAATCTATAACTATGAGCTAAAAAATGACTTAACACCCTTTATTCACAACTTATGAGTAAGTCAAGGGAAATCTAACCTTCTTTGTACAATGACTGCTTAGTGATCTCATCAACAAACTGGAAAAACATGTGGGCCAATCACTGCAATCTCATCTGGAAACATGAAGTAAAATTATGATCAGAAAGCTACTTAGAAATGTGAAACCAAATGACTTAACTATCAATGGCATCGTACTACTATAACATCCATCAGATAGGTGGGATAGGATAGAAGAGTGACTTGCTGCAAGGGTTAGGAGATTCCTTTCTCTGGAGGTGATGAAGATACTCGGTCAAATGTATTTCAGTATCTCCTTTTGATGTAAGGACTAGGATATATAAATCATTTTTTAAATTCTCTGCTACTTACTAAGTACGATCACTGCTGTGTCACAGTCATCGTACAGAATTGCTAAGAGGGATAGTATATAAGAAAAGTATCTGGCACATACTCTAGTACGTAAGAAACAGTCATGTTTATTACTCCAAATACCCATTTCTTCTGTTATTCTTTTTTCAAAGAATATTTCAATTCATTAGATATAAGATTACTGATTTACAATTGCAAATCAGTTTCTCTGAGGTTATACCACATCACCTGGACTGCATTTTGGGATATGTCAGAAACTCTTCAGTGACTCATACATACTTTATTTCTTAGGTTTAGTTTTATAAATGGCTGCTTCTGTTCCATACTATTATTTTTAGTATTTAAAAGAGCTGCTATTTATCGAGCATCTACCATTCGATAGGTACTTCACTATCTCTTATCTTTAAATTACTGTCAGACAAGTGTTACCATCCCTATTTGAAAGATAATAGAGTAAGGCTCAGAGCAGTTACACTTCTTGCCCCACATCACACACACACAGGTCATTAGTGGTGTGGCTAAGTTTAGCACCTACCTCTAGTTAGTGCGAACTCTGAGCTCTTTCCAACATACTATCTCCAATCGTCTCATCCCTTATATTTTACGCCTTTATAAATTTGCTTTCAGAGGATAACAACTACAATTTGGGAGCACCCTGCTCACAACCTCACATAATAACCAGTTTTCTGGAAGACAAGAATGCACTTCCAATGACTGATAAACGAGAAATGGAAGGTCTAAAACAGAATAACCCTTCAGAGACCAATGGGACAAGATAGACACAAAATACGAGTAACTTGTTAGGAATAAAAAAGAGAACAGTTAAGACAGCAAGAGACCTCAAGGTGAAATAACTTATTATTATAAATTACTTCCAAAATTAAAACAGAGGAAAAGACAGAAAATACTCACTAGCTTTGAATTCTGCCAAATTTAAGTTCAGGGATTCTCACTAACAGATCAGGATCTACTGGTCATTCTTGCCTTACCTGATAGATCTCCAAGCTGGTTAGCCTTTCCTTGGGTTTGCCAGAATTTCCAGTTTAAAAAAAAAAAAAAGAGGCAAGCAGTATAGGGACAGGCCTTAGGCCTTATCAGCAGAACTCTAACATCAGTATTGTCACTATTGCATTTCTATTCCTCAAATAATTTTTAAGTGTTGAGAAAATAGCCCCCCCCCCCCAGCCCCAACACACACACACAGTTAAGTGGCATTCCTCTTACGGATGTAAATATTTCGAAGGGTTAGCCAGAAGATGGAAGAGCAGTGACTCATGGTACTTAATTCCTAAAAGAGGAAAAATCAGATTCCTTGTCCAGAATTCTTCTATCTGGAAAGATTGCAGAAATTCCTTACTCTGTAAGTAGTAGGGAGAACTTACAGGTAAAATATAATGGGCTAGGACAACTCCACAGAGAAGTGTAACTAGGACGCATGACTAGAACACTAAAGAGCTTCCTGACTGCTCCACAGAATATGCAGCCACTAAGGAATATTTTATGTAATACTATATATTCACCAAATTATTTTAAAAGCTCACTTAAAAAAAAAAAAGCAACAACTATAAATCCAGGATCATAGGTGAGATTTTAATCTCACAAATAGGAGATTACACAGACTGATTACATTTTTACTCTATATGATTATTTCAGACTAGAAATAGCAAAATCCATTAATATACTGTTATAATTCATTAAATTCTTGAACTATATATAATAACCCAGTTAAAATTTCAACATTTCAACTTTATGAATTTGCCAATAACTAGGCAATTACACTTATTTTCCAAAACTTTCATATCAAGATTTTCATAAGTCAAACTTCATCTTTTATTAAAACATAATGAGAAACTAGTAACAGACATAGTAATCAATAGGTTGATTCCAGGCAGGAAAATTTGGGAGCTGAAGGCAGTTGTAGGAAAAAGACTTTTGAATTTTAAATCATGTGCATTTAATACCTAATCAAAGTAATCAATTTCAACTAAATCCTAAAAATGCTCAGAATACGTAGCACTTCTGCAGATGTGTAAGCGTTCCTCAGACATATTTCTAAAACAAGACTGCCAAATAGATTTCATGATAAATTCAGCAGAACAAGTCGCAAAAACTCATTCGGGATTTTAAAAGAAAACAAATATATAAAATCCAACCCCACATACTTTCAGTTTCACTGAAGCTGGAATATATTATCAAAGTATTCCTATGTGGAACACAAATTATTTTCTACTAGCTAAAAGTAGTATGTGAAATCCTAAACCCAAGATTTAAAATAAAAGCCTAAAAATGCTAATGATTTGTATTCCATCTTTAGACAGCAGACCGCTTCAGATACCATGCGAGAAGACAGCATTCCATGGAACACCCAGGCTGATTATCTCCCATTTGGGGTGTAAGCAAATCTCCTGCCTTTAAAAAGTCCGCATAAGATTTCACTCCATATGGTTTGTTTCACTGGCCATTACAACACTCAAACATATATACATTTTAAAAGGAGGTATCAAGGAAATTTTTAAGACTAACCTGTGGGCACAGAAGCAACTAAAAACCAGTTCCGACAGAATTTTTGCTTGAAAATACTTTCCTATAACTTACTACCACTCAGAAGCCTAAAGTCCACCCTTTACATGAAATAAATGATTTTATATACAGATTGAGTTAACTTGTCTTAAAACAGTGAGTCTCACTTCAGTTCCCTACTCTGAAAGCTCTCTGATCCACTATTATGTAACTCTATCCAAGATTCTAATGCAAGGGTTACATATCCATTAAGAGTTAGTAAAAACTAAAACGGGCCTATGCATAAGCTTAGCTGTAGTTCCTTAATTACCTTGTCAAAATTATGAAACCCAGTATATTTTCAAACCAACAACAACCAAACCTTTCCTATTCAAACCAGAAATAGTGACACTTTGCATACTTCGTAAAATTGTTAAAAGAGTATTCTTCTTGGCTAACTTCTGATCATTATGAAAACTGTACATTTAAAATTAAAAAAAACGCCAGTTTTCAAAGAATTACTATTTTTTACATAACACTAGCAAACTTTTTCTAATTTTAGTCTTTTAATTCATCTTAAGGCCATTTATTTGCCCTCCAAAAAGACCCATAGCATTTTCCCTGAAGGCTAATCAGCAGTTCTTTTCCTCTCTGTGCCAACATGGAACAGTTTCTACTAGCAGCAGCAAAGCAACAACAATTCTACAGTGAATTTGATTTACCATTTGGTTGGGCACATACTGAAATTCTGATTCACGAACATCTTAGTCAGTTTATGGATATCAATGAAAAGAAAAATGACACTCTGGCATGTGACCAAGTAACTTTTACTTCAAAAGGAAATAGACTTTAGTAGCTAATAATTTTAAACAAATGAAGGAAAGTGATCAAATGTAAGTACCTCAACTAAGTTGAAAATACACACAAATGAAAAAATTCAGAATTAACATTTAAAAATACACAGACTGAGTTTGGCTGAAAGAGTCTGATTCACTGTTAATGTACTGATTCACTGTAACAAATCAGTATATCTTGAAAAAGCTTACTTCTAGCAATAGAATCCTTATTACCCTAGGATTTCAACCCAATGTCATTGCTTTAAAAAAAAAAAATTAGTCAACTCTATTACATATAGTGTCAATTCTGAGACTTGACTATTATTTGAATGAAACACAGGAGAACCTTGATATGCAAATACAAAAGGAAATGATGAAACTGTACTTTTAATTAACAAAAAAAACCCCTGTAAATGTATCAAAGAAGCATTAAAACACATTTACCAGTAATGTAGCACAAGACCTCTAACTGGCTTGAAAGATCACATTCTTTCAAGCAACGTATAGTAAACTGCTTTCACAAGGACTATCTGTAACAGTAACCAGTGAAAACCGTTTAAACTATTTTTCAATTATCATCTCCCTCTTTGATTTGTTCGGTATTTTGATCACGTACAACAAAGAAACAATTTTTAAGGAAAGACTGTATAATTTTTAAAAGGCATTTAATCTTAATTCCCTCAGCCAAAGAAGGTGTGACAACCAACGCACGTAAAATTAACCTTAATCCACCAACGAAAACACGCAAAATGTCTCCTAACAATTCCCCTCCTTCTTAAAACAACAACCGTACACATAAATATGGTACTGACCTCCACCCCCAGTGAGAGCAGCTAATTAATAAACAGAATAGTTACATTTGGAGATCAAGGTGCAACACCGCATCTCCGAAACCTACCCAAATAACATCATCTAAGTAGAACTGAACATTATTTTTGCTAAAGCAAGAATCCAACCCCCGGGAGCCTCAGCCCTTAGACAATGGTGGTTACCAGACAGAGCTGCACAGTTGGGTCCAAATGACACATTTCACTAGGCCCTGGACACAACATACACAGGCACAAACACACGCACTCTCTCCCACAAGAGGCCAGTTCTAAGGAAGGGGCGTTCAAATCCCACTGGGAGACGGAGGGGCACCATGGTGGCGTGGGGGTATGCTAGGGGAGAACAAGCGAGAGGGGAGTCGATACAGCGGAAGGGTAACTGCACCGCACGCGAGGGAGGGGGCTGGAAATGGCCGATGGATTCTATATTTATTTATTTAAAGGTCTTAATTTAACGGGTCCTTCCCAGGGGTTCTGTAACTAAAGCCAAACTGCGCAGCAAACATTACGAGGTTGGGAGAAGAGTCGCCGCTCCCCCTACCCCGTGACTGGGGGGGGGAGGGGGGGGCGGGGGAAACAAGTTCCCCGGCCAACACCACCGACCACTCCAACTCCCCCTCTCCCCTCCTCCACAGGAAGGGGGAGGCTAACAGAGAAAAGGGGGAAAAATAAGTTCCCCAGCCATCCCTAACCACCCGATCACTCCCAGTTGTCCCCCCCAATCTTCCATTAGAAACAGGAGACCAAACCGTGGAAGGCAGCCGAAATAGGAGAGATCCCACCCTTCGCCTTCCCCCCACCCACCAACAGACTGCTGCGGGGTCCGTAAGCAAGCTCAAAAACCAGAGGGATGCGTCGGGGGAAGAGGGTGCCGAGCCCCCGAAACCAAACAAAGCGCGGCCTGAGCTAAGAGCCCAGGCGAGTCGGGAAGCCGCGGCTTTTCCTGCCGGCCGGGGCCCGGGCTGAGCTGACACTGCGGCACCGGGGGACCCGCCTCCGCTCTGCCTCCCTTCTCCCACCCCCCAGTCGCACAAGCCGCCCCCGCCCGCCCGGCCTCCCTCCCCGCGGGTCCCGCCGGCCGGGCGCCCGAGCCGGCGGGCGGCGGGGAAAGAGCGCGGCCTTACCCCGCTCGCCGGCGTTGTTCCGCTCCTGGGGCAGCGGCGGAGGCGGCGGTGGCGGCGGCGGAGGCTGTTGCTGCTGCTGCGGCGGCGGCGGAGGCTGCTGCTGCGGCGGCTGCTGCTGGGGCGGCTGCGGCGGCGGCTGCTGCGGAGGCTGCTGCTGCTGTTGCTGCACCGGGCGCGGCCGCGACACTCGCCTGGGTCTCCGGTTGGCGGCTCGGACGGAGTTCATTTGCCGGGCTGAGGTGGCGGCGTTGGCGGAGGGACACACACACACACGCACACGCACCGCGAGCTCCGGGGCGGGAGAAGGGGGTGGGGAGAGGGGGGGAGGAAGGAAAGGGGGCGAGGGGAAGGGGAGATGGTAAGGGCGGAGGGGCGAGCGGGACCCCGAGTCAAGAGAAAGGCCCGCGGAGACAGAGACCGAGCGAGGCCAGGCGGGCGGGCCTGACGCACGGGGAAGGCCGAGGCCGCCGGGCGGGGCGGCCGCGAGGGACGGAGACAGAAAGACGGGCAGAGCGAGAGAAAGAAAGAAAGGGCGTCCGCCCGCCTGGGGATCCAGAGGCGAAGCGCGGCGTCGGCGGCTGAGGACACAGACCCTGGTCCCGCCGACTCCCGAGCGGCGTCTCCGGCGGCGGGGGGAGTGGGCGGGCGGGTGAGGAAGGGAGAAGGAGGAGAAGAGAGGGAGAGAAGGGAGGGAGGGAGCAGGGGGCGCCCGGCTCTTTTTTTTTTCCTCTTCCTCCCCCCCACACCCCCTGAAAGAGATTTCTGAGAGGAATTTTTTCTCTCTTTCTTCGGCCTCTTCTCTCTCCTCCCCCCCTTCTCTCCTCGGCGAAGGGGAAATGAGTGTGAAGGGAGGAGATAGGGGGAAAAAGAGGCGTCGTCGTTCCTCCTCCTTAAAGGAGCCTTTCCTCCTCCTCCTCCTCAGCCCCGTCGCCGCTGCTTCTGCTGCTGCTCCGTGGCAGGAGGAGCCATTGACACCGCCGGAGCCACCACTCGCCCAGTCGGTCCCTCCCCGCCGCGGGGCTGGCCGGGGGCGCGGGGGAGGGCCGTGGAGCGGCGGGGGGAGGGGCAAATGGGCGGGGAAGAAGAGGGGCGGGGATTCCTGCCAAGGAGCCAATGGGAGGCGCTCATACAACCTTCGGGCCAATGGGACCTGTGCTCTTATCGCCAAGTCCCTTCCTTCAACGCCCTGTTTCCTCTCTCGGGTTTCCTCCCTCCCCCGCTAAGGAGGTGGGGGAAGGAGGAGAGGGGGAGTGTGGTGGGGCGGGTGATAATGGGGAGGTATCAGGGCATATAATAGAGCGGGGGGTGGATGAAGAGAGCGCTAGTGCGTAGCGACGGTTCTAGGAGAGGAGGTGCTCGGAGGAAAGGGCGGGGGCTGCTGATGTAATGGGGAGAAGTGATTAAGCCTTCGGTTCGCCGTTTCAACCTCTCCCCGCCCCCCTCCCCATCCGATTTTTTAAGCGGAAAAGAAAAGTAGAGCGAGGTAGCCAATCTTTGATAACTGGGGTTTTTTTTGTGGTAGGTAGGTTCAAACTCTGAGCTGTAGGGAGCGCTAGAGATTCTGTACCCTGTAGTTCAGCTGAGGGTATTTGCTAAACCTTGAAGATCCACTTTACCGAGCTTTGAGCTCGGGAACCGAAGTTAGAAGTCGGTTCCTACTTGTAGTCTAAAAGGAGTCATCTAAATCTTGAAAAGATTGTGATCAATAGGGAATAGACCTTTGGTCAGTTTACTTACTGAAGACGCAGTATCTATAACGTTTGGAGAAATAATAGGTGAGAAAAGAGAAGTAAATGTGTTGAGGTGGTGATTGTTTTGTGATACACGTTTTAATTTTTTAATTTTTATTTTTTTAGATCTCACAAACTCAGAGGAAAAGAAAAGCCCCAAGGGGAATTATCTTTTGTGTCTGTATCTGGTCCCCTCGAGGTAATCTCTCTCCAGGGAAAACGTGTTTTTATTCCCTCGCTGCTGTTGTGATGACTGAAAACGTATCTTTTCTCGATTCTTTCTCTCTCTTTTGTTTATCACCTTGTGGAAATGGTAAAACTGGCAGTTTACCTGATTCTCTGATTTTCGATCTTCAGGTGATTTCTTTCTCATTTCAGTTTGACCAGGTGCTCTGTCTTAGGTTTGAGGTGGATGACTAAGTGGTTACAAAGTACAATAAGAGAAGTAGGGGTAAGAGCGGGGAAGTGTGTGTTTTAGGAGGGGAGAGAGAAACAGTGAGAACCACTGTGGTGTCCGGTGTTTGAGTCTCTGACTTGATGTATGCCTCTGGGCAAAATACTTTACGTTTCTAGCTTTCAGGGTTCCCTCCCTTTAAATAAGAATTTACTTTGGATTACATAATACTGTTTTTAATTTTAAAATATTCTCTAATTTTGGGATGAGCTCTCTTTGGTCCTGACAATGGAGAAACTTAGATCTAAGCTTCCTTCTCAAGAAAAAAATCGAGGAGGGAGGCTTACAATGAAGAACTGCAAATGTTTATGGTGGTTAGCAAGGTACAAATGGGTACAATTTTAGATTTGGTTCAAATAAATGTAGCAGGAAAAAAGGAAAATTACATGCCTTTGTACATATTATAAGTGGAGCATAACTCTTTATTTTTTCTAAAAATTTACTTTGTTTCCAGCATGCATTTATTGGTTCCTTCTGTGTATGTATTGCTATGTAAGGTGCTATGGGAGATAGCAAAAAATAAATTGCAAAATATGGGGCATAGTTTGTATTTTTTTATGGTAGTTGATTTAGTTAATTCAGATGTACAGAGAAAACATAGCTTATTCTCTGTAGCTTATCCTTCTTGAGTCCCCACATTATCCCTTTTCTTTTATAGGTAAGTGCTGAGTCTTACAGATTTCCCCACTTCCCTGTCATCCAAGATATACATGGGAGTTGAGGGATTCTGTGTAAACTGTACATAGACGGAATGTCACATCTTTGATATGCTAGATTTCCAAGTTGTAATAAACTTGGAATGATAGTTCTCCGGCATGTGGCAGTAAGATGCCTCATTTTAACAAAACCAGTATATTGTGATAATTTTCTGATAGGTGGAAGTAAAATGCCTTGATAGTGCCTTTTTCTCATTCACACAGTAACTAGTGGGCTGGTAGAAGCCTGTGGGATGGGAAGGTCAGCGGGGCATCAGGGAAAAGCCCTGAGCCACAAGTGCCAGTCCTTGTGTGGTCCTTTACTTGTGGAGTGTCTGGTATAGTCCGAAAGCAGAACTGCTAGCCTCAGTGATAAAACTGCTCCTTCTGTCCTTTCGAGAAGTTGTGCTGCTTCCACAGTGAACCATTTGCCTTATACACTGCAACCTCTGTCCTGACCCCAGGGCTCCTCAGGTCCACTGATTCCCACGATGCCATTCCATCTTCTCACTGAAACATGTTGGAACTTCTGGTTTCCCAGAATATCCCAAGTAGGTCTTGATGAACCAGGAACTTTGCTTCAAGCTCATCTACTGAGCCACCTCCTTCACCGATGTTGCATTTTTCTCCCTATGTCATGTGGAACATGCCATTAAGCTGAAAGCAGAGATCTTAGAGGACTCAGCCTCTCACAGGCATGCCCAGAGAAGCAAACAATTATCCCCATTTTTCTTGGATTTCCCCGTATCTCTGTGAATATTTCAACTATATACTTCCAACTCTAGTTTCCACACTGAGAAGGGACAGGAAGTAAGCACACTGAGTCTGATTACCTCATTCATTCCCCCTTTCTTCTTTCCATGATCTCTTAGGGCTATAAGAGATGGATTTTTCTAACACAACATTGTAAAATATGTATTTTAATAAAAAAGTTTTTAAAAGAGATTATTTTTATTCTTCTTGTGTGACAAGAGCTTTCCTTATGTACCACATTATCTTCATTTTTTGTGATGACTTCTACTGTGCTCCCTTTTTTGGAGCCATGATGGCGGATGGGACACAGGAGAGCTTTCCATTAACAATAATGGAATATCTACTGGGAGATGTTAAAAAATATTATCCTATCATATCACTGGTTCCTACGTATTTTTAGTTTATCTTACAAAAGCATTAAACGTTAGAGACTTCTTTGTGAAAAAGTGTTTAAAGCCATTTTAAGTTAAAACAGGCCTTGGAGATCATTTAATTCTCATTTTTGTATTTGCTATATAAGGAAACTAAAATTCAAAGAAATGAGGTGACAGAAGCAAATCCCATAACTACTTAGTGGCAAAGTTAATGCCTGACAGTCCAGTGCCCTTTCCGTTCACAGATATTATAGACTTTTAATTCTCCAGTGAAACCCAAAATATTCCAAATGGTTTTAGGCATCGCCAGGTCCACCTGTGTTAGCAGATAATCGTCAGTTAGCTGCCATAGGAGGAGAAGGCAATGGCACCCCACTCCAGTACTCTTGCCTGGAAAATCCCATGGGTGGAGGAGCCTGGAAGGCCGAAGTCCATGGGGTCGCTGAGGGTCGGACACGACTGAGCGACTTCCCTTTCACTTTTCACTTTCGTGCATTGGAGAAGGAAATGGCAACCCACTCCAGCGTTTTTGCCTGGAGAATCCCAGGGATGGGAGCCTAGTGGGCTGCCGTCTACGGGGTCGCACAGAGTCGGACACAACTGAGGTGACTTAGCAGCAGCAGCAGCCGCCATAGGAGGTATGTGTGAGAGAAAACAGCAGAAAAACATAAAGGAGATTTTTATTTGAGGGGGTGGGTAGCAGTCTTCCAAATGATTTCAATATACACTTAGCATAATTTCAGAGGACTGAGTTCCCTCAGGGTTTGCTCGCTCTTCAAGAATATTTGTGTTTGTTTTTCTCAACTAATTACTGGTGCTTAACAGGTTTGTGTACTTAAAATTATTTGTTTATAAAACTTATCACAATAGGAGTGTGGAAAAACTAAGCCCTTTAATCATTTTAATACCTGGCAGGTGATATTTACTGTGATTTTTAAATGATAATTTTTACCATTTCAAAGATTTAGCTTCCTCTTTCCCTGTCATTCCATCATCTAGTCCTAAGCCGTCAGTACTCAAGTCAGTTACATAAGACACCTGAAAGCTACTCATTCCTTTTATGTCATTTAGGAAATTAGTTTGATCTGAATATGGTTTTCCTGAAGGAATAACCAGCTCTGTTTAAAATATCCTTGTTAAAGTATGAATGACTTACCTCACTAAGCTGCAAAAATTCATTCTTTAGTACATGCTCAGATAATATTTTATCAATTAGTAAGTGAAAATTAACTTGGAACTAAGAATTTAAATTCAGTGTATATGTGGGAAAACCTGGTAAGCATGCAATCAAATGATCCTCATAACAGAGGTTATCTGTAAAAAAAATTATAGAATCTAACTTTAATACCTTTCCCTGTGGAATAATAGAGACATCAGATCAGATCAGATCATATCAGTCGCTCAGTTGTGTCCGACTCTTTGCGACCCCATGAATCGCAGCACGCCAGGCCTCCCTGACCATCACCAACTCCCAGAGTTCACTCAGACTCACGTCCATCGAGTCAGTGATACCATCCAGCCATCTCATCCTCTGTCGTCCCCTTCTCCTCCTGCCCCCAATCCCTCCCAGCATCAGTCTTTTCCAATGAGTCAACTCTTCACATGAGGTGGCCAAAGTACTGGAGTTTCAGCTTTAGCATCATTCCTTCCAAAGAACACCCAGGGCTGATCTCCTTCAGAATGGACTGGTTGGATCTCCTTGCAAGAGTCCAAGGGACTCTCAAGAGTCTTCTCCAACACCACAGTTCAAAAGCGTCAATTCTTCGGTGCTCAGCCTTCTTCACAGTCCAACTCTCACATCCATACATGACCACTGGAAAAACCATAGCCTTGACTAGACGAAACTTTGTTGGCAAAGTAACGTCTCTGCTTTTGAATATGCTATCTAGGTTGGTCATAACTTTCCTTCCAAGGAGTAAGCGTCTTTTAATTTCATGGCTGCAGTCACCATCTGTAGTGATTTTGGAGCCCAGAAAAATAAAGTCTGACACTGTTTCCACTGTTTCCCCATCTATTTCCCATGAAGTGGTGGGACCAGATGCCATGATCTTCATTTTCTGAATGTTGAGCTTTAAGCCAATTTTTTCACTCTTCACTTTCACTTTCATCAAGAGGCTTTTGAGTTCCTCTTCACTTTCTGCCATAAGGGTGGTGTCATCTGCATATCTGAGGTTATTGATATTTCTCCCGGCAATCTTGATTCCAGCTTGTGTTTCTTCCAGTCCAGCGTTTCTCATGATGTACTCTGCATAGAAGTTAAATAAACAGGGTGACAATATACAGCCTTGACAAACTCCTTTTCCTATTTGGAACCAGTCTGTTGTTCCATGTCCAGTTCTAACTGTTGCTTCCTGACCCGCATACAAATTTCTCAAGAGGCAGATCAGGTGTTCTGGTATTCCCATCTCTTGAAGAATTTTCCACAGTTTATTGTGATCCACACAGTCAAAGGCTTTGGCATAGTCAAGAAAGCAGAAATAGATGTTTTTCTGGAACTCTCTTGCTTTTTCGATGATCCAGCGGATGTTGGCAATTTGATCTCTGGTTCCTCTGCCTTTTCTAAAACCAGCTTGAACATCAGGAAGTTCACGGTTCACATATTGCTGAAGCCTGGCTTGGAGAATTTTGAGCATTACTTAACTAGCGTGTGAGATGAGTGCAATTGTGCGGTAGTTTGAGCATTCTCTGGCATTGCCTTTCTTTGGGATTGGAATGAAAACGGACCTTTTCCAGTCCTGTGGCCACTGCTGAGTTTTCCAAATTTGCTGGCATACTGAGTGCAGCACTTTCATAGCATCATCTTTCAGGATTTGGAATAGCTCAACTGGAATTCCATCACCTCCACTAGCTTTGTTCGTAGTGATGCTTTCTAAGGCCCACTTGACTTCACATTCCAGGATGTCTGGCTCTAGGTCAGTGATCACACCACTGTGATTATCTGGGTCGTGAAGATCTTTTTTGTACAGTTCTTCTGTGTATTCTTGCCACCTCTTCTTAATATCTTCTGCTTCTGTTAGGTCCATACAACTTCTGTCCTTTATCGAGCTCATCTTTTTATGAAATGCTCCTATAGCCCTATCAAAAGAAATTATGTTCAAGATTTAGGATGGGCTGTGATAGACCACTGTAAATCTTTTTATTTTTTTTGCTTTTAAAAGGAGAACCCAATTTTGAAGTATTGAGAAAAGACTAGGCCAAACAATATAAGGGTGTTATATTATGGAAGGACTGGTGGGTGACTGAACTGTGGGCAGATGTGAATCAAAGACGGTGAGAGAGCCCTGCTACCTACTGGCTCTCTGACGTTGGCCAAGTTATTTAACCTCTCTATGCTTCCGTTTCTATGTCAGTAATATTGGGGTGATAATAATCCTCATTTCATGGGATTGTTGTGACAATTATAAAATGCTGAGAAGAGTGCGTAGTATGCAGTAGGAGCTCAATAAACTATTAGCCATTATTGTCACTGCTGTTGATACTGATGTTATTTCATGCACTCCTTGATGGGTTTCAAGATTACACAGACATTATATATAGGGAAGCAGGTATGGCTTGGAGAAGGCAATGGCACCCAACTCCAGTACTCTTGCCTGGGAAATCCCATGGAGGGAGGAGCCTGGTAGGCTACAGTCCATGGGGTTGTGAAGAGTTGGACACGACTGAGCGACTTCACCTTCACTTTCATGCATTGGAGAAGGAAATGGCAACCCACTCCAGTGTTCTTGCCTGGAGAATCCCAGGGACAGAGGAGCCTGGTGGGCTTCCGTCTATGGGGTCACACAGAGTCGGACACGACTGATGCGACTTAGCAGCAGCAGCAGCAGGTATGGCTCTTGTTGTAAGGAAATATGACTAGAAAATGGTATTAGGAAAATATTTTAAAAGAACAAGACAACACCAAAAGGAAGGAGGCAGAGCAACAATCAGTAGAGGTCAGGCATGGGTTGAAACTGACGGCAGAAGACCTATGCAGGCTGTTTCCACTCAAGCAGTGTTTGGACTGAGGATCTTGTGGCAGATGCAGAATATTTTTTCACTATGGGAGTGTCTGAACAGGCAGTTTATGGAATATGTCAGGAAACAAATGCATGGACCTAGAAAAAGGAAGGAAGGCAGGTGGGAAGGGAAGAAAAAAAGACTGCAGCTGGAGTTTTATCTGTGTTACTGAAAAATTGGACTCATTTAATTGGTATGTTGGGCTTCCCTTGGGGCCCAGCTGGTTAAGAATCTGCTTGCAATGTGGGAGACCTGGGTTCGATCCCTGGGTTGGGAGGATTCCCCTGGAGAAGGGAAAGGCTACCCACTCCAGTATTCTGGCCTAGACAATTCCATAGACTCTATAGTCCATAGGGTTGCAGAGAGTTGGACACAAATGAGCGACTTTCACTTTCACTTAGTATGTTAAAATTTAAAAATTCACTTAGGCCTCCCTGAAAGGAGTAGGAATTATGGAAAGAAATGGAACATAGGTGGAAACAGAAATAGCAGTAAGTAATACATGAAGTGGTACAAGTTACTCAAGGACTAGAGGATTTGAAACATAAAGGAAGAGGGTTTTACAGGAGCATGTGTCAGAAGATACATGAAAGCCTCTATGATCCTGAGATTATGGCCTCTACAAGCATCCACAGAAGCTTCAGATTCAGGAATTTGTTGAGTGATCCAGCTAAGATACATTTCAGGAGAGAAGATCTTGGAAGCAAGGTTAATAGACCTAAGGAGTTCTAGAGCAGGGTGTAGTGGTAGTAGCTGTGTCATAAAGCTTAAAATCATTTGGGATCCTACTGCAGATGGACAAATAGCCAGAGAAGATCTGCTACAAGGCTATAAGCATGGATTATAGGGTTGTCTATTATTAAATGTGTCATGCTGCATTCACCACGGAAAGGGAAGCTATGTCACTCAACTAAGACCAGGCTCAATTTAACAGTGGGCTTCCAGGCCAGAAATACCAGACTCCAGGGGAAATGGAAATAGAAGTGTTCAGAACATGGGAAGGATCTCAAGATACATAAGGAAGATTTGGGTGTGATCTAGTAGACGTTGAAAATACCGCCACTGTAAACCTCCTCATGGATCTGTACCCAGTTGGGCCCTGTGCCCACTCTTGAGTTAATCTCTGGCAAGCATGAGAGGATTACTCTTAGGCCAACCAGAATTTCCCCTGAAGCTTCAGAGGTGGTCAGCTGGATGGAAGAGATGCGGGTACCTTTTTGGAAGCAGGAGAAAGACATTATGTAGAAAGTCAACTCTGACCTTAGTAAAAGCAGTTAGGTCCTCTGTCACAGGTAACCTCCTGATGGGAAATGTATCCCAGCTGAGTTTAAATTCACAAATGGTAGTTGGAAAACTGGCGTGTTCTAATAGGCATCTTGGCATGGCAAAACCCAAAATGATGTTCTCCATTTGTTGTTGTCGTTCCCTTTTACATTATTCCCCTTCTCCCAGATAATCCTTAGTCTGCTGCAGTCTCTGATAGGCAACAGCAACAAGGATCTGTATACTGGGTTCTAGGAATATCATTTTGTTTGCAAGATATTGTTACTGCCGGGGTCACATTTGCTTTTACATTAATGGGGTACAACAGTTTCAGGTGGATTATTTCAGTTTTGATGTTACTGAAGGTCCTACACCCACGTAATGGAAGAAGGCTCAGGGCGCAGTGGCTGCTGAAGGAACCCAAATCCCAAGGCATTTGAGGGAGAATCTTCTGACAGAGACTGAAAAGATCTGGAAACCAGCGAGAAGAGTAGTCAAACTTTATGGTCTTCTGAATTTAACTTACTATAGGAAGAGTAATTCATTTTGGACTTGAATTTCTGTAGTAATTTAATAATGGGGAGGGCTTCACATTATTCCATTTTCAACCATTTGTTGTTTTATTTGGACTTGTAAGAGTAATCTCTGTTGACCAGTTTTGGGCAATATTGTTAGTCATAGTTTCAGATGAGAAATAAACTAGGGAGTGAATATTTAGTCTACGGTGCACAACAGTCTTGAAGTTAAATTGATTAATGACCTGTTTTAACTCATTTTAGGAGGACTAATTTAACTGTGCATTTCATTGGCCCCAGGAAGTTACAGTGAGGAGAAGTGGTAATAACTGAGGGAGCTGCTGGTCTCTCCTAGTTGGACAATCCTGACTGAACAGAGGTTTGATTATTAAGGCCTGTTGTTAAATAGAGAATAGTTGGGTATGCGGGATGTTGGTCAGTGTCTCCCCTTGCATTTTTGCCAGAACTCATGAAGGAGGAATCTTCCATCTAAGCTTCTGTCTCAATCTACCCTCCTATTAGATGTTCTATATGGAAGAAGTGACTAGTCTGTTCAGAGACTAGGGACACTTCCTAGAGGAAGGGAAGGTGATGTTGAAAGAGGCTTTCCTTCTGTATAACTCTTAATGCCTGCTTTTTCATTTCCTACCACAGGAGCAGCAGGCTGTTTTACATATATTCTCTCCAGTGTGTTAGTCACTCAGTCACATCCTACTCTTTGTGACCCCATGGACTGTAGCCCACCAGGCTCCTCTGTCCATGGAATCCTCCAGGTAAGAATACTGGAGTGGATTGCCATTCTCTTTTCCAGGGGATCTTCCTGACCCAGGGATCAAACCCAGGACTTCTGAACCTAGGCAGATTCTGAGCTACTAGGGAAGCCATTGGAGAAGGAAATGGCAACCCACTCCAGTGTTCTTGCCTGGAGAATCCCAGGGACAGCGGAGCCTGGTAGGCTGCTGTCTTTGGGGACAGCTGTCTTTGGACACAGAATCCGACACAACTGAAGCGAGTTAGCAGCAGGGAAGCCATATAGTAAGCAAATCAAGAGGTAGGGTGGGAGTGGAGGAGTGAAGGAAGACTTCTATCCTCAGGAGACCTGATCCTCCTCCTTTCCCCACTTGATTCCCAAGTTCATGGGTCTGACAGTCCAATGTCATCCTGGCACCTGGTCAAATATGTGGACTTCCTTCAGCTCGGCTATTAATACCTAAGAACTTGAGTCTTTTTCTTACCCTCACTCTTATCTTCTCTCTTCTGGCACACTTGAGGAAGTCACAGAACTTAGATTTGGGATTGGAAAAGCAAGAGGCCTCACTTAGATCTCTTGGCCTCCACCCAACCTTGACTCAAGCTTTAAGTTGGACACTTCCTGCTTACTAATGAAATCGTTCTGGGGTTCTCATTGGGACATAGTATAAGTGTGCATACTCTCTCAGGTAAGCCAGCCAGAAGAAGAAGTGGGGGGAGGGTTTGAGTTCGGAATTCTACCCCAAGTTTCTAATACAGTTTATGGGGACAGATGATTATTTTCTACATTTTAAAACCATGGAGGGACTTTCCTGGTCTAGGGGCTAAGACTCTGTACTCCCAATGCGGAGGGCTCAGGTTCAATCCCTGGTCAGGGAACTAGATCCTGAATGCCACAACTATTAGTTCACATACCACAACTGAAGATCCTGCTTGCTGCAACTTACTTGCTGCAGCCAAATAAATAAATATTAAATAAATAAATAAAGCCATGGACATGTCTTACAGGAGGTTGTGGTTGTCGGGCTCAGAAATTCCCAAAGGAAAAATGAAGAAAGAATAAGAACTTCAGAAAATTTAGAACTGTTTTTGTGACATACAAACTATATATATATATATATAAAACTTGTAACTATATTTTGAGCAAGATTTTTGTGGCTGTAATTTAACTCTATGCTGCTGTTCAAGTTATAAGTGGTACAAAAAATGTAAAATGAAGATAATTCCAAATAAGTGGAAATATTGTTATATTCGGTGCATGTAATAAATTCTTTATTTTAACCATAAAGAGCTATACATTTTATATTAATAGAAAATGAATTTTTCTCTGTCCTCAGCTATGTAAAGAATATTGGCTTGAAGGAGTGCCAGATTACTCCTCTTCCCAGGGCTCCCATGTGACTTGAGCCAGTCCTTTCGCAGTCTTTCCCTCTATCATGTGTCTGATGTTGCTTAGCTTGTGCCACCTACTGCTCAACTCTCAAATTCCATGGCTCTTTTTGAAAAGATTAGCAATTGTAAGGAATGGTGGGGGTGGAGAGGTGGACAAGGGTAAAAACTGAAAAAATAAGGAAACCCAGCACACACCTATGAGAATGACCAAAATGCAGAACTCTCTCAGCACCAAATGCTGGGGAGGATGTGGAGCAACAGGAGCTCTTATTCATTGCTGATGGGAATGCAAATGGGTACAGCTTCCTTGAAAGACTGTATGGCAGTTGATCTTCGAAGGTGGCTCGGACGGTGAAGAATCTGCCTGCAATGCAGGGGACCCAGGTTTGATCCCTGGGTCAGGAAGATACCCTGGAGAAGGGAATGGCAACCTCCAGTATTCCTGCCTGGAGAATTTCACGGACAGAGGAGCCTGGTGGGCTATCGTCCATGGAGTCACAAGAGTCAACCCAAGTAAGTGACTAACACTTTCACTTTGGCAATTTCTTACAAAACTAACAATATTCTTACTATATAAGAGTGTGATCCAGCAATCACACTCTTTGGCATCTACCCAAGGGAACTGAAAACTTACCTCCACACAAAAACCTGCACACAGATGTTTATAGCAGCTTCACTCATAATTGATAACACTTGGAAACAATCAAGATATCTTTGAGTAGATGAGTGCATAAATAAACTGTGGTATATCCAGGTAATGTGTGTGGGTGTGTTCTCAGTTGTGCCTGACTCTTTGTGACCCCATGGACTGTAGCCCACCAGGCTCTTCTGTCCATGGAATTTTTCAGACAAGAATACTGGAGTGGGTTGCCATTTCCTTCTCCAGGTGATCTTCCTGACCCAGGGATTGAACCCACATCTCCTGTGTCTCCTGCATTGGTAGGTGAATTCTTCACCACTGTGCCACCTGGGAAGCCCAGTGGAATATTAGTCCACACTGAAAAGAAATGAGCTATTAAGTTGTGAAAAAACATAGAGGAACCTTCAGTTCAGTTCAGTTCACTCGCTCAGTTGTGTCCGACTCTTTGTGACCCCATGGACTGCAGCACACCAGGCTTCCCTGTCCATTACCAACTCCGGGAGTTTACTCACACTCATGTCCATTGAGTTGGTGATGACATCCAACCATCTCATCTTCTGTCGTCCCCTCTCCTCCTGCCTTCAATCTTTCCCAGCATTTCTGTCAGATGAGTCAGTTCTTCACATCAGATGGCCAAAGTATTGGAGTTTCAGCTTCAGCATTAGTCCTTCCAATGAATATTCAGGACTGATTTCCTTTAGGATGGACTGGTTGGATCTCCTTGCAGCCCGAGGGACTCTTAAGAGTCTTCTCCAACACCACAGTTCAAAAGCATCAGTTCTTCTGTGCTCAGGTTTCTTTATGGTCCAGCACTCACATCCATATGTGACTACTGGAAAAACCATAGCCTTGACTAGACGGACCATGGTTGGCACCTTAAATGTACCTTACTAAGTGAAAGAAGCCAATATGAAAAGGCTACACACTTGTATGATTCCAACGTTATGGCATTTCTGGAAAAGTTACAACTGTGGAGATGGTAAGAAGATTAGTGGTTGCCAGGAATTAGGGAGGAGGAGGGGATGAATAGGCAGAGCACAGGTGATTTTTAGGGCAGTGAAACTACTCAGTATGTATATGGATTCATGTTATACATTTGTCTGAACCCATAGGATGTACAACACCAAGAGTGAACCCTAATGTAAACTGTGGACTTTGGGTGATAATGATGTGTCAATGCGGAGAAGGCAATGGCACCCCACTCCAGTACTCTTGCCTGGAAAATCCCATGGATAGAGGAGCCTGGTGGGCTGCAGTCCATGGGGTCGCTAGAGTCGGACACAACTGAGCGACTTCCCTTTCACTTTTCACTTTCCTGCATTGGAGAAGGAAATGGCAACCCACTCCAGTGTTCTTGCCTGGAGAATCCCAGGGACGGCGGAGCCTGGTGGGCTGCCGTCTATGGGGTCGCACAGAGTCGGACACAACTGACGTGACTTAGCAGCAGCAGCAGCAGATGTGTCAATGTAGGTTCATCACTTGTGACAAATGTACCACTCTAATTCGGGGGGTGGGGAGCGGAGATATATGTGTGAAGATAGGGGTAATGAGAAATATCTATACTTCCTGCTCAATTTTACTATGAATCCAGCTTGCTCTAAAGAAATAAAGTGCACTAGAAAAAAAAAAATACAAAGCAAACTGTTTTTCTAAAGGAGAAAAAATTCAGTTTTCTGTTTTATTTTACAAAATAACTATATTGCCAAAAAGAATGTCCATTCGTATGATGGACATTCACTCTCCAAATGCTGCTCCAGAGGGAGAAGAGTGATAAGCCTCATGCACGTGTCAACTATGTCAAGTGATGTTAGCTCTGGGGGGTTCCTGCCACTATCGGTTCAAGTCAAGTGTGCAGTGAATCATTAAGATCGGCATTCAGATTTATTTATAATACAATTGTTGAGAAAATGTTAGTGTTTTTGTTTACTCACAGCTGGAGAAGGGGCCTTGGTGTGAAGGTCAAGTTCAGTTCAGTCGCTCAGTCGTGTCCGACTCTTTGCAACCCCATGGACTGCAGCACACCAGGCTTCCCTGTCCATCACCAACTCCTGGAGTTTACTCACACTCATGTCCATTGAGTCGGTGATGCCATCCAACCATCTCATCCTCTGTTGTCCCCTTCTCCTCTAGCCTTCAATCCTTCCCAGCATCAGGGTCTTTTCAAATGAGTCAAGTTTAGGGGTATGCAAACCTCAGGGAGTCTTAACCAGTCCATTCTCATAACTTCCCCTCCCCCATTTCAAGACAGCCTTGGAACTAGAAATTAACACAGAAGCAAAATTAGGGAACTGATTTTTTGGTATAAGTAAAACCGTCCAAGTTACTACTTACCTAGGATCATAAATGAAAGGAATCAGACTTTTGAAAACAAACAGATCAACAGATAAAAACACCTTTTAGAATTCTAATAGTCCTAGTTTAAAACCCTTGGTTAAAAAGTAAACAATTAAGAGGTACTCATCAAAGGTAGATAGTTTTTATAGCATAGAAGCTTGTAATTTTGGGGTGGGGGGTTGGGAACACTACTTGCAATCTATCTTGTTCTAACAAGAAGGTAATAGGGCTCTTCTGTCATTTCAGACCTCATTTAAAGGGCCAGGCCTCACCACAGGCAATGTCTCCTTTGTGATACAGATCAATTTTATTCTGTGACTTATTTTAATGAATGCTTAATATAAAATTTGGGGTATTTTTGTTTTAAAGCATAGTTCGATGGCTCAGCGGTATAGAATCTGCCTGCAACGCAGGAGATACATGAGACGCGGGTTTGATCCCTGGATTGGGAAGATCCCATGGAGGAGGAAATGGCAACCCACTGCAGTGTTCTTGCCTGAAAAATCCTACAGACAGAGGAGCCTGGCAGGCTACAGTCCAAAAGGTCACAAAGAGTTGGACATGACTGAGTGACTGAGCATGTCTTACTCGTCTTCAGGTCAAAATCCTTTTGGGAAGTAGGCAGGACAAGGGTTGCTGCTAAGTCACTTCAGTCGTGTCCGACTCTGTCCAACCCCATAGACGGCAGCCCACCAGGCTCCCCCATCCCTGGGATTCTCCAGGCAAGAACACTGGAGTGGGTTGCCATTTCCTCCTCCAATGCAGGAAAGTGAAAAGTGAAAGTGAATTTGTTCAGTTGTGTCCGACTCTTATCGACCCCATGGACTGCAGCCTACCAGGCTCCTCCACCCATGGGATTTTCCAGGCAAGAGTACTGGAGTGGGGTGCCATTTTGCGCACCTAAAAAATGAGGGTCTGGTAAACAAATAGACCAGATATTCTTTATCTGATAAGCCACCTTTCAAACCCTACTTCTTGAACCTAAATGTTTTCCCCTATTCCCCGTGACTGCAGCCTCTAGTATCCTACCTTTGATGACTTGGATTCTGATCACATTTTGTTCCTTATCTTGTTTTCTGTTTGCTGGATCTGCTCCTCTCTGTATTGTGGACCCTGTGCTGGTAATTTGACCAAAGTTTTGTGTTTTCTTGCTTGATTATTTATTTTGGCACTGTAATAAAGTAGAAAAAAAAATATGAGCTTTGCAATTGGCAGACTTGGGCTTAAATCCTGACTATACCACTGACTTGTGGTCAGCTTTGGGTGATGCACCTCTCTGAGGATCAGTTTCCTTTTTGGTAAAATGAGGATATTAATGCCCACCTCAAACTATGGTTGTGATTAGAAGTAGAGAGTGGAGATGGTTGCACAACACTGTGTCACTGAATTGTACAGTTAACAATTATTAAAGTGGAACATTTTATGTTATGTATATTTTACCGCAATTAAAAAAATATATGGTTGTGAGAATTAGTCTTTATGGAGCCCCTCATTATAATTCCTGGCACATAGTAGACCTTCAACAAATAGTAGCTGTACAGCATAGAATATTGTATGTTGCAAATAGCAAAAAACACAACTCAAACTGCCTTAAACAATAAAGGAATGTACTGATTCATGAAATTGGAAGTTGAGAGGTAAGGCTGGCTTTGGGGTTTGTCATTAAGGACCGTTTCTCTAGGTCTTCAGTCACTACAGGTTCAGCCATATCACTAAGGGTTCAGATTTTTTCCATCCGTCTTTCTCTGTCTTCTGCAACTACTGCTTTATCCTAAAGCCAGCAACTCTCATGATCACAATATGGCTGCCAACAGTCCTGTAAAGCACATGTTCCTCATCCACATCTAGAGAGAGTGATTTCCATCAGTCCAGCAAGTATCGTGATATTCACTTGTTTAAATCTGAAAGCTGTGCATGGGATGATGGAATGTGATGGTTGGCCTGAACTAAACCAGGGAGTGGGTCAGCTTCTCTGAAGGCACATGGGCTCCATGGGGAGGGGTGGAGTCCTCAGATGAAGATCAAGGTACTGTGGAGGAAAAAAGACAGAGCTGAGACACTGAGCAGGCAACCAACAAAAGCCCACGCTTGTAGCTATTATCATTATTATTGACTTCTTGGTCCTTAGCCCCTGGTGCTTGTCCATTTCTTTAAAAATCATTACAAAAGCAAAAACTAAGAGAGCTCTTATTTGGGGTAAGTGTATTCTTTCTAGCAATGGAAAATCAATACATATAAAACTAAGTTTAATTTAACTGGGTGTTAGGAATCTGGAACACTTGCCAAATAAGCAGCAAAATGCACAGAATGAAAGGGTTTAATAGGAATGAATGTCAGGGATGCAAAGCAGGAGGAAGCTAAAAAAGGTGGTGACCTGCCAAAATACCAAACCCAGAAGAGTGAGGTTAGTTATTGGAGCCAGATTAGAAGCCATGACTTGGGTCAGGACAAAGGGACCCATTAACAAGGGAAGGGGGCATTATCCAAAGCAAAGTTGGCAGAAAAGAAATCTGACTGAAACTTGATTTTGACTGCTGTGCCTAGACCTTTGCAGCTTCTACCTGACGATCTATGAGATTCTTCTTTCTCTTTTTGATCCAACCCCCAAATAATGACTCACCAGTTTCTGCCAGTTTTATTTCTGTGCCTTCTGCCAGAAGGTTCTTCCATATTCCTTTGCTGTACTTCATCCGGCTAATTCTTTCTCTTGGGTTGAGACTTTATTTATTCATTTTAACTAATTAGTTGATTTATTTTTGGCTGTGCTGAGTCTTTGGTGCTGTGTGCTGGCTTCTCTAGTTGTGGCCCGTGGGGGTTCCTCTAGTTGTGGAATGTGGGCTTCTCATTGCTATGGCTTCTCCGGTTGCAGAGCTCAGGCTCTGTAGCTGTGGTGCCTGGCCTTAGTTGCTCCCAGTTGTGTGGAATCTTCCCAGACGAGGAATCAAGCTCTTGTGTCCCCTGCATTGGCAGGCGGATTCTTAACCACTGGACCATCAGGGGAGTCCTGGTTGAGACTTTAAATTCCAGTACACCACTGATGTCCTATCCCCTACCCTCAAGACACACACTGCAGGCTGATTTAAATAATCGTGTTTGGTATGTACCTATAATCAATACCAGTAACCCAGTGATTTGTTTCCTTGTCTGGTCTCAAATCCGGACTGTTTTCCCCTCATCACGTGAAAGCTTCTGAAGAGCAGGAATGTTACCTTAGTTACCTTTGGTTCCAAGACACCCAGCATGGTGCCTGACACATAATAGCTCAGTGAATGAAGGAGGCAATTCCTTTGTTTACCATCTGACATCCTCTTACCCAGGGCTTAAGAAATAGAACAATACATATAGACCAAAAATGTTCTCTACTGAGACAGGAGCTAGAAATTAGGAAGATAGAGATAGTAAAGATTCTTGTAGCAGGCTGTCCCTCTTAGATTTTTGGAACCACTGAAGATAGAATCAAAACTGCCAAGAAGGTCCAGTACGCCTCTTTTCCTGTCTCCCTCTTCAAACACTATTCCTATTCCCAAACTGTTAAAGAATACTTATTTCTCCTATTTAGTCACATAGTGTTCATGATTTTTAGTCATTTTTTCCAGTTACAGAATCAGGATGAGATTAGTACATGAAAGTGACCATTATGATAGTTCAGACTTACAAACGCTAGTTATTGATATTTACAGAGTGAAGCAAGCCACCTGAACTAAATACGAGGTGCTCCGTAAGTGTACTGTAATACTTCACTCCTGGTTACAAAGAGCTCATAGGACCTTTATGTAGGGAATTTGTTTTCTGTTTAATTTATTTTTCCATTCTGAAACAGATTCATCTGTTATAGGAAAGGAACCAATTATTGGGTAAACACAGTAACACCTAATGACTATACCCTCTGGTATTTAGTCTCAAAACATTTTGTATTTCTTAATACATAGAATTAAAACATATTTTAACATTCCACTATATTTAGATTCCACATTTAGATTTATAAACATAAGATTAAATATAATTTTAAATGTTTCAGAACATAGACTGCTGCTGCTAAGTCATTTCAGTCGTGTCCGACTCTGTGCGACCCCATAGATGGCAGCCCACCAGGCTTCCCCGTCCCTGGGATTCTCCAGGCAAGAACACTGGAGTGGGTTGCCATTTCCTTCTCCAATGCAGGGAAGTGAAAAGTAAAAGTGAAGTCGCTCAGTGGTGTCCGACCCTCAGCGACCCCTTGGACTGCAGCCCACCAGGCTCCTCTGTCCATGGGATTTTCCAGGCAAGAGTACTGGAGTGGGGTGCCATCGCCTTCTCCGTCAGAACATAGACTACTCAGTCCTGTTTCTCAAGAAGGCTGACTGAAAGGCTCTGCATTGCCTGGTTTAGGTTTTGATAATAAACTAAGGTAAGGAAATACAGAAGTGAGGGCCACCTTAATCACTTTCTGTAGTTTCCTGGTTATTTAGGATTGTTTGGAAGCAAAACCAGCTGCAGGCAAATTTCCTGATATACTGTGTCTTTAAGGCCAATGCTTGCGTGACCCATGATGCCTTCTCTCAAGCCTCTTTGTCTCCATTCTGGGTGTCTTTCCTGTTAGGTCCTCATCCTCATCCTTATGTCTTTATGACCAGAGCTGAGGGCCACAATGCTGCTTCTACATAATGACCCACATGTACTTCTTTCTCTGACTCCTGTCGTTCCTCACAGCTTCCCATAAGAATTATAATAACTTTCTTAATTCTAAAGTGCACTTTAAGAAAACCCTAATTAAGTTTTTCCTCAATTCCAAGACATACTCCTTGCCCGTCTACCCCCATCTCAATGTTTCTGAAATTTGAGTTAATTTTACAGTCTTTCTTTCGTTTTTATTTTTTTTCCTCCTAAAAAAGTGCTTACTACATCTTTGGTCAATCCTAAGTCAAAAATGTCTTAGAATTGGAGAGATGTCATATGAATGTACCTTACTGGAAAGAAGCTCTTTCATGAGTCAGAAAATGTTGCTCCAAGTGGATATTTAAGCTATCATACAGTTAATTCAAAGGGCTTCCCAGGTGGCGCTAGTGGTAAAGAACCCGCCTGCCAGTGCAGGAGACACAAGAGACTTGGGTTCAATCACTGAACACATACACACGCACAGTTAATTCAAACAGAGGGCTCAGGGGTAGGAAAATATGAACAGGTTCGACAAAACAAACGAATTGTTAGTTGGTTTTGTGGACTAATAAGTGTTGACCAGATAATTATCCCCTCACCTAAAAAAGTCTGGGGATTGGATGTAAAGGAAATATGAAACTAAATTCCTTCATGATATAAAAGATAGGGAACCTTTGTTGATGTTTGACAGAAAACAACAAAATTCTGTAAGGCAATTTTCCTTCAATTAAAAAATAAATTAAGAAAAAAGATAGGGGATCTTAAACTGTCTTTCTACACAAGTTGTCCTAAAGCCTAATATTTTTATTAGACAAAAAAATTTAAGGTTATAGGCAGAACTTTCTACAGAATAACTTTGATATGGATGATCAGTTATCTCAAACCATCCCTAAGGTCTTCCCCCAAAAGACTGTAACTTGATCTTACCTATTCTTGCTAAAGAGATGATGGCTGCTTTGGTCACGGGTCTGTGGAGAGGGGCAGAGTGTCAATATAATCAGGAACACCGTGGTTCCTGCTTTGGGTAAAATATTTTGAGATATCCTAGTTCTGTTTGTGATGTTTAGCATAATCACACAATTGTTTTTCTAAAATGAACAGGGAAAGACAATTATAAGTTGAATAAAAGCAGTATTCCAGTTATCATCATCCAAACAGTCTCAGTTGTCAAAATTAAGAATAAAAGCGAAATTGTGACAATATGCTTGTCCCTAGCATTTCTAGCACCCAGGACAAGAGTACACAGGTAGAGGGCTCCAAACAACAGGTCTAAATCATTAAAAATTATAAATCAAGCTAAAAATAAATTAATTAAATACATATGTTCTACCCACCTTCCTTGACAAAAAAAAATATTTTTAATGTATAAAGCAATGTTTTTTTATATGACTGAAAGTCATAATTTAATCATATTTAGATTGTCAGCTAAAAAATGATTGCACTTAATATTATATATTTGCATCTTATGGATGGACTGGTGATGTTTGGATGAGGAATAAGATAAACATGTAATTATAAATTACCATATACTTATTCTGTGTATTTTATTTTTTCCAGGAAAGTCATTTATTGTAATGTTATATGAAATTTGTGTTCTGTTGACACTAACAGCAAAATAGGTAATTTTTCTTGTATCAATGTATTTAGTTTTTTTCTGTTTAACTTTTTACCAGGGGAAAAAACAAATGTTTACAAATGTAAATATAAAGAACCCATGTACCTATCATTCAGCTTCGACAAGTGTTAACTCTTGGTCAGTCTTGGTTTATCTATACTCCTCAACTCTATCCAATTATGTTGAAGCAAATCCTAGACATATCATTTCATTCATGAATGTATCAATATGAATCCTTAGAAAAGAGGACATCTTAAAAATTAACCTTAATAGTATTTTCACGTGAAGAATAGTCACTTAATATTAGATGTTTTTAAAATTTGGCTCAATAGAATTGGAGAAATTTTATTCTGCTGAGGCAATAGCAGCTGAAATTGTCAATAAAATTTCTAAATCAGAATCTATATTTGGAAATAAACCATGAATCTTACACATTGTGTTCAAACATATTAATGGGGTTGCAATGATAATCCTTATCACAGAAGATACTAGAAATTTTTTATTTTATCCTATACGTTCTATCACATGGTTTTTTTTTTTTAACCAGTCTTTAAGCAGTATCTTTATCCATAAAGTGTTAAATTCTTCTTTCAAATTTTTTAATGTTGGGATATCATTAAAAAAAAGAAAAATATGTGGTTCAGTTTGTTCATGTCTGTCTTCATAGGAGACTATATTTCATCATT
Source organism: Bos indicus x Bos taurus (assembly GCF_003369695.1). Lineage (NCBI taxonomy): Eukaryota > Metazoa > Chordata > Mammalia > Artiodactyla > Bovidae > Bos > Bos indicus x Bos taurus. The sequence goes on from NC_040086.1 coordinate 29,998,971, forward strand.
TTGAAAGTAGTATATATGTATATATGTGTATACATATGCACGTGTTAACATAAACATATTTATATACTAATATGTGTGATTATTACATAGATATATATACTTAAATGTGAATGCTTCATAATCACGTAAGCATTTTCATTTCCTTGTTCCCATTTCCTTTTGTCTTATTAGAATGTCGCTTTTGTTGTATGTGTCACATTTAGAATCTATATAGGTAAATAATTTTCCCTAAAAATTTTAAAAGTATTTTAGATTATTTAAAAAGTGAAGTAGGCAAACTTAGATCTGTTTGTATCTTTTGTAAATGTTTGCTAACATCATTAATAGCAAGCAACAGTCTGTACCAAATAACTGTGGTTAGCACAAAATAAATAAATTTTTTTTACCACAGACCATAATTCCTTATTTATCTGAGAATCTTCTGTTGTTTCACTTAACTCTCCTAGTATACTCACTCTCCTGTCTAAATTAACTCTAACTGCTCTGACAGTATTTAAATGGCATCTCCATTTTTAACCCAGAGTAGCTGTGAGGTCAGATTCAATATGTTTAATCAAGATGATCCACTTTGGGTCAGATCCAGAAAATATTGTATATAATCTCTGAATCACTCCAAGGAATGTTGTTGCTGCTGTCAGAGATGGGGCCATATTTTCTAGGAACATGTTAATGGATATTTAATAAATTTGTATGCAGGGCCCTCTGAAGTACAGGGATCAGGGCGAGGGCTCCTCTTGCTTTAGTCTAATGTTGACATTGCAGACTAATAATAAATGTATGTATTAATAATACCTTATAATATGCATGTGTTACATTTTTTGAAGTGCTTTCACATTTATGATTTCTTTTGATCTGCACAATAACCTGTGGACTAGATAGAGCAATTAGAGATGAGAAACAGAGGTCTAGAGAGGTTAAGTGATTTATCTAAAATTACACATCTAATTGGGCTTTCCTGGTGGCTCAGCAGTAAAAAAAAAATCTACCTGCAATGCAGGAGAAGCAGGTTTGATCCCTGGATTGGGAAGATCCCCTGGAGAAGGAAATGGCAACCCCCTCCAGTATTCTTGCCTGGGAAATCTCATGGACAGAGGATCCTGGAGGGCTACAGTCCATGGGGTCACAAAAGAGTCAGACACAACTTAGTGACTAAACAACAGCAACACACCTCATTAGTGGTAGAGCTAAGGAGCAGCGCCCAGGTCTCCCTGCACAGGGCTTCCTGTTGTACTGTGTTTTACCACGCTGTCTCCATAAGGTTTCTAAAACAGAGAACTGGCAGTTAGGTTACATCACAACATTTTTCATTCCCTAAAACCCTTTGGATTTTAGAAGAGAAAACAAATATGGGATGATGAATGAAAAAAAACTGTATGCTCTTTCATGTCTGATAAGTTCCATGTGGGATCAATATATATTTATTGACCAGTGCTTCAAAAACTAGAGATTTATCTCCTTCCAGGCAAAGGTTCACTTGAGTAACACAGACTAAGGCTTTGGAAGGGTGAGGATCATATTCCTTAACTTAGTTAAGGCACTAAGGACAGCTCTGATAACGTAAGCTTTGGGAGCATTTTCTAAGGGCCAGGGATTTCTGGAATCCTACTTCTTAATGCAATGAACAGTAGAAGTTCAATATGTTAGTATAAAAATGAATGTAAACCTATTAATCATGAAAGCCAGAGTTCCTGCTGATTTTCCTGTACAATTTGTTCAGGACTGCCTTGGTTTTTCTGCCCTCTCTTCATATAGACCTAAGGCTTCAAGTGCTTACTGAAATTCTTTTTTTCTCTCTCCACTTTTTAGCACTTTTGAATTTAGGATGCATCTTACAGTCAATAATATCTTTGATGAAATAGAACATGGTGAACTGTCATGACGGTTACCTCTGGTGAGTTCTTATTGCTTGCATTCTCTACAATAAGAATGCATTATTTTTTTTATAATGAAAACAAATTAAAAAATTTAGACCCCACATCCTATGTGGTTTATATACCCTATCTCTGTTTCTTAAAGAATACCAAGGATATAATAACAGTAATGAACATTTCTAAAGTTTTATATTCCTAATGGGTTTTGTAAATCCTTACATATGAGCAGTAGGCTTGATACGTCTGAGATACTCCTCACAGCAGTTGACTGTGAATTATCCACGATGGAAACACTCCTTGGAGCACGCTGGTACTCATCATATTGTATTGTAATTGTCTGTTTCTTGGTCTTTCTTTTCTTCCCACTTGCATGAGAGCTCCGTGAGGGCAGGAATCGTGTCCTTTCATTTTCGGGTCTCCAGCACCTAACACAGAGCCAAGTCTAACAAACTCATGAAATAAATGATTAAATGAAAGATCTGTAAGCATTCAATATTTTTTTGAGTGTTATTTCTGTCTACACAGTTTAACCTGGACAGGGTAATTATTCTCTCCTAGGACATGGCTTGTTCGTTTTTCCTTTATAGCTGGTGAATGGCAAGGCACAAGCAATGTTATTTTTTTAAAGTGTCTCTATATTCTCCCCTCAAGTTTATACAGCGTTAGCTTTCTGTTGTCAGATTTGTTAATCTACTTAATTCTTGTATAAGCAGGAAAGAAAATTACTTTTCAACTTGCTACAAAAATATCCTCCTGAGACAGGTTGTGAGTAGGAGAAGTTTAAAATATTTTTTCTTATTTCTTAAATCAGAAGAAAAAATTTACCAATCAAAATTTTTCTTCTGGTCTCTAAATTATGGTATTATGTCTATATAGAGGAATTCTATTTGGGAGCGTATTATGAGTTCCTAAAGCTCATTGTTGAGGGATTGAGCATATTTTACAAATAAAATTTGGTACATGAATAAAAATAAAAATATTTGGCAACTCACGGAATGGGAGAAAACACGTGCAAATCATATCCTTGACAAGGGATTTATATCCGGAATACAAAAGAATACATACAACTCAAAATCAATAAAAACCCCAAACAACCCAATTGAAAAATGGGCAAAGGACTTGAATAGACATTTTTCCAAAGAGGGTATACAGATGGCCAATAGGCACATGAAAAGATGCTCAATATCACTAAACACAGGAAAATACAAATCAAAACCACAATGAGATACCACTTCACAATCATTAGAATGGTTCTTACATACGTAAAATATCAAGTGTTGGTAAAGATGTAAGAGAAATTAGAACTTTTTTGCACTGTTGGTAGAAATGTAAAATGGTGCCACCTCTATGGAAAAAAGTATGGAAATTGCTCAAAAAATTAAGAATGGAATTACCATATGAGCCAAGAATTCTACTACTTGGTGTGTATCCAGAAGAATTGAAGAGGGGAACTTGAACAGATATCTGTACACCAGTGTTCATAGCAGAATTATTTACAATAGCCAAAAGGGGGAGACAACCCAAATGTTTACTAACAGATGAGTGGATAAACAAAATACGGTTTATGTATATGATGAAATATTATTTAGTCTTAAAAGGGAAGGAGATTCTGTTACATGCTACAGCATGGTTGAACCTTGAAAATGTCATGCTAAGTGAAATAAGTCAGACTCAAAAGGACAAATTTTGTGTGATTCACTTGTATGACTATTTAGACTAGCCAAATCCGTAGAAACAGAAGATAGACTGGTGGTTGCCAGAAGTTGAGAAGGGGGAGGAATGGGGAGTTATTGTTTACATGGGCAGAGTTTAAATTTGGGGAATATGAAAAAAATTCTGGAGAAGGATCATGCTGATGGTTGCACAACACTATGAATGTTCTTAATGCCAAACACCTAAATTGGTTGAAATAGTAAATTATTAAATACTTTTATATATATTATATGCTTACATATATAACCACAGACATAAAAGGTTGACATTTACTTAGGATTTTGAAAAAGCACTTTCACTTGCAGTATTTTATTTGTTCCTCCCAACAATCCTGAGAGATAGGCAGGGCAGTTATTATTCTCATTTTACAGGTAAGGAACAAAACCTTAGTTGGTTTAAGTAGATAGCCAAGGGACACAAAACTAACAGGTATCAGGGTCAGAATTAGGACCTGGAACTCCAGTCCCTTGCTCTTTCTTCTATACTAAACTGCCTTTCACAGAACTGTTCTTGAACCCTAACAATTGACACTGACATTGAATTCACTGGCAAAGGCCCAACTTTCACTTGGAATGAACATGTAAAGCCTGATTCCAAAGAACAGTATTGAAAGGGCTTTCTGGAGAATGTGCAAAACAACAGGCGCAGAAATCATTAACAACATGTACCTTTTCCCCATCACAACAATAATACTGTGAAGGGGAAGACACAATTATGAGAACTGAAGCAAGAGTCAGGAAATGCTCAAGAGCCACATGTTACTTTATTATCATAGCTCTCGTTCCTTTCTAAACAATTCTTAAAGGCAATGCCTTGTTAAACGGGGATTTTTATTTTGTCAAATATTCCTTAAAGTTCATTTGTAAACTGTAAGATGATTCTTTTATTTTTTTAAGTTTAATTTAAAAAAAATTTTAAAACATTTTATTTGGTTTAGAGTGTAGCCGATGGTGGCTCAGATGGTAAAGAATCCTCCTGCAATGTGGTAGACCTGGGTTTGATCCCGGGGTTGGGAAGATTCCCCTGGAGGAGGGCTTGACAACCCACTCCAGTATTCTTGCCTGGGAAATCCCATGGACAGAGGAGCCTGGTGGGCTAAAGTCCACGGGGTCTCAAAGAGTCGGACATGACTGAGCGACTAAGCACAGCACAGCACATAGCCAATTAACGATGTTGTGGTAATTTCAGGTGGACGGCAAAGAAACTCACCATACATATGCATGTATCCATTCTCCTCCAAACTTCCCTCCCATCCAAGCTGCCGTATAACGCTGAGCAGAGTTCCCTATCAATACAGTAGGTCCTTGTTGGTTATCCACTTTAAATATAGCAGTGTATGCTGTCACTTGATTCTTGAGAGTGTTTTTACTGTGGTTAAATAGAATTTATAGTTGCCACATAATAGTATAATTTTATCTGTATCTGATAGTCTTTTTGAAAAATAGTTTTGATTAAAAATATAGACATGAAGAATAACAGACTTTTATCGTACAACTGCGTGTTTGCATTGTTAATTCAGCCCTGTTCAATCTTTCCAGTAAATTAATTACAGCTCAGAATCAGAAGGGACCATAAAGCAAAAACTGCAGAGGAGTCACAGCCAGCTGTTCTTAATAATGGAATGCTGATTTTATTTTTAAGTATTCAACAAACAGTGCTAAAGCATATCCTCAAAAATCTTAATCATATATTGTTGGTGGACTATGAAGTTTTATTTTGTGTACTGAAGAAGAAAAATGTCTCATAGCTGTATTAATGTATTCTAGGGTTTTCAGGTTATTCTTATGGCAGTCTAAGAGCTGAAATTTTGTGGTGGCAAAAAAGTTTGGAAATTTAAAATATAATAATGATTATATAGAGAAAAATATTCAAAATTCTGTGATTTTCTTAGAATACAGGGATGATTCTCCACTACCATGTGACTATACACTCCTTTTTAGTATTTTCTGTATTGTCTACTGTAAGAATGTCTTATATCTATGGTACAATAAAATAAAATTTATTTTAAAATAATGAAAAATAGAGACTCTTACAGGCCAGGTCATTGGGCAATTGTCTTTTTGATTAAAATTAACTGAAAGGAACCAAAATGTAAGCTATTTGTTCCCTAGCTTTCAAAGAGATAAATATTCTATTAGAAGAGAAGAGTAAGGCCCAGTAGAACTAAGGGCCTCTTAACCCAACTGACCAGGAGCAGAATAAGTAAACCCAACCTGTGCTGCAAGTAGGGAGGAGGTTTAATTGAAGAGGACTAAGTAGTTCACCTTACTACACAGCCTATATTCTGCTTGGTGATTCTGATATACTGATAAAGTGAAAGCGAAAGTCACTCAGTTGTATCCAACTCCTTGGGACCCCATGGACCATGCCGTCCGTGGAATTCTCCAGGTATACAGTCCATGGAATTCTCCAGGCCAGAATACTGGAGTGGGTAGCTCTTCCCTTCTCCAGGGGATCTTCCCAACCCAGAGATCGAACCCAGGTCTCCCTCATTGCAGGCAGATTCTTTACCAGCTGAGCCACAACGGAAGCCTAAGACATATTGATACATCATGTTTATCTTTGGTTTGATAAGCTTGCATATAATTAAAGAAGCTCCAATATCCCAGAAATATGGTTCATTCACTGAAGTGTCTTTTGCATTAATGATTTAAGATCTTAATTCATGGACTGCAAATGAATCATGCCTGCAGCCACAATGAGTTTCCACACACATTTTGTAAAATTAAAGTACCATTACATCTTATCATTCATGTGTGTATTTTTACAGTACCTATCACCAAAGATATCTCGCTTGGTACCTTTGGGACCCCTCAAGTTCATCACAAACTCATTTCAGTTAAGGCCTAGTTTAGCCTCTTACTTCTCTTGGTTTAGTTATTGCTAAAGCCTAGGATTGTAGGTCTTCAGTTCAGTTCATTTCAGTCGCTCAGTGGTGTCCGACTCTGCAACCCCATGAATCACAGCACACCAGGCCTCCCTGTCCATCACCAACTCCCGGAGTTCACTCAGACTCATGTCCATTGACTGTGATGCCATCCAGCCATCTCATCCTCTGTCGTCCCCTTCTCCTCCTGCCCCCAATCCCTCCCAGCATCAGGGTCTTTTCCAATGAGTCAAATCTTTGCATGAGGTGGCCAAAGTATTGGAGTTTCAGCTTTAGCATCAGTCCTTCCAATGAACACCCAGGACTGATCTCCTTTAGGATGGACTAGTTGGATCTCCTTGCAGTCCAAGGGACTCCCAAGGGTCTTCTCCAACACTACAGTTCAAAAGCATCAATTCTTCAGTGCTCAGCTTTCTTCACAGTCCAACTCTGACATCCATACATAACCACTGGAAAAACCATAGCCTTGACTAGATGGACCTTTGTTGGCAAAGTAATGTCTCTGCTTTTCAATATACTATCTAGGTTGGTCATAACTTTCCTTCTAAGGAGTAAGCGTCTTTTAATTTCATGGCTGCAGTCACCATCTGCAGTGATTTTGGAACCCCCCAAAATAAAGTCTGACACCATTTCCACTGTTTCCCCATCTATTTCCCATGAAGTGACGGGACCAGATGCCATGATCTTAGTTTTCTGAATGTTGAGCTTTAAGCCAACCTTTTCACTCTCTTTCACTTTCATCAAGAGGCTTTTTAGTTCCTCTTCACTTTCTGCCATAAGGGTGGTGTCATCTGCATATCTGAGGTTATTGATATTTCTCCCGGCAATCTTGATTCCAGCTTGTGCTTCTTCCAGTCCAGCGTTTCTCATGATGTACTCTGCATATAAGTTAAATAAGCAGGGTGACAATATATCCTTGATGTACTCCTTTTCCTATTTGGAACCAGTCTGTTGTTCCATGTCCAGTTCTAACTGTTGCTTCCTGACCTGCATACAGATTTCTCAAGAGGCAGGTCAGGTGTTCTGGTATTCCCATCTCTTTCAGAATTTTCTGCAGTTTATTGTGATCCACACAGTCAAAGGCTTTGGCATAGTCAAGAAAGCAGAAATAGATGTTTTTCTGGAACTCTCTTGCTTTTTCGATGATCCAGTAGATGTTGGCAATTTGGTCTCTGGTTCCTCTGCCTTTTCTAAAACCAGCTTGAACATCTGGAAGTTCATGGTTCACGTATAGCTGAAGCCTGGCTTGGAGAATTTTGAGCATTACTTTACTAGCGTGTGAGATGAGTGCAATTGTGCGACAGAGCATTTTTGGCATTTCCTTTCTTTGGGATTGGAATGAAAACTGACCTTTTCCAGTCCTATGGCCACTGCTGAGTTTTCCAGATTTGCTGGCATATTGAGTGCAGCACTTTCACAGCATCATCTTTCAGGATTTGGAATAGCTCAACTGGAATTCCATCACCTCCACTAGCTTTCTTCGTAGTGATGCTTTCTAAGGCTCACTTGAATTCACATTCCAGGATGTCTGGCTCTAGTTGAGTGATCACACCATCGTGTTATGTGGGTCGTGAAGATCTTTTTTGTACAGTTCTTCTGTGTATTCTTGCCACCTCTTCTTAATATCTTCTGCTTCTGTTAGGTCCATACCATTTCTGGAATGCAAAAGTAGGAAGTCAAGAAACACCTGGAGTAACAGGCAAATTTGTCCATGGAGTACGGAATGAAGCAGGGCAAAGGCTAATAGAGTTTTGCCAAGAGAATGCAGTGGTCATGACAAACACTCTCTTCCAACAACACAAGAGAAGACTCTACACACGGACATCACCAGATGGTCAACACCGAAATCAAATTTATTATATTCTTTGCAGCCAAAGATGGAGAAAGTCTATACAGTCAGCAAAAACAAGGCCAGAAGCTGACTGTTGCTCAGATCATGAACTCCTTATTACCAAATTCAGACTTAAATTGAATAAAGTAGGGAAAACTGCTAGACCATTCCGGTATGACCTAAATCAAATCCCTTATGATTATACAGTGGAAGTGAGAAATAGATTTAAGGGACTAGATCTGATAGACAGAATACCTGATGAACTATGGACGGAGGTTTGTGACATTGTACAGGAGACAGGGATCAAGACCATCCCCATGGAAAAGAAATGCAAAAAAGCAAAATGGCTGTCTGAGGAGGCCTTACAAATAGCTGTGAAAGAAGAGAAATGAAAAGCAAAGGAGAAAAGGAAAGATATAAGCATCTGAATTCAGAGTTCCAAAGAATAGCAAGGAGAGATAAGAAAGCCTTCCTCAGCAATCAGTTGTAGGTCTTAGTTTTGACTATAAATCTCACTTCCTTAAAGTTGGCTGCTAGTTCCCTTTATGCGACACCTCAGATCAATATGATATCTACCATTTATTGAGTACATACCATGTACCAGTCACTTTATATCTAATATTTCTCATCCATGACATAAATTCTGACTGCTTTTGCAATTTCATTTTCAACTGTTCCCTGATTGCACCCTATATTGTAGCTCAGAAGTTGGCAAACTCTAGCCAGAGGACTAAATCTGGCTTGCTGCCTGTTTCTGTACAGCCTATGAGCTAAGAATGATTTTTACATATTTAAATGGATGAAAAGAATGAAAAGATGAGTAATACTTTGTGACTTCATTAAATTCAACTTCCAGCACCCATAAATAAAATTTCAGTTGAACCCAACCACTCTCATTCATTTAGGTGCTGTCTATGACTGCTTTTGTGCTCTGATGACAGAGTTGATTAGTTGTGACATAGACGGTATGACCCACAAAATACTTATCTAAATACACATCTAAATATTTAACTGGCTCTTTACAGAAAAGTTTGTCAATTTCTGTCTAACTTAGCCAAACTAATTTCTGTCCTCACCTTCTTGTCCTCACATGTTTTCCCCTCTGTCAGAAACACTTTTCTTTTCTTTCTTCATTCCCTTTTATATCCTTATTCTCTCTAGGTGAGTGTACCCAAGCTCGTGGTGTTACATTTGATCTGTGTGCTGACAGTGCCCAAATTTATGTCTCTATACTCAAACTCTGTTCTGAACACTAGTCCCAGATATACAACTCTTTCATACCTCTAGATAGCATTAATGTTTCAAACAAAACATGTTCAAAGTTGACTTTTAGATTTATCCTCCTAAACCAAGTCCTTCCAGTCTGCCACATATCAGTTGATGGCAACTCCAACTTTGTAGTTGTTCAGGCCAAAAACTTTGGTGCTTTTCTGATTTCTTTGTCCCACATTTCACATCCAACCTATCAGCAAGTCATGTTGGGTCTACCTTCAAAATATACTCAGAAAATGACTATTTCTCACCTCCTCCCTTGCCACAATGCTGGTCCAAACTACCGTCTTTTATCTCAACTACTGCAATGACCTCCGGTCGGTCTTGTCTGCTCTTGCCCCGGGATCATTTTCATGCAGCCTTTTTCTCAGTTCCTTGCTCAGGACTTTCAACGACTTCCTTTCCAAAGTCTGCCCTCTTTCTTGTCAGTCGTTTCTCAAATCTCATTTCCCACTACTCTTTCCCACACTCACTCTAGACACACTGGCCTTGCTTTTCCTCAAAATATCCATGGACTTGTCTACTTCAGGGACTTGTCTACTTCAGGGCCTTGGTGCTTCCCGTTCCCTCTGCCTTATCATCCCATGGTATCCCTAGGGCTTGTTCTCACACTTTCTTTAGAGTTGCCTTCTCAGAGAGACCTTCCACAGCATTCTCATCTACAATTTCAAGTTTGCAATTGTGGTTTAATTTTTCTTCCTTAGCACTTTTTGCTAGTTAGATGAAGAAGCTTTGTATTTACTTGTCTTCATTATTGTCTACACAAGAATGTAAGTTCATGAGAGCAGAGATTTTGATCTGTTTTGTTCAGTACTGTATTCCCAGTACCTAGAACAATGCCTGATACACAGTGAGAGCAGTGAGTATTTGTGGTATGAGTGCATGAAAGAAAATAACCAGCTCAAGGGCCCCTTTGGTGAAATCTTACCTGAAGCACCTATCTTGTGTGCTCTGGGTCCTCCTTCCTCTTGGCCAGTGAATATTTATGATTTACTTTCTACAGTAGAATAATTTTTCCCCTACTAAACTGAGCTTGATTCTTTTTCTATCCCAGGACCTAGCACAGCTCCTGGTACATAATAAATACTCGTTTAATGTGTCCTAAGTGAATGAATAATTGTTCAACATTTAAAAATATTTCTTACTTTACAAGAAGATACTTCCCAGAGATCTGTTTCAATAGTGGAAAGGTACTTAAATTGGAATTGGATTTTTAAAGAAAGCAACAAAGAATTATTCAGGATCATGCCTGCTTTAGATTTAGAAACGCCTGGAGACAAAACTGGGGTTTTATTGAGGATCCAGAACCATATTCCACATACCAGAGAGCATGACACCAGATTCCTCCTGCTTAGGAATCCAAGTTTCAGTGCTTTGCCTGGTGAAGTCCTGGCTACACAGCTTACCTAGGCCATTGGTTAAGGCCATTAGTGTGTGGAGAAAATCCTTACTCTTACTTGTTTTCAGTCAAGATCTGTAAGACCTGAGAATTGATGAAGTGGAAAGAATTAATGATCTTTAATCACTATTAGAATCAAAAACACCCTTATTGTTTTCCTGTCTCTAAATAACCTTTTTCCATCTGTGTCCAGGAAAGCGTCACAAGTCAGCTAAGTAAAAATCTTTCAGTTGTTCTTTAAAAATAGGTATTTACCGGGAGACCATTGACTCCAGTCTGGCAGGAGCCAGAGAAAAACCATGGGGGTTAGGTGGGGATGGGGGAGGAGTGGAAAGGCCACCATAGCAATGGATTTGGAGGAAGGCTATGGGAGGTGAGAAGCCAGCAAACAAAGCCTTATCTCAAGCACTTTGGTATTCTAGTCCCAGGTCACTAGTAAAGTCAGATTTGGATTAAACATTGTATTTGATCATTTTGCATTCTTTTCCTAGCAATTAAGTGTACATTTCTTTATTTTAGTCTCACACATGCATGTGAGGTAGCGAGGGCATATTATTTCACATTTAGGATTTAAGGGGCTTCCCTGGTGGCTCAGATGGTAAAGTGTCTGCCTGCAAAGCAGGAAACCTGGGTTCAATCCCTGAGTTGGGAAGATCCCCTGGAGAAGGAAATGGCAACCCACTCCAGTACTCTTGCCTGGAAAATCCCAAGGACAGAGGAGCCTGGTAGGCTACAGTCCATGGGGTTGCAAAGAATTGGACAGGACTGAGCGGCTTCACTTCTTCTTCTTAGGATTTAAAGGCAGAGAAAGCGAGGGCAAGAGGTCAAGTAACTTGCCTAAAGTCAGTGACTGATCAGACAGGAACTCAGATAGTCATTCAGTGCTCTTCCCACTGGCCCTTTCTTCTAAACTATCTGCTAGCTTTTAGTTGTTTTTTTTAAAATTTCATGTGTGCAGGGAGAGAACTGGAAGTGTTTTAGGTGGCTGTGACATGGAGTGTTTGCTTTGTGCTCGGTACTGAGGTAGATACAAAGAAACAGAAAACAACATTCTGTCCTCAAGATATTTATAGCTATCTGGAGGAAAGAAAATGTAATAAACAGCAAAACCCCTAGTACTGTAAAGTGAAAAACATCAGGTTACAAAAGCATGTATGCTAAACATATTCATGGGCCTTTATTCATTTTCAATCATTCCATTTTGCTAAACATATTTATAAGATCTGGAGTGGGAACACTGCCCTACACAGAGGCATGTGGCTTCTTTACCTTTCTTAACAAATCTAATTTCATACACGCCCCTGTCCAATTAAAGTTATCTCAGCCTCCTCCAGATTAAATAGTCTCTTGTGGCTTAACAGTCTATTCCGATGTAAAATGTTCTCTATCAGGTAAATATTTATTAATTCAAAGTTCAGTTTCCTAACAAGGCTGGTTCTCACCTACCCTCTGCCTGGCAAGAACAGCATCTATGCACGGGGTACTCACCCATCCTCACGGCATTTGGTGGGGTCTGGTTTCCAGTGCAGGGTAGCTGGTCTGATCGTTGCACCCCAGCTGCTCCTCAACTAATGTTCTGCTAATCCTTGGATTCCCCCTTGGGGAGGTCCCTTCTACTTCACAGTGGAGCCAGGATCAGTGTGAGTGTGCTGTTCGGCCTCTTCTAGCTGGTTACTGTTGTTCTGCTGTTGCTCACCCCCTAACCCATCTCCCTGAACTGCAGTCTCCTCCTGGGTTTTTCAGCAGGGAAGCCAAAGGCTCCTTTGCCTTTCACTTACCTCTCAATCTGTCCAGCATGATTTCCCCTCCAGGGATTCAGTCCAGAAAGTAGCAGTCAGAATATACCTGTCTGACTATCTACTTCCTCTTCCCCTAGTTTCTTCTTTTTCCCATAATCCTCTGAGCCAAAGATCCCCTCCTTCCCCTACTCTCATAAGTGCACTTCCCTCGTTCTGAGATTTCTCTAGTCCTGGCTTTTAGTAAAACTCTCTGATTTAGTTGATTGGCTCTGTCTCTTGTGTTAATGAGGAATAAAATCATTAAAAATATATTTTTTCTCTGTTCTCAAAGTTGAGTTTTCAAAACTCTTAATGTCTGACCAAAAATCTTATTTTAGAAGTAAAAAAGCTGAACATTGACTCTCTTTTCCAATTTTTGCATTCCTGCTGTAAGAATCCTTATGATTTAGAGGAAAGGGTGCTTCACATAGAATGAGGGGTGGTGACATACAAGGAAGTGCAAAAGAGAAAAACACATTGGTATACGTTTCAAATATTTCTCTTGTTACACATACATGGAAAAGTAATCTCAAAAAATATACACCAAAATAGTTGTTGGCTTTTCAAGTTATCTTATTCTTTGCATTCTTTTGTATTTTCAGAATTTTAAATAGTGCATATACATTGTTTTATAAACAGAAAAGCCAATAAAAAAGATTTCCATTAGGATGGAGAAGAGGTTAAACAGCATAGAACTGTACATATAATAAATATCTCAAGACTGTGCTTGAAAATTAATTGTCAAATAAGAGATACAGTCATAATTGTAATGAATCTTTACCTCTTTTTCTTTTTTCTTCTTTTAAAAATTGAGATAAAATTCATATACCATAAAATCCACTCTTTTAAAATATGCAACTCTGTGGTTTTAGTATATCACAGAGTTGTACAACCGCCACAGCTATCTAATTCCAAAAACGTTTTTATTGTATCCTGCTCTGCACACCCCCTCCACCCCTGCCAGAAGGAACCTCCATACCCATTAGCGGCCACTCCCCATTCCCCTTCCCTCAGCTCCTAGCAACCACTAATCAACTTTGTGTTTCTGTGGATTTGCCTTTTCTCAACATTTCATGTAAATAGAATGATACAAAATGTGGCCTTTTGTGTTTGGTTTCTTTCATGTTTTCAAGGTTCACCCATGATGAGTCATATTTTTCTTGGTCTCCTTTTCTGAAAATTTTTTCCCTCAGTGCTACAATGATACTTGTCTCTCAACTCTTGCCATACAGTCCATACAATGCAAGACAGTCAGACTACCTTTTGTTCCAAAGTTGCTGCTCCACGGGTAGAGTCAGTGGAATAGAAAATTCATCACAGTTAACCACCAAAAAATATATTTGACTTTGAAAGTCAAACTTTGCTCTATTGTGCCCAATTCTTTGCAACCCTATGGACTATAGCCCACAGTCTACAGTGGCTCCTCTGTTCATGGAATTCTCCAGGCCAGAATACTTGAGTGGGTAGCTGTTCCCTTCTCTAGGGGATCTTCCTGACCCAGGGATTGAACCCAGTTCTCCCGCATTGCAGGTGCAGGAATACATTTCCATATGGGAGTGGAGATGGGGGTGGTGTGTGAAGAGGGGAAAGCAGGGATAAGGTTAGGCTGAACAACTTATCTTCCTTTGAATCTAAGGTTGCTATTATTAAAAGCTTATAGAAAAAGTAACCCAAGTATATGTTAATGATTGTAAGCAGATTGGACTCTATGATTTATTGTGGACAATAAACTTTCTGAGATGGATATTAGCAATATTGTATAAAGAAAATGTGTGTATTCCCTTGAACTTTCTCATTTCATCATATATTTTAGTACTCTTGGGTATGGGTCAGATCTTCAAGTAGGAGTGAAGGCCAAGACTGAGATCCCAAACCTTAAGTTTCCTATAATTTGACATGATAGAAACACAAGGGACAGTCTAAGCCAGTAGACTTTGCAGGGGCCTGGGGGGTGGTCACGTATTTAGTCCTTTGAATCTCTGATAAGAGTTGTAGATCTTTTCTCAAAAACAGTTACTTACAATTTCTAAGAGTGTGAATCCCATGAACCATCCAAGGTATCCACTGTGTTGGTCAGCTCAGGCTACTATCATAAAATACATTAGAATGGGTGGCTTAAACAGCAAACATTTATTTCTCATAGTCTTGGAGGCTGGAAAGTTCAAGGTCAAGGTGCGGCAGATTGGGCGTCTGATAAAGGGCTTCTTCCTGTTTTGCAGATGACCACCATGTTTCTATGTTCACATACTGGGAGGAGAAAGCTTTCTTGTGTCTCTTCTTAGAAGAGCACTAATCCAATCATGAAGATTCCACTTTTACGACCTAATCTAATTCTAATTACTGTATTTCACACAGACTCCACCTCCAAGTACCATCACACTATGGATTAGAGCTGCAACATATGAATTTTTGCAGAAAGTGAAGAACTAAAGAGCCTCTTGATGAAAGTGAAAGAGGAGAGTGAAAAAGTTGGCTTAAAACTCAACATTCAGAAAACTAAGATCATGGCATCCCATCCCATCACCTCATGGCAAACAGATGGGGAAACAATGGAAACAGTGAAAGACTTTATTTTCTTGGGCTCCAAAATCATTGCAGATAGTGACTGCAGCCATGAAATTAAAAGATACTTGCTCCTTGGAAAAAAAGCTAATACCAACCTGCTGCTGCTGCTAAGTCACTTCAGTCGTGTCCAACTCTGTGTGATCCCACAGACGGCAGCCACCAGGCTCCCCCGTCCCTGGGATTCTCCAGGCAAGAACACTGGCGTGGGTTGCCATTTCCTTCTCCAATGCATGAAAGTGAAAAGTGAAAGGGAAGTCGCTCAGTCGTGTCCGACTCTTAGCAACCCCATGGACTGCAGCCTACCAGGCTCCTCCATCCATGGGATTTTCCAGGCAAAGTACTGGAGTGGGGTGCCATTGCCTTCTCCAATACCAACCTAGACAGCAAATTAAAAAGCAGACTTTACTTTGCCAACAAAACTCCATCTAGTCAAACCTCTGCTTTTTCCAGTAGTCATGTATGGATGTGAGAGTTGGACTATAAAGAAAGCTGAGCACCTAAGAATTGATGCTTTTGAACTGTGTGTGGTATTGGAGAAGATGCCAATACCAAGAAGATACCAAGGGACTCTTGAGAGTCCCTTGGACTGCAAGGAGATGCAACCAGTCCATCCTAAAGGAAATCAGTCCTAAATATTCTTTGGAAGGACTGATGCTGAAGCTGAAACTCCAATACTTTGGCCACCTGATGAGAAGAACCGACTCATTGGAAAAGACCCTGATGTTGGGAAAGATTGAGGTGGGAGGAGAAGGGGATGACAGAGGATGAGATGGTTGGATGGCATCACCAACTTGATGGACATGAGTTTGAGTAAGCTCTGGGAGTTGGTGATGGACAGGGAAGCTTGACATGCTGAAGTCCATGGGGTCGCAAAGAGCAGGACATGACTGAGCGACTGAACAGACTGATATGAATTCTGGGGCTTCCCTGGTAGCTCAATTGGTAAAGAATCCACCTGCAATGCAGGAGACCCTGATTTGATTCCAGGGTCAGGAAGATCCACTGGAGAAGGGATAGGCTACCCATTCCAGTATTCTTGGGCTTCCCTTGTGGCTTAGCTGGTAAAGAATCCACCTGCAGTGGGGGAGTCTGGGCTTCGATCCTTGGGTTGGGAAGATCCCCTGGAGAAGGGAAAGTCTACCCACTCCAGTATTCTGGCCTGGAGAATTCCATGGACTGCCTATAGTCCACGGGGTTGCAAAGAGTCCGACAGCACTGAGCGACTTTCACTTTCACTTGGGTCTTCCCAGGTGGCACTAATGGTAAAGAACCTGCCGGCCAATTCAGGAGACATAAAAGATGCGGGTTCGACCCCTGGGTCGGGAAGACTCCCTGGAGAAAGAAACGGCAACACACTCCAGGATTCTTACTTGGAGAATCCTGTGGACAGAGGAGCCTGGCAGGCTAAAGTCCATGGGATTGCAAAGAGTCAGATATGGCTGAAGTGACTGAGCATGCACACATGCATGCCTATGAATTTTGGAGGGACACAAACTCTAATAGAGTTTTGCCAAGAAAATGCACTAGTCATAGCAAACACCCTCTTCCAACAACACAAGAGAAGACTCTACACATGGACATCACCAGATGGTCAACACCGAAATCAGATTGATTATATTCTTTGCAGCCAAAGATGGAGAAGCTCTATACAGTCAACAAAAACAAGACCAGGAGCTAACTGTGGCTCAGATCATGAACTCCTTATTGCCAAATTCAGACTGAAATTGAAGAAAGTAGGGAAAACCACTAGACCATTCAGGTATGACCTAAATCAAATCCCTTATGATTATACAGTAGAAATGAGAAATAGATTTAAAGGACTAGATCTGATAGAGTGCCTGATGAACTATGGACTGAGGTTCGTGACATTGTACAGGAGACAGGGATCAAGACCATCCCCATGGAAAAGAAATGCAAAAAAGCAAAATGGCTGTCTGGGGAGGCCTTACAAATCGCTGTGAAAAGAGAAGTGAAAAGCAAAGGAGAAAAGGAAAGATATAAACATCTGAATGCAGAGTTCCAAAGAATAGCAAGAAGAGATAAGAAAGCCTTCCTCAGCGATCAATGCAAAGAAATAAAGGAAAACAACAGAATGGGAAAGACTAGAGATCTCTTGAAGAAAATTAGAGATACCAAGGGGACATTTCATGCAAAGATGAGCTCGATAAAGGACAGAAAAAGTATGGACCTAACAGAAGCAGAAGACATTAAGAAGAGGTGGCAAGAATACACTGAAGAACTATACAAAAAAGATCTTCATGACCCAGATAATCATGATGGTGTGATCACTCACCTAGAGCCAGACATCTTGGAATGTGAAGTCAAGTGGGCCTCAAAGCTAGGGGAGGTGATGGAATTCCAGTTGAGCTATTTCAAATCCTGAAAGATGATGCTGTGAAAGTGCTGCACTCAATATGCCAGCAAATTTGGAAAACTCAGCAGTGGCCACAGGACTGGAAAAGGTCAGTTTTCATTCCAATCCCAAAGAAAGGCAATGCAAAAGAATGCTCAAACTACCGCACAATTGCACTCATCTCACATGCTAGTAAAGTAATGCTCAAAGTTCTCCAAGCCAGGCTTCAACAATACGTGAACTGTGAACTTCCAGATGTTCAAGCTGGTTTTAGAAAAGGCAGAGGAACCAGAGATCATATTGCCAACATCTGTTGGATCATCAAAAAAGCAAGAGAGTTCCAGAAAAACATCTATTTCTGCTTTATTGACGTGCCAAAGCCTTTGACTGTGTGGACCACAATAAACTGTGGAAAATTCTTCAAGAGATGGGAATACCAGACCACCTGATCTGCCTCTTGAGAAATTTGTATGCAGGTCAGGAAGCGACAGTTAGAACTGGACATGGAACAACAGACTGGTTCCAAATAGGAAAAGGAGTACATCAAAGCTGTATATTGTCACCCTGCTTATTTAACTTATATGCAGAGTACATCATGAGAAACACTGAACTGGAAGAAACACAAGCTGGAATGAAGATTCCTGAGAGAAATATCAATAACCTCAGATATGCAGATGACACCACCCTTATGGCAGAAAGTGAAGAGGAACTAAAAAGCCTCTTGATGAAGGTGAAAGAAGAGAGTAAAAAAGTTGGCTTAAAACTCAACATTCAGAAAACAAAGATCATGGCATCTAGTCCCATCACTTCATGGGAAATAGATGGGAAACAGTGGAAACAATGACAGACTTTATTTTGGAGGGCTCCAAAATCACTGCAGATGGTGATTGCAGCCATGAAATTAAGACACTTACTCCTTGGAAGGAAAGTTATGACCAACCTAGACAGCATATTCAAAAGCAGAGACATTACTTTGCCAACAAAAGTCCGTCTAGCCAAGGCTATGGTTTTTCCAGTGGTCATGTATGGATGTGAGAGTTGTACTATGAATAAAGCTGAGCGCCAAAGAATTGATGCTTTTGAAGTGTGGTGTTGGAGAAGACTCTTGAGAGTCCCTTGGACTGCAAGGAGATCCAACCAGTCCATTCTGAAGGAGATCAGCCCTGGGATTTCTTTGGAAGGAATGATGCTAAAGCTGAAAGTCCAGTACTTTGGCCACCTCATGTGAAGAGTTGACTCATTGGAAAAGACTCTGATGCTGGGAGGGATTGGGGGCAGGAGGAGAAGGGGACGACAGAGGGTGAGATGGCTGGATGGCATCACTGACTCGATGGATGTGAGTCTGAGTGAACTCCAGGAGTTGGTGATGGACAGGGAGGCCTGGCGTGCTGCAATTCATGGGGTTGCAAAGAGTCGGACATGACTGAGTACTCGACTGAACTGAACTGAACAAACATTTAGTCCATACCACAGAAATAGTCCCAAGTTTGAGAATATCTGCTCTAGGAGAATTCCCCTTTTTATTACCCTTTAGGGTTTGAGCCCCAGGTTCCAGTCTTATCTCCTGTTCTGATGAACTATGTGGGAGAGAAGAGCTGTTGAAGACCTCTCAGCCTGATAGAGAAGTCTATATGTATCCTTCAAAATCCTACTCTGGAAGCAGGAAGCAACCCTAGGTGCCTGTATGAGATACAGCATCCAGATGAGATAAAGAGCAAGAAGTGAGTGAATAACATGGAAGATAAGAATTTTGACATCACCTCCTTATATGGTCCCCACATTATGTTCTACATTGTGTCCCTAATTTCATCCTTGCTCCACATCAGAGCCTGTGTCCCTTGGTAATGGAAGTAAGGTGGGAAAAGCATTAGCTCCTTAGCATGGGTTGGAGAAAGACTCTTGGTAAGCAGTGGATGCCTCCAACCAGATTCATTAATAAATTGAGGGCAGATTCAGGGTCAACAGGAAGGAAGTGATCCTGGAGGACAGGAGGAAACATCTGGAAGACATGGACTTGACCTTGATCAGCAGATCTTTCTTAATGGACAGCTCAAGTCTTTGAATTCTTTTTGTTTCAGAGTCTGGCATAGCTCAAATTGGTTAACCTTTAAGACATTATGTAAGTTAAGCATTTGTTTGGTGGTGTTGAGGGAAGAGATGAGGGCACATTCTCAAATTAAAAAGAAAAAAAGAGGAAGTGCTCTGTTTTCTTAGTGACTGCTTTGGTTTGTCCTATTTACACATAGTCCTCTTTTGCCTTACTTTGGCTTGGCTAGCTACTAGGAGTAGCTGGGTGAGTTTATTATCCCATCTCCTTGGTAATCAAGTTGAAGGATTCCTTTTTCATTCTAGCCCAGAGAAGAATATGCTGGTCCATATCATCTGCAGGAGACTCAGGCAGGGACCAAATCACTAACTGACCCTGTCCTGACTATGGGTGAAGCATGAACAAGACATATCAGGGTTGAAAACTTCTAATGGTCTTTGATGTCAAAAGGTGCTATTTTTTCAACTACCAGATATTATTTTTAATATAAATAAACATGATATGATAGTGCCTATCATTATAAAATATCTCTTTAATTCATCCCAAGAGGGGTTGTCAAGGAAAATGGTGATCTACATTTTGCTAAGTCTGATGATTTTTCTTCAGCTCTCACATTATTTGTCAGTAGTGCCTGGCATTGTTTATCATTACCATTTTCTTGAAATATTTTTTGTACTCAACTTTGGGAACATTCCACTTGTCTCATTTTCTCCTATTTCATAGGTTGTTCCTTTTCTATTTCTTTTTTGTTTTCTTCTCATTTCCTCAGGTCAAAACACTTGGTATACTTGTTAAAAATATGGTACCCAGTCTGTACACCTAGAAATTCTCTTTCCATTGGTCTGAGTTGGAGTCTAGGTATTTTTTTTTAAGATGGTTAAGATATGAATTTTATATTACATGCATCTTACCACAATTAAAGCAATTAAAAAAAAAAGCCTCTTAGGTGATTCTTACTAGCAGCCAGGACAAAAACTTCAGATTTATCTATTTACAATACTCAAATTTATATCTCTAGCCTGTAACTATCCATGAATTCTAGAATTGTCTTTCCCACTGACAGCTTGACTTCTCTCCTTGGATGTCAAATAAGCTTCTCAGACTTGACTGGACCGAAAGCAAATTTGCGGTTTTCCCATCCTGTACCTGCTCATCCCACAGTTCTCCCCCAAATCCTCAGAATCATTATTGACTCTTCTCCTCTCATGTTCCCCACCCAAACGTCAGCAAATCTTGTTAGCTATGTTTTCAAAATATATTCAGAATCTGACAGTCTTCCACCACTTTTGCTACTACTAATCTGACCCAAATCACCATCATTTCCTACTTGGATTATTGCGGAAGCCACCTAATTGGTCTCTTTGCCTCTATCCTTGTCCTTAAGCAGTCTTTGTAAAACTTAACACGGTCATTTATTTTTCTGGAGTTGAGCTGTAGGAGTTGCTTGTATATTTTTGAGATTAGTTGTTTGTCGGTTGCTTCATTTGCTATTATTTTCTCCCATTCTGAAGGCTGTCTTTTCACCTTGCTAATAGTTTCCTTTGATGTGCAGAAGCTTTTAAGTTTAATTAGGTCCCATTTGTTTATTTTTGCTTATCAGCAGATGAATGGATAAGAAAGCAGTGGTACATATACACAATGGAGTATTACTCAGCCATTAAAAAGAATACATTTGAATCAGTTCTAATGAGGTGGATGAAACTGGAGCCTATTATACAGAGTGAAGTAAGCCAGAAGGAAAAACACCAATACAGTATACTAACGCATATATATGGAATTTAGAAAGATGGTAACGATAACCCTGTATACGAGACAGCAAAAGAGACACTGATGTATATAACAGGCTTATGGACTCTGTGGGAGAGGGAGAGGGTGGGAAGATTTGGGAGAATGGCATTGAAACATGTGAAATGTCATGTATGAAACGAGATGCCAGGCCAGGTTCAATGCACGATGCTGGATGCTTGGGGCTGGTGCACTGGGACGACCCAGAGGGATGGTATGGGAAGGGAGGAGGGAGGAGGGTTCAGGATGGGGAACACATGTATATCTGTGGTGGATTCATTTTGATATTTGGCAAAACTAATACAATTATGTAAGGTTTAAAAATAAAATAAAATTAATTAAAAAAAAAAAAAACTTAACACGGACAATGTTATTCCTTTGTATCATATCCTCTGACTGACTTCACATCTCATCCAGAAGAAAACTCACAGTCTTTAAAATATCTCACCAAGCCCGCACAATCTGCCCCTCAGCCTTTATCTGTCTCATCTCTTACGATGTTCTGCCTTCTCTCCATGCTGCTGTTACTCTGGCCACTCTGTCTTGTCCAGCATGCTCCCATCTCAGGGCCTTTGCTCTTCCTGCAGCCTCTGAGGCTTCAGTTGGTTAGCTTGTCCAAGTTCACACAACCAGTACGTGGCCAAGCTGAGATTCCAACCCACCTCTGGTTCTAAATTCGGTGCTTTTACTATGGTATCATGTGGCCTTGCAAACAGTATTCATTCCATCATCTGGTAAATGCTGTTCTAGGTGCTGAGGATAGAGTAGCAAACAAGACAAAGCGCCTAACTTTGTGGAGCTCACATTCTAACTGGGAGAGATAAAAAATAAATACATTCAACATATAGTATGTAGAGAAAGTCAAAGTTGCTCAGTCATGTCCAACTCTCTGTGACCCCATGGACTATAGAGTCCATGGAATTCTCCAGGCCAGAATACTGGAGTGGGTAGCCTTTCCCTTCTCTAGGGGATCATCCCAACCCAGGGATGAACCCAGGTTTCCCCACATTGCAGGCAGATTCTTCACCAACTGAGCCCAAGAATACTAGAGTGGGAAGCCTATCCCTTCTCCAGCGCATCTTCCTGACCCAGGAATTGAACCGGGGTCTCCTGCATTGCAGGTGGATTCTTTACCAACTGAGCTATCAGGGAAGCTCTCTATGTAAAGAGTTTATTATGTACATTAGTATGTAAGATGATGTTAAATGCTGAGGAGAAAAGTAAAGCAAGGTGAGAGAGATAGGAAATGCAGGGCAAGCATTGCTCTTGTATTAACCTATCGGTAGTCAGGAAGGCCTCACAATAAAGCAACTTTTGAGCAGAGACCCGAGTGGAGAAGGAAGTGTGAGAATAAGCCATGGGGAGAGAAAAAGGGAGACTCAAGTTAGAGAGATGCCAAAGCAATTCACATTTCCTTTGAATTTACTTTCAATGTTCCTGTTAACATACTAAAATATTTCTGAAAAACTATGCTCACCTGTGTTTTGAGTATTTTTGGATTGGTATGAGTGGATTGCTCTTGTCCAGACATGTTTGTGATTAAGAAATTGGAACAAGATTGCAACTTTCAGTTTCACAAAGTCCCTCTGGCCTATAGAAACACACACCAAATGTGAATTCTAGAGTCAGATCACATGTAAAGAAAATCCTGCCTTTACTATGCATACTGTTTGTATATATATTAAAAAAGTGTTAGTTGCTTAGTTGTGTCTGACTCTTTGCGACCCCATTGACTGTAGCCCATCAGGTTCCTCTGTCTGTGGAAATCTCCAAGCAAGAATACTGAAGTGGGAGGCCATTCCCTTCTCCAGAGGATCATTCGAACCCAGGGATCAAACCCAGGTCTCCTGTTTGTATAACCTAGGACAATTTACTACCCTATTTTAAGCCCCAGTTCCCAAATCTGTAACGTGAGGGTGATTGTAGCAAGTGAGTTTTCAGCCAGTATACACCAATGTGCTGTCTGTTTTGATTGGTTGGCCATATCACTTGTTAATTATTTTCAATATCATCCTTAGATAAAATTATTTACCTCATGGGAGTCATTGTGATAAGGAAATAAAGTAAGCACTTATTATATTTATTATTGTATTTATCATTATTATTAGGATATAATTCACTAATAAACATCTCTATCCTAGTTTATAATATTCTTATAAACTTGGTTATCTTGGAAAAGTGAAAGTGAAAGTGTCAGTCACTCAGTTGTATCCAGCTCTTTGTGACTCCTCGGATTATAGCCCGCCAGGGTCCTCTGTCCATGGAATTCTCCAGGCAAGAATAGCAGAGCTGGTTGCCATTCCCTTCTCCATTTTCTAGGAAAGATTGGACTAAAAATCAGTTATTTCTTATAGAAGATTGTTTGATAGAAGTTGAGCATGAGTCAGATGTATGAAAACTTGTCTCACATGGGTAGAAGTGGTATCAAAACCATTTACCAGATTGGGACTTAAACCCACGTTCAGTTCAGTTCAGTTGCTCAGTTGTGTCCCATCTTTTTGACCCCATGGACTGAAGCATGCCAGGCCCCCCTGTCCATCACCAGCTCCTGGAGTCTCATGTCCATTGAGTCGGTGATGCCATCCAACCATCTCATCCTCTGTCGTCCCCTTCTCCTCCTGTCTTCAGTCTTTCCCAGAATCAGGGTCTTTGCATCAGGTGGCCAAAGTATTGGAGTTTCAGCTTCAGCATCAGGCCTTCCAATGAATATTCAGAACTGATGCCCTTTAGGATGGACTGGTTGGATCTCCTTGCAGTGCGAGGGATTCTCAAGAGTCTTCTCCAACACCACAGCTCAAAAGTATCAATTCTTCAGCACTCAGCTTTCTTTAGAGTCTAACTCTCACATCCATACATGACCACTGGAAAAACCTTGACTAGATGGGCCTTTGTTGGCAAAGTAATGTCTCTGCTTTTTAATATGCTGTCTAGGTTGGTATTAGCTTTTCTTCCAAGCAGGAAGCGTCTTTTAATTTCATGGCTGCAGTCACCATCTGCAGTGATTTTGGAGCCCCCCAAAATAAAGTCTGCCACTGTTTCCCCATCTACTTGCCATGAAGTGATGGGGTCGGATGCCATGATCTTAGTTTTCTGAATGTTGAGCTATAAACCAACTTTTTCACTCTCTTCTTTCACTTTCATCAAGAGGCTCTTTAGTTCTTCTTAGCTTTCTGCCATAAGGGTGGTGTCATCTGCATATCTGAGGTGACTGATATTTCTCCCAGCAATCTTGATTCTAGCTTGTACTTCTTCCAGCCCAGCATTTCTCATGATGTTCTCTGCATATATGTTAAATAAGCAGGATGACAATATACAGCCTTGACATACTTCTTTTTCTATTTGGGGCCAGTCTGTTGTTCCATGTCCATTTCTAACTGTTGCTTCCTGACCTGCATACAGATTTCTCAAGAGGCAGGTCAGGTGGCCTGGTATTCTCTTCTCCTCAGAATTTTCCAGTTTGTGATGATCCACACAGTCAAAGGCTTTGGCATGTCAATAAAGCAGAAATAGATGTTTTTCTGGAACTCTCTTGCTTTTTCGATGATCCAGCAGTTGTTGGCAATTTGATCTCTGATTCCTCTGTCTTTTCTAAATCCAGCTTGAACATCTGGAAATTCATGGTTCATGTATTGCTGAAGCCTGGCTTGGAGAATTTTGAGAATTACTTTACTAGCGTGTGAGATGAGTGCAATTGTGCAGTAGTTTGAACATTCTTTTGCATTGCCTTTCTTTGGAATTGGAATGAAAACTGACCTTTTCCAGTCCTGTGGCCACTGCTGAGTTTTCCAAATTTGTTGGCATATTGAGTGCAGCACTTTCACAGCATCTTCTTTTAAGATTTGAAATAGCTCAACTGGAGTTCCAACTCACCTCCACTAGCTTTGTCCATAGTGATGCTTTCTAAGGCCCACTTGACTTCACATTCCAAGATGTCTGGCTCTAGGTGAGTGATCACACCATCGTGATTATCTGGGTCGTGAAGATCTTTTTTTGTATAGTTCTTCAGTGTATTCTTGCCACCTCTTCTTAATATCTTCTGCTTCTGTTAGGTCCATACTATTTCTATCCTTTATTATGCCCATCTTTGTATGAAATGTTCCCTTGGTATCACTAATTTTCTTGAAGAGATCTCTAGTCTTTCCCATTCTATTGTTTTTCTCTATTTCTTTGTATTGATCACTGAGGAAGGCTTTCTTATCTCTCCTTGCTATTCTTTGGAACTCTGCATTCAAACAGGCATATCTTCTCTTTCTCCTTTGCTTTTCACTTCTCTTCTTTTCACAGCTATTTGTAAGGCCTCCTCAGACAGCTATTTTGTTTTTTTGCATTTCTTTTTCTTGGAGATGGTCTTGATCCCTGCCTCCTTACAATGTCATGAGCCATCCATAGTTCATCAGGCACTCTGTCTATTAGATCTAGTCCCTTAAATCTATTTCTCACTTCCACTGTATAATCATAAGGGATTTGATTTAGGTCATACCTGAATGGTCTAGTGGTTTTCCCCACTTTCTTCTATTTAAGTCTGAATTTGGCAATAAGGCGTTCATGATCTGAGCCACAGTCAGCTTCTGGTCTTTTTTTTGCTGACTGTATAGAGCTTCTCTACCTTTGGCTGCAAAGAATATAATCAATATGATTTCGGTGTTGACCATCTGGTGATGTCCATGTGTAGAGTCTTCTCTTGTGTTGTTGGAAGAGGGTGTTTGCTATGATCAGTGCATTCTCTTGGCAAAACTCTATTAGCCTTTGCCCTGCTTCATTCCATAGTCCAAGGCCAAATTTGCCTGTTACCCCAGGTGTTTCTTGACTTCCTACTTTTGCATTCCAGTCCCCTAGAATGAAAAGGACATTTATTGGGGGTGTTAGCTCTAGAAGGTCCTGTAGGTCTTCATAGAACCGTACAACTTCAGCTTCTTCAGCATTACTAGTTGGGGCATAAACTTGGATTACTGTGATATTGATTGGTTTACATTGGAAATGAAAAGAGATCATTCTGTCATTTTTGAGATTGCATCCAAGTACTGGATTTAGGATTCTTGTAGACTATGATGGCTACTGCATTTTTTCTAAGGGATTCTTGCCCAAAGTAGTAGACATAATGGTCATCTGAGTTAAATTCACCCATTCCAGTCCATCTTAGCTCACTGATTTCTACCATGTTCACTCTTGCCATCTCCTGTTTGACCACTTCCAATTTGCCTTGACTCATGGACCTAACGTTCCAGGTTCCTATGCAATATTGCTGTTTATAGCATTGAACCTTGGTTCCATTTCCAGTTACATCCACAACTGGGTGTTGTTTTTGCTTTGGCCCCATCCCTTCGTTCTTTCTGGAGTTATTTTTCCACTGATCTCCAGTAGCATACTGGGCACCTACTGACCTGGGGAGTTCATCTTTTTTTTTTTTTTTTGAGTTGCGAGTTAAGTTTTATTTGGGGCAAAATGAGGACCACAGCCCGGGAGGCAGCATCTCAAATAGCTCTGAGAGACTGCTCCCTGGGCAGTTCATCTTTCAGTGTCCTATCTTTTTGCTTTTTCATGCTGTTCATGGGGTTCTCAAGGCAAGAATACTGAAATGGTTTGCCATTCCCTTCTCCAGTGGACTACATTTTGTCTGATCTCTCCACCATGACCCATCCATCTTGGGTGGTCCTATATGACATGGCTCATAGTTTCATTGAGTTAGACGAGACTGTGGTCCATGTGATTAGATTGATTAGTTTTCTATGATTGTGGTTTGAACCTATGTGATTGTGAACCTGTGTGCTGGGACTCAAACCCAGCCAAAACCCAGTTTGGGATTCAAATCCATGTGACTGGGACTCGAACCTAGCCAAAACCTTGCTTGGGACTCAAACCCATGTGGCTGGGGCTCAAACCCAGCCAAAACCCACAGTACCTGGTTTTAGGATCTAATGAAGCTCAGGTTCTTGATGTCTCATTACAGAAAGAATTCAGTGAGAAACAAAGTGATAGGTAGGAAGTGGATTTATTCAGATTCAGAGAGAAGCACACTCCACAGACAGAGTGTGGGCCATTGCAGAGGGCAAGTGTTGTGCCAAAATTTGGCATGGTTAGTTTTTATAGGTTGGGTAACTTCATATGCTAATGAGTGGGAGGATTATTCCAACTATTTTGGGGAAGGGGCAGAGATATCCAGGATCTGCATCACTGCCCACTCCTTGGTCCTTTAACAGTCCCTTGGAACTGTCATTAGTCATGTATGGGTGTGAGATTTGGACTCTAAAGAAAGCTGAGTGCTAAAGAATTGATACTTTTGAACTGTGGTGTTGGAGAAGACTCTTGAGAGTCCCTTGGACTGCAAGGAGATCCAACCAGTCCATCCTAAAGGAAATCAGTCCTAAATATTCTTTGGAAGGACTGATGTTGAAGCTGAAACTCTAATACTTTAGCCATCTGATGTGAAGAACTCAGTTATTTGAAAAGACCCTGATGATGGGAATGATTGAGGGCGGGAGGAGAAGGGAATGACAGAGGATGAGATGGTTGGATGGCATCACCCACTCAATGGACATGAGTTTGAGTAAACTCTGGGAGTTGGTGATGGACAGGGAAGCCTGGAGTGCTGTAGTCTATGGGGTTGCAAAGAGTCGGACATGACTAAGCAACTGAACTGAACTGAACTGGAACTGTCATGGCAACTCTGGGTGTGTCATTTCACTTACTGACTGAGGATCAAGTTCTGTCTTGTCTGCCATCTTGGTCCCATTTGATTCTAATGGGTTTATGTTGTGCCCTTGGGCTATGTCATTCTTTCAAAAACTGTGCCCTGCCCCTTTCCCTCCTGTTACAGTATGACTTCTGTCTTTGCCTAGTGAGTGAACTGAAGTCTCTTAGTCATGCCTGACTCTTTGCAACCCCATGGACAGTAGCCTGCACCAAGTTCCTCCATCCATGGGATTTTATAGGCAAGGGTACTGGAGTGGGTTGCCGTTTCTTTCTCCAGGGAATCTTCCCGACCCAGGGATCGAACCCAAGTCTCCTGCATTGTAGACAGATGCTTTACCGTCTGAGCCACCAGGGAAGTCTTTGCCTAGATCCAAAGACAAAGTAGGTCCAAATACTTGAAGAGCTCAGCTGCTGAGTGGCTGGATAAGAGTGAGGTCTTAACACAGTCTCTGAAAGCCTTTGGCTCCCTCTGCAGAGCCAGAGCAAGATGACTTCGCAGTCTTGAGGGACCCTGAGTGTGTGTCTTTTGCCAGCTCTGTACCTTCTCCCTGCTCCTGCCACCTCCCTGCTCAGCTCTGCTCAGTGGAGACTGGCTCCCAGCAGAGCATGTAACATCTTTCTGTCAAAGCTAGCCCTGGAAGGAAGGCCTGGTAAAGTCATTTGTGCTGAGATAATAATTAGTATCAACCTTTAAGAGTAATTGCCTTTTATCCCAGGAAAATCTCATTAAAAGGTGAAATTCCAGTATGAATTTTGAGGTTTTAGTTGTAGATGGGGAACTCACTGAAAGGCAGTAGAGCTCCCTCTGTAATGTTAAAACAACAGTCTGCAAAGTCTGCAGTTTATTGCAGTTCATCTAAAATATGAGATTGTAGGTGTATATAGGAACATAATTTAACATCATTTTAAGAAGAAGGAAAAAAGCTGTCACCATCGAAACTGGTTTATTCTAGCTTTTCCGAAAGCCAGAGATTTAATGTCAAACAGTAGAGCCAAAGAAGATAATCATCTTTTAGTCTTTCAGAAGATTTTAATCCCTTTTGGCTTTCCTCCAAGGATAGCTGAACAGGACATTAAGTGGCTGAAAAGCCCAAGTTTTCAATGTTTCATAACTGCAATCAGTCCTATGCATTAATTTTGAGGAAGCACTAAATTATAAAAACTCTCATAGTAAGGCAAGCAGCTCGTGGATTTTTCATTTTCTTTTCTTCTTTTTTTTTGGTGGGAGGAGCTAAGAGATTTTGTTTTAGTTAATTTTTTTTTTTTTCTTAAACGATGAAAGAGAAAATGCTTCACTGGCCCACAGCAAACATTCCCATAAAATTCTCTTTGGCCATGACTAAGCACAACACATGTAGAGCCAAGAGGGGTTTTATGGCTTCCCCTTATTTCCCCTGCAGAGAAAAAAAATGAGAGTAGGATCAAAATAAAGTTGGAATGTAAACCATATTTCTACCTCATTGGTTGGGCTTCTACTCTGCGTCTTAATAATATCTGCAATGGTTTGGTTTTATCAAAAAGGAAAAAGAAAAACTATCTTCTTTCCTCTTGGGCTTCTAGAAGAGACAGTATACATAGGGAATTCTGTGAGCTGAGCTGCTGTTGCTGCTTTGGTCAGGCACATTTACAAATTTCACTGATGTGGTCAGTGGCTCCCAGGCAGCCTCCTGGGAACCACAGGGTTGAGACAGTACTTCTGAAGGCAGGAACAGTGTCCTGTCCAGCAGGCTCTTGATTATGAGTGCTGATCACTTCTGGAGCAAGGTAATCCTGGCTGGCTGTCAGCTTCAACTCCAGCCCTGGGAACCCAGACCCACCAACTCCTTGTAATACTATCATGGCAATCCACTCTGCTGACTGGGTCAATAACCTTCCCAGAGAAATCAGATGAAATAGGGGCAATATTTTTTTTCTACCAAGGGTAACTGATCCATGTGGATGGGATTCAGGGCAGTAAGCCAGTGCTTTCTCAGAACTCTCAGTTTTTAATTTTAAGCAGGACTGACTGCCCTCTTGCCCTCCCTGAACCTCATTTTCCTACTCTAGACAAGGGAGGACAACTGATTACGTTATAGAAGAAAGCATTTGTTTTCGTGTAGGCACACATGTTCCATATTTTGAATAAAAATGATACATTTAAATTTCATGGAGATTGGGGGAAAACATTGTAAGTGTAAAAATAATGTTGAGAAAATAAAAAATATCAATAGACTTCAGCTTGTAAGAATTTGATACTACTCTATGGTAAAAGATTATAAACAAAATCAAAAGTCAAATGATAATTTGGAAGATATTCGTTTACATATAACAGGAAAGGATTAATATGCTTTACAAGAAAGGAATTTTTACATAGCAATAAGAAAAAATTCTCTAGTATCCCAATATAGAAGTGGGCAAACAAAGCAATCTTGTAAACCAGCTGAAAAACTAAAACTATCAGATATTCTAGTAATTAAGACACGGTTCTAATGGCTCAAGAATACACAAACCAATCAACCATTGGAACAGAATAGAGAAACAGAACCACATAAGCATGGTCACCTGATTTACAACAAAGGCAACAAATAATGTAAGGCAGAGGGTAAAAGATGGTCTTTCAATTAAATAGTGCTGGGTGAATTGACTATTTGTATGGAATAAAATGCATCTGAACCTCTACCTCAGACGATACACATGAAACAGCTCCAAATGAATCCAGATCTAAACATGAAAGGGGAAAAGCAAAAAAAATACAGAAGAAAACATAGAAGAACATCTTCATGATCTTGGAATGGATAAAGATTATTTAAACAGTTACAAAAAGTATTAATCACTAAAGAAAACAATTGATAAACTGTACTAAAATTAAAACTTCCATTCACACAAAGATACCATTGAGAGAAAAAAAAGGAACCTAAAGAGTGGGAAAAGATATTTGCACGTATTTATCCAACTTACTAGGTAGGAAAAAAGAGCAAAAATTTGAATAGATACTTCATGAAAGTGTATATTAAATGGCTAAGAAACATATGAAAAGGCATCAGTATCAGTCATCAGGAAAAATCAAATTAAAACCACAATGAGATAGTGTCACATACCTACCAGAATGAAAGTGAAAGTGAAAGCCACTCAGTCATGTCCGACTCTTTGCAACCCCACGGAATTCTCCAGGCCAGAATACTGGAGAGGGTAGCCCTTCCCTTCTCCAGGGGATCTTCCCAACTCAAGGATCGAAACCAGGTCTCCTGCATTGCAGGTGGATTCTTTACCAGCCGAGCACAAGGGAAGCCCAAGAATACTGGAGTAGGTAGCCTATCCCTTCTCCAGCGGATCTTCCTGACCAAGGAATTGAACCAGAGTCTCCTGCATTGCAGGCGGATTCTTTACCAACTGAGCTATCAGGGAAGCCCTACTAGAATGGCTACAATTAAAGACCAACAATACTAAATATTGATAAGGATGTGAAACAACTGTAACTCTCACACCTTGCTGATGGGATATAAAATGGTTATGACCATTTTGAAAGCAATTTTGGCATTATCTATTAAATATGTGCGTACTCAGCAATTCTACACCAAATTCTTTCTCCAAAAGACATGACATAGCAGCAGTATTCATAATACCAAATGGGAAAATGCCCAAATACTCATCAGTGGATAAATAAATTGTGGTACATTTACATAATGGAATTCTAACAGCAATAAGAAGAAAACAATCTGCAACCTTATGCAACAACATGAATGAATCTCATAAACATGTATTATGGAAAAGAAACTAGACACAAAGAGTATACACCTTGTTATTAATTTATAGAAAGTACAAAAACAGGTGAAAATAATTTTTTGTTGTGCTAATGAGAGTATAAATCACCCACTTTGAAAGATGTTTTGGCAAAATAGAAGAATAGAGCAAGAGTCAAAACTTTTCATGCACTTTGACTTCTTGAACTCTATCCTAAGGAAAGAACTGTAGAAGCCCATATCAATTTAGGGGCTTCCCTTGTGGTTCAGATGGTAAAGAATCTGCCTGCAATGTAAGACACCTGGGTTTGATCCCTGGGTTAGGAAGATCCCCTGAAAGAGGGCATGGCAACCCACTCCAGTATTCTTGCCTGGAGAATCCCACAGACACAGGAGCCTGGCTGGCTACAGTCCATGGGGTCACAAAGAGTTGGACACAACTGAGCAATTAAGCACATATGTCAATTTACATTAAAAGATATTAATGCTAGAGTTCTTGTACTAATAAAAAGTTGGAAACTGATAAATATCTCTAATAGAGAAGTAATTAAATAACTTTGGTATATATGCTTTTGATGAACTATTATGCAGCCACTAAAGATCATGTTTTTAAACCATATTTAATAATATTCAATACTCATGATTTAATATAAGGTGGAAAGGAATACGTCAAGGCTGTATATTGTCACCCTGCTTATTTAACTTATATGTCGAGTGTATCATGCGAAATGCCAGGCTGGATGAAGCATAAGCTGAAATCAAGATTGCCCAGAGAAATATCAACAACCTCAGATATGCAGATGACACCACCCTAATGGCAGAAAGCAAAGAGGAACTAAAGAGCCTCTTGATGAAGGTGAAAGATGGAGTGAAAAAAATGGCTTAAAACTCAACATTCAAAAAACTAAGATCATGGCATCTGGCCTCATCACTTCATGGCAAATAGATGGGGAAAAAATGGAAATAGTGACAGATTTTATTTTCTTGGGCTCCAAAATCACTCCAGATAGTGACTGCAGCCATGAAAATTAAAAGACACTTGCTCTTTGGAAGAAAAGCTATGACAAATGTAGACAACATTTTAAAAAGCAGAGACATTACTTTGCTGACAAAGGTCCGTATAGTCAAAGCTATCGTTTTCCAGTAGTCATGTATGGATGTGAGAGTTGGACCATTAAGAAGGTTGAATGCCTTAGAATTGATGCTTTTGAACTGTGGTGTTGGAGAAGACTCTTGAGAGTCCCTTGGACTGCAGGGAGATCAAACCAGTCAGTCCTAAAGGAAATCAATCCTGAATATTCATTGGAAGGACTGATGCTGAAAGTAAAGCTTCAATACTTTGGCCACCTGATGCAAAGAGCCGACTCATTGAAAAAGACCCTATGCTGGGAAAGATTGAGGGCAGGAGGAAAAGGGGATGACAAAGGCTGAGATGGTTGGATGGCATCACTGACTCAATGGACATGAGTTTGAGCATATTCCAGGAGTTAGTGAAGGACAGGAAAGTCTGGCATGCTGCAGTCAATGGGGTCGCAGAGTCAGACATGACTGACTGATAATGACCAAAAAAATGTAGGATAAAATACCATACAATACAGTCCCAATATTATTGCATATGTATACGTGTGTGCTCAGTTTTGTCTGACTCTTTGTGACCTCATCAACTGTAGCCCTCCAGGCTCCTCTTTCCATGGAATTTTCCAGGTAAGGTTACTGGAGTGGGTTGTTATTTCCTATTTCAGGGGATCTTCCGGACCCAGGGATTGAATCTAAGTCTCCTGTGTCTCCTGCATTAGCAGGCAAATTCTTTATCACTAGTGCCACCTGTATATTCACGTACACACACATATATATATATATATACACACATACATATGCAAAAGAAGGGGGAAAAAACCACAAGGTAAATAGAAGTCATTCCTATAAAGTGGAATTACAGGGCATTTATATTTTCTTCTTTAAAAAATTTTTCCATGTTAGTACTTATGACTATGGTTCTGCCATAGCCTTGAACCTTCTGCTAAACAGGACTCAATATCCCTTTTGTTCCCTAGGATTCCATTAAGACCAAGTGTTGATTTTTACTCAAGATTTTATAAGAAAGAGGACAGTTTTACACTGTGCAGTTCATAGACCTTTATATAGTCCCTTTAAGTGTGCCTTGTGATGGCTAACTTTATACATCAACTTAACTGGGTCATGGGATGTCCAGATACCCAGTTAATATTATTTCTAGGTGTGTCTGTGAGGGTGTTTCCAGAAGAAATGAGCATTTGAATCCATAGCAGATTCCCTTCCCCAGTTACACAATCTGTTGAGAGTCTGAATAGAACAAAAAAAGGGTGAAGGAAGTGAGACTTTGCCCTCTATGCCTAACTACTTGGACTCCCAGGTGGTGCTAGTGATAAAGACCATGGCTTGTCAGTGCAGGAGACGTAAGCGTCTTAGCAGCAGCAGTAGCCTGACTACTTGACTACCTGAGTTGGATAGCAGTAGTGTCCTGCCCTAGGATTGAAACTTACTCCATTGGCTCTCTGGTTCAGGTCTTGGAATTGTGGGTGTGTGTGTTCTTAGTTGCTTCAGTTGTGTCTGACTCTTTGCAATCCCATGGACCGTAGCCCGCCAGGCTCCTCTGTCCACAGGATTCTCCAGGCAAGAATAATACTGGAGTCTGCTGCCATGCCCTTCTCCAGGATCTTCCTGACCCAGGAATTGAACCTGGCTCTCTTGCACTGCAGGCAGATTCTTTACCAACTGAGCCATCAGGGAAGCCCCCTTAGAAGTGTACTAAAATGTATACCATCTGTTTTCCCTGTTTTCAGGCCTTTTGACTTGGATTGGAACTACGTCACCAGCTTTCTGGGGTCTCCAAGCTTACGGATGGCAGATTGGACTTCTCAGCCTCCATGATTGTGTGAGGCAATTCCTCCTAAGTCTCTTTATATATCCTCTATCGGTTCTGATTTTCTGGAGAACCATGGCTAATCCATACCTCATCTCTTCCTTCTCTCAAGCCAGATAAGTTTTCCTTTTTGTTGTCCTTCCTTGGGCAGCACCTAGATAAGCTGGTACCTAAACAGCTTGGTTTCTGGCTTCAACAATTCCAGGTCTTCCCCATCTCAGGCCTCCAAATCTCTCTACCTTTCCGATGTAGCAAAAAATGCTTCTCCAAATATGCGTACATTCACCACCCACTCACCAAAACCTCTAATAAAAATTCTTGTTAATTTTCAATTTTTCTACAGTAGGTTCATATTACTTTCAGAGTAAAAAAATTCTGAATTCTCATAGCAACTCAACAGAGGGAAATTTTTCTCTGGGCAGCAACAATGTTAACGAAAATGTGTAATATGCAAGACCAAGTCTGGTTAGTTGAAATTGACCTTTCATCCAGAAATTCTTCAACCTAAAAACATCCACACATCAGGTACACATTTATCTGATCATTTTAATTATATGTGTAGCAGTTCCCTTGGAGAGGGCAGGGATTGAAGAATTATTTGTATTCGCATTAGCTTTATGTAACGTTGATCGATAACTAGATGAAACAGTTAATTCTGTACTCAGAAAATAGTGGCATGAACAAACATAACAATTAGGTGACTTGAAACTCATTTCTGCTTAGTTTTTTATGAGAAGCATAATTTTCTACCTAAATTTAGTCATTCTGAACTAAAGCAGGGTGGAGTTGTACCTCATTCATTTATCCATCCACTCAGGAAACTTGTATATCCTTCTTCTGTGCCATGTACTATTCTAGGAGCTATATAGAAATAAAAATGGTTCATGAGGTCTTTCTTTTATGAAGCGTATGGGGAAAAGAGAGTCTAACATGGGGTGTGAATGTATATAAAATCGTCATACATATTTCTGTATTTTCTAAATCTTGCTGTCGTGGGACTTACCATCCACTGTAGAATAGGTTTCAGCGCTTCAGGAGATGGATGGGAATCTGCTTTAAAAAAAATAATTGCTCAGTTATTTTTTCTCCAGCAAAAAAGAAAAGAAAAATTATGGTGAAAGCCTGGTGTTATGAAAAAAGACCTTCTAAATTACTTTACACATCAATGGCTAACCTGAAGAACTCAGACCATGCTATTTTTTACACAGTGCAAAGTATACTTCTATCCAAAAGTTGCTGCCCTAGGAGAAGAAGACCAGAAGACATCAGTGCCAGTATGTGGGGGGGGTGGGGGGAGGAGGGGTGGTAGACGAGAGGGCCAGGAGCTGGGTGCTTCAGCAGACTAGGAAAGAATGGGGGATAGAATAAAGAGAGATCCAGAGGTGGGGAATATTAGGACCAAGAACACCTAGTTGTGGTGATGGGGTTCCAGTTACGGTTGCCAGCACATCAACCACAATAGTCAGACAGGACTTGCTTTCCCTCCATTGTCTCTAGCTAAGGAAACTATCTGATTCAGTCACTCTACAACCAAGGCCAGTGAGAAGTCAGAGGACATGATAAGGGTCAAAATAACGCCTCCACTGCCATGTGGTCATGTAAGTGATATTCCTCCTCTATAAGCCAGTTCACCATCTCAGAATGGAACAGAGTCAGAGAGGGAAAAATATGAAATAGTGGACATTTTATCCCTTAAAGACTAAACATTTACCAAAAGAACTCTGGCTAGGAGAGATTTGGCTTCGAGGAACGTCCCTCTTCCGGATCTGATCCTGGAAAAGTGACCTTAGCTTTGTCCATTGTGCTCCAATGTCCTCTCTATCACCTTCACCAGGATATGCCCTTTACTCTCAAATTTCCTTTTTCCATCTGACCTCCATTCTTAAGCAAAATTATCATTTTATTTTTGCCCTGATGTCAATCAACAGTCAAAAGGAAAAGTAGCCAACAAGTTAATCCAAAATTTTATGAATTCTACTAACAACACACACACACACACACACACACACACACACCTGAAAGCTGGATCCTAGTCAAAACTTGATTGAAGACTTCAGGCTCTACTACAAAGCCACAGTTATCAAGACAGTATGGTACTGGCACAAAGACAGAAATATAGATCAATGGAACAAAATAGAAAGCCCAGAGATAAATCCACGCACATATGGACACCTTATCTTTGACAAAGGAGGCAAGAATATACAATGGATTAAAGACAATCTCTTTAACAAGTGGTGCTGGGAAATCTGGTCAACCACTTGTAAAAGAATGAAACTAGAACACTTTCTAACACCATACACAAAAATAAACTCAAAATGGATTACAGATCTCAACATAAGACCAGAAACTATAAAACTCCTAGAGGAGAACATAGGCAAAACACTCTCCGACATACATCACAGCAGGATCCTCTATGACCCACCTCCCAGAATATTGGAAATAAAAGCAAAAATAAACAAATGGGACCTAATTAACCTTAAAAGCTTCTGCACATCAAAGGAAACTATTAGCAAGGTGAAAAGACAGCCTTCAGAATGGGAGAAAATAATAGCAAATGAAGCAACTGACAAACAACTAATCTCAAAAATATACAAGCAACTCCTACAGCTCAACTCCAGAAAAATAAATGACCCAGTCAAAAAATGGGCCAAAGAACTAAATAGACATTTCTCCAAAGAAGACATACAGATGGCTAACAAACACATGAAAAGATGCTCAACATCACTCATTATCAGAGAAATGCAAATCAAAACCACTATGAGGTACCATTTCACACCAGTCAGAATGGCTGCGATCCAAAAGTCTACAAATAATAAATGCTGGAGAGGGTGTGGAGAAAAGGGAACCCTCTTACACTGTTGGTGGGAATGCAAACTAGTACAGCCACTATGGAGAACAGTGTGGATATTCCTTAAAAAACTGGAAATAGAACTGCCTTATGATCCAGCAATCCCACTGCTGGGCATACACACTGAGGAAACCAGAAGGGAAAGAGACACGTGTACCCCAATGTTCATCGCAGCACTGTTTATAATAGCCAGGACATGGAAGCAACCTAGATGTCCATCAGCAGATGAATGGATAAGAAAGCAGTGGTACATATACACAATGGAGTATTACTCAGCCATTAAAAAGAATACATTTGAATCAGTTCTAATGAGGTGGATGAAACTGGAGCCTATTATACAGAGTGAAGTAAGCCAGAAGGAAAAACACCAATACAGTATACTAACGCATATATATGGAATTTAGAAAGATGGTAACAATAACCCTGTGTACGAGACAGCAAAAGAGACACAGATGTATAGAACAGTCTTATAGACTATGTGGGAGAGGGAGAGGGTGGGAAGATTTGGGAGAATGGCATTGAAACATGTAAAATATCATGTATGAAACGAGATGCCAGTCCAGGTTCAATGCACGATACTGGATGCTTGGGGCTAGAACACTGGGACGACCCAGATGGTATGGGGAGGGAGGAGGGAGGAGGGAGGAGGGTTCAGGATGGGGAACACATGTATACCTGTGGCAGATTCATTTTGATATTTGGCAAAACTAATACAATTATGTAAAGTTTAAAAAAAAAACTTGATTGAAGCAAAACTAAAAATCATGTGGAAAGAAGAAGTAACATAAAATTTTTAAAAAATCCTATGATGGAAGTGTTCTAAATATGGATTGTGGTATTGGTTACACAACTGTATCAATTAACTAAAACTCATCTAATTTTGTGTTCTCTAATATGATAGCCACTAGGCACATATGGCTATTTAAATTTAAATTGATTAAAGT
Organism: Bos indicus x Bos taurus; assembly: GCF_003369695.1. NCBI lineage: Eukaryota > Metazoa > Chordata > Mammalia > Artiodactyla > Bovidae > Bos > Bos indicus x Bos taurus. Next base: position 30,037,575 of record NC_040086.1, read on the forward strand.
TGTATTATTCAGAGGAATAGAATTGAGTGTCCAGAAATAAACCTATAAGTCTGTGCTTAATTAAATGGTGCCAAGACCATTCAACAGGGAAAGATTTTTGTCAACAAATTGTTCTCAGATGACTGGATGGACACATGCAAAACAGTGAAGCTAGATCCTTTCTTTATATCATATACAAATATTAACTCAAAATAAACCAAAAACCTAAGTGTAAGCACTAAAATTATAAAACACTTAGAAAAAAACTTATGAATAAATCTTCATGATCTTTGATTTAGCAATAGAATTTGAGATCTGACATCAAAAGCACAAATAACAAGGGAGTTTCCTGTCAGTCCAGTGGTTAGGACTCTGGACTTTCACTGCCAAGGGGCTGGGTTGGATCCCTGGTTGGGGAAATAAGATCTCACAAGCCACATGGCACAGCCAAAAATAGATAAATTTGGCATAAAAATAAAAAATGTTTGTGAATCAAAGGACTCCATCAAAAGTAAAAAAACAAAAAACAACAAAATGGGAGAAAATATTTGCCAATCATATATTTGATAAGGAATATCCAGAACTTGTAAAGAATTCTTGCAATTCAATAACAAAAAGACAAACAATCCCAAAATGGGCAAAGAACCAAATAGGTATTTCTTTAAAGATGACATACAAATGGCCAATAAGCACATGAGAGATGCTCAACATCATTAGTCATCAGAGAAATGCAAATCAGGACCGCAGTAAGATGCTACTGCATACTCCTAGGATGGCTATAATTTAAAGAAAAGAAAAGGAAAAGTGTTGATGAGGATGTAGGGAAATTGGAAACTTTGCAGTATACATTGCTCATGGGAATGTAAAGTAGTAGAGTTGCAATGAAAAACGTTGGCAGTTTCTTAAAAAGTTAAACATAAAATTAGCACCAAGACAGCGTATTAGAAAGCAGAGACATCACTTTGCCAGCAAAGGTCCATACAGTCAAAGCTATGGGTTTTCCAGTAGTCATGTACGGATGTGAGTTGGACCATCAAGAAGGCTCAGTGCTGAAGAATCGATGCTTTCAACTAGCGATTAGCGGTGCTGTAGGAGACTCTTGAGAGTGCCTTGGACCACATGGAGATCAAACCAGTCAATCCTAAAGGAAGTCAACCCTGAATATTCATTGGAAGGAGTGATGCTCAAATACTTTGGCCACTTGATGTGAAGAGCCGACTCCCTGGAAAAGATCCTGATTCTGGGGAAAATTGAGGGCAAGAGGAGAAGGGGATGACAGAGAATGAGATGATTGGATGGCATCACTGACATCACATATGACTCATATCACTGGATATGAGTTTGAGCAAATTCAGGGAGATAGTGAAGGACAGGGAAGCCCAGTGTTCTGCAGTTCATGGGTCACAAAGAGTCAGGGACTGAACAACAACAGCAACAGAATTACCAGGTCCAAGCAATTCCACTTCTAGATATATATCCAAAAGAACTGAAGATAGATATTCAAACAAAAGTTGTATGAATTTTCACACCAGCACTATTTATCTTTAATGCCTTTAACCAAAAGGTAAGAACAACCCAAATGTCCATCAACCGATGAACAAATAAAAAAACTGTGGTATATCTATAAAAGAGCTTCCCTGGTGGCTCAGACGATAAAGAATCTGCCTGCAATGCAATGAGACCTGAGTTTGAGCCTTGGGTCAGGAAGATCCCCTGGAGAAGGGAATGGCAACCTACTCTAGTATTCTTGCCTGGAGAATTCCATGGATGGAGGATCCTGATGGGCTACCATCTATGGATTTGCAAAAAAGAATGGCATACTTGCACAAGCTACTTACTACATGGATGAACCGTGAAAATGTTATGCTAAGTTAAAGAAATCAGATAACAAAGATCTACGTATTACAGCATTCCATTTATATGAGATATCCAGAATAGGCAAAGCCAAAGAAACAGAAAGCAGATTACAGATTGCCAAGGTATGGGGGAAGGGGATATGGGAAGTTACTGCTCGACGGGTGTGGAGTTTCCTTTTTGGGTGATGAAATGTTTTGAAATTTGATACAGATGGTTGTGTAACACTGTGAAGGTAACAAATACCAGTGAATTATACACTTTAAAATGGTAAAATGGCAAAATTTACATAACATAAATTTTACCTCAATAAAAATGTTAGAAAATTTAAAAATATATTTTATATTTTCTAGATCACACTAGCCATATTTGGGGTAGTTAGTGCCACTGATTGGATTTTGCATATTGTAGGATATTTCTACCATGTACAAATTCTATTGGAAGTACTGATACAAATGTACACTTATAATGGGTAAGTTTATTGTATATAAATTGTCCTTTGGTAAAGAGTCAGGACAGTTTAAAAAAGAAATATTCCAAAGGCAAATATATATTTTTAACCATTTAAAAATTTTGAAGTATAGTGAATTTGCAATGTTATATTAGTTTCAGGTGTACACCAAAATGATTCAATTATATATGTGATTGAATATATATATATATATTCTTTTTCAGATTCCTTTCCATTAAATCTTATTATAAGACATTGAATGCAGTTCCCTGTGCTCTACAGTAGATCCTTGTTGCTAATCTGTATTATATATACTAGTGTGTATATGTTAATACTAAAGTCCTAATTTATATATATTACATAATATAGTATATAGATAAACACATATATATATGTATGCATATACACAGGCTTCCCTAGTGGCTCAGCGGTAAAGAATCTGCCTGCAATGCAGGAGACATGGGTTTGATTCCTGGGTCGGGAAGATCTCCTGAGGAAGGCATGGCAACCCACTCCAGTACTCTTGCCTAGAGAATCCCATGGACAGAAGAGCCTGCCGAGCTGCAGTCCATAGTGTCACACAGAGTCGGGCATGACTGAAGTGAATAAGCAGCAGCAGTGGTGCACATACACATATGACATCTTTCTTCATTCATCTGTTGATGGATACTTAGGTTGCTTCCGTGTCTTGGCTATTGTAAATAGTGCTGCTATGCACGTTGGGGTGCATATGTCTTTTCAAATTAGACTGTTCTCCAGATATAGGGCTAGTAGTGAGATTGTAGATGCTGTGCTTATCCACTCAATCATGTCCAACTCTTTGTGACCCCATGGAATGTAGCCCGCAAGGCTCCTCTGTCCATGGGGATGCTCCAGGCAAGAATACTGGAGTGCATTGCCATGCCCTCCTCCGGGGGATTGTAGGATCATATGATAACTCTATTTTCAGTTTTTTAAGGAACCTCCATACCGTTCCCCATAGTGGCTGCACCAATTTAAATTCCCACCAACTATGTAATTGAATTCCTTTTCTCCACACCCTCTCCAGCATTTATTATTTATAGACTTTATAATAATGGCCATTCTGACTGGTGTGAGTCATATCTCATTGTAGTTTTGATTCACATTTCTCTAATAAGTAGATATGTTGAGTATCTTTTCATGTGCCTGCTGGCCATTGGTATGTCTACTTTGGAGATCCAATGGAAAATATTGATCTTTTCAAAGAACCAGGTTTTGGTTTCACTGATTTTGTCTATTATTTTCCTGTCTTCAATTTCATTGATATCTGCCGTAATGTAGTCTGCTACCTTTAGGTTTATATTATTTTTCTTTCTCTGTCCTAAATTGGAGGCTTAGTCTATTATTTTTAAATCTTTCTCCATTTCTAAAATATGAATTCAGTGCTATAAATTTCTCTCTTACCATTGCTCTCAGAGAAAGGAATGGCAATCCACTTCAGTGTTCTTGCCTGGAGAATTCCATGGACAGAGAAGCCTGATGGGTTACCGTTTGTGGGGTCACAAAGTTTGCTCGGACATGACTGAGCAACTAACACACATACACACACCATTACTTTCACTGCATCCCATGGATTTTGTTAAGTTATATTTTCATTTAGTTCAAAATATTTAAGGATTTTTAGAGATATTCTTTGATGTGTTATTTAGAAGTATGTGGTTTAATTTCCAAATATTTTGAGATTTCCATTTATTTTTCTGTTATTGATTTTTGGCTTAATTCCATTGTGGTGTGAGAGAATACTTTGTGGGATTTCTATTCTTTTAAATTTGTTAATGTGTGTTTTATGGCACCGAATGTGGGCTATCTTAGTGAATATCCCATGTAAGCTTGAGGAGAATGTGTGTATTCTGCTATTTTTGGATAAATAAATCTATAACTGTCAGTTAACTCCAGTTGATTAATAATGCTGTTTAGTTCAACTGTATTCTTACTGATTTTCTGTCTGTTGGATTTGTCAGTTACTAATAGAGAGTGTTCATATCTTTAACTATAATAATGGCTTCCTCTACTTCTCCTTGCATTCTGTCAGTTTTTGCTTCACATATCTTGATGCTCTATTGTTAAGCAGATACACATTCAGAATTGTTGTTCTCCTTGGAGACTTGACCCCTTTATCATTAATAATTCTCCTTGCTATTGATATTTATAAAATAATATTAGTGTTAATATTAGTGATAACACCATGTTAATTTTCCTCTTTCTGAAGTCAGCTTTGTCTGAAATTAATACAGCTACTCCAGTATTCTTTAGGTTAGTGTTACCATGGTATTTATGTCTCTAAAAGTCAAAGTGTAAGTCAATCAGTAGTGTCCGACTCTTTGCGACCCCATGGATTATTTAGTCCATGGAATTCTCCAGGCCAGAATACTGGAGTGGGTAGCTGTTCCCTTCTCCAGGGGATATTCCAACCCAGGGATCAAACCCAGGTCTCCTCCATTGCAGGCGGATTCTTTACCAGCTGAGCCAAAAGGGAAGCCCATGTATGTCTCTACCTCTTTACTTTCAATCTGTATGTGTCTTTACATTTAAAGTAGGCTCCTTAAAAGCAACATGGTTTTTATACACTCCCTCAATTTCTGTTTTTTAATTGGTGTATTTAGACCTTTCACATTTGAAATGATTATTGATATAATTTATTCATATCTATCATATTTGCAACTGTTTCTAGTCATTGCATTGTTCCTTGTTTCTTATCTTCCCCTCTTTTTCTGCCTTATCTGTTTTTTTTTTTTCCTGGTTAAACAATAATTTTATTGCTGGAGTACATAGACAAATTTGTGCAACCAGAGCAGGGGCTGTGGATGACTAGGATTTCCAAATTGCTTGGGGGCGGGGTGAGGGAAGGACCGTTTTGGTCTTACAATGTTGCGTGAACCTGTGAATGCAGTTCTCGATCAGAATCAACAGGAATTTAGCATCTTTATCCTTTCTATTCTTCTGACGATACTCTCAAACAGCAACAATTTCTTAATTCAATGCTAGAGATCCTCAGGAAGATCAGGAGGAAGTCCTTTGAACTTCAGAATTCTCGAGATTTTATTGCCTGCCACAGGCAATGTGAGCATCTCAGGATCACTCTGAGGCAGGCCTTTCTTGGCCAGGTTGTAGATCTGCTTCTTCATGTCTTCAGATGTCAATTTTAGCCAGGGGGAGTGACTGCAGTGGTAAGGCAGAGCCAACTGGGACAGACCCTTCCAGGGGCCTGCGTGAGACACACAAGGGTGGCAGTCTTCTCTTATTCACACAAGAGAACAAGGGTGGGAGCGCAGGAAGCCACCCTGCACACAGGAAGTGAAGTGACCTCACACTGCCCTGCTTCCTCCCATCCTGCCTTCTCTGTTTTTAATTGAGCATTTTATATTATTCCATTTTTTCTTGGCCCATTGATTATACTTCTTTACAACTAATGTAAGTCTATTTATACTGCTTCATAGGTAGGACATGTGCCTTATAACAGAGGATTCCCAATTTCCCCTCTTGTCCCTTGTAACATTGCTGTCATTCATTTCACTTATTCATAAGCTATAATCAACCAATACATTATTGCTACTGTTATTTTTGGACAGGCAGTTATCTATTAGACCAATTAAGAATAACAAAAATATAAAGTTTTATTTTACTTTCATTAGTTTCTTCTCTCTAATATTCATCTTTCTTCAGATGTCGATCTGAGTTTCTAATATGTATTTTCTACAGGTCTAGATATATGATCTGGAGAAGGCAATGGCACCCCATTCCAGTATTCTTGCCTGGAAAATCCCATGGACGGAGGAGCCTGGTAGGCTGCAGTCCATGGGGTTGCTAAGAGTCTGACATGACTGAGCGACTTCACTTTCACTTTTCACTTTCACGCATTGGAGAAGGAAATGGCAACCCACTCCAGTGTTCTTGCCTGGAGAATCCCAGGGATGGTGGATCCTGGTGGGCTGCTGTCTATGGGGTTGCACAGAGTCGGATACGACTGAAGTGACTTAGCAGCAGCAGCAGCAGATATATGATCTATACATTCTTCTCTTGGAAGAATCTCTTTTACCATTTCTCATAAGGGCAGGATGACTGGTGACAAGTTCCTTTGCTTTTATTTGCCTGAAAAAGTCTTTATTTCTCCTTCACTTTTGAAAGATAATTTAACTGGATACAGCTATCTAGTTTGGTAGCTTTTTTGGTTCAACACTAAATAGTTCACTCTAATCTCTTCTTGCTTGTATGGTTTCTAAAGAGAAGTCTGATGTAATTCATATCTTTGTTCCCTATAATTAAGGTGGTTTTTTTCCCCTCTGGCTTCTTTCAGGAATTTTTCTTCTAAAGGCAAGTATCAGATAGATTTGTCTAAACAAAAATAATACAATTTTGGGAATTCCTCGGTGTTCCAGTGGTTAGGACTTGGTGCTTTCACTGCCAGGGTGCAGTTTCGATCACTGGTCAGGGAACTAAGATCCCAAAAGCTGAGCAACAGTGCCACAAATGATAATAATAATAATAATAAAATTTTGTATGATCAAGAAAGACAAAGCAAAGTGAATGCTACAAACAATGATAAGCACAAAGGACAGGCCTTTGCACAAAGATGGCACCAAAGACAAAGAAGGAAGCCCCTGACTCTCCCAAAGCTGAAGCCAAAGCAAAGGCTCTGAGGCCAAGAAAGCAGTGTTGAAAGGTGTCCACAGCCAGAAACAAAAAAAGATCCAGACGTCACCCACCTTCCCATGGTTCAAAACACTGTGGTTCAGGAGGCAGCCCAAACATCCTCTGAAGAGCGCCCCTAGGAGAAGAAGCTTGACCACTATGCCATCATCAAGTTCCTACTCACCACAGAGTCAACCATGAAGGAAACAGAGGACAGCAATGCACTGGAGTTCACTGTGGCTGTTGAGGCCAACAAGCACCAAACCAAACAGGCTGTGAAGAAGCTCTATGACATTGGCATGGCAAAGGACAACACCCTGATCAGATCTGATGGAGAGGAGAAGGCATAGGTTCAGCTGCCTCCAGACTATGATGCTTTGAATGTTGCCAACAAAACTGGGATCATCTAAACTGAGTCCAGCTGACTAATTCTAAATGTAAAAGTTTTCACTACGTTAAAAAAAACTCACAAAGGACAAGGGTCTGGCAGAATGGGAGGCCAAGGGGCAGGGAAGGTCCAGGGAGCTTCCAGGACAGTGGGCACTGCGGGGCTGGGGCTGGTGGGACCGTGAAGTGCTATGGTCTATTCTGATAACCATGATGCTTGATGACGTGACCTTGTATTTTTCAGAGCAAGAGTGGAAGGTCCTGGAGAAGTGGCAGTAGGAAATGAATCAGCAAATAATGAAACTCCATTATGAGATCTGTGATTTTCTAGGTTGGTTTTTTTCCAAGCCAAATTTGATAACCTGGATGGAACAAGAGAGAATGTTGTTAATCAGGGGAAAAATTAGAAAAAAAAAGAGAGAGAGAGAGAGAAAGGACAAACTGGAGGGACACTTGCAATGGTGTACAAACAGTTAATAGTCTTAACAGATAAAGACCTCTTATTAATAAATAAGGGCTTCCCTGGTGGCTCAGATGGTAAAGAATCTGCTTGCAATGTGGAAGACCCATGTTCTATCCCTGGATCAGGAAGATCCCCTGGAGAAGGAATTGGCAACCCATTCCAGTATTCTTTCCTGGAGAATCCCATGGACAGAGGAGCCTGGAGGGCTATAGTCAATGGGGTAGTATAAGAGTCAGACATGACTGAGCTTAATAAATAAGATAAAGCTAAATGTTGTGATAGAAAAATAGACAAAGAACATAAAAAGGAAACTCACAAAAAGGAGAAATTAAAGTAGCAAATAAACCTAAGTAACAACAAAAAAATCTTTGGTAGCTGAAAATGAAATTAATTCAAGAAGGAGATATATTTTTAACCTTCAGATTAGCAAAGATTTGAAAATGTTTGTTGCATACAGAAAAAGGATACTGTCATAATCAGTTGATGACATGAATATTGTTATATTTCTGGAGGGTAATTTAGTAAATTTTACTAAATTCCTCCCAAGCATCTACTTCTTTTGATTCAGCAATTTTACTTCTAGGAATTTATCCTCAGGAAATAATTGAACAAATATACAAAGATGTATGTATAAAGCTGTTTGTCATGATCATGTTTGTAATAGTAAAAAGTTGACAACAGCCTGACTTTTCAAAAAGTGTTCTTTAGAGTTGATTTTAAAAGTCAAAGAATGAGAAATCAGAGCCAAGAGGGAAAAAATAGTTTGAAATAGGCAAACAATCCTTATAATAAAAACTCATCTTCCTAAGTGACAGTGCTCTCTACAGCTGGAGAATGGAAAGGGCAGAGTACAACGTGACATCCTGTACATCCTGACACCCTCACCTCTGTGAAGACCCAGAAATTTGCACTCCTGACAAAACGGTGCCTGGCTCCTTGGTTTCACAAACACACATTACCCTCTCCCTTTCTTTAAATGGCATCACCCATTGTTCCCTTTGATAACTGGAAATGTAGATCCTTTATTCAGAATCAGCTAGTTGAGACAATGGGAGAATGTCTCCAAGTCCATCAGTCTGGCAGAATGTTGCTTCTCTGGGGATGGGAGTTGGGGAAGGGAAATCAGAGAGTAGAGTGTAAGGTTGGTGCAAAAGTAATTGTGGTTTTACGCCATTGAATCTTGCTATTTGATATTGGAATACAGTCTTAAATAAATGTGGCTATGTTATATATCATTTTAATGTGCATTTCTCATTTTATGTTTCTTGCTAATGATATTACTTTCTGTTTATTTTATATGTATTTAGGCTAGGGAAATAATGTTAGACAAAAAGCAAATTTGAGTGATTTTCTTATTCAAGTTCAAAATGGGACATAAAACAGTGGAGAAAAATTGCAACATCAGCAATGCACTTGGCCCAGGAACTGCTAATGAACATATAGTACAGTGGTGGTTCAAGAAGTTCTGCAAAGCAGATGAGAGCCTTGAAGGTGAGGAGCACAGTGGCTGGGCTTCCACGTTGACAACGACCAATTGAGAGACTCATCAAAAGTGGTTCTCTGGACCGCAAGAGAAGTTGCTAAAGAACTCAATGTCAACCATTCTATGGTCATTTGGCATTTGAAAGGTGAAAAAGCTCAATAAGTGGGTGCCTCATGAGCTGACTGCAAATTTAAAAATTGTCATTTTGAAGTATCACCTTCTCTTATTCTATGCAACAACAACAAACCATTTCTTGATCAGATTGTGGCATGCGACGAAAAGTGGATTTTATTTGACAGCTCAGTTGTTGGACTGATAAGAAGCTCCAAAGCACTTCCCAAAGCCAAACTTGCACCAAAAAGTGGTCATGGTCACTGTTTGGTGGGCTGCTGCCAGTCTGTTCCACTACAGCTTTAGGAATCCTGGCAAAATCTTTACATCTGAGAAAGTATGCTTAGCAAATTGATTAGATGCACCAAAAAATGCAACAACTGCAGCCTGCATTGGTCAACAGCATGGGCCCAGTTCTTCTCCACCACAATGTCTGACCACATTAAAGAATCAACACTTCGAAAGTTGAACAAATGGACTATGAAGTTTTGCCTCATCTGCCACATTCACCTGACTTCTCACCAACCAACTACCACTTCTTTAAGTATCTCTACTACCTTTTTCAGGGAAAATGCTTTCACAACCATCAGGAGGCAGAAAATACTTTTTAAGGGTTTGTTGAATCCTGAAACATGGATTTTTATGCTACAGAATAAACAAACATTTCTCATTGGCAAAAATGTGTTGATTGTAATGGTTCCTATTTTGTTTAATAAAGATGTGTTTGTGCCTAGATATAATGATTTAAAATTCACACTCCAAAACTGTAATTACTTTTCATCAACCTCTAGGTACTCAATAAATCCTTGGATGCAGCCAAGGCAGCCAAGATTGGACCTCAGAAAGCCCTGTTCCATCCTGGCCCCCTTTAGTGGGAATGACTACCTATAAAAACAGGGGATAGAAATTCAGGGTAAAGCCTATCTACTTGGAATTTCCCCATATCACTTCTCATTTTGTACTGACTCCACTACTCATGGCCGTCACATACCCAAATCCTCTGACCTTCATTCATCTGTAGACTTTGGCTCCTGCAGACTTTGGCTTCATCAGTTGTCCATGGCTATGAAGACTCTTTTCAGGTAAGCCACTCCAGGCTGGCTTGACTATTTAACCTCCCGTGTCACTCCTGTGTTTCTCCCCAATGTTTGTGGGTCCATATACCCTATCTCAACCTCTCTTCCACTTCAGGAGAGGGATCAGAAACAAAGGTATACATTTACTAGATCAAAGAATGTTAGAAGGGATGGTGTTCATCATTTAGCAAAATCAATCTTATTTAAAGTGAAATGACTTCAGTTCAGTTCAGTTCAGTTCAGTCACTCAGTCGTGTCTGACTCTTTGCGACCCCATGAATCGCAGCATGCCGGGGCTCCCTGTCCATCACCAACTCCCGGAGTTCACTGAGACTCACGTCCATCGAGTCAGTGATGCCATCCAGCCATCTCATCCTCTGTCGTCACCTTCTCCTCCTGCCCCCAATCTCTCCCAGCATCAGAGTCTTTTCCAATGAGTCAACTCTTTGCATGAGGTGGCCAAAGTACTGGACTTTTAGCTTTAGCATCATTCCTTCCAAAGAAATTCCAGGGCTGATCTCCTTCAGAATGGACTGGTTGGATCTCCTTGTAGTCCAAGGGACTCTCAAGAGTCTTCTCCAACACCACAGTTCAAAAACATCAATTCTTTGGCATTCAGCTTTCTTCACAGTCCAACTTTCACATCCATACATGACCACTGGAAAAACCATAGCCTAGACTAGACAGACCTTTGTTGGCAAAGTAATGTCTCTGCTTTTGAATATGCTATCTAGGTTGGTCATAACTTTTCTTCCAAGGAGTAAGCGTCTTTTAATTTCATGGCTGCAGTCACCATCTGCAGTGATTTTGGAGCCCCCCAAAATAAAGTCTGACACTGTTTCCTCTGTTTCCCCATCTATTTGCCATGAAGTGATGGGACCAGATGCCACACAGCTAATTCCAATGTAATATGATACCTGGGTGGTGGGGTGGTCCTTTTAATTTTAACTTATTAAAACATTTTTAAAGCAATTTCTAAGGTTCCATGGATGTGAGAGTTGGACCATGAAGGCTGAATGCTGAAGAATTGATGGTTTTGAGCTGTAGTGTTGGAGAAGACTCTTGAGAGTCCCTTGGACTGCAAGGAGATCACACCAGTCAATCCTAAAGGAAATCAATCCTTTGATTTGCATTGGAAGGACTGATGCTGAGGTTGAAGCTCCAATACTTTGACCACCTGATGTGAAGAGCTGACTCATTAGAAAAGACCCTGATGCTGAGAAAGATTGAAGGCAGGAGGAGAAGGGGATGACAGAGGATGAGATGGTTGGATGGCATCACTGACTCAATGGATATGAGTTTGAACAAGCTCTGGGAGATAGTGCTGGACAGGGAAACAGCGTACTGCAGTCCATGGGGTCACAAAGAGTTGGACATGACTGAGCTACTGAACAAACAAAAGATTACATAGGAAAGGTGACATTCTATTTGATCTATAATCATACCCATGTATGCTTCAACCTAAATGGAAATGGACCAAAGGTCTAGTTTAGGTCTTTATTCCTCTTATAAGGAGCATGGAAATGTCCCATTTCTTTTTCAAAGCAGTTACATGCTTTTTTTACCCTCTTTTGGGGGAGAATGAAGAAAGTTTAGTGGGGTCCCAGCCTGGAAGCTGATGTCCAGGGTGGCCAGGAACAGAGAGAGGCAGAATGAAAGCACAAAAACTATTTCTGAGAGAATTATCAGGGTCCAGCCAGCAGAAGCTCCAAAACCTTTGTGAAAAGGAAGCAGAACCCTTTCAGGTCAAGGGCCAAGTAAATACAGGATCAGACTGTGGTGGTTGGGGTTGAGGGTTGTGAAGGAGAGGACTGTGGCAGATGCAGAAGGGCACTTGAAATGAGAGGAGCTAAGGTGTAGTCAGATGAGTGGGTGAATGTGTACGAAATCCTTCATGGATGCAGACTGGAGGTGTGGGAGGAGCTGACCTAATTGAAACCTGTAAAGAGGGAGATGTAGAAAACCACCTAGTTGGGAACCTCCCACCTGCAGTCAGAGAACACAGCAAGACCTGATGACACAGTTGAATGTCTCACAGAGCCCAATATTGTAGACAGTTATCTAAAGGCTTTGGACAAGTGAAAATATTCTTCAGAATTCTTCTTCCTGGTACTATCCTAGCCACAGTGCTCTAGCGTGGTGTAGGCACAAGTGGCCCCATCATTCTAAAGCATTGAATATCTAACGGTTCTGACTCAACTGTGGAAAGTCTGCCCCATTATTTTTCCCGAAACCAGCTTTCCTAAATGTCTGTACCACTAGTGTTACTTGGATCCATTTTGATGTTCTCTTTTTCATTCACTCATTCAGTTAATATCAATATTATTGAGCCCTTACTACAGCAGGTACACTCTGTAAGGTTCTGAAATACATGCTGCTGTTGCTGCTGCTGCTAAGTCACTTCAGTTGTGTCTGACTCTGTGCGATCCCATAGACGGTAGCCCACCAGGCTCCGCCATCCCTGGGATTCTCCAGGCAAGAACATGGGAGTGGGTTGCCATTTCCTTCTCCATCAATGCAGGAAAGTGAAAAGTGAAAGTGAAGTTGCTCACTCGTGTCTGACTCTTAGCGACCCCATGGACTGCAGCCTACCAGGCTCCTCCGTCCATGGGATTTTCCGGGCAAGAGTACTGGAGTGGGGTGCCATTGCCTTCTCCTCTGAAATACATAGCAGTCAGTAAAACAGGCTGATGTTTGCCTCATGGGATGTACAGTCCAGCACTCACTAAACCATATGGATTCCACCTTCTTGTGTGTGCGTGCTCAGTTGTATCTCATTCTTTGTGATCCCATGGACTGTAGCCTGCCAGGCTCCTCTGTCTGTGGACTTTTCCAGGCAAGAATACTGGAGTGGGTTGCCACTTCCTTCTCCAGAGGATCTTCCCTACCTTGGGATTGAACCCATGTCTCCTGTGTTTCCTGCACTTGCAGGAGATGTTTTTATCTCTGTGCAATCTGGGAAGCCCCCAGTTATGGTCATATTGATTTTTTTCCTATTATATTCCAGTTCAGTGCTCCAGTATTCTGTATCAGAACTTTTCCAGAAACCTTCTATCTGTCTCCCTGTTTGCATTATTTCCTGCACCTTAATCTATCCTATGATCACTCACCTAGAGCCAGACACCTGGAATGCGAAGTCAAGTGGATCTTAGGAAGCGTCACTATGAACAAAGCTAGTGGAGGTGATGGAATTCCAGTTGAGTTATTCCAAATCCTAAAGTATGATGCTGTGAAAGTGCTGCACTCAATATGCCAGCAAATTTGGAAAACTCAGCAGGGCCACAGGACTGGAAAAGGTCAGTTTTCACTCCAATCCCAAAGAAAGGCAATGTGAAAGAATGCTCAAACTACCACACAACTGCACTCGTCTCACATGCTGGTAAAGTAATGCTCAAAATTCTCCAAGCCAGGCTTCAACAGTACATGAACCATAAATTTCCAGATGTTCAAGCTGGATTCAGAAAAGGCAGAGGAACCAGAGATCAAATTGCCAACATCTGCTGGATCATCAAAAAAGCAAAAGAGTTCCAGAGAAACATCTATTTCTCCTTTATTGACTATGCCAAAGCCTTTGAGTGTGTGGATCACCCAAACTGTGGAAAATTCTGAAAGAGATGGGAATACCAGACCATCTGACCTGCCTTTTGAGAAATCTGTATGCAGGTCAGGAGGCAACAGTTAGAACTGGACATGGAACAACAGTCTGGTTCCAAATAGGGAAAGGAGTACATCAAGGATGTATATTGTCACCCTGCTTATTTAATTTATATGCAGAGTACATCATGAGAAATGCTGGGCTGGATGAAGCACAAGCTGAAATCAAGATTGCCGGGAGAAATCTCAATCACCTCAGATATGCAGATGACACCACCCTTATGGCAGAAAGCTAAGAAGAAAGTGAAAAAGTTGGTTTAAAACTCAACATTCAGAAAACTGAGATCATGGCATCCGGTTCCATCACTTCAGGGGAAATAGATGGGGATACAGTGGAAACAGTGACAGACTGTTTTTGGAGGCTCCAAAATCACTGCAGAAGGTGACTGTAGCCATGAAATTAAAAGACACTTACTCCTTGGAAGAAAAGTTATGACCAACCTAGACAGCATATTAAAAAGCAGAGACATTACTTCGCCAACAAAGGTCCATCTAGTCAAGGCTACAGTTTTTCTAGTAGTCATGTATGGATGTGAGAGTTGGACTATAAAGAAAGCTGAGCACTGAAGAATTGATGATTTTGAACTGTGGTGTTGGAGAAGACTCTTGAGGGTCCCTTGGACTGCAGGGAGATCCAACCAGTCCATCCTAAAGGAAATCAGTCCTGAATATTCATTGGAAGGACTGATGCTGAGGCTGAAACTCCAATACTTTGGCCATCTGATGCAAAGAAGTGACTCATTGGAAAAGATCCTGATGCTGGGAAAGATTGAAGGCGGGAGGAGAAGGTGACGACAGAGGATGAAATGGTTGGATGGCATCACCAACTCAATGGACATGAGTTTGAGTAAACTCCGGGAATTGGTGATGGTGTGCTGCAGTCCCTGAGGTCACAAAGAGTCAGACACTAGTAAATGACTGAATTGAACTGAACTGAATCTATCCTATATTTCCATCCACTCTTAAATATGATAGACCATCAGAAATACATGAGGTTTATAAATATAGATTCTTGGACCTTAGCCCAAATGTATTAAGTAAGAAATATGATAGGTCCCAAAGATCTCTATATTCTTTCAGGCTAACTCTATGATTTTTGATGCATAGCCAGGTTTGGGAACCATTGATATATATCACCACCAAACACAATTTCACTTGCTCAAAATTCATCAGGAAATCCTCATTGTCTACAGAAGAAACTAAAATATTAGCCTGGCTTTCAACATTCCAACCTATTTATTACAATTTTCTTTTCCTAAAATTCTAGATAACCTTTAATTACTTGACCTTGAGAAAATCACTGAAATAGGCAAGTACAAAATCGTGGGCATAGGCTTTATTAGTTATCCTGTGCTGCAGAAACACTTCTGCAACTGGTTTTTGAAAAGCTTGAATTAATAATGTATTTACTTCCCTTTCCCAATGTCGTTTTGGTGGTGAGTTTTGTCCATTGCCCTTTGTTCCTTTTCTCTCCAGTTTCCTCCTCCTTTTACTCATGGTTCTCTTCCTGATCTTTTTCTCATTTAAATAGTCATGCTCACACTTGTTAAAGCAAACCATTTCTTTCTTATATTGTTGATCACAAAGTATTTACACGTATTTACAATGAACAAATGCATGTTCATTGTAAAAAATTTTAATTACAAGGAAGAAAAATACAATAACTTCTACTCTGAACCATTCCTCAGAGGTAACTTCTATTAACTGTTCAGTGATGCAAAGCTCTCAAACGTTTCTTACATTTTCCATTTTCTTTCTTTTTATTTTCTTTTTGACTGTGATGGGTCTTTGTTGCTGCATGTGGGCCTTCTCTAGTTGTGGGGAGTGGTTGCTATTCTGTAGTTGCCATGCGTGGGCTTCTTATTTCAGTGTTGTCTCTCGTTGTGGAACATGGGCTCTAGGCACGTAAGCTCAGTTGCTGTGACCTGTGGGCTTAACTTCCCCTTGGCCTGTGGTCCTCCTAGACCAGGGATCCAACCTGGGACCCTGCATTGGCAGGTGTTAACCGCTGGACCACTGGGGAAGGCCTCCCATTCTCTATAGGGATTCTGTACCAGCTTTCTGCTTTGGTCCTCCCTCCCAGCCTCATCTGTCTCTGTGTTGGCTCAGATAGGGTTTTCTCCCTGGCTTCAGCATCCATCCATGTCTTTCTACCCACCTGAGGGCATCAGAACAACTGCTTCTCTCCTTTGACCTTCTCACTACAAGAAAGAGGTTGATAAGTCATATACAACTATGTCCCCACGTTCCTCTCAAAAAGTATTTTCACTTTAACAGAAATGAAAGTTTTCTTTTTGCTATCATGTATTTTGGGGTCCCCTATTGTTTTGGAGACCATGCCTTTCTGCAGTGCACTTTACAGGCAAAGAAGGATCTGACTACTGAGTAATTTTCCATCACTCTTCTTTCCAAATATTTTCTCTGACACAGGCCAGGTTTTGAAATCCCTCCATAAAAGATTTTTTTTATAACAGCCTTATTGAGATACAATTCCCATAGCATATCTTCAAAGTGTACAGTTCAGTGCTTTTGGGTAAATTTACAAACTTGTGCAGTTATGACTACAATAAATTTTAGAACACCTTTGTTATCCCCAAAAAAGAAACCCCATACCCATTAGCAGCCATATCTCATTTTCTCTCAACCCTCCCAGTCCTTGGAAACCACTTTCTCTCTTTATAGATTTGCCTATTCTGGATATTTCACATAAATGTGAAATCATATGATGTGTGTTTTTTTTTGGAGACCGGCTTCTGTTAGTTACCATAATGTTTTCCAGCTTCACCCATGCTGTAGCGTGTATTAGTACTTCCCTTTGTTGTTGAATAATATTCTATTGTATGTCAATCACTTTGTATTTATTCACTGATGAACATTTGCATTGTTTCCACTTTTTGCCTACTATGAATAATGCTGCTGTGACCATTCATGTACAAGTTTTTATACGGCTGTATGTTTTCATTCCCCTTTGGTGTGTACTTAGGAGTGGAATTGCTGGGTCAGATGGTAGCAGTATGTTTAACATTTTGAGGAGCTGCACCACAGACCCACCGGTAGTGTAAGAGGGTTCCGGTTTCTTCACATTCTTACCAAAACTTGTTATTTTCCATTTTTTAAATGTTCATCCCAGTGGGTATAAAGTGGTATCTCACTGTGATTTTGATTTGCATTTCCCTAATGATTCTGTGAAGAAAGCTGAGTGCTGAAGAATTGATGCTTTTGAACTGTGGTGTTGGAGAAGACTCTTGAGAGTCCCTTGGACTGCAAGGAGATCCAACCAGCCCATCCTAAAGGAGATCAGTCCTGGGTGTTCATTGGAGGGACTGATGTTGAAGTTGAAACTCCAATACTTTGGCTACCTCATGCGAAGAGTTGACTCATTGGAAAAGACCCTGATGCTGGGAGGGATTGGGGGCAGGAGGAGAAGGGGACGACAGAGGATGAGATGGCTGGATGGCATCACCGACTCGATGGAGATGAGTTTGGGTAAACTCCAGGAGTTGGTGATGGACAGGGAGGCCTGGTGTGCTGTGGTTGATGGGGTTGCAAAGTGTCGGACAAGACTGAGTGACTGAATTGAACTGAACTGAATGACTTATGATATTAAACATCCTCTTATGTGCTATTGGCCATTTTTATATATTCTTTGGAGAAATGTCTATTCAGATCCTTTACTCATTTTTAATTAGGTTATTTGATTTTTATTACTGAGTTGCAAGAGTTCTTTTTGTTTGTTTTTTGTAAAAGTATATATCTAGAGACAACTTACTTATCAGATATCTGATTTGCAAAAATTTTTTTTCCATTTTGTCAGTTGTCTTTTTACTCCCTTGATGATATCCTTTATTAAGACACACAAGTTTTAAATTTTGATGATATCCCATCGATCTGTTTTTTCTCTTATTTATTTTGTTTTTGGTGTCATATGAAAGAAATCAGTGACAAATCCAAGGTAATGAAGATTACCATCTACTTTAGAGGTCACAGAAATAAACCCCATACACTTATGGTCAGTTAATCTTTGATGAAAGAGGCAAGAATAGACAATGGAGAAAAGACAGTTTTCTCAGTAAGTGGTGCTGGGAAAGCTGGACAGCCTCATGTAAATTAATGAAAGTAGAACATCCCCTCACCATATACAAAAGTAAACTCAAAATGGTTTAATGACCTAAATATAAAACATGACATCATAAAATTCCTAGAAGAAAGCATAGGCAAAACATTCTCTAACATAAACCACAACAACATTATGTTAGATCAGTCTCCTAAAACCAAAGAAATAAAAGCAAAAGAAATGAGACCTAATGAAACTTAAAAGTTTTTGCATAGCAAAAGAAGTCATCAATAAACAAAAAGACAACCTACAGAGAAAATATTTGCAAACAGTAGGAAAGACAAGGGGTTAATTTCCAAAATATACAAACAGCTCATATAACTCAGTATCACAAAACCAAACAACCCAATAAAAAAAATGAGTGGAAGACCTAAACAGACATTTCTCCAAAGAAGACATACAGATGGCCAACAGGCACATGAAAAGATGTTCAACATCACTAATTGTTAGAGAAATACAAATTAAAACCACAATGAGGTATAACCTCACACTATCATCAAAGAGTCTACAAATAATAAATGCTGGAGAGGGTGTGGAGAAAAAGGAACCCTTTCACATCGTTGGTGGAAGTGTAAATTGGTGCAGCCACCAGGGAAGGTTATGGAGGCGCCTTTAAAACTAAAAATAGAAACGCACGGTCCAGCAATGCCACTCCTAGACACACATCTGGAAAAGAAAAAACTCTAATTTGAAAAGATATATGTACCCCGATATTCACAGTTGCACTATTTACAATAGCCAAGACACAGAAGCAACCTAAGTGTCCATCAACAGATGAATGGATAAAGAAGATGTAGCATATATATATATAATTATTATATTGTGTGATTTATATAATATAAATATATATATTATATTTATATATAATATTACTCGATAATATATAGTTATTATATAATATAATATATATATTATATTATATATATATTACACAATATAATATTACTCAGGCATAAAAAAGAGTAAACAAAATATTGCCATTTTGAGCAACAGGGGTGACCCCTACAGAGTATCATACTAAATGAAGTGAGTCAAATAAAAAAAAGACAAATATTATATCACTTATATGTGGAATCTAAAAAATGGTACCAACGAAGTTATCTACAAAACACAGATAGACTTGCAGACAGAAAACAAACTTGCCAAAGGGGAAAGGGAGGTGGGGAGGGATAAACTAGGAATATGGGATTAACAGAAGCACACTACTATATATAAAATAAGTAAGCAATAAAGATTTACTCTATAATACAGGGAAAAGTATTCAATATCTTATATAACCTATGATAGATGATAATCTGAAATATATATATATAGCTGAATCAATTTGCTGTATATTCAAACTAGCACAACATTATAAATTAACTATACTTCAACTAAAAGAAGATTTATATCTATTTTTTCTTCTAAGAGTTTTATACTCTTAGTTCTCACATTTAGGTCTTTGGTTCACTTGGAGTCAATCTTTGTATATGATGTGAGGTAGGGTTTCAACTTCATTCTTTTGAATGTGACTATTCAGTTGTCTCAGCATCATTTGTTGAAGAGGCTATTTTTCTCCATTGAATTGTCCTGGTATCCTTCCAAACAATTTAAAAAGACAGAACACCATAAAATTTGATATTTTCAGGATTGGAATTTCTTTGGAATTTGACTTAGGAATTTCTACTGGTTAGGCTTCTTAGCTGTAGACTGTAGAATGCATTTTAGCTATTTTAATTGGGAAGGTATTTCTTAAATCATTGTTGGAAGGAAAAAAAGAGGCAGAGGTTTAAGGTCAGAGGTTCTTAAACTTGGCTGCACATTTAATCACCTGGGAGCTAATGCCCATATTATACCCTGTACCATATATCAGACTATCTAGAGTAGAATCCAGGTGTTAATTTTTTTAAAAAAAGTCCTAAGTGATTCTAATGCATAGTCAAGACTGAGAATCAGTACTCTAGACTGACCTCCTAGAAATAATATTTAGAACCACACTGCTGATTTTGCCTGGTGGGGGAGCTGCTGCCATCACAGATCTTAGAACGACATGGCTTCTTCCATAATCTGCAAGGTCCCAGGAGGACACCTGTGGTAGCAAAAATGTCCTTTCAGTGCCTGGCCTTAGGCAGCTCTTTCTGAATCAAATTCACACTGGTGCATTTGAAAGATAGAACCTGTCACATGCCCACAAATAGCAGCAACAGAATCTAGGAAAATGGTTTATTTAGACTTTTTAGTGGGAAAATGGAATTCACAATATATAGAACTATTCAAATATGATGAGAATGTTTAAAAAAAAAAAAAGTTTTGGAATAACCAAGAAAGACAAATGTCTTCTGCAGTGTTGACTGAGTAGTTATAAATCTGGACATGAGTCACAGACTCCTGGGGAAACTTTCCAATAATAAAGATTCCCAGACCAACCCCCTGGAGAAGCTGATTCAGTAGGTCTGTGTGAATTCTGGATTCTGCTGGGTCTGGGAGTTTTGAGAGCCAACTTTGAATGTTTGTCCTCCAATCAGAAGCCTTAATTAAGGATTATCTCTATCCCATTAGAGATAGCCTTAATCTGCACATGTCTCCAGAGAAGCAACAGAGTGATGTAGACTCACACTAAAGTGTCAAAGACTAAATAGTGTCTTTGGCTAGGATCTTAATCACAGGAATGGTGTGAGGAAAGAGGTCTAGTCTGGTAAGTATTAGGAATATGGTATTTCTTGATTCTCTAGGATGACCATAATGGTATAGTTTAAAAAGTCATTTTCAATATTTGAAGGCAAATAAAAAAACTCCCTTATTATTTTCATAATGAAAACAACTACAAGTAAAACGAGGTAAAATCTCCCAGGCTGGTGGGGGTACGTAGTAGATAATGATTTCTAAGTGGGAGTATGTGTGTG
This sequence comes from Bos indicus x Bos taurus, assembly GCF_003369695.1. Taxonomy (NCBI): domain Eukaryota; kingdom Metazoa; phylum Chordata; class Mammalia; order Artiodactyla; family Bovidae; genus Bos; species Bos indicus x Bos taurus. The sequence goes on from NC_040086.1 coordinate 30,058,679, forward strand.
ATTTTTATATTTATCTAAATAAGGCATGTGTTCAAAAAAGTTGGGTAACACTGCCCTAAACCATCTGGTCCTTCCTTTTTTGGGGAAGAGAGGGTGTGAGTGAATTCAAAGTGAAGTGGGAGGGGAGCCCTCTGATGGCCATGTATTCCAACAGCTGCCCTTTGTACCCAGCAAAAGTACTTCTTCTAAAAGATTATAATTTTAAGTACTCTCTAGTGTCTTTAATGTACAACTTTTAAAAGTGACTAGAGCCACCGGCTGTAGCCTAGGTGACCATCACATCTTATTTCATGTGCTGTATATTCACCATGTCCTGGGTCAGGGCCACTTCAAATCACTCTTTCCCGGAAAGCACATTGTTTTTTATCAACAGCTTGATTTACAACCAGCAAAAATCCATAGCCCTCTGTGACCCTTCTAAAAGGACTGCCTTTCATACCGTATCCTCTTCAGAGGGAATAAAACACCCTCATTTCTTCTATCAGTGCATTGGCTAGAAACACTACCTGGACCAGTGGTTTATTTGAGAGAGGCTTGTGCAGAGGCAAAGAGGCCTGGAAGACAGAGAGCTGATTGCAGAATGCAGCCGAGACCAATATATAACAGCCTATTCTCTGCAGTGAAAACGAGAATAGGAATTTGTACGCATTCATAAAGGCAGTTTAGGCTGGCAGACAGCATACTCTAAACCATACTGATTCTCATAACCTTTCTCCACATGTTTTTATAACCTCATGATATGTCATTAAGGTGGGGATATGGAAGGAAAGATTGGCCAGAAGAATAAATCAGTTACATATTTAATTTTCTAGAAAAAAAATCCCTAGCAATTTGACAGGTCCTTGCCAACACCTATTAAAACTAACCTTTAAAGAAAGAAAAATGGACAGAGTTGCCTATGGTGTGGTGTTTTCTCTTTGTTTGGCTAACGTAAGTCAGGGGGCTAGCAGGAAATCATAAGGGAAAGGAATCCAAATCAAACCAAATCTGCTCTATCAGTCATGGTTGCTTTAGTAAAACTCACTTTATACCAAAAAGTCAGTTGTTCATTTGCAGAATGGGGGCAGGACGGCTTTATTTTATATAGTCTAAACAAGAGCTGTGATGAATTAACTTTTAGTTGCTTGTGATTAAATAGGGAATCTGGATGAATATTCCTGGAGCAGGGAGCATGGCGTTAGAGTGGAACGAAGTTCACTATACCAGTAGGACAAAGAAAAGGAGAAGCTGTGTCAGCCTGCAGACTCTGACTGTTGCTCCGAGAACTACGGGGTTCAAATTCTTGGGATAGATTCCTTTTCCCTCAGAAGTGGAGGAAAGAAGGTGCCACCTCTGGCTAAACTTAAAACAGCATTATAGCACCTCTCAGGTATAGAAATGCAAACACAGCACTATAGAAGACCCTGTAAAATGTCAGGAAGGATTGATTGGCAAAGACTAAAGTGAATGCTAACACTCACACTGGGAAGGATATAGTGACATAGACATTTTCATATAGTGCTAGTGGGAATATTGCTACAGTCTTTCTGGAGGGCATTTACACACTTTTATAAAAACTGTAAATGTGTATTTCCTTTGACCCAGAAATTCCATTCTAGGATTTTCTTGAACAACGAAACAAGGATGTGAGCACAAGGATGTTCCTCCCAATATTTTTATAATAGGAACAACCTAAGTAGAGAATATAGTGTATATAGAGAATATAGAGTATAGTTATGTAAACTATAATGAATCCATACAAAAGCATACTATGTAACCACTATAAATGATGCCTGAAAAGACATCTAGAAAAATGTAAAGAGGTTTCTCTGGGTGGTAAAATTTCAAGATTTTTTTAAAATAAAGGGAAAGGAAACAAATTCAGGAAGAACTTCTTGCCCTTCAATGACTGCAAAATACAACTATTTCCTTCTTTAGTAGTAGGAACCTGCCTATGAGGCATCCATGATTATGGATAAAGATATTTGCTGCATTTTTCCCGTTTAGAGGAGAAGCCTTGTCTAATTAACTCTCAACTCATGAAGTTTAGAGGACAATAGCTTCGATGACGGAAAATTTTCTAGAGATTCTGTGTTTATTCATAAAATAGATATTCATTGAATGAATGAAGTGAATGCTTTGTAGAGATAAAAGGGACAAGAGAAACCATTCAAATTCTCATTCTACAAACAAGGTGTTTGAAGTCAACAACTAGAGACTTACATAGCTAGCGACAGATGTATACCTGTCAGTTGGTAGTATACCAGTGCACTCAACACTGCCAAGATCCACTGTGACTTCACCAGATTAGGAGAGATCTGTGATTTCTCAGGTCCCCTCCACCTCCGGGTCACTAAGTTCTGTAAGGGCTACTTGGATGTGATGACAACTATTGGCAAGATGCTGTTTAAGGTAGAGATTTAACTTGGAGCTATTGATAGCCACAGTACTTTATGCATGGGTGATGTCAATAAATTTTGGTCACTGGTAATCAAGATGAGGATGCTGCTTCTTCTGCCCTTGGAAGGGACACACTGAGCATCCTTTACACCATGTCCAGGCCCTGTGACTGTAGGCCTTGAAAGTTCAGCCAGAGTGAGGCTGTGGTATGCAGCTTAGGAGGCAGTTTTCTTTTTCCACCTAAAGGACCTAGCCCCTGCAAAGTTGTAAGGTATATGGGTTAGTATACCTCCATTAGTAATCTTTTTTTTTAATTGTATGTGTTTTATTTATTTATTTTTTTTATTGAAGGATAATTGCTTTACAGAGTTTTGTTTTCTGTCAAACCTCGACATGAATCAGCCATAGGTATACATATATCCTCTCCCTTTTAAACTTCCCTCCCATCTCCCTCCCCATCCCACCCCTCTAGATTGATACAGAGCCCCATTTGAGTTTCCTTAGCCATACAGCAAATTCCTGTTGGTTAGCTATTTTACATATGGCACCCATTGGTATTCTTTCAGTTTTTCTCTTCTCTACCTGTTGCTTTTACTACATCTTTCTCGTCCCATGTTTGCCAAACACCTTCCAACCACCAATCCTAAGTCCATTTTGAAAGATCATAAATGGTATTAAATAAATCTATGGTTTCTATAGCAAATTAAAAAGTGTTTCATTATAGAAGATCTCAAATATACATGCAAATAGCAATAGCATCTATGTCCCCATTACTTGGTCTCATCAGTTGTCAGAATTTTGCCAGTCTTATTTCAACCATTCCCTTTTTAACATTTTTTTGGGGGAGTATTTTAAAGCACATCCTAGACATCGTGTTTCAGCTTTAGGATGAATCTCTGCCTAAGAAGGAATTTCTAAAGACACAATCGATGTACTGTTAATTCACAAGCAAATTAATAATAATTCCTTAATATTATCTAACACTCAGTTCATGTTTAGGGTTCACCTATTTCCTCAAAAATATATTTTTATAATTAATTTGTTTGACTTTGGATCAAAACAAGGTCTATATGTTGCAGCTGGTTGGTATATATTTCCCAAGTGTTTAAAAATGATCTGTCTTTATTGAGGTAAAATATAACATAAAATTAATGTTAATTTTAATTTTTTTAATATTTATTTTTTATTTACTTATTTGGCTGCATTGGGTCTTAGTTGCAGCATGTAAATTCTTAGGTGCAGCATATAGGATCTAGTTCCCAGACCAGAGATCAAACCCAGGCCCCCTGCATTGGGAACACAGAGCCTTAGCCTACTGGATCATGGGGAACATGCCCCAGATTGATCATTTTAAAGTGAACAAATCACAATCACAATCCTGTGCAACCACCATGTCTATCTAGTTCTAAAACATTTCATTATCCCTAGAATCCCCTTAAACAGTGGCTCTCCTTTCCTGCCTCCCACCAGCACGTGGCAACCACCAATCTGCTTTCTATTACTATGGATCTACCAGTCCTGAATATTTCGTGAAATGGAATCATACAGCATATGACCTTTTGTGTGTGGCTTTATTCTCCCTGAGCATAATGTTTTCAAGATTCATCCATGTTGTACAGTGTATCAGTACTTTGTTCCTTTTTATGGCCAAATAATATCTCATTGTGTGTATATACCACAATTTGTTTATCCATTCATTTGTTGTTGGGCATTTGGGATGTTTTCATCTTTAGCTATTTTGAACAATGCTGCTGTAAACATGCTTTTGCATGTATTTGTTTGAATACCAGTTTTCAATTCTTTTGAGCATATACCCAGAAGAATTGCTGGGTCATAGCAAATTTATGGTTACCTTTTTGAAGAACTGCCAAAATGGTTCCACAGGAACCTCACTGTTTTACATATCCACCAGCAATGTATGAGAGTGCAAGTTTCTCCACATCTTGCCAACACTTGCTATTTTCTACCTTAAAAAAAAAAAACAAAACTGTAGCCTTCTTAGTGGGTGTGGAGTGGTATGTCATTGTGGGTTTGATTTTCATTTCCTTAGTAACTAATGACTTGTGCTTCTAGGCCACTTGTATATCTTATTTGGAGAAATGTCTTTTCAAGTCTTGTCCATTTTTAAATTGGATTGTCTTTAAGTTATTGTTGTAAATCTTTAAAGATTAGTATAATAGCTTCCCTTTCCAGATTATTTATTTGTTGGACAAATCCAGTCATTCGTCCTATAGGATTTCCCTCATTCTGTATTTGGCTAACTATTTTTTCCACATGGTGAAATTTAAGTTGTTTCTCTATCTCCTTATTTCCCATTAACAGATACTTTACAACTAGAGGCTTGATTAAACTCACTTTTGTTGTTGTCTTCATATAGAGGTACTTCATAGTGGTCCTATATCCTTCCTATAGCATTATATGGAGGATCACATAATACCTAGTTTTCCAGTATTTAATTATCTAAACTGTATATTGAGGAACTCTAAGGTTCTTCAGTGTTACTTTTGGGGACTTGCACATGTTTAATTTAAACTTCATCAAAAATATAAAATTGACTATTGTTTTTCTGGATTTCATCAGATTGAAGAGAAAGTCAAGTAGGTAAGCTTCAGGCTTCCATCCAGCTTCAGCCAGAGTCACTGTAGTTTTATATATTGGAGTTCTAAGTAAGATTTAATTAGAAAAACTATTACATTAATTTTTAGAGATACGGAATAAAATGAACATGATAGTAAAATGAATCCTTCTAAACTGTTAGCTTATTGTATGACCCTTTCCAGAGTTATTTATGTCATAACTGGGGACTTTGGAAGCCAGAAAGGCCTTGAGACTCAATGGGAAAAAAGTTCTTTAATGCAAGCAATGGGTGTATCTGGTGGGAGACAGAGCAGTCTTCTTGGTAACCCTTGAACTATACATCATAGGGATTGCTGTAGTATCCCCAAATCTAAGGGTGCCTCCCATTCATAAATGTCTTTGCCTCTTTAAATGAAAGTGGATTTGAATAACAGGAACTCACATTTTAGTCAAGCCTACTGCTTTATGAGAAGACCAAGGTCAAAATGGAAGATATGTGAGGCGGGAAAAACTGAGAATCTTGCAATTGGCTCTGATGTGGTATATAGATGCCCTTTGGGTGACTTTTGCAGAAAAGATCTCTAATTTTGGTCACAAGAAAAGATCCTCTATCTTTCTGATACAGAATATACACACTCTCTGTGATACCTTAAATCAGTATACCTGATTGTCTCCAGATGCTGTTCCTAGTATTCCATTAAAACTTAGCTCCTTTCTATAACTGAATGTTGAACACATCAAGGTGATGGATAGCACATCAGTCCCTTATCCCCGCGATTTTGGAGGCAAAGTCTTCGGTCTTCTTGTGGCTAAAAGGAGATTTATGAACCTTTGCCTCAATTCTAGTTTAATCTTCAAGTGTCTTGCTTTTTTAATCATCAAGGAATTGTAAAGTCTGCCCTTCATGGAACTAGGAATAGCAGAAGGAACACATAGCTGGATTTCTTTGCAGGCAGATGGGCAGAGCACTAAGCTCCCATATTTCCTGTGAGATGAAAAGACTCCTGATTATCCTGTTCCTTTACTCTGTAGTATTGTTTCAGGAAGATCTTGCCAGTGGATCAAATGCTTTAGCCAGAGTCTACTTATGTTACCATTACTATCATCCTTATCATCATCATCATGCCTATATTCCAACATGATGTTAGAAAAGAGGGCCAATTACTGCCTCACTTGACCTTCTGAAGCTGATTTTACTTCACTTTTTTAAAAAATCATTTTATTTTTGACTGTGTTGAATCTTTGCTGTTGCTTGAGGGCTTTCTCTAGTTGTGGTGAGCAGGGGCTACTCTTCAGTTGCCGTGCACGGGTTTCTCATTGCAGTGGCTTCTCTTGTGCTGGAGCACGGGCTCTATGTCTCTTGTGTGCAGGCTTCAGTAGTTTCAGCATGGGGGCTCAGCAGTTGCGGCTCCCAGGCTCTAAAACACAGGCTCAATAGTTGAGGCTCATGGGCTTAGTTGCTCCCCGACATGTTGTATCTTCCTGGATCAGGGATTGAACCCATGTCTCCTGCATTGGCAGGTGGATTCTTTACCACTGAGCCCCCAGGGAAGCCCTGAAGCTGATTTTAAGAGGGTCACAGAAACAAGGGAAGAGAAGCAGCCAAACCAAGGCTCAGATCAGCGGCTGGGCCCACAAATTCCAAATTTACTATAGGAACTCAATCGCCTTTCTGGTTGCCCAGAATTCTTATGAATTGTCCATGAAGATTTAGGTTAAATTTCATCAACTTTGGGCTTCCCTTGTGGCTCAGCTGGTAAAGAATTTGTCTGCAATGCAGGAGATCTGGGTTTGATCCCTGGGTTGGGAAGATCCCCTGGAGAATGGAAAGACTATCCACTCTAGTCTTCTGGCCTGGAGAATTCCATGGGCTGTATAGTCCATGGGGACACAGAGAGTAGGACATGACTAAGCAACTTTCACTCATTCATCAACTTTTATCCAAACTGAAAAATATATACAGTAACACTGGCTTTTTAGATACGAATGTCAAGGTTTATCAGTTCCCAAGCCTTTTCTGAAGGTTAAAGAAGAGAGTGAAAAAGATGGCTTAAAGCTCAACATTCAAAAAATGAAGATCATGGCATTTAGTCCCATCACTTCATGGCAATTTAAGTGGGGAAAAAAATTGAAACAGTGGCAGATTTTATTTTCTTGGGCTCCAAAATCACTGCAGATGGTGACTGCAACCATGAAATTAAAAAGATGCTGCTTGTTGGAAAAAAGTTATGACAAATCTAGACAGCGTATTAAAAAGCAGAGACATCACTTTGTTGACAAAGGTCTGTATAGTCAAAGCTGTGGTTTTTCCAGTAATCATGTATGGATGTGAGAGTTGGACTATAAAGAAGGCTGAGCACTGAAGAAGTGATGCTTTTGAACTGTGGTGTTGGAGAAGACCCTTGAAGTCCCTTGGATGGCAAGGAGATTAAACCAGTCAATCCTAAAGTAAATCAATGCTGAATATTCATTGGAAGGACTGATGCTGAAGCTGAAGTTCCACTACTCTGGCCACCTGATGTGAAGAGCTGACTCATTGGAAAAGACCCTCATGCTGAGAAAGATTGAGGGCAGGTGGAGAAAGGGGAAACAGAGGATGAGATAGTTGGATGGCATCACTGAATCAATGGACATGAGTTTTAGCATACTCCAGGAGATATGAAGGACAGGGAAACCCAGCGTGCTGAAGTTTATGGGGTCGCAAAGAGTCCAGCATGACTTAGCAATTGAACAGCAACAACAACAAAGCCCTTTCCCCAAGTCTGTCCCTAACTAATAGCTTTCACGGTGATGATTGCAAGCCAAGGACAGAAATAGTGTTAGAAGGAAAGTTGAACCCAATCACACCCAGAAAATAAAGCTGCATAACAAGCCTTCTAGAGGGCTTTCTCCCTGTTCACCAGGCTGCATCCCTTTTGGTATAGAAACCATATTCTGTACGTATAGGTTTAGATATAAAATGTTCATTACAGTGAAGAAAACTGGAGAGAAACTAAATGCTCAACAGTGGGAAGACAGGGAAGTATAACTGCATTTTGAAACATTAAAAAAGTTGCTGCATAAAATTGATTGATGTGGGAAGATGTTCATGATAAATCAGTTGAAAAATAAGGCGGGGGAATTTTACATATTTATAATTTTTCTTTTTAGTTTTGGATATTTTTAGTCTTGAAGGAACTATGTGTTCTTTATTTGGGAGGACCAGGGAGGTTCTATTCTAAGCCTTTTTGTACATTTGCATGGATTGGCTTATTGGATTAGCTCTCTGTGGAAGCCACAGACATCTTGGACCAATGGAAATGAGGCAGAGAGTGAAAATGTTTCAACTTGGGAAGAGGAAAGAAAGGACAAGTCTAGATGACACTGGAACATCCTCAGTACTGCCTGGGAAAGTGCCTGTGAACGAAGTAAATTGAGGCTTGATTTGATGCATCAAATTCCAAGCTTTGAGATATTCACAGTTTAAGTACCATCAACAAGAGGGTAAGTGGAATAATATCAGGACCCAGCCCTGACCTAAGGTAGGATAGGAGTGATCTTGTAATATATCTGGTTTTGTTGTAGTTATTTTAACCTTTTAATCTTCTTTCTTTACCTGCTTGGTTCTGGCTGAGGAGACTTGATAGTGTGTATCTCAGGAGTAAAGTTGTAAGCATCAGTCAGATGGAAAAACAATGGGTTCATGTATACAGAGGGTGATAATAGGGACACCAAACATTTGGATCTTCTTTTCAAGTGGCAGCTCACTGCCCTAAATGCACTGCCCCAGGTAGAAACACAGGTTAAGATTTGGAGGCTAACATCAAAGATAGGGTGCTTTGTTTCTACAAGTAAAAAGCAACTTGTGGTGTTACTGCAAATATATCTGAACTGTGTTGGCAACTTCAAAGGAATTCATTAGGAGATTTCCCATTAAAGTTCCTGGAAGTTTGCTCAATCCATAAAGGTGTTTTTATAAATGTAAGACCAGGAGGAATTTTAACAAAGGCCTCCTATTAGGTAACTGGACCAGGAGAACTATATTAAAGGAGAGAGCAATTTCTTGTGATTCATCTCTTGGGGGCAAAGATCCTAACTCTTTTCATCTGTTTCTTCTTCATTATAATGGTACTTATAATACCCAAGATTACAGGGACATTGAGAGGATTAAATAACATTATTTGTGAACAATATTGTTGTTCACTGTTGTTGAACAATAATATTGTTCTAATATTATTGGAATTAAATAACATTAATTCCTTTATAGGTAAAACAAAATGCTCGGAATTAACATCTGAATCAAAGTCTGTGATATCTGCTGTAGAAGGATTCTAGGTTCTTCCCAAGTGAATCATATCTAAAAGACAAGCTGTAGAAGAGGAAGGTAAACTCAATGCACTCTTGAGGTTCAGAAAGAACATAATGGTGGGATGTTGAAGGGAAGGTCAGAATTTGAATAAGAATTGAAAGAAATAGTCTCTCATCCCCAGTGTTTAAATGATCTCACTTGGTCTTAAGTAGTGAAACCTACAGAATCTGGTAAAATTTTGAAATTTTCTGAAAGGTTGCTCAAAAAGACAAGAAAAAAGGGAACAGCTATTGTTGGACAGATGAAATGATGTATTAATACATATACTCACTATTGAATCTTGAGCAAGATCTACCATGATTACTATCTAGCTTCCAGTCTAGAGGCCAGTTCAGCCAAATATTTTGTTCATGCTTTTTAAAACTCAGTGGTAAGTACATAAAAATGTCCACAACACAGATGAGGTTGTTAAATTCTTTCTTAAGAACAAGACAAAAAGGAGAAGTGATTTACTGGAGTATGTTGCATGTTGCTGGGTTTGTTTTTTATTTTTATTTTTGCTCTTCCAATTCCCAAAGTCCACAGCAGCCTGTCTAGTTGAATCTTGATTTGTTTTGTCTCATATGAATGTGAACATCCACCCTCCCAGAAGAAATGGTAAATAGCTGTACACATCTATACCACGAAGTGGTCATAAATAAGGATCATTTATAGGGCTAGTGGGAGGGCAACTTTTTGGCTTAGAGAACTGCCTGCAGCTACACTGTTCTATGAAGTTTTCTGTAACTAAAGGAACCAAAATATTGTTTTTTTTGTTGTCATTGTTTAAAATTATTATTTTAAAATAACATGTACATACATATAGTAAAAAAAAAAAAAGGAAATTGATATGTTATAGAATGGTGTTAAATGAAAAAGCTTTATGTCTGCCACAGTGGTAACCACTTAAAAATGATTGGTTTTAGGCAACACAAATCATGCATGAACATGTTCTTGTAAAAATTTTAAACCTCACAGATAAAGTTAGAGTCCTCCTTGACCATCGCCCCAATTACATTCCCCTTCTCAGGAGTCACCACCTTTGTTAACAGTGGTGGGTTTCCTCTCAGATCTTTATAATCTTTAAATGTATGTTTATTTTGATTTCTATTGTGCACAGATGGTATACTTTGACATCCTTCCATGTCAGTGCATATATACATTTCACTTCTTTAAACTGTTGTGTAATATCACTCTGCCATTATTTATTTACATACAGTGAACACTTAGATATTCCCAACTTTTTGTTATTACAACACAGAACTGCAATGAGTTTCATTGTCTCTAGTTCCTAGTACACATGTGGAAGGGGTTTTCTAGAATAGATGGGAAGTATCCATTTTTAGCCATTTCTATTTTGAGTTTTTCTGTTGTTCACCATGATCGTTCAAAATCATATCCTAATCATTTATTTCCTGATTTACCAAGTTTAGATCTTATTAATTGACTCCTTACTATGAAAGAAGGATAAGGAATTTAGCTATAGAAAAGAAATGCAAAAAAGCAAAATGGCTGTCTGGGGAGACCTTACAAATAGCTGTGAAAAGAAGAGAAGCGAAAAGCAAAGGAGAAAAGGAAAGATATAAACATCTGAATGCAGAGTTCCAAAGAATAGCAAGAAGAGATAAGAAAGCCTTCTTCAGCGATCAATGCAAAGAAATAGAGGAAAACAACAGAATGGGAAAGACTAGGGATCTCTTCAAGAAAATCAGAGATACCAAAGGAACATTTCATGCAAAGATGAGCTCGATAAAGGACAGAAATGGTATGGACCTAACAGAAGCAGAAGATATTAAGAAGAGATGGCAAGAATACACAGAAGAACTGTACAAAAAAGATCTTCACGACCCAGATAATCATGATGGTGTGATCACTGACCTAGAGCCAGACATCCTGGAATGTGAAGTCAAGTGGGCCTTAGAAAGCATCACTACGAACAAAGCTAGTAGAGGTGATGGAATTCCAGTTGAGCTATTCCAAATCCTGAAAGATGATGCTGTGAAAGTGCTGCACTCAATATGCCAGCATATTTGGAAAACTAAGCAGTGGCCACAGGACTGGAAAAGGTCAGTTTTCATTCCAGTACGAAAGAAAGGCAATGCCAGAGAATGCTCAAACTACCTCACAATTGCACTCATCTCACACGCTAGTAAAGTAATGCTCAAAATTCTCCAAGCCAGGCTTCAGCAATATGTGAACCGTGAACTTCCTGATGTTCAAGCTGGTTTTAGAAAAGGCAGAGGAACCAGAGATCAAATTGCCAACATCCACTGGATCATGGAAAAAGCAAGAGAGTTCCAGAAAAACATCTATTTCTGCTTTATTGACTATGCCAAAGCCTTTGACTATGTGCATCACAATAAACTGTGGAAAATTCTGAAAGAGATGGGAATACCAGACCACCTGATCTGCCTCTTGAGAAATCTGTATGCAGGTCAGGAAGCAACAGTTAGAACTGGACATGGAACAACAGACTGGTTCCAAATAGGAAAAGGAGTACGTCAAGGCTGTATATTGTCACTCTGCTTATTTAACTTATATGCAGAGTACATCATGAGAAATGCTGGACTGGAAAAAACACAAGCTGGAATCAAGATAGCCGGGAGAAATATCAATAACCTCAGATATGCAGATGACACCACCCTTATGGCAGAAAGTGAAGAGGAACTCAAAAGCCTCTTGATGAAAGTGAAAGTGGAGAGTGAAAAAATTGGCTTAAAGCTCAACATTCAGAAAACGAAGATCATGGCATCCGGTCCCACCACTTCATGGGAAATAGATGGGGAGACAGTGGAAACAGTGTCAGACTTTATTTTTCTGGGCTCCAAAATCACTGCAGATGTTGACTGCAGCCATGAAATTAAAAGACGCTTACTCCTTGGAAGGAAAGTTATGACCAACCTAGATAGCATATTCAAAAGCAGAGACATTACTTTGCCATCAAAGGTTCATCTAGTCAAGGCTATGGTTTTTCCTGTGGTCATATATGGATGTGAGAGTTGGACTGTGAAGAAGGCTGAGTGCCAAAGAATTGATGCTTTTGAACTGTGGTGTTGGAGAAGACTCTTGAGAGTCCCTTGGATTGCAAGGAGATCCAACCAGTCCATTCTGAAGGAGATCAGTCCTGGGATTTCTTTAGAAGGAATGATGCTAAAGCTGAAACTCCAGTACTTTGGCCACCTCATGCGAAGAGTTGACTCATTGGAAAAGACTCTGATGCTGGGAGGAATTGGGGGCAGGAGGAGAAGGGGACGACAGAGGATGAGATGGCTGGATGGCATCACTGACTCGATGGATGTGAGTCTGAGTGAACTCCAGGAGTTGGTGATGGACAGGGAGGCCTGGCATGCTGTGATTCATGGGGTCGCAGAGTCGGACACGACTGAGTGACTGATCTGATCTGATCTGATCTGACTTTTCATCTCCTTTGTATTTCCAAGTTTTGTTAGTTGTATTTTTATCATTGGTTCTTCTATTACTTTTATGACTTTACATAACACACTTCAATGTCTAATTCTTTTTTAAACAACTTTAGACAATATCTTTTGATTCTCTGTTGTGAATATATTAACACCTCTGCTTCATCCTCCTCTCCTCCCAAGTTCTGTCAGCTGCAGTATTACTTTCATCTTGTCCAGGTTTATTGTCTTTACCTTTTATTCTACAGCTGTACAATCCTCCATGGCTTCTCTGTGGACTGATTCTAAAAATTGGAAACTTTTGGACAATGTCTTAATATTATGACTCTTTAAATAATATTCTTGATATACCTAAATATTGTTTCTGAAACCTTGGAGGAGTTGAACTGTTCAAAGAAACCTGCTCCTGCAACGAGTTCAAGTTCATTACATTTTCTTATACTCTACCATATCCTGGAATTCATGTTATTTTAGTTTGGTGTATGGAGCATAACTGTCTAACAAAGTTCTACTTCTGACATTTCTAATTTTCCTTTCTTCCTTACTTTTTCTCCCCCATCACTTCTTATCCAACTCTGCCTTCATTCTTTCTATGCATTTGAGACTCAATTTTACCTGTAAATAAGGTCTTATCCACTTTCTATTTTCCGGAAAGTCATCACATTCTCTGGTCCTCTCTCTTATTCTCTTTTGTAGATCTTTGCTTTTGTTTTAGTATAGAGGACGGGAATTTAAATATATCAATTCAGACATCTATTCTGAACCAAACAAAGCAGGAATTTTTAAAAAGCTTCCTTCAAACTCCACTGTCTGCTTGAAAGCATTTTCCAGTTTTAGCAAACTAGGCAACTCTTAGTTTTCTAATGAGCTAGAGACAGGTGAGAGTAGTCTATTATCCAAATCGTAAAACCAAACTCTAAAATCTGTCAAAAATGGTGTTCACCACTGACTCTGTTATAAGATACCTCATCTAAAATCATGACCTCTACATCATATCTGTAAGTCCTGGCTAAGAAGGGGAGGGACTGAAGGAAGACTCAGTGTCCTTGGCAGAGCTACAGGGCTAGACTTTTTAATGGCTCATCCTTTTCGTGTTGTCCCAGAGAACTGACACTGCCAGTAGCCCAGGGGAAGGCAGGATGCCACAGCAGTAAAAATTTGGGATTCTGACACTTTGTAGCTGTGTGATTTTTTTTTACTACTTCATTTCTTAAGCTTCCACTTCCTCATCTGCAAGGTAGGGGTGATAACAGCGCCCCCCTCATAGGATTGTTGCTGTTGTGTTAGTTGCCTAGTCATGTCCGACTTTTTGTGACCCCATGGAATACTAGAGTGGGTTGCCATTCCCTTTTCCAGGGGATCTTCCCGACCCAGGGATCAAACCTGTGTCTCCTGTATTGCAAGGAGATTCTTTACTGTCTGAGCCACCAGGGAAGGCCCATGGTTTTGTTATGGTGGTTAAATGCAATAATATATATAAAGCCAACACCAACACTTGGTGCCAACACACAGTAAATATCCAATAAATGTTAGCTATTTTTATAAAGAACCTTGCATTCTGAATATATACTGTCCTTTATGGGAAGTCTCAGGAAATAAAGTATATGGTTCTCAACCTTGTGGAGTTCCCAGTCTAAGCAATGACCAATATTTTCACTCTGTGGAGCGTCACATATAGCATGAGTTTAATGGATATCTGTTGTATGTTAAGTTGCTTCAGTCGTGTCTGACTCTGTGCAACCCCATAGATGGCAGCCCATCAGGCTCCCCTGTCCCTGAGATTCTCCAGGCAAGAACACTGGAGTGGGTTGCCATTTCCTTCTCCAATGCATGAAAGTGGAAAGTGAAAGTGAAGTCGCTCAGTCCTGTCCGACTCTTAGCGACCCCATGGACTGCAGCCTACCAGGCTCCTCCATCCATGGGATTTTCCAGGCAAGAGTACTGGAGTGCGGTGTTGTATAAATAGCTGAATAACCTTTGGTCTTGATGGAAGACCTGGCTTCTCCCCTCAGGGAATACTCAGATAAAGAGAAATAAGATACATATTATGTAAACAAGGACTGAGTAGGCACTCATATGATAATTGATTCAACCAATATTTGTTACTCATTGGCTATATGAAGAAATTATATTAGGACATTTAACAAAACACAGTTCCTGACTTCAAGGGGTTTAAAGCCTAGTTGATAAGATTTGTGACAAAGAGTTGAAAGTGTTAGTTGGTCAGTTGTGTCCGATTCTGCAACCTCATGGACTGTAGCCCGCCAGGTTTCTCTGTCCGTGGAATTCTCCAGGCAAGAATACTTCTCCAGGGGATCTTAACCCAGGGATTGAACCTGGGTCTCCTGCATTGCAGGCAGATTCTTTGCCATCTGAGTCACCAGGAAAGCCCTAGATAAGATAAATACATTAAAGTGAGGGTATTACTGACCAGCTGGGACAAGGCAATTTTCAAGTTGCCTCATTCCCATATCTTTCCCTGGTTCCCATCTATTTCTTATGTGTCTGGCAATGTTTATTTCCAAGGTAATAATAATAAAAAAAAAATCAAGCAGACTGTGTCTGAAAAAGAAAAATGGAGATGGGTACACAGCTCCCTAACTGTCTGGATAAACCCATGGATTTAATCTCCCTGAAGGCAAATAAGCTGTCCAGAGAAACACATTGTTCCCACTGACTTCCTCACCCTGACCATTCACTGACTTCTTTCTGTGATCGAAACTCTTCACTACATTAGTCAACTTATAAATACATACTTCCAGGGAGGTTGGAAAAATCTTTTGTTTGTAAACTCCACCATTACCTCAAACTCAGTGTGTTGTATTTCCAGAGGTAGAGAATGGTGTGGAGAAAAACAATGAAACTAGATAAACATGAGATCAAATCTCATCTCATCTTCTTTTTAGACGAGTGACTCTTGGGCAAGTTAATTTAAGCTGAGTCTCAATGTCCTCTTAAAAAAATGAAAATAACAGTGCAATGTCAGGGATTGATAGTTTTTTCCTGCAAATCCAGCCTATCCTTCACCATGCTGTTACAACAGTTTTTAGCTGGTCATGAGGTTGCTTAGATAGAACATGCCTTCCATGGCCATGCGAATGAATTCTGGTTAAAGGGATGTTGATGGAAGCAAGTGCTGGTAAGTGTTTAACTATTAATAACTCACACACACACGCACACAAACTCACAAAGTGCTACATATAAGGACATATGTTCAATGTTGATTTTACTGACTTCAATGATACATAATTTATAAATAATAATAGAGTATTCAGTGATGTATCATAAGCTCTTTACAGCCAGCTGAATATTACAGGCTGCTTTGGCTGATTGTTTCTGAGCTCTCATATCTGCATGCAACCTGTGGTTCCAGTGCAACCATGATTTGACAAACGGAGCTCCATTCCAATTCACTCTTTTCCTGATAAATTTATTGTCATTAAATCTGAAATGTGATCTACCATTAAACTATTTTTATCCTCATATAAACTGTACTCATTAAATTGAAATTTCTTTCCATGTTAGCACCACATATTTCAGAACCTCATTATCTGTCAATGAGGTGAGTGACTATTGTGCTGAATCGGATAATATTTTTCAAATACTAGAAGAATATTTTCTTAATGTTCTGTGCTATTCATAATGTGATGGCCACAGACACACCACGTTTTTAGTTTAATCTACATTTTTTATGTTTTTCTCCATTATTGTTTTAGACAAGTAACAAAATAATAGATCAAACTCTGACTTGTAGCATTTGCTGATTTCTATGATGTAAATATTCTCATCATGACTGAGTTCAAACTACCAGCATGAGGTGACTGACCACAGAGTTGGGAAGAAATATGCAGTGTTTTCATCATATAAATGTGATAAATATGATTTCATATGTTAGCTGTTTGGAATTCTTTGAGTTGTCCCTTTATAGTTTCTTACCACTTTTACCATTGGTTTTTTTCTCTCTCTTACATGTAAGAACTCTTTGTATGTTACCTGTTATATCTATCACTAGAAGATAAGCTCCATGAATGTAGGAATACCATATAGACAAATAACAAAATAATAAATCAAACCCTGGCTTCTAGTATTTGCTAAATGTTTTATTCATCATGGTACCCAGTAGCATCTATTGCGTAAAAGGTGTTCAAACAAATGTTTGTTAAATGTTGCAAATATTTCCACAGACTATAATTTTTATTTTATTTATGCTTATTATTTTTTGCCTTTTCATTCATTGATTCTGAGCTTTCTGTCCTATTTAAGAATGCCTCTTTCATCCCAAGGTTGGTTATCCTCCTAAGTTTTCTAAAAGCTTTATTTTTTTTGTTACATTTAAATGTGGAATCCATCTGGAATTTATTTTCATATATGACATGCATTTCTTCCAGATGGCCAGCCTATTGTGCTTCTTCTGTAAATAAATTATTTTTCTTTACTAAACTGAATTTCTACCTTTGTCGTACATTAAGTTCCCATGTATGCTGGACTCTATTTTTGGTACTCTAATTTGTTTCATTATGAATATTTCTGGAATTTATCATACCCTTTGATATACTGACTTTATAGTAATTACAGCATAATAACAGAGTACAGTTGTAGTATTCCCTATATACTGTCCTAAACAATTTGGATTTAACCCTCACAAACCTCTTGTCAAATCGCTACTATGGTTGTTTCTATTGTTTAGTTGCTAAGTAATACCTGACTCTTTGCAACCCCATGAACCGCAGCACACCAGGCCTCCATGTCCATCATCAACTCCCGGAGTCCACACAAACCCATGTCCATTGAGTCGGTGATGCCATCCAACCATCTCATCCTCTGTCGTCCCCTTCTCCTCCTGCCTTCAATCTTTCCCAGCATCAGGGTCTTTTCCAATGAGTCATCCCTTCGCTTCAGGTGGCCAAAGTATTGGAGTTTCAACTTAAACATCAGTCCCTCCAATAAACACCCAGGACTGATCTCCTTTAGGATGAGCTGGTTGGATCTCCTTGCAGTCCAAGGGACTCTCAAGAGTCTTCTCTAACACCACAGTTCAAAAGCATCAATTCTTCAGTGCTCAGCTTTCTTTACAGTCCAACTCTCACATCCTTACATGACAACATGAAAAACCATAGCATTGACTAGACAGACCTTTGTTGGCAAATTACTTTATGTGTTTGTCTCTGCTTTTTAATATGCTATCTAGGTTGGTCATAACTTTCCTTCCAAGGAGTAAGTGTCTTTTAATTTCATGGCTGCAGTCACCTTCTGCCATGATTTTGGAGCCCAGAAAAATAAAGTCAGCCACTGTTTCCATTGTTTCCCCATCTATTTGCCATGAAGTGATGGGGCCAGATGCCATGATCTTAGTTTTCTGATTGTTGAGCTTTAAGCCAACTTTTTCACTCTCCACTTTCACTTTCATCAAGAGGCTCTTTAGTTCTTCTTCACTTTCTGCCATAAGGGTGGTGTCATCTGCATATTTGAGGTTATTGATATTTCTCCTGGCAATCTTGATTCCAGCTTGTGCTTCCTCGAGCCCAACATTTCTCATGATGTACTCTGCATATAAGTTAAATAAGCAGGGTGACAATATACAGCCTTGACGTACTCCTTTTCCTATTTGGAACCAGTCTGTTGTTCCATGTCCAGTTCTAACTGTTGCTTCCTGACCTGCATTCAGATTTCTCAAGAGGCAGTTATCTTTCTCCTTCTGACTTGCTTCACTCTGTATAATAGGTTCTAAGTCCATCCATGTCATTAGAACTGACTCAAAGGCACTCCTTTTATGGCTGAGTAATATTCCATTGTGTATATGTACCACAACTTCTTTATACATTCATCTGTTGATGGACACCTAGTTGGCTTCCATGTTCTAGTTATTGTAAATAGTGCTGCAATGAACAATGGAATACATACGTCTTTTCCAATTTTGGTTTCTTCAGGGTATATGCCTAGGAGTGGGATTGCTGGGTCATATGGTGCTTTTATTCCTAGTTTTTTAAGGAATCTCCATACCATCTTCCATAGTGGCTGTATCAGTTTCCATTGCCACCAACAGTGCAAGAGCATTCCTTTTTTCTCCACACCCTCTCCAGCATTTATTGTTTGTTGACTTTTTGATGATGGCCATTCTAACCAGTGTGAAGTGATATCTCATTGTAATTTTGATTTGCATTTCTCTAATAATGAGTGATGTGTTTTTATGTGTTTGTTAGCCATTGGTATGTCTTCTTTGGAGAAATGTCTGTTTAGGACTTTTTCCCACTTTTTGATTGGGTTGTTTGTTTTCCTGGTATTGAGTTGTATGAGCTGCTTGTATGTTTTGGAAATTAATCCTTTGTCAGTTGTTTCATTTGCTATTATTTTCTCCCACTCTGAGGGAAGGTCTTTTCACCTGCTTATAGTTTCCTTTACTGTGCAAAAGCTTTTAGTTTAATCAGGTCCCACTTGTTTACTTTGTTTTTATTTCCATTACTCTAGGAGGTGGGTCACAGGGGATCTTGCTTTGATTCATATCATCGAGTGTTCTACTTATGTTTTCCTCTAACAGTTTTATAGTTTCTGGTCTTACATTTAGGTCCTTAATCCATTTTGAGTTTATCTTCATGTATGGTGTTAAGAAGTGTTCTAATTTCATTCTTTTACATGTAGCTGTCCAGTGTTCCCAGAACCATTTATTGAAGAGGCTGTCTTTGCCCCATTGTATACTCTTGCCTCCTTTGTCAAATATAAGATATCCATATGTGCACGGATTTATTTCTGGGTTTTCTATCTTGTTCCATTGGTCTATATTTCTGTTTTTGTACCAGTACCATACTGTCTTGATGACTGTAGCTTTGTAGTATAATTGAAGTCAGGAAGGTTGATTCCTCCAGCTCCATTCTTCTTTCTTTGGACTGCTTTGGCTATTTGGGGTCTTTGGTGTTTCCACATGAATTCTGAAATTTTTTGCTCTAGTTCTGTGAAAAATGTCATTGGCAATTTGATAGGAATAGCATTGAATCTGTAATTGCCTTTGGTAGTATAGTCAGTTTTACAATATTCTTCCTACCCAGGAACTTGGAATATCTCTCCATCTTTATGTCATCTTTGATTTCTTTCATTAGTGTCTTATTATTTTCTGTGTACAGTTTTTTTGTCTCCTTAGGTAGGTTTATTCCTAGATATTTAATTCTTTTTGTTGCAATGGTGAATGGGATTGATTCCTTAATTTCTCTTTCTGATTTTTCATTGTTAGTATATAGAAATGCAAGTGATTTCTGTGTATTGATTTTGTATCCTGCAACTTTGCTAAATTCACTGATTAGCTCTAGTAATTTTCTGATACTATCTTTAGGGTTTTCTATGTACAGTATCATGTCATCTGCAAACAGTGAGAGCTTTACTTCTTTTCTGATCTGGATTCCTTTTATTTCTTTTCCTTCTCTGATTGCTATAGCTAGGACTTCCAGAACTATGTTGAATAATAGTGGCAAAAGTGGATACCCTTGTCTTGTTCCTGATCTTAGGGGGAATGCTTTCAGTTTTCATCATTGAGAATAATGTTTGCTGTAGGCTTATCATATATGGCCTTTACCATGTTGAGGTAGGTTCCTTCTATGCCCATGTTTTGAAGAGTTTTAATCATAAATGGGTGCTGAATTTTGTCAAAGGCTTTTTCTGCATCTATTGAGATTATCATATGGTTTTTTATCTTTCAGTTTGTTAATGTGGTATATCACCTTAATTGATTTGCACATATTGAAGGGTCCTTGCATCCCTGGAATAAACCCAACTTGATCATGGTGTATGAGCTTTTTGATGTGTTGCTGAATTCTGTTTGCTAAATTTTGTTGAGGATTTTTGCATCTATGTTCATCAGTGATATTGGCCTGTAGTTTCTTTTTTTGTGTTGTCTTTGTCTGGTTTTGGTATCAGGGTGATGGTGGCCTCGTAGAATGAGTTCCTTCTTCTGAAATTTTTTGAAAGAGTCTTAGAAGGATAGGCATTAGCTCTTCTCTAAATGTTTGATAGAATTCTTCTGTGAAGCTGTCTGGTCCTGGGCTTTTGTTTTTTTGGGAGATTTTTGATCACAGCTTCAATTTTCAGGGCTTGTAATTGGGTTGTTCATAATTTCTGTTTCTTCCTGGTTCAGTATTGGAAGATCAAACTTTTCTAAGGATCTGTGCATTTCTTCCAGGTTATCTATTTTATTGCCATATAGTTGTTCATAATAGTTTCTCATAATCCTTTGATTTCTGCATTGTCTATTGTAACCTCTCCTTTTTCATTTCTAATTTTGTTGAGTTGATTCTTCTCTCTCTCATTCTTGATGAGTCTGGCCAAAGGTTTGCCAATTTTGTTTATCTTCTTAAAGAACAAGTTTTTAGTTTTATTAATCTTTACTATTGTTTCTTTCATTTCTTTTTCATTTATTTCTGCTCGGATCTTTATGATTTCTTTCCTTATACTAATTTTGGTGTTTTTTTCCTCCTTTTTCCAGTAGTTTTAGGTGTACAGTTAGGTTGTTTATTCGATGTTTTTCTTGTTTCTTAAGTTAGGATCGTCTTGCTATAAACTTCCTTCTTAGAACTGCTTTTGCTGAATCCTATAGGTTTTGAGTTGTCATATTTCATTGTGATTTCTTTCTAGAAATTTTTTGGTTTCCCTTTTGATTTCTTCAGTAACCTGTTGGTTATTTAGAAATGTGTTGCTTAATCTCCATATGTTTATGTTTCTTACAGTTTTTTTCCTTATAATTGATATCAAGTCTCATAGCATTGTGGTTGAATAAGATGCTTAATACGATTTCAATTTTCTTAAATTTACTGAGGTTTGATTTGTGACCCAAGATGTGGTCTATCCTGGAGAATGTTCCATGTGCACTTAAGAAGAAGGTGTATTCTTCTGCATTTGGAATGTCCTGATGATATCATTGAGATTGATCTCATCTAATGTATTATTTAAAACTTGTATTTCCTTATTAACTTTCTGTTTTGATGATCTGTCCATTGATGTGAGTGGGGTGTTAAAGTCTCCTACGATTATTGTGTTACTGTCAATTTCTCCTTTTATGTCTGTTAGTGTTTGTCTTATATACTGAGGTGCTCCTATGTTGGGTGCATAGATATTTACAATTGTTATGTCTTCCTCTTGGATAGATCCCTTGATCATTATGTAGTGTCCTTCCTTATCCTTTGTAATCTTCTTTATTTTAAGGTCTGTCTTGCCTGATATGAGGATTGCTACTCCAGCTTTCTTTTGCTTCCCATTTGCATGGAATATATTTTTCCATCCTCTCACTTTCAGTCTATGTGTGTCTTTAGGTCTGAAGTGGGTTTCTCATGGACAGCACGTATATTGGTTTTGCTTTTGTATCCATCCAGCCAATCTGTGTCTTTCGGTTGGAGCATTTAATCCATTTACATTTAAAGTAATTATTGATAGGTATGTTCTTATTGCCATTTTCTTAATTGTTTGGGGTTGATTTTGTAGATCTTTCCCCTTCTCTTGTATTTCTTGACTATTCAAGTCCCTTTAACATTTATTGTAAAGCTGGTTTGGTGGTGCTGAATTTTCTTCACTTTTGATTGTCTGAAAAGCTTTTTATTTCTCCATCAAATTTTGAATGAGATCTTTGCTGGGTAGAGTAATCTTGGTTGTATATTTTTTCCCTTTAATACTTTAAATATATCCTACCATTCCTTTCTGGCCTTCAGAGTTTCTGCTGAAAGATCAGCTGTTAAGCATATAGGGTTTCCTTTGTATGTTACTTGTTGCTTCTCCCTTGCTGCTTTTAATATTCTTTCTTTGTGTTTAGTCTTTGTTAGCTTGCTTAGTATGTATGTTGGTGTGTTTATCCTTGGGTGTATCCTGTATGGGACTCTTGGACTTGATTGACTATTTCTTTTTCTGTGTTGGGGAAATTTCAACTATAATCTTTTCTAAAATTTTCTCCTACCTTTTCTTTTTCTCTTCTTCTTTTGAGACCCCTATTATTCGAATGTTGGTGCCTTTGATATTGTCCCAGAGGTCTCTGAGACTATCCTCAGTTCTTTTCATTCTTTTTACTTTATTCTGCTCTTCAGAAGTTATTTCTACCATTTTGTCTTCCAGCTCACTGAGATTTGTTCTTTTGCTTCAGATATTCTGCCTTTATTCCTTCCAGAGTATTTTTAATTTCAGTAATTGTATTGTTTGTCTTTGTATGTTTATTCTTTACTTCTTATAGGTCTTTGTTAATTGATTCCTGCATTTTGTCCATTTTGTTTTCAAGGTTTTTGATCATCTTTATTCTGAATTCTTTTTCAGGTAGTTTGTCTATTTCCTCTTCATTTATTTGGACTTCTGTGGTTCTAATTTGTGCATTCATTTGTGTAGTATTTCTCTGCCTTTTCGTTATTTTCTTTAACTTATTGTGTTTGAGTCACAGTCCACTTCATCTCCCTAGGATGCCTTCCAACACTGTGCTGATCTGGACCTGCTGTGGGGGCAGCCCAGATTCTAATCTGGCCCTACTCCTGTGTGTTCTTGCTTCCAATATCCACAGCTATCAGAACTAGTGTGTTTTCTTTTGTGGGAGCTCTCAATGTCCTTTTATATATTCCTCAGACACAGAGTCTGCCTAGTTTTTCATGTGGATTTAATCTTCAGCTTGTACAGCTGGTGGGAAGGTTTTGGGTCTTCTTCCTTAGCCACACTGCCCCTGGGTTTCAGTTGTGGTTTTATTTCCACCTCTGCACGTGGGTTGTCCACTGGGATTTGCTCCTGAGGCTGCCCTGGAGGACCTGGGTTTGCCCCTGTGAGGGCCAGGTGTGGAGGTGGTGCAGGTGCTTGGGTCTCAGGGGTTCTGGCAGCACCAGGTACTCAGGGGAGTTGGCAGCTAAGGCAGCAGGAAATACAGTGCTCTAGAAGGGTATGGCAACCAGTATTGGCCAATACGCTCCAGTATTCTTGCCTGGAAAACCCTCTGACAGAGAAGCCTGGCAGCCCCCAGTCTACAGTGTCGCAAACTTTTGGACATGATTGAAGCAACCCTGCACACATAGATGCAAGATTATTTTTTGCCTGTGGCAGCTCTGCTCCAATAAGAGTTGAGCATGAAGGTGGTGCAGCTGTTTGGCTTGTGGGGACCTCGGCACAAAGTGTGCAGGACTGCCTCTGCCCCAGAAGTTATTGCCCTATCAGAGTCTTTTTTCAAGCCTCTTGTAGCTGGTGATCAGAAGGCCTCTTTGGCCAGTCTTTCTCTGGAACTCTGCCTGTTCAGGCACTTGCCTGGGGTCCTTCTCTGTTGTTCAGTATGTCAGGCACATATATGGGCCCCCAGGCTGGGGTCCTACTCTGTGTTTGGCACATCAGTCACTTAAGGAGCACCCTGGGTGTCCTACTCTGTAGTTCTGTGCGTCAGGTGTTTGATGGGCTAGCCTTTCTATTATTCAGCTGTTGATGCTGGTGTATAAGGAAAGAGAGGCTATGGTGATGGCTCCACCCCTTACTCAGCAGTATTGCCTTGCTTTCGTGGCTGCCAGGCTTTCCTCCACAGGCATTTCCCACCACAGTCTCTTCCCTCACATCCCCTCGATCCATCTCTCTGCAGTCAACAGTGGCCCTCACCTTGAGATTGCTCCATAATCCCTAAACTCCAATTCCCAGCCACTGAGCCTTCCAGGGGACGTGTGTCCCTGTCTGGGGTATGTATGGCTGCAGCAAGAACTGTCTGATTCTCATTCCATTTAGGCTGCCACAGATCAGCTGTTTTACTCTCAGCCTTAAATGTTTCTCCTCTGACTCAGACAACTGCCCAGTGTGGGGATCAGACCCCTGCTTCAGTTCCCCGACCCACCAAGGGCAGGCCCAGTCCTACTAACACTCCTGATTCTCCCCCCAGTTGCATTGTCCTACCGAGTTTTGTGTGGTTCTATGTATTCTTTTACACTGGTCAGCACCCCTGTCCACTCTCACCTGATGTTCTGCATGCACTTCTGTGTCTGAAGGTGTATTCCTGATGTAGAATGTATACATATATCTATTCTTTTTCAAAATCTTTTCACATTTAAGTTGTCACATAATATTGAGCAGAGTTCTCTGCACCATACAGTAGGTCCTTGCTGGTTATCCATTTAAAATATGGCAGTGTGTACATTTCAATCTCAAACTTCCTAACTATTCCTCCCCCTCTGCCTTCTCCTTTGGTAACCATAACGTTCTCTAAGTCCGTGAGTTTGTTTCTGTTTCATAATTAAGTTCATTTGTACCATTGTGGTTTTTTTTTTTAGATTCCACATGTAAGTAATATCATATGATATTTCTCTGTCTCTAACTTATATAAAGGGCTTGAGCATCCTTGGGTTTTTGGATTCTGAAGGGGGTCCTGGAACCAATCTCCTGAGGATACCCAGGGATGATTGTATTCCTTCCTTAGTATTACGGGATGGTCTATGCTTTTCTTGTATATTTCTTGTTGCAAAAAGAGAATCTTCCACTTCTCTAAGAAACACAGGTTCCTTTTAGTGAGAAATAGTATTTCAAGACCATATTTTTGAGTACTGGATTAGTTCACTGCTATTGGCCTGGATATTGTTTCTAGGCATTTCAGTGAACTCAACTAGGTAGTATATACGTCAACACCCACATTTGTGTTTTCTAAGGTGAAATACCTCATGAGTTTACAATGATATTTCCAATTCAAATTCAAGTCTACAGGCTTTTTTCTTAGCCTCTTCTATATTACAACTGTATCTCCTTTCTTCCAAACTATGAATCTTGATTCTCAAGGGAACAGGGGATAATGGAATTAAACATCTCTTGACTACTCATTTGTTTTATTATATATATCACACATACAATAGTCTCAGTTAGCAATACTATCTACTGACAGTAACTATAATTTTTTTTGCGTTATGCTCTCCCTATACTCCCTTATCTTTTTATCATTGTGCTATATCTACACTCCCTAAGAATGTAAGCATTATATACTTGACTCTCTTCCTTTTAGGCTTCCCTGGTGGTTCAGCTGGTAAAGAATCTGCCTGCAATGCAGGAGACCTGGGTTTGATCCCTGGGTTGGGAAGATACCCTGGAGAAGGGAAAGGCTACCCACTCTAGTATTCTGGCCTAGAGAATTCCATGGACTGTATAGTCCATGGGGTTGCAAAGAGTTGGACACGACTGAGCGACTTTCACTTTCTTCCTTTTAACCTTCATTTAGTCTTAGTTCTATTAAATGTATATATTCTGTACTTAATGTTCATTAGGAGTCCTTATTGCAATCCATCTCTAATCCTTTAGATCGAAGTTCATTCTTAAGTAGATTCCTTGGGAAGGGCTCATGGGTACAATATTGCTTGAATTACTGCATACTGATAATCATACATCTATGCACTTGAAAGTCAGTTTTTCTGAATATAAAATCTTTGGCCTACATCTTCTCTTTTTGAGTATCTTAAATATCTTACTTCGCTTCTTCTGTTATATGGTGGTAGTGTTGAAAAATCTGATGCTAATCCAATTTTCTTAACATTACAAATCACTTACTATTTTTGCTTAGAAGACCAAAACATGTTTTCTTTCTTTCTTTGAAAACAATTCTAGAATATGACTGTTTTGTTTGTTTTGAGTTCATATTCTCAGAAACAGATGTTTGCTGTAGCTTCAAATCTTTTTTTTTTTTTTTGCTTCAGGAAAGTTTTCTTCAGTTAGTTTTCAAACATTTCTCCTGTTCTCTTGCTGTGGTTTTCTTTCCTAGGATCATTATTGTCTACATGTTGGCTCTCAATTGTTTGTATTTAATATGTGTCACATTCTCTTAAATCATTTTTATCTCTCCATTTATCTTTATTAAAGATAATTTTTTTATTTAAAAATATTCCTTTTCTTCACCTATTCCTCTCAAGGCATAATCTACTGTGTTTATTGATTTATTGGTTCTACATTCATCTGCAATTTTTAAATTATTATTCCTTTCTTTCTCTTCTTACTTTTGGACCATGCCACAGAGCATGAGGTATCTTAGTTCATGTGGTATCTTAGGTATCTAACCCTAACCAGAGATCAAACCAGTCCCTCCTGTAGTGGAAGCATGGAGTCTTAACCACTGGACTACCAGGGAATTCCCTTTTCTTTCTTTTCTGAGTTCTGTCAACTCATTTCTAATTTTTTTCTAAGTTTGATTTATATTATTCTTTCAAATATTTTATTATTTTCTTGATGTCTTTTAGCTCATTTTCAAGCATTTTGGACCATTTTTATATATTCTGTGAGCATATCTGAGTGCTTTCATTATCTATAAAGTGGACTTCAATGTATGGTTCAAGATCCTTTTAGACACACTGAAAGGGAAAAGCTATTTTCTATTTTCATGCTCTTATGAAGATGATATTTTTCTCTTTCACTGTATTGACATTTGCACTGATAATTCAAAGCAAGGATAGGCAAAATTGCTAGTTTTATCACGAATTAAGGCAGTGGCACCAAAAGGTATTAGTAGTCATTTTAAATGCATTTTTAAAAAGCCAGTTTTACTTAAGAATGTCCTTGATGAAATATGAAAAATTATTAATTTTATTAAAGTTTGTCCCTTGAATACACATTTTTTAATGTTCTGAGTGACAAAATGGAAAGTACATATGAAACACTCAGTTCAGTTCAGTTCAGTCACTCAATCGTGTCCAACTCTTTGTGACCCCATGGACTGCAGTTATGCCAGGCTTCCCTGTCCATTAACAACTCCTGGAGCTTACCCAAACTTATGTCTATTGAGTTGGTGATGCCACCCAACCATCTCATCCTCTGTCATCCCCTTCTCCTCCTGCCTTCAATCATTCCTAGCATCAGGGTCTTTTCCAGTGAGTCAGTTATTCGCATCAGGTGGCCAAAGTATTGGAACTTCAGCTTCAGCATCAGTCCTTCAAATGAATATTCAGGATTGATTTCCTTTAGGATGGACTGGTTGGATCTCCTTGCAGTCCAAGGGACTCTCAAGGGTCTTCTCCAACACCACAGTTCAAAAGCACCAATTCTTTGGCACTCAGCTTTCTTTATAGTCCAGCTCTCATATCCACACATGACTACTTGAAAAACCAAAGCTTTGACTAGACAGACCTTTGTTGGTAAAGTAGTGTATCTGCTTTTTAATATGCTGTCTACGTTGGTCATAACTTTTCTTCCAAGGAGCAAGTGTCTTTTAATTTCATGGCTACAGTCACCATCTGCAGTGATTTTGAAGCCCCCCAAAATAAAGTTGCTTCTTGGCCTTTTGGCTAAGATCAAGTGTAGTATGAAACACTAGCTCCATACTAAATTGTGATGGTTCTTTCCAGGAAAAGTATTGAAATGTTTGAATTGCTAACTGAACTAATCAATAATTTTTAAAGTAGAATACCGTCTTTACTTGAAAGAATGACTAACAGGTAAGTCATGGTTATTCAGAATTGAGTGTTTTATAGACATATTTTGAATATGAACTAAAATATGCCTGAAACATCATGAAAAATAACTGACAGTACTTGTTTCCAGTGATAAAATTTAAGTTTTCAAGTGAGCACCTGAATTTTGGAAAACTTATATTTGCCACTGGCTTCCCTCATGGCTCATATGGTAAAGAATCTGCCTGCAATGTGGGAGACCCAGGTTTGACCCCTGGGTCGGGAAGATTCCCTGGAAAAGGGCATGGCTACCCACACCAGTATTCTTGTCTGGAGAATTCCATGGACAGAGGAGACTGACAGGTTACAGTCCATGAGATCCCAAAGAGTTGGATATGACTGAGAGACTACACAGTTTCACTTTGATATTGCAATTTCCTAATACTTAAATACTATTCAGGGGACATTGTGGTGAGATTTACAAGTGTGACTTTTTGCAATTGTTTAGTGAATGTGTCAACCTTTGAAAGATCCACATAATTCAGTGAACTGATAGTATCCAAAGGATTAATGTATTGTTACAAAGTTATGCATGGGTAAAAGATTCATGCAAAAATAAATCATGTCAAAGCAATCTTGAGATAAAAGAACAAAGTTGGAGGCAACACACTGACTTCAGCCTATACTATAAAGGTACACTAATCAAAACAGCAAGGTTCTGGCACAAACACAGATACACAGATCGATGGAAACAGACTGCAGGCTCCAGAAATAAACCCACTCACTTGTCAGTTAATCTACAACAAAGGAAGCAAGAACATACAGTAGAGAAAAGACAGCTTCTTCAATAAGCAGTGCTATGAAAACTGAATAGCTACGTGGAAAATAACTTTTTAAACACCATATAAAAAAACTCTCAAAATTTAGAAAAAAGACAAAATGTAAGACCTGAAAACATAAAACTCCTAGAAGGGAACATAGGCAGAACACTTTTTGATGTAGCAATATTTTTTTTGGATCTGTTTCCTAAGGCAAAAGAAATAAAAACAAAATTAACAAATGAGACCTAATTGAACTTAAAAGCTTTTGCACAGCAAAGGAAACCATTGACAAAATGAAAAGACACCTATTGAATGGGAGAAAATATCTGCAAATAATAAGACCAATAATGGGTTAATATCTAAAATATATAAACAGTTCAACAACTCAACATCAAAAAAGCAAACATACTGATTTTTAAAAATGGGCAGAAGGCCTAGAGATTTTTCCCAAGGAGATGTACAGATGCTCAGTAGGCACATGAAAAAATGCTCAGCATCACTAATCATCAGAGGAATGCAAATCAAAACCACAACGAGATATTACTTCACATCTGTTGAAATGGCTATCATCAAGAAGTCTACAAATAATGAACATTGTCAAGAATGTAGAGGAAAGGGAACCATCCTACATTGTTGGTGGGAATGTAAATTGGTGCAGCCATTATGGAAAACAACATGGAGGTTCCTTAAAAAAGTAAAAATAGAACTACCATATGATCCATCAATCCACTGCTGGGTATATATTTAAAGAAAATGAAAGAAAATGAAAGCACTTAATTTGAAAATATTTATAAACTCCAGCTTTCATAGCAGCATTATTTATAATGGCAGAAATATGGAAGGAATCCAAGTGTCCATCAACAGATGAATGGGTAAAGAAGATGTGATGTATACATATGTACACACAATGGAATACTACTCAACCACAAAAAAGAATGAAAAAAGTGTCATTTAAAATAACGTGGATGGACCTAGAGGGTGTTATGCTTAGAGAAATAAATCAGACAGGGAAAAAAATTACTCTGTTATCATTTGTATGTGGGATCTGAAAAATAAAAGAAATCAATGTATATAACAAAACAGAAACAAGCAAACTCACAGATATAGAGAACAAACTAGTGGTTACCAGTGGGGAGAGTGAAATGAGGAGGGACAAGACAGGGGTACTGGATTAAGAGATATAAACTACTATTGAGGGAGTGAGAGGGAGACTCAAGAGAGAGGGGATATTTGTATAATATAGCTGATTCCCTTTGTTGTACAATAGAAGTCAACACAACATTTAAAAGTAATTATATGTCAACAAAAAAAGAGATATAAACTACTATATATAAAGTAAATAAGTAACAAGGATATATTGTACAGTGAAGGGAAACATAACTATTATTTTGTAATAACTTTCAATGGAGCATAATCTATAAAAATATTGAACCACTATGTTGTATACCTGAAATCAATATAATATTATAAATCAACTCTAATAAAAATTAGAAATGAAAAACAAAAATAAACCAATAGATTTAATAGAACAGAATTTGTAAAGTTCATTAACAGAGTTTCATATTCTGAGTTAGCAACTAACCTCCTAGCAATTATCAATTGTGAAGGTTTGGTGTAATATCAAAGAGGAGTATTCACAACTATCTGAAAAGTTATTAATATACCTTTCTCTTTTACTACTACATACATGTTTAAGAGGAGAGTGAAAAAGCTGGCTTAAAACTCAACACTCAAAAAACAAAGATCATGGCATCCAATCCCATCACTTCATGGCAAATAGACAGGGAAGCAATGGAAACACTGACAGACTTTATTTTCTGGGCTCCAAAATCACCACAGATGGTGACTGCAGCCATGAAGTTAGACGCTTGCTCCTTGAAGAAAAGATATAACAAACATAGACAGCATATTAAAAAGCAGAGACATTACTTTGTCAACAAAAGTCCATCTAGTCAAAGCTATGGTTTTTCCAGTAGTCATGTATGGATGTGGGAGTTGGACCATGAAGAAAGCTGAGTGCCAAAGAACTGATGCTTTTGAACTGTGGTGTTAGAGAAGATTCTTGAGAGTCCCTTGGACTGCAAGGAGATCAAACCAGTCAATCCTAAAGGAAGTCAGTCCTGAATATTTATTCATTGGAAGGACTGATGCTGAAGCTGAAGCTCCAATTCTTTGGCCACCTGATGCAAAACCAGACTTATTGGAAAAGACCCTGAAGCTGGGAAAGATTGAAGGCAGGAGGAGAAGGGGACAACAGAGGATGAGATAGTTGGATGGAATCACTGACTTGATGGACATGAGTTTGAGCAAGCTCCAGGAGCTGGTCATGGACAGGGAAGCCTGGTGTGCTGCAGTTCATTGGGTCGAAAAAGAGTCAGACGTGACTGAGTGACTGAACTGATCTGTTTAAGACCAGATTTTTTTTTTCATTTATTTCGACTAGAATAGCACATCACAACAGATGGAATGCAGAAGCAGATAGTAGAATCTGGCTGTTTACTATTGTGGACTAATGTGGAGACACAGTGGGAGAAGGAGAAGGTGGGATGAATTGAGAAAGTAGCATTGACGTATATATACTACCATGCATAACAATATACACTACCATTTATAAAATAGATAGCTGGTGGGAAGCCCAACAATTAAGAGATCTGTATACATGTAAAATAGTGCTATTCTTCTTATTAAATTAGTTTTTGTTGTTATTTGGGAAATACAGGGATTTTTCATTAAATATTATTAATGTTAACATATAATGGGTACATTAGTATTGGTGGGAATGTAAATTGATACAGCCAATATGGAGAACAGTATGGAGATTCCTAAAAAAATTCTGGTATAAAACTATGGTATGACCCAGTAATCTCACTACTGGGCATGTACCCTCATAAAACCATAATTTAAAAGGACACATGTACTCCAACATTCATTGAAGCACTATTTCCAATAGCCAGGACATGAAAGCAACCTAGATATCCATCAACAGATGAATGGATAGAGAAGTTGTGGTAAATATATATAATGGAATATTACTCAGTCATAAAAAGGAACAAATGTGAGTCAGTTGAACTGAGGTGGATGAACCTAGAACTTGTTATACTGAGTGAAGTAAACCAGAAAGAGAAAAATAAATATTGTGTATTAATGCATGTACGTGGAATCTAGAAAAATGGTACTAATGAACGTATCTGCAGGGCAGGAATAGAGATGCAGATGTAGAGAATGGGCATGTGGACACAGTGGGGGAAGGAGAAGGTGGGATGAACTGAGAAAGTAGCATTGACGTATATACACTACCATGCATAAAAATATACACTACCATTTATAAAATAGATAGCTAGTCGGAAGCTGGTGTATAACATCGGGTGCCCAGCCCAGTGCTCTGTGTTGACCTAGGGGGTGGGATTGGGGGTAGGTTGGGAGGGAGGTGTGAAGAGATATATATATATATATAGTTATGGCTAATTGGTGTTATAGTCTGGCAAAAACCAATACAACATTATAAAGCAATTATTCTTCAATTAAAAAATAATGGGTGCATTATTATTTTTAAATGAACTAATAAACATTTCTGAACAAAATTTTGGGGGAGACCTCACCATTTTTTGAAAGTATTAGGGGATGCTGAGAACAAATGTTTGAGAAGTAGTGGACCAGGGCAATGGTATTCTGTGTCTTACTCTCTTTGACCATGTAGTAACTTTGTGTGGGATTTGACCTCAGACCTTTCATATCATTCATTTTTTAATGTGAAACCAGTTTTCCTGAACTTTTGGAAGGAAGCATGGTTCAGGGTAACTTCATAGAGCTCTCTCTTCTGTTTTCAGGTAGCCTTAAAAAATTCGGCAGCTTATTTTCTGAGATTGCCTGGCTCTGTTGCCTTACCTGCACTTGCTCTGGACCTTTTTCCTTCTTCCTCTGTTGACTCCATCTTGCTCAGTTTCGATTCTAGTTTCAGCAGTTTTTCCCCAGTGTAAGGACTGTCCTTGCATCGAGGGAAGCCCTAATAGGTTCACAGGGGCCAGACTGCTCCAGCTTCTAAAGTCCCTTCCATAAGCCCATGCCACTCCCCTTTTTTGGTTAGGCAGAACTCCTCTCAGTTTCCCCTGCTCCTCTGTAACTGTTCTTCCATGCTTTCCTGGCCATTTTAAGGTCATCTGTCTTCATATCTATCAGATGCTCCATTATTTCCTGCTGCTTTCTCCAGGGCAAGGTCTATGATTTCGTGGAGGTTATATGCCTATTTATTTATTGGCTGTGTTGGGTCTTTGTTGCTGTGCAGGCTTCTTCTAGTTGCAGTGAACTACTCTCTAGCTGTGGGCTTCTCATTGCAGTGACTTCTTTTGTTGCGGAGCACAGGCTCTAGCTGTGTGGCCTTCAGAGTTGCGGGGGGTGGGCTCAGGAGATGTGGCACAGGGGCTCAGTTGCCCTGTGGCATGTGGAATCTTCCTGAACCAGGGATCGAACCTATGTCCCAAGCATTGGCAGGCAGATTCTTAACCACTGGACAACCAGGGAAGTCGCCCGTGAGATTGCTTAGATAAGACTAAGACCCCAGACAGTTGTGCCTTTCTCCCGCATTCTCAATCCCTCCCAGCAATAACAGGGAACACAAATCAAGCTTTTTGGGTCATCTGACTGAAATCTCTAGAACTAGCTTTTGGATTAGGAGGTAACATTCCTCTCTCATTTGGTGGAGCTAGAAGGAAGAAATCATATTTCACATATTTTCAAAAAAAAAAACAAAAAAAACCTCCTGACAAAGATCTCCTTAGTTTTCCAAATTTTGTTCCCTCAAAGTGGATGAAAACTTTAAAAGTTATCAATGTATTGCTTTTACCTTTGTAAATTCTGCACATACTTTAGTCCTTCCTGTGAAATACAGAATGTAGAGTCTGATCTTCTTGCAGCTTGAGTTGAAACTTAAGTAGTGTTAAATTTAAATCTTAAGTAATGTTTCATTTTAATAGGAAAACATTCATTTCCTCTATATTCTGTTATAGCTATAGAGGTCAATTTAATATTCACTGACAATATTTTCTAATAGTATTTGTTATTGCTGTTCAACCACTCAGTCGTGTCTAACTCTTTGCAACCCCATGGACTGCAGCACTCCAGGCTTCCCTGTCCATCACCAACTCCTGGAGCTTGCTCAAACTCATGTCCATTGAGTCAGTGATGCCATCTAACCATCTCATCCTCTGTCATCCCCTTCTGCTCCTGACTTCAATCTTTCCCAGCATCAGGGTCTTTTCTAATGAGTCAGCTCTTCGCATCAGGTGGCCAAAGTATTGGAGCTTTGGCTTCAGCATCAGTCCTTCCAGTGAATATTCAGGACTGATTTCCTCTAGGATTGACTGGTTTGATCAATAGTATATCCTTTCTTATTCTCATAGTATATCCTTTCTTATTCCCAATCTTGTGGTTCTTTTTTTTATATTAGGTTTGACAGAGACTTACCCATTTTATTGATTCTCTTCAAATATTAAATTTTGAGAGTTTACTTATATTTTTATAACTTTTCAATAATCTCGACCTTTTCTTTTTTAAAATTCATTATTTTCAATTGAAGGATAATTGCTTTACAATATTGTATTGGTTTCTGCTGTATTCCACATGAATCAGTCATAGGTATACATATGTCCCCTCCCTCTTGAACTTCCCTCCCACCTTCTACCCCATCCTATCCCTCTATATTGTCACAGTTTACTGATTTGAGCTCCTTGAGTCATATAGCAAATTCCCACTGGCTAGCTATTTTACATATGGTAGCATATGTTTCCATACTACTCCCTCCATTAGTCCCACCCTCTCCTTCTCCCCACTGTGTTCACAAATCCATTCTCCATGTCTGCGTCTCCAGTGCTGCTCTGTTAATAGGTCTATCAGTACCATCTTTCTAGATTCCATATATATGAGTTAATAAACAATATTTGTTTTTTGCTTTCTGATTTACTTCACTCTGTATAATAGGCTGTAGGTTCATCCACCTCATTAGAACTAACTCATATGTGTTCCTTTTTATGGCTGAGTAATATTCCTATATATATATATATATATATATATATACACACACATATATATATGTACACACACACACACACCACAGCTTCTTTATCCATTCATCTGTTGATGGACATCTAGGTTGCTTCTATGTCCTAGGTATCGTTAATAGTGCTTCAGTGAACACTGGGGTACATGTGTCTTTTTCAGTTATGGCTTTCTGAGGATACATGCCTGTAGTGGGGTTGTTGGGTCATATGGTAGTTTTTATCTGTGGTTGTTGTTTTTTAAGGTATCTCCATTGTTGTTGTTGTTCAGTTGCTTAGTCATGTCTGACTCTGCAACACCATGGACTAAAGAAAACTAGGCTTCCCTGTCCTTCACTATCTCCTGGAGTTAGCTCAAACTTATGCCCATTGAGTCGGTGATGCCATCCAATCATCTCATCCTCTGTCACCCCCTTCTCCTCCTGCCCTTAATCTTTCCCAGCATCAGAATGTTTTCTAATGAGTCGGCTCTTCATACTGTCCTCCATTGTGGCTGTATCAACTTACATTCCTACCAGCAGTACAAGAGGGTTTCCTTTTCTTCACACTCTCTCCAGGATTTATTGTTTGTAGCTTTTTTGATGATGGCCATTCTGACCAATGTGAGGTGATATCTCATTGTAGGTTTGATTTGCATTTCTCTAATAATGAGCAATGTTGAGCATCTGTTCATGTGTTTATAAGCCATCTGTATGTCTTCTTTGGAGAAGTGTCTGTTCAGGTCTTTTTCCTATTTTTTGATCGGGTTGTTTGTTTTTCTGGTAATGAATTGCATGAGCTGCTTGTATGTTTTTGGAGATTATTCCTTTGTCAGTTGTTTCATTTGCTATTATTTTCTCCAGTTATGAGGGTTGTCTTTTCACCTTGTTTATAGTCCCTTTGCAAAAGCTTTTAAGTTTAACTAGGTTCCACTTGTTTATTTTTATTTCCATTATTCTAGGAGATGGGTCATAGAGGATCTTGCTGTGGTTTATGTCACAGAGTGTTCTGCCTATGTTTTTCTCTAAGAGATTTATAATTTTTGGTCTTTATATTTAGGTCTTTAATCCATTTTGAGTTTATCTTTGTGTATGGTGTTAGGAAGTATTCTAACTTCATTCTTTTACACTTAGCTGCCCATTTCCCCAGCACCACATATTGAAGAGACTATCTTTTCTACATTGTATATTCTTGCTACATTTGTCAAAGATAAGGTACCCGTAGGTGCATGGATTTATCTCTGGGATTTCTATCTTGTTCCATTGGTCTATATTTCTGTTTGTGCCAGTATCATACCATCTTAATGACTATAGCTTTGTAGTATAGTCTGAAATCAAGAACCAACATTTTATTTATTAATTACTTTTTATTGTTTTTTTTGGTTTCCTTGTTGTTCTTTTACTACTTTTTAAAAAGTAAATCCACTTATAGAGCTACTATGTGATCCTAAAACCCCACTCCTAGGCATATACCCAATGAAAAAAATGGTCCAAAAGAGTACATGTACCCTGATGTTCACTGCAGCCCTGTTAACAATAGCCAAGACATGAAAGCAACCTAAATGCCCATCGACAGAGGAATGGATAAATAAAATGTGGTACATATATACAATGGAATATTACTCAGTCATTAAAATGAATGAAATAATGCCATTTGCAGCAACATGAATAGACCTAGAGACTGTCGTGCTGAGTGAAATAAGTCAGACAGAGAAGGAGGAATATTGTATGACATCATTTATATGTGGGATCTAAACAGAAATAATATAAATAAACTTATTTACAAAACAGAAATAGCCTCACAGACTTAGACAATGGACATATAGTTGCCAGGGAGAAAAATAGGGGAAGAGATAATTACAGAGTTTGGGATCAACATGCACATACTGCTATATTTAAAATGGATAACCAATAGGTCCTACTGTATAGCACAGGGAACTCTGCTCAATAGTATGTGGCAGCCTGGATGGGAGGGGAGCTCGGGGGAGAATTGTTATTGTTGTTTAATTGCTAAGTCGTGTTCAGCTCTTTGCCACTCCATGGACTGTAGCCCACCAGGCTCCTCTGTCCATGGGATTTCTCAGGCAAGAATACTGGAGTGGGTTGCATTTTCCTCCTCCAGAGGATCTTCCTGACCCAGGAATGCAACCTGTGTCTCTTGCATTGGCAGGCAAATTCATTACTGCTGAGCCCCCAGGGGAGATTGGATACAAGTATATCCATTCTGAGTCCCTTTGCTATCCACCTGAAATTATCATAGCATTGTAAATCAGCTATAGTTCAATATAAAATAGAAAGTTTAAAAAAGTAAATCCATTTATTTTAGTTCCTCAGGCTATGTATTTTTCTCAGAGTACAGTTTTAGCTGTGACCCATTGGTTTTCTTACAAAGTAATCTTTTAAAATATTTTCTATATAATTTGTAATTTCAGATTTAATTTCCTCTTTGATCAATAAAATTTTATATAAAATTAATGGAATATGAAATAATAGTCATGGAGATAAGCAAAGACAACAAGAAGTGAATTTGAATCCCCAAATTTTATATCATACCTGAAGCAATAATTCTGTCAAAGGAAGAGATAAATTTTGAAGAGAAGAAATATACTTTTGGATTGTTTGTCAATTCAATTAATGAAGATGAAAAAATTATACAAACATGCTGCAAAAGAGTTTATATTACTTTGTGATTTGGCAGAAAATACTGGACAAAAAATAATCACCTAAATTCATGTAAAGTTTACAGTGATAGTACCAATGACAAATGGGTTAATGATCATCATCAATTCAAATAGAATTTAAGGTTAGCCAATGAACAAGAAAACTGAAATGACCTGAAATCTCTATAGAGATTTCCTCAAATTTGACAGCAATCTTACAAAATAACATGACAATATCACTAACATATTTAATGCTGAAGGAAATTTTTTAAGTCATCATTAATAAAAACAAGTTTTGATCAACCAGGCTAGAAGAACTGAGTCATCTATTTTCTCTATGGAAAATAATATTATAAAATTATTGTGATATGAAGAGGCAATCAAAGAATATGCAGCCAAATTATTATAAAGAAATGTCAGGACTTAAACATATTATAATAATTTTCTGAATTATTTAAAGTTTGTAGACAAACAGTTTTCCTAGTCTAAATAAATATTGATGTTTTATCTAATTTTATATTTATAAAATAAAATTATAATATATTAAAAAATATATATATGCATTTAAAGAATATCTTTTCCCTTCCCTTCCACAAATTCATATGCTTTAGGACTCACAAAACTCATTTGCTCAGAACTGGACTAATTTCAGTTGTCTGGCTTCTCATTCTGGAGAAGGAAATGGCAACCCACTCCAGTATTCTTGCCTGGAGAATCCCAGGGACAGGGGAGCCTGGTGGTCTGCCGTCTATGGGGTTGCACAGAGTTGGACATGACTGAAGTGACTTAGGAGCAGCAGCAGACTTCTCATTCAGACACATTCTACTTATGCCGGCTGATTTCTTAAGAGTGGTAGTGATTGTGCTGTCCATGTACTGTGTGGGGTGGGTTTTCTAAGGGATCTAAGGCTGAAAGTAACACCATTTCCCAGGTTTCTTAGCATGCCCCCAAGCATAATTTAGAAAAGATGTAATGCAAACTTATTTGAGGGCCATTTGGAACACTGCAATCAAATCGAATCACTGCCTTGCTCCTTGCATGAAATACACTCCAGATGGATCAAAGATTGAAATATAAAAAGCAAAGTTATAAAATATATAGGAGAATTATTATACAATATCAATGTGGAAGAGAATTTTTAAGTTTGATACAAATCCCAGAGAATGTAGAAGAAAGAACTGATAAATTTTAGTGAATAAAAATTAAAACAAAAACTGCTTGCAAAGAACTAATAAAGTGAAAAGACAACTGACAAATTGAGGAAAAAAGCTGTTTATAACACATATCCCATAGAGTTTATTTTCTTAATATAAAAAGAGTTCCTACACATTAATAAGTAAAAGCATCAATAGGCTAACAGAAAAATAGGCAAAGTGTGTTAACAGATAGTTTATAGAAAAAGAAATATAGATGATTTGTGAGCATATAAAAAGTTGTTCAGTCAGCCTTAAATAAGGCTTAAATAAGAGAAACACAAATTAAAACTGGAAAGATTGGCAAAGATCCAAATTGTAACACATTGTGTAGGTGAAGATATTAGGAAGTAGGAAATTGTTGGTGCAAGAGTAAATCAGTACATCTTCCAGAAAGGGCAGATTAAATTAGACACAGCAGAGACTTCCCTGCGCTCTCATGGTTAAGACGCCACATTTCCACTGTGGAGGATGCAGGGGATTCCATCCCTGGTCACAGAACTAAGATCCCACATGCCACAGGGTACCACACACAAAAAAGTTAGACACAGAAATGTCATTTCTAAAAGTTAATCACATAGATAGGTCTACATTTGTAAATTGCTACAAGTAGAAAAGTACACATTAGCAAAGTAATGCTCAAAATTCTCCAAGGTGGGCTTCAACAGTACATGAACTGTGAACTTCCAGATGTTCAAGCTGGATTTAGAAAAGACAGAGGAACCAGAGATCAAACTGCCAACATCCGTTGGATCATCGAAAAAGCAAGAGAGTTTCAGAAAAACATATACTTCTACTTTAGTGACTATGCCAAAGCTTTTGACTGTGTAGATCACAATAAACTGTGGAAAATTCTTCAAGAGATGGGAATACCAGACCACTTTACCTGCCTCCTGAGAAATCTGTATGCTCAAGAAGCAACAGTTAGAACTGGACATGAAACAACAGACTGGTTCCAAACTGGGAAAGGAGTACATCAAGGCTGTATATTGTCACCCTGCTTATTTAACTTATATGCAGAGTGAAGAAAGTGAAAGGGAAAGTCACTCAGTCATGTCTGACTCTCTGTGACTCCGTGGACTATACAGTCCATGGAATTCTCCAGGCCAGAATACTGGAGTGGGTAGAATTTCCCTTCTTCAGGGCATCTTCCCAACCCAGGGATCCAACCCAGGTCTTCCACACTGCAGGCAGATTCTTTAACAGCTGAGCCACGAGGGAAACCTTATATGCAGAGTACGTTTTGTGAAATGCAGGGCTGGATAAAGCACAAGCTGGAATCAAGACTGCCGGGAGAAATATCAACAATCTCAGATATGCAGGTGACACCACCACCCTTATGGCAAAAAGCAAAGAGGAACTGAAGAGCCTCTTGATTAAAGTGAAAGGAGAGTGAAAAAGCTGGGTTAAAAGTCAACATTCAGAAAACTAAGATCATGGCTTCCGGTCCCATCTCTTCATGGCAAATAGATGGGGAAAAAATGGAAAAAGTGGCAGATTTTATTTTCTTGGGCTCCAAAATCACTGCACATGGTGATGCTTGCTCCTTGGAAGAAAAGCTATGACAAACCTAGACAGCATATTAAAAAGCAGAGACATTGCTGACAAAGGTCCACCTAGTCAAAGCTATGGTTTTTCCAGTAGTCATGTATGGATGTGAGAGCTGGACTATAAAGAAAGCTGAGTGCCAAAGAATTGATACTTTTGAACTGTGGTTTTAGGGAAGACTCTTGAGAGTCCCTTGGACTGCAAGGAGATCAAACCAGTCAATCCTAAAGGAAATCAGTCCTGAATATTCATTAGAAGGACTGATGCTGAAGCTGAAGCTCCAATACTTTGGCCACCTAATGTGAAGAACTGACTCATTGGAAAAGACCCTGATGCTGGGAAAGATTGAAGGCGGGATGGGAAGGAGATAACAGAGGATGAGATGGTTGAATGGCATCACCGACTCGATGGACACGAGTTTGAGCAGGCTTCGGGAGTTGGTGATGGGCAGGGAAGACTGGCGTGCTGCAGTTCATGGGATCACAAAGAGTCAGACACGACTGAGCGACTGAACTGAACTGTCAAGTAGAAAGGCATTCATTGTACATTGTTTCTAGTAACAAAATGTTGGAAGCAACCTGTCTATCAAAAGGGATTGGCTAAACACTATGTAGCCATAAACAAGAAGAAAGCAGCTCCAGGTAGATATGAAACCATCTTAAAGACACATCATTAAAAGTGTAATATTCAGGGACAGCACTGACTTTTAAATGGATATAGTCAATGCTTGGGCTTCCCTGATGGCTCAGATAGTAAAGAATCTACGTATAATGCAGGAGACCCAGGTTCGATCCCTGAGTTGGGAAGATCCCCGGGAGAAGGGAATGGCAACCCACTCCAGGATTCTTGCCTGGAGATTTCCATGGACAGAGGAGCCTGGCTGGCTACAGTCCATGGGGTCGCAAAGAGTCAGACATGACTGAGTGACTAACACACATATATTCAATGCTTATGTTTTCATGGAATATCTCTTAAAGATAGCGGTTGCCTTTAAGTAGAGAACTAGAATGTGGGTAGGAAGACTTATTTTTATTACAAATCCTTTTGCCATTTTTGAATGTTCTTACCTCTTAAAATACTACATTTATTTATTAAAAATAAGAGATGTCCTATAACTAGGCTAGTGAATATTGGAGAATTGGTAGTTCTTTCTCTAAAAGGCACGTTATTGGGTACACAGAGGAAAAGCAAGGTGGTTCAAGGCTTAAATATAAGATTATCCTCTGGTAATAAGATTCTCACTCTAACAGTGATCTATGAATGGTTGCTGAAAAGTTTCCTAACTATCCAAATCTCACTCAGGGTCTAACCTCAGGAGAACACAAAAATCTAAAATCAAAGCCTAGTTAGCTGTATTGCAGTTATCTATCCAAAAGAAGACTAAGCTGATAAATGGTACCCGTGGGACCTGGCCAGCATTAGCTCTCAAAAAGGGAGGCCAAAGAGTACAATTTGATACAATTCATCTAGTACTGGTTAAAGAAGATGTTCTGTCTTAGTTTTCCTATAAAACTAATAACTGCCATGATCTCCAAGTTGTGGTTAAAAACATGGCTTTTGAATATAAACAGACCTGGCTTCAAATATGGTCCTTTTTTACATCTAGGTGATCTTAGGCGAAAGCCAATTCTCTGAGCCTCAGTTTACACACTCCCTAGTGGCTCACACTGTAAAAAATCTGCCTGCAGTGCAGGAGATCTGGGTTTGATCCCTGAGTTGGGAATATGTCCTGGAGAATGGAACGGCTATCTACTCCAGTATTCTTGCCTGGAGAATTCTTTGGACAGAGGAGTCTGGTGGGCTACAGTCCATAGGGTCTCAAAGAGTCAGATATAACTGAGCAACTAACATTACACTACATTAAAATGGCGATAATAATTTTTTACCTAAATGCTTCTGTGGATTAAAGAAAATAACAGAAAAAGCCCAGTACAGAGGCCAGTATGTAGTTGGTACTCACTGAATAATACTATTATTTTCTTTTACCTGCTTTTATCATCTCTGAAACTTTAGGTTCTAAAGATCAATTAACAATGGAAACAAAATTGAGTCTTCTAGGTAGGGTCTCTCAGAAGTTGAGAGAGGCTCCAGACCATTTTCACTCTCTCCTTCATTTATTTTTGAGGTTCTCTCTCTCATACACATACACACACACACATATATCTCCAAAACTAGGTTTTAAAAAATTGTTTTAAATGCTGTTTATGTCAAGTGTCGTGAAGTGTGTTTGTGTTATTCACATAAAAATTACATTTGAAACATTAATGTATGCTGCAACACAGGCAGACCTGTGGTAGATGAAAGTTTTACAATGAATGCCTTCCTCTTTTAGTCACTGTGCATCTCTGGGACTGTATGGATGCCCTCCTGAGATGAGAACATCAAACGTCTATAGTTGAAGCTCTTCATGAATGTGAGAACCAGTCAAATGGCTGTCCTGAATCCCCAGCTCAGTGAAAGGCCCTCTTCTAAAGAGTTAGGCCCAATAAGCAGGCAAACCCCTCTGCTGGGCTGCAAAAGACAGATACGTTTCTCTCTTCCAATTGCTCAGCACTTCTAACTTGCCAACGACAAAAGCCAGCATTTGTGTCTTGTGTCTTCATCTCAGTTGGCGTGACAGTCTTTAGTGCTAATCTGGGCAGGCTGCCCCTTGGAGGCCCGGATAATACCCTTGGAACTCAGGGAAAACTCAATTCATTCACATTTCCCTGTATAATGGAGAGTTGCTTCAGTCCAGTTAAAATCAAGGAACGATACAGTTAAAAGACTTTTCAAGAAGCAGGAAATAACTCCTAAGTGGGGTCTTCAGTTGGATACCAAAGAGAAATGGCCCATTTTCTCCCTGGTTGAGTGAGTTTTTGCTGCTGACCTGTAAATTCTACCCTATTTCAAATTTGCTGGCTGAGAAATTAATGGAAACTGAGCTGGGAATTTTTTCTTTCTTACTCTTATGTGTGATGCCTTATTTAAAATAATTCAGACTCAAAGTGAATTTCTAGCAAATGGTGCTCTGGCTGCTATTAAATTTATTGATGGTGAATCCATCATCCCTGCTTTTTATGTATGATGTTGCTGATGTGGTGTTTTTTGTTTGTTTGTTTGTTTGTTTTTTAAACACTATGGTGAGATTTTCTGAAAATTCACCTCTTCCATCTGCCCCATAGTGCAAAAAGAGACTTCAGGCTAAGACCCTATTTAGCAAATTAATTTACCATGGTGAGATTTTACAGCAAAGTTTTTCAAAACCACTAAGTAAAGCACACTTCTTTCTAATATACTTGGATTTTTTGATGTGCTAAGATTTTATATAAATTTGTTATTTATCTTGATGAAAGCCAGATAAATAAATGCTCCTATTGTGCCTAATAACTCAACTCTTTGCTTTCACAAGGCCAGAGCAAGGCTGAAAGGAAATTCATCTCAAAGCTATTAAGAAAAACCAGATAGAAAAGGAGCATAAAAATAAAATGCACTCTGGTGAAAGGGCCAGACCCTCTTCCAGACTGCTCTACATCATCTCAGCTACGTAGATGGAACAAAGATTTAGAGTTCTAAACAGAAATCAAGAATAGAAAGAAATGATGTGGGATGGCCTGAGAAAGAGATCAATCTATCCTGTGTTCAGAGGAGACACAGGGAGAAAAAGAAATCATTTAGCAAAAAAAGTCTCAACAGCCTAAACCAGAAATAACATATCCCACCCCCAAACTGCCACCATGGTCCCCATTTGAATACACCTCAAAAGCAGCCCTTGTTTCCATTGCTCAGTTTCCTGCCCAGGCTTGCAAGGAACTAAACAAAGGAAGTGAAGAAACCACCTGGATGCCTAGGGAATTGGTTGGTTCTAACTTTTAAGTTGTCACTGAAGCCCTTGGTGGCCAGACTACAA
This sequence comes from Bos indicus x Bos taurus, assembly GCF_003369695.1. Classification (NCBI taxonomy): domain Eukaryota; kingdom Metazoa; phylum Chordata; class Mammalia; order Artiodactyla; family Bovidae; genus Bos; species Bos indicus x Bos taurus. The sequence goes on from NC_040086.1 coordinate 30,102,846, forward strand.
AGAAATTCTGACCAGTGATTCAGACCTTGAGGGTTTCCTCTAATAACCCACCTTGAGTGACTTTTCTTTTAAAGTTCCTGCAACCGCATAGCCCAGAGCTTGATGTCTCTCTGTCTCCTTGTATCATCTTTTAGATGCCTGCATGTCTTAACTTTCCATCAAGTTGGAAGACCTTGTGAATTCCTGAAAAACCTAGATTTTTATTCCTATCTACCTAATGCAATTTCCTCAGCTGCAATGTTTTTCTCATTTTTTCTGGGTCCAAATCCTGTCTATCCCTCAAAGACTGGCTAAAGCTATTTCCAATTTGAGAAACTTTCTGTAGCAGCATCAGTCATTCTTAGCGGCCACCTTCTTCTTATGTTTGGAGAATCACCTTTTAAGGCACTGTCCTCTGTCCACTGGGTGCTCACTTTCCTGGCCTCGTTTGTACCTGTGGTATGGCTATGGGACGTAGGCTCTCCCAGTGAAATGCCCCTTACCCTAAACTATCCATGAGAAGAAGCAGCGCGCATGCAGAATACATTCTGGCAGCCAGTGGGGGCTGTAGCAGTGGTAGATAATCTGGATTTCAAAAGCAGGAACGGCTGTGCTTCCTGTAGCTGAATTCTGCGTTGGTCATGACTTCTGGGCAAGCAACACAGTCTGTGCCCAACAGCAATGACCATGATGCATTTGACATTACAGTCGCCTGAATAATTTGGAGCATTTTTTCCCACCTCTACAACCTTAAGCCTAGTTCTTCAATCTCCCAGAGATTCTGTAAGCTACCCACTAGTTTTTTCTTAATTAAAAAAAAATATTTCTTTTTGTGTATTTATTTTTGGTAGCACCATGCAGCTTGCAGGATCTCAGTTCCCCCATCATGGACTGAACTTAGGCCATGGTAGTAAAAGCCCAGAATCCTAACCATGAAGCCACTAAGGACCACCCCTCACCAACTACTTTTTTTAACAGTTTTATTGAGATATAATTCACCCATTTAAAGTGTACAATTCAATGTTTTAAAGTAAATTCACAGGATTGTGCAATGATTACCACAATCTAATTTTAGAATATTCTTGCCCTTCAAAAAATAAAACTCATATCCATTATCAATCACTTTCCATTCCTCCCCCTACTTCGAGAGGTAGGCAACTACTAATCTGTTTTATTTGTTTATAGATTTCCCTATTCTGGGCATTTCATATAAATGGAATCATACACCATGGTTTTTGAGGATTGGCTTTTTTTACTCGGTATTACATTTTCAAGATTCATCCATGTTGTAGCAGGTATTGGTAATTCATTCCTTTTTACTGTTGAACCCATTGTATGGATATCCCACATTTTATTTGTATATTAATGGATATTTAATGGATTAATGGATATTTGGATTGTTTCTACTTTCTGGGTGTTATGAATAATGTCTTTATAAACATTTATGTGCAAGTTTTTGTGTAGATGTTATATCTTCGTTTCTCTTGGGTATAAACCTGGGAGTGGAATTGCAGGTACAGTAACTATGGTAACTACGATTAAGCTTTTGAGGAATTGCTAAACTGTTTTCTAGAGTGCCTGTACCATTTTGCAATACGTGAAAGCTCCAATTGCTCCACATCTTTGTCAAGTAATATTTGTTATTATCTGTCTTTTTCATCATAGCCATTCTATTAAATGTAAAATGATACCTCACTGTGGCTTTCTGACCCAGGGATTGAAACTGTGTCTCTTATGTCTCCTTCATTGGTAATCGTGCTCCTTACCACTAGTACCCCTCAGAAGCCAGTTTTGCCCATTAGCTATTAACTAAATTCTTTTGCTTAAATCTGGTTTTTTGCAAGTAGAACCCTGAGTGATCCATTCCTTATTCAGCCCACACTGTCCTGTCCTGTCTCTGAGCTGTACTACACAGTTGATCATTTGTCCATTTTCTGGACAAAATCCTTTTCTTCCCTCCTAGGTTGTGATCTACTGGGGGTCAGAGTCTATCACCCACTTCTGTGTTTCTCCTGTGGTGACTGTCCTGGAGCTCAGCCCTTGTTGATGCTTTAAGCATATACTTGTTAACTGGAAGATTGTCGATTGGTTCATTAACAGTTCCTTGTTTGGGAGAGAGAAAAAGATGGTAGAGGAGTAGGTGGACGTGGAGTACATCTCTCTCCACTGATACATCAGGAATACACCTTCAGATGCAGAAGTGGATGCAGAACACCTGCTGAGAGCAGACAGGAGTACCTGACCAGAGGAAAAGAATATATAGAACCATGCAAAACTTGGTAGGATGAACTAGGGGGAAAACAGGAGTGTTAGTAGGCCTGGACCTGTCCTCGGTGGGTAGGGTAACTGAAACAGGGGTCTGATCCCCACGTCAGGGCAATTGTCTGAGTCAGAGGAGAAACATTTAAGGCTGAGAGTGAAACAGCTGATCTGTGGAAGCCTAAATAGAATGAGAATCAGACAGTCCTTGCCGTAGCCATATGTACCCTGGACAGGAGCTCTGGTCCCCTGGAAGGTGCAGTGGCTAGGAGCTGGGGTTTAGGGATTGTGGAACAATCCCAGGGCGAGGGCTGCTGTTGACTGCAGAGAGACGGATCAAGGTGATGTGAGGAAGGAGACTGTGATGGGAAAGGCCTGTGGAGGAAAGCTGGGCAGCCATGGAAGCAAGGCGATATACTGCTGAGTCACGCATAGCGGGGAAGCCTGGTGGGCTGCCGTCTATGGGGTCCCACAGAGTCAGACACGACTGAAGTGACTTAGCATAGCATGGGTGTATATGTATATGTGTGTATTCAGTCACACTTTTTATTGTTGTTATAAACCTCTGCCTCTATGTTGGGCTTTTACAATTCTGTGGAGTTTTCCTTTTTCTTTCTTCTTCCATTTTTTTCTTTTCTTTTTATAATTTTAATTTTTTAAACCTATTATATTTTTCTACATTTATTCCTTTGTTTGCCTTTCCTACTGTTATTTTCCCCTTGCAGTTAATCTTTAATGTATGTAAATCTTTTTCATCTATCTCTATTTAACTTTGCATATCTATTCTTTCTTTCTTTTCTTTCCTCTCAACATATTTGTTAGTTTTATTTTCATTGGTCTATTCTGCACTTGGCACCTTGCTTTCATTTTGTTTTCCAGTTTGTGCTTTAGTTAGTTTTGTTCTTAATTGGTAAATATAATTTTTGATTTCCTTTGTTCACCTGGTCAGTCTACTGTATTTTTGTTGAAATGTTTTGATTTTGCTTATGGGTGTATTCCATTATTTTAATTATTATTTGTCTGATTTTGTAACTGCCATTTGTCTGGGGTTCATCTTTGGTTTCTCATTTTTCGATATTTGTTTTAATCTCACTTAATGCCATAACAAACCACTTGTGGAATCTCTGTTCCTGACCAGAGATCAAGCCCTGAGCTTTGGAGTGGGAGCACTGACTCCAAGACCCTAGACTACCAGAGAACTAACACTCAGTTCAGTTCAGTTCAGTCACTCAATCGTGTCCTACTCCTTGGGACCCCATGGACTGCAGCACACCAGGCCTCCCTGTCCATCACCAACTCCTGGAGTCTACCCAAACTCATGTCCATTGAGTCAGTGATACCATCTCATCCTCTGTCATCCCCTTCTCCTTCTGCCCTCAATCTTTCCCAGCATCAGGGTCTTTTCAACCCCAGGGAGTATCAAATAGTGAGAACCCGCACAAATGAAACCACTTGAATACAAGACCCACCATCACTGAACCACCAGTAGCACTCTGTGCAGGACACCTCATCTAAACAATAAACAAAACAGAACTACAAACACAGTCATCAGCAGAAAGGATTACCATCTCATTCAGCCTTGCCCATCAGAGGAAAAACAAACAAACAAACAAAAACTCAGCACAAATCTCACCCTATACAAAGCTTACACAATCCACTGGACCAACCTTAGGAGGGCAGAAACCAAAAAGAAGAAAGAATTCAACCTTCTTCAAGGAAAGAATTCGACTTTCCTTGAAGCCTGAGAAAAGGAGACCTCAAACACAATGAGTTAAAAAAAAATAATAATAAAAAGGCAGAGAAATACTACACAAATGAAGGAACAAACTAGAAACACAGAAGTCCAAACAAATGAAGAGGAAATAGGCAAACTACCTGAAAAAGAATTCAGAATAATGATAGTAAAGATGATCAAAAACCTTGAAAACAAAATGGAGAAAATGCAAGAATCAATTAACAAAGACTTGGAAGAATTAAAGAATAAACATACAGAGACAAACAACACAACTACTGAAATTAAAAATACTCTGGAAGGAATCAATAGCAGAATATCTGAAGCAGAAGAATGAATCAGTAAGCTGGAAGACAAAATGGTAGAAATAACTTCTGAAGAGCAGAATAAAGTAAAAAGAATGAAAAGAACTGAGGATAGTCTTAGAGACCTCTGGCACAATATCAAATGCACCAATATTTGAATCATAGGGATCCCAGAAGAAGAAGAGGGAAAAAAAGGGTGTGAGAAAATTTTTGAAGAGATTATAGTTGAAAATGCTTGAGATTATAGTTGAAAGGAAAATAGTTCCTTTCCCCAACATGGAAAAGGAAATAGTCAATCAAGTTCAAGAGGCACAGAGTCCCATAAAGGATAAACCCAAGGAGAAACACGCCAACATACATACTAAGCAAACTAACAAAGACTAAACGCAAAGAAAGAATATTAAAAGCAGCAAGGGAGAAGCAACAAGTAACATACAAGGGAAACCCCATTTGCTTAACAGCTGATCTTTCAGCAGAAACTCTGAAGGCCAGAAAGGAATGGCAGGATATATTTAAAGTACTGAAAGGGAAAAATCTACAACCAAGATTACTCTACCCAGCAAGGATCTCATTCAAAATTTGATGGAGAAATAAAAAGCTTTTCAGACAAGCAAAAGTGAAGAGAATTCAGCACCATCAAACCAGCTTTACAACAAATGTTAAAGGGACTTAAATAGTCAAGAAATACAAGAGAAGGGGAAAGATCTACAAAATCAACCCCAAACAATTAAGAAAATGGCAATAAGAACATACATATCAATAATTACTTTAAATGTAAATGGATTAAATGCTCCAACCGAAAGACACAGATTGGCTGAATAGATACAAAAGCAAAACCAATATATGTGCTGTCTACAAGAAACCCACTTCAGACCTAAAGACACACATAGACTGAAAGTGAGAGGATGGAAAAACATATTCCATGCAAATGGGAAGCAAAAGAAAGCTGGAGTAGCAATCCTCATATCAGGCAAGACAGACCTTAAAATAAAGAAGATTACAAAGGATAAGGAAGGACACTACATAATGATCAAGGGATCAATCCAAGAGGAAGACATAACAATTGTAAATATCTATGCACCCAACATAGGATCACCTCAATACACAAGACAAACACTAACAGACATAAAAGGAGAAATTGACAGTAACACAATAATCGTAGGAGACTTTAACACCCCACTCACACCAGTGGTGCTGCTGCTGCTAAGTCGCTGCAGTTGTGTCCGACTCTGTGAGACCCTATGGACAGCAGCCCACCAGGCTCCTCTGTCCACAGGATTCTCCAGGCAAGAATACTGGAGTGGGTTGCCATTTCCTTCTCCTCACACCAATGGAGAGATCATCAAAACAGAAAGTTAACAAGGAAACACACCTTAAATGATACATTAGATGAGATGGATCTCATTGATATCCTCAGGACATTCCAAATGCAGAAGAATACACCTTCTTCTTTAGTGCACATGGAACATTCTCCAGGATAGACCACATCTTGGGTCACAAATCAAACCTCAGTAAATTGAAGAAAATTAAAATTGTATCAAGCATCTTCTTCAACCACAATGCTATGAGACTTGATATCAATTATAAGGAAAAAAACTGTAATAAACATAAACATATGGAGATTAAGCAACACGTTTCTAAATAACCAACAGGTTACTGAAGAAATCAAAAGGGAAATCAAAAAATTTCTAGAAACAAATGACAATGAAACATGACAACTCGAAACCTATAGGATTCAGCAAAAGCAGTTTTAAGAAGGAAGTTTATAGCAAGACAATCCTACCTTAAGAAACAAGAAAAACATCGAATAGACAACCTAACTGTACACCTAAAACAACTGGAAAAAGAAGAAAAAAAACACCAAAATTAGTATAAGGAAAGAAATCATAAAGATCTGAGCAGAAATAAATGAAAAAGAAATAAAAGAAACAATAGTAAAGATTAACAAAACTAAAAGCTGGTTCTTTGAGAAGATTAACAAAATTGACAAACATTTGGCCAGACTCATCAAGAAAAAGAGAGAGAAGAATCAACTCAACAAAATTATAAATTAAACAGAAGCAGTTACAACAGACAATGCAGAAATACAAAGGATTATAAGAGACTATTATGAACAACTATATGGCAATAAAATAGATAACCTGGAAGAAATGGACAGATCTTTATAATAGTTCAATCTTCTATGACTGAACCAGAAAGAAACAGAAATTATGAACAACCCAATTACAAGCCCTGAAAATTGAAGCTGTGATCAAAAATCTCCCAAAAAACAGCCACCCAGGACCAGATGGCTTCACAGGAGAATTCTATCAAACATTTAGAGAAGAGCTAATGCCTATCCTTCTAAGACTCTTTCAAAAAATTTCAGAAGGAACTCATTCTATGAGGCCACCATCACCCTGATACCAAAACCAGACAAAGACAACACAAAAAAAGAAACTACAGGCCAATATCACTGATGAACATAGATGCAAAAATCCTCAACAAAATTTTAGCAAACAGAATTCAGCAACACATCAAAAAGCTCATACACCGTGATCAAGTTGGGTTTATTCCAGGGATGCAAGGATTCTTCAATATATGCAAATCAATCAAGGTGATATACCATATTAACAAACTGAAAGATAAAAAACCATATGATAATCTCAATAGATGCAGAAAAAGCCTTTGACAAAATTCAGCACCCATTTATGATTAAAACTCTTCAAAACATGGGCATAGAAGGAACCTACCTCAACATGGTAAAGGCCATATATGATAAGCCTACAGCAAACATTATTCTCAATGGTGAAAACCTGAAAGCATTCCCCCTAAGATCAGAAACAAGACAAGGGTTCCTGTGTTGCCACTATAATTCAACACAGTTCTGGAAGTCCTAGCTATAGCAATCAGAGAAGGAAAAGAGATAAAAGGAATCCAGATCAGAAAGGAAACAAAGCTCTCACTGTTTGCAGATGACATGATACTGTACATAGAAAACCCTAAAGATATTATCAGAAAATTACTAGAGCTAATCAGTGAATTTAGCAAAGTTGCAAGATACAAAATCAATACAGAGAAATCACTTGCATTTCTATATACTAACAATGAAAAATCAGAAAGAGAAATTAAGGAATCAATCCCATTCACCATTACAACAAAAAGAATTAAATATCTAGGAATAAACCTACCTAAGGAGACAAAAGAACTGTACACAGAAAATTATAAGACACTAATGAAAGAAATCAAAGATGACATAAAGATGGAGAGATATTCCAAGTTCCTGGGAAGGAAGAATATTGTAAAACTGCCTATACTACCAAAGGCAATTACAGATTCAATGCTATTCCTATCAAATTGCCATTGACATTTTTCACAGAACTAGAACAAAAAATTTCAGAATTCATGTGGAAACACGAAAGACCCCAAATAGCCAAAGCAGTCCAAAGAAAGAAGAATGGAGCTGGAAGAATCAACCTTTCTGTTTTCAGATTATACTACAAAGCTACAGTCATTAAGGCAGTATGGTGCTGGCACAAAAATAGAAATATAGACCAATGGAACAGTATAGAAAGCTCAGAAATAAACCCATGGATGTATAGACACCTTATATTTGACAAAGGAGGAAAGAGTATGCTGCTGCTGCTAAGTTACTTCAGTCGTGTGTGACTCTGTGCGACCCCATAGACAGCAGCCCACCAGGCACCTACATCCCTAGGATTCTCCAGGCAAGAACACTGGAGTGTTTCCATTTCCTTCTCCAATGCAGGAAAGTGAAAAGTCAAAGTGAAGTCGCTCAGTCCTGTCTGACTCATAGCGACCCCATGGACTGCAGCCTACCAGACTCTTCTGTCCACGGGATTTTCCAGGCAAGAGTACTGGAGTGGATTGCCATTGCCTTCTCCATGCAAGAATATACAATGGGGCAAAGACAGCCTCTTCAATAAATGGTGCTGGGAAAACTGGACAGCTACATGTAAAAGAATGAAATTAGAACACTTCCTAACACCATACACGAAGATAAACTCAAAATGGATTAAAGACCTAAATGTAAGACCAGGAACTATAACACTCTTAGAGGAAAACATAGGCAGAACACTCGATGACATAAATCAAAGCCAGATCCTCTATGACACATCTCCTGGAGTAGGGGAAATAAAAACAAAGTAAACAAGTGGGACCTGATTAAACTAAAAGCTTTTGCACAGTAAAGGAAACTATAAGCAAGGTGAAAAGACCTTCCCTCAGAGTGGGAGAAAATAATAGCAAATGAAACAACTGACAAAGGATTAATTTCCAAAACATACAAGCAGCTCATACAACTCAATACCAGAAAAACAAACAACCCAATCAAAAAGTGGGAAAAAGACCTAACAGACATTTCTCCAAAGAAGACATACCAATGGCTAACTAACACAGGAGAAGATGCTCAACATCACTCATTATTAGAGTTGAGCATTAGATCCTCAACGTCACTCATTATTGATTCAAATCAAAAGTACAATGAGATATTACCTCAGACCTGTCAGAATGGCCATCATCAAATAGTCAACAAACAATAAATGCTGGAGAGGGTGTGAAGAAAAGAGAACGCTCTTGCAGTGTTGGTGAGAATGTAAATTGATACAGCTACTATGGAAGACCATATGAAGATTCCTTTAAAAACTAGTATTAAAAGCACCATATGACCCAGAAATCCCACTCCTAAGCATATACCCTGAGGAAACCAAAATTGAAAAAGACACATGTATCCCATTATTCACTGAAGCACTATTTACAATAGCTAGAACATGGAAGCCACCTAGATGTCCATCGACAGATGAATGGATAAAGAAGTTGTGGTACATATACACAATGGAATATTACTCAGTCATAAAAAGGAGTGTCTTTGAGTCAGTTCTAATGAGGTGGATGAACCTAGAACCTATTATACAGAGTGAAGTAAGCCAGAAAGAGAGATAAATGTCGTATTCTAACACATATATACGGAATCTAGAAAAATGGTTCTGAAGAATTTACTTACAGGGCAGCAGTGGAGAAACAGACATGGAGAATAGACTTATGGATATGGTGAGAGGGGAGGAGAGGGTGAGATGTATGGAAAGAGCAACATGGAAACTTACAGTACCATATGTAAAACAGATAGCCAACGGGAATTTGCTGTATGGTTCAGGAAACTCAAACAGGGGCGCTGTATCAACCTAGAGGGGTGGGATGGGGAGGGAGATTCAAAAGGGAGGATATATATGTATACTTATGGTTGATTCATGTTGAGGTTTGACAGAAAACAGCAAAATTCTGTAAAGCAATGATCCTTCAATTAAAAAAAAAATTCCCTGTTTGCTATACAGTTCTGGAAATGTGTCTTTCATTCTCTCATTAAGGAGACTCAGTCAAGGAGGTGTGTAGCAGGTGCTGGGGACATGGGTTTTGGAGATTGGTCAGGCTTGGGTTCTAATTCTATCTTTGCTAAGTATTAGCTCTGGGACCCATGGTGAGTTAATTAACCTCTCTGAGCTTTGACTTTTCTATTTACAAAGAGAGATGATAACAGATATCTCAGATATGTTATGAAGGTTAAACTACATCCTGTATACAAAACAATAGAACAGTGGTGCATGGAAATTGTTCAATAAATATTAGTTTCCTCTGTACCCACACATTACCTTCCAGATTCCTCCCCCAGTAATCTGGCTTCGAGATGCATCCTAGCTATGTTTGCTGTTTTATAAATTTACCAGGAAGATGGAGCAAGCCTGCTGCTTACCTGGATTAATTCATGTTCTTGCAAATGAGTATTGCGTTGCAGGGCTAAGACAGTCAAAATCAGGAAAGGAGGGAATGATGTTGCCCATACTCCATTTTGAGAATAAGAGCTGTTGATTTTAGAGAGGTCAGTTATGAAGCTGCCTCTGAGAAGGCAGGAACAGGATGCAAGGATGCCTGGGCTCCGCTGTTTACATGTCCTGTTTCCCCAAAGGACTTTTTTTTTTTTTTTTTTTATGACCACATAGGCATAGAATCTTTTTGAAGCAAAGCTGATGTTTATTTCAGATGACCTATTTCTAGGTGCATTCTCAGATCTCACTGGAAGAAGCCACTGGCTGAAGAATTAATCAGTTGTGAAGGGCTGAGCTGATATCTGTATGATAAACTAATGGGAGGTGAATCTGGTTTTTACATGACCCTTACTTGGAGGAGAATATAACTCATCATTTATTTAGTGTTAAGTTTTTCTTTAGCTACATGATTTAAATTTCTTTAGCAGAGAGAGGTCAAAGTTCTGGTACAGATCCCTTAGTTAGAGCTCAGATGCCAAATAAATCTGGAAGGGTTAACAGACTGATATTTCTATAAATGTGTAAATTGCTGAGTGCATGAGTGAGGTCTAGTAGTGATCAGAAGGAGGTGATCACAAGGGAACCAGATTCCTAAACAAGACATGTTATAGAGGAGAAAATGACATGTATAATGGGGAGGCTGCAGACCCAGAAATTAACTTCTTGGTTTTCCCAAAGTGAACCTTATCTGGATTCATTCAATCTTTCAATAAATGTTTTAGCGAGCATTTACTATAGAGTAGGTTCTGTACTGGGAATTTGGATTATAAGGCAGGGCCTTTATTGGAAAATCCTTTATATTGTATAGAGTTCTGAGCCCAATATACCTCCTATAGCTTAGATCCTGGAGCTCAGAAGCCTGAATTCTAGCCTAACTAAGCTTAGCTGTAGCCAACCTGTAGACTTGTGAGTATGAGAATAGGGAGTGTTATTGTAAGCCTCTGATTTGGGGGATAGTTTGTTACATGATATCATTGTGACAATAGCTAACTAATATATCGTGATACGTTTGGATTGTCTTTTAAGAACATTAGGGAGCCACTGAAGAATTTTAATCAAGGGAGAGATTGGTAACCTTTGGACATTAGAATGATCTCTCTGGCTATAATAGATTCAAAGGTGGCCATTTCTCCTTCAGCTTGGGCAGCAGAATGAGGCATTTTGAGCAGTAACCAAGGCTTAAGTAGCTACTGGTCTAAAGATAAGGACAGCCAAGTAGAGCATATCTCCCAACCAACTACAGCTTGAAGCCTGAAGAATGGATTAAAGGTAGCAAGACTAGACTCAGAGAAATCAACAAGAAGATTGTTGCAATCATGTAGACTTGAACTTGGGAAGTAACAGTAAAGGAAAGAGGGTAACTTAAGTGGTGGAATTGATTGGTTCTGGTTAGAGGAAAGGAAAGTTAAGGATAATTTGCTTCGTCAATGGGAATAGATGAAACTATCCTTCATTCAGAAGAAAAAACATCTTTTCAGGGTGAGATAGCAGCAGAGGCAGGCATGTAGGTTCATTTAAAATATATTGAATTTGTGTGTCCAAATCATGTCCAAGAAGATACAAACAGAACTCCAAGAATGGGTGATGGAAGAAGCCTTCAATTAATGAAAATGAGCACCGCCCCCTAATTCAATAGACATGAGTTTGAGCAAGCTCCAGGAGATGGTGAAGGACAGGGAAGCCTGGCATGCTGCAGTTCATGGAGTCACAAAGAACTGGACATGACTGAGCAACTGAATGACAACAACCCAGAACGAGCCTTTCCATTGAAAATGGAAGTAAGGAAAAGTTTCAAAAAAGATGAGTACAATGAGATGTTGAAAATTTTTTTTCCAGAATCCCAAAGAGCCAGAGCCTGGGCAGACTGGTCAGAGTCACCTCAAGAGAGAAGCATTAGGAAGTGAGCTACAATTCACTGGTCCATAGTGTTGAAGGTCACAGGGCGCGAGCAGGGGCTTTGGATGACTCTGAGTTAGGAGATGGGTTGTAAGATCACTGAACTGGTAAACAGTATTATGTGAACATGGTGAAGGGGCCAAGGTGAGTATCCTGGCTGTCAGAGGCTCCTTAGAGACAAAATACAGAGTGCAAAAGGAACAGATAAGGCCAAAGCAATGAGTGTTGCATTTGCATGATCCTTAAGGATGGTCTCTAGGCTCTTTAGGTAGAGAAATTGAGGGTTTAGGGCTTAGGTCAAGTTACTTAAGTCTCTGATGGTCAGAGGGACACCCAAAGTCACAGCTCAATTATGTAAGTTTGTTGGGGATGGCATTTGGGTGAGGTTGAACAGAGCACCGATTTTGTTGAGGCTGTTTCCATCTTATGACACGATCAGTCACACACACACATTTATATATATGTGTATGTGTGTGGACCTCCCTGGTGGCTCAGCAGTAAAGTATCTTCCGCCAATGCAGAAGATACAGGTTCGATTTCTGATCTGAGAAGATCCCCTGGAGAAGGAAATGGCGATCCACTCCTGGGAATTCCCATGGACAGAGGAGCCTGGCAGGCTACAGTCCATGGGGTCACAAAGAGTCAGACATGAATTAGTGACTGAGCATGTGTACGTGTATGTGTGTATATATATATATATATATATATTTTTTTTTTTTTCTTTTTTTCCTAGCTAAGTAGGATGTAAAGTCATTCACTATGAGTTTGGGGGTGGTGGTGGAAGCACTGAGGGTTTGAGGAGACCAGTGATGGTGAGATCCATGGGGTTGTGTGATTAATCATCTTCAGAGGAGCTCTATATTTAAGATGCAGGGGCCTTGGGAGGCTGAGAGTTGGCTTACCCCATTTGGAGTTTCACCAGGTGGGTTTAGCAGAGAATAAGCAAGAATGGGGATGGTGCAAATCAGAAAAAGAAGGATATAATTTATGGATCACTGATGGACATTTTCCATATTGTTGGGGGAGTGTGCAGGGGAAAATCTGGATTTATAAATATATAAATTAGGGTAAGGTCCTTATTTCAAGTCAAGTTTATCTGACTAAGTGTTTTTTATGCCCGTGTGTGTGTGTGTGTGTAGTTGCTCAGTCATATCTAACTCTTTTCAACCCCAAGGATTGTAGCCCGCCAGGCTCTTCTGTCCATGGGTTTCTCCAGGCAAGAAAACTAGAATGGGTAGCCTTTCCCTTCTCCAGGGGATCTTCCCAACCCAGGAATCGAACCCAGGTCTCCTGCATTACAGGAGGATTCTAAACTGTCTGAGCCACCAGGGAAGCCCTTTTAAGGCTCTACTATATATTTAATTTCACAACTGACAAACTCATATCAAACTTTAAATGATGAATTCAAACCGTAAGTCAGTAAAATCTCATTTTTGTCTAATTTTTCATAACCATGTGATTTGTGCAAAGTGAGGGACACCTGTGCCCAGACTTCACAGAAAGCTTGTAAAGACATGTCACCAAATTAAAAAAAAAAAAAAAAATATATATATATATATAGCAATAACAGCCCCCTTAAAGGTCCATCTAGTCAAGGCTATGTTTTTTCCAGTAGTCATGTATGGATGTGAGAGTTGGACTGTGAAGAAAGCTGAGCACCGAAGAATTGATGCTTTTGAACTGTGGTGTTGGAGAAGACTCTTGAGAGTCCCCTGGACTGCAAGGAGATCCAACCAGTCCATCCTAAAGGAGATCGGTCCTGGGTGTTCATTGGAAGGACTGATGCTGAAGCTGAAACTCCAATACTTTGGCCACCTCGTGCAAAGAGTTGACTCATTGGAAAAGACTCTGATGCTAGGAGGGATTGGGGGCAGGAGGAGAAGGGGACGACAGAGGCTGGATGGCATCACTGACTCGATGGACATGAGTCTGAGTGAACTCCGGGAGTTGGTGATAGACATGGAGGCCTGGTGTGCTGTGATTCATGGGGTTGCAGAGTCGGACACGACTGAGTGACTGAACTGAACTTAACTGTGGCTCAGCTGGTAAAGAATCTGCCTGCAATGCAGGAGACCTGGTTTTGATCCCTGGGCTGGGAAGATCCCCTGGAGAAAGGAAAAGCTACCCACTCTATTATTCTGGCCTGGAGAATTCCATGGATTGTATAGTCCCTGGGGTCGCAAAGAGTCGGACACGACTGAGCGACTTTCACTTTCACTTTCATCTACCAGGGAACTGGAGATCAGCAAGTATTGTCATCTCCATATTGCCAGTGGGAAACTGAAGCAGGTTAAGACTGCACCATTTCTTCAAGGGTCCTTTGTATTCCAGAGCATGCCAATTTCTGAATATGTGGTATATCATATAAACTTACAAACAAGAGCAGTGAATAAATAAGCTATTTTTTATTAATATTTATGAAACCCCTGTGTCATGCTATAGCCTATGGTGAGTGCTATAAATTATTGAAATGAAGATGTGTGATGTACATTCCTGGACTTAAAACTCCTATAATCTGGTTAGAGAGACTGAAACTCAACATACTAAAAGTTTGCAAAGAATATTGCAATAAATAACAATTTGAGACAATGACAGGAAAAGTCCCGAGGCACGTGTGAGGCGACCAGTGAGCGAGATAGACAATAAATCGAAGGGAAGGGAAAAGGAGAGGTCAGAATGGGCTAGAGTTGGCAGAGAATACTTGGGGTAGGGGTGGGAATTTAATTGGACCTTGAGAGTCATCATTATCATCTTGCTTATAAAAAAGCAGCTGTATAAATATGAACCATCACGAGTCTCCTCTTGAAAGGACACTTTCAGACAGAAGTCTGAAAAGAGTCCTTTTTGAGTAAGTGGCAAGAGGAGGAGGCGATGGGAGAAAGGGCTGTGAAGACTAACTTTATTAAAATCTTGTTTCCCTCGCCTGTCCTGGGAACTGGCTTTGCTAGGTTAGTTTGAGTTCCCTCAGGATTCTTACTACCTCATATCTGACCTGTGCCTAAAATCTCTGCACCTGTGACATATGTGGGTGAACTCTGCAAGTGCTTTAGTTTTTGATGTTCTATTATACTTTGTTCCTTCATGAAGAAAAAGTAAGAGAACTCTTTCTTGGGTTGGCAAAACGCTGTGGCCTGGATAGAACCACAGCAGGGCAAGGTGCCACTACTCTTCACTTCTCAGTTAGAAAGCTGTTGGTCAAGTGTTCTGAGAATACAGTTGAGTTCCCACTCATCTGAAGACTGGATGGTCAGTTGATAGAGATAGAAAGGTCACTGAATAGTGGCCATCACTAGAGTCCTCTGAACTCTTACAGGGTACTTTCCAGGGAGCAGACTCACACTGGAACAACTCTTTAAGAATGGGTCCTTATGGCATAAGAAACTATATTCAATACCATGTAGTAACCTATAATGATGTGAAGAACTGACTCATTGGAAAAGACCCTGATGCTGGGAAAGATTGAAGGCAGGAGAAGAAGGGGATGACAGAGGATGAGATGGTTGGATGGCATCACTGACTGGATAGACATGAGTTTGAGCAAGCTCCGGGAGTTGGTGATGGACAGGGAAGCCTGGTGTGGTGCAGTTCATGAGGTCACAAAGAATCAGACATGACTGAATGACTGAACTGACTGAACCGATAATGGAAAAGAACATGAAAAATATCTATCTCTGAATCACTTTGTTATACACCTGAAACTGATACAATATTGTAAATCAACTATACTTCAATAAATTTTTTAAATAAAATGAGTCCTTGGCATCTGTGACCTGAACCTAGCAGTTCTGAACTTGTCCATTCCCTTATAGGTTTGCAAATACACACTCACACTGTCTTTATTCCTTTGCACAAAAACCTCAGTCTCTTATTATCTTCTATAACGAAGCTAGAAGATCCATAAAGAGGAGCTTATTTGTTCATTAAATGGAAGCATTCAGTAATCTAAAGCTCTATATTTAGAAACACAGTTGACTTGTGATCAAAAAGAGGACCAAGGAAACACAGGAAATTCCCTTTCCACTCATAACATAAAATCTCTAGGTATGAAAAATATTTTTCTGAGTCTATAGCTGACCTTGTAAGAAATAGAAATTTCCAGGTGTCAGAAATTAAGAGTGAATTCACAGAGGTGAGTGCTACTTATGTCTTATGAGCAATCCCAGCACCTTAGAGTATGGATTTTAACAGCTGGAAAGGGTGGCAGTCAACTCTTCAGGTCTGTGCATAGTGTAAGCTATAGCTGGGCTCCTTAAAGAGCATGGATCAGGCTCCCGTCTTGGCCTTGAATATCCAGAGTCAGCTAAGAGAAATAAAGATCCTTATTCTGTGCTGCCTATGCAGTCTCAAATTCTCACAATAACCTCATTTTGTAGAAGCCCTGTGCCAAGAATTTAAACTAAATATTTATGTGGAATCAGTGAATCCCATTGACACCCTAGCAAACATAGCCATGCAAAAGCTTGATGGAGTCTTAACCACAATCCAGGACACAATGCAAAAGAGACTTTAATATTCTTTCAGATGTTTAAAAAAAGAGAGGAAGGACAAAACTTGTAGGTAGGAACAGGATATCATGTTTAAAAAGAAGGGATTTGAAAAAAAATCATGCAGTACAGTAGATTGTATCTTTCAAATTCATTGCTTATAGTTGGTATCAACAATATTTTCCATCCCATGTGCTATTCTCTTACAACATGTCTTTTATACTCCTTCCATTGAGAGGTGGGGTCTGTGCCTCTTTCCTTGAGCAATATGGTTGTGATTCATTTGTAATTAATAGAATCTGGTATAAGTAGTGCTGTGTGACTTCTTGAGGCTATGTCAGAAATGTGAGACAGTTTTTGTTTTGTTGACTGGATCACTTGTGCTCAAGTCCTGAGCTGCCATGCAAGGAGTTCAACTGCCCAGGAGTTGTCAGGCCCATGTAAAATTCCTATATGCAGAGGTTCTGAGGCTACATAAATAAGGAGAGCTATCTGGCTATCCATCACTTCTCTAGTCCTCTGCTCTTCCAGCTTTAACCACTGTCTGAATGCAATTGCAAAAGAGACCCTAAGCCAGAATCTCTTAACTGAGCTCCATCTGAATTCCTAACCTACAAAATCATGAGCAAAATAAATGATTGGTTTATGATGCTATGTTTGGAGATAATTTATGTAGCAATAAATAATTGGAACATAACAGAAATTCTAAAAGTAAAAGTAACAAGAAAACTGGATTAAATAGATTAGCTGAAGAGAAAATTACAGAATTAGAAGGTATACGTGAAGAAATCATACAGAATGCACAGCACAGAGAAAAAAATGGAAAGAGAAATTATGAGACATGGAGACTGAAATAAGAGTTTGAATAAAACATCTATTCAATTTGCAATTTAGGGATTGCAATTGCAATTGCAATCCCATTTAGGGATTGCAAAGAAAGAAAATAGAAAAAGAAGGGGATCAAATGTACGAAGAGATAATGGTTGAAAAATTTCCAGAACTGAAGAAAGACCTGAGTCCTCAGGTAGAAATTGTAGGAATGCAGTAAATACAATAAACAAAAACAAATCTAAATCTAGACAAGGTGTGGAATAACATAAAGTCACCTATGATTTCTGGAAGGGAGGAGACATGGAAGCATGGAGGGGAATCAGAATCCAATTATTTCACTTGTCATTTAAGCCTATAATTGCCACTAAACTGACATGGTTTCAGTAGACATAGCTTGCCTTGGCTTGAAAATAGTCCTCTCTGAGTGAAGTCCAGTGATATAAATCACTAATACTTTAAATAACAGCAGCATGAATGATATATAGTGTTTAGCAGTGTGTGTGTATAACTTAAAAAAAAAAGAACCGTATGCTACTACCAGCCCTGGTCTAAATTAAGAAGTTGATAAAGTTCAATTTCTGCATCTGGCTTCCTTCTTGTCCTTTAAACCTCGAGTGTATGTCCACCTTCTTTTCACAGGCACGCAGGGTCATCCTGTTGTCCCTGAAGGATCCTCTAAATAAAATGTTTTTTTACACTAACATCTAAAAGACAGCCAAATGTGATTTCTCCCAGTGTAGCTGAGGTGATTGTGGATTCCTTTACAGTTGTAAGAAACAAAACAGAAATCCCATGCATCATTTACCTACTTTCTCCTAATGACAACATAGTGCAAAATTAGAGTACAATAGCAAAACAAGGTCATTGAAAGTGATATTCAAGATACAGAAGATTTCCACCACCACAGATATTCCTTACGTTGCCTCATGATAGCCTTATCTACTTTTCTCCCACTCCCACCACTTCCTTAACTCCTGGAAACTATAAATCTATTCTCCATTTCTAAAATTTTGTCATTTCAGGAATGTTATATAAAGAAAGTCATACAGTATGTAACCTTTAGGGACTGGCTTTTTTAAATTCAGCATGCTTCTGTGGGGATTTATCCAAGTTGTTTCGTATATCAGTAGTTCATTCCTTTTTACTGCTGAATAGTATTCCATGGGATGAATGTACCAGTTTGCTTAACTATTTAAACATTGAAGGACATTTGTTCTCCCAGTTTTTGGCTATCATTACTATAACCATTCATGTGCAAGTTTTTGTGTGAATGTGAATTTTCATATTTTGAGATAAATGCCCAAGAGTTCAACTGCATGGCGGTATAGTAGTTGCATAGTTGTTGCTGTTTTTTTAAAGAAATTGCGAAATTATTTTCTAGAGTGGCAATCCCATTTTACATTCTTACCAGCAATGTATGATGAATCCAATTTCTCCATGTCCTCACCAGCATTTGGTGGTGTCATTATTTTCTGTTTTGGCCATTCTGATAGGTGTGTAATGATGCCTCCCTGTGGTTTTAATTTGTATCTCCCTAATGGCTAATGAAATGGCACCCCACTCCAGTACTCTTGCCTGGAAAATCCCATGGACGGAGGAGCCTGATAGGCTGTAGTTCACGGGTTCGCTAAGAGTCGGACACAACTGAGCAACTTCACTTTCACTTTTCACTTTCCTGCATTGGAGAAGGAAATGGCAATCCACTCCAGTACTCTTGCCTGGAAAATCCCATGGATGGGGGAGCATGGTAGGCTACAGTCCATGGGATCACAAAAAGTCAGACACGACTGAGTGACTTCACTTTCACTTTCAATGGCTAATGAAGTAGAACATTTTTTTTTCGTGTTTTATATGCTATCTGTATATTCTTTTCCGTAAAATGTCTGTTTATGTCTTTTGCTTATTTTCTAACTGGATGTTTGTTTTTTACCATTGCATTTTGAGAATTCTGTATATATTTATATACATGAAAAAAATGTTCTTTGTATATTTTAGATACTAGTCCTTCTTGGATATGTGTTTTGCAAATAACTTCTCCCACACTATAGTTTGTCTTTTTATCCTCTTAACAAGGTCTTTGAACAAAAGTTACACATTTTTGTGAAGTCCTACTTACCAACTTTTTTTTAATGGATTGTACTTTTGAGGGTCCTAGGGTAGGGCTTTTTTTTTTTCCCTATTGTATTTGGCTAGAGTAGAGCAACATTGTCTAGAAGTTCTTTATTTCCTTGGTCTTTGGAGAGAGCAAGCTTTTGTTGGATTTTTTTTTTTTAATGTCCGTACTTATTGGCATTTCCATGTTGCCTTCTTCTTTAGCTCCCAGTCTGGAGTATATGAGGCACAAAGAAAAAGTCAGAGAACTCACCACCTTGTCATTCCTTGAGCCCTGAAGTCCCTAACCAGTCTGCTTTCTTATTCCTACTATTCAGATTTCTTATGTTTTTATATTGTTTATATCTATTTATTTTATGTAAAATATATTACATGTTATATATTTTAACATATGATTTATTTGTGTTTATTTTATATATAGTGTTCAGAGTTTTTAGTTGCATTTAGTAGGAAGAATTGGAGAAGGCAATGGCACCCCACTCCAGTACTCCTGCCTGGAAAATCCTATGGATGGAGGAGCCTGGTAGGCTGCAGTCCATGGAGTCGCTAAGGGTCGGACACAACTGAGCGACTTCACTTTTGCTTTTCACTTTCATGCATTGGAGAAGGAAATGGCACCCCACTCCAGTACTCCTGCCTGGAGAATCAAGGCATGGGGGAGCATGGTGGGCTGCTGTCTATGGGGTTGCACAGAGTCCAACACGACTGAAGTGACTTAGCAGCAGCAGTAAGAAGAATAGGGAAAAGTATATATATTCTATCTTACTCAAAGCAGGAGTACTAGATTTACATTTTTAAGGAATTTAGGCATAAAGTCAGGAGAAGGCAATGGCAACCCACTCCAGTACTCTTGCCTGGAAAATCCCATGGATGGAGGAGCCTGGTGGCTGCAGTCCATGGGGTCGCTAAGAGTCAGACACAACTGAGTGACTTCACTTTTACTTTTCACTTTCATGCATTGGAGAAGGAAATGGCAACCCACTCCAGTGTTCTTGCCTGAAGAATCCCAGGAATGAGGGAGCCTGGTGGGCTGCTGTCTATGGGGTTGCACAGAGTCGGACACGACTGAAGCGACTTAGCAGCAGCAGCAGCAGCAGGCATAAAGTCTGAAAAAGTAGTTCAGGGCATCAGACTTTTATTTAGATTTATCTTTTTGATAGTAAGTCTAGTCCTTTCTAACCATGAGATTACAGTCCTTTTAAATTCAAAGACAGATTCACTGACATTGCTACACATATAGAGGCTTCAAAGAACAATTTAGCATTTAAGTCAAGTCACTAAACAGGAAAACATGCATTGAGGATGATTGCCTTTTAGGACAGGTTGAACCAAGTTAAATATGCACTAGAGGAAGTAGCTGTAGGAGTGTCATAAGTGGAACTCTTTCTGGGAATCAAATTGGGAAGTCTGCCTAAAGGAAATGATGTTTCAGGAGTTGCTTTACAATATGGGAAAGGGTTTGCCAACTGGATGATGAAAAAACTACAAGGTGTAGTATTTTCCAGTGTATTTTGCTTTTCATCTCTAGACTTTTCATGTATGTGTTTTTATATTTTCCACTCTTCTTATTTTGTTAATTTTTTTCCTTCCTTCTTAGGTAAACGGAGCATATTTAAAACAACTGTCCTCTGTGGAAAAGGTACAGAGTGGAAAATGGATCGTGGGACAGCTCTGAGGTGAGTCAAGGGAGATGACTGAGATGTAAAAGAAGAGAACTAAGGTAAAAATCAGAGTCTCAGAGTTTTTTGAGATACAAGAAATTCAGAGATCATCTAGACCTATCGCTTCATTGCAAATGGTAAATGGCAAAGTGCTGAGGGGTGCATGCACAGAGGGCCATTTGGTTTATTGAGTGTATGCACACAGCTCTTCTACTTGCAATTCATTTGTATTTACTGGGCACTTACCGTATGCCAAGATGTGCTCTAGGAATTTTCACATATAATCTTGTTTATTTTTGTCATAAGTTTATAAATAGATACTATTATGATTCCCATTTTACAGAAAAGCAAACTGAGGCACAGAGGATTTCCTTTAGTATTTCTTAAATGACAGGTTGACTAGTAACACATTCTCTGAATTGTTGATCACTGGAAATGTCCTTATTTTTACTTTTGATTGATATAGAATTCTTAATTAGAAAGCTTTTCTTGCAGCATTTTGAATATATTACTCTACTGCTTTCTGGCCTCTATTATTTCTGATGCAAAATCAGCTATTATTCACATTTTTGTTCCTTTGTATGAATCATTTTCTCTTACCAATTTCAAGAATTTCTTTTTTTCTTTGGCTTTCAACTTTTTGACTATGATGTGTCTAGGAATAGATTTCCTTAAGTTTATCACACTTGGGGTTTGTTGAATTTCTTGGATTTGAAGATTAATATTTGTCATCAAATTTGGAGAATTTTTAGCTATTATTTCTTCAAGTATTTTTTCTCTTTCTCCTCTAACCTTTGGGAGCTCCTATTATGGGTATGTGGGTATACTTGATGCTGTCCCACAGGTCTTTGAAGCTCTGATTATTTTTATTTTTCTTCATTTTTTCCTATTATTAAGATTGGAAATTTTCTAATAATCTATTATCTAGTTCACTGATTTGGTCTTTTGCCAACTCAAATCTGATGCTGAGCCCATTAAGGGAATATTTTATTTTAGTTATTGTACTTTATAACTCTAGAATTTCCATTTGGGTCTTTTAAAAATACTTTCTATTTCTTTGCTGAAATTTATTTATTAGCTATGTTCATATTTTCTTTTAATTTTTGACCATAGTTTCTTTAGTTATTTAAATATGTTTATAATAGCTGCTTTGAAGTCTTGTCTGCTCATCGTTAGGTTCTATTACTGATTTTTTCCTGAATGTGAATCATACTTTACTGTTTATTTGCATTTTTCATAATATTTGGTTGACAGGCATTTTCAGTAATATGTCAGCAAGTCTGTAGTCTGATTTTTTCCCTCTGAATTTTAAAAAAATTTGTCTGGACTTAAATGGTGGAATCTTTCTCCCTTAAGGGTTGTAGACCACTGCTAAAGTCTCTGCCAGATTCTTATTCTTGTTTTTATTTTTTATCCTAGCTTACTAGAGGTCAGTCTCTATATCAGCATAGCCTAGTCATCAGTCAATAATTTGAGGAGAGATTTTGCTCAAACACCTTGGGCTTTGACCCATCCCTCTGTTGGCCTATCCAAGTGTAGATGGAGGAGTGAGTTCATTCAAAGTTTAGCTGATTCTCAAGTATGCCTAGGATTTTACTTTTTTCTTAAGTTGGCATTTATTATTTTTTCTTTATTTATTTTTGGCTGTGCTGGGTCTTTGTTGCTCCACAGGCTTTCCTCTGGTTGTGGAGAATGGAGGTTCCTCTCTCGTTGTGGTGTGCAGGCTTCTCATTGCAGTGGCTTCTCTTGTGGAGCACAGGCTCCAGGACACGCAGGCTTCGGTAGTTGCAGCTCGTGGGCTCTAGAGCACAGGCTCAATAATTGTGGTGCAAGGGCGTAATTGCTTCACGGCACGTGGGATCTCCCCAGATCAGGGACTGAACCCATGTCTCCTGCATTGGCAGGCAGATTCTTTACCACTGAGCCACCGGGGAAGCCGCCGAGAATTTTACTTTCCACTGAGTTCTTTTGGATTCTCCTGTGAATGTGTGTAGTTTGCCAGTCAGCTGGGGATAGATGAAGAGCTAATCTAGCTCATCTATGGCTCTGTTATTTTCAAGATGTCCTTGTTAAATTTCTGCCTGGTCTGGCTGTTTGTCTCAGCTGTGATCACAAACTCAGTATAGCAAAGTTGTGAGTTTTATTTTCTACCATTTCTTCTTTTTTTAACTGAGAAGATTGTCATAGTTTTTTGATTCCTGTCCCAGGTTTAGTCTTCTCCTTGGCAGCAAACTGCTGGTTTTACAACTAGCTTCCCCTTATTAAAACTACTGATCTTAGTAACTCACCTTGGGGCAGATGAGGGGAATGGACCCAGGCAAGAAGGCCCCAGACTCCTGCTGATCTTGCCTGGGACTGAATTTTTTAAAAATTAATACTTGCTTCTCAATGTGGTATGTGCTTTTGGTGATTTTTCCTGGGGCCTGAAATGGTTATTTTTGACGGTTTTATCCAGTTTATACTTGTTTTTTGAAGAGAAGATTCATATACCTCTTCACCCTGTCATAACCCTAAGTCCTATCTGTACACTTATTAATTTTTTATTGGATGCCATACATTGTGAATTTTATATTGTTTTGCTGGATTTTCTTTTATTTCCTTAACTAATGTTGGATTTTGTTCTGATGTCCAGTTAAGTGACCTGAGGTCATTTGGCTTATTTGGGGGCTTGTTTTTAAGCTTTATCAGAGTGGGTCCAGAGTAGCCTTCCACCTAGAGCTAATTCAGGGCTATTATTAAGACTTAAAAAAAAAGGAATCCACCCAGTGCCCCAGTGTGTTATGATATGAGGTCTTTCTACTCTGGCTGGTAGGAATACAATCTATCTCCAGATCTGTGAACTGTTCTGCCTACTCCATTCAGGTGTTTCCTTCCCTGGCCTGTGGTAGAGTCCTCTTATGCATGCACAGATTAGTACTCAGCCAGAGACGTCATGGAATCCCTCTAGTCTTCTGAATATCCACCCCCTCCTCCCATCTCCATCTCTATCTCTGTAATTTTCACTCTTTTCCAGTACTCTACTCTAGAAATTCTAGCCACCCTAACCACCCTGGGCTTCCCTGATAGCACAGTTGGTAAAGAATCCACCCGCAATGCAGGGGACCCTGGTTTGATTCCTGGGTCGGGAAGATCCCCTGGAGAAGGGATAGGCTACCCACTCCAGTATTCTTGGGCTTCCCCGGTGGCTCAGCTGATAAAGAATCCACCTGCAATGCGGGAGACCTGGGTTCAATCCCAGCGTTGAAAGATCCCCTGGAGAAGGGAAAGGCCACCCATTCCAGTACTCTGGCCTGATTAATTCCATGGACTGATTAGTCCATGGGGTCACAAAGAGTCGGACAAGACTGAGCAACTTTCACTTTCGCTTTCTAACCTGCTCTAGCTAGATCTCTTTCTCTGCAACTCATGTGATCTGTTTGGTTAACACTTCCCAGTGATGTGGACTAAAAACTACCTCTAGACAGTAAGTTCATATAAGTAGCAAAGCTGCTGGCTTTTACAACTAGCCTTACCTTTTAAAGGGGCTTCAGTAGTGATTCAGTTGGTAAACAATCTGCCCACGATGCAGGAGACCTGGGTTTGATTCCTGGGTCGGGAAAATTGCCTGGAGAAGGGAATGGCTATCCACTCCAGTATTTTTGCCTGGAAAATTCTGTGGACAGAATTCAATAGGAGGCTACAATCCATAATGTTACATGGATTACATGTGTTATAGTGTTACATGACTGAGCAACTAACATTTTCATTTTCACTTTATCTTTTAAAAACTACCATTCTCAGTAACTAACCTGGAGGCAGTAAGATGGTAATGGACCTAGGGAAGAAAGCCACAGACTCTCCCTGTTCTTACTTGTCTGAAAATAGTCCATTTTTCTAATTGCTTACGGAAAGAGGATAGATATAATCTCTTATTCCATCTTGACTGAAAGTGAAAGCTGAAGGATTTTAATCAGAAGACATGGTTTCATTAATGATTTAAGATTATTATTTGTATTATATGAGAATAGGATTGGAAAAAGAGAGATCAGTTAAGAGGTTTAGCAGTTGTCTAGGACACAGATGATGTTTTTCTGGTGTAAAGAACTTGTGGTTGTTGAAATCTGAAAGAACAGATCTGAGATATGTTTTGGACATAAAATGGATAAAACCTACTGATTACTTGGATGTGGGAGACAAGAGAAAGTGAAGAAACAAGGATGACTCCTGACTTGCAAGCCCAGCCAGTTTTTATTTCCTTTGTTCTTTTCTTTCTTTTTTTAACTTATTTCGTCTTTAGTTCCAAGCAGCACGTTTACATTTTAGTCCGTAGATATCTAGTTAATCGCACATCTCCAGAAACATTTGTAGATATTTAAGTAATTAAGTAAAGTGAAGAAATAGTTCTCTGAAACAAATCATATTATATTTTTCATATGGTCAATATTCAGTTTATTATTCTTTATAGAATACCAAACTTTCATTTTTTAAAAATATATCCCTTGTCTAACAATTATTGGGATGCTTCAGTTATCCTTGGTCCTTTTCTCCCCCTCCCCAGTTTTGTTTACTTTGTTTAATAGGTGGTGATGGTCTCAAAAATCTTTCTCTTCATCAGATGTTTGATGTCCTTGCAAAGCTTTGGGTTTTTGCACTTGAAGAAGGAGCTTCACTCTATCAATAACATGAATTTCCTGTTATAGTGCATTGTGAAGTTCTTTTGAAGAAGACTGAATCCAACCCGTACCTCTGTGAAAGCCAGTCTGTTTGTCAAAAGGAACAGTGCACTTTTGTACATGGCCAAATTGTGCAAAGTGTTCTCTCAGCTCACTCAAGGTCACGGTCTAGGGAATTTTTCTGACAAACACAACCAGCACCCACAGTGCCATAGTGTTCCTCGCTGCCAAAGCTGCCATGTTTAGATCGAGCCCTTGGTCCTTTTCTAAATCCATAACTTGGGTTCTCATTTTGCCCTTACCACTTTGTCCTTTAAGACCAATCTCTTTCCACACTTCTTACTTCCTTCCCTGAAAACAGAAAACTGTAACGGTCAATCCTGTGGCTATGGAAAAGAGAATTTCTTATATGCCTGATGGCCACTGAAGCCCCAATAGAGACAACTTATTTAGTGGGCCATATCGAAGAGGTCCTACAAGTAGAGGAGAACTTGGCAGAACAAAATCAGGCAGGTTGTGTAGGAACCACTGCTATTATCCAATCCTTAAGATTTCAGGCAAAGAAATGAAGATTCAAAACAGGTCTCCTAAGACAGAATTCTCCTATTGGTTGAGGCTCTGGTTGGCGGAAGCTGAGAGTCACATGGCAGTCACAGCAAGCCTAACGTTCCTAGATGTGAGGACTTGTCCTATTTATCTTTGGAGTCTATGGCATTTGTGTTCAAAAGAAGCATCTCTTCCTCTGTGAAGACTGACCTTTAGCTGGAGGCTTTCTTTTGTAGGATCCTGAAGCATGGGACCCAGAAGCCCGAGGAGCAGTAAACCTCCTGGTGTTAGTGTTGTCAATGAAGTAACACAGTGACCCCTGAGGACTCCTTTTGCGATTCTCCTCAGTGCCACTCAGTTGAACACTGCATTATTCTTAACCTCTTTGTGATATCTGAGTTTTTGAATCTTTAATTGACTACTGTGTTCATTTCCCAGTGCTGCTGTTACAAAGTATGACAAACTGGGTGATTTAACAATGGACATTTATTTTCCCATAATTTTGGAGGCCAAATTCAAAATCAAAGTGCTGACAGGGCTGTGCTCCATGTTTCATCAAATCAGGAAAGACTATTCAAGGACTGGCATGTCTACCTTTAGAGAACCAGTTATGAGACATCCTCAAATATAAGGCCATATTTTCTCATGAAATCTGTAGAGAAGAATCCTTCTTTGCCTCTTTTAGCTTCTGGTGTTTGCTGGCAATCCTGGGTGTTCCTTGGCTCGCTGTTGTACCACTCCAATCTCTGCCTTTGTCATAACCTGACCATCTTCTGTATGTCCCAATCTTTGTATCTTTTCTCTTCTTATAAGAACATTAGTATGTCCTATTCTTAACTAACTGCATTGCCAACAATCTATTTCCAAATAAAATCATCATTCTGAAGGGCTGGGAGTTAGGACTTCAACATATATTTGCAGGGCAGTGGGGGGTAGGGGGTACAATTCAACCCTTTAAGGAAATCAACCCTGAATACTCACTGGAAGGACTGATGCTGAAGCTGAAGCTCTAGTATTTTGGTCACCTGATGTGAACAGCCAACTCACTGGAAAAGTCCCTGATGCTAAGAAAGACTGAGGGGAGAAGAAGAGGGCATCAGAGGATGAGATGGTGAGGGACAGGGAAGCCTGGCGTGCTGCCTTCCCTGGGGTCGCAAAGAGTCGGACACAAACTGGTGACTGAACAACAACAATTCAACCCATAACAACCATTCTTAAGGAAAGGAACTTTGTCTCCTTTTTTTTCACTCTAAGGACACTTAACTCGGACATTCAGTGAGTTTTCTGCTTTGGGTAGATGTGGAAGAAAATAAAGGACTATGATTTTAAAAGAAGGGACACAGGTTTTTTTTTAAGGCAGGAAAATACGTTTAGTTGTAGTGAAATAATATTTTGGCATTAATTGATATGTATTCTCCCATAATTCTTATTTATTCTATGTCTTTCCCCCTATTCTGGAGGTAGGAATTATCTTCTGGAAAGTTGCACAGGAAAACTAGAGAACAAGAGCGAAATAGTTCCTTTCAGTTAAAAAATTTTAGGTCTAGGAAGAAGACAAAAGGGCTTAGAATTATATTTGGTTCAGTTCGGTTCAGTCACTCAGTTGTGTCTGACTCTTTGCCACCTCATGGACTGCACCACGCCAGGCTTCCCTGTCCATCACTAACTCCTGGAGCTTGCTCAAACTCATGTTTATCAAGTTGGTGATGCCATCCAACCATCTCATCCTCTGTTGTCCCCTTCTCCTCCCGCCTTCAACCTTACACAGCATCAGGGTCTTTTCCAATGAGTCAGTTCTTTGCATCAGGTGGCCAAAGTAGTGGAGGTTCAGCTTCAGCATCAGTTCTTCTGATGAATATTCAGGACTGATTTCCTTTAGGATGGACTGGTTGGATCTCCTTGCAGTCCAAGGGACTCTCAAGAGTCTTCTCCAGTACCACAGTTCAAAAGCATCAATTCTTCAGCGCTCAGCTTTCTCTATAGTCCAACTCTCACATCCATACATGACTACTGGAAAAACCATAGCTTTGACTAGATGGACTTTGTCGACAAAGTAATGTCTGCTTTTTAATATGCTGTCTAGGTTGGTCATAGCTTTTCTTCCAAGGAACAAGTGTCTTTTAGTTTCATGATTGCAGTCACCATCTGCAGTGATTTTGGAGCCCAAGAAAATAAAGTCTGTCACTGTTTCCATTGTTTCCCCGCCTATTTGCCATAAAGTGATATGACCAGATGACATAATCTTAGTTTTTTGAAAGTTGAGTTTTAAGCCACCTTTTTCACTCTCCTCTTTCACTTTCATCAAGAGGCTCTTCAGTTCTTCACTTTCTGCCATAAGGGTGGTGTCATCTGCATATCTGAGGTTATTGATATTTCTCCCAGCAATCTTGATTTCAGATTGTGCTTCATCCAGTCCAGCATTTCGCATGATGTACTCTGCATAGAAGTTAAACAAGCAGGGTGACAATATACAGCCTTGACGTACTCCTTTCTTAATTTGGAACCAGTCTGTTGTTCAAAGTCTGGTTCTAACCATTGCTTCTTGGCCTGCATACAGGTTTCTCTAGAGACAGGTCAGGTGGTCTGGTGTTCCCATCTCTTGAAGAATTTTCCAAAGCCAATTTGTCCCCCCACCTCCTTTCCACCTGATATTAGCCTACAGAAGTGGAGAAGGAAAAAGAAGAATGCCTAAGAGGAAGCAAGGTATTATTTGCATCTTAACAGGAGTCCTGTGGCCTACCCCCAACACTTGGGCCAATTTTGGGGGCAGTGAAGGAAGCAGAACCTTCCGCAGATAGGTATGGGGATTTAGAAGATGAACGCTGTCTTTCTTCCAGGGAGGTCACAAGACTTGTAGGATTCTCCCATCCAGATGAGATAGAAGTACTGTTGAATGTTTTAGATAGAAGTACTGTTGAATGTTTTTGTACTTCTGAGAGGGGCACAGTGGTACCTTAGAGAAAGCTAGCCTGGAGGAGCCTGTGGTCAGGCACAAGGGACCGAGAATGGCTTTAAGACTAGAGACGAACCAAATGATAGAGATCGCAACAGGTACGGATATAGACAGATGACAGCTGAAGGTCAGAGTCCCCGTCCCCTGTCTTCTCCACTCATCCTCCCCTCAACCCACACTGCACCTCAAATCAACTCTAAGGATGGGTTTCTGAATGATGCACTAGGCTTCTACTCCTATATGAAATGAGGTTGATAAAATAAATGGTTTGATTATTAAACAACATAACATTCTTTCAATTTTTAATTTGTGATCTGAGACTTTTTTCAGCTACATGAAGAAAATGATCTTTTTAAGTATGCCAGTTGCTTTTTACTTGTAAGTAGGCAGAGGGAACTGAAACAGTCCTTTGGGCAGCCCAGTATTCCCTAGTGTGACCTTGGCATTTTCCTGGACTACAGAAATTACTGCTGAAATCTCATTGGTTGTGCCTCAAGTAAGGAGGAAAAAGAAAGTGGAAGGAGTAGGTGGGGATGGGGGTGTATGCTTATACCCCTCAAGTTATATTTTAAACTTTGGATTCACTGTTCTGAGAGTGATTCTTGCCCTTTTGGAGGGGAATTTCTGGACAGCTCTGAAACTTGAGGTACTTGCAAAGACAATTCAGCTGTTGTTGCTAAGGAACAAGTATGCTGAATTTGTGGTATCAGTATCACCAGCTCCTGTTTAGAAGACAAAAAGTACAGGAAAGATGTAAAAATCATCAGAGGGGAAGAGACAGTTCAATGTGAGAATGCCTTGGATTATCATTTAAAATGGTCACTTTTCTGAAAAAAATATGACCTCACATTTGAGGTTGCCTCAGTAGGTCCAATAAGGTATTGAATAGATATGCCAGTCTCTGAATCATCTTTTTTCTAGAAGTGGAGAAAAAAGTAGGAAGAAAGAGAAGAGAAGGAAAAGAGGAGAAGCCATTTGGAGTAAATGACCTCATTAAAGGACATTATGGAGGAGAGTTCAGAGTCAGAATGAGCCTTTGGAATTGGACTGAGATTTGAGCGTCAGTTTTGCCACTGACTAAATTATCTTGGATACATATTTTTAACCACTCTTTGCCTTGAATTTCGAATCTGTAAGATGGGATGTGTTGTGTGAAGATCTGAGGAATTTTTCTATTTGGTCTCTTCATGTTTATTTCTAAATCAATTGTTTGTCAATTTCATTTTAATTTCAATGATCCAATGTGGTTCGCAGCCTCTAATACGGTGCCTGATGATCCCCATTTCCTGGTATTCACACACTTGAGTATGGGTTGGGCCTAGTGACTTATATCTCATGAATAGAATATGGAAGAAATAATAGGATAACACTTCCTATATTGGATATAAAATGACTATGGCTTCTGTCTTTGGTTCATTCTCTTTCTCTCAGATTGTTTGCACTGTGGGATACATACTGTCCTATTATAAGCAATTCTATGGACACATCTGTGTGACGTGGTGAGGAACTAAGGCCCCCAGTGCAACAACAGAGAGAAACTGAAGCCTGTCAACAACCAGATAAGTGATCTTGGGATTGAGTCCCTCATGCCCAATCAAGTTTTGAGATGACTGCAGCCCCAGGCAACAGCTTGACTGCAGTCTCCTGAGAGACCTTGCACTAGAGGCATCCAGCTAAGCTGCTCCCAGGTTCCTGAGCCACAGAGATAATAAATGTTTGTTTTCAGCCTCTAAGTTTGAAACAATTTGTTAGGCAGCAATGTATAATTAATATATGACTCAGGTCCATCTTAAAGTGGCCCCAGTGTGTACCCAAACACACTCTACGGTCATTTTTAGAGTTGCAGAATGTATAATTAGAATAGACACACCCATAAACGGGCAGAGTCTCCACAGTGGTTCTCTGACACATGGAATGAGAGCTATTATGGTAGGAAAGACCAAGTAGAAGCCACTAGAACTGTCTCTACTTACAAAAACAGTAAACCACAGTAAACCAAATACAATACTGGATTCATGGAGGAATGGCAGAAATTAATGCCACTTGAAAGAACTTGAAAGATGAAGAGGTTGTGATTCAATTAGAATGACAATGAACTATCATAAACTTAATTGGTGGTGATGCCAAATGTAGTTGCGTTTCCAGATGTGGTTTTGTTCTTAGAGCAAATCAACACATCTCTGGCATGCAGCTACTGATCTGGCAAATGCTTTTACTGTTGTACCTGTTGGTAAAGACCATCATATGCAGTTGGCTTTCATCTGACAAAGCAGCAATATACCCTTATTGTCTTACCACAGGGGTATATCAACTCTCCAGCCCTATGTCACAATCTGGTCTGCAAGGACCTTGATTGCCATTCCCTTCCATAGAACATCACCCTGTTTCATTACATGGATGATAGGGAGCCTATGGGGACATTGAGCAGAAAGTAGCAACTATTCTAGACATACTGATAAGATATTTGTGTGCTAGAGGGTGGGAGATAAATCCCAAAGAAATTCAAGGACCTGCCACTTTAGTGAAAGTTCTAGGGGTCCAATTATCTGAGATATGAAGAGATTTCTCTTCTAAGATGAAAGGGCAAGTTGCTGCATTTGGTTTCTCTTACCATTAGGAAAGAGGCACAATGCCTACTGGGCTTCTTTGGATTTTAGAGGCAACATATATCTCATTTGGGTGTGCTACTCTGACCCATTTACTGAGTGACCTGAAAAGCTGCCTGTTTTGAATGAATCCCAGAATAAGAGTAGGCTCTGCAACAGGTCAAGCTGCTATGCAAGCTGTTCTGCTAACTGGGCCATATGACTCGGAAGATATGATAGTACTTGAAGTATTGGTGATACCCAGGATGCTGTTTGGAGCCGTTGGCAGGCCCCATCCTATAGGTGAATCACAGCACAAACACTTAGAATTTTTTAGCAAAGCCATACTTTCCCCTTTTGAGAGACAACTTACAGCTTGTTACTGGGCCTTCAGTTCAGTTCAGTTCAGTTCAGTCGCTCAGTTGTGTCCGACTTTTTGCCACCCCATGAATTGCAACACGCCAGGCCTCCCTGTCCATCACCAACTCCCGGAGTTCACTCAGACTCATGTCCATCGAGTCAGTGATGCCATCCAGCCATCTCATCCTCTGTTGTCCCCTTCTCCTCTTGCCCCCAATCCCTCCCAGCATCAGAGTCTTTTCCAATGAGTCAACTCTTTGCATGAAGTGGCCAAAGTACTGGAGTTTCAGCTTCAGCATCATTCCTTCCAAAGAAATCCCAGGGCTGATCTCCTTCAGAATGGACTGGTTGGATCTCCTTGCAGTCCAAGGGACTCTCAAGAGTCTTCTCCAACACCACAGTTCAAAAGCATCAATTCTTCAGTGCTCAGCTTTCTTCACAGTCCAACTCTCACATCCATACATGACCACTAGAAAAACCATAGCCTTGACTAGACGGACCTTTTTGGCAAAGTAATGTCTCTGCTTTTCAATAGGCTATCTAGGTTGGTCATAACTTTCCTTTCAAGGAGTAAGCATCTTTTAATTTCATGGCTGAAGTCACCATCTGCAGTGATTTTGGAGCCCCCAAAAATAAAGTCTGACACTGTTTCCACTGTTTCCCCATCTATTTGCCATGAAGTGATGGGACCAGATGCCATGATCTTCGTTTTCTGAATGTTGAGCTTTAAGTAAACTTTTTCACTCTCCACTTTCACTTTCAATGCTTGCCCATGAGCTACCAACTTACCATATGACCTGAGATGCTCATCATGAGCTGTGTATGTCTGACCCACCAAACCATAAAGTTGGGCATGCACCACATCACTCCCTCATCAAAAGGAAGAGCTATCTATGATATTGGATTTAAGGAGGTCCTAAAGGCACAGATAAATTGCAAGATGAAGTAGCCCAGATATCAATGAGCCCTCTTCCAGCTCCATTTCCTTCTTTCTTTAACTGCATCTATGGCTTCACAGGGAGTTCCCTATGATTAGCTGACTGAAGATAAAAATACTTGAAGTCTGTTTACAGGTAATTCTTCATGATGTGTGGAAACCACCAAGAAGTGGATAGGTGCAGCACTGCAACCCCACTTTGGGACGTGGTAAAGGGAAATCCTTTCTGTGGACAGGACTTTGAACAGAGCATGTAGTTATCTATTTTCCCTAAAATGATAAATGGCCATACACATGATTCCACATCAATTCACAGGCTGGAGCCAATGATTTGGCTGGATGGTCAAGGATTTAGAAGGAACGAAATTGGAAAATCAGGGAGAAGGGAGACTGAAGAAGAGGTATGTAGATAAGGCTTTCTAACTGGTCACAGAATGTAAAGATATTGTGTCACATGTGAGTGTTCACCAAAGGAGGACTTTAAAAACCAGGTGAACAGAAGGACCTGTTCTGTGAATGTCAGTCAGCTTTCCCTTCCAGTAACTCCTGTTATTGCCCAAGAGTTCATAAACCAATGGCCATGGAGTCAAGATGGAGGTTATGCTGGGATCAGCAATATGAACTTTAATTATTAGGGCCTATTTGGGTATAGCCACTGTTGAGTGCCCAGTCTGCTAATAGCAGAGATAACACTAAATCCCCAATATGATACTATTACCTGGGTGAATCAGCCTGATGACAGGTGAATCAACCTGATGACAGGTTGATTACACTGGTCACCTTCCATCAGGAAGGGATAGCTTTGTCTTTATTGGATATGGACTTGTCTTTTTTGCTTGTCTATTTGCAATGCTTATGCCAAAACTACTATTTGTGAACTAACTAATTACTTTATCCAAAAATGTGGTATTCTACACAGCATCACGTTTGACTGAGGAACTTACTTTATAACTAATGAAGTGAGGCAAAGGGCTCATCCTCAGAATTCACTGGTCTTACTTACCATGTTACCTGCAATTCTGAAGCAGGATGACAGAATGATGTAATCACCTTGTGAAGGCTCAAATATGGGACCAGATAGGTGGCAACACCTTGTGGGTATAGATCAAGGTCCTCCAGATTATGCTAACTGCTCTAAATCAATACTCATTATGTTGCTATTTTTTCCTGTAGCAGGATTCACAAGTCTAGAAATTGAGAGGGTTGAAATGGAAGCTGTTGCTCTTACTATTACTCCTAGTGATCCACTAGGATAATTCATGTTTCTCATCCCTGCAATTTTAGGCTCTGTTGCTTTAGAAGTCTTAGTTCCACAGGGAGGAATGGTCTTCCTTGGGACACAACAATGATTCTGTTGAATTGGATGTAGAGACAGCCACCTAACTGTCTAGCTTTGGTCTCCCAAAGAAGGGATTTAATACACTGGCTGTGGTGATCGTGCTTAACTATCAAGAGGAAATTGAGCTGTTGTTACACAATGAGTATTTCTGGAATTCAGAAGGTCCTCTAAGGCAACTTTTAATCCACCTGTGTTTTGTGATTATTAAGTCAGTGGAAAACTACAACTACCTCCAATTCAGGTAGAACTGCTTATGGCCTCAGCTGCTCAAGAATAAGATTGGGAACCAGACAAGGAACCTCAATCAGTTGCATAAAGGAGTTCTGTAATAGTTGTAAGTATCTTCCCTTATTTTGGTACAGATAACACTTTATATATAGTAACCAAACACTTCTGTTTTCTTCCTTCTCTCTTATCTCCTTATCTAATATAAGAAGTACTAAGTTCAGTTAACATTATATCTCAATACTTAAGCTATGGGATATCAAAAGGTTACATGTGAATTAAATAGGAGGAAAATAAAGATCATTTAAATCCAAAAAAGGATTTTTAATTCTCCCTTGGTGAAAGGATTATAGCCAAAGGGCTGGCCATCTGTTTTTGTAAATAATGTTTTATTGGAACACAGCCACATTCATTTGGTTACACATTTGTGGCTGGTTTCATGCTATAAGGCAAACATTGAATAGTTTCAACGAAAACCATGTGGCCTGCAAAACCTAAAATATTTACTATTTAGCCCTTAAGAAAAATGTTTCTGACCCCTGCGTTAGCATGTCTGAGGATAATTGTATTATGTCAGGCAGAAGCATGACTTTGTTGTTATCTTTATTTGGAGATTAAGTATGGAGATGTGCTTGGGTGCCAAGTCAGCAAGAGATAGATCGTGGTGGTTTTGTAAAGTAGCAGCTTAGCTAGGCTGAACTACATTTCCCAGAAACCTCCTTCCTATATATTTCCTTTCAGAGGGGGCCTATGAGAGATTCTCATAGGCAATTTGGAGAGTATAAGTGAAGTCATAGCCATTGTATAGTTAACATACATGGTCTGCTGGCTCTCCTGGTTGGTATGGGACAGCAGTCAAGATTGGAACTGCTTCATCTCCTGGATCCTCCTTCAGGTTCTCTGACTCCTCATTTGGAAGAGTTATTAAGATGTCCTCACTCCTGTTGTGATGTTAACTATTGATTGCTAACATGCACTGTGTGTGTGTGTGTGTGTGTGTGTGTGTGTGTGTGTGTGTTTAGCTCCGTGACAAAGGGCCCAGACCTCTGCATGACCAAGGTCAGAGGCAGGAACTCTCCTCATGTGTTCCAGCTTGTGCTTATGAGTTCCAGACTGTTCTTTCCTTTATTGTTTTATTTGGTTGTATTGGGTCTTTGTTGCTGCACGGCTTTTCTCGAGTTGAGGTGAGTGGATGCTTCTCACTGCAGTGGCTTCTCTTGTTGCTGAGCTCAGGCTCTAGGGCTCGAGGCCTTCAGTAGTTGCAGTTTCCAGGCTGTAGAGCACACCATAGTTGTGATACACGGGCTTAGTTGCAGCATATGGGATCTTCTAGATCAGGGATCAAACCCATGTCTCCTGCATTAGCAGGCGGATCTTTACCACTGAGTCACCAGGGAAGTCTTCCAGCCTGTTCTTGGTTTTCCCACTTTACATCCTGACTGCCTGCCCTTGAGGGCTTCAATCTCCAATATTAGATGCCATTATAACAAGCTTACAGAGACTGTTTAAACAGCCCCATGACTGCATAAAGTCAAACTAAGATATTTCTTAGGGGATCGGTCTTTTGCTAAACCCTGACAGACACACCCAATAATCTATTACAAAGGAATTTACATTTTTCAAGTGGGTCAGTCAGTTGAGTTGCTCAATCATGTCCGACTCTTTGCAACCCTATGAACTGCAGCATGCCAGGCTTCCCTGCCCATCACTAACTCCCGGAAGTGCTCAAACTCATGTCCACTGAGTCAGTGATGCCATCCAACCATCTCATCCTCTGTCGTCCCCTTCTGCTCCCACTTTCAATCTTCCCCAGCACCACAATCTTTTCCAATGAGTCAGTTCTTTGAATCAGGTGGCCAAAGTAGTGGAGGTTCAGCTTCAGCATCAGTTCTTCCAAAGAATATTCAGGACTGATCTCCTTTAGGATGGACTGGTTGGATCTCCTTGAAGTCCAAGGGACTCTCAAGAGTCTTCTCCAACACCACAGTTCAAAAGCATCAATTCTTCACCTTATACTCCAACTCTCACATCCATACATGACTACTGGAAAAACCATAGCATTGACTAGACAGACCTTTGTTGGCAAAGTAATTTCTCTGCTCTTGAATATGCTGTCTAGGTGGTCATAGCTTTCCTTTCAAGAAGCAAGTGTCTTTTACTTTCATGGCTGCTCTCACCATCTGCAGTGATTTTGGAGCACTAGAAAATAAAGTCTGTCACTCTTTCCATTGCTTCCCCACCTATTTGCCATAAAGTGATGGGACTGGATGCCATGTTTTTAGTTTTCTGAATGTTGAGTTTTAAGCCAACTTTTTCACTCTCCTCTTTCACTTTCATCAAGAGGCTCTTCAGTTCTTCTTCACTTTCTGCTATTATAATGGTGTCATCTGCATACCTGAGGTTATTGATATTTCTCCCAGCAATCTTGATTCCAGCTTGTACTTCATCCAGCCTGGCATTTTGCATGATGTACTCTGCAAAGGAGTTAAAAAGAAGGGTGATAATATGCAGCCTTGATGTACTCCTTTCCCAATTTGGAACCAGTCCGTTGTTCCATGTCCAGTTCTAACTGTTGCTTCCTGACCTGCATACAGATTTCTCAAGAGGCAGGTCAGGTGGTCTGGTATTCCCATCTCTTTCAGAATTTTCCACAGTTTATTGTGATCCATATAGTCAAAGGCTTTGGCATAGTCAATAAAGCAGTTCCAGTGTTTTTCTGGAACTCTCTTGCTTTTTCCATGATCCAGCGGATGTTGGCAATTTGATCTCTGGTTCCTCTGCCTTTTCTAAAACCAGCTTGAACATCAGGAAGTTCACGGTTCACATATTGCTGAAGCCTGGCTTGGAGAATTTTGAGCATTACTTTACTAGTGTGTGAGATGAGTGCAATCGTGTGGTAGTTTGAGCATTCTTTGGCATTGCGTTTCTTTGGGATTGGAATGAAAACTGACCTTTTCCAGTCCTGTGGCCATGGCTGAGTTTTCCAAATTTGCTGGCATATTGAGTGCAGCACTTTCACAGCATCATCTTTCAGGATTTGGAATAGCTCAACTGGAATTCCATCACCTCCACTAGCTTTGTTCATAGTGATGCTTCCTAAGGCCCACTTGACTTCGCATTCCAGGGTGTCTGGCTCTAAATGAGTGATCATACCATTGTTGTTATCTGGGTCATGAAGATTTTTTTTTTTGTACAGTTCTTCTGTGTATTCTTGCCACCTCTTATTAATATCTTCTGTTTCTGTTAGGTCTATACCATTTCTGTCCTTTATTGTGCCCATCTTTGCATGAAGTGATACCTCTAATTGTACCTCTAGAGGTACCCTTGGTACCTCTAATTTTCTTTAAGAGATCGGCAGTCTTTCCCATTTTATTGTTTTCCTCTATATTTTTTGCATTGATCACTGATCACGTTCTTAAGAAAGTCCTAGGACCCACAACAAATTTCTCAACCTGGGGATCTGGCAAAGGGACTGAGAACCCCCAGGGAATTTTACTTTGGAGGCCAGTGGGATTTGATTACAGAGCTTACACAGGACTGGGGAAACAGACTCTTGAAGGACACACATAAAAAAACCTTGTGCACACCAGGACCCAGGAGAAAGGAATAGTGACCCCACAAGAGACTGACCCAGATTTGCCTGTGAATGTCCTGAAGTCTCTGGCAGAGGTGTGGGTCAGCGGTGGCCTGCTGCAGGGTCGGGGGCACTGAGTATAGCAGTGAGTGCATGGGACCTTTTGAAGGAGGTTGCCATTATCTTCATTACCTCTACCATAGTTTGGTCTCTGGTTAAACAACAGTCTTCCCTGGTGGGTCAGAGGTTAAAGTGTCTGCCTCCAATGCAGGAGATCTGGGTTCGATCCCTGGGTCGGGAAGATCCCCTGGAGAAGGAAATGGTAACCCACTCCAGTATTCTTGCCTGGAGAATCCCATGGACGGAGAAGCCTGGTGGGCTACAGTCCACGGGGTCGCAAAGAGTCGGACACTGAGTGACTTCATTTTCACTTTAAACAACAGAGAAGAAACATTGCCCTGCCCATCAACAGAAAATTGGATTAAAGATTTACTGAGCATGGCCCCACCCATCAGAACAAGACTCAATTTCCCTCCATAATCAATCTCTCCCATCAGGAAGCCTCCATAAACCTCTTATCCTTATCTGTCAGAGGGCAGACAGAATGAAAACCACAATCATAGGAAACTAATCAAACTGATCACATGGACCACAGCCTTGTCTAACTCAATGAAACTATGAGCCATGCTGTGTAGGGCCACCCAAGATGGACTGGTCATGGTGGAGAGTTCTGACAAAACATGGTCCACTGGAGAAGGGAATGGCAAACCACTTCAGTATTCTTGCCTTGAGAACCCCATGAACAGTACGAAAAGGCAAAAAGATATGACACTGAAAGATGATCTCTCCAGGTTTGTAGGTGCCCAATATGCTACTGGAGAAGAGTGGAAAAATAACTCCAGAAAGAATGAAGAGATGGAGCCAAAGAGAAAACAACGCCCAGTTGCGGATGTGACCGGTGATGGAAGTAAAGTCCAATGCAGTAAAGAACAACATTGCATAGGAACCTGGAATATTATGTCCATGAAGCAAGGTAAATCGAAAGTGGTCAAACAGGAGATGGCAAGAGTGAACATTGACATTTTAGGAATCAGTGAACTAAAATAGACTGGAATGGGTGAATTTATTTCAGATCACCATTATATCTACTACTGTGGGCAAGAATCCCTTAGAAGAAATGGAGTAGCCTTCATAGTCAGC
The DNA here is from genome assembly GCF_003369695.1 of Bos indicus x Bos taurus. Classification (NCBI taxonomy): domain Eukaryota; kingdom Metazoa; phylum Chordata; class Mammalia; order Artiodactyla; family Bovidae; genus Bos; species Bos indicus x Bos taurus. The sequence goes on from NC_040086.1 coordinate 30,142,295, forward strand.
AAGAGAGTCTGAATTGCAGTACTTGGGTGCAATCTCAAAAATGACAGAATCATCTCTGTTCATTTCCAACGGCAGTCCATTCAATATCACAGTAATCCAAGTCTATGCCTCAACCAGTAATGCTGAAGAAGCTGAAGTTGAATGGTTCTGTGAAGAGCTACATGACCTTCTAGAACTAACACCCCAAAAAGATGTCCTTTTCATCATAGGGGACTGGAATGCAAAAGTGGGAAGTCAAGAAATACCTAGAGTAACAGGCAAATTTGGCCTTGGAGTACAGAATTAAGCAGGGTGAAGGCTAACAGAGTTTTGCCAAGAGAATGCACTGGTCATAGCAAACACCCTCTTCCATCAACACAAGAGACAACTTTACACATGGACATCACCAGATGGTCAAATCCAAAATCAGATTGATTATATTCTTTGCAGCCAAAGATGGAGATGCTCTATACAGTCAGCAAAAACAAGACCAGGAGCTGACTGTGGCTCAGATCATGAACTCCTTATTGCCAAATTCAGACTTAAATTGAAGAAAGCAGGGAAAACCACTAGACCATTCAGGAATGACCTAAATCAAATCCCTTATGATTATACAGTGGAAGTGACAAATAGATTCAAGGGATTAGATCTGAGATCTGATAGAGTTCCTGAAGAACTATGGACAGAGGTTGGTGACATTGTACAGGAGGCAGTGATCAAGACCATCCCCAAGAAAAAGAAATGCAAAGAGACAAAATGGTTGTCTGAGGAGGCCTTCCAAATAGCTGAGAAAAGAAAAAATATACCATTTCAAGTGGGTGGATTTTTACTTTTGCTATCCTTCTGCTGTTAATTTCTAAGTCTTATTGTATTTTAATTCATGAGTATGCTTGTGTGAATACTGCCTCTTGGAGTTTGTGAAGATTTTCTTCATGATCTAATACATGTTCAATTATTGTAACTGCTTCCACATATGTTTCAGAACAATATGCAATTTCCCTTGAGTGCCAAGTTCTATATAATTTGTTACTATGCTATATACTATGCCATATGAATTCTTGATATACTTAATTTTGCCTATTTAATCTCTTTGAGAGGGAAGTATATATTAACATCTTCTAATATACAAGGTTCTATCAGTTTCTTCTTGTATTCTAACATTTTTGCTTTATACATTTTTGAAACTATACTGTTATGTCTGTAAAAATTTCATCGCTGGTATAGCTTCCTAGAGGATGTACTTTTTGTCAATATGAAATACCCATTTCTCTCACTTTTAATGTTTTTATACTATACTAGTATTTGCAAGCCTACCAAATTAGTTATTGGGATTATATATATATATATGGTGCTTAGTCTCATACCTAAGTAATAGTAAGCAGTCAAAAATAGTAGTCCCTACTATTATTATTTCATTGTAATTATTATTATTCTGTGTTCTTCTGTGTGCAGGTTGTCTGGACTTTTGGGGGGACAAAGAAAGGACTGAAAGAAAAGAAAGCACTGCCTTTTAGGCACTGCATAGTGATGCTTAGAGCTTCTTCTGCCTTGAACAAGGTGATGGAAACTCCAGGGAAGAGAGGCCCCAGGCTTGGACAAATCACCAGAAAGCCTGCCAAGAGAGATCTTCTAAGCTGCCAAGAGAATATAACAGAAACAGATTTTCTAGTTGGATTTTGGCTTTTCTGTTTTTGAGGCCCAGCTGAAACTAGGGAGGGAAAAAGGCAAAACAAGGTCAGACCTAGTAGTAGATGTGTTCCTGTGTTTGGAAGGTCAGAATGGTCCCTGCAGAGATTCCCTCAAATTTCGGCTCATCTCAGCCTATGAATGTAATGCCCACAGCAGAGGTGATTTTCCACCCTCAGTGAAATTCTCAGCTCTGCCGAACTTGGATGTGTTTAAGGATGCGGTCTCACTGTCCTACTCCCTACACCTGTATCCTTCAGGTCTGCTCTGTAGTTGAGTCCATCTCTGTTTTACTAGCTCCCCTCATTCCTGTTGTAACATTCACTATTGATTGCTAACAGACCCTCGGTGTGTGTGTGTGCTTGTACATGTCTGTGTGTGCATACGTATGTGTTTGTGTTTGTGTGTCTGTCTTTGGAACCCTCAAATCACGGTAGCTTTGCTAACTGGCCACTTTTTTCTTAAAATCCCTCAACCCCAGATCGCTTCCTCCACGTGAAATTCTTCATGTCTTTTTGCTTCACTGTTTGAAATTCATAGAATCATAAAAGTTAAAGCTTGAAGGTGCCTTAGAGATTAATTACTCCAAGCATCTCATTTCACTAAAGAGGGAAGTGGAGTCCAGAGAGGTGAAGTACTTTGTTCCAAATTGCAAAATTAGTGAAAGGCAAAGTGAGACTAGAGAGAGCCAAGTTCAGAGTGACTATGCTAGGAAATGAGATTTGATGGAAATGGTTGCAAAGGGGAAGTTATATGGGACTCCAAGATGCTAGATGTCAGGATGAGCTTGTGTAGAATATTCAGGAAGAGGTTACTTTGGGCAGCATGAGGGTGGGAAAGAATGAGTTCTAGGAGGTGGGAATGAATGAATGAAACAGAGGTTGGCAGGCACCAAAGACACACAGTCTCTGTTCCTCTGGCCCTGCTACTCACAGTACAGCATACTTCGGAGAGTAAATCTCAGCTACAATCGCAGCACAGCAACAATTTTCCTAGTATAGGAAAGATAAAATCGGGGTCCAGAAAAGTAGGAAAATGCATGGAAATAGGTAATGTACCCTGTATGTTGGTTGTCTGTCCATCACAACTCCTCTCATTTCTCCTTCCTAAGAGGACTTCAGTTTTGTTCTGGTTTCTCTGTTACCCTCACATCCATGTGTCTTGGGGAAGAGGACCACATCCCCAAGTTTTAGGGATGAGCTTGACTGGCTTAAGAGTAAATCCATCTTCATATCTAGTGACTGGCTTGGGAATGAACATGAGATGCTAACTGGCCACTGAGATGTGAGGAGAGTTTATGTGCAGGGCTGGGGAGTGGGGTGTAGTATTCAGGAATAGAGTGGGAAATAGCAACCCATTCCAGTATTCTTGCCTGGAAAATCCCATGGACAGAGGAGCCTGCTGGGCTACAGTCCATGGGGTCGCAAAGAGTCAGACATAACTAAGCACAGCGCACAGTGTTCAGGAAAGCCTTTCTTCACTCTTCTGGGAGAGCAGTGTAACCTCTTTTCCTTTCCCACTAGATGGGAATGCAGAATCATGCAGTTCCAATTGCTACAGGTCCAGGAGGCAAGTGAGCTTCAGGTTGGAGTGGACAGAAGACAGCAAGCCACAAAAGTAGAAATAATCTGAGTTTTTCAGGATCTCGTTGAGTTGCTAGAGCAACCAACCTGAGAGCTTACCTTACCTTTGGTCTGGTGGTTAAGTGAACAGATATGCTCCTTTAGAGATCAACGTGGGGGGATTTTCTATTACCTGTAGCTGAAAACTTCCTCCATCAGGGACAAGGAGAGGATGAACCCCACGGCTGAGAATAAATTGAGTTTTCTTCTGTAGAGAATGACTCTATTGGTCTTTTTAGTTCATCTAAACACCCCCCTCTTAAATAAATATAAAGTACAATATGCAAAGCCAAGAAAAATATGGTATGTTTTTCTTATGGATCTTTTAAACATACTGTTAGAGCCAGCATTCTTATATGGTCTCTAAAGGGTGCCAGTTTTGAGCCAGACTGTATTCACCTCCCAGTATGTGACCTCAGGTAAGTTAATTAGTCTCTTGTGCCTCTATGTCCTCAACTGCAGTACAGGGTAGTGACAGTACCTACCTTATGGAGTTGTTGAGAGGATTAAATAATATACGTAAAGAGTTTAGAAATGTGTCTATATGGTAGAGTCAAAACATTTTAATATTTTTATTGTGAAGTGTAGAATGAGTAATTCAAAGAGACCTAATTATTATTAATAATATATACTAATGTGGTTCTGGGATATTTATTAATATATTAACTGTCATGTTCCAAGTATATGAGTATGTTCTTTACATATATTTTCTCCATGGATTCTAGCCTGCCAGGCTCCTCTGTCCATGGTATTCTCCAGGCAAGAATACTGGAGTTGGGATGCCATTTCTTTCTTCAGATCTTCCCAACCCCAGGGATTGAACCCAGGGATTGAACTTGGGTCTCCTGCGTTGCAATCAGATTTTTTACCACTAAGCCACCAGGGAAGCCCATATTTTCTCTAATTCTGATAATAACTCCCTGAATTAGGATCACTTCTCTTCATTTCCAGATGAGGAAACTGGTGTTCACAGAGTCTACGTGATGTGGCCAAAGTTATACATCCTGTAACTGCAGAGCTTGGATTTAAACCCAGGTCTAAGTTCAGAACATACCATCTTTCCATTCTACCATGCAGCTTCCAAGAGCATCTTCTAGTGAATCATTTTGGTGGGGGGCAGTGAATACAGGCAGAAGCAACCTTAAATAAGAGCAAAGGGGAAAAGTATTCAAAAGATAAAGTGTGCCATATACACTGGGTGATTGGAGTTGACATATCCACATTACTATATATAAAATAGATAGTTAATAAGGACCTACTTTATAGAACAGGGAACTCTTCTCAAATACTCTGTAATGAGCTATATGGGAAGAGAATTTTAAAGAGTGGATATATGTATATGTATAACTGATCCACTTTGCTGTACAGCAGAAACTAACACAACATTTTAAATCAACTATACTCCAATAAAAAAGTGTGCCACAGAAAAAATAGAAGTGTTTGAAATGTTGGAGAAGGACTCAGACCCATACTGAAGCTGTGCCCTGAACTCCATGCTCTTTTCCAAATGGATAAGAGGCTGAATGTTATTTCCTCTGAGTATTAGCTTTACAGGTCTGAGAAGATAGAATACACAAAGGATTCTTTTAGCCCTGCCATTTGAGAATGAAGCAGAAAGAGAAGAGGTGGATTTAGAAATTCAAATGGCATCTGATGAAATAACTTTTGACTCCATAGTTATTAACCCCAACTTGGCTCATTCCTTTAAATCTTGAGCTTCCTCTCAAATGTGCTATACATTAAGTGCCAGAAAGTATTGATTTCTCCTTTCATACAGCCAGTACCTCTCCCCACCACTGACATGGGAAGAAGCAGTAAATGCTGAGTAAGATGTTTCTCAGGGAAGACCAATGCCGAGCACATTGTAAAGATGAGGCAGAGTGATGAATATCTTTTTGAAAAATGGACTCCTGCTGTAGAAAAAAACTGGCTCTGGAGGATTGACTAAGGGATTTTTTTTACTAGGGGAGTTTGCCTCAGGCACATTCACTCAAATAATAAAATGACAATGGTGTTTGCAGAAACTTAGGTCTCAAAAACTTCCTAGTCCAAATAGAGTGTTACAAAATGTTCCAGACTGCTCTTTAGAGCTTCATTTGAAGATGTTGACTTAAGTCCAAAGCAAATCCCGGGTTTAATAGTTGCATTGGAAGAATGTTAAAGATTATGTGGTATTCTTTCTCTGTCTGACTTACTTCACTCAGTATGACAATCTCTAGGTCATCCATATTGCTACAAATGGTATTATTTCATTCTTGTTAATCAGATCAGATCAATCGCTCAGTCGTGTCCGACTCCTTGTGACCCCATGAATCGCAGCACGCCAGGCCTCCCTGTCCATCGCCAACTCCCGGAGTTCACTCAGACTCACGTCCATCGAGTCAGTGATGCCATCCAGCCATCTCATTCTTGTTAATGGCTGAGTAATATTCCATTGTTTATGTGCACCACATCTTCTTTACCCATTTCTCTGTTGATGGACATTTAGGTTGTTTCCATGCCTTGGCTGTTGTAAGCAGTGCTATCATGGGGGTGCAGATATCCTTTGGGATCATGTTTTTTCTCTGGATATATGCCCATGAGTGGGATTGCAGGTACCTTTATTTTTAGTTTCTGAGGAACCTTCTTACTGTTCTCCATAGTGGCTGTACCAATTTACATTCCCACCAACGGTGTAGGAGGGTTCTCTTTTTTCCATACCCTTTCCAGCATTTATTGTTTGTGGATTTTTTGATGATAGCCATTTTAACTGCTGTGAGGTGATATCTCATTGTAGTTTTGATTTGCATATGTGGCAGCCTGGATGGAAGGGGAGTTTGAGGGAGAATGGACACATGTATACGTATTGTTGATTAGCTTTGCTGTGCGCCTAAAACTATCACATCTTTGTTCATCGGCTATGCTTCAGTATAACAGAAAAAGAAAAAGAGTTATGTGGTGCACTTTGCAGACAGATATTCATTTGGTGAGGAATTGGGGGAAAGCTTTTTCATACCAGTATTATGATAGCTTTTTGCAAGGACTTGAGAAAATTTTCCCTTCTGTCCTGGATCAGGTTAACCACCCCTAATTAATTAGTAGTATAAAAGATAACAGTTGAGGCTTATCAAATGTTAATAAGGTATTTGGGAGGTTAAATGTCCCAGTCATTCTATGATCATTCTATCTATGATGATGGTTCAGAGCCAGAGATACATTGACTCCCTTTGAAATGATTATCCCTGCCCTAGATTGCCTTCCCCTGGCAGACAAAGCTTCCAACTCTACTGCCATCATCTTAGCCCAACCTACTATCCCTCTCTTGGCTAGACAACTGCAGTATCCTACCAGTTGGTCCTCTACTTCCACTCTTAACCTCCCTGCAACTCATTTTTCACATTGCAACCATTCTAGCACAATGAAATTGAAAGTCTAACTGTGTTATTCTCCTAAATGACTGTGTTAAAAGAGTAAGTAGCATGCTACAAATATCGAACATATCTCTAGAGACTGTACTGTTCCTACTGAAAAACAACATCAACAAAATCAATCTGATGTGCATTTAATGAAATATATACTTGTTAATGTGCAGTTTGGCAGTTAAATATGATCAGTGTATGAGTGTGGTACAGTGGTACTGCCTGACAATACAGGAGACACAAGAGATGTGGGTTCAATCCCTGGGTCAGGAAGTTCCCTTGGAATAGGAAACAGCAACCTACTCCAGTATTCTTGACTGGAAAATTACATGGATGGAGGAACCTGGTGAGCTACAGTGCATGAGGTTGCAAAGAGTTGGACACGACTGAGCACTCACTCACTCACGAGTGTATCAGGATATCAGGACTCAATCAGGAAAGCAGACCACCTAGAGTGTTATGGAATAAATAATGTATTCTAGGAATATGAGCTTTTATGATTATGGGGAAACTTGGGGAACTAAAACTGAAGAAGGGGAGTTGAAAGATGAAAGAAAATAACTAATCAACCCTCCTGATACATTGGCATGACTGGACAAATTACAGCTTGCTAGGGAGCTTTGGCGGAAAAGGAGATGGCACCCCACTCCAGTACTCTTGCCTAGAAAATCCCATGGACGGAGGAGCCTGGTAGGCTGCAGTCCATGGGGTCGAGAAAAGTCGGGCACGACTGAATGACTTCACTTTTACTTTTCACTGTCATGCATTGGAGAAGGAAATGGCAACCCACTCCAGTGTTATTGCCTGGAGTCTATGGGGTCGCACAGAGTTGGACATGACTGAAGCGACTTAGCAGCAGCAGCAGCAGCCAGGAACTTTGGAAGTCAGGTATACCCAGCTGCTGGAGTGGGACTGGAGAGAGCTGAAGGAGGAATCTGTGGTTAAGTTATGACTTGGAACCTAATAGTGAGCCTGGCACTGTTGGTGGCTAGTAGGGCCAGCAGCTAGAAAGAAGAGCTAGAGGTTGGAAGAGGTAGACTAATCTAGAATGCATCAACACCTCTTTATTGCTCATTGCATCCAATCACAACAACTTTCAGAGAGCACTGCTGCTTCATTTCTGCCTTCTAAATCTTGCTTAAGTAAAAATTCGGGGTGGGGGAAACTTTAGCATAGAACCATCAGGGAAAGAGATCATGGAAACAGTTGTTCTGGTTTTGCTAGGTTTAGACAGTGCAAATGCATTACACTTAATAAACATTTAGATAAATTACTAAATTATATTTCTTTTAAATGATTTAACCAAATTGCTAGGTTTTATACTCTCCATCTGTTGATTCATGGACAATTTAAGCAGGAAACTTTTTATTGTTTTCTCTTATTTAAAATATTTATTCATCATCCTCACACTCACACATACTTGGCTCAAGCTACTAAAAGAAAATATCCCAATCTAGGTGGCTTAAGGGCTTCCCTGGTGGCTCCAGGTGGTAAAACAATCTGCCTGCACTGCAAGAGACCTGGATTTGATCCCTGGGTCTGGAAAATCCTCCAGAGAAGGGAATGACTACCCACTCCAATATTCTTGCCTGGAGAATTCCATGGACAGAGGAGCCTGGCAGGCACAGTCTATGGGATTGCGAAGAGTTGGACACAACTGAGCCACTAACACTTTCTTTTGCTTTCATGTGGCTTAAACAACAAACATTTACTTCACATAGTCTGGAGGCTGGGAAGTGTTGGCAGATTGGTGTCTGATGAGAGCTCTTTTCCTGGTTTGCAGATATCCACCTTTTTGCTCTATCCTACACAGTGGAAAGGAGGGGGGGACTCTGATATCTTTCTCTTTTTATAAGGAATCCTATCATGAGGGGCTCTACTCTCATTGAACCTAATTACCTCTTGAAGGTTCCAATTCCAGATATCATCACACTGGGGATCAGGGTTTCAGTATGAATTTTAGGTGTACACAAATATTCAGTCCATAGTGCAGTGGCCACAGGACTGGAAAAGGTCAGTTTTCATTCCAATCCCAAAGAAAGGCAATGCTAAAGAATGTTCAAACTACCACGCAATTGCACTCATCTCACACACTAGTAAAGTAATGCTCAAAATTCTCCAAGCCAGGCTTCAGCAATATGTGAACTGTGAACTTCCAGATGTTTAAGCTGGATTTAGAAAAGGCAGAGGAACCAGAGATCAAATTGCCAACATCCACTGGATCATGGAAAAGCAAGAGAGTTCCAGAAAAGCATCTATTTCTGCTTTATTGACTATGCCAAAGCCTTTGACTGTGTGGATCACAATAAACTGTGGAAAATTCTTAAAGAGATGGGAATACCAGACCACCTGACCTAACTCTTGAGAAACCTGTATGCAGGACAGGAAGCAACAGTTAGAACTGAACATGGAACAACAGACTGGTTCCAAATAGGAAAAGGAGTACGTCAAGGGTGTATATTATCACTCTGCTTATTTAACTTATATGCAGAGTACATCATGAGAAACGCTGGGTTGGATGAAGCACAAGCTGGAATCAGGATTGCTGGGAGAAATATCAGTAACCTCAGATATGCAGGTGACATCATCCTTATGGCAGAAAGTAAAGAAGAAGTAAAGAGCCTCTTCGCGAAATTGAAAGTGATGAAAGTGAAAAAGTTGGCTTAAGGTTTAACATTCAGAAAAGTAAGATCATGGCATCCGGTCCCATCACTTCACGGCAAATAGGTGGGGAAACAGTGGAAACAGTGGCTGACTTTATTTTTCTGGGCTCCAAAATCACTGCAGATGGTGATTGCAGCCGTGAAATTAAAAGATGCTTGCTCCTTTGAAGGAAAGTTATGACCAACCTAGACAGCATGTTAAAGAAGCAGAGACATTACTTTGCCAACAAAGGTCCGTCTACCCAAGGCTATGGTTTTCCCCGTAGTCATGTGTGGATGTGAGAGTTGGACTGTGAAGAAATCTGAGTGCCGAAGAATTGATGCTTTTGAACTGAGGTGTTGGAGAAGACTCTTGAGAGTCCCTTGGACTGCAAGGAGATCCAACCAGTCCATCCTAAAGGAGATCAGTCCTGGGTGTTCATTGGAGGGACTGATGCTGAAACTGAAACTCCAGTACTTTGGCCACCTGATGCGAAGAGCTGACTCATTGGAAAAGACCCTGATGCTGGGAAAGATTGAGGGCAGGAGGAGAAGGGGACGACAGAGGATGAGATAGTTAGATGGCATCACCGACACAATGGACATGGGTTTGGGTGGACTCCAGGAGTTGGTGATGGACAGGGAGGCACAGTGTGCTGTGGTTCATGGGGTCACAAAGAGTCGGACATGACTGAGCGACTGAACTGAACTGAACTGAGTACATGGGCATGCACACCACGAACACACACATACACAATTTATGAAATACTAGATCCTTTAAGATGTGTTATAGGTTGGGTTCCCTAGAAGCAGATCCTACTTCTTATTCAGGTGATTTATGTAGGAGTAATCTCAGGAAAGGAGAGTGAGGGAAGCAGAATAGGTAGGAAAATAATGCGGTCTCAACTGGATGTTACCTTATGTCTGATCTCATGGAGAAGCTCTGGAGCATAAATTGCACCAGAGAGTTAGTCTCATTTCAGAACAAGGGCTCTGACTATTTGAACCCCATGACAGTTAGGCATTGGTTGAGAGTTGGGATGGAGGGGGATGGGTGAGAACAAAGCATTTGGCTGAGGGCAATTTTCCAGAGAGCAGGCAGCTGTGAGTATTATCAGCCAACACTTAGTAAAGCAAATGGGTGGGGCCCAACAGCATTTACTCCAAGGTACTTTAGAAGCAGAAACTTCTATATACAGAGTATGTGGGGACTCAGAAGCAGAAGCAGAGGTTCCATGGCAGACTTGCCTGTTTCCCCCGCCTGTCTTTGTTGTGACCTCAGATCAGATCAGATCAGTTGCTCAGTCGTGTCCAACTCTTTGCGACCCCATGAATCACAGCACGCCAGGCCTCCCTGTCCATCACCAACTCCCGGAGTTCACTCTAACTCATGTCCATCGAGTCGGTGATGCCATCCAGCCATCTCATCCTCTGTCGTCCCCTTCTCCTCCTGCCCTCAATCCCTCCCAGCATCAGAGTCTTTTCCAATGAGTCAACTCTTCGCATGAGGTGGCCAAAGTACTGGAGTTTCAGCTTTAGCATCATTCCTTCCAAAGAAATCCCAGGGCTGATCTCCTTCAGAATGGACTGGTTGGATCTCCTTGCAGTCCAAGGGACTCTCAAGAGTCTTGCTGTCACTAATTCTGAGCAGTTTGGTGTCCTGGCTCCCATGTCTAGTTATCCCTCTGTGGCTCAGTGCTTGGTTGTAGATGCTACCGTTGCCCCATTTTGCCTCATAGTTCCTAGCTCCTTTCTTGTGTCCCTGGCTCTAGGTTGTCTGGGGCTCTGTTTAGATGCCCACTTCTATTTTGCTGCCCAGCAGGATTCTCAGATTCCCTTCTGCTCTAGTACCTCACCTCCCACCTCAGCATTGTTGTGTGTGACAAAACATAATTATATCCATTCTAGACAAAGGGTTTCTACATAGTCCCTGTTCTTTTCTCATTCCCAAGAACTGCCTCTATGGTTGGCTTATTTGCTTGGTTTCCAATCTCTCTCTCTTTTTAACTTTGTGTTAGTTATTTATTGCTGCATAACTAGTGATCCCCAAGTGAACATCTGAAAATAACAAACATTACCTCACAGTTTCTATGGGTTGGGAATTTGGGAGCAGCCTAGCTTGGTGGCTGTGGTTCAGAGAGTCTCAAAAGGTAGTCGAGATATTAACCATGACTGAAGTCAGCTGAAGGCTTGACTCAGCTAGAAGAGTTAATTCCAAGAAGACCCAAGCAGACAGTTCAGTTGGCAGAAGGATTTGGTTCCTTGCTGGCTGTTGGTGGGAGGCCTTAATTTCTCACCATATGGACTTCTCCATAGGGCTACTCAAGTGTCCTCATGACACCGCCACTGACTTCCCTAAGCAAGTGATCCAAAAGAATACAAAATAGAAGCTGCAGTGTCTTATGATCTAGACTCAGAGGCTGTAGATGATCACTTTTGCCAAAATTATTGTTTGAACTGAATTGCTAAGTACAGTCCCCAATCAAAGGGGAAGGAACTGAGCTCTATTTCTTAAAAGAAAAATTATTAAAGAATTTGTAGACATATTTAAAATCAACACATATCTCATCACATTAGTGGGTTCCCTGAGCAGCTGCTTTGTGGTCCTCACCTACCTGGGATACTTGCAGGACTGGGATGGAAGATTCTGAACCAAAGGACTGAGATTTACCTCCTTTAAGGGATGGTCATATGATCACCATTCCCAGGCCTCTAAGAATGTGGTGAGAGGAGAGGGATATACAGTGAAGGAAGAAGATAAGAGGAAATGGGCTCTAGGATCAGATAGATTGGGGTTCATGCCTTCACTTTGACATTTCTATCTGCCTTAGGCAAGTCACTTAATTCAAGCCAATAAATGTGTTTTATTTTATTTTATTTTATTTTATTGAGTATTAGTTGCATGTTAAACACTGTGTTCTCTGTTCATTTCCAAGGCAAACCATTCAATATCACGGTAATCCAAGCCTATGCTCCAACCAGTAACCCTGAAGAAGCTGAAGTTGAACGGTTCTATGAAGACCTACAAGACCTTTTAGAACTAACATCCAAAAAAGAGGTCCTTTTCATTATAGGGGACTGGAATGCAAAAGTAGGAAGTCAAGAAACACCTGAAGTAAAGGCAAACTTGGCTTTGGAGTACGGAATGAGCAGGGCAAAGGCTAATAGAGTTTTGCCAAGAGAATGCACTGGTCATAGCAAACATCCTCCTCCAACAACACAAGAGAAGACTCTACACATGGACATCACCAGTTGGTCAACACTGAAATCAGATTGATTATATTCTTTGCAGCCAAAGATGGAGAAGCTCTATACAGTCAGCAAAATCAAGACCAGGAGCTGACTGTGGCTCAGATCATGAACTCCTTATTGCCAAATTCAGACTTAAATTGAAGACAGTAGGGAAAACCACTAGACCATTCAGGTATGACCTAAATCAAATCCCTTATGATTATACAGTGGAAGTGAGAAATAGATTTAAGGGAAAGATCTGATAGAGTGCCTGAGGAACTATGGACGGAGGTTTGTGACACTGTACAGGAGACAGGGATCAAGACCATCCCCATGGAAAAGAAATGCAAAAAAGCAAAATGGCTGTCTGAGGAGGCCTTACAAATAGCTGTGAAAAGACGAGAAGCAAAAAGCAAAGGATAAAAGGAAGGATATTCCCATTTGAATGCAGAGTTCCAAAGAACAGCAAGGAGAGATAAGAAAGCCTTCCTCAGTGATCAATGCAAAGAAATAGAGGAAAACAACAGAATGGGAAATACTAGAGTTCTCTTTAAGAAAATTAGAGATACCAAGGGAACATTTCATGCAAAGGTGGGCTTGATAAAGGGTAGAAATGGTATGGACCTAACAGAAGCAGAAGTATTAAGAAGAGGTGGCAAACTATGGAGAACAGTGTGGAGATTCCTTAAAAAACTGGAAATAGAACTGCCTTATGATCCAGCAATCCCACTGCTGGGCATACACACTGAGGAAACCAGAAGGGAAAGAGACACGTGTACCCCAGTGTTCATCGCAGCATTGTTTATAATCGCCAGGACATGGAAGCAACCTAGATGTCCTTCAGCAGATGAATGGATAAGAAAGCTGTGGTACATATACACAATGGAGTATTACTCAGCCATTAAAAAGAAAACATTTGAATCAGTCCTAATGAGGTGGATGAAACTGGAGCCTATTATACAGAGTGAAGTAAGCCAGAAGGAAAAACACCAATACAGTATACTAACGCATATATATGGAATTTAGAAAGATGGTAACAATAACCCTGTGTACGAGACAGCAAAAGGGACACTGATGTATAGAACAGTCTTATGCACTCTGTGGGAGAGGGAGAGGGTGGGAAGATTTGGGAGAATGGCATTGAAACATGTAAAATATCATGTATGAAACGAGATGCCAGTCCAGGTTTGATGCACGATACTGGATGCTTGGGGCTAGTGCACTGGGACGACCCAGAGGGATGGTATGGGGAGGGAGGAGGGAGGAGGGTTCAGGATGGGGAACACATGTATACCTGTGGTGGATTCATTTTGATACTTGGCAAAACTAATACAATTATGTAAAGTTTAAAAATAAAATAAAATCAAAAATTTAATAATAATAAAAGCAAAAAAAAAAAAAAATAGAGGTGGCAAGAATACACAGAACTGTACAAAAAAGATCTTCATGACCCAGATAATCACAATGGTGTGATCACTCACCTAGAGCCAGACATCCTGGAATGTCAAGTTAAGTGGGCCTTAGAAAGCATCACTATGAACAAAGCTAGTGGAGGTGATAGAATTCCAGTTGAGCTATTTCAAATCCTGAAAGATGATGCTGTGAAAGTGCTACACTCAATATGCCAGCAAATTTGGAAAACTCAGCAGTGGCCACAGGACTGGAAAAGGTCAATTTTCATTCCAATCCTAAAGAAAGGCAATGCCAAAGAATGTTCAAACTACCTGCACAATTGCACTCATCTCACAGGCTAGTAAAGTAATGCTCAAAATTCTCCAAGCCAGGCTTCAGCAATACATGAAACATGAACTTCCAGATGTTCAAGCTGGTTTTATAAAAGGCAGAGGAAGCAGAAATCAAATTGCCAACATCTGCTGGATCATCAAAAAAGCAAGAGAGTTCCAGAAAAGCATCTATCTGCTTTATTGACTATGCCAAAGCCTTTGACTGTGTGGATCACAATAAACTGTGGAAAATTCTGAAAGAGATGGGAATACCAGACCACCTGACCTGCTTCTTGAGAAACCTATATGCAGGCCAGGAAGCAACAGTTAGAACTGGACACGGAACAATAGACTGATTCCAAATAGGAAAAGGAGTACGTCAAGGCTGTGTATTGTCACCCTGCTTATTTCACTTATATGCAGAGTACATCATGAAAAACGCTGGGCTGGAAGAAGCACAGGCTGGAATCAACATTGCTGGGAGAAATCTCAGTAACCTCAGATATGCAGATGACACCACCCTTATGGCAGAAAGTGAAGAGGAACTAAAAAGCCTCTTGATGAAAGTGAAAGACAGTGAAAAAGTTGGCTTAAAGCTCAACATTCAGAAAACTAAGACCATGGCATCTGGTCCCATCACTTTACGGGAAATAGATGGGGAAACAGTGTCAGACTTTATTTTTTTGGGCTCCAAAATCACTGCAGATGGTGATTGCAGCGATGAAATTAAAAGACACTTACTCCTTGGAAGGAAAGTTATGACCAACCTAGACAGCATATTAAAAAGCAGAGATACTACTTTGCCAACAAAGGTCCATCTAGTCAAGGCTATGGTTTTCCCCGTAGTCATGTGTGGATGTGAGAGTTGGACTGTGAAGAAAGTTGAATGCCGAAGAATTGATGCTTTTGAACTGTGGTGTAGGAGAGACTCTTGAGAGTCCCTTGGACTACAAGGAGATCCAACCAGGCCATCCTAAAGGAGATCAGTCCTGGGTGTTCATTGAAAGGACTGATGCTGAAACTGAAACTCCAGTACTTTGGCCACCTGATGCGAAGCGCTGACTCATTGGAAAAGACCCTGATCCTGGGAGGGATTGGGGGCAGGAGGAGAAGGGGACAATAGAGGATGAGATGGTGGATGGCATCACCAACTCGAAGGACATGAGTTTGAGTGAACTCCGGGAGTTGGTGATGGACAGGGAGGCCTGGCATGCTGTGATTCATGGGGTCGCAAAGATCGGATACAACTGAGTGACTGAACTGAACTGAAACACTGTGCTAGGTGTTGGGGACAGAGTGCTTAAAAAATTCACTCTCATGGTACTTACAGTCTAGCCAAGAAGACAGACATTAACTAAGACATTTAAATTGTGATCAGCGTCATGTGCTATCAGAGCACATCCCAAAGGGACTTAGCATTTTCTAAAGGGGAAGACTTCCTTGTGGAAGTAACATTTTTAAGTTGAGATTTGATAGATGGTTAAGAGTTAACCAAATGAAGACTTCTCTGGTGGTACAGTGGTTAAGAATCCTCCTGCCAATGCAAGAGACATGGGTTCAATCCCTGGTCTGGGAAGATTCCACATGCCTCACAGCCACTAAGCCTGTGTGCCACAACTACTAAGCTTGAACTCTAGAGACCATGAGCCATAATACTGAGCCTGCATGCTGCAGCTACTGAAGCCCATGTGCCTAGAGCCCATGCTCCGCAACAGGAGAAGAAACCGCAGTGAGAAGCCTGCACACTGCAACAAAGAGTAGCCCCCACTCGTCTCAACTAGAGAAAGCCTGCATGCAGCAACCAAGACCTAGTGAAGTCAAAAAATAATAATAAAAAACAGTTAGCCAAGTGAGAGAACAGATGTTCAAAGGTATTGAAGTATCAAGACCCCTGAGCTTCCAAGGAAACAAAAGAAAACTAGAGTGGCTGGAATGTTGATGCTAAGAGGACAGTGGGATGAGACAAAGTTGGAAAGCTGGGTAGAGACTACATTGCCCTGAGTTTCAAAGGCCACATTAAGAATGAGGACCCATATCTGTAAGTTCTCAACAAATGTCAAGCCAACTGCTATTGTTTTCAGCAGAGGTATGTCTTGGTGAAATTTGTGTTTTACAGGAACTTCTCAGTGTACACTATGGAGAATAGTGAAAAAGGGGCAAAGTGGATGTGGGGGCCTACTTGTGGGAGCACTATAGGAGTCTAAGTGGAGAGGTGGTGATGGAAATGGAGGTGAGAGGCCATTAGGAAAGTAAAAGGACTTGGCCAATGACTGTAGGCTGGAGATGGAGGAGTCAACAAACACTGTCCAAGGGGCAGATTTTCCAGTGGTGATGGTGGGAGCTGGGTGGGTGTTGAGTAGATTAGGCATTCCGTTTTAGACACGTGGAGTTTTAGGAGCTTGAGAGATATTCAAGCAGAAGTGTTGAAAAGTCCTCGAGTTCAGAGAGTGGACTGCACTCTGATGGGAGCCATGAGAGTCTAGACATATGGGCTGTAACTGAAATTCCTGAATGAATATGATGGCCAGTGTTAGTGTGGGGCAAAAGTCCAGGGAACCCCAACATTTAAGGGCCATGAAGAAATGAAGCCAGCAAAGGCACCTGAGGAGAAGCAATGGGAGATGGGGAGGAACACACCCCGGAAAGTATAGCATCAGTGAGCCAAAGAGATTGTGTTTCTAGAAGAAGCATTACATGAAATTACTGTTTTAATTAAGATAATTATAATCCTTATCTCATAAGACTCTTGTAAGGATTGAATGAGATAACATACACAAAAAATATTTTAGTAATTCATAGAGGCTTGCCAATGTTGGGTATTCTCTTTAGCAGAAGAATGGGAGTGTTCAGGGAAAGGGCTGGGAGAAAAGGGCCAGGGTGTTCCTTCTGAAGTAACTTCCCATAACCTAATGTATCTAAAGCAAAGTTACAACTATTGACATTTGGAGACAGTCAGCCTTTGACATAGTGCAGTGTAAGGTTGGAAATCAGAAAAAACTCCCTTGCTATAAAAAATTTCTCTATCTGCTTAATATTGCTTAAAAATCCCTTCCAGGGAAGACCTAGAAACCATTTCATCTATAATAAGAAGTTTTAAAATGCAAATACTGGGGGCAGTTACCACAGTAATGTGAAGGAGACAGTTAAGTATAATTATGGTATCAAATTCTTTTCTTTTTCTTTTGGAAACTTCAGGAAGGCACCTAGAACCAGGCACAGTGTAGGAGAGAGGGCTTGGTCACTGAAGGGAAATAGAAGTGAGGGACACTCAAGGCAAATTTCACTGACTACTCAGTGTCATGATTTTGCTTCAGACTCTTGTTTATCTTCACATTTGTCCAGAAAGAATACAACGTTCATGCAAATATCCATCCTTCAACTTAGTGTCAGCCCTTAACTTAGCAGAAACTATACATTTTCCCTGTTTTCTTCTCTGGTAGCTGTAGGTGATCTAATAATATCTAGACTTTAAATTTAAATAGAACAGATTCCCAACCTTGCCTAATTTAGGGTGCTGGTGGTGTGGAGTAGACCCAGGGGTTACTGTGTTGAACCACTGTGGGAATCATTAGTGCTAGTCTTCCAGGAATTGTGAAATTGGAAACTGATTCTGAAAAACTGACCTCTTCTTCACCTTCCCAGTAGACACTCAAGAATGTGCTGGATTCTTAGGTTACTTGTATCTGGTAGGCAGGCAGGTCCTGAGCTACAGACTCCAGAACAGAACAGAGAAGTAAGAAAGAAATGAGCCCTGTTCCTCTCCTATGAGAATGGAAAGGGAGCTTCTGAAGACCATCTGCACAATTACGATTTTACCATATGTAACTGCTCCTATTCTGGAGACCTTCTATACCCTTTGCAGTACATTAAATCCATGAAGCTATTTGTTACAATGGGGTGCTGAGTAATTAACTGAAGCTGGCTCTTTAATTCAAATCAACAGTATTTGCAGCTATTAAGCACCCAGGATGTGCACTCTGCTTGGAGGCCCTAGAAGCAGAATAGTCCTTGCCCTCAAGGGGGCTTGTCACAGTCTAGGTGTGAGATGTCAGACTCAAATGATGACTCCTCCCTGATGGCACAGTTCTCCCTTCTCCCTCACTCCTCTCTTTCCCACTGCTCACCCTACTCCAGCCCCTGGACTTGAGGTAGATCTGCTGAGGAAGCTCCAGGAGGCTTCAGGCTCACCCTGGCTGCTGGTCTTCCTGCCTAAGCCCAGCTCTGGTAACCAGATGCTGCCTCCATCTGAGCCTCTGTGCCTCAGTACTGCCTTGAACTCTGCATCGTACCTGCAAGGCATGCCTCTGATTTCTCCTTGTCAAGAGCAATGTCATCATCTCCCCCATACTATTCTGGTATGAACTGCTCCAACACACATTACATCCTACTGTGCCAGTGTTGACTTGGCCCACCCTATTTGTCACACTCCTGCTTTGCCTGCAGACTGAACTTCCTACATCTGTAGCTGCGTCTAGACCTCCAATATATGCACCTGCCCTCCTGTCCCCAGTTCTAGTGAACAGACATAATTCTAGTATTTTCTGCCTTAATAATTAGCCTTACCCCATTTCAGTTAATCATGGATGTGCAGCTGTATCCTGAGCTATGTCAAGAGGAAAGGAGTAAGAAAAAAGAAAACAAAATAGTGCCTATTCTGCTGGACCAGACATGCCAATAGAAGGAACTCTGCCAATAGAAGAGTTCATCATTCAGTCACAAAGGGATATTATTTCTCAAGATGCAACAGTAAGGTCAGAAAAAGAGGGAGGAAGAATAGCAAAAAGCTGAGGAATTCAGCTAAAGATCCCAAAATACAGTGTTTCACAAACTGTGCACCAAATTCCAACAAGTAACAGATAACTTCACCCACTGATTGGAAGAATTTTGGTCTCATAAATGCTTGAAACACAAAGTCAAAAATCGGAATTCATAAGCCTTTCTCCAAGTTTCCTCATGTGATTTGCTGTACAAACCAGTCATCCAGACTAGAAATCTGGTGTTAAAACAAAGATGAACAAGACTTCAAAAACTGAGTATAGAATGAAAGGCATTATTGCCATTTCCTTCACGACGTTCATATATCTGGATAAATAGAGTGAGTGTCTTAAACGGAGACTTCCCGCAAAGCAGTGTTCTCATGTGTTTGACTCAGCACATCAAGAATCCTGGGAGGTGATGGTGTAATGATTTTGTTATAGAGTGAATAAAGATTATTTTTTCCTCTTTAGCCTTGTTTCAGCTTGTCCTCTTTATCAAATACTTGGGCATTCGATTCTTGAAACTCACGAATTCATCTTCTGGGAAAATTCACAGAATATATTTACAAATGGAAAATAATTTGCTGGTATTTTTTCTTCTTTTTGGCACATGAATAAACTGAATGTTCTGACAAACTCAGTATCTCTTGCTTTGTTGACTGCCTTGCCCAATATTTATCTTCAGTAATTTCACTGCAGTTATTTTATTTTATTTTTTTCTCACAAAGAAACACGTTTCTTCACATTTAAGAGGCACAAATTGTTGCTTCCACTTTTCAAAGGAGTTATGGTGTTTCCAGATTTAGAAAGACAGTTCCAGCTGCCAAGCTCTGTCAGGCCCTGTCTTGGCTTAACGAAGAATGTTTCTGTTTTCATTAGGCAAAGAAAAAAAGTAAAGCCCTTAAACTATTTAAGCATCTTTTAGTTTCATTTAGAGGCCGAGAAAGGCAATTATGTGAAAATCCAGAGGAATGAGTTTGTGTTGAGGATTTGGACTCAACTATCAAAAGTTGTAGCTGGCTTTCTATAGTTTGGTTAAGCCTCTGAGCCTCTGTTTCCTTGTGGATATAATGAAGAGGTTGAACTACAGCCTTTTTTGGAGTCTGTTCTAATCCTATAGTCTATGATTTGATGTATCATTCTCCTTTATTTTTCCCATGTATACCCTTTTCTTTTTGTATGTGTATACCCTCTCCAAAGGAGGGAGACAATGTTTTATTGCTATGAAGAGGCCAGGGACAACAAGAATGTATTATTAGACAATGTTTGTCTCTTTGTTGAGGCTACGGGGAATGACAACTGGTTACTGCTGGGACTGGAAAAGAAGTGGACTTTTAGACTGGGGAGGAAAGGACTTCCTCTGCTCTTTGGAAATATGATCTTATGGTTCATGGAAGAGGTCTGATTCTGGATATATCTTGTGGTTTCTTTGGAACCTCTACTGACATGGTAACAGTTTTCACAGCATTCCTTAGCAGGGAAGGATTTTTGGTATGTGGATGTTTCTCTGCAGATTTGTAACATTGGTGCTTAATGCACCCAATGTGGACAAGGCATTGGGAGAGAAAAATGTTCTCATTCATGCTGCACTCTGAGAATCTGCTGCCAAGTTGGTAGTGAACCTCAGATTCATTGGTGATTCTTCAAGGCAAAGGGCTGGAATTGAACCACTGGCTTTGAGGCAAGGTGGCCACACTAACTTCAATTTTTCGGTCATGGACCTCACCCTCTGTAGCACTTCTTTTGGCAGGAGAATTTGATAGATTCCCTGTTTTCAGCAGTTCTACAGTGAAGCAACGGATGGAGTAAGAGTGGTAGAGAACAGTTTCTTCTGGCAGTCAAATGGATTTTCTTTGATGTGATTTGGGTAAGCACCTCTGGGTTTCTTCAATGTATTACAGACAGAAAGTGTTAGGAGAGGAGAATGGATTTCCTGCCAGTCTGGGAGTGCATAATTTTGTTGATTTGAAAAGAGATACCATCTTATTTTGAGCTGCAAGTGGGTGAAGTAGGTGATTTCAATTATACTATATTTTTTCACTTTCTTCTACAGATAACAATTATTCAATACATGTGGACCGACTGACTGACTGAATGAATAAATGAAACGGATGTTAAATAGAAACAGAGGCTAAACAAGTTCTGCCTGGCCATTAGTTGTCAGTCTTGATTTGTCATCAAAAGTGTGCCGGTTTTGAACAATGAATGGGTGGAGTGAAAATTGGCCCAATTTTTCCTTCAGAGGTTTGGATTTTATTCCTTAGTAGATGTCATTTAATCTGAGAATTCCTCTTCTTTTTCTTTAAATTTTCTCCATTTCTATACTCCATTCTTTCTCTTTCTCGTCTCTACTGTCTTAGTCTTCTGCTTTTAAAAACAATGATTCAGAGGAGAGAAGGTTAGGGTTGGAGGAAATGAATCAGTTTCTAGACTGAGCCTCAGAGCATTCCTTTGCACACCCACCCTATACACACCTATGGACCTGAGATGGTGAGCAGTCAATAAATTCAAAGACATTTGAAATCTCTATCTGGTGTGTTCAGGGCCCTGAGTCATTTCAAACCCTTAGGATGGCATAGTCTCCATACCAAGGGAGTTCCAATGCAGACTTTCCTCAGGGCATCTATTTTTTGTATAACAAACTAAAATATTCGGTGGTTTGAAACAACAACCATTTTATTATATTTCAGTATTTTGTTGGTGAGAAATTTGTCAGTCAGGTGATTCTTCTGCTCCACCTGGGATTGCCAGGTATTTAATTGCATCTGGTCTGATCTGGAGGGTCCAAGGTGGCTTTTCTCACACTCCTACCCCTTAGTGAGAATGGCTGTGGTTAGAAATCTGGCTTGGCTATCTCCTCTCTGCATAACCTCAGGGCCTTTCCACATAGTTGCTCTAGCAAGGCAGCCAGACCTCTTACTTGAAGGCTTTTCAGTCCTTCAAAAGAGCAAGGAAGCAGCTGCCTGTTCTCTTAAAGACCAGCCCCAGAACAAGCATAGCTTCCTTTTCACTGTTCTCAGGTGGTTAATTTAGTGTATCTACTTGACTGGGTCATGGGATACCCAAATAGGTGGTTAGACAGTATTTTGGGGTCTTCACAGACAAGTGTCTGTGAAGGTGTTTCTGGATGAGATTAGTATTTGTATCAGTAGACTGAATAAAGCAGATGACCCTTCCCAAATGGCCTGAATAGATCAAAAAGGCAGAAGAATGAACATCTTTGGTGGTCCAGTGGCTAAGACTCCGAGCTGCCAATGTAGGGGGCCCAGGTTCGATCCCTTGTCAGGGATCTAGATACCACTAGATCTCACATGCCACAATGAAGAGTTTGTGTACTGCACCTAAAAGATCCACATGTTGCAACTCAAGATCCCACACACCTCGACTAAGACCCAGAACAGCCAAGTAACTCTGCCTAACTCCTTCAGCTGGGGTATTGGTCTTCCCCTGCCCTTGGAGTGGTGACTTACATCATTAGTGCTTCTGGTCCTCTGGTCTTTGGATTCAGATTAGAACTTACATCACTGGCCTTCCTGGGTCTCCAGCTTACAGATGACAGATACTGAGACTTCTCAGCTTCTATAATCATGTGAGCCAATTCTTTATAATCCCTCTCCTGCCTCATTAGTTCATTTCAGTTGCTCAGTCATATCCAACTCTTTGCAACCCCATCGACTATAGACAGTCCATGGAATTCTCCAGGCCGGAATACTGGAGTGGGTAGCCTTTCCCTTCTCCAGGGGATCTTCCCAACCCAGGGATCGAGGCCCAGTCTCCCACATTGCAGGCAGATTCTTTACCAGCTGAGCCATAAGGGAAGCCCAAGAATACTGGAGTGGGTAGCCTATCCCTTCTCCAGCAAATCTTCCTGACCCAGGAATCGAATCGGGGTCTCCTGCAATGGAGGTGGAGTCTTTACCAACTGAGCTACCAAGGAAGCCCCCAAATTCATGTGTGTGTGTGTGTGTGTGTGTGTGTGTGTGTATCCTATTGGTTCTATTTCTCTGAGAGCCCTGACTAATACAACTGTGCCAACTCAGTATCAAGGGGAGAAGAATGGAGCCTGCCTCTCTTTGGAAGAAATGCCAAAGAATTTGCAGCGATCTTTGACCCACCACACACAACTGGAATTGCCCTCTTCTGGGAATCAGAAGAATGAACCTACAATCCTATATGCCAATAGACACCTGGCATGAAAATATCCAAGTCCACTGAATCAACACTGTGGCTACCCTGATGGGATGAAGCACTAGTGTGTGAAAAGGTTCTGGCGCTAATAGCTAAAAATTAAGAATTTTAAAAGGACAATCTCTAGTATTAGGCTGTTGGATGATTTCCATTTTGACCTCTGAGCTGTGTTTCCTCTTGTTGGCAGTGATAGAGAGAAACGTGGATCCTTAGCCTGAAACAATCTCCAGTGTGACCTCAACTCCTTCATTTCATTATATACAGCTAAACTCAAACCCACTTTTTGATAAAAACAATAGACATAAGAACCCCCAATTATAGAGTACCTAGCATGCTAGATTTTATCTCCAGTCCTCCAAGTAACCGTGTGTGTTCCGCGTGCCAGTCCCATTTTGCAGATGAGGGAGCAGCAGCTTAGAAAGTTTATGGAACCTGTTTGAGGTTATGTAGAGAGCGGTATATTTGCTGTTTAAACAAGGCCTGCTTGCTCCAAAGCCTCTTTCCCCTACCCTGTGTGATTTTTGGAAAATCAGAGCATCTTATAAAACATCCATCATGTCCTGCCCAAGAAAGCACAGAGTCAGTGAGACCAGAGTGAACAGCCAGCAAATTCCACAGCTCAGTAGCCACTCCAATGAGCCTACTGCTGGGCTACCAAGGTGTTTTCATTCCAGCTGCTCCTTTCTTGAAGAAATCTCAATATACACAAAAGCATCATGGTACAGAGTGATTTATTCTTTTTCAGAAATGTTTTTATAAAATATCTCTGTGCTAAGTACCTTTGTACAGAGAGGCCTCCTAGGGTTATTTAAGGAATAATTCAATATGCAAAAAACTATGGAGAAGAATTCACCTTGATATTATTCCCCCTCCCAATACCTGTCTGGCTTAGTCTGCTCTTGGAAAAGCTGGTGTGAACGGAAATAGGAAGGTTGCTTGTAAAGCTGGGAGAGTCGCCAAGCTCCAGTGCTATCTGACCCTAAGTGAAGGGAAGTGAAGAGATGGGGGGGCGGGGTGCAGACGTGTCCTAGATGGTTATATTGTCTTAGAAAGGTTTGGCATGGCTTCTGGGGAGTTCTCAAGCCCAAACTGGCCATCAGATGAGCCTATACTGTCTAGAAATGGGCTTCTCTCAGAATCCCTGAGATCCAGTCCCTGGCTACGAGGAGCAGCCTGGGGAACGTGTGGCCTCCATGTCAAGGTAGTGATGGATTTCAGCATGTGGCAGTTGGGCCCTTGGTCAGTTGAGCTCCCCATAACTGGATGCATATGCTGTTCATTTCTCATGGCTGCCACACTCACACTGTATTGAGCATACATAAGATGATGCATAATAAATAAGCACTGTGGGAACGTGGTCTCCAAAGCAGTCTTTTAATACTCTCTGTACTTCCTACTTCTGTGCTTACACTCAAGTTTTCTTCCACTTCGCTTGCTTTGCTTTCCATATTTACATTCAGGAGCCAGCTCAGATCTCACCTCCAGAAAGCCTTCTCCAATCCCCTCTAAGACTTCAGAATCAGTCTTAGGAATTCTTCTTGTCTCCTATTTCAGCACACAGCACTTATGCTCCAGTCCCTAAGCCAGGAAACCTCAGCACCCTCTGGGCTGCATGCTGGGTTATGTCTGCTATTATGGGGCTGCTTTGGAAAGGTCTGTCTGATCTCCTCTCTTCCCTGAGGCCTCCATCCTCTCTCACATGCTGTCCTGGCTTCCTACTGGCCTGTTCTGTTATCTTCCCTCCCTTCTGGAAGCCTCTGCATTGTCCCTTGAGTCAGGGCTGGGATTAGGGTGTGGTAAGTGAGGTGCCAAAGGCATGGGATTTAAGGAGACATGACTTCTCCTTCAAGGGCTGCGATCACAGTGAAGGCCTCTTTCAGTTTTGCTCTGCAGGTGCCTCACCCCTCTGCTCTAGTCTCAGGCCTGCCCAGACTCCAGCTATGGTGATGACTTGATTTCACTGACAGTACTTCTAGCAACCCTCATTTTGGTGTGTTCCAGACATGCTGTGCACTACCTGCAGACCTTGGTGAGCATACAGACTCTTTGACCCCAGACTGAATCAGACTGGTAGTAGATAGGGCTCAGGAGTCCACACAGCCAGGACTGGGTGTCACGGGCTCATAATACCAAGTCCGGACTCTTGGAATAACATTTATAGTCCCTCCCAATCTGGTATCTGCCTGTTTCTGGCTTCACTTTCAGTTGACTTCCTCTATGCAGGCACCCAGAGGCAGATCACACCAAACCACTTGTTGGACCCAAGGGTGCCCTGCCCTGCATCTTGTGTCTCTGTGCTCTTTCTGGAATTCAGCATGCTCCTCTTACCCTTGCCCATTCCCTTTGGCAAAAGTCTACTCTTTCTTCAGGATCCACTTCAAATACCATCTTATCTCTGAAAACTTTTTTTTGACACTTCAATAGAATTATTTCCCCATCTCGGCTGTTGTGTTTTTGTATATAAAGTCAGTAGCCCGTCTCATGCTGTGTCACACTGATTCCACGTGGACCCCTGAGCCCAGTTTCCAGGTTCAGGAACTGCTTACTTTTATTCATCTGTAGCACCTCACCTGAAGCACAGTGAGCATCTATTAGCTGTTTGTTGAATTGAATGAAAATAGGTACTAACTAGTTAAGTTTAAGTCAAAGTGTTAGTTGCTCAGTCATGTCTGACTCCTTGTGACCCCATGGACTGTAGCCCGCCAGGCTCCTCTGTCCATGGAATTCACCAGGAAAGAATACTGGAGTTAGTAACCATTCCCTTCTCCAGGGGATTTTCCCAACCCAGGGAACAAACTCAGGTCTCCTGCACTTCAGGCAGATTCTTTACTGTCTGACTCACCAGTGAAGCCCAGTTATCAACTTTCCATAGCACCTAACATAATGCTTTGAATATAAGTATTTTAAAATATTTTTTGAATGAATAAATGGACAAAGGGATGAATATGGGCCATATTTACTGTCACTATTTAGCCACTTCCAGGGAACTTTTGTGTGTTTCAGTCACACATGGTGAAGCTCAAATGTCAGTGTGTATAAATAAGAGTCATCTGGGATATAATTTAAAATGCAGACTCCTGGCCACAGTCCCAGAGATGCTGATTCAAAAGATCTGGGTGGGACCTAGGAACATACATTTGTAACAGCATCTTGGGTAATAATGAGACAGGTGGACAGGTGTTTGGTCCACAGGTCACATTTTGAGAAACATTACAGGAGGCATTTAGTGTTCAGCAGGTGCTATTCACTCTCTGGGGGGATTCTTAGATAATCTATCTTAAAGTTCAAGCCTTAACACTAAAGAGATTGTCGAGTCTTGTCAGGAGGACATGATAAAAGCAGCAAGTCTAATCTGGCAACTGATGGGCCTTCAGACTCTGGTAAGACCATTCTTGGGACAGTCTTTGGAACCTACAATACCAGGAAGAATAGAGGGCCTTGTGAGCTCTGTTGCAGAGACCCTGGTTTTGGTCTTGTGGCTCCCCTCCTCTGAGAAAAGAAGAGAAGCTAAAGGCAAAGGAGAAAAGGAAAGATATACCTATTTGAATGCAGAGTGCCAAAAATACCAAGGAGAGATAAGAAAGCCTTCCTCAGTGCTCAGTGCAAAGAAATAGAGGAAAACAATAGAATGGGAAAGACTAGAGCTCTCTTCGAGAAAATTAGAGATACCAAGGGAACATTTCATGCAAAGATGGGCACAATAAAGGACAGAAATGTTATGGACCTAACAGAAGCAGAAGATATTAAGAAGAGATGGCAAGAATACACAGAAGAACTATACAAAAAAAGATCTTCACAACCCAGATAATCACGAAGGTGTGATCACTTACCTAGAGCAGACATCCTGGAATGCGAAGTCAAGTGGGCCTTAGGAAGCATCACTACAAACAAAACTAGTGGAGGTGATGGAATTCCAGTTGAGCTATTTCAAATCCTAAAAGATGATGCTGTGAAAGTGCTGCACTCAATATGCCAGCAAATTTGGAAAACTCAGCAGTGGCCACAGGACTGGAAAAGGTCAGTTTTAATTCCAATCTCGAAGAAACGCAATGCTAAAGAATGTTCAAACTACCAGACAATTACACTCATCTCACAGGCTAGTAAAGTAATGCTCAAAATTCTCCAAGCCAGACTTCAGCAATATGTGAACCAGAGATCAAATTGCCAACATCTGTTGGATCACTGAAAAATCAAGAGAGTTCCAGAAAAACATCTATTTCTGTTTTATTGACTATGCCAAAGCTTTTGACTCCGTGGATCACAATAAACTGTGAAAAATTGTGAAAGAGATGGGAAAACCAGACCACTTTACCTGCCTCCTGAGAAATCTGATGCAGTTCAAGAAGCAACAGTTAGAACTGGTCATGGAACAACGGACGGGTTCCAAATTGGGAAAGAAGTACATCAAGGCTGCGTATCGTCACCCTGCTTATTTAACTTCTATTCAGAATACATCATGTGAAATGTTGGACTGGATGAAGCACAAGCTGGAATCAAGATTGCTGGGAGAAATATCAATAACCTCAGATATGCAGATGACACCACCCTTATGGCAGAAAGTGAAGAAGAACTAAAGAGCCTCTTGCTGAAAGTGAAAGAGGAGAGTAAAAAAGTTAGCTTAAAACTCAACATTCAAAAAACTAAGATCATGGCATCCAGACCCATCACTTCATGACAAATAGGTGGGGAAACAATGGAAACAGTGAGAGACTTTATTTTGGGGGGCTCCAAAATCACTGCAGATGGTGACTGCAGCCATGAAATTAAGAGACACTGCACTTCTTGGAAGAAAAGCTATGACCAACCTAGACAGCATATTAAAAAGTAGAGACATTACTTTGTCAACAAAGGTCCGTCTATGGTTTTTCCAGTAGTCATGTATGGATGTGAGAGTTGGACTATAAAGAAAGCTGAGCACTGAAGAATTGATGCTTTTGAAATGTGGTGTTGGAGAAGACTCTTGAGAGTCCCTTGGACTGCAAGGAGATCCAACCAGTCCATGCTAAAGGAAATCAGTTCTGAATATTCATTAGAAGGACTGATGCTGAAGCTGAAACTGCAATAGTTTGGCCACCCCATGTGAAGAACTGACTCATTGGAAAAGATCCTGATGCTGGGAAAGATTGAAGGTGGGAGGAGAAGGGGACAACAGAAGATGAGATGGTTGGATGGCATCACCAACTCAACAGACATGAGTTTGAGTAAACTCCAGGAGCTGGTGATGGACAGGGAGGCCTGGCATGCTGCAGTCCATGGGGTGGCAAAGAGTCGGACATGACTGAGTGACTGAACTGAACTGAACTGTGCATACTAACTTAGCACCCTCTCTTCAAGTGCAAGGGGGCAGAAGGAAAGCTGGTCAAAACATGAATATAAGCCTTCAAGTAAAGACAAGAGGTCAGCTCTTCTTAAAGACATATGAGTCATGCCAGATCTCCTTAGCCTGATACTCAGTGCCCACCCTCCAGCTACCCCAAGTCTCATGAGTCCCGGTACGTGTACTTCCCACATCAGCAGGCATAACCCCCACCTTGGTGTTCTGATCCCATGGACTACCATTCTTACTGAAATGTTCTTGGCCTTTCTGAACTTTTTCTCCTTTCTCAACTTGGTATTAGACTTTCTCCTCAAGGAAGTCCCCCCTGCTCTACCAGCTGGCAGCTGGCAAAATACTAGGCTGAGCTCCACTCTGACCCCTGCTTCCTAGCATTCTCATCCCTAAGGAATCCTGATATATTTCTCAAAGGCCACTGTATTTGGAAGGAACTAGTCTACTAATCACATTTATTTTGTAGGCATTTGTTTACTACCTCCCCATTTTTATTACTAAAAGATATTTCAGTCTCAAAGACAGTCCATCTTCCCTGCTTGACAATCCTTGTAGTGCTCTTGGTACCCAAATCACCTCTCAACTAGCCTTATTCTTGGCCTTCATGCTAAGCATTTTAATTATATACTGGATTTTTATTTGACATCATATTGAAAACAGTTGTTCCTATTAATTATTCTCTCTTAAAAGGGAATGAATAAATGATTTTCAAAGAAATTCTTATCAAAATTGACTCAAAAAGATTTTTCAAAACCCAAACCATAGAAGAAATGGGTAATGCTATCAAAAACTACCCAAGCCCAGATCATTTAACAAGTTAGTTATTTTAAAACTTTGAGGGAGAGATGATTCCAATGCTATTAAAAGGAAAGAAACCTACTCCTTACTTTATGAAGCTAATACACTGTTGATACCAAAACTTCATAGGGATCACACATATACGTAGGATGTTATGGGTTAAACTGTGTCATTCTCCACAGCCCCTCCAAAGGAGATATGTTAAAGTCCCAAGCCCAGCACCTCAAAATGTGATCTTACTTGGAAATAAGGTGGTTGCTGATGTAATCAGCTAAGATTAGGTCATATTGGGGTGGGGTTAGTCCCTACTCTGATATGACTAGAGTCTTGTAAGGAGATAGCCATGTGAAGACAGACACACAGGGAGAACACCACGTGATGCTGAAGGCAGAAATTGGAGTTATGCACTGCAAGGCGAGGAACACCGAAGATTGCCAGCAGACTACCAGCAGCTAGGAGGAGGCAAGGAAGGCTTCAGAGGGAGCGTGGCCCTGACATCTCGATTTTGGATTTCTATCCTTAGAGTTGAGAGACAATACATTTCTGTGGTTTTAAGTCAGCCAGTTTGTGGTACTTTGTTACATCAACCTTAGGAAACTAATACACAGTCTACATCTAAGAATTTATTCTACCCCAATACTCAGTTATACCTAATCAAACATGTCCATTTCATCATTAATTGTAACGTGGAAAAACTAGATAACATCCAAATACCCATCAGTAGAGGACTGTTTAAATAAATTATGATGCTTCTTTAATGGAATTCTAAGCTGTGGTTAAAAGCAATGAAGTAACCAAAAATGAATGAATTCATGAGACATTTAAGATTAATTGGTAAGTTGCAAGACCAAGTTGTAAGGCACAAGTAGTGTATGATACTAAATTTATCTTTTAAAAAGACTTAACAGGCTAGTACGTGATAGAAAAAACAATGATGTACTTTTCAAGTAGTTATTTCATGGTGGAGGTGGAAATCATAGGAGGGGCTCTCACTTTCCATATTGCATGTATCTTTATAAGATTTAAGGGGAATCCCTGGTGGCTCAGTGGTAAAGAGTCTGCCTGCAATTTAGGAGACGTGGGTTTGATCCCTGGGTCTGGAAGATCCTCTGGAAA
Source organism: Bos indicus x Bos taurus (assembly GCF_003369695.1). NCBI lineage: Eukaryota > Metazoa > Chordata > Mammalia > Artiodactyla > Bovidae > Bos > Bos indicus x Bos taurus. Next base: position 30,172,765 of record NC_040086.1, read on the forward strand.
AGGAAATGGCAACCCACTCTAGTATTCTTGACTGGGAAATCTCATGGACAGAGGAGCCTGGCAGGCTACAGTCCACAGGGTCACAAGAGTCAGACACAACTTAGTGACCAAACTACCACCATAAGATTTAAATATTTTAAAATTGTCATGTATTGTTTTTGTCTTTAAAAAATCATGTTATAATAAATTCTGTGTGGAAAAATTTGTGTTTGACCTTAGCATCCTTCTGAGTTTTCAAATCATCCTCCTTGGAGCGGTTACAATGATCTCTCACCTTTCCAGAATTCAGCTGACAACCTCCCAATATAGGAAGTGCTATACAGAAAGTTGGCCTGAATGAAGAAATTGGTAGGACTCAATAAAGTCCCATTTGCTGCCCCTTATGTCCTCCATCAGTACATCCTACTTATTCTAATTTCTAGAATGTAGCAGTTTAAAAGAGAGAGAGAGGGACTGTTAGTGTTAAGTACACTGAGAGGGAGGTTTTCAGAAAAACTATAAAAAGCCATTACAAGGACTTACATTATATAAATCTGGGTCATTTAATATAGGAATCAACCAGAGGTTGTCTCAGAAACCTCTGAGGTCATCTTTCTATTGAATTTCCATCACAAGTCAATGTAACAGATTATAATTTTGTGACTCAGTTAAGAAAATGTTAAATTATGCCCATTGTTTAAGAACTCAAGAAATAGTACTATATATTTTGTGTAGATTCCCATTTAATTGGTTAAAATAAAAAATTTGGGGCTTAAAGAAGCAAATGCTTAGTTATCTGGGAAGTTTCTACCACCCAGAAAGACTTATTATCCAAGGGTTCTGGATAATCAAAATGTTCCTCTCTTTTCTTCCTAGAGCATTTAATCAGGGCCACCCACAGCTTAGAGGTTTTAGAAGTCTCCAGTTGAGCCATTTTCTCACCAGCAGAGTAAACAAGGGAGGAGACTGACTGGAAGGATGGGGTGCCAGGTGTGGCTTCACTTCGAGCCCCTTCCCTGAGATAATGGGCAGTGAGGGGGCCGCAGGAGTTGGGGTGTACACTGGGAATTCTCCACCCTACTTTCAGAAATCTCCTCCCCTAGTTAAACCCAGAAATGATTTGCTAGACTTTAAAATAAATAATGCTTATTAAGCCTAATTCGCATGTAGTACAGAAACAATTAAGCCAATTGTAGAGAGATCAACTTTGCTACAAGTGTTTCTTCAGAAATGGCTCTCTAGTCTGCTCAGCTTTCAGAATTCCTTGTTTTCTAGTTATCTAGGCTCCTTTAACCACCTCTCCCCATGGAGGAGAGAGAGAGAAAAAGAAATAGAGAGAACATTGTCCATAAGAAGGGAATGATTTGAGACAATAGCACTGAGACATGTACACTACCATATGTGAAATAGATCACCAGTCCAAGTTTGATGCATGAAACAGGGCGCTCAAAGCTGGTGCACTGGGACAACGCTGAGGGATGGGATGGGGAGGGAGGTGGGAGGAGGGTTCAGCATGGGGGACACATGTACACCCATGGCTGATACATGTCAATGTATGGCAAAAACCACAATACTGTAAAGTAATTAGCCTCCAATTAAAAAAAAAAAACATTCCTTTATCAGAATAGATCTCTACAAAGATAGGGGCGGATAGCATGGTTGCAGTTGCTGTAATTAGGCCAAAATATATGTGCTACATTCCCCATAACCTCCTTGTTCTAGAATTAGTGCTAAGATTTAAGTCAGGCTGAAGTCCAGTGTATAATTCACTTTTTGTTTCTTCTCTCTCTCGCATCTCTTTTTTAAAAGCTGGTAACCAGCATTAAAGACGATGTGATCGGTATCCTTACAGCTAAAATATAGCTTCATTTCTGTTCATGGAAATATGTAGTCAATTAGCCATAATGTGGTCCAGACTCCCTTTGATATTCTAAAATAAAAACATTCCAAGTTATTTACTCAAGAAGAGCTGTTTCTAAGCACGCCCAGTAGCTGCTGTTTTTAATAATGCTGCTCTTAATGGGTGTGGGGCGCTCTGGGTGGAGGGAGGGTGTGTGGCTCAAAGTTCTGAACTATTATCACTGGGTTTTTGGAGTAATAAACATGAGTATTTGCATTTAGATACGACTAATACTGAATAGTATTCATTCACACATATTTAACAGGGTTTTTTTTTTTTTTGCTCCTTTCTCTTTTCGGGACAGAGCAGAAAAGCAGGTGGAGGGGATCCTTTACAAAGACAACTTGACCTGGTAATTCTCCCCATAGGAGCAGAGCAGAGAGCTGCCTTTTACATAGCACTGTCAAGCAGTAACTCCCAAATGCTTGTTCGTGGACATGACAGGGCCAGATGCCCAATAATCTCCTGGAGAACATTAATTATAAAAATCAAGCATAATAAAACCACTTGTTCTACTCTAATTTGGAGGGAATAAAGCTGGGGTGGGACTTCCCTGGTGGCTCAGAGGTTAAAGTGTCTGCCTGGAATGCGGGAGACCCAGGTCCGATCCCTGGGTTGGGAAGATCCCCTGGAGAAGGAAATGGCAACCCACACCAGTACTCTTGCCTGGAGAATCCCATGGAGGGAGGAGCCTGGTAGGCTACAGTCCATGGGGTCGCAAAGAGTCGGACACGACTGAGCGACTTCACTTTCATTTTCAAGGCTGGGGTGTAACAGAAGTACAGGTGGTAACTACTGATTTAGAAAGTAAGGTTTCTCATTTGTAGTTAGATGTTTCGGCTCTAAAGCATTTTCCTAACATGTGACTTCAAGAAAATCAATCAACTTCTCTGAGCCTCACATTGATCATTTATAAGGTGATGATGATATCAGTAAGCCCTGTGTCAAAGGATTGTCTTAAGAATCAGAAAAGCAGAGACATTACTTTGCCAACAAAGGTCCGTCTTGTCAAGGCTATGGTTTTTCCAGTGGTCATGTATGGATGTGAGAGTTGGACTGTGAAGAAAGCTGAGCGCCGAAGAATTGATGCTTTTGAACTGTGGTGTTGGAGAAGACTCTTGAGAGTCCCTTGGACTGCAAGGAGATCCAACCAGTCCATCCTAAAGGAGATCAGCCCTGGGACTTCTTTGGAAGGAATGATGCTAAAGCTGAAACTCCAGTACTTTGGCCATCTCATGCGAAGAGTTGACTCATTGGAAAAGACTCTGATGCTGGGAGGGATTGGGGGCAGGAGGAGAAGGGGACGACAGAGGATGAGATGGCTGGATGGCATCACCGACTCGATGGACGTGAGTCTGAGTGAACTCTGGGAGTTGGTGATGGACAGGGAGGCCTGGCCGTGCTGCGATTCATGGGGTCGCAAAGAGTCGGACATGACTGAGCAACTGAACTGAACTGAGCTGAAGAGTAGGTATGCTAAAGCACTTATTAATCTGTCAAGTACTTGGCAATTTTGGCAAACTTAGATATTTAAATCCTAATAGAATTTGTCCTAAGTGATTTGGGAGATAAAAAAAAAAGAATCACCATATATTTTGGGACAAATTTTCAATCTAACTGGAGAGATAAGGTACAAATGAAATCACATAAAAACTACATCTAATAACATATTAAAAGCATTTTAGTATATATTGTGGGATCTGTGGTAGGGTAGGTCATATGGGTGACCAAAAGGTATAATATACAGCAAAGACATTTTTCTGAAAGTGCTTCCAGTTTTGATTGAGAGAAGAATTTCCACTAAAACAGCACATAATACCAAGAAAATATAATCAATGTAACTTCTAAATTTTAGAAGTTAACTATTTTCTTCCTGTACATAGTTACTGTAAGAAGCTCTGAAGAAAGAGCAGTAGAAACTGCTGCAGTCCAGGAGGAGATAGTACTGTAGGTGGGCTGGGAGTTAGAAACGAAAGGAGAAAGAGAGAGAGTTACTGAGGAGAAATGGCACAGTTTGAGCACAGAGGCAGGAAGGAATGTGGAGTAATGAATACTGATAAGAGGAGTCTGATTGCAATGGTGGGGCACATTACAGAGGACCTTAAAAGTTCAGCTGAGAAGTGTGTACTTGATACATCTGTGCATATTTTGTATACATGAGAGGGGCCTGTTTACAAATCTACTTTTGAAACTCTAGGACTGTGCTGTCCAATATGACAGCAGCTAGCCACATAAAGCTATAGGGTGCTTGAAATGTGGCTAGTCTGATTTGAGATATGCTGTAAGTGTAAAATGTGCACTAGTTTTCAAAGATTTAGTATCAAAACTAATTTCACTTAACTGTTTTATATTGACTATCTGTTGAAATAATACTATTTTAAAGATAGAGTTAAGTATTATTAGAATTAATTTCATTTATTTCCTTTTTTTTTTTTAAATGTGGCTGCTAGATTTAACATTACATAGAGGGTGACAGAGGATGAGGTGGTTGGATGGCATCACCAACCCAATGAACATGAGTTTGAGCAAGCTCCAGGAGATAGTGAAGGACAGGGAAACTTGGTGTGCTGCAGTCCATGGAGCTGCAAAGAGTCGAGCATGACTGAGCAACTGAACAACAGCAACAATGGCAGCTGCATTTATAACTTTCTGCAACCTCACAAATTTAAGGTTATGTATGGGAGCTGAATTCTGGGTCGGGAAGATCCCCTGGAGAAGGGAATGGCAACCCACTCCAGTATTCTTGCTTGGAGAATCCCATGGACAGAGGAACCTAGTAGGCTACAGTCTATGGGGTCACAACGAGTCGGACATGACTGAGCGACTAACACTTTCACTCTTCATGGAAGCTGCATTACATTTCTACTAGATAGCATTGTTAGAATATCAGGATACTACAAAGAATCTTATTTGCATGCTTTCAATTTTTCACCATTGAGGATAATGTTTGCTGTGGGTTTGTCATATATAGCTTTTATTATGTTGAGGTATGTTCCTTCTATTCCTGCTTTCTGGAGAGTTCTTATCATAAATGGGTGTTGAATTTTGTCAAAGGCTTTCTCTGCATCTATTGAGATAATCATATGGTTTTTGTTTTTCAATTTGTTAATGTGGTGTATAACATTGATTGATTTGCGGATATTGAAGAATCCTTGCATCCCTGGGATAAAGCCCACTTGGTCATGGTGTATGATCTTTTTAATGTGTTGTTGGATTCTGATTGCTAGAATTTTGTTAAGGATTTTTGCATCTATGTTCATCAGTGATATTGGCCTGTAGTTTTCTTTTTTTGTGGGATCTTTGTCGGGTTTTGGTATTAGGGTGATGGTGGCCTCATAGAATGAGTTTGGAAGTTTACCTTCCTCTGCAATTTTCCGGAAGAGTTTGAGCAGGATAGGTGTTGGCTCTTCTCTAAATTTTTGGTAGAATTCAGCTGTGAAGCCGTCTGGACCTGGGCTTTTGTTTGCTGGAAGATTTTTGATTACAGTTTCAATTTCCGTGCTTGTGATGGGTCTGTTAAGATTTTCTATTTCTTCCTGGTCCAGTTTTGGAAAGTTGTACTTTTCTAAGAATTTGTCCATTTCTTCCACGTTGTCCATTTTATTTGCATATAATTGTTGATAGTAGTCTCTTATGATCCTTTGTATTTCTGTGTTGTCTGTTGTGATCTCTCCATTTTCATTTCTAATTTTATTGATTTGATTTTTCTCCCTTTGTTTCTTGATGAGTCTGGCTAATGGTTTGTCAATTTTATTTATCCTTTCAAAGAACCAGCTTTTGGCTTTGTTGATTTTTGCTATGGTCTCTTTTGTTTCTTTTGCATTTATTTCTGCCCTAATTTTTAAGATTTCTTTCCTTCTACTAACCCTGGGGTTCTTCATTTCTTCCTTTTCTAGTTGCTTTAGGTGTAGGGTTAGGTTATTTATTTGACTTTTTTCTTGTTTCTTTAGGTATGCCTGTATTGCTATGAACTTTCCCCTTAGGACTGCTTTTAAAGTGTCCCACAGGTTTTGAGTTGTTGTGTTTTCATTTTCATTAGTTTCTATGCAAATTTTGATTTCTTTTTTGATTTCTTCTGTGATTTGTTGGTTATTTAGCAGGGTGTTGTTCAGTCTCCATATGTTGGAATTTTTAATAGTTTTTCTCCTGTAATTGAGATCTAATCTTACTGCATTGTGGTCAGAAAAGATGCTTGGAATGATTTCTATTTTTTTGAATTTACCAAGGCTAAATTTATGGCCCAGGATGTGATCTATCCTGGAGAAGGTTCCATGTGCGCTTGAGAAAAAGGTGTAATTCATTGTCTTGGGATGAAATGTCCTATAGATATCAATTAGGTCTAACTGGTCTATTGTATTGTTTAATGTTTGTGTTTCCTTGTTAATTTTCTGTTTAGTTGATCTATCCATAGGTGTGAGTGGGGTATTAAAGTCTCCCACTATTATTGTGTTATTGTTAATTTCTCCTTTCATACTTGTTAGCATTTGTCTTACATATTGTGGTGCTCCCGTGTTGGGTGCATATATATTTATAATTGTTATATCTTCTTCTTGGATTGATCCTTTGATCATTAGGTAGTGACCATCTTTGTCTCTTTTCACAGCCTTTGTTTTAAAGTCTATTTTATCTGATATAAGTATTGCTACTCCTGCTTTCTTTTGGTCCCTGTTTGCATGGAAAATCTTTTTCCAGCCCTTCACTTTCAGTCTGTATGTGTCCCCTGTTTTGAGGTGGGTCTCTTGTAGACAACATATGTAGGGGTCTTGTTTTTGTATCCATTCAGCCAGTCTTTGTCTTTTGGTTGGGGCATTCAACCCATTTACATTTAAGGTAATTACTGATAAGTATGATCCTGTTGCCATTTACTTTATTGTTTTGGGTTTGAATTTATACACTGTTTTTGTGTTTCCTGTCTAGAGAATATCCTTTAGTATTTGTTGGAGAGCTGGTTTGGTGGTGCTGAATTCTCTCAACTTTTGCTTGTCTGAGAAGCTTTTGATTTCTCCTTCATATTTGAATGAGATCCTTGCTGGGTACAATAATCTGGGCTGTAGGTTATTTTCTTTCATCACTTTAAGTATGTTTTGCCATTCCCTCCTGGCTTGAAGAGTTTCTATTGAAAGATCAGCTGTTATCCTAATGGGAATTCCCTTGTGTGTTGTTTGTTGTTTTTCCCTTCCTGCTTTTAATATTTGTTCTTTGTGTTTGATCTTTGTTAATTTGATTAATATGTGTCTTGGGGTGTTTCATCTTGGGTTTATCCTGTTTGGGACTCTCTAGGTTTCTTGGACTTGGGTGATTATTTCCTTCCCCATTTTAGGGAAGTTTTCAACTATTATCTCCTCAAGTATTTTCTCATGGTCTTTCTTTTTGTCTTCTTCTTCTGGGACCCCTATGATTCGAATGTTGTAGCGTTTAATATTGTCCTGGAGGTCTCTGAGATTGTCCTCATTTCTTTTAATTCGTTTTTCTTTTATCCTCTCTGATTCATTTATTTCTACCATTCTATCTTCTAATTCACTAATCCTATCTTCTGCCTCTGTTATTCTACTATTTGTTGCCTCCAGAGTGTTTTTAATTTCATTTTTGCATTATTCATTTTATATTGACTCTCTTTTATTTCTTCTAGGTCCTTGTTAAACCTTTCTTGCATCTTCTCGATCTTAGTCTCCAAGCTATTTATCTGTGATTCCATTTTGATTTCAAGATTTTGGATCAATTTCACTATCATTATTCGGAATTCTTTATCAGGTAGATTCCCTATCTCTTCCTCTTTAGTTTGGTTTGGTGGGCTTTTATCCTGTTCCTTTATCTGCTGGGTATTCCTCTGTCTCTTCATCTTGTTTAAATTGCTGAGTTTGGGGTGTCCTTTCTGTATTCTGGCAGTTTGTGGAGTTCTCTTTATTGTGGCGTTTCCTCACTGTGTGTGGGTTTGTACAGGTGGCTTGTCAAGGTTTCTTGGTTAGGGAAGCTTGTGTCGGTGTTCTGGTGACTGGAGCTGTATTTCTTCTCTCTGGAGTGCAATGAAATGTCCAGTAATGAGTTATGGGATGTCTATGGTTTTGGGGTGACTTTGGGCTGCCTGTATCTTGGAGCTCAGGGCTGTGTTCCTTGCTGCTGGAGAATTTGCTTGGTATGTCTTGCCCTGAAACTTGTTTCGCCCGGAGAGGTTTACAGCGTTCTATGGAGAAGAGAAGAGTGAGGAGGGAGTTAGAGGTGACCCGAATGAGATGAGGTGGAGTCAATAGAGGAGAGAGTGGGCTATTCAGTAATCTCTTCCTTATGTGCACTCCACAACTGGACCGCTCAGAGTTGTTCACAGAGTTATACAGAGAAGAGAAGAAGGAAGAAGGTGGCATAGGTGGCCAGGAGGATAAATGGGGGGAATGAAAAGGAGGGAGACAGATCCAGTCAGTTATCATTTCCCTAAGTGTTCTCCACTGTCTGGAACACACAGAAATTCACAGAGTTGGGTAGAGTAGAGAGGGGTTAGGGAGGAGACACAGGCGACCTAGTGGAGAAAAAGGAGAGTCCAAAGGGAGAGACAGCAGTTAAGCCAGTAATCTCGCTCCCTAGTGAAAAATGGGTACTGAAGATTGGGTCCTTAAAGGTACAAAATTGGTAACAAATACATAAAAGCAAAAATTTTAAATCTAGAGTAGAGTTTGGAATTTCAAAAATACGATGTTAAAGAAAAGAAGAAGGAAAAGAAAGAGAGAAAAAACGAACAAACAAAAACAAACAAGGTCGCAAAAATTATAAAGAAAATATAGGTACAAAATTGATAACTAATACCAAAAAGCAAAAGTTACAAATCTAGAGTAGAGTTTGGAATTTCAAAAATACAATGTTAAAAAAAGAAGAAGAAAAAGAAAGAGAGAGAGAAAAAAAAAAAACAAGAACAAACAAGGTCGCATAAATTATAAAAAAAAAAAAATACAGGTACAAAATTGATAACAAATACCAAAAAGCATAAATTAAAAATCTAGAATAGAGTTTGGAATTTCAGATATACAATGTTATTTAAAAGAAGAGAAAGAAACAGAGAAAAAGAAAAAATAAAAAAGGGTCACAGAAATTATATAAAAACAAAAACAAACAAAAAAAACTATAGGTACAAAATTGATAACAAATACTAAAAAGCTAAAATTAAAAATCTAGAGTAGAGTTTGGAATTTCAAATATACAATGTTAAAGAAAAGAAGGAAAAAAATTATTAAAAAATATATATATGAAGTTTGCTTTAAAAAAAAATAGGGTCTTCTTTTTTTTTTTTGCAAAGTAATTGGTTATAAAAGTGGAGATTAAAGGAATAATAGAGGACTTAAATTTTTTTTTTTTTTATAGGCTCACTTGTTCAGTTGCACTGAGGGGCGGTAGGGAGGGATGCTGCAAACAAATAACCCTGGCGTGTGCTCGCAGTGCCTCAGTCACACTGGGTCTGCCCCCAGTTCAAGGCGCGTGTAGCCTCTCTGCCCACGCTGCTCAGGCTCTAGGCTGCTCCGCCAGGAACCATCCGCGGCCCGCCCTGGGCTGCCTGTACTTCCCAGGTCCAAGCCGCTCAGGTTCAGGCACTTGGGTAGTCCTCAGAGGCACAGACTCTCAGTTGGGCCTGTGTTTTGTGCCCTTCCCAGATCCGAGCAGCTCAGGTGATGAGGTGTTTTGCACGCACGATTGCTGCGACTTATCGCCTCCCCGCTGCTCGGTTATCTAGTTGTGTACTGGCACACCTTCTCAGGCAGATGTTGACCGTCCAGACCCCCAAGAAGTTTTAGTTAGCAAAGAAGCCTGCTTACAGTTTTATAGATAATGTCCCTCTGGGGCTGCGATTGTCCCCTTCTGGCTCTGGCTGCCTATCACCGGAGGGGGATGGTCTGCCACCGGCTCTCTCTGTTCAGTCCTTTATTCCGTGTGCGGGCCTGGCGGTGTCATAGGTTAGGGCTGGCTTTTCGCGTGGTAAATATCCCACAGTCTGGTTTGCTAGCCCAAATTAATTCGCTCAGATAGTGCTCGGGGTATTCAGGCCAGATTCTTGCGATGCAGCCCGCGCCGCGCCTCCCTGCCCAGCCCCCGCTTGCTAATGGCGTATGCAGGCGTCTGTGCTGCTTCTCGGCTGGGGGAGTTACCGTAGGGCTCGCAATGTGCGAGTTTTAATTATTTATTTTTCCTCCCTGTTATGTTGCCCTCTGTGCTTCCAAGGCTCCGCGCAGATTCGGCAGTGAGAAGGTTTCCTGGTGTTTGGAAACTTCTCTCTTTTTAAGACTCCCTTCCCGGGATGGAACTCCATCCCTCCCTCTTTTGTCCCTTTTTTTGTCTTTTATATTTTTCCCTACCTCCTTTCGAAGACTTAGGTTGCTTTTCTGGGTGCCTGATGTCCTCTGCCGGCTTTCAGAAGTTGTTTTGTGGAATTTACTCAGCGTTTAAATGTTCTTTTGATGAATTTGTGGGGGAGAAAGTGTTCTCCCGTCCTACTCCTCCGCCATCTTAGCTCCTCTCCTTCATAAAGTTTGGTTTTAAGGGATATTTTTATGTGCAATACTGAGGGGTATCCTTCAAGGAGAAGACCCATTGAGAAACTGAGAGAGCAAGTAACACAGAAGAGTTGTAACAGGTGGATTTACATTTAAGGACCAGAGCGGAGAACTCCCCTAACTTAGGAAAACATCATGGGTGGATACATGGGACACATGCTGTACCATTGGGCAAGGTCTGGAGAGTAGGATAGGTGAGAAGAAACAGGGGCAGAAGTGGCTCCAGTACCAGGTGCAGAGTGATGAGCAACAGCTATGGCCAAAAACATCAGTTTTCCCCACGGAGAACAAGCAAGATCCCAAGTGACTCAGCCAGGAAAGAGAGAGGTTTCCAACAGTTTTCTTGTTTAGGCTCAGAGTCAGAAGTGATTTCTATTGTTAGATTGATAAATACCTACACAGTTATATCTATCATTCTATCTACCTTTCTACCCATAAACGTGTCAAGCTGGATTTAGAAAAGGCAGAGGAAGATTGCTAACATCCTTTGGATCATGGAAAAAGCAAGAGAGTTCCAGAAAAACACCTATTTCTGCTTTATTGACTATGCCAAAGCCTTTGACTGTGTGGATCACAACAAACTGTGGAAAATTCTTCAAGAGATGGGAATACCAGACCACTTGACCTGCCTCCTGAGAAATCTGTATGCAGGTCAAGAAGTAACAGTTAGAACTGGACATGAAACAATGGACTGGTTCCAAATTGGGAAAGGAGTATGTCAAGGCTGCATATTGTCAATCTGCTTATTTAACTTTTATGGAGAATACATCATGGGAAATGCTGGACTGGATGAAGCACAAGCTGGAATCAAGATTGCCAGAAGAAATATCAATAACCTTAGATATGCTGATGACACCACCCTTATGGCAGAAAGCAAAGAACTAAAGAGCCTCTTGATGAAAGTGGAAGAGGAGAGTAAAAAAGTTGGCTTAAAACTCAACATTCAAAAAACTAAGATCATGGCATCCAATCCCATCACTTCATGGCAAATAGACAGGGAAACAATGGAAACAGTGAGAGACTATTTTTGAGGGCTTCAAAATCACTGCAGATGGTAACTGTAGCCATGAAATTAAAAGATGCTTGCTCCTTGGAAGAAAAGCTATGACCAACCTAGACAGCATATTAAAGAGCAGAGACATTACTTTGCCAACAAAGATCCGTCTATGTTTTTTTCCAGTAGTCATGTATGGATGTAAGAGTTGGAGTATAAAGAAAGCTGAGCACTGAAGAATTGATGCTTTTGAACTGTGGTTTTTTAAGAGAATACTCTTGAGAATCCCTTGGACTGCAAGGAGATCCAACCAGTCCATCCTAAAGGAAATCATTTCTGAATATTCATTGGAAGGACTGATGCTGAAGCTGAAACTCCAATACTTTGGCCACCTGATGCAAAGACCCTGATGCTGGGAAAGATTGAAGGCGGGAGGAGAAGGGGATGACAGAGGATGAGATGGTTGGATGGCATCACCGACTCAATGGACATGAGTCTGAGCAAGCTCCAGGAGTTGGTGATGGACAGGGGAGCCTGGCATGCTGCAGTCCATGGGGTCACAAAGAGCTGGACATGACTGAACAACTGAACTGAACAATAGAAATCTATATCATATCTATACATCTCCAAATATCAGAGAAAAGGCATTGGTGCCTGTAATATGATTGTCCTCTAAAGAAAGTCAATTATGTTAATGAAGAAGCTTTTGTTTTCCTCAGCATTCTGATCAATATGCTAATACAAACTTAGGAGAGAAGCCCTACTCCCTTCCTGCCTTCTCCCCAACCACTCTATCCCATTAGAGTCTTGACATAAACACTACAGTTTCAGAGAGAGAGGGAAACGACTATGCCCAATCAAGTGAGAAAAATTTAGAGGTTGTGGGGGTTGGGCAGAGTGGAAGGAGAGCAGAGGGGAGAAGGACTGGGGAGAGAGGAAAAGGTTCTTCATTTTGTGATGAGATCCTCTTCTTGTAATTCCTCCAAAGCTTAAGTAAATTCGACTAAGGTCACCAAAATTTGACGTGAGTGGATTTCTTAGGAAAACTAGCAAAGAGACTGAGTTTTGCCTCAAGGGAAATCTGGGGAGAAACAGTGCATTCAAAGGCCCAGACAGAGGCTCAAAATATAAGTCCTTCTGCTCCATTTCATATTAGGGAACAAGACAGAGAAAATATTTTTTTAAAAAGAACAAATAAAAAATTTGGAGTTTAGAAAAATTGCGAGCCTATTGGCCTACCCTCTTTTACTGACCACCTGAGCCAAACCAGAAGGGCTCAAAGGGAGGCCCTGGCTTTGTAGGTTGTGCCATTTTAAGGCACCACTGTCTTCCTGAGAAGGAGTACTGAGCTTTTCCAGAGCCCTTTTATCTCATCCTTAAAAAAAATTCTTTCAGTTTTAGTATAGCCTTAGTTGACTCAAGGACTGTAACACTGAATATAACTAGGAGTGAATGATGCTGGGTCTCCAGACTTAAGTGTTAGAGCTGCTTCAGATGCAGGAATTGTGCGGAGAGTAGGAGGCTGGAATGATCAGAAGAGGGAGTCAGGGAAAATGGGGGGCGGGGGGATCATGACACTTGCTTTCCTGTTCTACTCATCTGTTAGTATTGGAATGAGCAGGCTTCTGGAATTCAGCTGAGCTTTGAGATTTTTTTTTTCCTGTTTCTTTTTGGTCTCCCTGTGTTAACTGAGGATTCCCACATGGAGTTCTGTGAGCCAGCTCTGCAGCTGGCAAGTGTGCATGTCTGCCTGGTGTTGGTGAGGGAGTGGGCAGGAATAAAGACCTCAGGAAAGGGGAGGGCTCCTCAACAGAGGACTTGAAATGTCCTAAATGAAGCTCTCTCTGTCTGAGTCAACCAGCAAAATTGTGTTTACTCCAGTAAGAGTCACCTTGGCAACCAGCAGAGCCAAAGGAGTCTTAAGTTTTTAGGAGTGTGTTATGATGGGGCAGCTTGGAGTGTGAACATAAATATGACTTCTGTAAGTGTATGTGTGTGTACAGAGATAATGCTGTGTGTACATTTTGTTCATGTGCTTCACTCTACTTATTTTTACACTATAAAAGAAGCTATCAGTCTGACATAAAGGGATTTTTTCAGGTTATTTCCTGACTGTATTGTAACTATGCAGCCTATCCTTTGAGGATATATTGGATAAAACTGAAAATATGGTGAATACTGTTTCAGAATTTGGTACTGTAGTCAGTGTAGTAGAGGAAGAAGGAGAGTGTTGTCTGCTGGATAGATGAATTTCCCCAAAGTATCAGAATGTCCCAGGGTCATCATGGACCTAGGACCTGGGCTTCAGCTTACCAGGTCAATTAGATACAACACTCTCAAGAGTAATTAGGCTCTGAGGTTCCCAATTACCAGACTTATTGGTTATTTTTCAATGGCAGTTGCAATGATACAACCAAGGCTCTTCCTGGAAAGAAGGAAAGTGAGAACTAACATTAATTCCAGGAAATTCTTTGATAAGCACAGGATAAAAGGATATGAGCTATCCCAAGAAATACTGGTGTTTTGGTATAACAACCATCTCCCTATTAAATGATACCAGCCAAATGGCCAGGAGCATTCATCCTGGAACATCTTTGCTCTTGGTTAGTACGGAGACACAAAGGCAAACCTTTACTTTGAGATTCCCCACCCCCTCAGATAGGCTTCCCTGGTGCCTCAGACAGTAAAGAACTGCCTGCAATACAGGAGACCTGGGTTCAATCCCTGGGTCAAGAAGATCCCCTGGAGAAGGAAATGGCTACCTACTCCAGCATTCTTGCCTGGAGAATCCCATGGATGGAGGACCCTGATCAGCTACAGTCCATGGGTTTGCAAAGAGTTGGACACGACTGAACAACTAACACTTTCTTCACTACCCCTTAGATTATAACCTCTGTTTTTAGTGGTCCAAGAAATAAGGCCAGATGTAAAGTAGTATTTGTGGGTATGTATTCAGGAGATGGAGAAGGCAATGACACCTCACTCCAGTACTCTTGCCTGGAAAATCCCATGGACGGAGGAGCCTGGTGGTCTGCAATCCATGGGGTCGCTAAGAGTCAGACACGACTTCACTTTCACTTTTCACTTTCATGCATTGGAGAAGGAAATGGCAACCCACTCCAGTGTTCTTGCTTGGAGAATCCCAGGGATGGGGGAGCCTGGTGGGCTGCTGTCTATGGGGTTGCACAGAGTCGGACACGACTGAAGCGACTTAGCAACAGCAGCAGCATCCAGGAGATATTTAGAATATCAATTAGACTAGATGAACAACTGAATGAGAATTTAGAGTGACATACTGATTTCTGGCAGATGAAAAGATGGAAATAATTGAGATAGAAATTATATAAGGACTCAAAGACAGAGGAAAGGAGACATTAACACATTACAGATTCCAACAATTTTTTTCAGGTTAGAAAGCTCGTGAGGGAGAGAGAACCGACCACAGAGTAGAGAAAGTTATGAACCACAGAATGCATCAGTGAGAATCAGATAAAAACTTGGAAATCCACAAGGGCCATGAAGAGCAGGGATGAGGTGTGGCAATGAAAACAAAAAGACAGGTTGAAAGAGTATCTGAATCCTCAGTTCCACTCCTTCCCACTTTCAAAACCCTGACAGTTGGCATAATGCCACCGCTGAGGCATTCTTTTCTGGAGAAGCTGACTGTAGAGACAATACTTCATACACAGATCTTCCTTTATTTACAGTGGGGTTATGTCCTAATGCCATGGACATGGGCAGAGGAACCTGATAGACCACAGTCCATGGGGTCGCAAAGGGTCGGACACGACGGAGCAACTTCACTTCACTTCACATGTCTTAATGCGGAGAAGGCAATGACACCCCACTCCAGTACTCTTGCCTGGAAAATCCCATGGACGGAGGAGCCTGGAAGGCTGCAGTCCATGGGATCGCTGAGGGTCGGACATGACTGAGCGACTTCACTTTCACTTTTCACTTTCATGCATTGGAGAAGGAAATGGCAACCCACTCCAGTGTTCTTGCCTGGAAAATCCCAGGGATGGGGGAGCCTGGTGGCTCCATCTATGGTGTCCCACAGAGTCAGACATGACTGAAGTGACTTAGCAGCAGCAGCAGCAGTATGTCTTAATGAACCATTGTTGGTCGAAAATGCATTTAATTACTTAACATACTCAGCATTGTAGCTTAGCCTAACCTACCTTAAACACGCTTAGAACACTTACGTTACATTATCCTACGTTGCGCAAAATCAGCCAACAAAGCCTATTTTGTAGTAAAGTGTTGAACATCTCATGTCTTGTGTGGTGGCTGCCAGCTGACTGTGGGTCTGGAGGGCCTGAGGCTGATGCCAGCCTCTTGGTGGGCAGTTAGCCTCCAGAACTAATAATTAGAGGGAAGACTCTAAAATGGCTCTTTCTAGTACAAGTAGAATAAGATCCCCCAAATTGTTGCTGACAGCATCTATGTCCCAGGGAAGTCCCAGTTGTCTCCTGTCTCTCTGGGATTCTATCTGGGGTCAGCAGGTGAGTCTGATCCAGGCTCCTTTCATATTACTGCACTAGGACTTTGAGTGTGTGAGATCGTATGCATGCCATTTAAGAGCAGGAATCCTATACAAATAGCACATGCAGCTCAATTCCAGAAAAACAAATGACCCAATCAAAAAATGGGCCAAAGAACTAAACAGACATTTCTCCAAAGAAGACATACAGATGGCTAACAAACACATGAGAAGATGCTCAACATCACTCATTATCAGAGAAATGCAAATCAAAACCACAGTGAGGTACCATCTCACGTCGGTCAGAATGGCTGCTATCAAAAAGTCTACAAACAATAAATGCTGGAGAGGGTGCAGAGAAAAGGGAACCCTCTTACACTGCTGGTGGGAATGCAAACTAGTACAGCCACTGTGGAGAACAGTGTGGAGATTCCTTAAAAAACTGGAAATAGAACTGCCAAACTACCCAACAATCCCACTGCTGGGCATACACACTGAGGAAACCAGAATTGAAAGAGACACGTGTACCCCAATGTTCATCGCAGCACTGTTTATAATAGCCAGGACATGGAAGCAACCTAGATGTCCATCAGCAGATGAATGGATAAGAAAGCTGTGGTACATATACACAATGGAGTATTACTCAGCCATTAAAAAGAATACATTTGAATCAGTTCTAATGAGGTGGAAGAAACTGGAGCCTATTATACAGAGTGAAGTAAGTCAGAAAGAAAAACACCAATACAGTATATTACTGCATATATATGGAATTTAGAAAGATGATAATAATGACCCTATATGTGAGACAGCAAAAGAGACACAGATGTAGAGAACAGACTTTTGGACTCTGTGGGAGAGGGCGAGAGTGGGATGATTTGAGAGAATAGCACTGAAACATGTATATTATCATATGTGAAATAGATCTCCAGTCCAGGTTCAATGCATGAGACAGGGCCCTCAGGGCTGGTGCACTAGGATGACCCTGAGGGATGGAATGGGGAGGGAGGTGGGAGGGAGGTTCAGGATGGGGAACATATGTACACCCATGGCTGACTCATGTGAATGTATAGCAAAAACCACTACAATATTGTAAAGTAATTCAGTTCAGTTCAGTTCAGTTGCTCAGTCGTGTCTGACTCTTTGCGACCCCATGAATTGCAACACGCCAGGCCTCCCTGTCCATCATCAACTCCCAGAGTTCACTCAAACTCATGTCCACGGAGTCGGTGATGCCATCCAGCCATCTCATCCTCTGTCATCCCCTTCTCCTGCCCCCAATCCCTCCCAGCATCAGAGTCTTTTCCAATGAGTCAACTCTTTGCATGTGGTGGCCAAAGTACTGGAGTTTCACCTTTAGCATCATTCCTTCCAAAGAACACCCAGGACTGATCATCTCCTTTAGAATGGACTGGTTGGATGTCCTTGCAGTCCAAGGGACTCTCAGAAGTCTTCTCCAACACCACAATTCAAAATCATCAATTCTTTGGCGCTCAGCTTTCTTCATAGCCTTGACTAGATGGACCTTTGTTGGCAAAGTAATGTCTCTGCTTTTGAATATGCTATCTAGGTTGGTCATAACTTTCCTTCCAAGGAGTAAGCGTCTTTTAATTTCACGGCTGCAATCACCATCTGCAGTGATTTTGGAGCCCCCAAAAATAAAGTCTGACACTGTGTCCACTGTTTCCCCATCTATTTCCCATGAAGTGGTGGGACCAGATGCCATGATCTTCGTTTTCTGAATGTTGAGCTTTAAGCCTACTTTTTCACTCTCTCTTTCACTTTCATCAAGAGGCTTTTGAGTTCCTCTTCACTTTCTGCCATAAGGGCGGTGTCATCTGCATATCTGAGGTTATTGATATTTCTCCCAGCAATCTTGATTCCAGCTTGTGCTTCTTCCAGCCCAGCATTTCTCATGATGTACTCTGCATATAAGTTAAATAAGTAGGGTGACAATATACAGCCTGATGTACTCCTTTTCATATTTGGAACCATTCTGTAGTTCCATGTCCAGGTCTAACTGTTGCTTCCTGACCTGCGTATAGGTTTCTCAAGAGGCAGATCAGGTGGTCTGGTTTTCCCATCTCTTTCAGAATTTTTCCCCAGTTTATTGTGATCCACACAGTCAAAGGCTTTGGCATAGTCAATAAAGCAGAAATAGATGTTTTTCTGGAACTCTTTTGCTTCTTCCATGATCCAGTTGATGTTGGCAATTTGATCTCTGGTTCCTCTGCCTTTTCTAAAACCAGCTGGAACATCTGGAACTTCACTGTTCAAGTATTGCTGAAGCCTGGCTTGGAGAATTTTGAGCATTACTTTACTAGAGTAGCCTCCAATTAAAAGAAATAAATTACTTTTTTAAAAAAGAGCAAGGATTCTGTTTCCTATAACAATATGGCTCTTGCTTTTTGCAATACAAGCCCCCAGTGGCCTCCAAAACCAGCCCTTCTAGGGCTTATCTTTCCAGTGCATGATTTCCAGGTTGGGGAGCCCATTCTGGGGTTTGGATCCTTTGCTCCTTGGGGAGAAGCTCTGTATTTTGATTATTCTCTCTCTGTGGGTTGCTTACCCAGAGGTGTGGGTCTTGACTACACCCTATCTCCATCCCTCTTACCCATCTCAGTGTGGTTCCTTCATTATATTTTCACTTGTGCTAGTTTTTAGGTTGTTCTCATAGATAGTTGTTCTGTAGGTAGTTGTAATTTTGACGTGCTTGTAAGAGGAGGTGAGTTCAGGGTTTTCCTACTCCATCATGGCCACCAATAAAATCTATCAATTCTTTCTCTCATGGAGTACATTTTTGGAGTTGTATTGAAGAACTCATTGCCAAACCCTAGGTCACTGAGGTTTGTTCCTATGCTATTTTCCAGGAGTTCTATAGTTTTGTGTTTTACATTTAGGTCTGTGATTCATATTGAGTCAGTTTTTGTGAATGGTGTAGAGTGTGCATCTAGGTTTGTTTCGCTCCATGTGGATTTCCATTTTTCTCCTACCCTGTTTATGAGGAGACTATCTTTGCTCCACTGTATTGTCTTTGCTCTTTGTCGATGATCAATTGACGATGTTTGTGTGGGTCTATTTCTGGACTGTTTATTCTGTTTCACTGAGAAACTTGTCTATTTTTTCACCAATACCATAGTGTCTTGATTGTTATAGCTTTATATTTAGTCTTGAAGTTGGGCTGTGGCAGTCTTCTAACTTTGTTTTTCTGCTGCGATATCGTGTTGACTGTTCTGAGTCTTTTGTCTTTCCATATAGACTTTAGAATGTGTTAGTTAATACCCACAAAATAACTTGCTGGGTTTTTTTAAACTTTTTATCGGGGTATAGGTGATTAGCAAATAATGCTGTGATAGTTTCAGGTGAACAGCAAAGTCATACATATCCATGTATCCATTCTCCCCCAAACTTCTGTTCCATCCAGGCTGCCACATAACACTGAGCAGAGTTCCATGTGCTATACAGTAGGTCCTTGTTGGTTATCCACTTTAAACATACTTTCTGGGGTTTTCATTGGGATTGCATTGAATCTATAGATCAAATTGGAAAAAATCACAACAATATTGTCTTCTTACCCATGAATATTTCTCCATTTATTTAGTTCTTTGATTTCTTTCATTAAGTTTCTATAGTTTTCCTCATATAGATCTTACATATATTTTGTTACTTTTACACATAAATATTTCATTATATGTGTTAATATAAATGTCAATACATTTTTATTTTTTATTATTTTTTAAAATTTAAATTTATTTATTTTAATTGGAGGTTAATTACTTTACAATATTGTATTGGTTTTGCCATACATCAACATGAATCCACCACGGGTGTACACGTGCTCCCCATTCTGAACCCCTCTCCCACCTCCCTCCCCGTACCATCCCTCTGGGTCATCCCAGTGCACCAACCCCAAGCATCCTGTATCCCACATCGAACTGGGACTGGTGATTTGTTTCTTATATGATATTATACATGTTTCAATGCTATTCTCCCAAATCATCCCACCCTCTCCCTCTCCCACAGAGTCCAAAAGACTGTTCTATACATCAGTGTCTCTTTTGCTGTCTCGTACACAGGGTTATTGTTACCATCTTTCTAAATTCCATATATATGTGTTAGTATACTGTATTGGTGTTTTTCTTTCTGGCTTACTTCACTCTGTATAATAGGCTCCAGTTTCATCCACCTCATTAGAACTGATTCAAATGTATTCTTTTTAATGGGCTGAGTAATACTCCATTGTGTATATGTACCACAGCTTTCTTATCCATTCATCTGCTGATGGACATCTAGGTTGCTTCCATGTTCTGGCTATTATAAACAGTGCTGCGATGAACATTGGGGTACACGTGTCTCTTTCAATTCTGGTTTCCTCAGTGTGTATGCCCAGCAGTGGGATTGCTGGGTAGTATGGCAGTTCTATTTCCAGTTTTTTAAGGAATCTCCACACTGTTCTCCATAGTGGCTGTACTAGTTTGCATTCCCATCAACAGTGTAAGAGGGTTCCCTTTTCTCCGCACCCTCTCCAGCATTTATTGCTTGTAGACTTTTGGACCGCAGCCATTCTGACTGGCGTGAAATGGTACCTCATTGTGGTTTTGATTTGCATTTCTCTGATAATGAGTGATGTTGAGCATCTTTTCATGTGTTTGTTAGCCATCTGTATGTCTTCTTTGGGAAAATGTCTATTTAGTTCTTTGGCCCATTTTTCGATTGGGTCGTTTATTTTTCTGGAATTGAGCTGCAGGAGTTGCTTGTATATTTATGAGATCAGTTGTTTGTCAGTTGCTTCATTTGCTATTATTTTCTCCCATCCTGAAGGCTGTCTTTTCACCTTGCTAATAGTTTCCTTTGTCGTGCAGAAGCTTTTAATTTTAATTAGGTCTTATTTGTTTATTTTTGCTTTTATTTCCAATATTTTGGGAGGTGGGTCATAGAGGATCCTGCTGTGATTTATGTCGGAGAGTGTTTTTCAAATTCCACTTGTTCATTGCTGGTACATAGGAAAGCTATTGACTGTTGTAAATTAATCTTATATCCTAAAATCTTGCTATAATTTCTTATTAGTTCCAGATGTTTTTGTTGATTCTTTCAGATTTTCTACATAGATGATCATGTCATCTGCAGACCAAGTTTTATTTCTTCCTTCTCAATCTATATACCTTTTCTTTTCTTGCCATATGCATTGGCCAAAACTTCTAGAGTGATGTTGAAAAATGAGTAGGTGAGAGAGAATGTCACTGATTTGTTCCTAATCTTTGTGGGAAAGTTTCTTGTCAGTTTTCTTTTGCCAGTAAGTGTGATGCTAGCTATAGATTTTTTGTAGATATTTTTCAACAAGTTGAGGGAGTAGCTTGAATCATTCTTCTGTTACAATTTTTTGTATCTAGAATTTCTTTTAGGTTCTTTCTTAGAATTCCCATCTCTCTGCTTACACTACCCATTTGTTCTGGCATACTATCTATTTTATCCATTAGTCCCTTAGCATATTAATAAGCTATTTTAAATGCCAAGTTCAATAATACCAACATCCCTGCCATATCTGAGTCTGGTTCTGATGCTTGCTCTGTCTCTTCAACTATTTTTTGCTTTTTAGTATGTTTGGTAATTTTTTGATAGTTGGAAATAATGTTAAAGAAACTGTTGCAAATAAGGCTTTAATAATGAGTTGGTAAAGTGTTGGGGAGTGAAAGTGTTCTTAGGTCTTAATTAGATCTCAGTAGTTGGCTGAGTCTCTATCTGGATTGTGGTACTTTGCTTGTGCTTTTCAGTGCTTCCCACCCCTTAGGTAGAATGAAGTTGCATATTTCCCTTCCACCAGGTCAGTTAGACTCTAATAAAACCCAATATGTTGGCCTCTGGTTAACTAGTTTCTCCTTAGAGAAAAACTTAAGAAAAATAGAATGCTCTAGCATTATTTAAAAATGGTTCATTTTCCCACTCCCTGCTGGAAGCATGAGGGAATTTTTCCTCCGATATTCTCTTTGAGGTAAAAGAAGAATGGGGATTCTGTAGTGACTGGCTCCCCCTGGATTCTTTTTATTTTTAATCTCTTAGACTTGTCCACACTGAGCCTCCAACAATTTGTCAATTACAGCTCCGGTTTCTCCACTCAGCACTGATTCCTGTGGAGACTGCTGCTTATGGGTTTCTGCTCCGCTAAGTTGTGATTCTCAATGTTTGTCTGTTGGTATCTCCAATTTGGAGGGCAGTAGTTTGCCCTGTGATCTCACTTCTTCTTGGATCCAAGAAGAGTTGGTAATTTTTCAGTTTTTTCAGCTTTTTATTTATTAGGATGGAGTGGTGTCTTCCAAGCTTCATACATACGCTGGACTGGAAGCCCTCAGTCATTAAGTTTTCTACATACAATTGCTTTCATAATTTCATGAGTTTTAAATTCTAAATATTAATAAATAATCAAGGATAATCTGACATTTGAAGAAAGCCTCTAAAATGAAAAAGAGGGAAAAAAAGAAGAAAGGTCTTTTTATTCGTTTTTTTTTTTTAATTGAAGTACAGTTGATTTACAATATCATGCTTATTTCAGATATATAGCACAGTGATTCCCTTCCCTTACAGGTTATTACAAAATGTATAGTTCCCTGTGCTATACAGTAGGTCTTTGTTGGTAATCTATTTTTTGTATTGTAGTATACATATGATGGCTTCCCTGGTAGCTCAGCTGGTAAATAATCTGTCTGCAATGCAGGAGACCCTGGTTCGATTCCTGAGTTGGGAAGATCCACTGGAGAAGGGATAGGCTACCCACTCCAGTATTCTGGCCTGAAGAATTCCACGGACTGTATAGTCCATGGGGTACAAAAAATCGGATATGACTGTTAATCCCAATCTCCTAATTTATTTCTTCCCTTACTCCTCTTCCACTTTGGTAACCATAAATTTGTTTTCTATGTCTGTGATTCTCTTTCTATTTTGTAAATAAGTTCATATGTATCATTTTTTAGGTTTCAAATATAAGCAATATCACAAAATATTTGTCTTTCTCTGGCTTACTACATTCAGTCTGATATTCTCTAGGTCTATCCATGTTGCTGCACAAAAGGTCTTAAAATTACCTGAAAAAATTCAGGAAACAGAAGAAATTTTTTAAAAGATAAAGTTCAATCATTATGCTTAGAGAGATAATAAAATCTCATACTTTTTAAAAAAGTTATGATGGCATGTTATGAAATAGAAACAGCAGAGAACAGCTGAAGTTTTAGGAAGATGAGATTTGTTATGTAAGATCATTGGTATCTCCACCCAAGTAAGTAAGTTATAAAAAAGTAAAGAACATGAAAGAAACATGGAGGGTCAATCTGGAATGTCTAATTTGTGAATGAGAGTTCAAAAAAAGAAAGAACAGAGGCAACAGAAGGGAAGAAATTATCCCACAACCAAAGGACGTAGTTTTCCATATTTAACAACTCTGTAAGTGGAAGAAGATGCATCATTTTGAAATTTCAGTACCATAGATAAAAAAAAGGTATTAGAAAAGCTTCAAGAGAAAATAGATGACAAAAAAGAAGCAAGATATAGAATAACAGTAGATTTCTTAATAGGATCATTGGATAGCATCACAAAAATCAACGGTGACTCAAATTCAATTAATTGTAGAAATTTTCATTAAAACGAGATACCCCTTGCTTTGGCAAAAACTAGCAAGGTAGATAATATCAAATGTTAAAGAGAACGTGGTGAGAAAAGAACTCTGTACACTGCTGGTATGATCGAAATGAGTTGAGTTAGTCTGATAAGCAATCTGTCAGCACTTACTGAAATTAAGAAACCATATATTCAATCCCTAACACACAGCACACAGAAAAACTAACTTTAGTTGAATCATAGACCTACCACAAGGAGAAATTTAAAAATTCACAATTTTTTTATTTAAGGGAGCTTTTAAAGACTCTTCTCTTAGTTATTGATAGAACTTGTGGCTCAGCTGGTAAAGAACCCACCTGCAATGAGGGAGACCTAGGTTCAATCCCTGGGTTGGGAAGATTCCCTGGAGAAGGGAAAGGCTACCCACTCCAGTATTTTGGCCTGGAGAATTCCATAGACTGTATAATCCATGGGGTCGCAAAGAGTGACTTTCACTTTCACAGACCTACACAAGGAGAAATAAGAAAGTTCAAAATTTAAGGGAGCTTTTAAAAACTCTTCTCTCAGTTATTGATAGAACAAATATATGTAAAGGATAAAAAGGATTTGAACAAGAAATTTATTTAATGGCTACATTCAAGGTATTATACCAACAATTGTATAATACATGTTTTTCAAGCATATGAGAACTATTTCAAAGATCAATATTATACTTTTCCATAAAGAAAATATCCACACATATGGAAAGACTGTCATCATACAGAATACTATTCTGACTACAAAGATATTACACTAGAAATTAATAACAATCTCTTTAAAAATCCTTATCCTTTCTTGAAAACTCATAAGCCAATTCTCAGTTCATTTCAGTTCAGTTGCTCGGGCGTGTCCAACTCTTTGCGACCCCATGGACTACAGCACACCAGGACTCCCTGTCCATCACTAACTCCTGGAGTTTACTCAAATTCATGTCCACTGAGTCAGTGATGTCATCCAACCATCTCATCCTCTGTCATCCCCTTCTCCTCCCGCCTTCAATCTTTCCCAGCATCAGGGTCTTTTCCAATGAGTCAGTTCTTCTCATCAGGTGGCCAAAGTATTGGAGTTTCAGCTTCAGCATCAGTCCTTCCAAGGAATATTCAGGACTGATTTCCTTTAGGATGGACTGGTTGGATCTCCTTGCTGTCCAAGGGAATTCTACATTTATATAAAAATAAAAAAGATCAAAAATCATCAATATATTCTTGAAGAAGAAGAACTGGGTGGGAAAAACTGCTCTTTCTGATATAATAATTTATTATAAAGTTATAATAAATATGGCAGTGTGGTATTTGTGTGGAGATAGACAGACCATTGGAAGAAACGGAGAGGCTGGCCACCAATCCACACACGTATTATTTTGTCATTTATTTAAAACAGTTTTATGCAGAATATTGGTAATAGGACAGTTTTTTTTAACTCTGGCTAGTTGGGTATTCATGTGGAAACATTTTAAATTGGATCCCTACCTCACACCATACACAAAAGCTAGTTCCATGTGGATTATACACCAATATGCGAAAGGAAAACCAGTAAAATTGTAGGAGATAACATGCAATAATATTATAAAATATCAAATATCATTAGAAAAATATTATTAGAAAAGGCCCTGAGGCTGTGAAAGATTGAAGGCAGGAGGAGAAGGGGATGACAGAGGATGACATGGTTGGATGGCATCATTGACTCAATGGACCTGAGTTTGAGCAAGCTCTGGGAGAAGGTGAAGGACAGGGAAGCCTGGAGTGCTGCAGTCCATGGGGTTGCAAAGAGTTGGACACAACTTGGTGACTGAACAATAATAATATCAAAAAAATCTTCATGACCTTGAAAATATCTTAAACAAGGTATCTTGAATATGAAACAGAAGCACCAATCATTACAAGAAAGGATTGAAACTTGTGACCACATTGTTTTGGCCACACCGCACAGCATTCAGGGATCTTAGCTGCCATGATTAGGGACTGAACCTGTGCCCCCTGCAGTGGAAGTGCAGAGTCTTATCCACTGGACCACCAGAGAAGTCCCTTGACTACATTTAAATTAGGAACTTTCTGTTTACTGTAAGATACTATAAAGAAAGAGAAACCACAGTTCATAAAATAGGAGAAGATATTCCCAACATGTTCTGCTGACAAAGGCCCTGGATCTAGAATACATATGTCAGTTCAGTCAGTTCAGTCGCTCAGTTGTGTCCGACTCTTTGTGACCCCATGAATCACAGCACTCCAGGCCTCCCTGTCCATCACCAACTCCTGGAGTTCACTCAAACTCATGTCCATCGAGTTGGTGATGCCATCCAGCCATCTCATCCTCTGTCGTCCCCTTCTCCTCTTGCCCTCAATCCCTCCCAGCATCAGGGTCTTTTCCAATGAGTCAACTTACTTTCGCATGAGGTAGCCAAAGTATTGGAGTTTCAGCTTCAGCATCAGTCCTTCCAATGAACACCCAGGACTGATCTCCTTTAGGATGGCCTGGTTCGATCTCCTTGTAGTCCAAGGGACTCTCAAGAGTCTTCTCCAACACCACAGTTCAAAAGATTAATAAGAAATGGACAACAAAAAGAAGAAAGGACTTTGGCACCTCTCAAAAGTGGAAGAACACATAGTTAATAAATAAATTAAAAAGCAGCCATCACATTGATATAGAAGGAGATACAAATTAAAACCACAATGAAAATCTATCACAGAGGCATCAGTTTGGCAAAAATTAAGAGGCCTCACAATACAAAGTACTTGCAAGGATATGAAGTAATGGGAACTTTTTTCTATGGCTTATGGGAGTGTAAATAGTTAGAATTTTTAAAAAACACTTTGGTAGAGTACAGTAAAGCTGAAGATATGCAAATATTATGAACCAGTCATTTCACTTCTAAATGTATATGCTAGAGAATTGTATAAACATAAATATCAGGAAATGTGTATAGGAATAGCTATACTGGCAACATTATTCCCAAACAGCCTAAACTGGAGTCAACCGCAAATTCCCAACAACAATTGAATAAACAAATTGTGGCATATTTGTAGATTGAAATACTACACTCCAATGAAAACAAATGAACTACAGCTACATGAGACAGCAATCATAAAGCAATATTGAAAAAAAGAACAAGATGGAAAGGAACACACACATAGCACTTATATAAAATTCAAAACAGTCAAAACTATATTTTTAAAAGATGCTAATTTGTCAGAACTAAAAGACAAGGAAATGATTACTATGAAAGTCAGGATAATAGTTGTCTCTGGAGGGAAGGAGGGAGGGGGTTGTGATCAGGAAGAGACACATGGCATAAGGGCTTTGGGAATGCCAGCCAAGTTTTCCCTCTGGATCTGCACAGTGATTACATAATTGTACACTAGTTACTCAGTATATTGCATCTACATGTTATATGTGCTTTTCTTTGTTTCATGATCTCCAAAGTTAATGAAATGCATATATGCATATAGTTTTTGAAAACAGACATATATGTATTGCAAGATCCTGATTGGATTAATTTTTTCAGACACTGCATGGGACCAAATCAGAGCCAATCAAACACAAGTGCATCTTTTGATGAGAATTAGAGAAAAGAGACTTTTGCCCTTTTTCAGTGCCCTTTCCTACTCCAGAATAATTTGGACTTCCTATGGTGGCATTTCTTCCTCTACTGGCTGGTCTAGTTTAATCTAATCTAGTGTGGGCCAACCTAACGGGCTTAATATAAAAACAATCAATTGAACATCCATCTACTTTGTTCCCAATTTCTGGTCAGCTCTGCAGGAGATATAATACAAGGGATACAAAGATACAAAGATAAAATCCTTTTTGTTCAATGATCTGACAACCTAATTTTGGAAACAATAAAAACACATGAAATGAGCTATAGAGGTTGTGCGGGACCGAAAGGTAGCAACACACCTGTTAAAGGAAGAACATTTAGGAGCTAGCAAAATTCTGTCATCCCCGATCTTCTCAAATTCCTTCACAGCCAGCCTACCAGGAAAGGGGTGTGCTTGTCACCAAGACACAGATGCCTTAACTTGTGCAAATTCAAATTTACTTCAAAGTGGCACAAAAAGGGAAATATTAGAAATCAGAGTCTTGTGTCAAATAGAAATGAGTATAAACATTCACCAAAAGATAGTAATATGTGCTAGATCACTTGCATGAAGTACTTAGAGTAATCAAAATCACCCAGGGACATAAAATAGAATGATGGCTGCTAGGGGCTGGACACGACTGAGCGACTTCACTTTCATTTTCACTTTCATGCATTGGAGAAGGAAATGGCAACCCACTCCAGTGTTCTTGCCTGGAGAATCCCAGGGGCGGGAGAGCCTGATGGGCTGACATCTATGGGTTCACACAGAGTCGGACACAACTGAAGTGACTTAGCAGCAGTAGCAGCAGGGGCTGGAGGGGGAATGGAGAATTCATAGTATAGAATTTCAGTATTATACGATAACTTTTATGGAGATGGATGGCAGTGATGGTTGCACAAAATTATGTATTTATTAACTATTGAACTACATGCTACGTGGTCAAGATCATGGGTGTTAATTAGACTTACTGTGGTAATCATTTTGAAAATAAATACAAATATTGGATCATTATGTTGTCCATCTGAAACTAATATAATGCTATATGTCAATTACATCTTAATTTTGAGAAATGGTTAAGGTGGTAAATTTTATATGTATTTTACCACAATAACAATTATTGGGAAAAAGATAGCTACTACGAAGTTCAGAGAAGTATTGTTTATAATACTCGCCCCCAAATGGCCAATAATTGTAGAATGGATAACTTGTTGTATAGTCACACAGTGGAATTTCTTACAGTAAATAGAATAAACAAACTATTATTGCTACTGTGAAACATGATGTTTAATGAGAGATGCCAGATATGAAAGAGTACATATTATATGATTTCATTTATTTTAAGTGTAAGATAAAATAGGCAAAAGCTAACTTGCTCTCTTACAAGTGGGGCTGGTGTGCACCCTGGTGGGAGTAGGGGAGGTTAGTCACTGGAGGAGGGCTCTAGGATACTGGTTGTATTTGGCTCTCAGTCTGGGTGTTGGATGTTGGCCTCAAAATTCAACGGGCTTACACTGATGTCCACTTTGCAGTATATCAATTATACCTCAAAAGAAGTTAATACAGTAAGAAACTTTAAAATAAAAAATCAGTTCCTATATAGGTTATATAACCCCTACTTTATTTTACAGATGTGGAAATTGAGGCTCAGAAAGGTTAAATGAAGTCATACGGTCACATGGTTGTCAAGAAACAGAAATGAAAATGACCAAGGTGTGGGGGCTGCAAGTTTTGCTCACTTTCGCCTATACCTCAGAGTAATTGCTTGTTATTTCCCTAGGAGAGTTCACAAGTTTCAGTTTGTGTTGTTTTTCAAGGGCAGAGTGGGAGTGGGGAATGGGAACCAGGGCAGAGGAAGCAGACTCCCGAGCAATACACGCAAAGCACCTAGCCTAGAGCCTGGCACATAGAAGAACCTTCATAAATGCTGTGTCCCCCACCTCTACCCCTTGCCTTTGCAGGGTAATAAAATGGAGAGAATGTCGAGAAGTGCTGGTGGCTCTGGAGCAGACAGTGCTCACCTCAGGACAAAGTGACCAGACTGGAGCCTGTCCCTGTCCATGGGAGAACCAAGCTCTGCTGCAGGTGGGTATGTGGAAGGAGGGCTTCAGATTTAGGCTCAAATTCCCTGCTGTTTGTAGGGCAAGTGAGAAGTAAGATCAGGAAGCGGGGGTAGAGACCCAGTTTGGGAAGGGGAATTCCCAACACCTCCATGGCCGAAAGTGTGTGTGTGTGTGTGCGCGCGCGTGAAAGAGGGTGGGCTCTTTTGTGTGCTCTCTGCTGCCATTCTTGCTGGTTGCTTTTTTCATGTTTCATGTCATCTGAGCAGGGCAGAATGAATGCATTGACTCCTGCTTAGACCCAAGACGACCCTGCGCTCTGAGTTCCTCAGCACTCTTAGAAACCTGTGTTTCTAAGATCTGGAAACCAGTATTGTTCCTTTAGTGATTCCCAGGTGGCTCAGAGTTAAAGAATCTGCTGACAGGGGAGACGCAGGTTCAATCCCTGGGTCAGGAAGATCCACCTGGAGGAGAAAATGGCAACTCACTCCAGTATTCTTGTGGGAAAATCCCATAGACAGAGGAGCACGGTGGGCTACAGACCGTGGGATCGCAAAGAGCCGAACACAACAGAGAGCGCGCGCAAACACACACACGAATACGCTCAGGCACACACGCACACATTGTTCTTTTAGCCAGAGGGGCAGTAAAGGTTTTCCCTCGAAGCGTCCCTACCAGTTATGGATTTCACATCATGACAGCGCCACCTAGTGGCTTCTTGTGGAAGTCCATCCCGCCCCCCCTCACTATTGGCTCTGGGAGCGAGGGGAGGAGTTTGGAAAGGTTCCAAACACTGCCCTTTATACACAGCTTCCAGGAGTCCTTGATCGCTACGCTGCCAGTTCTGAACAACTCAGCCCTTAATCACATCCTGTCCTGATTTGCCCTCTGTTTCATGTGTAATCATTTAAAATCATTTTGTCTATTCAGTTAGACTAAGGTTTAGAGGCTAGGGCTATTTGAATCAGATCGCTTTAGATTTGGATGGGAATTTAGTATCCTTTCATCTGACCCACACGTTTTTCAAACAGAAAAGGAAGATGTTTGAGGGGTGAAGGGAATTGCCCAGCAACTTAAAAATGAGGTTTGGACCAGAGCCCAGAGGTCTGAAGACTCCCAGATCAGTTCTATGGTATTTCTTTGTGTCACCCACAGGGCTTGCATACAGTAGGCACCTGGCGCAAATAGGTGCTCCACAGATCCTGCCTGACTGTTGTTCTCACAACCCTATTTGAAAAACGAAGTGAGTTTTCAGTTGTCATCTGGGCCAGCGCCCAGTTTTGTGCTTCTTGAGAGTTCTCATCAATTAAAGTGGTCACTCTCCCCGTAGCAAGCCACTGCCTTTTCCGTATAAGGCACACAGTGCGGGTTCAAGGGAAAAGGAAATGAAGAGGAGACACACACTTTAAAGCAGATGTCCCAATCCCACATCCATTCAGACCACACAGGCTTCGTGGGTTCTAACTCAAGGCTTCCCAAACTTTGATGTGCATCCAAATCTCCCAGGAATCTTGTTAAAACACATACTCTGATTCTGTAGGTCTTGAGTGGAAGCCGAGATTCTGCATTTCTAACAAGACCCTGGATGTTGTTGATGCTGACCTTTGAGGAGCAAGGAGCAAGGATACTCTGGACCCCCATCTGGTCTAGGGTGTCTTAGAGTGCCAGAAGCCCATGCTGAGCCTCTCCTTCCACTCAGCCCTGATGCAGTCCCTCAGACTTCAGACCTTGACTTCAAGAAAAAAGGAAAGGGCTGAAGCAATTGTGAGCGCCGGGACCCCTGGGTGAGTCGTTTCAAGTTCCTTTCCTGTCCCATTCCCCACTCCTCCCAAAGACCCTGCCTTCAGACAATCTGAAGAGGAAGGCAAGGTTGAACCACAGCAAAACATCTAACAGAAAGCTGGGGGTAGGCCTGCTGTTGACATGCCTCACAGTTTTCCTGAGGAACAGGCCTGCTTGGCTGCCATTTTATGTCTGGGTGCTATGACATCCCTGCAAGCCACAGAGTTCTCTTTTTAATATAAAAGATACTTTAATTTACATAGTTTAATTATAAAATATATATTATAGATTACACATATTTTAAATTTTAGTATTCTTTTGCTACCACTAAACATACTTCAAAAAATTCATGAGTGTTAAAGAAAGAAAGGAAATTAGAATTTACTGAGCTACTGTTAATGCTATATACTATTAATACCAATACTGTGGTGAGTATTTTCATGCACATTATTTCACTCCTCACAATGCCCCTGCTTGCATAGGTGTTATCACATCACTCTATCACTCTATTTTATAGATGAGGACACTGAAGCTCAAGGAGGTTGGATAACTTATCCAGGACCACCTAGCAGTGATAGAAACCCAGATAAATTTGATTGAAAACTTTCTTTTTATTATAATGATAGTAAATACTAATATTTGCATTGTGTTAAACCATGGACCAGACACTACTCTAAGCACATACATTAACTCGTACAATCTTCACATCAACTTATAAGGCAGGTAACTATAATTACTCCCATTTTACAGATGAAGAAACAGAGGCACAGATAGGCCAAATTTCTTGCCCAAGTTCATACAGCTAATAAGTGATGGTGCTGGGATATCAATTCAGGCAGCTTGACTCCAGAGTAGTACTCTCAATAATGCTGCTTATTGCCTGTCAATTTCCTATCAATTTCTTAAATCTCACAATTGAGTGGAAGTCACAGCCCCCATTGTTATGTCACCCTTTTATTATTCAGTGTATACTGTACTGCCTGAAAAAATTCCCACTTACCACACTAATACGGACCTACATATTTTTTTCAACTAGGATTGTCTAGGGCTTTGGACCCTCTTTGTATATGATGAAGGCTGGGATTTCTTTGGAGAACCCTTTTCCCTATTGACTGGAAGTTGAAAGAGTCAGAAAGAGTGTGGGGAGTCATATGCTTCCCAGATGGCCCTAGTGGTCAAGTACCCGCCTGCCAATGCAAAAGACAAGAGACTCAGATTCGATCCCTGGCTCTGGAAGATCCCCTGGAGGAGGGCATGGCAATCCACTCCAATATTCTTGCCTGGAGACTCCTGTGGACAGATGAGACTGGTGGGCTATGGTCCATAGGGCTGCAAAGAGTTGGACACAACTGAAGCAATTTCGCATGCATACTTCTCTCTTGATTCGTCATCCTATCCCACCTCGTCCAGCTGGCCTAAGACAGAGACAAAAGGATGAGGCTGGCCGGCCTGCAGGAGTCCACTCTATCGACACAGTAAATGTCTGGTGTGTGTGCAGGACCCTTTCCCCACCGACAGGGGATATTTTGTCACTCTATTGTTTTTTTTTTCAACTCATTTCCTATTTACTTATCACTCTCCCAAGTCTCGTTTTCCTACTCGCAGGAACTCAGATGGTAAAGGGAGCTTCATATTCTGATTGCACAGAAGTTGTGACCTTATAGCCAGTCCTATCCCAGTTCTACCTCTACCTGTGTGACTGTGAGCAGGTTATTTGAACTTTTTTTTAACTTTTGTTTCCTCACCTGTAAACAGGATAATGAGAATCTATCTCAAAGGTTTGCTGCATAGGAAAAGTGAATTTGAAGTGCTTTGTTTTCATAGGCCCATCAAGAGTATTTATTAATACAGTTTATGAATACATCCCTTCTGAGTGAATGAATGAGTTGAATGAATATAATGGAAGGTTGGTTGAGAAGTCTAGCCTGATTTCCCCCAGACCAGCAAACAGCATCCTTAACTTCTTTAAACATGTACATTTAGAAATGTGTTATTTTGGGTGAGAACTGGTTAAAAAGAGAGCACTAAAGGTTGTTTGGGAGAGCTCCAAGGACAAACTTCTTCAACTTTATAGCTCTACTGGGGGCTAGGCTACCTCAGCAACTGGGGAGAAGACATGCCTCTCAAACCCTCCTAGGTCTCCTTGCTGACTCAGCTCTGAATTCAGACTCAACTAGGGCTTCCCACTGGAGACTTCCAGAATGACAGAATCCATTTCTTTGATGAAGGAGGGGAAATAAAAAGGAGGGAAGGAGACCGTATTATATGGCTGCCTTCTATGAGCAGAGCAAAGTAATTTTTTTGTTGTCTCTTTTGGAAAGAAAAAAAGTTATTGAAGAAACTTAAGGCCCTCTGGTAATATGAGTGCACCGACTAATAAGACTGAAGACTTTTTTGAAAAGAAGAAGTAAAGTCTGAAAGCAGAAAACAGCTCTTCATGTCTCTGAGAAGATAATGGAGTTTAAAATAAGATGGTCAGTTTCTTATTGGTCTTTTTTAATGCTTGCTAATATCTAATGAATAAGGTATTTTCATAATGAACGAGTGTCTTGAAAACCAGTTTATTCTCCAAATCAAGATACATCTGGTTTACTCATTGTAACACCCTTGCTTTTTTTTTTTTTTTAAATGAATTGTGTTTGCCTTGTAAAAATAAAATAAATGCAATTAACAACACCCATATGCTCAATGCAGTGAGCATACGACTAGTAAGTTTTAAAACTTCTGGGATGGGTTTCTAATGCGATTACAATAGGTCATAAAAGTGGGTGAGAGAAACTAGTTTTCCAGGTTAGGGTATCTATTTACCATCTACTGGCATCTATGACACTTTGGAGTAAGACAGTAATCATCTGGGAAGAAATGACTACTGTTGACTCATCAATCCACGAACTTGCCACTAATTACAGTGCCTCAGTTTCCCTATTTTATAAAATGAAGTTGTCACCTGCCTGCCTCTCTGGAGTGTTTGGAAAACCCAAGGAGATAATAACCTGAGCGTTTTGGAAAAAAAAAAAAAAAAAACAATACAAATGCTGAATAATAATAACAGGGAGTCTTTAATAACAGGGGTCCTTTAATAATACTCATCAAGCGTAATGACATTACTAACCAGTAGGAACAGGAGTCTTTCTTGTTAATCATTAGTTTGTATCGTGGGAAATTGGTGGGGGATTGGCATCTCCTTCAGGTTGGTTTTGGCGCCTCAGGAGGCAGAGCCCTTCGTGTTGATCTAAGTGTTGGTCTCTCCAGCCAACACTTGAATGCCTTTAGAAAGACACCGTGCATGCAGGTGAGCGAGGAGGGGACAGGAGCCTCAGAGTTCAACTCCTTGTCCACGGATTTAAATTTTTCCATTCCTAGGTGGTTGGGGGAAAGAAGGAAAAGAAGGAACAGTACATTTGAGACCTAAAAAAAGTTACAGGCAGGCTGGTCTGGCGGATGGGCCACAGTGGCCACCCAATCCTGCCACAAGATGGCGACAATCCAGCTGGAGACACCTGCCCGGGCCGGCCCTGTGGGTTTCCAGGCGGGGAAGGGCTTCCTCCCTCAGACACAAAGAAGGGATCCTTCAAGCCAGGGAAAGGGGCGTTTGGGTGCTCGCAGAGCGGGGATTGGGAGTCTTTGCCGCGAGAAAGTATGCCCGGGGAAGTAGGGCGGCTACCTTCTTACTCTCATGGGTTTCAACTTTACAGGACTTGAAAAGCTCGAGGGGAATGTGTGCAAAAGCACCCGAGAAATTCCAGGTTTGACCCCCTCCCTCTGCCTAGAGGACCGTCCAGATGCTTCCCGTACCGGCGACATTCCCGGGATTCCGGCAGGGGGAGCGGGTGCTCCCCCGGGCGGGGCGCGTTCAGCATGGCCCGGGACCCGCTGGGAGAGAGGCTGGGACCCGGCCCGCCCCGTCCCTGGGGCCCTGGTGCTTTGAGGGGTGAGACTTCAGACTTGAGCCCCCGAGAGGGATGCACTTATTGTTGTTTTTGTTTAGACATGCTCCTAGTCTCCAAATCCGGGCATCAGCCACAAAAGGCGACCCCCCCTCTTTCGCGGCACATTTTGCCAGGGAAAAGGTCTGCAGGCCTTCCGGGGGTTGACGGCGGGGGTTCTCTTTGTTTTCCTTTCTTTTGTTTTTTTTGAATGCAAGGAACCGCCACACCCGCGTTTGTCCCAGTCGGGAGTAAACTTGCTTTGAAACGTAGAGCTGTTAGAAAACACACGGATTCCCATCTCCTAGTCGCCCTGAGGTACCATATGCTGTGTATGGGGGCTGCCGAAACTGGACCTGGCCAGCCTGGCTTTCATTTCCAACCTTTAGCCTGACTGTGGCAGCCCCAGGCAGATCCCTGTTCCTCCAGTCTGGGTCTTGGCCAGTGCTGGGAAGCAGAAGGGGAAGCCCAGAACAATGGGGTCACTGTCTCAACTGGCCATTTATCTGCCCACCCTTCTGGGGTCTGGAGTGAAAGTAACAGAGAGCTTTGATTGAATTTGTGCCACAAACAATTGATTGCCTTATTTAAGCCTATTTACCTTGTTTAAACCAAGGTTGTGTACTCCTCTGTCCATAGAATTCTCCAGGCGAGACTCCAGGCAAGAACATTGGAGTAGGTAGACATTCCCTTCTCCAGGAGATCTTCCAGACCCAGGGATCAAACCTGGGTTTCCTCCTGCATTTCAGGCAGATTCTTTACATTCTGAGCTGCCAGGGAAGCCCATTTAAGTCTTATACACTATTATTATCTTCATTTTACAGAGGAGGAAACCAAGGTTTAGAGACGTTGAGTGATTTGTTTGCCCAAGGCCACACAAGTCTTAAAGAGTGGGGCTGGGATTTGAATGCAGATCATTTCTGCTAAGCATCAGGTTGTAGTACCTCCTTCGGGTAGCTCCCACAGCAGCACTGGGAGACAACAGGGTCAAGCGTAAAGACATACGCGATGCTGTGATGGTGCTTACATCTTCTTGCCTTTAAATGTGTGCTGGGCTAGTCTTCTTTCCTTCCTCCCACAATTGCTTGTGTGTGTCGCTTACATGGCACCCCACTCCAGTACTCTTGCCTGGAGGATCCCATGGACGGAGGAGCCTGGTAGGCTCCAGTCCATGGGGTCGCTAAGAGTCGAGCATGACTGAGTGACTTCACTTTCACTTTTCACTTGCATGCATTGGAGAGGGAAATGGCAACCCACTCCAGTGTTCTTGCCTGGAGAGTCCCAGGGACAGAGGAGCCTGGTGGGCTGCCGTCTATGGGGTCGCACAGAGTCGGACACGACTGAAGTGACTTAGCAGTAGCAGTCGCTTAGTCGCTCAGTCGTGTCTAACTCTTTAGCCATGGACTGTAGCTCACCAGGCTTCTCTGTTCGTGTGTTTCTCCAGGCAAGAATACTGGAGTCGGTTGCCATTCCCTTCTCCAGGTAAATTGAGATAGTAAAGAATCTGCCTGCAATGCGGGAGACCTGGATTTGATCCCTGGGTTGGGAAGATCCCCTGGAGAAGGGAATGGCTACCCACTGCAGTATTCTTGCCTGGAGAATTCCATGGACGGAGGAGTCTGGCCGGCTACAATCCATGGGGTTGCAAAGAGCCAGACATGACTGAGGGACTTTCACTTTCTTCAGGGGATCTTCCAGACCCAGGGATTGAACCAACCTCTCCTCCTTTGAAGGCAGATTCTTTACCTTCTGAGCCAGCAGGGATGCCCCTTCAATTGCTTACTGAGTGCATATTATACACCAAGGATTGCCTAGACATTGAAATATCACAGGGAACAAGACAGATGACACTATGTAACCTTTGGTAAGTCCCTTAATGTTCTAGTTTTTAAGCTATTGTCTCTCACCCCAAACCATCTTCTACATGTGACTTTAAAATACTGCAGCTGGGGACTCTGCAAACCACGTTTCTTCTTTGCTGCTCCTCTCTGTTAAGCTCTGCCAATAGGGGTGCTGGAGGGAGATTCAAGGCAGGAGGAGAAGGAAGGCTTTCTGTTGGCTTGCTATCCCTATCAGTTTCACCCCAGCATCACTGGTAGGTTGTGGCCCCCATGTTCCTTTAGTATCTCTATACAGTTATCATTGTGCCCCTCGGCTGTATGCACACCAAGGGTGCAGCCACCCCTCTGCAGACTGAGCCTGGGCTCTGGGGGCCCCTCCTCTGACATCCTAGGTTTTTATAATTCAGTCTCTTTCCTTTGTTTCCTGGTCCTGGGATGGTAACTGTTTAGTCCAGTTACTGTCTCTGTTACATCATTGTTCCCTTTTTTCCCAGTCCTCTAGTACATATAATGGGTGATGGGCTGGTAAATATTTACTAACCAATGCTCCAAGAAAACAAAAAGAAACTTAATTTGTAATGTGTACTCATTTTTGTAATATAGGTCATTCACCATGTATAATTTTTAACTGCCTACATGGCATTGCTGAATTTCACAAGTTGATGTGAATAGTTTGTGTACATAGATGCCTGCAACCAATCCCCTAAAATGAATTCTCTCTGTTGAAGGATCTAGTTTGCTTTCTCTTTTCATGACTGGGTCCTGACAACACTTAAGCTTCTGAGAATTGATTTTTGTTTTTACTATAAAATACAACTACTCAGTTTCTTCCACCTAACTGACAGAGTTGTTGGGATGATATGACATAACACATATAAAACACTCTGAAGCTACTTTTTAAAATTGGGTACTCTAACAATTTTGGGGCATTTCTGCTGGAAGGATATAAAGCTGAGATGATAAAACTGGGGGAAATATTTTAATGACAGCTCACAGAGGTGTTCCAAGTACCTTTAGAACTCAGGGTGACTTCAGACCAGGTGTGGAGCCTAGTGACTCAGAATCAGAACTGTGGTCATGGCAATAACTAGGCTATGATGTTACTATGTGTACTGATTGTTTTTCAAGGATTCTAGGACTGCATATTGTGCAAATCAAGAAAACACACAAAACCAAGGGACAAACAATTGATATCATTCAACTAATAGCACATATGTTGAGCAGCATTGAGCCTTTACACTTTGCACTACTCAGTTGTACAAAAGATATAAAACTTCTTTATCTTTCCATAATTGATCTAATCTTGTCTTCACATTTTCAATCCATGAGTAATGAGAGAAGAAAATAATCTTTACATCTTCAAATCACCAGTATCTCCATTTATGCCACTTAAATAATCTCTTTTGAATGACTCTGAATTTGTAAAATGCTCAGTTCTAAATAGATAGCCAGTGGGAATTTGCTGTTTGATTCAGGGAACCCAAATCTGGTGCCCTGTGACAACCTGGAGGGGTGGGATGGGCTGGGAGGTGGGAGGGATTTTCATGAGGGAGGGGACATATGTATACCTATGGCTGATTCATGTTGATATGTGGCAGAAACCAACATAATATCATATTATCCTAATAAAATAAAAGGAAACTATGTAGGTTAAAAAAAAGAGAGAGTTTGGCATAACTGAAAACAAATTAAAATTCTACTTTAAAGAAAAAAGTAAAGTCATAGGGAGTACTCAGAAGGAAAAAAAGCTCAGTTCTCTCCATTTCCTCTCCCATTCTCATTTAGGTTGCTGCTGCTGCATTTGGGGAAACTGGGAGCTTACATGACTTCATGGCACCAGGAGAGAGAACTCAGATCCACATGTCTCCTGCTTCCTAGCTTGGCCTCTGGACTGCTCTTACCCAATCTTTTGTTACTCACTGGCACACACACGTGGGGTCTGAGTTCTCAGACACTTCCTTCTGATTTGAAAAAGTACTACATACTGAGGTTTTTTCCATCCTGACTCCAGATTGGCTATTCCATCAGACCTAAGCCCCTTTCTGGTACCTTACTAAGGCAGTTGGGAACTCCTATATCTTCTATATGACACACACAGGCTATAGAGAACTGCCTCTGCTCTCCTGCCTGCTCTGAGACCACACCATCATTCTTCCCAGGCCAGATATAGAGAAGCCAAAGGCTGGGCTTCCAGAGGCCTGCAGCCTCTCCAAATCATGCCCTGGGAATGGAGTCACCAAATTCAATCAACTTGGGCTCCCCAGTGCCCAACTAGATGTCTCGACAGTCTCCTCACCTTGAAGTTCAGCCAGGAAGGAGGGCCTGGAACTCTGGCATTGGCATCTGACCATCTCCATCTCCCTCTGGATCTACTCTCCTTCCTTTCCCCCACTTACACCTCTTCAGATTGAATGATCCTCACCACAGCCTCCTATCCTGGGGGACACCAGGCCTCATGAATAATGGCTAAAGGAGTATCTTCTCTACCTCGGGCTGGGTTGATGTTGAAGCCTCAGTAACTCTAAGATCCATGAGTTACAGAGGATGAAAATACATAGGTTTAGTACTCTCGAAATATTGTATATGAATACTTCAGTATTCCCCATTATATATGAATACTTCAAAGCAGCGATCAACAAAAGTAGAACACAGTAAGAATTCTGACTAATGTTCTACTGATAGTATTTTCATAGCTAAAAAAAAAGATCCTTGGTTCCTCTGCTTACTAAAGTCATGCATGCTTATTTTAAAACCAACAGAACAACCTAAAATACATTTCTAAATGTACAGTGAGGGCAGGAGAGTTCCTTAGTTCTGGATTGGCCAAGGACCACCGCTCACAGAACAGCACAGCTTACAAGAGATTTCTCCTTTAGAAGGTGGCAGGGTCTAGGGGCATTGTCCTTACAACTGGAAATCTCTCTTCCTTTTGAGAGTCAGAACCCGGCAAGGATATTTTCCCTCGAGTTTGGGGATTATGAGCTTGAGAATAAGAATATGACCCAGGGGCTGAACTGGAATGTGGGATATGTATGAGGTGTAGGGGATTCATGGATACAAAATTTAGTATAAATGTGTTTCTGGAACCAACCTGGATTGGATTTCCAACTGAGCTTCTGCTATATCTTTCTTTATGAGCACAAATGCATCCTAGTTTATTTGGGTGTGTTTTACAGTGTTTGATGACGTTTATAAAGTGAGGTAGGAGTGTTCCTTCTCAGTGACAACATTCTGGAAGTATGGTGGGCTGATGGGTCCCAATATAATACAAATACTCTGATAAGTACCGTGTGCTTTTACTTCATTCTCCCACTTTATCCTCCAAATAGCACCTTGCAGTAGCTAACTCTGTGTATGTAACAGATGAGGCAGCAAGAAGTCCCCAGTAGGTGAAATGATTGCCCCCAATCTCACAGAAGGGAGAAACCAGAACTGGGACCACACCAATGTGCACAAGGAACATTGCACCCCATCAACCCGTCAGCCACTGCAGCCGCCCCTGGCAGCATACCCTGAAGGGAACTCAGGATGAAGGAAAAGAGCATGCTAGCCTTAGACAGTAAGATGTATATCAAAGGAATAATTTAGGTGAGCCCAGACGCTTGTATCTTCCCATACATAGAAAAGCATTGAAATTATAAACTTGAGATGTCTGTTTTTGTGTGTGTGACTAGCAGTAATCTTTTGATGTTTGACTACATTTTGTTCTTTTTTTTTTTTTCCCAGCAAAAACTACTTATCCTGGCTCTTTCTTGCCTTTTTGAACAGTCCAAAAGAGCTATCTGAGAGGTTATCTCCCAGACTATAGTCCTCTGTATGGTCGCAGAGTAAAACATGACTCAACTTTTAGGCTGTGCAGTGTTTTGTTATTTTCAGTTAATACCCAGGACGCCTAGTTCTCAGTCCAGGTCTCTTTTTCTCTACACCAGGTTGACCCCATAAGGCAAATGAGGAAGAGCCAACTAACTTCCTTTCGGTCCCTTTTGGAGGCTGGGTGTTCCAGAGCAGAGCTGAGGTTTGCCAGCCTTTGTGTTGCTCTGCCCCAAAGTCAGGGAATTAGTGTAGAAGTCACAGCTACCAAATATCCAAGTTGGCTTTTTTGTGTTTTCCCCCATCTTTCTCTCCCACTTTACAGATGACACAGCTGAAATCCAGGGAGGCAGAGTGTGGATCAAAGGGGAACTTGAACGGGAACAGAAGATGTTACAGTACATGCTCAGTTTGGAGGGTCAGGGTTTAATTAGTGCAAGTGGAGATAGGGAACAGAACCACCAATAACTAAAGACATCCCAGGATTCCTGGGCTCTCAGGAATCAAAACCCCAAGGGTCAAAACCCAGCCAGTTCTCAGTAAATATTAAGTCAGTAATTTTGCATGTCCTCATTCCAGTCTGCCTTCACTATCTTTTCTCCCCCATCAAGCTTGGGGTTCTATTTCCTCCAAGGAGTAAAACTGCATTATATGTAACATTTGTAATAAAGGCCTTAATAAGCTTTTAATAGCCAAAAAAATAGATTAGTAATTACCAGAAACTTTTTTTATTTCTCTTCAAATACTACTACCCTTGCAAATTCTTTGGGGGGCAGTATGAGAGTACGCATTAAAATATTTAAAATATCTAGTAGTAGTACACTACTCATAAGTCCATCCCTGGGGTCAATTATGAACTTAATAAGAGGAAAAAGAGTTGGATTCTCACAGCTGAATGAGATCTCTGTTTCTGTTCTATTCTCTTCTAGACCAGCAACATTAGCATCACCTGAGAGCTGGTTAAAAAATGCAAATTCCTGGGTCACAAGCCTACTGAGTCAGATATTCTGGGGGTAGAGCCCAGCAATCTGTGCTTTAACAAGCCCTCCAAGTGTTTCTGCTGCACCCTCAAGACATTCTTAGTCTGGACTGTATACACATTTCCCCTGCTTTTGGGAAATAGAAGGTTCCTATGAAACCTTTTGAAGCCAAGATTGTGTAAATCAAAGAAGCAATTACCTTAGGACACATCTTGCTCACAGATGAAAAAAATATATCACGATAAAGCACAGATACTCACAGATGCAGTTCAAAGCTACAGCTTCAAAGCTTGAGGCTGAGATGCTGAATGTGGTTCCTGGGGAGAGGGCCTTGCTGGTGCCACTCTCACTACTCAGGGTGAAACGCCACCTCTTTAACTGCTCCCTGGGAAACAAACGCTTAAGGCTATTTTAGCTTTTCACCATTTTCTGTAAAATCAAAAGTCCTGTCTGGATTTTTGTTGTTGTTAGAAAAAAATAGGTACTAACATAGGTCGTTCATAAAAATGAACCAGCATAAAGGGAAAGGGAACTTTTAAAAATTGTGGGATACTTGTATTACTATCACTTGGGAATATATAAAAATCCTCATATCCAGTCCCTACCCAAGAACATCCGAATTAGAAATTCTGAGAGTGAGACCCAGGCTTGTGCATTTTTCTGCGGTTTCCCCAGGGGTTCCAATGTGGAGACAAGGTTGAGAATCACTGGCACAGAGATTTCTCCAGAACGTGGTACTATCACTTGTGACTGTTTTACTTATTTATTCCACACATAGTGAGCATCTACTCTGTGAGAGACCCTATACTTCTTAACATACAAAG
Organism: Bos indicus x Bos taurus; assembly: GCF_003369695.1. Lineage (NCBI taxonomy): Eukaryota > Metazoa > Chordata > Mammalia > Artiodactyla > Bovidae > Bos > Bos indicus x Bos taurus. The sequence continues at coordinate 30,215,094 of NC_040086.1, forward strand.
ATGAATTGCCTTAAAGAGAAACATACAAACACATATTTCTTTGCAGCAGTGGGAGCTCCAGAGGATGGCTTGGGGGAGGGGTGGGCATAATCTTGTCTCTATCTCCTCCCTCTTCCATTCTTTGACACCAAAGGCTGACAAGAATATGGAGCCACAGGAACTCTCATTCATTGCTGATAGAAATGTATAGAACACATGTATACCTGTGGCGGATTCATTTTGATATTTGGCAAAACTAATACAATTATGTAAAGTTTAAAAATAAAATAAAATTAGAAAAAAAAAAAAAAAGAAATGCAAAATGGTACAGCCCCTTTGGAAGATAGTGTGGCTCTTTCTTACAGAACTAAAAGTACTCTCACCATATAATGCAAAAACTCACACACATTGTTATGAAGGCATTATTCATAATTGCTAAAACTTGAAAGCAAGTATCAGATCAGATCAGATCAGTCACTCAGTCGTGTCCGACTCTTTGCGACCCCATGAATCGCAGCACACCAGGCCTCCCTGTCCATCACCAACTCCCGGAGTTCACTCAGACTCATGTCCATCGAGTCAGTGATGCCATCGAGCCATCTCATCGTCTGTTATCCCCTTCTCCTCCTGCCCCCAATCCCTCCCAGCATCAGAGTCTTTTCCAATGAGTCAACTCTTCCCATGAGGTGACCAAAGTACTGGACTTTCAGCTTCAGCATCATTCCTTCCAAAGAAATCCCAGGGCTGATCTCCTTCAGAATGGACTGGTTGGATCTCCTTGCAGTCCAAGGGACTCTCAAGAGTCTTCTCCAACACCACAGTTCAAAAGTATCAATTCTTTGGCACTCAGCCTTCTTCACAGTCCAACTCTCACATCCATACATGACCACGGGAAAAACCATAGCCTTGACTAGACGAACCTTTGTTGGCAAAGTAATGTCTCTGCTTTTGAATATGCTATCTAGGTTGGTCATAACTTTCCTTCCAAGGAGTAAGCATATTTTAATTTCATGGCTGCAGTCACCATCTGCAGTGATTTTGGAGCCCAGAAAAATAAAGTCTGACACTGTTTCCACTGTTTCCCCATCTATTTGCCATGAAGTGATGGGACCAGATGCCATGATCTTCATTTTCTGAATGTTGAGCTTTAAGCCAACTTTTTCACTCTCTACTTTCACCTTCATCAAGAGGCTTTTGAGTTCCTCTTCACTTTCTGCCATAAGGGTGGTGTCATCTGTATATCTGAGGTTACTGATATTTCTCCCGGCAGTCTTGATTGCAGCTTGTGCTTCTTCCAGTCCAGCGTTTCTCATGATGTACTCTGCATATAAGTTAAATAAACAGGGTGACAATATACAGCCTTGATGTACTCCCTTTCCTATCTGGAACCAGTCTGTTGTTCCATGTCCAGTTCTAACTGTTGCTTTCTGACCTGCATACAGATTTCTCAAGAGGCAGATCAGGTGGTCTGGTATTCCCATCTCTTTCAGAATTTTCCCCAGTTTATTGTGATCCACACAGTCAAAGGCTTTGGCATAGTCAATAAAGCAGAAATAGATGTTTTTCTGGAACTCTCTTGCTTTTTCCATGATCCAGCAGATGTTGGCAATTTGATCTCTGGTTCCTCTGCCTTTTCTAAAACCAGCTTGAACATCAGGAAGTTCACGGATCACATATTGTTGAAGACTGGCTTGGAGAATTTTAAGCATTACCTTACTAGCATGTGAGATGAGTGCAATGTGCGGTAGTTTGAGCATTCTTTGGCATTGCCTTTCTTTGGGATTGGAATGAAAACTGACCTTTTCCAGTCCTGTGGCCACTGCTGAGTTTTCCAAATTTGCTGGCATATTGAGTGCAGCGCTTTCACAGCATCATCTTTCAGGACCTGGAACAGCTCCACTGGAATTCCATCACCTCCACTAGCTTTGTTCGTAGTGATGCTTTCTAAGGCCCACTTGACTTCACATTCCAGGATGTCTGGCTCTAGGTGAGTGATCACACCATCGTGATTATCTGGGTCGTGAAGATCTTTTTTGTACAGTTCTTCTGTGTATTCTTGCCATCTCTTCTTAATATCTTCTGCTTCTATTAGGTCCATACCATTTCTGTCCTTTATCGAGCCCATCTTTGCATGAAATGTTCCTTAGGTACCTCTGATTTTCTTGAAGAGATCTCTAGTCTTTCCCATTCTGTTATTTTCCTCTATTTCTTTGCATTGATTGCTGAAGAAGGCTTTCTTATCTCTTCTTGCTATTCTTTGGAACTCTGTATTCAGATGCTTATATCTTTCCTTTTCTCCTTTGCTTTTCACTTCTCTTCTTTTCTCAGCTATTTGTAAGGCCTCCCCAGACAGCCATTTTGCTTTTTTGCATTTCTTTTCCATAGGGATGGTCTTGATCCCTGTCTCCTGTACAATGTCATGAACCTCATTCCATAGCTCATCAGGCACTCTATCTATCAGATCTAGGCTCTTAAATCTATTTCTCACTTCCACTGTATAAAGATGTCTTTTAATGTACAAAAGGATAAATAAACTGTATGTATATCAATACAATGGACAATTATTCACTGACAAAAAGAATTGAGTTACTGACATTTCTCTAAGGAAGATATATAAATGGACTGCAAACACATGAAAAGATATTCAACATCACTAATTATTAAGGAAATGCAAATCAAAACCAAAATGAGATATCACCTCACATCCATTAGGATATTACCATTTAAATAAAAAAAAAAACAGAAAATAACAAGTGTTGATGAGGATGTGAAGAAATTGGAACCCTTGTGCACTATTGGTAAGAATGCAAAATAGTGCAACTGCTATAGAGGTTCCTCAAGAAATTAAAAATAACATTACCATATGACCCAACCGTTACACTTTTAGGTGTATTTATCCCCAAATTGAAAGTAAGATATCAAAGAAATATTTACACCCATGTTCATCACAGTATTATTCACAATTGCAAAAAAGGTGGAAGCAACCCAAGTGTCCACTGATGGATGAATGGATAAACAAAATGTTGTATATACATCCAATGGAATATTAGTCAGTATTCAGTATTGCCATTAAAAAGGAAGGAAATTTTAACACATGCTACAACATGCACAAACTTTAAGGGCATTATACTAAGTGAAGTAAGTCACTCATAGAAATACAAATACTATAGGATTCTACTTATATGGGGTACTCAGAGTTGTCAGGTTCAGAGACAGAAAGTAGAATGGTCATTGTGAGGGGCTAGAAGAAGAGACACATGAGTTGTTTAATGGTTGCAGAGTCTCAGTTTTGCAAGATGAAAAGTGTTCTGGAGATTGATCACACACCATTGTAAATGTACTTTACACTGTGAATGTACTGAACTGTACACCCCAGAGTTGTTAGGATAATAAATTTTGTTTTTTTGTTTGTATGTGTGGTTTTTCCTTTTTTCTCTCAGCTGGGCTGTGCTGCTTGGGGAATCTTAGTTCCCTGACTAGGACTCAAACCCATGCTCCCTGTGGTGGAAGCATGGAGCCCTAATCACACTGATAACAGAGAATCCTCCATGGTTGTGTATTTTAACACAGTTTTTAAAAATTAGCAGCAGTGGCCAAGATGGTGGATACATCAGGGATCATAAGCCTCTAGGCTTTAAGAAATAAAGAAACTGAGATCAGGCTGACAGAAGTGTAATTCATTAACCACACCATTTGTTATTTAGGTTTTTTATATCCATAGACCATTTTTGCTGGCTTCTGGATTTGCCTAGGGTGACAAGAATAGGATCATCTGTAATTGTCAATGTTAAAGTAGAAAGCCTTTTGAAAGAGTTAAAATACAGAGGCTGACATGGGCCATATAACAAGAAAGGACTTGCACAAATGTGAAAGAATTGGTGAAAGGCCAGAAGACTGAAATTCCAGAGGAAAAATGGGACTCTAAATTCTACAGTTGGGGAGTATATCCATGATGAGATAAGCCAAAGTATAGAGGTGATATGGATCGGGAAGAGAGAGTAACAGACCGTCTTGAGGGAATGTGAATTTGGAGAGTAAAATTTGTCAGTCTCCTTCTCACTGACAGAACCAAAATTGAACTTTTGCCTAAATATGATCTCCTCCACACCAGGGCCCTGCTTATTCTTCAGTCTCATTTCCCCTCCCCCCATAAACTTGCCTTCGATATTAAGGAACTTGAAGTTCTCCAACATGTATTTTTTCATTCCACAAACATAAATGCCTACTATGTGCCAGGCCCTGTGCTAGAGGGCTTCTCTGGGAGCTCAGTGGTAAAGAATCTGGATGCCAGTGGAGGAGACAGAAGAGATGCATGCGGGTTTGATCCCTGGGTCGGGAAGATCCTCTGGAAAAGGAAATGCAACCCACTCCAGTATTCTTGCCTAGGAAATCCCATGGACAGAGGAGCCTGACAGGCTACAGTTCATGAGGTCAAGAAGGGTCGGACACAACTGAGCAACGGAACACACAGAAACATACTGTGCTAGAAGGTAAGGGTACAAGCCTTCATGCAGCCTCTTATCTAATGAGAGAGGTAAGCAAGTAAGTAAACAGGCAATTATAATGTAGTATGGTGGGAGTTGGTGATGGACAGGGAGGCCTGGTGTGCTGCGATTCATGGGGTCGCAAAGAGTCGGACACGACTGAGCAACTGATCTGATCTGATCTGATGGTACTATTATGGAGCAAACAGGATGTAAGGGTCTAGGAAGACTTCCATAGGGGAGACTTTAGAGCTACGACTTGAATGATGAGTTAGAGTTAACCACCTACCTCTAAGAAGAGGGTAGGGAGGTTATAAGGAGAAGAGAGATGGGACAATGGGAGCAGTACACGCAAAGGCACAGAAGACTGAGAGAGCGTGCACTTTGGAGGAACTGAAAGTAGTTTTCTGTGATTGGAGGCTGTGAATGGAGAGAGCTGAGGCTGCTGCAGAACAAGCAGGGGGCAAATCACGTAGGGCCATGTATATGGTGTTAAAGTGTCTGGGATTTAACCCTAGGAAAATGGGGACATGGGAAGCAAGGAATAGTGCATCCAATTTTTGTTTTAGAGAGATCATTCTGTCTTTAAAGCAGAGAGTGATTTGGGGTTACTGGGGAGAATGAAGGCAACACTGGAAGTAGAGGACCAAGTTGCAGAGAAAGAGTGTGACCTAAACTAACCTAGAGGCAGTAGAAACAGGATTCCGGAGCCTGCCCTGAAGATCTGCATTCAGCAGGCCAATGGTGGGGTCCAAGCTCATCATCTGTGGGGCCCAATACAAAATGAAAATATAGGCCCCTCTTGTTTATAAAACAGGAGAAATGATTTTTTCTTTCTTTCATGCTTTCTCATCTGTCACTGTGTTTTTAGTTGTAATTTAATGTTTCACTCCCTTAGGCGTGAGGATACTTGCTGGGCAGTTGCAGGCCTTATAATGCCTCAAATACTGGAGCCCTGCACCTGAAAAGTGCTTAAAATAGTTCCAGGAAAATGCAAATTAAGGCCACCATAAGATACAACTACTCGCTCAGCAGAATGACTTAAATTTGAAAGAAGATCTATAGATGGCCAACAGGCACATGAAAGGATACTCACCATTGCTAATTATTAAAGAAATGCAAATCAAAACTACAGTGAGGTATCACCTCACATCTGTCAGAATGGCCATCATAAAAAAATCTACAAGTAATAAATGCTAGAGAGGGTGTGGAGAAAAGGGAACTCTCCTACACTTTTGGTGGGAATGTAGATTAGTGCAGCCACTACAGAGAACCATATGGAGGTTCCTTAAAAAACTAAAAACAGAGGAAAATGATGTTAGGATGCAAGTGGAGGTTGGAGTGATACAAGGTCAGGAGCCAAGGAATATGGGAAGCCTCTAGAAGTTGGGAAACATACTCTCCCCAAAAGAACAAGCCTTCAGTTTTCACTGGGTAAGATTCATTTTGGACTCTGACCTCCAGAACTCTGATGGAGAATCCTTACCCTGCATCTGTGTTGAAATACTCTGAGGCTGGCTATAAACCTTCAAGAATTAAACCTTAAATGGAATGATGATGTTGACTCTCCTGACTTCAATTAACTATGAATTAGACTTTGCCCCAATTCTATGCTAAATTTTCTACTGTTCAAGCCACCTCATGCATATGTATGTCCCCTTAGCTTAAAATTTTCCCAATTTTGCTATTTGTGGAGACACTGCTTTGGGAAAGATCCCCAGTGCTCTCCTTACTTGCTGCAAGTAATATTAAATCCTTCCTTGTCCCAGAAAAAAAGAAAGACTAAACTAAAAAGAGAGTTGCATATAATCCAGAAATGCCACTCCTGGGCACATATCCAGAACAGATCAAAACTGTAATTTGAAAAGATACTGTTTTCCAGTATTCATAGCAGCACTATTTACAATAGCCAAAACGTGGAAAAAACCTAAGTGTCCATCAACAAATGAATGGATAAGGAAGATGTGGTATATATAATATATACTTATTATATATTATATATATAATGGAATATTACTCAACTGCAGAAAATAATGAAATAATGCCATTTGCAGCAACATGGGTGGATCTAAAGATTATCACATTAAGTGAAGTAAGTCAGAGAAAGACAAATACCATGTGTTATTACTTATATGTGGAATCTAAAATATGACACAAATAAATTTATTTAAAAAACAGAAACAGACTCACAGACATAGAAGCAAATTTACTGTTACCAAAGGGAAAAGTTGGGGGGATGGGTTGCAACAGATAAATTAGGAGTTTGGGATTAACAGATCACACAGTACTACTAATATATATAACAGAAAAACAACAAGGATGTACTGTATAGCACAAGAACTGTATTCAATATCTTGTAATAATCTATAACGAAAAATAATCTGAAGAATATATATCTATATAAATCACTTTGCTATATACCTTAAACTAACACAACATTGTAAATCAACTACACTTTAATTAAAAGAAAAAAAAAGAACTAACCATACCAAGAGTTACCAAGGATGTATTTAGATGTAAATAGGCTCAGTCATTTTGGGAACATTGACAGTAACTACTGAACATAAACTTACTTTATGATTCAGGAATTCAGCTCTATATAACTGCACATGCTCATCAACAGAAATGTATAAGAATATTCACAAATCTTTATTCACAAAAGATAAAACTTGACACTCTCAAATGTTCATCAAAAAGATAATGGATAACAATATATATATGGAGATATATATATATATATATAATATGGATATGCAGTATATATGTATATATATATAATAGGGTAGGGAACAATGTATGTGATATATATAGATAAATATAATATGGAATATTCATAGAGTAATATACAGCTAAAAATAAATGAACCAGTCATAAAATATTATTTATGGATGATTCTCACAGATATTACATTAAGCAAAAGAAACCAGATAAGAAAAGTTCACACTGTATGATTTCATTTATATGAAGTTTAAGCACAAGCAAGACTAGCTGATGATAACAGAAATGAGAATAGTGTGTACTTTGGAGGGGTATAGACTGGAAAGGGGCCTAAAGGAAGCTTCCAAACTTGAAAATGTTCTATATTTTGGTCTGGTATGTGGTTATGAATATACACACATAAAAGTAAAAATCCTTCAAGCTGGACATTTAACATTTGTATTCTTTATTGTATATAAATTATACCTTAAAGATAAATAAAAGAAGATAACCTACTGCTCAAAACAGTTGGAAGTCCTTCAACCCTTGAAGGAAAATAAATATCAAAGGAATATTCAATATGGGTTAAATTAGATGCCTTCATTGCTAAATCAAGGCTTCTCTGATGGCTCAGACAGAAAAGAATCTACCTGCAATGCAGGAGACCTGGGTTAGATCCCTGGGTCGGGAAGATCCCCTGGAGAAAGAAATGGCAACCCACTCCAGTATTCTTGCCTGGAGAATGCCATGGACAGAGGAGGCTGGTGGGTTACAGTCCATGGGGTCACAAACAGTCAGACACAACTGAGTGACTAACACTAACTAATTGCTAAATCACAGTGGTTATTGATGATGCGTCATCACAGGGTAACATCCAGGTCCTATGGACTCAGGAGATTGGGTAACAAGAAATTGCTTGAACTCACTTGCTATACGACATCCCAAATTCTGTGTCCTCCTTCCAGCAGAAGATGGGATGGGGTAAAGGTCTTTCCCAGACACCAAAATGTTTCCCAGAAGCAGTTATAATACTCTCCCGCAATTTCCCTTCTTACCCAGACTTGAGGATCAGAACAGTGTCTAAAGAGGTATGGGATTAGGGGATTCTGAATGTGAACATGTAAAAATTTGAGCTCTGGGAGCCATTTTCATGACGGGCAAGTGCCACTGGTCATTTCTGGCTTCTTTAGTTCAAGTCCCCAAACATGTGCTAGAAAGCTGATGGCAACTATGAGCCTCTGATCAGAAATATTTGTTAAACATATGAATTGTTTTGAGGGCTTCCCTGATAGCTCAGTGGTAAAGAATCTGCCTGCAATGCAGAAGACCTGGGTTGGATCCCTGGGTTAGGAAGATCCCCTGGAGGAGGGCAGGGCAACCTGCTCCAGTATTTTTGACTGGAAAATTCCATGGACAGAGAAGCCTGGTGGACTACAGTCCATGGGGTCACAAAGAATCAGACACAACAGAGCAACTAAGCACATGAAGTGATTCAAAGAGTTAAACGAAACAGACAAAGAAACATCAATTCATATTTAATGCAGAGTGAAGATACTGAGAGTTAAATTTCCCTTATGTTTATTTCGCCTTCTGTCTTTATAGACCATAGGGGCTTTTATGACCAGAATTGAGAGTTGGAATGAAGAAAGAGGACAATGGAGAGATTCTGTTACTGTTTCCCTTTCTGCTTAACTGAAATCCAGGTTTTCTATGGTCCAGAGATGACCACTCCATCTCTGTTCTAAAAACTAAATTCTATACTTTCAAGGAAAAGTGGAGAATTATGAGGATCCATCATGAAATGTGTCTATTCCACACAGGGTACTTTAGGCAGGGATGGGATGGTTTACTGACTGGTGAGATTTCTTAAGGATCCATGGTGTTCTCCTCAGGGCAACAGGCTCACAGACTTGGTCTTGGCTTCCTCCTTGGACTGGACTGCTGAATTTTTTAGATCCAGTGAAATAACAAATTGTCACCAGGCTTAGACTACTCACTCCTTTTAGGAGTGGAGAGTTGGTTTCAGCCAGCTAAGAAGTCTGGGTAGAGAATGTGAATGTTTCCTTTGAGAAGCAATATTAGCCTTAGGTTTGCTTCCAGCATGTGTTTTGGGTTTTTTCCCAGGTTTCAGTGAGGAATCACATGTCTCAGAGGTGAAAAAAAAAAAATATGAGTTCTTAAAAATCACAGTAGATTGGAAACTATGTAGTTAGCTTTTTTTGCTATAAACAATTTTTTAAAAATTTCAAGTGTTTTTGTTTTTTCTTTCATTAAAAAAATATGTGGTTTTATATATACATACACACTGAAGGGCGGTGGGGGGGGAGGTGTTCAGAACAAGATGTTTCTCATTCCATTTGTTTCAAGCAATAACTCAAGAGGCTCTGGAGAAAATAAACCATACATAAATAGTAGAAAACAGACTGCATCTTGTTGCTATGGCAACGCCCTACTTATATCACATTAAGCTGATTCATGTCTTTTCCCACCTCACTGTTAATAAATTATAGTGGCTGATGAGAATTAAGCTGACTGGGAGAGTTGGCATGGGCAAGTTGCATATTAATTTGTTGTCCAATCCTGGATAGCCCTTGTTTCTTTTTTTTTTTCCCCCGAGGAGAAAGCTGCCTTTTAGCTAACAATATATTTTTAAACATTATCTTTATTGTCTTTTTTTTTCTCTAAAAACTATGTAAACAAGAGTCTCAGGTTAAGATAATGGTTGCTTCCTGGCTGTTCCCATAAGCCTTATACCTTGTGGAAAGAGAAAATGCACACGTGCAACAGAGCTGAGAAAGTTCCCTTGTTTCTTTTCCTGCTCTTTAATCTTCTTCACTTCTGTGTGCTTCGGGGCTTTCAACAATCCTGTACTCTTTTTAGATGCTTTAATTCATACACACTCCCACATCCACACTCACACCAAAAGTAACAAAGTTAAAAGAGAAAAATCTAGGTTGATAGATAACAAATGGGGGAAATATTGGCAACATATAACAGGTAATGGATTAATTTCATTAATATGCCAAAAAATAAAACAGCAAACAGACATCTTAAAAATTAAACAGAAAGCTGAATCATAACAACAAATGAATGGACAACCCACTAGAAAAAGGGCAAAGGATATGAAAATCAGTTAATCGCAAAAGAGAGACCAATAAATATATGAAAATCTGCTTAATTTCAATAATTATTAGAGGCATTAAAATAGCAAAGACGTGCAAATTTTCCTCTGTGTTAGATGAGGGAATATTGAAAAGCTCCATGACTTGGCAATGGATATGATGAGAGGAAACAGACCCTTTTAGACACTGTTTATAGTAGTATAATTTGGCATAACTTTCAGGGAAATAAATGTAGCTGCACTTATCATAATTTTAAATGGATTTACTCTTTGACCCAGAAGTCCCACTTCAATGAATTTATTTATAAATATACTTACATAATCGATTAAAATGTTTTTACAACATTCATTGCAATATTGATTGTTGTTTAGTTGCTAAGTCATGTCTAACTCTTTTGTGACCCCATGGACTATAGCCTGCCAGGTTCCTTTGTCCATGGGATTTCCCAGGCAAGAATCCTGGAGTGGGTTGCCATTTCCTTCTCTGGGGATCTTCCCAACCCAGGGATCAAATCCATGTCTCCTGTATTGGCAGGCAGGTTCTTTACCACTGAGCCATCAGGGAAGCCCAACACTGATTGCACTAGCAAACAAAAACAATGAAAAATCCCAACCTAGATAGGACTTAAACGCCCATGAATAGATGACTGGTTAATAAAATTGATTAATCCATCCTACACAGCTGTTTAAAAAGGGAAAAATTTGCAGCTACAAATTGACAAGTTTTTGAACTGTATATATAACACGATCCCATTTATGTTTATATATATATGTATATACATGCTATTATATATACAGAACATTTCTGGAAAGAGTCACATAAGTAATCCTTGTTTCTGTGGAAAGGAAATAGACAATGAGAAGGTAGGAGATAAAAGGAGTCAGTAGTGAGTAGAGAGATTCAGAAGAATTGAGAAAAGTTAACTTTTGTTTTCTACTCTTTGGCACTGTTTAAATTTTTTAAAACATGAAGACATATTACCTTTATGATAAAAAGTCTTTAAATAGCACACACACACATGCACTATATACATTTTCATACATAGATCACCTCTTTGTCATTATGAAGAACTAGAAGATATATAAGATAGTTCTGCCCACAGTCTATAGTTAGGAAGACAAAAAATTAACAGAAAATACAAAGAATATCACACAATGGAATTGATCATGTACCAGTGGTATCCTAGAAAGTAAGAAGAGGAAAGTTACTGTGACTACAGTAAGTATAGAAGATAAAGGTATGAGGATTTGGCAGCATCTGGGTACAGGACACCCCAAGATGTCACAATGAGGAGTGTTTGCTACTGAGAAGAGGGGCACTGGGCCAGCCTTAACAATGACTCACCCTCTGCAAGGCTCCTCCAGCTATAAGTGGTACAGGACTGTGATGAAAATTATACCTGTCCTGCCTTTGGAAATTGCCAGCCTGCTGGCTGTAAAAAACACTGCTGGCTGGCTTCTGTTAAGAAATGTCCAAGGTCCTGTAGTACAGAGAGGAACTGTTTCACAATTAGTGTTGACCTTGTGTATCAGTCAAGAACCCAACTTCATGTTGTGTTAATCCCTACTATTGGACTTAGTGCCTGAAACTCTGCACAAGTGGGAATTTCCTTTGGTTACTTTTACCTTCCTGGAGAAGTTAAGAATAATGATTAGGAACATAGACTGTAGAGTTGAACTAGATATAAATTCTGGGTGCATTAACTGCTAGCTGTGTGTCCTTGGGAAAATCACCTAAACTCTCTGTGTCATGGTTTCCACTTCTGTCAAATGGAAATAATTAGTATCAACAACATCATAGAGCTGTCTAAGGATTAGCTGATCCTCAAAGGCTGAGTCACATACAAAGCAGGAAGAATACACAGTAGTTATTCACAATATTACTTACTCATTCTCACCAGTGATAACAAGAATGTTCTAACAACAGGTTTCAAGAAAGAAAAAAAGAATCACACACAGCACATTGGGAATAAGAAAATAATGATAGTGAAGAAGAAAAGGAATGATGCCCACAAAATTAATTTACACTTAGAATGTCATGCAGACATGATAAAGGCATTTCTAGACATGCAAAGCCTCAGAACTTTTCACTCTCAAGTGGTCTTTCTCAGGAAGCTGCTGGTATATATGTTTCATCGAAAAGAAGGCCTGGGACTTCCCTGGCAGTCCAGTGGCTAAGATTCTTCACTCTCAATGCAAGGGGCCCAGGTTCAGTCTCTGGTCAGGGATCTAGATCCCAAATGCTGCAACTAAGAGTAAGCATGCTGCAACTAAAGATCCCAGACTTCCCAGGTGGTTTAGTGGTATATAAACCACCCCCCACCTCTACGCAGGAACCACAGGAGACTGGGGTTCAAGCCCTGGGTTGGGAAGATGCCCTGGAAGAGAAAATGGCAAACCATTCTGGTATTCTTCCTGGGCTAATCCCATGGACAGAGGAACCTGGCGGGCTACAGTCCCGGGGTGGGGGTGGGGGGTCACAAAGAGTTGGATATGACTGAGTGACTGTGCATGAAGATACACTCAAAGTAAAGATTCCACATGACGCAAGGAAGATGGAAAATTCCGAATGCTGCAACTAAGACCTGGTGCAGCCAAATAAATAAATAAAAATAAATATATATATTAAAAAAAGAAAAGAGGGACTAAATCAAGAAGAAGCCATGGAAACATGAAGCACAGCACTCAGGGCAGGAAAGAAGTAAAGGAATTCCTAGGTTGAGAGCTATACTGCCAGCCAGTAGGACACCAGAGCATATGGCAGGGGAGACATAGAAAGGAGGTTATCTAACAGGTTAAGCTGAGTGGAAAATTGTGCTGAAAGGCCTTCTACAGAGCTATTGGGGAATATTGGGAGACCTAGCAGTAGGTTCAGGGAAAACAAAGCAAATGAAAATACAGTCAACGAATAGTAAAGAAAATCAAAGTATCTTGCAAGAAAGGAAATGTAATAAGAGTATGCCACTCATTTTAGCAGTGTGCAAGATTTATTTAGCACAAAAATGAGTATGGATTTTTTTAAAAGATGTAACTGTTTTAAGAGAATGGGTAAAAGAATCGAAAATGTTTGAAAGTTAAAATCTTCAGCTACCAATATAGGAAAACAATGGATTATACATAAATTAACAAGACAAGAGAGAGCAGTATACATTCATTATTTGGAGATACAGTGATGAACAACAGAAGAAACATCAAGTGGATTCCTTTGGGGGCTGGGCTGGCAGGATAGTGATTAATATTTTCTTTATTATATCACTGTTAGTAACATTTGAGTTTATTCTTACATAAATTTTCAAGTACTCTGCAAATCTAAGGTTTTCACAATATTTCAATCTTAGTTCAGTGTCTATGAGGCCTGGAGAAATTGATGTCTTAAAATCAGTTCAGTTCAGTCGCTCAGTCGTGTCCGATTCTTTGTGACCCCATGAATCGCAGCACGCCAGGCCTCCCTGTCCATTACCAATTCCTGGAGTTCACTCAAACTCACGTCTATTGAGTCAGTGATGCCATCCAGCCATCTCATCCTCTGTCATCCCCTTCTCCTCTTGCCCCCAATCCCTTCCAGCATCAGAGTCTTTTCCAATGAGTCAACTCTTCGCATGAGGTGGCCAAAGTACTGGAGTTTCAGCTTGAGCATCATTCCTTCCAAAGAACACCCAGGACTGATGTCCTTTAGAATGGACTGGTTGGATCTCCTTGCAGTCCAAGGGACTCTCAAGAGTCTTCTCCAACACCACAGTTCAAAAGCATCAATTCTTTGGTGCTCAGCTTTCTTCACAGTCCAACTCTCACATCCATGCATGACCGCTGGAAAAGCCATAGCCTTAACTAGACGGACCTTTGTCGGCAAAGTAATGTCTCTATTTTTGAATATGCTATCTAGGTTGGTCATAACTTTCCTTCCAAGGAGTAAGCGTCTTTTAATATCATGGCTGCAGTCACCATCTTCAGTGATTTTGGAGCCCCCCAAAATAAAGTCTGACACTGTTTCCACTGTTTCCCCATCTATTTGCCATGAAGTGATGGGACCAGATGCCATGACCTTAGTTTTCTGAATGTTGAGCTTTAAGCCAAATTTTTCACTCTCCTCTTTCACTTTCATCAAGAGGCTTTTTAGTTCCTCTTTACTTTCTGCCATAAGGGTGGTGTCATCTGCATATCTGAGGTTATTGATATTTCTCCCGGCAATCTTGATTCCAGCTTGTGCTTCTTCCAGTCCAGTGTTTCTCCTGATGTACTCTGCATATAAGTGAAATAAGCAGGGTGACAATACACAGCCTTGATGTACTCCTTTTCCTATTTGGAACCAGTCTGTTGTTCCATGTCCAGTTCTAACTGTTGCTTGTGGATATGTTTAAAGATTCTATTCTAACAAAATGAGATGAGTAGAGGAAATGTAAGTCTTTTATTATCATTACTTTTCATTTCACTTTCTAGATTTAACCTTCAAAAGGTTCATTAATGCCTCAAAACTCTATCATCTTATATTCTTATTTTATTTAAAATCTTTCTAAGGACAGAGTAAAACGTGGGAAGTTTATATAACTGTAACACTGAAACCAGGGGTGAGGGGAGGCCAAAGGTCAATCTCACATGAAATATAAAAATCCTATAGCATTACAGCAAATTAAATGTAATAATACTATGCTAAAAAAGACAAATATGTTTTGAGCAATTAGCACTATTCTCAGAATGTAAAGTTGGCTAAAAATTAGGAAGTTTATAATGTAATATTAAAAAGTTTTTTAAATGGGCAGAAGACCTTAAGAGACATTTTTCCAAAGAAGGAATGGCCAATGAAAAGATGTTCATGAAAAAGAGACACCTGAAAACATGCTCAACATCATTAAGCATCAGAGAAATGCAAATTAAAACTGCAATGAGATATCACCTCACACCTGTCAGAAAGGCTATCATCAAAAAGAATACAAATAACAAATGTTGACAAGAATGTGGAGAAGAGGAAGAAAAGGGTACACTGTTGGTAGGAATGTAAATTAGTGCAGCCACTGTGGAAAACAGTATGGAGGTTTCTCAAAAAACTAAAAATAGAACTACCATAGGACTCAGCAGTTTCATTTCTGGATATATATCTGAAGAAAATGAAAACACTAACTTGAAAAGATACATGCATCCCAATGTTTATAGCGGCATTATTTACAATTGCCAAGATATGGAAGAAACCTCCATATCTTGGCAATTGTCCAAGATACAATCTTGGATGAAAGAGTCCATCAACAGATGAAAGGATAAGAAGATGTGGTGTGTATATATATACATATATATACACATACACACACACAATGGAATACTACTCAACCATAAAGTAAGTGTAAATTTGGCATTTGCAACATGTATGGACCTACAGAGTATTAAGCTTAGTAAAATAAATCAGACAGATAAAGACAAATACTATATGATATCATTATATGTGGAATCTAAAAAATAAAACAAACTAGTGAATACAACAAAAAAAGAGACAGACAGATATAGAAAACAAACTATATGTTACCAGTGGGGAGAGGGAAGGAAGGAGGGGCAATATAGGGGTAGGAGACTAAGAGAAACAAACTATCATGTATAAAGTAAGTTACAATAATATATTGTACAATCCAGGAATATAGCCAATATTTTATAAAAAATATAAATGGGGTATAACCTTTAACAATTATGAATCCCAATGTGTACACTTGAAACTGATATTGTATACCAAGTCTATTTCTATTTTAAAAATTAGGAAATTAATTAATGTAATTCACTATATTAATAGATTACAATGTGAAACACTGTGCTCCTTATGATCGTTACAGGAAAAAGGTTTGATACAATTTAACATCTATTATTAATTAAAATTCCTGAAATAAAACTACATGGAACTTGAGAAGAGATATTTTTCAAAAACTAACAGCAAATATCATGCTTTTGGTGAACTACAAGTGACATTTCCCAATTTATTTGGAAAGCCCATTAAGATCAGGAACAGACCAGGAAGAAAACACATATGTAATTCAATGTTATTCTGAAGGCCCTTGTCAAAATAATAACATAAGAAGAGGAAGCAGAAGATTTAATTTTAGAAAAGAAACATATAAAATTGTCATTATTTGCAGCTGATATGAAAAAATACAAGAGAATTTCATGAAAAACTTA
This sequence comes from Bos indicus x Bos taurus, assembly GCF_003369695.1. Taxonomy (NCBI): domain Eukaryota; kingdom Metazoa; phylum Chordata; class Mammalia; order Artiodactyla; family Bovidae; genus Bos; species Bos indicus x Bos taurus. The sequence goes on from NC_040086.1 coordinate 30,231,525, forward strand.
GGGTTAATAGGAAAGTTTAATAAAAAGTCAGGTTACTAGATAGCTGTGCATGCATGCTAAGTCGCTTCAGTTGTGTCTGACTCTTTGCGACCCTATGGACTATTGACTGCCAGGCTCCTCTGTCCATGGCAAGAATACTGAAGTGGGTTGCTATTTCCTCCTCTAGGGGATCAAACACACATCTCTTATGTCTCTTGCTCTGGCAGGTGGTTCTTTCCCCCCAGCGCCACCTGGGAAGTCCACTAGACAGCTATCCCTCTGACAACTGTCACATATGCCAAACATGACCAGTTAGAAAATGGAAAGAAAAAATTCCATTCATAACATAATTACTCATGATAATAACATAAAATGTAGTTTATAGAAATACTATAAACTACTCATGAATAAATGAATAAATAAATTCAAGATATGATTCCCCATTTAAAAATTTCACAGAAAATGGGGCAAAATGTAAATAATTGGTAGAGGAATATCTTAACACTATTGCAACCTTTCTGTACTTTAAAAACCATATTCAAATAAAAGGTTACCCCCCAAGATCAAGAGAAGTGAAAAAGAAAATGGACAATGCTGAAAGGGAAATGAGTATTCTGAACATATAAAAAGAGACACTATCTCACATCCCTAAGGAAAATTATCCAAAAAAAAAAAAAAAAAAAGAGGAGGACATTAGGAGTAAAAAGATGATCGATGAAAGGTATATCTGAAAGCCCTAAAATGGGAATCATGAAAGCTCCAGATTAAAAAGAATAGATGTAAAAGATGAAATTATGAAAGAACAAGTTTTAAAAAGTTCCTGAACTACAAGTTTTCAGATTGAAAAGTTTCACAAAGTGGCAGGAAGGATTCAGGAAAAAAGAAACAAATCTGATCACATCCTAGTGGAATTTCTATACCTGAGGGATAAAGAGGAAATCTTAACAAGTTTTCAGGCAAAGATATGGTACCTAAATGAGAAGATAATCAGGCCAAGTTCAGATTCTGATCTGCATTTCTTGACCCTATATATAGTGAAACAACATACATGGACATTTGAAAGAAAGGACCACAAGTCAAGATTCCTATTCTGAGCCAAGATATCATTATACATGAAAGCAACAACAGATTTTTTTTTCCAACATACAATGGCACAGAAAATAAACAGCCATATGCTCTTTCTAAAGAAACTGCTTGGGAAGTACGCCAACCAAATGAAAGTTAAATTCAGAACAAAGATCTCAAAATGGGGGAGGTGGAGGGAGAGAATTAAAGAAGTGAAAAGTTAAAAGTGTTCAAATAGTTTCATCTTAGTGGTGAGAAACAGTTCTAGTCAACTCAGCAAAATTAAGGAAAAGGAAAAAGAGAAACCATAATAAAGTATCTTCAGTTCAGTTCAATTCAGTCACTCATTAGTGTCCGACTCTTTGTGACCCCATGAATCGCAGCACGCCAGGCCTCCCTGTCCGTCACCAACTCCCAGAGTTCACTCAAACTCACGTCCATCGAGTCGGTGATGCCATCCAGCCATCTCATCCTCTGTCGTCCCCTTCTCCTCCTGCCCCCAATCCCTCCCAGCATCAGAGTCTTTTCCAATGAGTCAACTCTTCGCATGAGGTGGCCAAAGTACTGGAATTTCAGCTTTAGCATCATTCCTTCCAAAGAAATCCCAGGGCTGATCTCCTTCAGAATGGACTGGTTGGATCTCCTTGCAGTCCAAGGGACTCTCAAGAGTCTTCTCCAACACCACAGTTCAAAAGCATCAATTCTTCAGCGCTCAGCTTTCTTCACAATCCAACTCTCACATCCATACATGACCACAGGAAAAACCATAGCCTTGACCAGATGGACCTTTGTTGGCAAAGAAATATCTCTGCTTTTGAATATGCTGTCTAGGTTGGTCATAACTTTCCTTCCAAGGAGTAAGCGTCTTTTATTTTCATGGCTGCAGTCACCATCTGCAGTGATTTTGGAGCCCCTAAAAATACAGTCTGACACTGTTTCCCCATCTATTTCCCATGAAGTGATGGGACCAGATGCCATGATCTTCGTTTTCTGAATGTTGAGCTTTAAGCCAACTTTTTCACTCTCCTCTTTCACTTTCATCAAGAGGCTTTTGAGTTCCTCTTCACTTTCTGCCATAAGGGTGGTGTCATCTGCATATCTGAGGTTATTGATATTTCTCCCGGCAATCTTGATTCCAGCTTGTGCTTCTTCCAGCCCAGCGTTTCTCAAGATGTACTCTGCATAAAGTTAAATAAGCAGGATGACAATATACAGCCCTGACGTACTCCTTTTCCTATTTTAGTTTACTTTACACTCAGGATGTATATCCCTGAGACCTTGGTTCAGATGTGCTAATGAAGCATAAGATATTTAGAAAATCCTTTGCTCTCCAGTAAAAACCTGATTTCTAAAGAATACTGTTTTACTTTAGATTTTTAAAAATCCTATTTTAGTGATCAAAAAGTGAACGTTGATGACTACTTTTTCTTTTTATTTCTGCTGTAACTGTCCAAATTCCTACCTAAGGCAACAGATTACTCTGAGGAGTGGGAGAAACATATGCAAATGGAAATATAAAAAGAACATTCATTTAAAGCATAAATGTTATCCTTATTTACATAAAAGTTTCTATAAACAGAAAAAAAAACACATTCTTTTCAATTGCTTACAGAATATCCATAAAAATTGATCATGTACTTGGCCCAAGGAAAATCTTAATAGATTCCAGAGCATAAAGATTTTACAGGCCAAATTCTCTGCCCATAATTCAGTTAAGCTAGAAATCAACAGAAGAATATAGAAACATAACAAAATAGAAACACTTAACCATTTCAAAATTCAAGAATATTTTCCAAAATAGCCTCTGAATCAAAGAGGAAATAAAACCTGAGATCACAATTTATTTAGACATTAACAATAGAATAGAAATTTATAATAAAGCCTACAGGAAATGGCTAAGGTTGTATTATAAACAAATTTTATAACCTTAAATGTCTTTATTATCTTATGAAAGAATGAAAACAAATGATAATTGACAAAATAAAATATCCACTTATGATTAAAAGTGAAAAAAAACCCTGTCAGCCCAAGAAAGTAATTTTCTTAATCTGAGGGTTCTGTAATCTCTATGATGCATAACAAATCTTGTGTACCATCTGTGGTCAGGAATTCAGGTCCGGTTCTAGCTCAGTCAGTTGGTAACTGAGGCTGTGTTCCTCTCAAAGCCTGCTTCTCTCACATATTTTGTGGGTGCCTTAGTGGCAAGGTTCTAGAATAACGAGTAGAAGTGGAAATACTATTGCAGTCATGTTTGGAAAATGCTGTTCTCCATAATGACACAGATCCTACCCCAAATCCCTCCAACAAACATGATGCATAATTTTGAGACCCTTAAACTATTTGCTTCACAGTCAAGAATTGTATAAAGTGAAAAGTAAAACTGTTAGTCACACAGTCATGTCCGAATCTTTGTGACCTCATGGTCTGCAGCCTGTCAAGCTCCTCTGTCCATGCCACTTCATGGCAAATAGATGGGGAAACAGTGGAAACAGTGTCAGACTTTATTTTTTGGGCTCCAGAATCACTGCAGATGGTGATTGCAGCCATGAAATTAAAAGACGCTTGCTCCTTGGAAGAAAAGCCATGACCAACCTAGACAGCATATTAAAAAGCAGAGACGTTACTTTGCCAACAAAGGTCCGTCTAGTCAAGGCTATGGTTTTTCCAGTAGTCGTGTATGGATGTGAGAGTTGGACTATAAAGAAAGTTGAGCTCCAACTGAGCTCCAAAGAATTGATGCTTTTGAATTGTGGTGTTGGAGAAGACTCTTGAGAGTCCCTTGGACTGCAAGGAGATCCAACCAGTCCATCCTAAAGGAGATCAGTCCTGGGTGTTCCTTGGAAGGACTGATGCTAAAGCTGAAACTCCAATACTTTGGCCACTTGATGTGAAGAACTGACTCATTTGAAAAGACCCTGATGATGGGAAAGATTGAAGGTGGGAGGCAAAGGGGATGACAGAAGATGAGATGGTTGGATGGTATCACCAACTCAATGGACATGAATTTGAGTAAACTCTGGAAGTTGGTGATGGACAGGGAGGCCTGGTGTACTGCAGCCCATGGGGTCGCAAAGAGTCGGACACGACTGAGCTACTGAACTGAACTAAATATTTTTGTACAGCATAGAATCCAAAAGAATATCTTAAGAAATTATTAGGATTAATAAAAGAATTTAGCAAGGTTGCTAAATACATCAATATTTTTAAAAACCAAAAACATCTCTATGCATCAGCAATAAGAGTTAAAATGTAGTGAGATAGGAAAAAATTTAAAAAGGGTAAGAAAGGAAAAACCTATATACCAGCAAAGAAGCAAAGCCTAGAAAATAACATATAACTAAAGATCATTCATTGATGGTTGAGTCAGATACATGAAACTAAGTAGGGAAAAAAACCTCAGGCATTTATGGAAACAGTGTATGATAAAGATGGCATTCAAAGCGGAGATGTATCAAGATGTACTCTTGATACAAATGGCTTAATATTTCAAAAAATGTAAAGTTAAAATGACTATTCATTTTTTTACACCAAAATAAAATCCAGAGGATCTAAAACATAAATTAAAAATTAATAAATAAAGCCATAAAAGCAGTAATGAAAACAAAATTAAGGAAATACATCATTTGCAAAAGTATCAAAAGCACCACACACTTAGGAATAAATCTAAAAAGATATGATGACCTCTACCCAGAAAAATATGAAACAGTACTATTAAAGAAGATTGAAATGACTATGTTAATGAACTGGTAGACTCAATATTGTAAACATGTAAATCATTTCCAAACTGTTCTATACATTCCCTGCCCATCTATACACACAAGGTAAACTAATTTAAGAACCCAACAAGTTTTTACAGAAATCAACTAATGTTTATGGAAGTGCAAAGAACCAAAACTAGCCAAGACATTCTTGAAAAAAGACAGTAGGTTTGATTTACCGGCTATGAAGACTTACTACAGTAATAAGATAATCTGGTTTGGAAACAGGGAGAAAGAAATCAAAGTAAATGAGAGGACAGAGAACCAGATCCATAGAATATGCAGACTCTTGGCTTTTGGACAAACCCTGCATGGCAAGCCTTGAGGAAAGAAGGGTTTTTCTGTACTTCAGAATGGGGCACTTGGACATAATATGGGGAAAAAATTGAATGAGGAACTTTGTAAGTTATATTTGAATCCTTTTCTGCTAGAGGATTATATACTCCTACCCTTTGCCATGTGATTTATAGCCTTCCTGTGGGAGGAGTATAGTTCTCCATCTCATTGAGTCTGTCACATGTACTCAGATTAAGAGTAGCAGGGTCTTGCTCTTTCCTTCTGCTACAAGAATGGTGGTGGTGGTGGTTTAGTAACTAAGTTGTGTCCGACTTTTGCAACCCCATGAACTGTAGCCCACCAGGCTCCTCTGTCCTTGGGATTCTCCAGGCAAGAATACTGGAGTGGGTTGCCATTCCCATCCCCAGGGGATCTTTCCAACCTGGGGATCAAAACCAGGTCTTCTGGATTGCAGGCAAATTCTTTACCAACTGAGCTATGAGGGAAGCCCACAAGAATGGTATATCCCATAAAGGGGCTATTCTTTCAAGACTGGGTTCCAGAATAAGAATACACATAGGGCTTGGAATGAGAAGACACCTGCGGTAGAGCTGAAGCATCAGACCTGCAGTTGCTGACATTAATATGAGCAAGAAACATGTATGTTGTCACTAAAATTTTGAGGTGTGGGTTTTTTGTTACTGCGGCAAAGCTAACTAATAGAGGCTTTATGTCATACCTTACATAAAAATAAATTCCAGGTGGCTTAAACATGTAAATATCAAGGGAAAACAATAAACATTTAAAAGATGATATGGAAAGCATGTCTTTATGAACCCAGGAGAGGGGAGATATGTTGTTTTTGTTCATTTGTAGTCTTCTTGTTTTGAATCCTATCATGTTCTTATTGGGGCTTCCCAGGTGGCTCAATGGTAAAGAATCTGTCTGCCAATGCAAAGGAGATGCAAGAGATGCAGGTTTGATCCCTGGGTTGGGAAGATCCTCTGGAGGAGGAAATGGCAACCTATGCATATGCATGCTCTCGCCTGGAGAATCCTACAGACAGAGGAGCCTAGTGGGCTACAGTCCATAGTGTCACAAAGAGTTGGACATGACTGAGCACACAAACACACATGTTATTATTCCTGTTTTATTCAGTCAGTGCTTGTTTATATTTGCCTACATATTTATTACTTCCGTTGCTTTTTATTCTTCTCATATATCACACCCATTTCAGGCATCTACCTGTTTGGGGTCTTTCTCTACATAGAAGAAAGGATCACTTTCTTTCTCATTGAAATACATCCTTAGAATTTCCTTTATGATGCAGGCTTCAAAAGTTGCTGCTCAATAGTCACAGTTCCACAGCTCTAGAGCACTATAGTTGTGACATACAGGCTTATTGCTTCTCAGCATGTGGGATCTTCCTGGATCAAGGATCAAATCCATGTCTCCTGCATTGGCAGTCAGATTCTTTGCCACTGAGCCACCAGGGAAGCCCAGTAAATGCTTGTTAAGTTGTATGGATATAAAAATATATAGAAGTGTTGAGTATTTCTTTTGGCCTAGGAGGTTTAACAAGGAGTTTTACCTTGGTGCAGAAAGGGAGAGCACCAGGGTTTAGTTTTGTTGAACCACTGCTGCTGCTGCTGCTAAGTCACTTCAGTCGTGTCCGACTCTGTGTGAACCAATAGACAGCAGCCCACCAGGCTCCCTTGTCCCTGGGATTCTCCAGGCAAGAACACTGGAGTGGGTTGCCATTTCCTTCTCCTGCATAGTGGTTAAAGGTTCTGTATTCAAGTTTAATGTGTCAAGTCCCACTGAGTTTTCCAGGAAAGCCCTTCTCTTTTATATTTTCTATATCTTTGTTACTTTATGCAAAATTTTGCATAATTTTTGTTACCCACCTTTTCCTTCACTAATTCTCTCTTTATTTTTATCTAATTTGCTTGTTAAACACATTCATTTGACTTATAATTTCACTTTCCAAATTTCATTTCTATAAGATTTGTTTCTCTGATATGTTTAGTCATTCCTCATATTATTGTTCTTTACTCATTTTCCTCCTTACATTTTTAAAATTTCACATTCCATTTCTGATAAATCCTCTATCTGAAGTCTTTGATGGTTTGATTGTACTAACTCTAGTTTCTACTGGCTCTTGATCAAAATATCTTACTTTCTTCTGCATTTTGCAGTTTTTGATTACATATTATATTTTACAAAATTTTATCTCTGGGAATATTTTGAGGCTGGAGTGAAGATAGGTTTCCTTCTGTAAGGTACACGAGGGTACATTCTAAGAATAATTAATGCCAAATAAGTTCTCAGCTTTACTTTCTAAGTTAAGTGTTAGTCACTTAGTCATGTCCAACTCTTTGCAACCCCATGGACAGTAGCTCACCAGGCTCCTCTGTCCATGTTATTCTCCAGGCAAGAATACTGGAGTGGGTTGCCATTCCCTTCTCCAGGAGATCTTCCTGACCCAGGGATCGAACCTGGGTCTCCTGCATTGCAGGCAGATTCTTTACCAGTTGAGCCACTAAGGAAGCCCTAAAGTGAAAGTAAAAGTGTTAGTCACTCAGTTGTGTATGACTCTTTGTGACCCACCAGACTGTAGCCAGCCTGCAAGTTCCTCTGTCCATGGGATTTCCCAGGCAAGAATACTAAAGTGGGTAACCATTCCTTTCTCTAGGGGATATTCCCAACCCAAGATCAAACCCAGGTCTCCCGAATTATGGGCAGATTCTTTAACATCTAAGTGAACTCTGGTTATAAGTCTAGTTGCCAGAAGAATTTGGTTACAAACTCTTAAGTGAGTGTTTGTCTTTTTTTTTTTTTTTTTTACTTAGTAGCAAAATTTGAGGCAGAGAATTCTTCTTGCAGTCTCCTGGGTTAGGGGAGAGGGTAACGGATTTCCTCTTACTCCTCTTTTACTACAGTAAGTCAAGGCTTTTAAGATCCGAGTTTCATTAGGTCTCAGATGCTCCCACTCCCACCAACCCTTGGGGTCCATGGACTTTGCCTCTTATTTCTAGTACCTAGGAAGCTGTAACAACCAAAATTCAAATTTACCCAGTTGAGTAAATGCCCTCAAGGAAAAAATCAATTTTACTGCTCAGCCTTGGGTTCCACCTCACCCTTCATTCACTTAGTTTTTGGCATATGTATTCCTTATTTTCTTGCTAGATCACTCTACATTTTAAAAGATGGTTGTAAATTTTACTGTGTTTTATTCATTTTTACCAGAAGGGTTGGCCAGTTTACTAGTTTGCCATACTGCTGGAAATTGACTTTTTATCTGTAAGTATATTAACATTGATGATTAAGCTGCAACTTCTTTGACTTTGGGGAAAATATTTATTAGATTTCCAGTTATTTCTTCATTTTGACTAGGGAAACTGTCTTTGAAACCAACTTTTTTGGAACTTCAAGCTGATGTGTATTTTCTTTACAAGATAAACTCTCAAATAGTGGCTTAATTTCTAAGTCCCTCATGTTCTGTTAAGCTTAGGGGCACACAGCAGCAGAGCTGAGCTACAGTTGATTTATATTGATTCTTTCTCTCCTTGCATCTTTGTAAATCTTTTTGTTACCTGGAAAATTACACATTAAACAAACTGAGAATGGTTTTTAAAATACAGAGTGAAGTAAAGTACCTATGTGTAAATGGTTAATTGTATACACAGAAAACACAGGCCCTTGATATTTGTTAGGACGCCTCAAGTCATGAGTTTGCTGTAAATAACCAAATTTCCAAATACCACCACAAGATGTAATTTCTCCCATGAATTGTAGTCAATTAATTACTGCAGTTTTAAGTTCTTTCAAACCTTTGAAGAGTTTCTAAATATAGTACTCAGTTCAGTCACTCAGTCCTGTCGAACTCTTTGCTACCCCATGAATCGCAGCATGCCAGGCCTCCCTGTCTATCACCAAGTCCCGGAGTTTGCCAAACCCATGTCCATCGAGTTGGTATGCCATCCAGCCATCTCATCCTCTGTGGTCCCCTTCTCCTCCTGCCCCCAATCCCTCCCAGCATCAGGGTCTTTTCCAATGAGTCAGCTCTTCACATGAGGTGGCCAAAGTATTGGAGTTTCAGCTTTAGCATCATTCCTTCCAAAGAACACCCAGGACTGATCTCCTTTAGGATGGACTGGTTGGATCTCCTTGCAGTCCAAGGGACTCTCAAGACTCTTCTCCAACACCACAGTTCAAAAGCATCAATTCTTCAGCGCTCAGCTTTCTTCACAATCCAACTCTCACATCCATACATGACCACTGGAAAAACCATAGCCTTGACTAGACAGACCATTATTGGCAAAGTAATGTCTCTGTTTTTGAATATGCTATCTAGGTTGGTCATAACTTTCCTTCCAAGGAGTAAGCATCTTTTAATTTCATGGCTGCAATCACCATCTAGTGATTTTGGAGCCCCTCCCAAAAGAGGTCTGACACTGCTTCCACTGTTTCCCCTTCTATTTCCCATGAAGTGATGGGACCAGATGCCATGATCTTCGTTTTCTGAATGTTGAGCTTTAAGCCAAATTTTTCACTCTCCTCTTTCACTTTCATCAAGAGGCTTTTGAGTTCCTCTTCACTTTCTGCCATAAGGGTGGTGTCATCTGCATATCTGAGGTTATTGATACTTCTCCCGGCAATCTTGATTCCAGCTTGTGCTTCTTCCAGCCCAGCGTTTCTCATTATGTACTCTGCATAGAAGTTAAATAAGCAAGGTGACAATATGCAGCCTTGACGTACTCCTTTTCCTATTTGGAACCAGTCTGTTGTTCCATGTCCAGTTCTAACTGTTGCTTCCTGACCTGCATATAGGTTTCTCAAGAGGCAGGTCAGGTAGTCTGGTATTCCCATCTCTTGAAGAATTTTCCACAGTTTATTGTGATTCACACAGTCAAAGGCTTTGGCATAGCACTGCTGCTGCTACTGCTGCTAAGTCACTTCAGTCGTGTCCGACTCTGTGTGACCCCATAGACGGCAGCCCACCAGGCTCCCCCGTCCCTGGGATTCTCCAGGCAAGAACACTGGAGTGGGTTGCCATTTCCTTCTCCAATGCACGAAAGTGAAAAGTGAAAGTGAAGTCACTGAGTCGTGTCCGACCCTCAGCAATTCCATGGACTGTAACCCACCAGGCTCCTCTGTCCATGGGATTTTCCAGGCAGGAGTACTGGAGTGGGGTGCCATTGCCTTCTCCATAGCACTAGTCTTTTATAAACCTATTAAAATAAATAAACCTATCCTACCTTACATAATGACTGGGCATACATGCTAAAATCCCTTCAGCTGTGTCCAACTCTGTGACCCCATGAACTGTATCCCACCAGGCTCCTCCGTCCATGGGATTCTCCAGGCAAAAATACTGGAGTGGGTTGCCATGCCTTCCTCCAGGGGATCTTCCCAACCCAGAGATTGAACCCAGGTCTCCAGCATTGTGGGTAGATTCTTTACCACTAATGCCACCTTGGAAGGCCAACATAATGACTGAAGTAACATTAACTATAAACATGGTCTGAAACTGCAAAATTCAGTCTTTGCTGATGCAATTGTAGCTACTCAAAAGTGTTGTGTATACAGAATGACAAGTCACAGATCAGCAGGGTCCTTCTGTCCTTCTTAGTGATTATCTAGCATCAGGGTTGAGAGAGATGTGGAAAGAGGATTATAAAGGAAGATACAGTATGAAAGCAGAAAACAGAGGACCAACCTCCGAAGCCATTCATAACTTTGTGCTTCCTTTAAGAACAGTATGATTGACTTCCCTTCTAGTCCAGTGGCTAAGACTCTGCACTGCTTATGCAAGGGACCCAGGTTCCATCCCTGGTCAGGGAACTAGATCCCACATGCTACAACTAAGAGTTTGCCTGATGCAACTAATACTACGACCCCGTGGAGCCAAATAAATACTTAAAAAAAAAAACAACAGTATGACTGACAACTACTTTTTATCTCCTTTGTGACTCTATTCATTTCCTGGCATAATGATAACACTAAATGTACTGCTGAAACAAAGTAGCTGTCTTTGAATATAGGCAGGTTCTCTGTGAGCTGAACAGTTCTGTGCTAGGACATGTTTCCTGTATGATTTTTTTTTTTTTTTTTTGGCTGCACTGTGCTACATGCGGGACCAGGGATTGAAACCATGCTCCACCCTGCATTGGGAGTGTGGAATCCAGGGAAGTTCCCTATATGAATTTCTTAAGCTTGAGAGGAGCTAAAGGGAAGGAGCTGAAGCTGCCTTCCCTATTATCATTACATCATGCAGGCTATTGAACCAAATTTTCCTTTTGTGGCTTCAATTACAGCAGTAGAAGCTATAGCACTATTGCCTCATAGAGATGCCTCTACAGACCTCCAAATCTTCTCCTGAGTTCCATTTCTGTAAAAGGAAATTATTTTCCGTGCATTTCCTCAAATACTAGTTAAAGGCTTTTCATATGTCACTGAAGTTTTATTGTTTTATTTCTCACTTGAAAATTAGTTGTGCAAGACAAGGGTGGCCACTCTTACCACTACTATTCAACATAGTTTTGGAAGTTTTAGCCACAGTGATCAGAGAAGAAAAAGAAATAAAAGGAATCCAGATTGGAAAAGAAAAAGTAAAACCTCTCACTGTTTGCAGATGAAATGATCCTCTACATAAAAAACCCTAAAGACACCACCAGAAAATTACTAGAGCTAATCAATGAATATAGTAAAGTTGCAGGAGATAAAAGTAACACACAGAAATCCCTTGCATTCCTGTACACTAACAATGAAAAAACAGAATGAGAAATTAAGGAAACAATTCCATTCACTATTGCAACGGAAAGAATAAAATACTTAGGAATAAATCTACCTAAGGAAACAAAAGACCTATATATAGAAAACTATAAAACAAAGAGGACAAAAATAGATGGAGAAATATACCATGTTCATGGATCAGAAGAATCAATATAGTGAAAATGAGAATACTACCCAAAGCAATCTATAGATTCAATGCAATCCCTATCAAGCTACCAATGGTATTTTTCAGAGAACTAGAAAAAATAATTTCACAATTTGTATGGAAATACAAAAAACCTAGAATAGCCAAAGCAATATTGAAAAAGAAGAATGGAACTAGAAAAGTCAACCTGCCTGACTTCAGACTATACTACAAAGCTACAGTCATCAAGACAGTATGGTACTGACACAGACACAGAAATGTAGATCAATGGAACAAAATAGAAAGCACAGAGATAAATCCATGCACCTATGGACACCTTATCTTTGCCAAAGGAGGCAAGAATATACAATGGAGAAAAGACAATCTCTTTAACAAGTGGTCCTGGGAAAACTGGTCAACCACCTGTAAAAGAATGAAACTAGAACACTTTCTAACACCATACACAAAAATAAACTCAAAATGGATTAAAGATCTAAATGTAAGACCAGAAACTATAAAACTCCTAGAGGAAAACATAGGCAAAACACTCTCTGACATAAATCATGGCCTCTATGACCCACCTTCTAGAGTAATGGAAATAAAAGCAAAAATAAACAAATGGGACCTAATTAAACTTAAAAGCCTTTGCACAATGAAAGAAACTATAAGAAAAATGAAAAGACAGCCTTCAGAATGGGAGAAAACAATAGCAAACGAAGCAACTGACAAAGAATTCATCCCCCAAATATACAAGCAACTCCTGCAGCTCAATTCTGGAAAAATAAACAACCCAATCAAAAAATAGGCCAAAGAACTAAACAGACATTTCTCCAAAGAAGACATACAGATGGCTAACAAACACATGAGAAGATGCTCAACATCACTCATTATTAGAGAAATGCAAATCAAAACCACAATGAGGTACCTTCTCACACCAGTCAGAATGGCTGCTATCAAAAAGTCTACAAGCCATAAATGCTGGAGAGGGTGTGGAGAAAAGGGAACCTTCTTACACTGTTGGTGAGAATGCAAACTAGTACAGCCACTATGGAGAACAGTGTGGAGATTCCTTAAAAAACTGGAAATAGAACTGCCATACTACCCAGCAATCCCACTGCTGGGCATATACACTGAGGAAACCAGAATTGAAAGAGACATGTGTACCCCAATGTTCACTGCAGCACTGTTTACAATAGCCAGGACATGGAAGCAACCTAGATGTCATCAGCAGACGAATGGATAAGAAAGCTGTGGTACATATACACAATGGAATATTACTCAGCTATTAAAAAGAATTCATTTGAATCAGTTCTAATGAGGTGGATGAAACTGGAGCCTATTATACAATGAATTAAGTCAGAAAGAAAAACACTAATACAGTACATTAATGCATATATATGGAATTTAGAAAGATGGTAATGATGACCCTATATGTGAGACAGCAAAAGAGACACAGGTGTAAAGAACAGACTTTTGGACTCTGTGGGAGAAGGTGAGGGTGGGATGATTTGAGAGAACAGCACTGAAACATGTATATTATCATATGTGAAACAGATCGCCAGTCCAGGTTTGATGCATGAGACAGGGTGCTCAGGGTTGGTGCACTGGGATGATCCTGAGGGATGAGATGGGGAGGGAGGTGTGAGAGGGGTTCAGGATGGGGAACACAGGTATACCCATGGCTGATTCATGTCAATGTATGGCAAAAACCACTACAATATTATAAAATAATTAGCCTCCAATTAAAATAAATAAATTATTTTTTAAAAAGAAAAGTAGTTGTGCTCTGCCTTGGAATTTGCTAAAATACTCTTATAAACTAAGTTTATTCTCTCTCTCCTCTCTCTCTTTGGAGGTATATGGGAGACTCATCACATCATTTATCAACCTGAAAAAAACTAGAGATTTTGACAATGGGCTATAATTAATCCCAAATTATTTTCAGTCTAAGATCACTTACTTCCTTAGATTTGTCACATTTCTTCAACAACATTAGGACTAAAGACTATTTGTCTTTGCAGGGCTCTTTTCACAGACACAAAAAGAGAATTTTTGCACCTCTTGGGATTTACTGCATTTGCAGTTGATGAAGAAAAGCAAAGTTACACTGAGGTGAGGCTGCTGGGCAATAGGCTGGGCATACCTCCTAGATTCGTACAGGGACTTCAGATACTCTAAACTTGTAGCCATCTATTCACATTTGTACTCACAAAATTGCACAGTTCTGCCCATAATAAAACTTCAGGGTCACTTAAAGATAGTCAAGCCAGAAAATATTGTTTCCAAGTGCTAATGACCAGGTATTTCCAAATATATTGAGTTTACTTGGAATTCTCCAAGCCTTCAAATAACTGAATCTCAGAATTAGCATTTTAAATAATGCAGTATATTTCTTTTCCCCCTGTGAAATTCAATAGAGAGTAGATTTCATATTTGCTCTAAGAAAGAAATTGCAGACTTAGTTCATTGAAATTTATTTGACATCAAATATCAAGACTAACATAAAAATTATTAATTTGCTGCTCAGACCTTTGCACTCATTGGCTTTTCATCTGCTCAGAGCATTCATTCTGAATCCACCACATATTTCTGATGCCAGTTTTTATAGTTGCTTTAAAAATGAGTTTTCCATAATCTACCCTTCTTATAAATAGCTCTCTCCAGTAATGGAGTATGTTAACTCCAGATCAGAGAAAGATGAGGAACTTAATATGAGCTATAAAATCACCACACATGTGATATCTTTGGGAAAATTTCAGGTCTTTATTGTTACTCAGGTCCTGGTTGTCCAAATTTTTGTTTTTCTTTGTATCCTTTTTGAGGAAATACCTGTCCTGATCACGTCACTACAGGAGGTGAGGCAAGAGATAAGATTCAGTAGAGTTATTATCTTTTCTATTTGTCAAAGTTCGATAAAAAGAGAAAAGGCTTTGCCAGTAGCATGAATTATAGACTTTGAGATATTACAGGGACTCTGGGCTATCCTGGGAGTGGAACTCCCAGTATACAAAGGAAAATTAGGTTCAACCTTTAGAATTTTACCCATGTGTTTTGCCCTTTAAATCATGCACATATGAAAATTAATGATGATTAAATACTCAACAAATACCCAAAAAATGTATCAAGGGTAATTTCTACTACTTCAAGAAAACAAAAACAAAAACAAAAACTGAGTCACCTGCCTGCCAGTGCAGGAGATGTAAGAGACACAGATTCGATCTCTGGTTCGGGAAGATCCCCTAGAGGAAGAAATGGCAACCCACTCCAGTCTTCTTGCCTGGAGAATCGCATGGACAAAGGAGCCTGGTAAGCTACGGTCCATGGGGTCGCAGAAAGTCAGACACGACTGAAGCAACTTACATGCAGGCACCTTTTAAAAAAGCTATAGATTTTATTGTTTTAATATACATTTTATGGTTATTCCAAAGATAATATTAAGTTATGGTACAGTGATGCATGGGACTTCCCAGGTGGCACAGTGGTAAAGAACTTGCCTGCCAATGCAAGAGACACAGGTTTGATCCCTGGGTCCCTAGGAAGATCCCCTGGAGGAAGGCATGGCAAACCCACTCCAGTATTTTTGCCTGGAGAACGCCATAGACAGAGGAGCTTGGCAGGCTATAGTCCATGGGTTGCAAAGAGTTGGACACGACTGAGCAACTGAGCAACCAATGCACGTATGCATAGTGATATGTGCTACATTCTACTAATAGAAGGAAAAACAAACAAAAAATCCACTATTAGTTTGGGCAATAGCAAGCAGCCCCTCAGTTTATGATAAATGTTTATTTTTTGCTCTACCTATATTTCTACTCTGGTTTGGCAAAAGGGAAGTGGGTGGGTAGGGATTCTGCTTCACATTGTTCCCACTCAGGGACCCAGGTTGTTGCAGCTTCCACCATCTGGACAGTGTTGGCCACTGTGGAGGAAACTGAGATAATTAATTAATTATTAATTAGCTCACCAGCTCTTACATACTTCTGCCCAGAAGAGACAAGTTGTTTTACACACACCTTATGAACCAGAGTCTTGTGGACATACTTCAAGATGGATGAGAAGAAGAGAACTGAATATTGACGAATGGTAGTAATGCCCACTGTAACTGCTTCCACTAACATGCCCAAAGAAGAAAGTACTTGCCTATCAAAATATTCATGCTCTACCCCCACCCACAGGATCAGATTCTGGATATGTGATGTGTATTTGTACAGGGTTCCTGCTCAGAAGGGCTCCACACTTGGGCTTTCCTGCTTTACTGTTGCTCTTTTGAAAATCTTAATAATTTCATCATTGAATTTGCATTCTAAAATGAAGTCCAATAGAACAATGGAGCATGTGCTTGAACAGAGGAAATACATATAGTATGCATGTCCACTTCTGTTTCTTACCACCTCCTCCTAAGGTATTCACATGTCTCATGAGCATTCACAATGCCTCGTGAGCACAGAATTCCAGTGGACCCACATGCATCCGGGGAGTTCAGTGAGAGTCAAAATAAGTACAAGGTGTTATGTCTACAACTGAGTGAGCAGGGGCACAGACAGCTCCAAGAGGCTATCGGAACTTGATCTCAACATAGAAAGTAATGGTGTTCTTAGAAACACCAGCCACTGAGGAATCCAATCATAGACTTTCTTATTCCTGTTACTTCCCTGTTTTAGCTAACCAGTACCAATAAAAATTATGACATAGAAAGAAAGGAAAAGATAGGGTAACCCACAGCTACTTTTTTTCCCAGTACTTTCTTACTTATCAGTAGAAGGTAGAGAGTTTTGGTAGAATGTGTTCATTATTTATTTTACATTAAGATGTGAAATAAAAACAGTTGATTTAGTTCTGTGCAGTGTTCCCATGTTCTGGCCAGAACAAAATACATATGCGTGTGTGTTTGAGTTAGACGCTCTTATATTTGCATCTGAAACTGGCATTGCCCAACGTAAATGAATGGTAAATTTTATGCTAGTAATTTAAAAATTTACTTTCTCTTTATTTAGAATGACATAAAATAGCAAATAAAAAAAACACCATAACAAGTCAAGAAAAAGACCACAGAAGAAAGGAAGAAGTTCTATGCCTTGAATGGCATTGGGTAGGGGGGCTGCTTTATAAACAAGAGGCCCTGCATTTTCATTTTGCCCAGAGCCCTGCAAATTATGTAGCTGATCCTGCTCACCCACAAGTCCCAGAGGGAAAATGTATAGGAAGTCGGAATGAATAAATGAGTGTTATGCATAAAGAGTGAGCTCAGAGGGACCTTAGAGATAATCTAATCCAGTAATTTTCAAATTTCTTTTAGCAGCAGAACCCATTTTTCAGAGTGCATATCCAAAATGGAAAACATTTTGGAGGGGAAGTATGGCAGGCTTTAGCCCTGTCCACTTGACCTCTCCAAGATCAGGAGACCCATCCCTAGGCGGCTTTTTGAGTGGGAATGAAGGGGTCTCTGTGAAACCCCTAGGTTCCTCAAGGCACAGTAAGGAAATCTCTGATCACTGAAATTAATTTCAGTGAGGCACTCACTGAAATTAAGTGACATGTCCAAGCTCCTGATTGCTAATCTAACCCTCTTTCTTCTGCTCCTTACTGCCACTCCAATCAGCTAGCAACCCTAAAGTGTGGGAGATCATTTGATGGCCCTGGCACATTTGGGAATCCTCTTATCTTAAAACACAGATAGTGATGCCTACCTTAGGTTGTTACTTTAAGGATTGAATGAGATACTGTAACTAAGTAAATGTTTAGTTTAATAATTAATAGTTGCAATTAAATCTTAATTATTGTAGTTATTATTCAAACCTAGAGTCCTAACTTCCACAGAACTTAGTGAAGGCTAGTAAAACATTTGTTTTGCTTTTCAACCTTTTACAAAATTCTATTTTTAATTGTTGTAAAGTACGCATAACATAAAATTTACCATCTTAACCATTTCTAAGTGTATAGTACAGTAGTTTGAAGCGTATTCACATTGCTGTGCAACCAATCCCCAGAATTTTCTCCTCTTGCCAACTTGGAAACTGAGCAGCTCCCTCTTTCCCTCCCCACTCCCCCAGCCCCTGGAAAACACCATTCCACTTTCTGTTTCTATGAATTTGACCACTTTAGGACCTCATATAAGTAGAGCTATCTATTCTAAGCAACAGAAAAAAGGAATAAGAAACTGTGAAATGCATGATATATTGTGAAGAATGTATGTATTCCTTCTTGCCACAAAAAGAAAGGCAATTCAGAAGCTTGAGGGGGAGAAAAGCAGATTAAAAAACAACTGCACCAACAAAACAAAACAAAAAATATGGTCTCAGTATGAAGCAGATGGGATAGGTGTGAGTGAAAGACTTTTCACCACACAACTGTTACATCATTTTTGTTTTTGAATCATATGAATAAATTAGCTATGCAAAAACAATCTGAAACAAATTAAAAGGTCGCATGGGTTTGAGAAAGAAGAATCTAAGTGGACTTCTTGCTAGGAAAATTCTCCAAAGGATCATGATATTGAAATGATAGTGTGTTGTAGTAAAAAATATATTTGCTTTTCCATCTTCATGTGAATTGTCTTTCTCTCCTTTCTAGTTCCTAGCCACTACCCCCAACATTCTCTTTTGCCTTTAACTGAAGATGGTGTTTAAGGTAAAGCCTTTGCCATTTTGGTGAATTACTCAGTTTTCCTGGATTTCTCCCATTTATACATATTATTAAACTTTTGTTTGACTTTCTCCTGTTAATCTATCTCATGTCAATTTAATTCTAGACCAGCCAGAACTTAGAAGGATAGGGAAAATATTTTCCTCCTTGACAAATGTATTTGATACACGGCAGAGAAACTTAGGGAGAATACCACAGTACCTAGTAGGGATGGGTGGTGCTTAGAGGGAGAGGACAAGTTCCTGGAAGGCAAGCTCATTCTAAGCAGATAACTACTAACTTCTTTAAATTTTAGGCCTTTCAGTCAAAGGTCCCTTTGACTAAAAACTCTATCTTGTGGGTTTATAGGATACTCAAAATTACTATTTTTCAAGGTACAAGCACAATTCATCTTGCTCCTCTTAATGTAGAAATTGTGATCTTAACAAAAGACACATGTGTTAAAAAATGTCTATTTAAAAAAATTTTTTTTATCTTGTTCCAATACAATTATATCAGATTTTGGGCATGGCTCACAGTGGGTTTGCATGGCAATTGGAGTCAGCATCAGAGACCTCTGTTCTGGTTGGAAACTGTGGCCCTATGAGGTTCAGTGGCTTTCTGCTTCTATGCCAGGAGTCAAAGACTCTTTGCTCAATGTTGGGACTCTGGTACTTAGGGGGCGGGGGAGGGGGGGGTGTCCAGTTGACCTAGGGGCACCGTGCAATAACCCTCTGCCTTTCTGACCTTGCTCCCTCCTCAAGGCCAGAGGGATTTTTTGTTCTCTATCCCTGAAGCATCTAATCTTTGATCTCTTGACCTCGTCTTATTCAGGAAGAAATCACTCACCACCCCATCCCCCCTTGTTTTATTGCTATTAAAGGCACTTTACAAAGTCTCTTCAATTCATTTAAGCTTTTACAAAAGACAGGAAGAGCCTTGTCTTGGAGCAGCTTCTGCTTCCCACTCTCCTTTACATGTTTCCTGTGTTGCTTCTCTTCTCCTCTTCCAGAAATCTCTTGAAAACTCTCATCTGTGGGTGACCTACCCCTCCCACTGTCTTTGCTCTTACTTTTTTTTTTTTTTTCCTTTTTGTAAGAGCACATTTGACTTGAGTTTCGAGAGGGACAAGAAGCAAACTTGGTACTGATTCCACCAACAAGAATTTTCATTTGTTAAAATGACTCCTTTACTCTACAAAAGATTTATAGGCCAGGTTCTTTGTAGGCAGTCTTCCTCATGTACAGAGAGCATGCCTATAATCTTTATACACAGTTGAATATTTGAAAGCATAATCATCTTATATGCCAGAAAAATGACAAAATATTTAATTATATCTTTTCCATCAGATACACTCTTCAAATTATTTCCAGCTTTCATGCATGTTGTTTAATTTTGTTCCTCCCATTCAAACACACAAAATATTGGCTTAAAATCAATGCACATGAGATTGAAGCTAAAAATGTTCTGCTTTTAGTATTCCTAATAATTTCCATCTTTATCCATTATGTTGTTTTTGAGCTCTACTTTTCTTTTCACTTTTTTTCCCCCCAGTTAGAACTTAATTTATAAAATAAGAGTAAAATGCAAAAGAATCATTCAAATAATTGCAAAACAGCACTGGACACACAAAGACAGATACTGTGCCAGAATTAAACTATTAATAGACTAGCAGTGCAGGCAGAAATTTAAATGCTCATTCACTGGCTAATGAAGGAAATTTTAAATTTAATGTGTAATATAGATGGTTTAGGCGTATCAACGTTAAAAAAAAAAATCAAAGGGCAGGTTGTATAAAAGTTCAATGTCCCAAAATCTAGGACAGCCCAAATATACTGAGTTGTAGAAGTGTTTAAGAATAACCACTTGACACATACTGCAGAAGGTATACACAAAGTGGATTAATTTGAAGTATTAAGACATACCTTTCATTAAATGTATGTGAAGAATGAGGAAAATACATCTCTGGAACTACCATGTAATTTGTTAAGCACAGGACTTTGTACCTAGTAGGTGCTCAGTAAATATTTGCTTTAAGTGATTTGCTGCAAAGAAAGATTAGCTAGTCTACTCAGAGCTTTGGAGGAGCTTACTGTCATGACTACTGACGAAGTGCCTCTGTACTGTAGTATTAATAGATCTACCGAGACAGTGAAGCTTCTCCTTCATCCAGGCTTTTGTTCCCTCCCTTCTGATCCATGAGAAACATAAGTCAAGCCCTCCTGTCGACCATGATTGTTATTGTTTAATGTTGACTTTTCCAAAACACTAATTAACTTGAAGGATTTTTGTCTCAGCAAACAAATGCTCCTCCAGCACCCCCAGCCCCTGCAGGATTAATCCCTTTGCAGAGATGCTTTATACTGGCAAGAATTTACACTGTCAGCTCCAGGCACTGGGCCTGCAGGAACCTGGCTTTGTAAGCACCGGTATTTTTGGTGCAGCAGTTCACACTCCTCTGGTGTGTAAGCACTTCCCCCCGGTTTGGTTCAGAATGACACTGAACTGCATCTTCTCAAATAATGTAATATGCTGATGTAGTAGAAATGGGGTTCAGGAAAAAAAAAAGAGTAACAGAGGCATTTAACGTTTTTCAAGTGATACAATCTGCTGTTGTTGGGTGTTTGACTGGAGGTTGTTGAAAAGGGGATCATCTTTTAACAAAAAGAAAGAAAGCAAAAAGGATCTACTCTTAACTATCTGCAAAGCCAAAAACGTACCCTATGGCTCTAGGAAAAATGTGCAAATGCAATCTCTGGTAACCGAATTAATCTCATTCTCCTAAGAAGAATGGATAAAAAGCACAACTGTTACTTGGAGTTAACTGTTTATTGGACAGGAAAGACTTTTCTTTTTAGGAAAATAAGATGATGAAGATCAGGGATAGAGTTCTTCACTTCACAAAAAGACTTATTGTTGGATCTTTAAATAATGGACAGGTTTCTGCACACTAAGGGAGTTAAAGCTAATGATCTCAGAAGTGGAAACAGATATATCAGGCATTTGCTATTGAGTTGAATTTTTTTTAAGTTTTTAACTTTTCAGAAGCACACTCATTTCATAAAGTAAGAGGCTTTTGACCTACACTTTGTGAGTTTGCTATGAAAAATGGAGAGACAGTACAAAGTGTGCATCAGACACTCTGTTCTTAGTTTTCCTGGAATCACAGTGAAGGCATAGCTCACAAGATTCCCCTGGGTAGTTATTTGAGACCAGGCTGTGGCTGTACTGTAGTGGGGTAATTTGACTTGCAGGTTTCTTGAATTTTCTGGCTGAAGTTTTTACATGGTATCACCAGTCTTTTCTAGCCCACTAGGTTAGCATGGAAACAACCACATTGCTGACAGTGATAATGATAACAATAGTTAAGGCTTATTGAAGTGCCAGGTACTATTTGAAGTACTTTACAAGAAATTTCTCCTTAGTCTTCATAGCAACTCTGTGAAGCAAGGATGATTTTTTAATCCCATTTTACTGATGAGGACATTGAGGCTTAGACATGTTGATGACTTACTTGTGGTTACACAGTTAATAACAGAATTCAAATGCATAGCTTGCACTTTGGGAAAAAATTGGTCTTTCTGTCCATCTTCCTCAAACTTATACTCCCTTTCTCCATTAAAAGGAAAAAATAAGATGAAATAAAATGAATCTTTTCCAATGTGGCAGGATCATAGCTCTCTATATATTTCTGCTTATTTCCCTTTTTGTTTGCTCTCTCACTATTACCCAAGGGGCGGTTTTCCCTCGTTGAGTCACACAGAGACAGAAACAAAGACTCACAGATGCCATCTATCAAAGTGGAAAAACAAAGAGTTGGACATAGTTTGATCAGATGGGTCTTCCTATAGACTGGGAAGTGGGGGATGATGGAGGATGAAGTACAGGAGGAAGATGGGAAACTCAGAAGATGGGAAGAAGCACCCCAAGAATCAGCATGTGCAAGAGTCTTAGGACCAGGCTCTTCTCTCATTACCAACCTATCCCCTGGGGCTATGTAACCTGTATCCAAAACCCGAGACCTAGAGTGAGGGACTGGATACCTTCTGTGGGATGAATGAAACAAGAGCAGGCCAAAGTGAGAATGAACAGAATCAGACAAGAGTTTCGTGAAGTAGGGCAGTAGTAAATATGCATCATTTTATGGTGTGTGTGTGTGTGAGTGCATAGTCATGTCCAACTCTTGTGACCCCATGGACTTCCATGGGATTTCCCAGGCAAGAGTACTGGAGTGGGTTGCCATTTCCTTCTCTGGAGGATCTTCCTGACCCAGGAATCAAACTTGTGTCTCCTGCATTGACAGGTGGATTCTTTACTAATTGCAACACCTGGGAAGCCCCTCATTTTATGGAGGCAACACTAAACCAATAAAAGTAGGTGACTACTTTTAATAAACATGTGTCTGAATGAAAAATACTATAGAAGACCAAGCAAGGTCTGAGTTAGTTTTATCTCAATCAGAAATAACTAAAATTATGAAACATGTTTCACTTGGCAAGCCAGAAGGCACTCAGGAAGGGTGAAAGTAAAAATATTTCCTAAGGATAGGTTCCTGTAATAATGAAGGCCCTAGTTGACCATGATCGTGATGGAGAAACCTATGGGCTCTTCACAGCATGGCTCTTTGGTAAGAGCAGTTTCTGCCACTGGTGAGCCAGATGGGCCTCCAGGGAGGGGCCACCAGTCACATGAGAAGCCTCCCACTGGCAGCACAAACTTGTTACCAGCAAGGAGATCACTTCTGTAAATGTGGGATTTCAGGCTCTCTAAGGATGGCTTTTGAGCACCAAAAACATTACACAACTTACTTTACTTTTAAAAATTGATATTCAAGTTACTAAGGTTACAAAATTTAAAACCCAGTTACTAAACTTTAAGTTCAAGTTACGGATTGTAATAATCTGTGTATTCCTCTGACAAACTTTAATAATCACTCTGAAGTGGCCTTTAATTAAAATGTTTTGTATTATTCACAAACATAGTAAATTAAATTCCTATAAATATCTCAAATGCATTGATACATTTAATGTGTTCTACTTCCTTTAAAGAGCTACAATTCTCTGACTAATAAATAAGGCTTAAATTTTATAAATGAGATCTTAAACCTTATAAAGCTAATAATAAATTAAACTTGTAAATATGGTGAATCTTACATTCTTTTGACTATTCTAATATTGTTAACAACCTTAGTAAAATTTCAACCTAAAATCACGTCTACATTCATTTTACTCTAAATCTGTAGGATTAATCTATGAGATAGTTTAAAGTCCCCAATTCTCTTAAACACAACATTCTTAACATACAGATTTTTTTTTTTTTACAGATTATTTCTAATATTTTAGTTTGATATATTTCATATCTACTGTGGAGCAGGAACTGGCCACCCAGTCTAGTATTCTTGCCTGGAGAATTTCATGGACAGAAGAGCCTGGCAGGCTACAGTCCATGGGGTTGCAAAGAGTTGAACACGAATGAGTGACTAATACACATACATTTCATATCTATACATATATATCTCTCTTTTCAACTCACTAAGGAAATATGTCATCTTTAAAATTTTGGCCTCCCTTCCTTGCAGATTTTGACAGAGTTGTTCATGGTCTGGAGATATTGGTGAGGTTTGCGGGCTGGAGCTACAGGTTCCAGGCGAATTTTTGTTATGGCCTTAATTGCCATCCTGAGCCCGTATACTTAGTTTTTGTCTACACAGTTTAAAGAAAGGTGTGGTCAAGTTACCATTACCTAATTCTCCAACCTATCTGGGAAAGTCTATTTTATTTTAGAAAGTCTATTTGGCTCTTTAGAAATGTAAATGTCTTTCTAGCAAGTCTAAGGACCTCTGGACTCCATGGAATTCTCCTGCATTTCTTATCTCATGGAGCCACACATTATACAGATATTAATATCTTTGAATTCTGGCTCTATCTCAAGGCTTGATCTGACTGCATGGTTACAACTTCTAAGGTCCTTCTTCACCAACTCCATGAAAAGAAAACAAACAGCCCAAGTACAGTATAACACATTATCAGGAAAGAGAGGAGTCTAGAGGCTATACGGAACAGTGTGGGATCTAAAATTTTGGTTTAATTTTTGGCAAACATGATAACTAATTCATGACCATGCGTTGGATCCTGGATAGGAATGTGATGTGGGAGAGACGAGATAGGAGAGATTGGCACCACAAATATTATCAGGATACTTGGCAAAATTTTAATACACACTGTTTATTAGATAACAATAGAACAGGGGTGGTAGGGGCAGGGCAGAGCCTTTAAAAGAATGACATAACCACTGAGGACACAAAAAAAACTGGTTAGCAACAATTAGGCCAACAAAGACGGATGATTTGACTTCCAGTAGACCTTGAGCCTCATTGTAATACATTCAGTTCAGTGTAGTTCATTTGCTCAGTAGTGTCTGACTCTTTGCAGCCCCATGGACTGCAGTACACCAGGCCTCCCTGTCCATCACCAACTCCCAGAGTTTACTCAAACTCATGTCCATTGAGTTGGTAATGCCATCCAACCATCTCATCCTCTGTCATCCCCTTCTCCTCCTGCCTTCAATCTTTCCCAGCATCAGGGTCTTTTCAAATGAGTCAGGTCTTCAAATCAGATGGCTAAAGTATTGGAGTTTCAGCTTCAGTATCAGGCCTTCCAATGAATATTCAGGACTGATTTCCTTTAGGATGGACTGGTGGATCTCCTTGCAACCCAAGGGACTCTCAAGAGTCTTCTCCAACACCACAGTTCAAAAGCATCCATTCTTCAGTGTTCAGCTTTCTTTATAGTCCAACTCTCACATCCATATATGACTACTGGAAAAACCATAGCGTTCACTAGACGGACCTTTGTTGGCAAAGTAATGTCTCTGCTTTTGAATATGCTGTCTAGGTTGGTCATAAGTTGTAATATATTAGCATATGCTAAATGGCACACCCACAGGTGCCATGACAATCCTGAGGCTGACCATAAAAGGCCAAAAAGTGGGTGGTTCCCCAATTCTAGGAACTGTCTGCCCCTTCCCCAATATAGTTGGAATAATCCTCCTATTCATTAGCCTATGAAATTATCCAGCCCATAAAAACTAATCACCCCATATTTTGGGGCCTGTCACCTTCCAAGATGACCTATACTTGCCTGTGAAGTATGTTCCTCCCAACACCAGTTTCACCTTTTGAAACAGACTGCATCTGTCTGTGGAGTGTGTTTCTCTCTAAATAAGTCTACTTCTTACCTATCACTTGGTCTCTCACTGAATTCTTTCTGCAATGAAACATAAAGAACCTAAGCTTCATTAAATCCTCAGACCAGGTATATGATCTCGATTAAAAGACCATGGATTCACAAGACCCAGTCTGGGTTTTGGCTGGGTTCAAGTTCTAGCCCCTGGATTCAAGCCCCAAGCTGAGTTGTGCATTTAAATGGTATTGCATCAGTGTTACTGTGCTTATTTAAGGGAATGCCCTCATTCTTATGAAAAAAACACTGAAACATTTGGAGGTAAAAGAACTTTGTGTCTGTAATTGTTAAATGATTCAGGAAAATAAATGCATACAATAGAGAATAATGAAGCAAATGTGGCAATACGTTTAAGTGAAAGAAAGTGAAGTTGCTCAGTCATGTCTGACTCTTTGTGACCCCATGGACTGTAGCCCACCAGGCTCCTCCATTCATGGAATTTTCTAGGCAAGAGTATTGGAGTGCGTTTCCAGGCAATATGTTTATAGTTGCTCAATTTTTATAATTTGTAGAACTGATCTAGGGGTTAGTTAATTTTTATTTTATTCTCCATTATTAGAGTAAGTCAGGCAGAAGTATTGGGACGAAGCATTAATAATTCTGTCACTTGACACTAAGATCAAGTAGACTATCTAGAGATTTTCAATCTTTTAAAAAATCATAAGCCATAACAATATCAGGGATTAGCATTTATCTACGCAGTGCTTTGTAGTGAAGATATAAAATAGGGTTTATTGAGGGGCAAACTTGCACAGAGAGGAGAAGAGTGCTTAGGAACCCCAGGCCCTCATCTATCCACAGAAAGGCTTGCTTAAGTGGAACTGCTGGACTAAGTTGAAATCATTGGATTTTGAGCAGAAGTTATATTTTCCTCATATCTCTAAAAGGATATTAGCCATCACTTTGCTTTTTATCCTTTCAAGTAGACTGGAATGAAGATGTTGTAGCCATCAACCAGCTTCAACCAAATGGATGAGGACAAGATCAAGGAGACAGTGCAACCACCATGTGGAATGGACCTGAGTGCCTGCATGGCTCTGTGCAACACAACTGTCTACTTACTGCTCTGGACAAACTACAAACCCACACTTACCAGGAAACTAAAATCAGCCTTTCTTGTTGAAGTCTTCACTATTTTGTCTTTTTGAAGCATCCAAATCAGTATTCTAAATGACATGATACATGCACCCATTACTGAAAGAAAAGGTTCACCAAACAATATCTATTCTCACAGTGAGATGCCCTCTGATATTTTCTGGTCTATCATTTTTTAAAAATGTTGATCCCAATCTATTAAACTGATTTCATTACTCATTAATGGGTGGCAACTTACAGTATAAAAACCATGAAGCTGAACCACATGAAATTGCTGGTTTTAGAGCAATTTGAGCAATGCTTAAATATTGGCGATTTCATATAATTGAATCAAATAACTATTTATGAATCAAATTGTTAATACTTGCTTTGTCTACATTTATAGTCTCAGATGGACAATAACAACCAACTAGTAAATGTGTATACATAAATGATCCCACAGTTCACACCCATGGACTTGTATGTGTTGTGCATGTGTATACACACACACACACACACACACGGAAGGAGGGCCTTTGGTATGAGTGTTATTATTCTGATGTCTATGTTTACCTGAATGCTTTGTGAAGCAAAAGTTATCAAAACATGAAAATATTCACTAATAAAGTGAGCATTTAAAAAATTAGATTCTACTCCAAACCTTCATTTTTTACTGGTCATGTCTAACTACTTACAATTTTTGGTCAGTTTCTCATGCATTGTTTGATATATATTTGATAATCATTACAAGTACAATGGAAATTAACTGCAAAGTAAAGCTGTAAGTCTTATAGAAATATAGAACTTCATCTTTTTCAAAGTGAAAAAGAACTACTTGAACTACATGCAAAGTCGTCGTTGGATAGAGCAAGTATCAATTCAGAAAATCCTCAAAGTCAATAAGAGAATGAGTCTTTCAAAATATAAGAGAAGCCCTTGGAATACTACTAAGGAATAAAAAGAAATGAGTTGCAGATATGTGCAACGACATGGATGGATCTCAAAATAAATATTCTCAATGAAAGGAGACCAACACACAAAAACTATATATGCTGCATGAACCCAATTATTTGCACTTCTAGAGTAGAAAAAGAAACCTGTGGTGGTAGAAATCAGATCAGTGATTGCTTATGGAGGGAGTAGGAAGGTGTATGAAAGAGTTTTCTGGGGTGAGGTTAATTGTCTGTCTTGATATGTATTCCTACAACTAATGGAATGGTACACGTCAGACTTGAGTCTTTCACTATACATATATTACATCTCTATTAAAATTTTGTTTATTTATTATAAACTAAGAGAAGTACCTGGGAAAAATTGATAAAGCCTCAAATAGTTTTGCAAAAGATGACCCTCTTTTAGGTCATACCATAAAAGTCAAGTAAGAATTGGTCAAAGTTATATCATACTATCAAATAATTTTGTCAGAAAAAGTCTACACCCTCCCAAATAAGAAACATTTGGCTCCTTCTTTGCTCTAAGATTAAAGTAGCTGTAATTATAAACCGTATTTTATGAAATATGCATTAAAATACTCTAATATTTTTGTTTCTGTATTTAAAGATAAATTCACCATGAAATTTTGGTCCTCATTTTTAAGTGGTCTTGCTTTAAAATTCATTTAACAAATATTCATTAAAAACTTATAGTGTGCTTGACATGGTTTTAAGTACTTGAAATATATCAGTGAACAAGGATCCCTGCTCCTGTGGAGTATGTATGTTCTCATAGGGAAAAAGCAAAACACATAAAATAAGAAAACAGAGAAGAATGAGGCAGAACAGCTAAGCAGCTGAGGCCCTGAGATGGGAGAATGCTTGGCATGCTCAAGAGACTGTAGAGAGGCCAGTGTGACTGCAGCAGGGAGAGCTGCGAGGGTGGAACAGGAAAGAGATCTGAGCAGGACCAGGAGCTGTGTATGAGGGTTTGTCAGTATTTCTCTGGTATGGGTTCCTAGTACTTCTTATCTAGTTAGTGGAGGCCCTGTAGATTTGTGTGTGTTTGGGGCGGGGGCAGTATGAATTCCTTTTACTCCACCTTAGACTAGAGGTATTTATCTGGCTGTCCTGTAATCACCTCCAAGCAATATGTCCAAAACAGGACTCTCACCACTCAGAGTTACCTGTTTTTCTGCATTTTCTGTCTCTGTCAGGACCGTAAACTTCTGCCTAGCCAATTAAGCTAGAAACCTGAGTCATCTATTTCTTCCTTCTCGCTCTTGCCCCAAAGTCCTACCAATTCTAGCCACACAGGCTCCAGAATTCACTTTGCCTCCTTTTCTCCATTTCCACTGCCTCAGCCACCATCATCTCCTGCTTGGCCTCCTGAAACAACCTTCTTCCAGCACTCCCCTTCCAGACTGAACTCTCTTGGCTGTCAGACTGACTACTCTCAAAACTAAGTTTGATTTTATAACTCCCTTAAAACTTCTAGTGTCCCCTCACCAGTAGGATAAAGTGCTCACTTATGAGTACTGTGAAAAGTGAAGTCGCTCAGTCGTGTCCGACTCTTTGAAACCCCGTGATCTGTAGACCACCAGGCTCCTCCGTCCATGGGATTCTCCAGGCAAGAATACTGGAGTGGGTTGCCATTTCCTTCTCCAGGGGATCTTCCCGACCCAGGGATCGAACCCAGGTCTCCTGCATTGCAGGCAGACGCTTTAACCTCTGAGCCACCAGGGAAGCCCTGGTTATGAATGCTGTACATCAGCCCTTCTCCATCAGACTCCCATCCTCTTTTCCAGTCTCATCTCCATCACTTTAAGCTCAGGCCATCCCAGACATCTCACCGTCATCAGCACACACCTTGCATTCTCGTGCCTTTGTAGATGCTATTTCTAAATCTTGAAGTGTTTTCCCTCACCCCTGTGGTCACATGTGCTTCCTTCAAGATCAAGAGAATTCCACCATGACTCCTCCCTGACATTCCCGGTTCGTTAGGCTCCTTTCCCTCTGTGCCCCAAGCAAACTGACATGCACTTTGGCCTTGCCTTTATAACCGTGCGTGCAACTGCCTTTTCTCCCCCTCCCCTCAGGTGTTCTCATCTGCTAGCTCAGGCCTCCAGCTTCCTGCTAGCTCCCTTCATGTTCCTACCACACCACACCCATAATTCTGGTTCTTCCCAGGGGAGTCAAGTCCAGCCAATGTCAATAAGGTCTGAGGATTGTTTTATTCCACCTTTCCTATTATAATGTGTACCATCTTCCTATGAGTATGACCAGGTACATGTGGAGTGGCAGGCCTGGGACTTGAACCAATTCCCAAATCCTGAGTTCTAGATGCTATCCCTCATCCCATGTATATATGTATGTGTACATATAACCCATATATATACATTTTCAGAAATGCTCAAAAAGCCCTCAGACTATATATACTGCTTATGTGTGTGCTTAGTTGCTCAGTTGTGTCTGACTCTTTGTGACCCAATGAACTGTAGCTCACCAGGCTCTTCTGTCCATGGGATTCTCCAGGCAAGAATATTGGAATGAGTTGCCAGTTTCTTCTCCAGGGGATCTTCCTGACCCAGGGATCAAACCCCTGTCTCCTGCATTGCAGGTGGATTCTTTACTGCTGAGCCACCAGGGAAGTCCCATATGCTGCATAGATATGTATAAATACATACTTATGTATCCCAAAGCTATTTTATTTTATTTTTTCCCAGAGCTATTTTACAGCTTATACATATATATACCCACACATACCAAACCAAAGTTCTATCGTTCAAAGCTTGTTTATACATGACAGGATTTCTTTCAATAGGGATTTATAGATATGACATCATTCCTTACATACATAACTATTAATTGCTATATGTATACACCATAAATAACTTTAGGATCTCAGTAGCTACCTAGATTTATAAATATAATTTTAGAATTTCATAAAAACTGATAATCTAAAAATTGCCAATCACGCTATCTCTATTCACCTAGTCTCCAAAGGAAAGTCACTTCTCAGACAAATGGTGTGTCTGTCTCCCTATTGACACACAGAATGTCGTTGTTTCAGCAGACTCCTGTTCCCTGTCCAGTTCCCCGCTGAATGGGGGACAGCCGTGGATCAGTGGGGAGACCTCAAGCTCGGGGGCTGTGCAGAGTGGAGCGCTGGGCCAGTTCCCTTCAGGCATCAGTATCCAGGAGAGGAGTGGGGAGGGGCCCAGCAGCCTGAGGCGCCTCCTCACACCTCCATTTCTGCTGCTATCAGAGAGCTTCCTGGCTTCCTTTTGTGATCAGCCGGTCCTGCAAAGGCTGCGGCAGATGGCTAATTACCATAATGCGCGGAGCTTTTGAGGGTCCTGGGTGCAAACCCAGGTGTGACCAAGCCAAGAGCAGCTGCATCTACTACGGCATGTGGAGCCAACATCAAGCTTTACCCACACACCCATTCTGACCTTTCCAATGGGAAGCTGATGGCTCAGCTTGGAACAGATGGCCAAGAGAAACACAAGGGAAAAGCCCTCCCAACCAGCTGTAGTGTCCCTTTTCCAGTCTCCTATCCTAACAGCTTTGAGCTGATATGAAGCTTATTATCCCCATTGTGTCTTTCTCACTTGGCATTTATTCTCAGGACAAGCACAAACCCTGATGGTCCCATGTTGAGCAGTCCTCGTTAATGGGAGATGTGGTTTCTAAACTGATGCGTGTGGCAGTTTAGCTCTGCCAGTCCCTTCCTGGTTTCTACCCTTGGCAAGCATCATTCTCCACAGGTGAGGTGCAGGACCCCCCACCAGCTGATTTAGCTCTCCCTGGTGACTAGAACCAATCCTGAACTTGGAGGGATGTTAAGAAGCTCTTGTCCAAACTCAGGATTTAACATCAAATCATACTAGTTACTCATCTGGGGGCTTCCCTGGTGGCTCAGATGGTAAAGACTCTGTCTGCAATGCAGGAGTCCTGTGTTCAATCTCAGTCAGGAAGATAACCTGGAGAAGGAAATGGCAATCCACTCCAGTACTCTTGCCTGGAAAATCCCATGGATAGAGGAGCCTGGTGGGCTACAGTCCACGGAGTCTCAAAGAGTCAGACACAACTGAGAGACTAATACACACACATACACATTCATCTGGTGTTGACCTTGAATATTTAGAGTCGTAAAATAAATATATTATTGTAGCAGAGTGAAACAAAATTTTTAAAATCAGAATTCTTCTTCAAGATAGAACATAATTTTTGCTTAGGAAAAGCCCTTGACATGAGCATGGGGTGGGGGTTGGGTAAAATGACAAAGGAAGCCCATATACTATATATTTAAAGATTTAAAGTTATAAATCAAGTTAACGAATTGCCAAGTAGAACGTGTTCTACTCTTCTGATTTGACAAGTTGTCCTTCTTAACAACCTGGAAGTCCAGGTTTAAATGTGGACTTTATGGACTCCTCAGAGTTCTAAGCCAGAATGTTCTCCAGAATCCTGAGAGGCTGGGCCCCAGCCCCAACTCCTGGCCCCGGAGCCACCCCCTCTCCTTCCCTATCTTCTTAATCCTATTCCATCCCACATGGAGGGAGCCCCTGGCACACAAGTGAGAATGCCCCTGGCTTCTCAGCCAAGCTCTGAACACATTGCTGCCTACAGCTGACATAGAGACCATGTGGCCATAAAGCCTGAAATATTCACTATATTATCCAGAAGGAAGAAAGGAGGGCAATGTTTGGGTATATATAAACCCTTGGCCAAATGGGTATCTCAGACTCTAGGTCAGGGCACAGGGTCCTCTAAATAGCTGGGATCCCTCTTATCTGGATTTAAGAGCAGTCACTTCTGGATGTCTTCTTGTGGTGAAAAAGTATCTTATCCTCTGAGGGCATGAAAAATTAATGGCAATTTAGGTGTCAAAGAGTAGAGAAGGGAATGAAAGGGATTGAACCAAGTGCCCAAACAGTGGAGAACTTTTTAAAAACAGGGGTGAGGGACTTCCCTGGTGGCCCAGTGGTTAAGACTCTTCACTTCCAATGCAGGGTATACAGGTTCTGTACCTTGTTGGGGAGCTAAGATCTCAATTGCCTCGTGGCCAAAAAACCAAAGCATGAAACAGAAGCAATATTGTGACAAGTTCAATAAGGACTTTAAAAATGATCCACATCAAAAAAGAAAACTTAAAAAAAAAAAATAGGCATGATACTTTTTTACTGGAAGTTTTTTGCACTGCTGTAATATAAGCCAAAGGCCACCCCAAAGTGTCACTAAAAGTCTGCTATACACAGAATGGCTTTGTTTGATTCAGTAGTGAGTGGTAGTAGGGGCTGTAGGGGTGATAGGAATCGAGAGGGCATGATTCAAAGTCTGGGTCTATATAATCATATAGGCAGCACGCAGGGGATAGCAAAAGTGAAAGTGAAAGTTGCTCAGCTGTGTCTGACTTTTTGTGACCCCGTGGAATGTATAGGCCAGAATACTGGAGTGGGTAGCCTATCCCTTCTCCAGGGGATCTTCCCGACCCAGGAATCAAACTGGGGTCTCCTACATTGCAGGCAAATTCTTTACCAACTGAGCTATGGTGGCAAAGTGATCCCCAACAATTAATTTTTCAGAAGCAGGAGATAAGAACTAAAGTTGACTAGGAACTTGCCCTTGGGACTTTTGCAGAAAATTTGAGGAAGACACTGAACTTTAAACAAATTGAGGAATGAGTCAATCTTGTGAAGCTCTAAAGGGCAGGGTGACTCCAGTTATAGTATACATGTTTATAGCTAGATATTAAAAAGTATGTCTTTCTAAAATACATAATAAGTATTTGACATATTGAAAAGTACAAATCTTTAAAAAAAAAATGTTGTCTTTGGTGACCCATCTAACACTGATCCTCTCTACCCAGGAACCTCCCTTGCTCTTTTCTAAAACTTGTCTCTAACACTTAGGAAACTCATTTCTGAACTGGAGTGAAGGTTTTTCTAGCAGGAAACCTATATTATTGCACACAGAGTCTACAGTTCAAATGCAAACAACCTGTGTTCAACTCTTACCATGTCCAGCCTCATCACCCTTGAGAATCCTTTTTATTGCTGTGAGCTCCTCCTTTATTATCTGGTCTATAGAGACTTCTCTTTCTTGCTTTCAGAGTTGGCTACACAGTTGACAAGGATTTCTCATATTTGGATTGGAGAAGATGGACTTTTGGCATTGGTTCAGCCCAACATTTTTCATTTGAAGTCTATCCAATTATATTTTAAACTACTTAAAGAAAAATATGGAGAAAGCAACAAGCATAAAGCAATAGAATTATTTATAGCAGTGCAAACTTGGAAACCACTCAAAGGTCTAATAATGGGGTAATAGATAAGTTATGAAATTTACTCACTGGTATATTTTGCAATCATTCTAAGTGGTAATTATAAAAGCCATTTAGCAACAGGGGGAAGTGGTTTAGTGAAAAAAAAAAGACTCAAATTATTTATAAGTGATAATTACAATTATATAAAGGAAAGGTATACAAAAAGGACTAGAAGAAAATACCCCTAAACAATAATTTTCAGGTTATGGGATTTTGAGTGATTTCTTTTTTACTCAATTTTCCATTGTAAAAATTTACTACACTAATTTAATGATACCTACTTTGAACTTTTCAATATTTTCTCAACTCCTTTAGTGTTTCAGGGAAAAAATTAACCATTAAAATAAATACATAATAACTAATATAGAGGTGCACAATTTCCCTCTTGCCTCAGGCAGTATGAATTGACTTATTACTGTTGGATCCTGTTTTCTCAAACATTTTCATGTTTTACTATCAGGAATTGTTTTTGCACTAATTTTGATCTTTTAAAATATTGCATTAAAATATTATTTATTTTGATTATTTAATTTTAGGAATACCAGAAGCAAGTACTTTATTTTCCTCACTCTAGTTCTGGTCCTGAATCACAAAAGTCCAGGATCTGCTCTGGTAAAAATGAACCCTTCAGGGGTGAGCTGAGGAATTAAGTAGGAAAAGTATTTTTTCAAGCAGATTGGCAGTGAGGAGGGAAGAGAGTCTGGATACACATTAATAAAATCTTTCTCTGTCATATGATTACTGGGGTTCCAAGTAAGAGTTTATTAACAAGGAGAGTCTAAGAGTTTAGGAAAAAAGTTTAAAAACTACTGATTCCAGCTCAACTCTCTCATTTATAGGTTAAAAAGTCAAACACACAGTCACAAAGGAAATTAAAGGAAGAGCTAGAACTTGAATGCAGGTATCCTAATTGAGATGAGCAAAACTTGTGAAAAACAATATTCCTGCACAAGAGTAACTATAACTAACAGTATTTCAATTTTCTTCATTCTCATCCCACCACCCCACCCCCACCACTGAAGTAAAAGACAACTCTGCAGATACTTTTAGTATCAGAGCTGTGGCTCAGAAGCTAATGCCCAATTCAGAGAACACCTGTCACTGGAAAATCTTTTGATCCTAAGAAAAGGCATTAAAAAGTGCTGCTTTTTGTTTAACCCTAATAAGGGGAAGCAGAGTTAAATGAAGTACTGTGTGCTGTGCTTAGTCACTCACTCAAGTCCAACTCTTTGCAACCCCATGGACCGTAGCTTGCCAGGCTCCTCTGCGCATGGGGATTCTCCAAGCAAGAAGACTGGAGTGGGTTGCCATGCCCTCCTCCAGGGGATCTTCCCAACTCAGGTATCGAAACCAAGTCTCCCGCACTGAAGGTGGTTTAGTTCAGTTCAGTTCAGTTGCTCAGTCGTGTCCAACTCTTTACGACCCCATGAATCGCAGCACACCAGGCCTCCCTGTCCATCACCAATTCCCGGAGTTCACTCAGGGTCATGTCCATCGAGTCAGTGATGCCATCCAGCCATCTCATCCTCTGTCGTCCCCTTTTCCTCTTGCCCCCAATCCCTCCCAGCATCAGAGTCTTTTCCAATGAGTCAACTCTTTGCATGAGATGGCCAAAGGACTGGAGTTTCAGCTTTAGCATCATTCCTTCCAAAGAACACCCAAGACTGATCTCCTTTAGGATGGACTGGTTGGATCTCCTTGCAGTCCAAGGGACTCTCAAGAGTCTTCTCCAACACCACAGTTCAAAAGCATCAATTCTTCAGTGCTCAGCTTTCTTCACAGTCCAACTCTCACATCCACACACAACCACTGGAAAAACCATTGCCTTGACTATACGGACCTTTGTTGGCAAAGTAATGTCTCTGCTTTTGAATATGCTATCTAGGTTGGTCATAACTTTCCTTCCAAGGAGTACACGTCTTTTAATTTCATGGCTGCAGTCACCATCTGCAGTGATTTTGGAGCCCCCCAAAATAAAGTTCTAACTGTTGCTTCCTGACCTGAATATAGGTTTCTCAAGAGGCAGGTCAGGTGGTCTGGTATTCCCATCTCTTGAAGACTTTTCCACAGTTTATTGTGATTCACACAGTCAAAGGCTTAGGCATAGTCAATAAAGCAGAAATAGATGTTTTTCTGGAACTCTCTTGTTTTTTTGATGATCCAGATCGAAGGTGATAGCAACCACCTTATCCATGGTTTTGCTTTCCTTGATTTCAGTTACCTATGGTCAATTTCAGTCTGAAAATATTAAATGGAAAACTTCAGAAATAAATTGTTAAATTTTAAATTGCACACCATGGTGAAGTCTCCCACCATCCTGCATGTCCTGCTTGGGACCCCCAACCATGGACATCATCTGCTCAGGACATCCAGTCATCAATATCATCATGGCTCCATGATCCAGGGCCACCCAGAGCAGATGATCCTCCTTCTGACATATTATCAGAAGATCAGTAGTAGCCTAATATTATGACACAACGCCTACCTCATTCACCTCACTTCATCTCATTACACAGGAATTTTTATCATTTCATCTCATCACAAGGAAAAGGGTGCATGGTGTAAAATAAGATATTTTGAGAAAGAGAGACCACATGACTGCAATTTTCATTACAGTATTTCATTAAAATTGTCCTATTTATCATTAGTTATTATTTTTAATCTCTTATTATACCTCATTTATAAGTCAAACTTTTTTATAGGTGTGTGTGTGTATGTGTGTGTGTGTGTGTGTATATATATATAAATAACTATATGCAGTGATTTTTTTCATATATGTATATAAAAAAATCACTGCAGATAGTTACTGCAGCCATGAAATTAAAAGAAGCTTACTCCTTGGAAGAAAAGCTATGAGCAACGTAGATAGCTATTAAAAAGCAGAGAAATTACTTTGCCAACAAAGTTCTGTCTAGTCAAAGCTATGGTTTTTCCAGTAGTCAAGTATGGATGTGAGAGTTGGACCATAAAGAAAGCTGAGCACCTAAGAATTGATGCTTTTGAACTGTGGTGTTGGAGAAGACTCTTGAGAGTCCCTTGGACTCTGTCCAAGGAGATCAAACCAGTCAATCCTAAGTGAAATCAGTCCTGAATATTCATTGGAAAGACTGATGCTGAAGCTGAAACTCCAATACTTTGGTCACCTAATGTAAAGAATTGACTCATTTGAAAAGATCCTGATGCTGGGAAAGATTGAAGGTGGGAGAAGGGGATGACAGAGGATGAGATGATTGGATAGCATCACTGACTTGATGGACCTGCATTTGAGCAACCTCTGGGAGTTTGTGATGGACAGGGAAGCCTGGTATGTTGCAGTCCATGGGGTTGCAAAGAGCGAACATGACTGTGCAACTGAACTGAATATGAGAAAAACACAACACATATAACGTTTGGTTCTATCTGAGGTTCCAGGTGTCCAGTGGGGGTCTTAAAACATATCCCTTGTGGATAAGGGGGAGCACTTTAGTGATTTCAGTGGACATGGCTTCTGGCATCATTTTAGCCCAGTTCTGATTATAGCTCTTTGTGTATCAAACTTTCCCCATTCTTGAGTCATGGACTTCAAGACCTCTCCTTAGCCCCTCTCAATGCCCAGAGTAGAACCAGTAAGTGTATCATATGAGCTGCCTTGGATGATAGAGCCAACTGTTGTCACATGACTCAATCAGGGCCCGTTGGAAAAAAAAAAATAAGGCTTTTGGTAGGACTTTTGGGAAACAAAATCTCACTCTCTCAGCTGGGACTTGAATCTGAGAAAGGGTATGATCTGGAGTTGGGTCAGCCCTCTAATGACTGAAAAAAGCATGTGCTTGAAACTGAAGCCAATCTGGAAGAGAGCTGACTCAAGAGATAGAGTAAAGGAGAAACCAGGTCTTGGTGACACACTGAGCCCCTGCACTGAGCCACCCCCAGTGCCAGCATACAGCAGAATTCTTCAGTCACATGAGCCAAAGCTTTCCCTTTTAGCTTAAGTCAGTTTGAATTGGCTCTTCCATCATGTGTAATCCAAAGAGCTCTAACTAGTATGATTTGCAAGATTTTAATTTTCTTAAATAAAATGTGGTTGCTCTAGTTGTTCGAACTTTGTTCTGTGTTTATTTTGTTTTGTAAATGTCCAAAATTAAAAAAATAGTCAATATATATTCATGCTGTTATTTTCATTACAAGTTCAGTTTTAATAGAAAAATAAATGATTAAATCAGGTGCTAGATTATGAACCACTTGCATATTTAGCTGTTTGTATCCAAGGAAAGCCTAATCCATTGACCTATTACATAATAATTAGCCAGACAATATCTTCATTCTAATAACAAGTGGAACTGAATACTGAAGAGAATGTGTTTAACTGAAAAGTAGTTAGAGAAACAAAAACGGATTAAAAAAAATCAATCTTAAAGGAAGCAGGAAAAAGAAAAGGAAATTTAAAAGGTGGGGCAAACAGCACAAAATAAAATGATAAATATAATTCCAAGAATTCAGTCATTGCAGGCAAAGTATATGATCTAACTCTAAGGTCTAACTTAGCTTGCTAAGTTAGTCTAGTTTAGTGAAGTCAGAAGACAGATTATCAGATAATACAAGAAAACCTGGCTTTATGCTTTTTACAAGACACAAACCTGAAACACAGAGACACTGGAAGATTGAAAACGAAAGGTCAGAAAAAAAATGAAATGAGACAAATATATAGCTCTATGTAGCTAGATTGTTATCAGTGTAAAAGGCTTGTTACCTATAAAAAGGGATGTTAGAACTAAAAGGTGTCAGGCAGGGCCTCGCATGGTGAATAGAGCACATTTGACGATTCAGGGTGTGGTTCTTTCTTCTCTAATCACTCATTCAATTCATTCAGCTAATTAAAACAAGAATAATTTAAAAATCTGATCATGTGCTAAGCTATTAAAGTCAAGTGTGGTCCTTGCTCTCAAATTTGCAGTCTGGTTGGGGGCCCAGTTAAAAAACCACACCAACAACTGAAGTGTCATGTGGTCAGTGCTGTGATAGGGGCATGCATACAGAGCTTTGAGAACACACTGACAGGGAGGGGAGGTGTCTGTAAGTGGAGTTTTGAAGGGTACCTCTTTGATTCACCTGTTGGATAAATTTCCCTGATAATCCAGACTGGCCTCTTGCTATTGATTCCTGACATTTAGCTCCAGTAATCTTGTGATATTGAGGGGGAGAAAAAAGTAAACTACAGGCATACCTCATCTTATTGTTCTTTGCTTTATTGTGTTTCACAGATACTGCATTTTCTTACAAATTGAAGGTTTGTAGCAACTTTGCATTGTCAAATGATGATTATCATTTCTTAGCAATGAAGACTTTTTTAATTAAGGTGTGCACGTTGTTTTTCTTAGACGTAATGCTAATGCATATTTAATAAACTACAGTATAACAGTGCAAACATAGCTTTCACATGTACCTAATTAACCACCAAATTCGTGTGACTCACTTCATTGTGATATTTGCTTTATAGCAGTGATCTGGAACCAAACCTGCAGTATATCCAAGGTATGACTGTAGAGGGAAGTGAGGTCGGTCTAGGACCTAGAATCACCGTTCTTACTGGATTGGGAGCAGGAGGAAATCCAGCTGGATGGGTGGCAAGTCATAGACCACGCCCAGGCCAGCTTCAGGGAGGTCCAACAAGAGATGAAGGATAAAAAGAGAAGGAACAGGGGAGTAAGGAATACTTGGAAACCCAGGAATATGGCTAGAAAAATCATAGTTCATATCTGTGGTGAGAAGGGGAGGGTTAGAGAGAGTTCAGAGGCAGAACTGGCAACATCAAGGCATGGACTCATTTTTAGAAGGCCTGAGATCCTGGGTGGGCCAGGTATCAGTGGCAAGGAAACTCGTTGCTCCAACACAATGAATATCCAGTCAATATAAGAGGGCACTGAACAAAACAGGACAGGTGGTAGGAAGGGTTGAAGGTCACCTGAGGGCTCAACTAGAGTTTCTTTAATTTCTCCAAACCGAAGCCAGGTTGGTCCTGCAGAGCTTACAAGGAGAAGTCACTTGGTTCAACTCTGGGGAGAATAGAGAATCTGAGCTGAGGAACCAGGAGGTTCTGACACCACCATGAGCGCTTTATCCTTCCAAATTCCCAATCTAAGCTCCTCTTTTGAACGGCAACTACTTTTGGAAAGGGTAACCCATTAAATCCCTCTGTGTGAGTGAGTTTATCAGATGTCTTCCAACCTGTTGGTAAGAACCTAATAATTTGAGAGCACTGGGTGCTTGGGAAAGAGTGAACATAAAAAGATGGGTGGGGAAGGAAAGATACTGAAAGGGAAATCACAGGACTCAGAGATAAGTTTATTGACTTCCATTTTGCTGACTACCAGCTCTGCCTGTGGTGTCTTGGCATCATTCAGGAGTTCAAAGATAGGCTCCACCCAGCTGAGAGCTGTTGGGTATAGCTGTCCTGTATATATAATGCCATGTAATGACTGGTTGGGGTTAATCAAATATAATGCCCAACCTAGATCTATTAAATTTTATCACAAAAAGAGGCTTTAATCAGTCTTTTATCAGCTTAGTGTTCTGGCCTAAGAAGACTGCTTTTGTTTGCCCATATAAGAGACAATGGGAGAGCCAGGATCAGCCTGCTCTCTGGAGTACAACAAGCGAATTGTCTACAAACAACAGATCATTCAAGGCCATGGGAGAGGAAAGGCTGCATGAATCTACAAAAGTGTTCACTGTTAGTGGTCACGGCCTTGAGTGTTTAAATTCAGACCACATTCCCGCTGGAGCTTCCAAAATATAGGGAGGATGGGAACAAAAAGACTCCAGTGTGCTCCTTGTAAGTCTATCTGGCCTTGGCCCTCTGCAGGACATTCTTGCTTGCTGCTTGCTGAAAGGGGAAAGGAAAACTGACATTTGGTTCTCTGACTAAGCAAAGCCCAGATCTCCTGGGGGTTAGACGTGATTCACAGGCTAGTAATTAATGTGATGAGTGAAGGTTCTCTGCCAACTGCACATGTCCCTCTGCCCAAGCACCTCTTGGACTATAGAAAGGACAGAAGGAGAAGGGAGATAAAAGGCAGTAAAAAAGGGAGATAAAAGAGAGGACCCTGCACTGACCCAAAAGGGAGAATGACATTAAAGCCACCCAGTCAATTTTGTTCAACAAATATTTGAATACTTTCTAGGATCAGGCTGAGACATACCCAGGTATAGAAACAAACACACAAATAAAACATCTACCTTTTCTGCTTGGAATTGGAGGATGTTACAGTTGGCAGGGTCTCAGATCTTCTTCCTTTGTATTGTTTTGGTCTTCAAAAGATGTCATGGGTTTGTTTGTTTGTTTGTTTGTTTTTTAATGCTGAGAAACACAGCCACATCCCATAGCAGTAACCTCAAATTCTGAGGTAAGACCATGGGGCAGCTGTGGGAATGTCATGTGTCACTGGGGGAAGAAAGCTTCAGAATTATTGACCTAGTCTGACCTGGGCATCTCACTGGTGCAGAAATGGAAGTTCCAAGAAACAACCTGGATTGTGCAAGGCTACTGAGCTACTTAGTAACAGAGAGGGAATTAGAATCCATATCTTCCAACGCCCAATGCAGAACCAAATCCATTGTATCACAAAGTTTCTCCACTTAAGCTTCCCGGAAGATGCAAGTCCTGAAGACCTTAAGCAAATTATTGAGTATCTTGATTGACTGTCCTCACCTATATGTGGCCCATTAGCTGCCAAATCTTAGTGCCATCACTTCTGGTCATCAAGAGTTTAAATTTTACTTGTTAACCAAGATTTTTCCCTTCTGCTCTATATGGAACGTTGTTTGGGACTAGAAATGTGTAAAGAAATAAGAGGAAGAATAAAAGGAGTTAGACTGACGACAAAGAAAAAAAGAGTAAACCTTTGCTCATAGGACCAAATCTGTGGCTTCTCAGCTTCATATTGGTGTGGAGGCAGGGGTGGCAGATGCCTACCTTGGTTTTGACTAGAGCAGTGTTCACATATGTTTGGGAGTTGATAGAGATAGGAGGAATTCCTGTAACCATGTGGGTGTGAGACCTGGGAGTAATTCTATTTTTGGAAAGTTTACTGGGTATATGCATCTGAAGATGAAATGAATACCGCCCAGTTAGATGGCTTTTAGGGAACAGGATGAAAGAGAGACGAGAAAAGGACCAGGGGGAGATGAGAGTTGTTCTGTGAATTGTGAGAGGTGCCAGCAGTCAGAAGTCTTTTTCCATTTTCATTTGTCATCCAGGGTGGCTGACCCATGCTTTGTGCTTTGAAATCATTCTGCTTCCCTAAAGATATTTTGAGCTGTAATTGCAGATTTCCATTTTAGTTTCTTTCTCTCTCCCATTCTGTTCTAGACAATCAATTCAAAGTCCTTCCTCAGGCACTATACAAAATGCCTTTGCAGAGTTGATGAAGGTATGTGGTGTGGCCCGTGTGAATTTATCAATTTT
This sequence comes from Bos indicus x Bos taurus, assembly GCF_003369695.1. Taxonomy (NCBI): domain Eukaryota; kingdom Metazoa; phylum Chordata; class Mammalia; order Artiodactyla; family Bovidae; genus Bos; species Bos indicus x Bos taurus. The sequence goes on from NC_040086.1 coordinate 30,274,167, forward strand.
TTTTCTGCCTGTAATAGGAGTGGTTATAGAAAAGTGGTTATTAGCTAAATTAGATCAACAATTTAGGCTGGTGGGGCTTGTGACCCAACTGCTTTGATATTAACTTCTTTATTAATTATATTAATTATGAATCACCTTGCACTGCAGTAATGGGACTGCAAGCTTTCTGTTTTCTTTCAGATTTCAATAGTAATGCTGCCTTGAGTTCTTTACTTATGTTCCTGGCAATTAAGTGCTATCCCAAAACATAAACACAATTTTCTCTTTTGAAATCATTATGCAAGGAGTGTCATGTGAAAGCTGCTGTTGCTTAAAATATATTCTTGTAAAATAAAGGGGAGCTCTTCTATTCATAAGACCATCAAGGAGCTGTTATTAAAACTCTTAATAGAAAAAACTATGCTGTCCACTCAGTTTTCCTTTTTCTGTTCTTTCTCCTTCCCCCCGCCCCAAAAGATAACCCTTTAGGATATTTTTAACTGAAAAGGGAGAAAACCAAACAAATGAACAAATTTTTTTTATTGTTTTGACTATGGTTTTTAAAATGTGGCCTATAGGAAAAATAGAATTTAAAAAAATTGTCATATGCACTTCACCTCACATAATGAGTTGTGAGCTTTTAGGGTTTACCCTGCAGCCACAACTCTACAGTGCCGCCTCTTTATCTCAACCAACCACTATGGTTCTTTTTTTTTTAGAGGAAAGATTAACCTTGAAGTCAGACTGGCCTGGTTTAAATCTATTAGGCTAAATCACAGGAATTTGCTGTTATATTTTGACCAAAGATGTCAAAAAATGGCAGTTTCATGGGGGTCGACCCAATATCATCTTTTCAGTAGTCAACCTTCGGGTTATTGTGAGGACTATGGATGATGTATTTTAAATGTTTTATTTATTCCTTGGCTTTTGGTATGCTCACAATACATGGTGACTAATATGAATTGCAAGCAGCAGCAAGGGCATTTTATTTCAAGTCAGTGCAACAAGCCCTATCCCTCCTCTTTATCCCAGGGGGCTTCCCTTGTGACTCAGCTGGTAAAGAATCCACCTTGAATGCAGGAGACCTGGGTTCAATCTCTGGGTTGGGAAGATCTCCTGGAGAAGGGAAAGGCTACCCACTCCAGTATTCTGGCCTGGAGAATTCCATGCACTGTATAGTCCATGGGGTCGCAAAGACTCAGACATGACTGAGCGGCTTTCACTTTCTTTATCCCAGACACTGCTTTTGTATTGGGAATACCTGGATTCAGTGGGGCAGATAGCTGGCATGATGCATGCAGGAATTTAGCAATATACCCATGAGAGAGGGTAGGACGGTAGGATGGGGATGAACTTTGGGGGAAATGGGGAGATGAGAGCAGCCTTTCCTCAGGGGAGATGCCTCATCAGAGTGCTGCAGAATAGACAGCTTGGTGGGGAATGTTCCAGGCTGGCTGTTCAGAGAACTTCAGGTTAGAGAGAGAGAGAAAGAGACAGACAGACAGAGAGACAGAGAGAGAGAGGTTGGATAGACGGGCAGGGCCCACAGTATAGAGTTAGATTTTGTGAGTTCTAGAGATTTTCCAACTTTGGGGGGAAACTCTTTACAAAACCACCATGTCAACATACCTCTAGGGGCTCCCAGGACCTGAAAGTGGGAAGTCTTGACATTTCAGCTTTATTATCTTTCTCCAAGCATCTGCCCTGGGCAGGGCCACACTCTGAGGGTCCTTGTTAAAGATCAGGGGTAGACAATGGACAGCTACTGAAGGATCTTAAGCAGGAAAGTGACATCATCAGATTGGACTTTTAAAGAAAGCACCCCAAGGGCTGTCTGGAAGATGGATCAGAGGAGCTTGTGTTAGACAGTTGAAAAATCAATTAGAAAGCTATTTTAATAATCCAGAGAGCCAAGAGTCTGAATGTGGCTGAATTCATGAAGAAAAAATTGACCCAGCATCATTCAGCAAAGTCACTGGTGGATAGTCACACAGGAGGCCAGGTCCTCCTGTTCCTGAGCCCTTCCTGAACAGGTAGCAGATGCTTTCAAAATCACATTCTCCACCTGCAAAGGCCTTGGATTAGTCACGTGACCAGAGGCCTGTGCCCACACAGGCACACAACTGGTCAGCCATTGCACTTTCATGCCCACCGAGGTCTTGTTATTTCTCGTTTCTGCCCTGCCCTGTCACATATCTAAGCTCTGCCACAGTGTTCACTGTAATAGTTCAGTTCTCTGTTGGACTGCTTGGCCAGGGCTCTGTTACCTGCTTAATTTCTGCCATGCTCTTTCCAGTCCTCCAAACCTGGGGCTGAGCCGTGTATTCCACCCACTCCATCCTCCTAGGAAAACCTCTGTTCATCTGTTTATCCTTTGAAATGTTCAAATGTTCATCCTTTGAAACCCTTTGCATGGGTCTTCTCCTCAGTGATCTTTCTCTGGCTACCTCCCACCATTACCCCTAAATTCAATGACTCTCTTCTCACCACAGCTGTGTCTTCCATGTATTTTTATTATTGTATGTATTGTGCTCTATAATATTTATTTGTATATCTTTGAGGTTGGGAACTATGCCCTATACTATTTCCCCAGTAGCTCACACATTCCTTAGTATATAATAGACACTTAATGAATGTGGGTCAATAGACTTGAACTGAATTCACTCCTCCCCTTTTAAAATATTGATAATCAGATCAGATGAGATCAGATCAGTCGCTCAGTCATGTCCGACTGTTTTCGACCCCATGAATCGCAGCACGCCAGGCCTCCCTGTCCATCACCAGAGTTCACTGAGACTCACGTCCATCAAGTCAGTGATGCCATCCAGCCATCTCATCCTCTGTCGTCCCCTTCTCCTCCTGCCCCCAATCCCTCCCAGCATCAGAGTCTTTTCCAATGAGTCAACTCTTCCCATGAGGTGGCCAAAGTACTGGACTTTCAGCTTTAGCATCATTCCTTCCAAAGAAATCCCAGGGCTGATCTCCTTCAGAATGGACTGGTTGGATCTCCTTGCAGTCCAAGGGACTCTCAAGAGTCTTCTCCAACACCACAGTTCAAAAGCATCAATTCTTCGGCGCTCAGCCTTCTTCACAGTCCAACTCTCACATCCATACATGACCACAGGAAAAACCATAGCCTTGACTAGACGGACCTTTGTTGGCAAAGTAATGTCTCTGCTTTTGAATATGCTATCTAGGTTGGTCAAAACTTTCCTTCAGCACAATAATAATTCGGCCAGGGTTTAGCTGTGCCTGCCTTCTAAGGATCCCAGTATCCCACAGTATCCCAGCCTATGTGAGTTTTCATATCTCCCACTGTCTGTACTTCCTGCTTCAAGGCCTCCATTCAATGGGTTGAACTACTATTTACCCAGAATCAAGCCTGAATCCACCACACACTCTTCCCAATTTCATATCTTTCCTGGGTACCTCCTACGATGGGCCTGATTTCTTCTGCCCAGTCCTTGCTCAGTCTTCACTTCTTCCTAGCCCATCTCTGAAGTGAAGATGCTTTGTGATCCTTCTGGTTGTGCTGTCTGGATAAGAAGGGGATATTTACTCCAAAAACAGCCAATTCATGGGCTAGACCATATCTATAAGGTAGCCCAGTGGGAAAAGCTTTAACCAAAGTGATTGTCTTAATCAGTTTGGGCTGCTATAATAAAAAGTATCATAGACTAAGAAGCTTTTAAACAATAGAAGTTTATTTCTCACAGTTCTGGAGGCTGGAAGTCTGAGATCAGGGTGCCAACATGGTGGAGCTCTAATTCATAGTGGTCATTTTCTTACTGGTTCCCACTCTTGGTGGAAATGGCAAGGGAGCACTCTGAGGTCTCTTTCATAAGGGCACTAATCCTGTTCATGAGAGTTCCACCCATGACCTCCCAAAGGTCTTACTTCCTAATACTGTCATCTTGGGGTTGAGGATTTCAACAGGAATTTGAGGGGAACACAAACATTCAGTCTAGAGCAGGGGTTTTATGGGCCAATCAGACTGACAAGTAGTGGAGATCAAGTAGATCAAGTAGTGGAGAAAATCACTCCAAGGAGCCTTCCCTTAGCAGAAGAACTGAGATGGGGTTGTTTCTTTTAGAAAGGAATTGTTGGTTGTGTAGGCATCATGTTTGAGCCCTTGAATACACTGCTCCAATCTCAACCTTCCTAAGTTTTTTCTACTATCAATGTTGTCCACTCCTGACTAGAGTCACCTGAAGGGAAACCCAGAACCCTGTGTAGTTGCTCCTTCTATAAGAGTTCCTCATCTAACTTTGAAGAACTGTGAAGGGGTCTAAGATTTTACCAAACTTACTGGCTAACAAATTATCTTGACACAGTTTCATTGATGCCAGCAGAAGGCAAGAAACTTAGGTGTGAACAACAAAGGACTTTATCACTCACAACACAGAAGTTATTATAGAATGACCGTTAGCATATTTACATCAGTTCCTCTTACATCAGTCCCTAGTCCCATGGGAACAATGTGCATGGGACCAAATGGATGCTTGTGTAAGCTGTGGGTTGTGTTAGAGTAGAGGGTGGGCTGCCGTCTATGGGGTTGCACAGAGTCGGACACGACTGAAGCGACTTAGCAGTAGCAGCAGCAGAGGGACTCTACTGTAGCTTGCTGCTGCTGCTGCTAAGTCGCTTCAGTCGTGTCCGACTCTGTGAGACCCCATAGATGGCAGCCCACCAGGCTACCCCGTCCCTGGGATTCTCCAGGCAAGAACACTGGAGTGGGTTGCCATTTCCTTCTCCAATGCCTGAAAGTGAAAAGTGAAAGTGAAGTCGCTCAGTCGTGTCTGACTCTATCGACCCCATGGACTGCAGCCTTCCAGGCTCCTCCGTCCATGGGATTTTCCAGGCAAAAGTACTGGAGTGGGGTGCCATTGCCTTCTCTGTACTGTAGCTTAGGTAACCTAAATCTTTTGTATTGGGCAGTAAATATGCTTGCTCTTTGTTCTGGAGAAAGACATTATTACACTGAGCAGTAAGCATGGTGTGGCCTTTTCTCTAGATGGTGGCACTATCTCTATCTTTCATGGCCATTTGTTATATGAAACATTCTTGAAAAGATATTTTGAATGAAGGGTAATAAGTACTTCACTTACAAGATGTGTAGAAATGTGAGATACTCATGGGGAGTTGTCTTAAAACTCTAACTAGCAGCTCCTATCCATCTGCATACTAACACTGACAGGTTTATTCCTCGGGTGATGGGAACTTTACTTTTCCAACCCTAAACCCTCTCCTAAGCTCTAATCACAAATTTTTTGTTCCAAGTGAACATCCCATCCAGAGAATTTCAATAATTAAATTTAAAATGTTTATATACATTAAACTTCCAGTTTTATTACCACCATTTTCCTTGTTTCACTGGTTCCAACCTTAGGAGTCATTTTAAAATTCCATCTTCTTCCTTATCCCTAATCATCAATCAATCATAAAATTTTATCGGCTCTTCTTTAGCTTTTTTTGTTTTTTTAACTTTTTATTTTATATTGGAGTAGAGCCGATTAACCATGTTGTAATAGTTTCAGATACACAGCAGAGCAACTCAGTCATACATCTACATGGATCCATTCTCTCCCAACTCCCCTCCCATCCAGTCTGCAGCATAAAACACTGAGTAGAGTTCCCTGTGATATAAAGTAGGATCCTGTTGGTTATCCATTTTAAATATAGCAATGTGTGCATGTCTATCTCAAAATTCCTAACTATCCCTCCCCCTCCCTGCCCCCTGGTAACCATAAATTTGTTCTCCAAATCTGTGAGTCTGTTTCTGTTTTGTAAATAAGTTCATCTGTATCATTTCTTTTTAGATTCCACACATAAGGGATGTCATATGGTATTTCTCTTTCTGTGTCCAACGTACCTCACTCAGTATCACAATCTCTGGGTCTATCCATGTCCATCTCTTCCTTCGAAATATCTCAGTCTCACCCTCTTCTCTTCCTGGCCATTTATGCTGTCATTAACCTAGTTAGGAATGTTATTTTCATCCCTAGAATGGTCAAGAAATGTCCTCACTAATTTTCTAGATTCCTATTCTCCTTGTTGATACCTCTTAATCCCCTTAAGGCACAGTTTTGATCCTATCACACACTTATTTTTAAAATTTCAGCAGTTTTCCATGGCCTGTTCAATACAGCTGTCTAGACCTCTCTCCCAAACACTCAAGGCCTACCCATTCTGACCTGGGCCTTGTCTCCCCCAACTCTGTTTTGGCTGCACAGGCATTGCTTCTTCTCCCTACTTGCCAAACCTGCCCAGGCCTGGGCTACCTCCCGACCCTTCCCCATTCCTCAGGGTTCTGAATCCTGTACCTTTGTAAAACCACTTCATCCCTCAGGGCCTAGAAGTTCTTTAACTGGTCCAGTCTATACTCATTGCTTTTGTCCAATTATACTTATTTTATTAGTTAGCTTCATTCTGTCCCATGTGACTGCTTGACTGTCTTAGGTACTCACATAAGTTTTAAGTTCCTGCAGAAGAAGTGCTATATATGTTTTATACCACTCGGTGTCTACTCAGCACTGGCTTGGGCAAACTATAGAAGCCTGACTCTCCCACTTGGTATTAATAGCTATGTGATTAGAAGGGTAACATCTACACCTCAGTTTCCTTACTTAAAAAATGAGGTATAGGGACTTTCCTTGTGGTCCAGTGGTTAAGACCCCACCTTCCAACGCAGGAGATGTGGGTTCAATCCTTGGTTCGGGAACTAAGATCCCACATGTTGTGGGGAAACTAAGCTTGTGCACTGCAACAAGAAAAGTCTACATGCCACAACTAGAGAAGCTCCCATGTGTCACAGCTTAAGAGAAAGCCCATGCACCACAAGGAAGAGCCTGCGGGATAAACAAAGACCCAGTAAAGCAAAGAAAAAAGAAAAGAAAAGATGTAAATAGTATCTATATCACAGGGTTGTTCAAGTAATTAAATTGGATAACATGAGAAAACTTTAACAAATTATCTGGTATCTAGGAAAAGCTCAATCAATATTGACTATTATTATTAATCTTATAATGAGATGAGTAAATAAATACATAAATGAATACCTGAAATACACAGTCCCCTTTTTTGGGTGGGGAGAAAGTCCAGTATAATGGAGGATGACCAGATAATCTTGAAAAATATTTATGATTGCATACCACTGACCCATAGGAGAAGTTGGATGGAAGATGGGAAGTAGCATCTTCCAAAGGCCTGACTAAATCCTTGAAAAAATGGATTCTTCAGAGATAAGTGAGAACACAATAGTAGAGAAGAACCAATAAAGAAACAGTCCAGGTGATGTTTCTTGTCTCCTTTATGTTTCCAGGTTTCTCTCTGTCTCTTGGGTAAGTCCAAGGCTCTTGGAACATAGTTGGGGGCACAGAGAACCAACAGTGTTGCAACTGGTCAAAGAGAAAGAGCCTGTTCCCTGGCTAGGGGCTGGCAAAATTTTCTAGATAGGACACATCCTGTCTTTCTTCCAGGGCATCACTGACTCCTTAGATATGCCCACAGGCAAGCTTGATATGAGCTAGTACATGGAAAGTTGTCACTGGCTGTCAGAATCACAGTGCTGCTTGATGTTTACTGTAAGAAGCACTCACTCACTAACTGGCTGGATTAGAAGACAAAGGAATTTTCTCTAAGAGTAGAGCATCCTCAATCCCCTTCCATTAGCAAATTACTATGACTGTCATTTCAATGCCTTTCTATATGTCACATACTATGCTACCTGAAAAATAGACCTCAAAATAACCTGGTAAAGTACATGTTATAGTAGCTATTTTAAAGAAAAGAAGCTTAGGAGCATCAAGATTGAGTGTCTTTGGTCATGTAGCTCATATGTGATGGAGACAGGATTTAAACCCAGGCATGCCTGCCTGCAAAGATCTGGGACCATTTCCCCTCAAGGACAGCATATAAAACAATCCAAACAAGCTAGATCTTGGATTGCTACTCACATGTGCTTTCAGCCACATTTCACTAATTTCCTTTTGCTGTTGATCAGCTATTAACACAACTGTGCAAGTGAGATTAGCAAATGCTTTTTGAGAGTGGGTTTTCACCTGGAAGGGGAAGAGAGATGTTGAGCCCCTCAGTAGGGGTGAGGGAAGGAACTAGCTGTGGGCAGCTGAAGGCAAATGAAAACAAATTTGTTTAGCTGAGGGCTAGTACTCTGCATAGCAACTAAAATGTATTTTTATATCTCCTGCCAGATGATAGAACTTCTGTTACAGTGCTTCATGTCACCAGTAGGAAAACATGGGCTCCTCTTAGAGTTCTTGATTCTGAATCTGTTACTACCCTTCTAAAAAGTAATGTTAATAGAGATAATAAAATGGAATCCTAACCACAGTCACTTTGCTGCCTGCATGAAAATATTGGCTCTGGAAAATGGACAGCCTGGTAGGAAACCAAAGACAGAGAAATATGTTTTGAGAATCATATTCTTGGCCTGAAACAGGTCTCACAGTAAGGAAGGTTGGCTGAGGCCAAGGCTCCTGAGGTCAGGAAGGGGGAGAAGCTTATTTTTCTGCAGTCTGAGTAGAACAAGGCAGTCAAGGAGGGTGTATTTTGGTTTCTACTCCCTTTTCCAAGGAAAAAAGAAGCCCAGATTTGTCCTTCACAGAACTCGGGGTAGTTTGCCTTAACAAAGGCAGACTATAGACCCTCCATGAAATTGTGGAGGAGCTTCTTGTTGGTCCCATTCTAGTTCCCCTTCCAAAGGATCTCTCTCCACCGGGTATCCCAAAGCTCACTATTCCTGACAAACCAAGCCACCAGTTTGCTTAACGTAGCTTCTATATACAGTAAGATGGTCTGGAGAGATGAAAGGTCCAATAAATTTGACTGTGCCACTACCTCTAAGTCCCATTGTCTTCATTCCCATTTTGTTGAATTAAATAGTTGAGTTGGGAAATTGTTTTAAAACTAAATTGATCAGTTAAGTGGGTTCTGATTAACATAGATATTATTTCTGCTTTATATCCTGATAAATGCTCTTGTGTTCCCCAAAAGATGTTAAAGTCCTAACCCTTGATAATTGTGAATGTGACTGTATTTGGAAATAGGGTTATTGCATATATAATAAGAGATCTTACTAGATTAAAGTGGGCCCTAGAGCCAATGACTAGTGTCTTTGAGAGAAAGCTGTAAAGAGATATAGACACATACAGGGAGACTGGAGTGACACAGCTGTAAGCTAAGGAATGTCAAGAATTGCAGAAACTAGGGACAGACAAGGAAGGAGATTTTTCCCTTGAAGCCCTCAGAGGGAGCATGGCCCTGCTGATACCTGGATTTTCTAATTCTAGCCTCCATAACTTGTTGTTGTTTAGTCACTAAGTTGTGTCCAACTCTTTGCAACCCTATGGACTATAACCCGGCAGGCTCCTATGTCCATAGAATTTCCCAGGCAAGAATAGTGGAGTGGGTTGCCATTTACTTTGCTAGGATCTTCCGGACCTAGGGAACAAACCTGTGTTTCCTGCTTGGCAGGTGAATTCTTTACCACTGAGTCACCTGGGAAGCTCCAGCCTCCATAACTACAAGAGAATAAGTTTCTGCTTTTTAAAGCCACCCAGTCCATAGTATGCTGTTATAGCAGTCGTAGGAAATTAGCACAGGTTCTTTCGCTCACATTAATTTTTTTATTACCTATTGTATCCCCAGCACTTATCAAAGTTCTTTGCAATATGATGAGAGCTCAATGAACGCATGTTGAAGGAACAAGAATTGATTGTATGTGTACAATGTGTATGTAGAAACATATTGATATATTTTCTGATCTACCTCAGTTGTTTACTACTGCAATGAGCCATGAGTCTATAAATCCATGCATGTAGACTGAATAAATAATGCCAGTCATATAATGTACTTATTTTAACTTAACAGCCATACGAATATACAAAACTAACAACTGGCAAGAATTCCTACCAAAAAAGTCAAAGTGAAGTTACATTTGTTAATAAAAAAATAGGAAAACATGAAAACAGATGGGTTTAGCTTAAATCAAGAAATCTTCATTTTTTCCCCCAAATGCCATTCTCAGTAGCCTTATTCTCCTGGTTGTTGAAATCAACTCATTATCCTATTCTGCACAGGACTAGTAGTGAACCAGACCCTAGGCCAGTGTTTTATAAAATGCATTCCATGGACCACCTGCCTTAGAACTACCTTATGAAGATAGAATAATTAAATAGTGTAGTATTGGTGCATCAAGAGCCCAAAATACCATTGACCTTTCAAAAACATGTGTATTAGGAGTGTTGACCCTCCATCGAGTTGAAAACTACATATAAATTATAGCTGGTGCTACATACACTTAGTTCCTCCATGTCCACATTTCCACATCTGAGGATTCAGCTAAAACCTGTGCATAAGTGGACCTGCACAGTTCAGACCCACGTTGTTCAAGAGTCAACTGTAGTAGTGTCACAGAAGAGAAAATTGAGTTAAACACAAATTCATGTAGAAACCTAGAAAATGATAAAAGGGGAAATTCAAATTATGGGTAGTGATGAAATAAGGAATATATTAATCAATAAATGTTATTGGGGAAACTGCATAGTCACCTGGAAAAAAAAATTGCAACCAAATTCTACATATTTTTCTAGAATAAAGTCTATGTGGATTAAAAATTTGAATATTTTTTAAAAACCTATAAAGGTACTAGGTGAATTTACAGAATGATTTTTCACAGTCCCAGAGTGGGAAAAGTGTTTCAAAGTATAACTTAAAACCCAGAATAAAATAAAAATGAATCTAGTAACAGTTACAATTTGATACAAAATTGTCTTGCTGCTGCTGCTGCTGCTAAGTCACTTCAGTCGTGTCCAACTCTGTGTGACCCCATAGACGGCAGCACACCAGGCTCCACCGTCCCTGGGATTCTCCAGGCAAGAACACTGGAGTGGGTTGCCATTTCCTTAGAAGCTACCAAAAGGCAGTCAAAGATAAATGACAAACTGAGAAAAATATTTGCAAGTCATATCTCAGCTTCAAGATTTACTTCCCTAGTATGTAAAGAGTTTCTACAAACTAATAAAATTACGATCAAAAGATACAGTAGAAAAATGGTGAAAGGAAATGAACAGACTTCACACAAAAAAAATACAAATGATTCAAACATATTAAAATATTCTCATTCTCCTCTCTTATGGTAAAAGAATTGCAAACTTAAACACCAATGAGATCTTATTTTGAGGTACCATATTGGCAAAGTCAAAAAGTTTGCTAACACACTTTGTTGGCTCAGTACAGTCGCTCAGTCATGTCCGACTCTTTGAAACCCCATAAATTGCAGCTAGGCCTCCCTGTCTATCACCAACTCCTGGAGTTCACTCAGACTCACGTCCATCGAGTCGGTGATGCCATCCAGCCATCTCATCCTCTGTCGTCCCCTTCTCCTCCTGCCCCCAATCCCTCCCAGCATCAGAGGTTGTGAAAACAATGGTTCTTATGGTGGTAAGAGTGTAAACTGATACAATATCTGTGAAGAGCAGTATCTGTGAAAAATCACAAAATCACTTATTTGGCCCAGTAATTCCACTTATAAGAATTTATACAGAAATAATCAATTATGTGTGAAATGACATATGTATATGGCACTTTTTGCTACATTGTTTACAGTTGCAAGAGATTAGAAACAATCTGCATGTCCATTGGCAGCAGATTGCTAAATGAACTATGTATACTCCCACAGTGAAATACTATGTAGTTATCAAAAAGAATGAGGAAACTTTATATATCAGAACAGGAAGATCTCAAAGAAACATTAAGTGAAAAACAAAACAAAACAAACAAGGTTCAGAAAAGTGTGTGTGGCATGCTACCACATGAATGAAAAAATAAAATTTATACTTACTTTTTATTTAATATGCATGAAATATTTCTGGAAAGACAAAAGAGAAAAACTGTGGATTTCCTTAGACTGTAATCTCTACCCTAGACTTATGGAGGCAGAATTTGTGCAAGCATTGATTCTAAAGCTTACTGAAGGCTGATAAACCCTGACCTTAGGCAGGAAAAATTTAAGAATCACTTTGAGATTTGCTGGCCCAGTTCCAACAGGTAGAATTTTGTCATTTCTCAAATCCAGTCCATTTTCTCTGAGGAGCTCAGTTCTAATTACTGGCCTCCTATCCCTATGACCTCACTCCTGTTTCAGTAAACTGCTTAAATCCATCATGTCAAACCTTTTCTTCCAGTGGTCCTGGGCCACTAACTAGGGTCACCATAGCCAAAACTAGAATCAACCTAAACATGCACAAAACTGACAACAGCTTCTTCATTACTACTGATATGGACATTGTGGGAAAAGAGAAAACTCAGTGGTCAGTTCAAAGGAGTAAGCAGAGAGGCAAACCAGGGCCCTAGATTTGGGTTGATAGCGGAAGGCAGAAATAAGAGAGGAACAGGCGAAGAGGAAGAAGAACTATAAATATCTCCTCAGAACTTAAGAAGCCTTTAAAAAGAAAAAGGTTGGGGAAAAGGTTGAGAACAATTTCAGACCCCTTGTTCTTCCCGAACCAAAGCTCTACCTTCTCTTTCTAAGCACAACCGCCACCCCCAACACTCACCCCCAAACTGATCATGTGGCTGGGCCTCTGTTATATAGTTCTAGACTTCCCTGAGCTGCTTGCCCACCTGCCTAAATTTCTAAACAGCTCCTGTTTCCCACCAATCATAGAGTATGTACTTGTACATTCAATCTCTCTGGTTACAGTTTTAGGACTGAACTTGCTTCTAGGACCTGCAGCTCTATCTGTTCTCCAGTATCCCTTCCTCCAGTGGTCTGATCTGATTCCTAGATTCCAGCTCTCTAGGTCAGCACTGTTATCCCAAAGGAAATCAAGCCCCGTGGGGTTCCCATAACCTAGTTACTGGTTGAAATTCATATCACAAGTTAGATAGGAGCTTTGCCTTGAATGACTTGGTCTGTGACCACAACTACACGCAACCACATGAAAAATGAATAATCACACTGACAGATTCTAGGTGATGGACACCAAAGGAACAAAGATTTGGTTAGTCTCTGACTAGTACAGGCCCTTGGTCATCAGATGTCAGAAAAATAGAAGGGCAGGTAGGTTAATGGATAAGGGCTAGCAGAGGTTAGGACCAATTAAACATATGTCAGGTCAAGTAGTCAGAGAGTCCTGTGATATATAAATATGATTCTGAAGCAAAGTCTGCCTCAGACCACTCTTCACCAAGGCAAGTGTGGTATGGGAGTATGCTCAAAACTTCTCACTTTGGTAAACAATCAAGGGGGTCGAGGAAGGAGTAAGAGAGTGGCAGACGGTTCTAAACCACATATAGGTAAATATGCAGCTTGGTGCAGTGAGAGAGCACTGGACTAGGTGCCAGTAGTCCTGAGTACTGCTCCTGAGTCCTCTGTGCTTCTTGTTCCAGTGATCTTCACCCTGACCCCACATCCTGCTCAGAGGGGCCTCCTTGCTTTCAATTCAACACCCCTGGTTTCAGGAAATTGTTCTCCATCCTCCACCTGAGTCTGATGGCCTAGGGCAGATATTTGGCCCTTTATGTCTATTTGGTAACAGAGCCTTCCCAATAAGAGCCATCACTGTCAGCAATCTTGGCAACACTTCGATCCCTGAGTGTGACAGCCTGTGTCCTTATCAGCAGAAGACCCTGTCTATGGAGTGTTTAATTTCCAAAGGAAATGTTGGGCTTGCAGAAAATTCTAGCTAAGCAGAGGGAATCAGTTCTCTTTACATGAAATGTCTTGATCCTTTTAGTACAAAGATTTTTAACAACAACAACAACAAAAAAAAACCACATTTTTTTTTTAAATGAAGCAGAAACACTTTAAAAGAGGAAGAATCATCACACCAGGCTTTGAGCACTTTATCTGTCTTCAATTTCGAAGGTTTTCAAAAATTTTGTATCTTCCCACATTCAACCTGTGGACCGAGAACTGGTCAGGAAGTGCCCTCTGCCGCAGTTGTCCCTAAAATGTCAGGAATGCAAGTAAATGCTAACAAAGTAACTCTCTCCTGCTTTCAATAAAATTCTGCCTGCTCATTTCCCTGGACACAAGTCAGCAGTTAGTATAAAGGGAAGAGAATTCTTCATTTCCTAAACATTTTGACACATTTAAGTCTCTTGAAGACTCATTTACTGTTGAAATGTTGACGGTTTTCTACCACAATATCTTAACCTGTCTCCCTACTGACCAGCCATCCAAAAAAGTAATTTTCATTGTCTCACTGCTTGTCTTAAACGTCTTTGAGAATATCTCACGTTCCATGCTTCCCAGGTGGCTCCAGTGGTAAAAGAATCCACCTGCCAACATAGGAGATGCAGAACCAATCCCTGGGTTGGGAAGATCTCCTGGAGGAGGCAACAGCAACCCCTCTAGTATTCTTGCTGGAGAATCCCATGGACAGAGGAGCCTGGCAGGCTACAGTCCATAGGGTCGCAAAGAGCTGGACACAACTGAGCACACACACATGCACATTCTACAGGGTGAAGTTGAGCTTCTTACCCTGGCACTCAAAGCTTTCCATTAGGCTTTATCTTTGACTGAAGCAACTTAGCAGCAGCAGCAGCAGCCCCTTAAAGAAATTTTTAATTCAAGCCAGAAAGATTTGCTCAGTGCTGCTATTAAATATCTTACATATTCTGGTTACCTCATCTCCAGTCCTGACATTTTCCCTTCCTTTCCACTTATCCTACATTTCCAGTCTTTAAAATATCTAGCTCAAGTGTCCTTCCTCTTTGACGGTGGAAGACCACCTAGCCCAGTGAGTTCTCTCTCCTTGTCACATCTAGAGAACCTGTTTACTACCTGTTCCCCTCACTTGTCATGTTGTTTTACAACAGGCCTTGTATTTTCAACTTGTTTTTCAAATCCACTCATGTACATATTTACCTTTTCATCTTTTATGTTTGACTTTGAGGGCAAGGATTTTATCTAGATTAGATTAGCACACAGTGGACTCACCAAAAAGATTTATCAATTTTAACTGATTGATAGTTAAAAGATGACAACTCTTTGCTTTGATCTTTTCCCATAACACTCCCTACTTGCTTTTTATCACGAACCATTCCAGTTTCAAAAGGCCAACATTTTCTTTCTGATTAGAATCTGTCTCAAATTCCAGGTTTTAGCACTGGAAGGGAACTTTCCAGAAAAAAACAGGGGAGGCCTTCAAAGAGTAGGAGGGCCATCTCCATGGTTTTCACTTTTTTTTTTGGGGGGGTCAAAGAGGTCTCTGCCTTTGTGAGCACATTGCTGCCTCTTAAGCACTCTGAACCAAGATGAACAAACCAAAAAGATCTTCTCTTGGGTCACCTAGCACAAGATGGACCTGCTTTATTAACCAAAAGGAAAAGGAGGCCAAAAGGAAAACAAACACAAGAAGAAAATGTAAAAGACTTATACATTATGAATTTTCAACCATTTTAACATGAGCTCAGTCCTGAGGTGCTCAAGACCTGTTCCATCCCACAAGGCATCCACAGTGTCTACACTTTATCCCCAGATAAAGACAGCAAATTTTAAGTATAAATTTTGTTTCCTATTCCTCAAATTGTCTAAAGCTGAAGAATGCGATTTTATAACCTACTTCTCACTTTTTGACTATATTCTTTCTTTGCTCAATGTACTCTTCTGTAAAATGAGGATAATGATACTAAAGTAAATTAATCAATTAAGTAAATTAAGTAAAATTTGTGGAAAATTCTGAAAGAGATGGGAATACCAGACCAGCTGACCTGCCTCTTGAGAAACCTATATGCAGGTCAGGAAGCAACAGTTAAAACTGGACATGGAACAACAGACTGGTTCCAAATAGGAAAAGGAATACATCAAGGCTGTATATTGTCACCCTGCTTATTTAACTTATATGCAGAGTACATAATGAGAAATGCTGGGCTGGAAGAAGCGCAAGCTGGAATCAAGATTGCCGGGAGAAATAGCAATAACCTCAGATATGCAGATGACACCACCCTTATGGCAGAAAGTGAAGAGGAACTAAAAAGCCTCCTGATGAAAGTGAAAGAGGAGAGTGAAAAAGTTTGCTTAAAGCTCAACATTCAGAAGACGAAGACCATGGCATCTGGTCCCATCACTTCATGGGAAATAGATGGGGAGACAGTGGAAACAGTGTCAGACTTTATTTTTTGGGGCTCCAAAATCACTGCAGATGGTGATTGCAGCCATGAAATTAAAAGACACTTACTCCTTGAAAGAAAAGTTATGACCAACCTAGATAGCATATTCAAAAGCAGAGACATTACTTTGCCAACAAAGGTCCGTCTAGTCAAGGCTATGGTTTTTCCAGTGGTCATGTATGAATGTGAGAGTTGGACTGTGAAGAAAGCTGAGCGCTGAAGAATTGATGCTTTTGAACTGTGGTTTTGGAGAAGACTCTTGAGAGTCCCTTGGACTGCAAGGAGATCCAACCAGTCCATTCTGAAGGAGATCAGCCCTGGGATTTCTTTGGAAGGAATGATGTTAAAGCTGAAACTCCAGTACTTTGGCCACCTCATGCGAAGAGCTGACTCATTGGAAAAGACTCTGAAGTTGGGAGGGATTGGGGGCAGGAGGAGAAGGGGACAACAGAGGATGAGATGGCTGGATGGCATCACTGACTCAGTGGACATAAGTCTGAGTGAACTCCGGGAGTTGGTGATGGACAGGGAGGCCTGGTGTGCTGCGATTCTTGGGGTTGCAGAGTCAGACACAACTGAGTGACTGAACTGAACGGAAATTAATCATAAAGTTGATGCGTGGATTGAATGAAATAATCTCGATAAGGCATTTAGAAAATGCAAAGCACTCAGTAAATATTATTATTTAACAAGCAAGACTGAAAGATTAGGTGAGATGAAAGGGGGTGGATTGAGGAGAGGGAAGGGGAAAGCAAGAGATTTCAGTTTCAACCCCACTATCCATATCCCCATCTAGGGTCCCTCCATCTCTTCTTTCTGGTTTCTTCTGAGGAAGCCATGCCTCTCAGGTAGTTTCACTCTTCCAGTTCCAAACAACAATTATATCTTAATCCAGTGCAATAATTTTTACACTCGGCTAGTAATAGACGAAGAAGGCAATGGCACCCGACTCCAGTACTCCTGCCTGGAAAATCCCATGGACGGAGGAGCCTGGAAGGCTGTGGTCCATGGGGTCACTAAGAGTTGGACACAACTGAGTGACTTTACTTTCACTTTTCACTTTCATGCATTGGAGAAGGAAATGGCAACCCACTCCAGTGTTCTTGCCTGGAGAATCCCAGGGACGGGGGAGCCTGGTGGGCTGCCATCTATGGGGTCACACAGAGTCAGACATGACTGAAGTGAGTTAGCAGCAGCAGCAGTAATAGAAGAGTTTACTCTGTATGGTTCTTTTCTACCTTCCCAATAGTCTCAGTGTGTTCTCAGTGTGATGGAATCATGCTCATTCTCCCTTGCCTACAATTATTTCACTCTACTGTCCTTAACTCAAGATGAAAGATTATAGGCATCTCTTTGCCCTCCTCCCGAAGTGCTTGTAATAACCACAAAATTGTTCAAAGAGATCACATATATGACCTTGATAAAAACCCTTTTTTGGACTTCCCTGGTGGTCCAGTGGTGCCTACCAAAGCAAGGGACATGCGTTTAATCCCTGGTCCATGAAGATTCCACATGCCAGAGGGGCAGCTAAGTCAATACACCACAAGTACTAAGCCCATGTGCTACAGCTAGCAAAGCCCAAATGCCATAGAGCCTGAGCTCTGCAACAAGAGAAGCCATCACAGTGAGAAGCCTGTGCACCACAACTAGAGAACAGCCCCAGTGCACAGCAACAAATCCCAATGCACCAATAAATGAGCAAATTAACAAATAAAATGAAAACAAGACCCTTTTTTCCCTTTCTGAGCCTCTATTTTCTTATTTGTGGGTAAGTAAGTCTGACCAGATGATCTCTGAGGTCCCTTCTCACTCTACTATTCTCCACTAACAAAATAGGGAAACATTAAGGCAGAAAAGGTAGTCTGGAGTCTTAATGTGAGAGCTTTGAATGCTGGATTATTATTATTAATCTCATAGACAGGGAAATTAATGTGATTGGAATTTATTAACAGTGATGCTTAGAAATAGGGAGTCCAGGGGAGAATTAATGAAGCTTGAACAGGAGAAATGGGTGTATCATGGGAAGGCAGAAACCTTCCAGCTTGGTAAACAATTGGATATAGGAAACAAGTGATGAGTTGTCAAAGGAGCTTGTAACTGGGATGTTACTAACAGAAATAGAGGGGAAGAGAGGAGGCTGGTTTTGCAGGTTACATAAAGAATTCTGTTTTAGACATATTCTGTAACTCAACAATTTCATTCCTAAAAGGGTAAACCCCAAAGAAACCCTTGGACCTGTACAAGATACATGTGGAAGAATCTTCACGGAAACATTGCTTACATAACAATAACCTGAAAATAATTCAAATGCCCATGAATATTAAAGTAGATAAATGAATTGAGGTATAGTCATGCCCTGTAATGTTATACAATAGCCAAAACAGATGAACTGCAGTGATACACTATAATATGGATGGATGACAGTAATGTAAGTTAAAAAGTCCCTTACATACAGCATGTTATCCTATTTATAAAGTTATAAGCAACCAACGTATATTGTATTATATATATAATATATATAATTATAATACATATATAATCCTTTGAAGGAATACATATTGACACAATAAATAAATCAAAGAAACCATGACTATAGGATTCTGGACAATGCTTACTTTGGATGTGGAGCAGCATTTTCATGTTAGATTTTCAGGTGTTTGTTATATTATTTAAAATAAATTAATCAAATACACAAAAACATAAGCAATCAGAAGAACAAAATGTATTAAACATAAATCATTGCTCTAAAGATAGGTCTCAAAGAATATTACAGGGGTTTAAAAAAATAAAAGAAAAAGATAAAAATAGGTTTGTAGAGAAATAAATAAAAGAGAAAATAAAAACATCTCAGAAACGAATGCCACAGTATAAACAGCCAAAAATAGGAGGAAAGTGTGATAAAAGCATGTTAAGACATGAGAGACAGCCTAGAGTGAAAGACAAATTAAAAGAGCAAAAATATAAAATTTTATAGAGAAGGTGTAAAAAGGAGATTAAACTTCTTGAAAAAGAGATGTGATAGAGATATTATTTAAAAAAATAATGGAAGAAATGTTTCCAGAAATAAAGACTAACCTGTAGATCAAAAAGATTCACCATAAATTTGGGGAAAATTATGTAGAAAGATGAATACAAGATATTCTGCAGAAACCACTCATCTTTAGGGATAAAGAACTAATCATATGCGAATATAAGCAGAAAAGGCAGGTTACTTACAAGGTGGAAAGAATTAGATTGACTTCAGGCATCTCCTCAGTGATACTCAAATGCTTGAAGATGATGAATGGTCCATGTTTACACAGTTTTGAAGCATGAAAGCATAATCCCAAACACTATATTCAGGTATGGCAGGCAAAGGTCACTCACTATTTCTCCATATTCATTTTCTTCCTTCTTAACACTAAGAACCCAGATTTTGAGCTTGACAACAGCCATCAGGTAAAATACTATATATTGTATAGTCATGTAACTAAGTTTTTTCTAGTGAAATATAAGTAGAAATGCTGTGTGCTACTTCAGAGAAACCTCCTTAAAGGTGGGGACCTATCCTTCTTGACTCCTTCCTTCATTCTGCTGCCTGAAATCTGAAGATGGCTGGCACTCAAACAGCCTTTTTGGATCATGTGGACAAGAATAGTCTTTTAAGAAATGATAGAACAGTAATTTGGAAAAACTATGGGTCCCTGACAAGTTTATAGTGCCAATGTTGGGCTTCTGTTATGTGAGAAAGCAATCAATTCCAACTTGTTAAACTTCTCTGATGTGTATGTATGTTGGAGGACAAAGATTTTTTTGAATTAATTTATTTAATTGGAGGCTAATTACTTTACAATATTGTGGTGGGTTTTGCCATACACTGACATAATCTGTTGAACTTAACTGAAAATGATTACACCAGGCAGATGCGCCTCGGATATAAAGAAAATGAATAGAACTTATGAAGCTTGGAAAGAAAATTAGATGATGAAACTCAGTCAACAAAAATCAAATCAAAATAATACAGGAATAGGGAATATAGAAGCCACTGTAAAAGGATCAAGAAAACTTAATTCACTGAAATAAAAAACTGAGATTAAATAACAGGGAATTATGATTACAGAACAGAATGTAAGTGGTCCTAGCACAAAAATCAAGAGTGGGCTGGAAGAGTAAATGTGCTGATTTTCTCATCTTGCATCACATGGGATTCATAGATATAGTCTAGAGGAGAATTTTTAAAAAACCTTTTACATAATGATTGAAAACTCATAGTTTTTTCATAACTTAAAAATATTCAGGAACTAATAACTTTCATGGCAAATAAACATTTATCTGAAGTTCAGCAATTCTTCAGTTTCACTTCAGTTTCCTTTAACTCCATTAAATAAAAGTACAAAGTTATTATTTTTTGTTTTAAAATAACATGTAGAGTATGATTCCCATTTTTGTTACCAATCAGACTCATTTTTACTCTACCTATATTAGCTATTCACCTACCTACTATCTTTCTGTCTGTATCTTAGATGTATATTGAATGTCTGGAAATGTCATTTGTTGTAGGTTTAAATGGAGGAATTTCTTTTTTGTTTCTGTATTTTAATAAGGATTATGTCTTATTTTGATAAACTATCAACTCTACAGAAACCAAGTCTTTTATTTTAACAAAGTAATTCTTCCACTTTCTTCTGGAAAAATCATAACCATCCACAAATGAAAATGAATACTTAACCCCTACACCAGGCACTAATAGAACTTATATTTTAAGCTTTTAATTTTATTATAATTATAAACAGAGGTAGTAACTGTACAGCGGTGACTTTGGCTTAAAAAAAAAAAACAATCTATACCCTTACCTCTTGTCATAAGTCTTCCTGAAGGCAATACTTTACAATTGTGCCATATTTTTATCAAAAAGAATTTTTAACTTCACAAGAAAATATATTTTAAAATAAAGTAGGTAGAGAATGTTCTATCCTCATTTTATAGATGGGCAACAGCATTCAAAGGAAACAAACCTTAATAGTGGCAGAGCTGGGATTAGAACTGAAGTGTTCTAATTTCTAGACCAGATGTTCCCAGGGAAAGACAGTTACTGTTATTTCCCCCTTGTTGAATACAACTGATTTTCATAGCAATAAGATAACCAACACATACTCAACAGAGCCATTGGTTCAAAGAATTTTCAGCTTGCAAGGGATGTTAGAAATCTTACACAGGTATCAGCAGGCCTTGGCAATCCTCCTTTCTAGGCCCTAGCTGGAGTGCAGCTAATGGGCCTCTGGACTCCCATTTCAGACTTCACCCTTTTTTTAAATCTTGTCTGATTTACATATTAATGTTTCACATAAAATTCCATTTGAAAAGGAGGCTGGTTTCTACAAACAGATTTTACACCACTAAAAGATTAGATTAGACCACCCAGACTAATCTTACAGAAATAGAGAGGTGATTTAATATAATCATTGCAAAGTGAGGAAGTTTTAAGAAGTGCCAACGAGTTCACAGGAGAATAAGCAATCTTGACCAAGCTATTTTGAGCCTGTCTCACATCATTCCATTTAGAAGCAGCTGCTTTTCTGAATTGACACTTCTCTTTTTTTCTAAACCACTAGTTAAACCAAGTGTACATACTGTACAAATCTTCTGTGGTCAAGAAATTACAGATTTGAACAAGAACTGGAAAAAAATGTCAAGTGTCTTGCCTTGTAATGTTCCATGGTTTAATTTTGAAAATTGTCTAACCAGAAGCAATCGTCTGCAGTTAAAAATGTGGATCCATTTTAAAGGAATGTTCTTTATCAGATAAAAATATGATTACGCTTCTGAGGTTGATGAAATCAACTGGAAGATGTAGGTAATTTAATAATTTACATTTATCAAGTGATTTATAATTATAATCAGTAAAATAATATTTGGTACCCTAGCAAGAGCGCAAGCTTTATTTTTTTTAAATTTTATTTTATTTTTAAACTTTGCAATATTGTATTGGTTTTGCCAAATATTGAAATGAATCCGCCACAGGTATACATGTGTTCCCCATCCTGAACCCTCCTCCCTCCTCCCTCCCCATACCATCCCTCTGGGTCATCCCAGTGCACCAGCCCCAAGCATCCAGTATCGAGAGCACAAGCTTTAGAATGAGACATACATAGCCTCAAACTTATTTCACCACTTCGTAGCTGGGAAATCCCAGGCTAGTCTACTTACTGAAATAATATTTGGTTTTATCACCTGTTAAATGGAACCAAAGTGAGGATTAAGTGCAATGACATATACTGAGTACCTGACGCTTCCCCAAGTAACTTTAATTTCCTTTCCTCCTCTTTCCTGGAATGTTGAATATAAGTGACATTTTTATTAATTGGACCCTATTTTACATATTAAATAGGATTACAAGTTGTAATATATGAAAATTTATTTTGATAAAGAATAATTTTGCAATCTGAATCATAACCAGTAAGCATATTGCAATGAAAAGAGCACTGGGTCAATAATCTGTGCTGTGCTTAGTCACTCAGTTGTGTCTGACTCTTTCCAATGCCAGTGGGTTGCCATGCCCTCCTCCAGGGGATCTTCCCAACCCAGGGATCTGAACCCAAGTCTCCCACATTTCAGGCGGATGCTTTACCGTCTGAGCCACCAGGGAAGCCCAGGTTGATCATCAGAAGACTACAATTCTTATCTCCATTCTGCCACTTTTAGGTCGAATTCATATAAAATGACCATTTTTACAGGTCACAAGTGGTTGAATAAATTTGTAGTTCTGGAGAAACAATAATCTAAGATTGTTTCATTAGATGAATTTAGATAACTATTTACGTTCATTGATTAAACATTTATCATTTGCCTATTACAAGGCAGACACTGTTTTAGCTTATGACAATATAGTGAGGAGTATGACAATACTCCATTCCTTTTGGTACTCTGTCATTAAGAGAGACATAATTAACAAGCAAAGAAGCTTACACATCATATAAATTTTTCAGATAGTGATAAAATATTCAATAGCTAGGTGATCACTAAGGTTGCTTCAGCTTGAAAGTTGTAAAATACCAGGTCATTTTTGTAATGAATTATACTTCTATTAGTTTAATAGAAGACATATCTGTAGATAAAGTTATACTTCTTAAAAACAGAAAGAAGTACCTTAACTGTAGGAAATCTGAAAGAGAATCTTTAGAAAACCTCAAATAAAAGGATGTAGAGGGTTTTATCAGGAAATAAGTTTGGCTGTATGTAACAGTGAGAAATGCCAAATGATAGTGGCTTAAAGAATAAGGTTTTTGGGTTTTTTTTTTCCCCTTTAGGAATCAGGACGTCCAAATCCAGTTGCTCCAAAGCTAACATGGCACCACAATGCGTATAGGGTGGCTGCTCTTAGCCATCTTTCTTCACCCGTGTTGCTTCATGGTTGCATAATGGCAGATAAAAATTCCTTCTGCAACACTGCACCAATATAGCAGGCAGAAAGAAAGTATAGATCAAGGGGTAAAGCTTAACTACCAGCTTAGATCTGCCTACTTTTAAAGAGTTTTCCAAGAAGCCTCATCTAGCAATTCCCACTTACAGTTCATTAGCAGAAATTGGATTATGCTTAAATTTTCAGTTAGGCACACGGCTACCCTAAACAAAATCAGAATTATGTTAATAATGAGGAGTGTTCAGATGAATACTGGCTAGAGAACTGACAGATTCTACCAGAGGGATGCACCAAACTTCACAAATATGATTCTGAACATGTGTGAAACAAACATATACTGAAAAGAAAAAAAATTACAAAAAGGAAACTTTGACAGGAATCTTCTTGTGTAGCAAATACTGTTTGGCATACAAATGATTTTCAGTTGCTTTCTCCAAGCTCTACCCTCATGGGTCTGTAAGTAAAAGTAAGTTTTACTTTTTATTATTTACTAAAGGTATGCTCATCTGTAATACTAAGCTGAGGGCTTGATTTAAATAAATAGGCAAGCATTCCATTTATCTTAAATGATTTTCTGTTTTCTTCCTTCCACGTAACATTTAAGAAGACTTATAAACAAATTCAAGTGATGAACTATTAAATAACTAAGGGAGTCATGTTTGAAAAAAGATGAAACAAAAATCTAAGATGCAGAGGTCCCTGGGATTAAGGGAGGGTTCCACAGTGTGGGAGTTCCTTATCATCTGAATTCTAGCAATCTAAGTACAGTGGATAGGAATCTGCCTGCCAATGCTGAGGTCACAGTTTCAATCTCTGGTCTGGGAAGATTCCACATGCCCCAGAGCAACTAAAAGCCCGCAAGCCACAACTACTGGAGCCCTTGCACCTAGAGCCTGTGCTCCAAAACAAAAAAAGCCACCACAAAGAGAAGCCCATGCACCGCAACTAGAGAAAGTACATGCACAGCAAAAAAGACCCAATGCAACCAAAAATTTTAAATTGGTTAACTAATGAAAAAATATGTGCATAAAATCAGGTAAAAATGGGACTTCTCTGGTGGTTCAATGGTTAAGAATCTGCCCGCCAATGCAGGGGCATGGGTTCAATCCCTGGTTTGGGAAGATCCCACATGACCCAGCAAATAAGATCCCTCATGACCCGGATGACCCTGTGTGTCACAACTATTGAGCCCACACTCTAGAGACTGTGTTTAACAGCAAGAGAAGCCACTTCAGTGAGAAGCTGGTGTTCCACAACTAGAGAGTAGCCGTCCCCACCCCTGCTCACGGCAGCTAGAGACAGCCTGCACTAAGCAATGAAGATACAGTGCAACCAAAAATAAAAAATTTAAAAAAAAGAAAGAAAAAAATTAGGTAAAAATGTTTTCCAAAGTTTACTATCCAAATAAAAAATCAGCTATAATGAACTCAAAGGTGTACATCAACTAAAGCATTGTAGGTGAAGGCCCAGTGGTTCCTTCCGGCATCCCTCCCCCTGGTGTTCAGAGAAGCTGTGGATCAGAAAGTGAGAAATATGGGTACAGCGAAGATAATGGGATGTCACATTCGAGATTAGGGTACAGACAAAATGTGACTTCTGTCCTGCTAGCCCACTCTAACTCTCTTGTTTGCTGGTGCCAAGGAAGCCAGCTGCCATGTTGCAAGCTGCCTGTGGAGAGGTTCACAGGGCAAGAAACTTAGGGAGGCCTTTGATCATACAATGAGGAACTGAGGTCCTCAGGCCAACAACCCACAAGGAACTGGATTCTGCCAACAACCCATGAGTGAGCATGTTATCAGATGAGTCAACAGCCCCGTTGACTTCTTGACTGGGGCCTTGTACTCGACCTTGAGACTACAAGGTGCCGAGACTTGAGCCAAGACTTGAGGTGCTCGGCTAAACTACATCCAGACCCCTTATCTGCATAAACTGTAAAATAACCATTTGTTTTAAGCCTCTAATTTGGGGAGTAATTTGGTTCCTAGCTAAGTATAATTAGTATAGGAATGCAAAAAATATTTACCAGCTTTTAACATTTTGGCATATAAAAGAATACATCTTGGTCATATGGGATTCTCTTTCATACATATGAAACATCTTATTCCTTAGTATTGTTAAAAAAAAAAAAAACAAAAACTTACCAGGCAATACGAAGTACAATAAATTAGGGTTCAAGCTAGCTGGAGAGCAAATGCAAATCCCCAACGCAGAATCCTTGTTTACTAAATACTAACAAAACTGAATCAATAGCCAGAGTAGATGGCTGAGCCTTGGAGGAAAGAAAAAGAGCTCCCTCTGGATCCAATTGGCCAGAGCTTCTCAACCCTTAGCAGGAATCAGAATCACCTGCTGCTGCTGCTAAGTCACTTTAGTCGAGTCCAACTCTGTGCGACCCCATGGACAGCAGCCCACCAGGCTTCTCCATCCCGTCCCTGGGATTCTCCAGGCAAGAACACTGGAGTGGGTTGCCATTTCCTTCTCCAATGCATGAAAGTGAAAAGTGAAAGTGAAGTCGCTCAGTCGTGTCCGACTCTTAGCGATCCCATGGACTGCAGCCTACCAGGCTTCTCCATCCATGGGATTTTCCAGGCAAGAGTACTGGAGTGGGGTGCCATTGCCTTCTCCGTCAGAATCACATAGGGCTTGTTAAGCCATAGACTGTAGGACCCACCTTCAGAGTTTGTGATTTGTATGACTGAGGTGAAGACCAAGGATCTATTTCTAAGAAGTTCTCAGCAGATGTTGCTGGTGCTGGTTCTGGGACCACACTTTGAAAACCACTGCAATAGACAAGAGTTTCTGTAGTTTCCTGTTGGAAGGAGTAACATGAGAATAGTCCTCCCAGACAACTCCTGGTGGATTAGAGTAAGAGGAAGGCTGAAGAGCCCAAACTTGTAGCAACAGTGAGGCTCTTGTTGAGATGATAAAGTGCTGGTATTGGGGAGCAAGGAGTTTCACAGCAGAGGGAAATAAAAAGGGGAATACTAGGGGAGTTTTCTGACTTTATCATGTGTGCTTAGTCACTCAGATGTGTCCAACTCTTTGTGATCCCATGGACTGTAGCCCACCAGGCTTCTCTGTCCATGGGGATTCTCCAGGCAAGAATACTGGAGTGGGTTGCCATGCCCTCCTCCAGGGGATCTTCCCAACCCAGGGATTGAACCCAGGTCTCCCACACCATAAGCGTATTCTTTATGATATGAGCTGACTTCATCAGTTCTCCTCCAAAACAGCCAGTCTGGCTACAGAGAGAGAAAATAAAATTGCTGTCATCACTGTCATCACTAATAAAACAGCCACACAACCAAGTTCACCTGGCTTCCCATGAGAGACATGAAGTACCACTCAGCATGGCTCCTTCGAATCAGGCGCTCTGAACTGTTTACTGCTGTAATTAACTCCACCCAATCTATTTACCTGACAGAATTGTCTTTGGGCTTCCAGATGGCCCTTACTTCCTCTAGGATCATCAGTTGGGGACCCTGAAAGCCATTCAGACCCTTCAGATTTGCGCCTGATCTAATTTACATGATTTCAGAACACTGAGTGCAATTCTCTCTATTGGCATTTGTTGTCTCTATTTCCAAGTTGAAACAGAGTGCATAGTTGTATTTCTTCAAGGACTGTTTTTGAAATACATTTATTCCCTGGATGTTCTAGAGACAATGGTGTTACTAGAGTGTTTTCCAGACACACAGCCCATGGGGGTGCCAGTTTCCAGGTCTGAGGCATCTGTTAGTGGATGTCATATGCAGTGATGTTGGGGTGGCAAACAAAGAGAGCCTCCTTTGCATCTGCATCTTGGCACACGCCCCTAGAGAGAGGGTTACCTCGCATTTTTCTTATATTTCCTTGTGTTTAAGAGTTTAGCGTTCTAGTATGATGAGAATAATGTCTGAGTGACAATTTCAGATGTTAGCTTATTTTTGCTCTTTTGGGAAATTG
This sequence comes from Bos indicus x Bos taurus, assembly GCF_003369695.1. Classification (NCBI taxonomy): domain Eukaryota; kingdom Metazoa; phylum Chordata; class Mammalia; order Artiodactyla; family Bovidae; genus Bos; species Bos indicus x Bos taurus. The sequence goes on from NC_040086.1 coordinate 30,301,627, forward strand.
TCTAACTTCCAGCAATTCCTAGTACCAAACAATACCTCCAAAACTGGAGGCTATCCAAAGATAAAGCACTATCCAAAGATATCTGTGGTTGATTTACAGGGAAGGGAAAAAGCAAAGCATCTTAAGGGTTGAGAGGATGGAAATTTACCCCCAAGGAATGTCCAGCCTAGCAGGTAAAGAGAGATTTGTGAACCAAACACATCAGCAGGTATGAATAAAATTTCAGGGCCAAAAATAAAGTGTCTCAAATGGAAAAATCACACATTTTAAATATTTTTTAAATGCAGTGAACATAATTAATTCCCAACATTATCAACAGGCATTTCTATAACAGAAATGAGTAAAGACTCTTGGACCTGAAACATAAGCAAAAAAACAAGGGATTCTTTTCTGTCTCCCTTTACCCAGATTTGTTTATTAAACTTATTTCTTGAGTAAACTTTTTAACAAGCAAATGCCCTGGTTTCCCTCAGTCTCTTCTCTGCCCCACCTCCTTGGCACAAGGCTTGTGCTGAACTTACATGCACATGAACTATGAGCAAAGCATCCACATAGATACAAACAGTGATTACAATGGTTTTTGTTTCATTTTGCTTTGATTTCACCTTTTAATAAAACGTCTATTTAAAGGTGCTAATAGCATTTAAGTTGAGCTAACAGCTATCAAACTGAGGCTGTGTTTAGACCAAGATAACAGGGAATGTTTACTGGTGGAATCACATTACCGTAAAACAAGGCTCCCATCCCACTATGCAGGTAGGCTAATACTGATGCATCTCCATTTTAATGGCAAGTTTCAGAGTGAACTTCTACTATATTCATTTTCTCTGAGGCCATCCTTCCCTGCAAGGTTTAAAGATTACCAAACAATGAGCCTCTTTCAAAAGCATGGATTTCCTTGGTGTTTTAAATTCTTAACTTGTCCATTTCTCACTTTCATGAGATATCCACCTCACAGCAACCCAAACACACAAGTACATTCACTTCTATGGGTTGCTGATGTCGCTTTGAAGGCCTTTTCAGTTAGCCTTTTTCCTGACTCACCCCACCATTTCCTCTGGTTTTTTATTTGACAGACCATCCAAGTACTCGACCTAAGTCATTTGCTTCCTTCCTACTGAAGGCTTTTTACTGCTACCACCAGTCTCTTTCTTCTTGACCAAAGATCAGTGTTTTCTTCAGTCCAGGCCTGCAGCACATGGTCTCATTTCATAACTTTTAGTAGAATTCCACTTTTTGAACTGCTTATTGGGGAACAGGGGTAGGTACGAATTACAGACTCAGTCATAGAGGTGTAATATAGTTAATTGTGAGTGCCTAGAGTAACTACCATGCGGAGAAGGCAATGACAACCCACTCCAGTACTCTTGTCTGGAAAATCCCATGGATGGAGGAGTCTGGAAGGCTGCGGCCCATGGGGTCGCTAAGAGTCGGACACGACTGAGCGACTGCACTTTCACTTTTCACTTTCATGCACTGGAGAAGGAAATGGCAAGCCACTCCAATGTTCTTGCCTAGAGAATCCTGGGGACGGGGGAGCCTGGTGGGCTGCCGTCTATGGGGTTGCACAGAGTCGGACACGACTGAAGCGACTTAGCAGCAGCACCAGAGTAACTACATTTAAAACTCATAAAGCTTTTCAAGGGAAGGGCCTTCTAGGTCCTTCCTATAATTAACAGCATTCATTTTAAGTAGTATATCAATTGTTCCTGCATAGAAAGAGTTCATTCTCTAAAATGATTTCACTACTTCCCTCTGAAAACCTCTCTTTTTGTCAGTTGTTTAATAAATCTTATTCTCATAGATATCACAAAGACAGAGTCAAAAGATTACATACTTTAAATTAGTGGGTACTAATCTCAGGGCTGGAGGCCTCCTTTGACCTCCTGGAGATAAAGGTTGGTGTGTACATTAGTTCTTCTGAGAACTACCAAAGGCTTCCTTTCTCCTAAAGAAATCCTAAAGTAGTCCTTTTATACTTTACCACTCCCTTCTCCTGGCACTGGAGTCTGAGACAGTACTTAATATTTGCTTGTTTCTCCTCTGGAAAATCCCCAATCTAACGCAAACTACTTCATACCTAAAATACACTGATTTCTCAACTCAATCTTGCTGAAGAGGTTCCCAGTGTGCAAACAGCACCAAGAAGGGTTTTTAAGTCGCCAAGTAAATGGAATCTGAAAACACTACAATTGGTTCCCAAGCTAATGCTCCTAGTGACCAGGTATGAATTTGGAAGGTGGTTGGATAGTTTGATCTGTAAACTGTGTTGACAGTCTAGAGTTCTAGAATATGTTCTAAACATCCAAGGTAATCACTACCCACGTACTCTGAGCTTGAAAATGATAAAACTATAAATTAATAAAGTGTCACTTGCTAGCTCAATGACAATAGGGTTGGAATGTGAGCCAGATACCAGAAGATACAGATATAACCCTGTCCTCAGCACTAACTATAAGCTATATCGTGGATCAATTCAGTGAAATGGTTTTATAGGCTAGTAGAAGCTTCTGCTCAAAATCAGATGGGAGTAGAGCAAATTAATACCATCATCTATTATTCTATCAGTAAAGTTATGCTCTTTAATTTCTAAAACTTTTTGATTTTGATGAATTGAAATGCAAATATCTTTTGAAGGGATCATACCAATCTTTTATCAAATGACATAAATAGTTAATATTTTAGCAGAAATTGGAACAAATGCAATACAGGGAAGGAGAGAAGAAAAGCTGAGGCTGATAAGTGAGCAAGGAGGCACCAAAGCAAATTTTATTACCCTTCCAAAGCTGCCCTTTGAGGTCTACCTTCATTCTCCCTTGCTGACCATCTCTTCCTTGAAGCTGGTGGTTTTTCTGAATACAAGGTCAGGTTTCACAATTTGGATTATGAACAGTGGCAACCTTGATACTTGGTAGCCTTCAATCTAAGGCATGTTCACCTTCCTTCCATTGGTAAATGAATCCATTTTTCCTTGACTTTCTAAAAGTGATCAGCTGTCAAACTGAGACTCTTATCTACACAGAAAGTACAAGACATGACCTTTGTTTGCTTTTCTCTTTTCATAGGAATCAAAAATATCAGACTATCCCTGCAGTGCCAGAAGGCTGGGGACCAGCATTTTGAAAGTAAGAAACGATAAGGGAAGACCCATCTAAAATTTTCTTGTTGGCAGTCCAAAATATCTAGCCCTGCCACCAGTGGAATTAACAGACAAACTGAACCCCAAATAGCTGAATTGCTGGTACAAGGGAAGAAAATTAGAAATACCAACTGTGGCTTTATGAGCAGTTTCAGAAACAAGGACTGTAATAACTCCCCTATTTTCTTCCTAACAAATTATAGATAATAACCAGTACCCCTTCTTCCTTACTAAATTGTAAAGGTGCACTGGTGGTGGTTAATTTTATAATTTAGTTCTTAGGTGACAGGATGTCTAGGAGAGATTGTTCCTAAACAGGAAGAATAAACATTACCAGAGAAAGGTCCAAGGAAGGGGATTTCAAAATTTCCCCTTCAGAGAGATACGAAGCATGCTTTCATTTGTACAAAGGATCATAACATTTTGTTAGGTGAAAACATGTCCAGATTGTTACTGTTGTTTAGAAATTAAAGTACAGGAAGAAGAGTATATATAAATGCTGAATGGTCAAAGGGTGAACCGTGATGGCTTTGGTGAGTGGCTTTCCGTATCTATTCCAAACTCTTTAGAAGGAGCCTTCCTGTACTGCAGAAGCTAGAGAATTTAAAAGCATATTTTTCATTTCCTGACTTCAGAGTTAAACTAGCTGATTAAATATACACATGTAACTTTGCTTCATCTTGAGACAACACAAAAAGTACAATTAAAGATTTTTTTAAGACATAAACCCTCTGGAGCATGGAAAACAAGAGGCAAGAACAATAATATTTTGGCAGCTGAATAGTGGCAATGAGGAAGCAAAGAAACATAAAATTTATGTTGTAGGATTTCTCAAAAGGTTCAAGAACTCATGGTACTGGGTAATGCTGGAACTGGGGTGAAGGGGTATCATGCTGAAATAAGGAGGAGTGAGTGAAAGTGTTTGAGTAACAGACCCTTCAAACCCCACCCCTGTTCCACAGTGCTGGTGACTGCCCTCTGTCCTAGCAGATCCTCGGGGCTTATTACCTACAGAGGTAAAAGAAGATGTCAGGACTGGGGAATGCTAGGTTCCTCTGAGTGCTAGATCCTATACCAACAAATGGTCCACCCAGATGTCCCAAAGATAAATCTCTAATTGTAGATGTCCCAAAGATAAATCTCTAATTGTTAAGTCTTAAACATTTACTCTGGAGAAGGCAATGGCACCCCACTCCAGTACTCTTGCCTGGAAAATCCCATGGGCAGAGGAGCCTGGTAGGCTGCAGTCTATGGGGTTGCAAAGACTCGACACGACTGAGCGACTTCACTTTCACTTTTCACTTTCATCCACTGGAGAAGGAAATGGCAACCCACTCCAGTGTTCTTGCCTGGAGAATCCCAGGGACGGGGGAACCTGGTGGGCTGCCGTCTATGGGGTTACACAGGGTCAGACACGACTGAAGTGACTTAGCAGCAGTAGCAGCAGCAGCAACCATTTACTCAGAGCTTCCAGTATTTTTATTCCTCACTTAGTTTTGATTTTTTTAAACAGGTATTTTGTGGGAGAGGTATAATTTACATATAGTATTGAAATGCACAGATTTTAAATGTATTTGAGCAGTTTTGGTAAATGCACACATCTGTGTAACTCACACCCCTAACACAATATGGAACATTTTCAGTTCTCCAGAAAATCAGTCCCTAACTCTAAATCATGAACAGACAACTAAGAATTACCAGACATCTGAGGAAAAACTCCAATATGGAAGATAAAGACCAAAAGAAACAAATAGGAAAAAAGGAACTTAGAGGAAAGAGTTATTTTAGGAAAAATAAAAACTAATCTATATTAATATCCTTAGGCAGATGAGAAGAATGCACACTGAATACTATGAAAAAAATTCAAAGAACAATAACAAAAAAAGAGCTCTTAGAAACTGAAAGCATGATGAGAATTCAAAAAAAAAAAACTTAGTAGAAATTTTGGAAGATATAGTTGGAAAAATTCTCAGAAAAAATAGAACAAAAAGACCAAAAGAAGGAAAATCAGAGAGAAATGATGAGAAAAGAGGAGCCCAGTCCGGAGATCCAACATCTAGATAACAGAGGGGAAGAAAGTAGCAATGAAGAAATCAAGAGAATACCTAGGGTACTCAGACTGAAAGGGCCTACTGGATGCCCAAGAGAATGAATGGAAATGAGACTCAGAGGCATGTCATTATGAAATTTCACCAGGAACAAAGAGAATATCCTACTTAAAAAAATTGGCCACATAGCTGGAATTAGAAGAGCTTCTGATCTTTCAACAGCAGCATGTAAAACTAGAAGTCAATGGAGTAAAGCCTTCAAAACTGAAGAAAAAAAATATTCCTAACTTGAATTCTATGTCCAGTTACTTTATTAATCAAACAGAAAAGTAGAATAAAAACATTTTCAGACATTCAGTCTCAAAAAATTTACCGTCCACATGCCCTTTTTCAGAAAACTGCTAGGAAATATACGCCATTAAATGAAGAGAGTAAAGCAAGAAAGAATATATGGACCACATTAAACAGGAGATTCAACACAGTGAGGCAAAGGGAAACTGTCAGATGATGGAGATGATGGACCCCACATGCCTGTGCTACACAAAGCACAGAAGATCTTTTTAGAAAATCTGATGCTCAAAACTGTAGAGGGCCCAGATTAATAGCTGTCCTTGCCTCCAGAGTAACAACACAGACATAGTGAAGCCCATGTACGGCCAAAAAAGATGCTGCTGCTGCTGCTGCTAAGTTGCATCAGTCATGTCCAACTCTGTGCGACCCTATAGACGGCAGCCCACCAGGCTCCCCTGTTCCTGGGATTCTCCAGGCAAGAATATTGGAGTGGGTTGACATTTCCTGCTCCAATGCATGAAAGTGAAGTCGTTCGGTCGTGTCCGACTCTTCGTGACCCCATGAACTGCAGCCTACCGGGCTCCTCCATTCATGGGATTTTCCAGGCAAGAGTACTGGAGTGGGTTGCCATTGCCTTGTCTGATGAAACCATAACAAAAGATCTTTCTAACACAATGGTACACAGAAACCTGGGGTCTCTCTATGTCTCGGCAAAGCTCTCCTGGCCCCCATAGACTATAATTCAGAAAATAATAAACACCTGCCCAAAGAAGAGAAATCCTACATGTTAATCTATATGTTCATATGTTCTGTGTGGATGTCTATGTATATTTATGTACTTTGATGTGCTTAGTAGCTCAGTTGTGTCTGACTCTTTGTGACCCCATAGACTGTAGCCTTCCAGGCTCCTCTGTCCATGGGATTCTCCAGGCAAGAATACTGGAGTGGGTTGCCATTCCCTTCTCCAGGGGATCTTCCCAAACCAAGGCTTGAACCTAGGTCTCCCACTTTGCAGGCAGATTCTTTACCGTCTGAGCCACCAGGGAAGCTCATGTACTTGTATATACACAGGCTATCTCTGGGTGGATTGTAAAGGAAATCTACTTTCCACTCTCTAGTTTTTGTCCCTTTTTAATTTATCTTTCTCCCCTGTGCATGTACTGGCTATTCATAAAATGAGCTAATGAATAAAACAAAATATATTCTCTTTTAAAACTTACAAACAACATGCCCACTGACTGAGCATTACTACTCTTAGGAATTTATTCTATGAATATACTTGTACATATGTCAAGTTATATAGATACAAGGCCATTTATTGCAGCATTATTTGTGATAGTAAAGGCCTGGATATTGCCTACCTATCCACTGAGAGGGAAAAGGTAAGATAAATTACATACATCTACGTTGTTGACTGCTTGGCAGTCATTAAAAAAAAGAATGTAAAAGCTCGCTATGTATTGATATAGAATAATATCCAAGATATTCTATTAAGCAAAAAGGCAAGGCATAGACGAAAGTGTGTAATTTGTTATAAAAATACAGCAGAAAAATGTCTCTGAGTCCCACAACTCAAGTGTGTAGATAACTTACAACATCATTGTAGGTTATCTTTCTATTCTGTCCTTTGCCTTTGTGATGCTTAGTGTGTGTTAGTCACTAAGTTGTGTCCAATTCTTTGTGACCCTATGGACTGTAGCCCGCCAGGCTCTTCTGTGCATGGGATTTCCCAGGCAAGAATACTGGAGTGCCATTTCCTTCTCCAGGGGGTCTTCCCAAACCAGGGATCAAACTCAGTTCTCCTGCATTAAATGCAGATTCTCTACCATCTGAGCCACCAGGGAAGTCTTTGTGATACTTATGACAATAATAATTAATGATTATTTGTGCTAACAAAAATATTTTACACCTCTCATGCTTCTTGCAACTGGTTCTAGGTATGAAACTGGTTGCATCAATTCAGTGCATTAAGCAAGATTTGGAAAGCAGAAAGGGCAGGCACCAGCTTCTTGTGTTCTTAGCTGTTGTTGCTGATAGTCATAGTCATTGCAACAGCATCCCAGTGTCCAGAGATTAGCTTCACAGAAGCCCAAAGGCAGTTGCAGAGGCAGCTTCCTGACCCCAGGGATCCCAATCTCGGTGGTATATTCTTAGACTCAACACTTCCAGAGGGAGCTCCTGAATCTCCACCTACTTGTGGTACCTTCTGGCTGGACAGTTAAGTGGTGATGTTCTAGGGGTCATTGGAAAGGACCTTGCTTATTCCATTCTTACCAATCTCCTCAATAATTCTATTAGCATCTATTGTATTAAATGCTCCTGTGGCAGTGGTTTGTTTTCTACTACTAAACTTTACTGATACAATTGATAACATGAACTTTTAACATAGGGAAACTGCAAATCTTACTTTAGAATCATAAAAGTAATTTTATTTATTTGGTCTCTCCTATACATTGTGTGCTATCAAGGTAAGTGTTAAAGGGCTTAAAAATTGAGGATCATCTCTGAGCTTCTCTTCTGCATGTGCTAACAACTACTGGCATGTCAAAACATAAACACCAAATCAGGGGCAGAATGGTTTTTTGTTTGTTTTCTTTTGTTGTTGTTGTTTTATTTTGTAACTGGAAGATAATTGCTTTATAATGTTGTGTTGCTTTCTACCATGAAACAACATGAATCAGTCATAACTATATATACATATATACATATGTATATATATGGGATATATATACATATATATATATATCCCCTCCCTCCTGAGTTCCCTTCCCACCCCCTACCCCCATCCCACCCCTCTAGTTCATCACAGAGCATCAGGCTGGGCTCAGGGGTAGCATGTTTAACTTTGTTTTTAAAGTTTATCCAAAACATACGATGAGTGAATGAATAGGTATTAGGGATTATTTTCAATAAACTAATATATTTTTTAACTGATGAAAGTAAACATGACTGGCAGGGCACAGTGGTCTATTCTACTCTCTAAGAAAAGCCCGTGGGCCTCCATAGTAAAGTATGACGGAAACAACTGAGAGATTCCAGGTTTTACTCTCCTCAATTCAGTAACATGAAATGATTCTCAACAGGCTGAGAAACCCATTAAAACATCTCCTGGCCCATAACAATAACGGCCAATCATGGTAATCCTGTGGGAGATGACAATTCTGGATTTTGTCTCTTTTTATGTTGTTCGAAATGTGAATTTGAGAGTGAGTGAGTAAAAGGGAGTGCCACGTGAGCAGTTATAGCCTTTGAGTACCACTGAGCACACCGTTAATATGTTTGTTTCCGAGGCAGCCTTTCATAATAACATTTAATCCAGTGACATTTTTGCGTGTGCTTTTAGAAAAGAAGCAGTTGAAAGTGGTGGGTAAGAGAGCAAATGTCTGAGAAGTCACAGCTCTCAGCAAACAGAGACACACAAGTTTATGATTACCGGGTGGACAACAAACAGCAACAAACATCTGATTCTGAGTTTTCAGAGATTCACTCAATTATTAATGAGGTTGCCGCTGAGGGAAGAATAAGACAGAATTGCTTTGACTCTCAGATCTATTAAAAACTGGTGGGAGCCTGCCAGTTCTTGACCATATGTGAATTATCCACCTGGCAGATTATTGTTTCCTTGAAATTCAGCCAGCTTAGCCCCAAGTGACCTATTCTGCCTAAGTTATATTTAGCAAATACTAACTTATTTAAACATAGACTATGCAAAATATTTACGAGATGAATATATCCAAGGTAAATATATATATATATATATATATACACACACACACACACACACACACACAACATTTCTTAAACTAATGGAAATGTTTTATAAATCATCCAAAGTTTTGGAATTAAAAATTTTCAAGCTGCCAGGGCCCTTAAAGACTTCTTGTCCAAGAGTTTCATTTCATAGCTGAGAAAAATAAGCATGGTGAGGTTTACTGACTTGCCCAGAGTAACAGTTAATTGTGAAATTAAAATGTTTAAAGCATAGCTTCCCTTCTATTAAGTTTTTGGAAATATTTTTAGGATTATCTGCAATATGGGGAAATGATCTGCACAGAGTCTCCCTAAGAACAGAGCTGGACTCCGGGGGTGATGGGTTGATGGGGTGCGTGGCTGGGGGAAGGGGAGCCTGCCAGGCGTTCCCTCACTCGGCTCTGTTGCCTGCACTACAAGAGGTCTTCAGAATCTGTCCTCATTCTCTTATTTTACAACTCTCTCAAATTGCTTATTATTTTTGTGCTATCTCTTTCCTGTGAGTAAACCTTGAATTGCTCCCCTCAGTTGCCTTTTGTGAACTACAGACTCTTAAGGAAGAGCTGGGACCTACAAGGAGTTTGGAGAGACAATCCATAGCCTGAAGAGAGAATGCACTACAGCTTCAGGAGGAGAGAGTGGAGGAAGGTTCGCAGTGTGTATTTAATGCTGCTGAGCAGCTGGGCCCCAGGAATTGCAAGAATTTATATCATTGAAGGTGCTCAACAGTGGTTGATAGGGCTCTTCCAGGAGTGAGCAGATGGAGAAAGAGGAATAAGTGTGTGTGCAGCTGGTGAATAAATTCCAGAAGCTCACCTCAGCACCACTGGCTGCCTTTCAGACTAAAGACCCATAACTGGGGGCTTAAATGTATTTGCAGATGTACGTAGATTTTAAAAGGAAGTCTGCAGCACCTCACATCCAATAGGATGGCTACTATCAAAAAAAAAAAAAAAAGAGAAAGCGAGAAGAAAGGAAGGAAGGAAGGGAGAAACAAAGAAAGAAATAACAAGTGTGTTGGCGAGGATATGGGGGAAATTATAACCCTTGTGTTCAACTGTGGGAATATAAAGTGACATAGCCACTTTGAAAACAGTATGCAGTTTCTGCATACTGCAGAAACTGCAGTATGACTGCAGCCATGAAATCAAAAGACGCTTACTCCTTGGAAGAAAAGTTATGACCAACCTGGATAACATATTGAAAAGCAGAGATATTACTTTGCCAACAAAGGTCCGTCTAGTCAAGGCTATGGTTTTTCCAGTGGTCATGTATGGATGTGAGAGTTGGACTGTGAAGAAAGCTGAGCGCCGAAGAATTGATGCTTTTGAACTGTGGTGTTGGAGAAGACTCTTGAGCGTCCCTTGGACGCCCCAGTCCATCCTAAAGGAGATCAGCCCTGGGATTTCTTTGGAAGGAATGATGCTAAAGCTGAAGCTCCAGTACTTTGGCCACCTCATGTGAAGAGTTGACTCATTGGAAAAGACTCTGATGCTGGGAGGGATGGGGGCAGGAGGAGAAGGGGACGACAGAGGATGAGATGGCCGGATGGCATCACTGACTTGATGGACGTGAGTCTGAGTGAACTCCAGGAGTTGGTGACGGACAGGGAGGCCTGGCGTGCTGCGATTCATGGGGTCGCAAAGAGCTGGACACGACTGAGCGACTGAACTGAACTGACTGAAGTTCTTGAGGTGAGAACATGCCGCTATGTGTTAGGAGGACAGTGTAGTTTAGGAAGGAGGAGGGAGGGGAAGAGTACTGGAAGAGGAAAGGATGGGGGTTGGGAGGAAGACAGTACGTAGCAGGGGTTAAGGCCAGACTGAGTGACTTCACTTTCACTTTTCACTTTCATGCATTGGAGAAGGAAATGGCAACCCACTCCGGTGTTCTTGCCTGGAGAATCCCAGGGACGGGGGAGCCTGATGGGCTGCCTTCTATGGGGTCGGACACGACTAAAGCAACTTAGCAGCAGCAAGGACGTTGGTATGTGAGATGAAAGCCACTAGAGGGCTCTGCATAGAGGAATGACATGACCTGACAGGTCTTAAAGGGATCATTTTGACTGCTCTGTTGGGAAGATGGTAAGAGGCAAGGGTGCAAATGATGTCACCAATTAGAAGACTTTGGCAATAATCCAAGAGAGATTGATTGACTTGGACTGGATGGCAGCAGATGAAGTTGTCATATTCTAGAAATATTTTAAAGATGAAACCAACATGATTTGCTGATAGATTGGATATCAAGTGTGAGAGAAAACAAAATAGTCATGAGTGGCTCCCAAGTTGTTGGTCTGAACAGCTAGAAGCATGGAGCTGGCATTTACTAAGGTGGGAAACTGTTAAAAGAGCAGGTTTGAGTTGGGGGTAGGCAAGGAATCAGACATTTGATTTTGTACACATCAAGTTCAAGATTTTTGTTAGATATATATGGAAATATCAACTAACTTATATATAAATATCCAGAGTTCAGGGTAGAAATACAGTTACAGATGTAAGTTGAAAGCTCTTGGTTTGTATTGGTTCAAAGCCATGACAATGGATGACATTTCCAAGAGAGAGTCTAGTGTAGAAGATGTCTAATAATTGAGTCACGGGGTATTTGGGGCTATTCCAATAGTCAAAGGTTAGAGAAATGAAGGAGAACCAGTAAAGAAGACTGAGAAGGAATAGGTACAGAAATAAAAGGAGAACCAAGAGACTGTTCAAAGTCAAATGAAAAGACTTGTTTTCAGGAAGAGAGGGTGGGCAATTGTGTCATGTTGATGACAGGTCAAAATGGATGAGAGTTGAGATTGGACCATTGGATTTAGCAGCATGAAGGTCAGTAGCGATTTTTTCAAGAGTTGCTTTGTTGTAGGGTGGGAGTGAGTGCTTGGTTGGCGTGCAGCTGAGAGAAAGTAGCTTTTAACTACATAAATTTTCTAAACCTTAATTTCCTTATCTATAAAAAAGGGGTATGTTAGTATTTTCCAAATGGAGTTGTAAAAATGAAAGGAAATAATATATTTGAAGTACCTAGTAAGTGAGTGAAAGTGAAAGTCGCTCAGTTGTGTCTGATTCTTTGTGACCCCGTGGACTATACAGTCCATGGGAATTCTCCAGGCCAGAATACTGGAATGGGTAGCCTTTCCCTTCTCCAGGGGATCTTCCCAACCCAGGGATCAACCCCAGGTCTCCCGCATTGCAGGCAGATTCTTTACCAGCTGAGCCACAAGAGAAGCAAAGTACCTACCAAAGGTCTAGCAAATACACAGTTGTCCCTTGGTTCCAATATCCTCCACAAACTCCACAAATGTTGAAGTCTCTTATGTAAAATTGTCTACTATTCACATATAATGTAAACATATCCTGCCGTATATTTAAATAATCTCTAGATTACTTATAATACCTAACACAATGTAAATGATATGTAAAAAGTTGCCAGCATGCAGAAAGTTCAAGTTTTGCTTTTGGAAACTCTCTGGAATAAAAAAAAATTTTTTTTCAACCCTTGGTTGGTTGATTCTGCAGATGCAGAACATGAAGATATGGAGGGGTGACTATATTAGGTATTTTTATTTTTTATAATTTTATTTTTAGATTTCAACTATTCCAGAGGAAAAATAGACATTTATTGATACTTACCATCATCTTAAGTTAATCACCTTTTTTGAAAAGCTCAGATAGGAATCGACATAGTTAACTGATCTTTTTTCACTTTTTTATATTTATTTTTATAAAATGAGAGTATATAGGCAAATGGGGCTTCCCTAGTAGCTCAGCTGGTAAACAATCAGCCTGCAATGCAGGAGACCCCAGTTTGATTCCTGGGTCAGGAAGATGCCTTGGAGAAGGGATAGGCTGCCCACTATGGTATTCTTGGGCTTCCCTGGTGGTTCAGACAGTAAAGGATCCATAGTAATCTGGCTTTGATCCCTGGGTTGGGAAGATCCCCTGGAGGAGGGCATGGCAACCCACTCTAATATTCTTACCTGGAAAATCCCCATGGACAAGAGGAGGCTGGTGGGGTATAGTACATGAGGTCCCAAAGAGTCAGACATGACTGAGTGACTAAACACACACGTCAGTTCAGTTCAGTTCAGTCGCTCAGTCGTGTCCGACTCTTTGTGACCCCATGAATCTCAGCACGCCAGGCCTCCCTGTCCATCACCAACTCCCGGAGTTCACTCAAACTCATGGCCATCGAGTCAGTGATGTCATCCAGCCATCTCATCCTTTGTTGTCCCTTTTTCCTCCTGCCCCCAATCTCTCCCAGCATCAGAGTCTTTTCCAATGAGTCAATTCTTCGCATGAGGTGGCCAAAGTATTGGAGTTTCAGCTTCAGCATCAGTCCTTCCAAAGAAATCCCAGGGCTGATCTCCTTTAGGATGGACTGGTTGGATCTCCTTGCAGTCCAAGGGACTCTCAGTCTTCTCCAACACCACAGTTCAAAAGCATCAATTCTTCAGCGCTCAGCTTTCTTCACAGTCCAACTCTCACATCCATACATGACCACAGGAAAAACCACAGCCTTAACTAGATGGACCTTTGTTGGCAAAGTAATATCTCTGCTTTTGAAAATGCTGTCTAGGTTGGTCATAACTTTCCTTCCAAGGAGTAAGCGTCTTTTGATTTCATGGCTGCAGTCACCATGGGCAGTGATTTTGGAGCTGAAAAAAATAAAGTCTGACACCGTTTCCACTGTTTCCCCATCTACTTGCCATGAAGTGATGGGACCGGATGCCATGATTTTCGTTTTCTGAAGGTTGAGCGTTAAGCCAACTTTTTCACTCTACTCTTTCATTTTCATCAAGAGGCTTTTTAGTTCCTCTTCACTTTCTGCCATAAGGGTGGTGTCATCTGCATATCTGAGGTTATTGATATTTCTCCTGGCAATCTTGATTCCAGCTTGTGCTTCTTCCAGTCCAGCGTTTCTCATGATGTACTCTGCATATACGTTAAATAAGCAGGATGACAATATACAGCCTTGACGTACTCCTTTTCCTATTTGGAACCAGTCTGTTGTTCCATGTCCAGTTCTAACTGTTGCTTCCTGACTTGCATACAAATTTCTCAAGAGGCAGATCAGGTGGTCTGGTATTCCCATCTCTTTCAGAATTTTCCACAGTTTATTGTGATCCACACAGTCAAAGGCTTTGGCATAGTCAAACACACACATACAGGCAAATACAAAAAAAAAAAAAAAAGATGGGAGGAGAGGAATTGGAGAGAGATACAAACAAAAAGGAGAGAAAAAACGGAAAGCTATTAGAGAGTATTTTTGTTTTAGCTTGCTTTTTAAGATGAGAGAAATAGCTATGGATGGTAGAGAAAATGATCTAATCAAGAAGGAAAATTTAATGATACAAGAAAGGAAGGGGATGTCTTTGAGAGGAAAAGAGTGGGATCTGGTGCCCAAGTGCAGAACTTGGCCTTCGGAATGTAGACAATTCATTGCAGAGTCTGCAGGTATAGATGTAGGTGACTATATAGATGTAGACAGTGGGGGTACTGAGGGCCTAATTAAGGTTCACGGTGAAGAATTTTGGGCTTCCTAGGTTCCAGTTCCTAGGTTCCATAAGTGGTGGTAAAGAACCCACTTGCCAATGCAGGAGACTTAAAGAGACTTGAGTTCGATCCCTAGATCAGAAGATTCCCTAGAAGATGGCATGAAAACCCACTCCAGTATTCTTTCCTAGAGAATCCCTTGGACAGAGGAGCCTGGTAGCTATAGTCCATAGGGTCGCAAAGAGTCGGACATAACTGATGTGGCTTAGCAAATGCATGCATGCATGATGAACAATTTAAAGTGAAACTAGTCAGCATGGGTTTATGTGTGGATGGTGGGAAGGACACATCTCACAAAAGAAGGTGGGAAATCGACAGTATCAGAGTTGGGGATTTGTTAGGTGAATACAGTGAAAGGCGAGAGCAGTACTACGGATATGCAGAGGGTAATTATATTCTTTGCAGCAAAAGATGGAGAAGCTCTATACAGTCAGCAAAAACAAGACCAGGAGCTGACTGTGGCTCAGATCATGAACTCCTTATTGCCAAATTCAGACTTAAATTGAAGAAAGTAGGGAAAACCACTAGACCATTCAGGTATGACCTAAATCAAATCCCTTATGATTATACAGTGGAAGTGAGAAATAGATTTAAGGGACTAGATCTGAGAGATAGAGTGCCTGATGAACTATTGCATGAGGTTCGTGACATTGTACAGGAAACAGGGATCAAGACCATCCCCATGGAAAAGAAATGCAAAAAAGCAAAATGGCTGTCTGGGGAGGCCTTACAAATAGCTATGAAAAGAAGAGAAGCAAAAAGCAAAGGAGAAAAGGAAAGATATAAGCATCTGAATGCGGAGTTCCAAAGAATAGCAAGAAGAGATAAGAAAGCCTTCTTCAGTGATCAATGCAAAGAAATAGAGGAAAACAACAGAATGGGAAAGACTAGAGATCTCTTCAAGAAAATTAGAGATACCAAGGGAACATTTCATGCAAAGATGAGCTCGATAAAGGACAGAAATGGTATGGACCTAACAGAAGCAGAAGATATTAAGAAGAGATGGTAAGAATACACAGAAGAACTGTACAAAAAAGATCTTCACGACCCAGATAATCATGATGGTGTGATCACTGACCTAGAGCCAGACATCCTGGAATGTGAAGTCAAGTGGGCCTTAGAGGGCATCACTATGAACAAAGCTAGTGGAGATGATGGAATTCCAGTTGAGCTATTCCAAATCCTGAATGATGATGCTGTGAAAGTGCATCTTTCACAGAAGACTCAAGATTCCAGCAAATTTGGAAAACTCAGCAGTGGCCACAGGACTGGAAAAGATCAGTTTTCATTCCAATCCCAAAGAAAGGCAATGCCAAAGAATGCTCAAACTACCGCACAATTGCACTCATCTCACACGCTAGTAAAGTAATGCTCAAAATTCTCCAAGCCAGGCTTCAGCAATATGTGAACTGTGAACTTCCTGATGTTCAAGTTGGTTTTAGAAAAGGCAGAGGAACCAGAGATCAAATTGCCAACATCTGCTGGATCATGGAAAAAGCAAGAGAGTTCCAGAAAAACATCTATTTCTGCTTTATTGACTATGCCAAAGCCTTTGACTTTGTGTGGATCACAATAAACTGTGGAAAATTCTGAAAGAGATGGGAATACCAGACCACCTGATCTGCCTCTTGAGAAATTTGTATGCAGGTCAGGAAGCAACAGTTAGAACTGGACATGGAACAACAGACTGGTTCCAAATAGGAAAAGGAGCACGTCAAGGCTGTATATTGTCATCCTGCTTATTTAACGTATATGCAGAGTACATCATGAGAAACGCTGGACTGGAAGAAGCACAAGCTGGAATCAAGATTGCCAGGAGAAATATCAATAACCTCAGATATGCAGATGACACCACCCTTATGGCAGAAAGTGAAGAGGAACTAAAAAGCCTCTTGATGAAAATGAAAGAGTAGAGTGAAAAAGTTGGCTTAACGCTCAACCTTCAGAAAACGAAAATCATGGCATCCGGTCCCATCACTTCATGGCAAGTAGATGGGGAAACAGTGGAAACGGTGTCAGACTTTATTTTTTTCAGCTCCAAAATCACTGCCCATGGTGACTGCAGCCATGAAATTAAAAGACGCTTACTCCTTGGAAGGAAAGTTATGACCAACCTAGATAGCATATTCAAAAGCAGAGACATTACTTTGCCAACAAAGGTTCGTCTAGTCAAGGCTACGGTTTTTCCTGTGGTCATGTATGGATGTGAGAGTTGGACTGTGAAGAAGGCTGAGCACTGAAGAATTGATGCTTTTGAACTGTGGTGTTGGAGAAGACTCTTGAGAGTCCCTTGGACTGCAAGGAGATCTAACCAGTCCATCCTGAAGGAGATCAGCCCTGGAATTTCTTTGGAAGGAATGATGTTAAAGCTGAAACTCCAGTACTTTGGCCACCTCATGTGAAGAGTTGACTCACTGGAAAATAGTCTGATGCTGGGAGGGATTGGGGGCAGGAGGAGAAGGGGATGACAGAGGGTGAGATGGCTGGATGGCATCAGACTCGATGGACGTGAGTCTGGGTGAACTCCGGGAGTTGGTGATGGACAGGGAGGCATGGCATGCTGCGATTCATGGGGTCACAAACAGTTGGACAAGACTGAGCGACTGAACTGAACTGAACTGAAATGTAGGGTGGGACCAGGTAAAAAGGGTGAGAGAGCAGGGAAGTGAGGCCATGACGAAGTGAGGGATTATTGAATGGTGTAGAATCCTGACAGAGTACTAGAGGGAAAAATTGGAAGGTGGGCTCAGAGAACAGGAAAACAATCCTCTCACTGAAACTCACCACCACTATTCAATGAGCCATCAGAAAGAGTCTGCCTCATTTTCCTGTGAAATAAGGCTTAGTTAGATCTCAGAAGATAATAGAGTTTACTCAGAACAGGAAATGGGCTCTTAGAGACCTTTGAAAACACTAATTGCAACGGATGAATACTTTAACAGTCTTCAACAAATATTCATTGAGGGAAATCTTATCAAAATGTTATAAATTTTTGCTCCTGATTAATCCCGCCTACAGCATGTTTAAGAAATGGATTCGGTTTTAACAATTTCAGGAAAAGGAAGCTTACTTATTTAACCACTATCTCTTGAATCTAAGATGCAGAGATATAGGGATCTTGCCCTCAAGGCATATTCTGGCGGGGGGGGGGGGGGGGGGGGGCGAGATACAGACAAGAAAACAAAAAGATACACAGTAGAGAGTAACATATAGCATACTGCTACTGCTAAGTCACTTCAGTCGTGTCCGACTCTGTACGACGCCATAGACGGCAGCCCACCAGGCTCCGCTGTCCCTGGGATTCTCCAGGCAAGAACACTGGAGTGGGTTGCCATTTCCTTCTCCAACATATAGCATAACGGATGCTTAAATGTAATAGAGTAAGGCACACAGGTGGGACCAGCCTTGTGGTGATGAGGCTGCTGCCAGGGATGGATGAAAGCTTTCAGTGAATGGCATACCTCTGTTGTAATGTAAAGGCCTTAAAAACCTGACTTGACACAACTTGCATTTTTAAACTTTTATTTAGTAGAAATGTCTTTTTTATAACTCTTTTCACTTACTCAGCATTTACTAGGGACCTACTCTGTGCCAGACAGTGGCCTAGGTCGTGAGAATTGGGCAGAACTTTGCTCAACGTGGCAGAGAGACAACAGAAGTACATATAAGTGTGAAGAACTTTGTGAGAGAGAAAGAGCAACAAGTGATGGGGAATGATCTGATATTAGCACCAACAGAGAGGAAAGAACTGCTACCTATTACTCAACTATTAGAAGAAAATACCAAGAGAAATTCTTTGTTCCTGCTATATCATGGACTTGTCCCATAGTGGCCTGGGAAGCTCCACTGGAAGAAATGAGAAGAAAAAAGGTAAAGGTCTAAAGGTAGGAGAAGCAATACCAGTGTTCCCTGAGGGCTTCACTGGTGTCCTGTACATTCACTGAACTGTTGACCTGCAACTCACCATTGCTCCTAAATGGGCTTCTCCTTTGTCAAGGTAGCTAGAACACAAGGTTGATTTATTACCTCACTTCTTTCCAAAACATCTTTGGGTGCCTACTATATTCTTCTGGATACTGGAAATAAAAAGATGAATAAGATCCAGTCTTTGATCTCAGGGAGCTCAGTCAAGAAACTGTGTCAAGAAACTCATAAGTTCAGTCAGTTCAGTCACTCAGTCGTCTCTGACTCTTTGCAATCCCTTGGACTGCAGCATACCAGGCTTCCCTGTCCATCACCAACTCCCGGAGCTTACTCAAACTCATGTCCATCGAGTCAGTGATGCCATCCAACCATCTCATCCTCTGTCAATCCCTTCTCTTCTGGCCTTCAATCTTTCCCAGCATCAGGGTCTTTTCTAGTGAGTCAGTTCTTTGCATCAAGTGGTCAAAGTACTGAAGTTTCAGCTTCAGCATCAGTCCTTCCAAAGAATATTCAAGACTGATTTCCTTTAGGATAGACTGGTTAGATCTCTTTGCAGTCCAAGTGACTCTCAAGAGTCTTCTTCACCATGACCCAGATAACCACGATGGTGTGATCACTCACCTAGAGCCAGACATCCTTGAATGCGAAGTCAAATGGGCCTTAGGAAACATCACTACAAACAAAGCTAGTGGAGGTAATGGAATTCCAGTTGAGCTGTTTCAAATCCTAAAAGATGATGCTGTGAAAGTGCTGCACTCAATATTCCAGCAAATTTGGAAAACTCAGCAGTGGCCACAGGACTGGAAAAGGTCAGTTTTAATTCAATCCCAAAGAAGGGCAATGCCAAAGAATGTTCAAACTACTGCACAATTGCATGCATCTCACACTCTAGCTAAGTAATGCTCAAAATTCTCCAAGCCAGGTTTCAACAGTATGTGAACCATGAATTTCCAGATGTTTAAGCTGGATTTAGAAAAGACAGAGGAACCAGAGATCATATTGCCAACATCCATTGGATCATTTAAAAAGCAAGAGAGTTCCAGAAAAACATCTACTTCTGCTTTATTGACTATGCCAAAGCTTTTGTGTGGATCACAACAAACCGTGGAAAATTCAGAGAGATGGGAATACCAGACCACCTTACCTGCCTTTTGAAAAATCTGTATGCAGGTCAGGAAGCAACAGTTAGAACTGGACATGGAACAACAGACTGGTTCCAAATAGGGAAAGGAGTATGTCAACGCTGTATATTATCACCCTGCCTATTTAACTTACATGCAGAGTACATCATGAGAAATGCCAGGCTGGATGGAGCACAAGCTGGAATCAAGATTGCTGGGAGAAATATCAATAACTTCAGATATGCAAATGACACCATCCTTATGGCAGAAAACAAAGAATAACTAAAGAGCCCCTTGATTAAAGTGAAATAGGAGAGTGAAAAAGTTGGTTTAAAGCTCAACGTTCAGAAAACTAAGATCATGGCATCCAATCCCATCACTTCATGGCAAATAGATGGGGAAACAATGGAAACAGTGAGAGACTTTATTTTTTTTTTGAACTCCAAAATCACTGCAGATGGTGATTGCAGCCATGAAATTAAAAGACACTTACTCATTGAAAGGAAAGCTATGACCAACCTAGACAGTGTATTAAAAAGCAGAGACATTACTTTGCCAACAAAGGTCCATGTGGTGAAAGCTATGGTTTTTCCAGTGGTCATGTATGGATGTGAGAGTTGGACTACAAAGAAAGCTGAGTGCAGAAGAATTGATGCTTTTGAACTGTGGCGCTGGAGAAGAAGCTCATGTAAACAAATAACTGCAAGACAGTGTTGTGAGTACAGCAACCCACGTGCTTGAAGATGTAGAGAGAAAGGAGGCTATAATTTCCTCTGCAGGAGCAGTATTTTGGAGTGGTGATACAAGCTAGGTTATGAAAAAAACATAAATATGAGAATACCAGCCAAACAGGAAGAGGGAAGACATTCCAAGCAGACAAAAAAGAATCATTTATTCATCTGTTAAAATATTTATTGATTACTACCAGATCTCTTGTACTAAGCAAGCACTGGGGATACATTTCTGAACAAAATAGTTATTGAAGCTTGTCCTTGTTCTTGAAGTTTGCAATATGATGAAATCGGGCAATCAAATTATCAAACAAATAAATATCTAATTACAAACTGTGTTAATTGCCATGAAAGGAAAGTATAAGGTGCCATGGGAACCCAACAGAGTTCAGACAGGACAGGGGGCTTCCCTGATGGCTCAGTAGTAAAGAATCTGCCTGCCAACACAGGAGTTGCAGGAGACGTGGTTTCAATCCCTGGTCCAGGAAGATCCCACATGCCTTACGGCATCTCAGCCCATGCACAGCAACTATGGAGCCTATGCTCTGGAGTCTGGGAGCTGCAACTACTGAAGCCCGTGCACCCTATAAACCTTGCTTAGCAACAAGAGAAGTCACCACAATACGAAGCCCGTGTGCTGCAACTAGAGAAAAAGCCTGTTCAGCAATGAAGGCCCAGCACAGGGAATAAATAAATGTATAAATAAATAAAATTATAAACTAGATTTTAAAATAAAGGATGGATACAAAAAGGATACAATGAAACTAAAACTGCTGTTTAAAAAAGTCTATTAAAAAACAGGGACAAGAATGTGGGGGGAGGGCTCACAGGATGGTTATAGATCCAGGGACCTATAACCACTTTCATATGGATAGGAAGGGAAGGTCTAGCTGTCTTGGACAGGGCAACAAGCCCACTGCTCCCAGTTTGCCCTTAGGCTATTCCATACTCATAAATAGTTCTTCAAAATTCATGGAGAGAGAATTATGAATTCTAGAGTTTTTCTCTTTCAGCAAATTTAGCTTATCTGAGGATTTCAAGCTTTCATTTGAAAATTTCAGGTACACAAGTCAGGCCTATTCTGTCATATTGCTGTCTATTGCCTCCATGTCCGAATCCATCTGGAGTTTCTCAAATTCCTTCAGTGGGTTTTCTTTTTGTAGTTTTTAAATTTTTTTTAACTTCTCCAAACAATCATGTCATCAGCTGCCTTCTCCAATTAGGTTTTTTAAAATAATTTTTTATTTAAAAATATATATCATATAAAAGTTTTATCTCATAAAAATATGCCCCAAATTAAATAGCTTTAAAGATGCATAGTTATATATATATATATAGAGAGAGAGAGAGAGAGAGAGAGAGTGCTTTCAATATAGTTTATTTATTATTATGAATCCTTTTGGTCTCTGAACTTACCTCTGTTTCCTCTTCTAAGGCTGGATGCAGACAGAATATAACTGCCCCCACATTGAGGAGCAAGAAATTAAGAAACCAGTCTGAGTTATCATGATGCTGTCAAGAGTCACTCAGCAGAATGACTGTGTTATTCAAACGTAAGTGAGAATATAAGCTATATGAGCAACCTTCAATAGGTGACTCACATAAAGTATATTTCATTTCACTAAAGATTAAACTAATCTAAGTTACTTAACTATTTCTGAGTCCTTTGAAGTAACACCAATATTCCAGTTTCCACATTTTGTTAAAGTTTTTGTTGAAAACATTTTAAGCACCCAACAATTGGAGGTATTTTAAAGAGTTAACTTTGAATGCACTCTCTCTTCTGCTATAGGGAATAACTAGTATTTTTGATTCTCATTTAGCAAATCAAGGTAGCTCAATTTTGTCCTTGTATGACAATACATGTGATCCTATCAAGTTGTGGGAGTCATCACTGGTCTCTCCCACAGAGCACTGACTTCCTGGTTACACCAGGTTGAATTCTTCTGATTCATACTCTTTAACACCTGCAGTTTCTAGATTTGCATTTACAAGAAAACACTCAGAGCATTCTATTAAATGCTTCCCTAAGAAATGATGTCCTAGGAGCACTCAGAGCTATCGTGTGTCTATCAGGACTTTGCTGAGGACTCAGCTATCAGGAGTCCTCAGCAAAGTCGCTATCATGTGTCTTTGTCACCTCCCCAAAACCTACAGGTTTGTTCCTCCCATTCATGCTCTTAGCTCTAGTGAAGAACTCCTGAGATGGCCTGAAGAAGTCATTTGAGAGCAATGAAGAAAACCACGGTGGAGTGACTCTGACAGTAAATGATTCCTTGGCTCTGGAAGTATTTGAAAGTCTATGTGTCCACACCCAACTGTACTTACACATCTTGAAAGACAGGCCCTATTGGAAGGAGGGGTGAGTCTGTGGGGAAAGATAAGGGAGAGGGAAGCTGTCCAGAAAGGAGGAGCTCAGCTGAGAGCTCCACCCTCAGGATCAGAAGGGGAGCCACCAACACTTCAGATAAGGATAAAGTTGGAGGTTTTTGAGACTTTATAACTTCCTCATGTTATTAATTTTTTCCCCTTCTGTTTCCCCACAGTGACCCCCAAGAAAGCCTTTGCTATGTACTTATTTTGGGGCACAGCAAGATAGGCATCCATCCCACTCCATATCCAACCACTCTTGGAAAAAAATGAGACCTAAGAAAGAGAGTAGATGCTAACAACGTGGAAAAGAAAAGAAAGCAAACTGAATTTCTCAGATCAATGAGGAGAAAAGAGGTTCAAGGCACTGGGTTATGGAGAATCTAACTGAGAAGAGAGCTATAGAGTCCCCAGTAATCCTCCTCCTTCCAGTGCCTGTCCCCTACTAGTGCTCTATGTTTTCAAATGTCCTTTCTTTCCTCATCCTTAGTCCAAACTCCCATTTGGACAAGAGGAAGAAGGAGTGGACCTCCATGGCAAAATCAAGGAAGGCTTTGCAGAAGGAGCCACATATGAGCTTCTTAATTTTCTGTCATCTGTAAGAGAATTCTTATATGATTGCAGTCTTCTGGGTGAGCACTCATGGCATCTTCAGGGAAAATATCATTTTTTCAAACAGAATAGTTACTTTCTATTTAAAGTTTGAAAGGAGAAGGTAGGGCAGAGCCAGTCCCAAGAGAAATATCCAGTGGAAGACTTTCTTAGCATCTCCTAAGCTGTACTTCAGAAACCATGATTTCCTGGCATGTATTCCTCAGTGTGATTATATTAGCAAGACACAAATGGCAAACATTTCATGGTGATGACTAATTTGTGTTCCTTTTACCTTGCCAAGGCAAGCGTCTGTATCTCTTCCTTTCATTCTGTCAATTACTGAGCACTAATGAAAAGCATCCTTGTGATACTTTTTGCTAATACCAGATTTCTTATGTCATTTTTACACATTATTCAAAAATAAAGACCTATATCAGCCCATTAGAAGCAGGAGATCCTTTTTTATCAACCCTCTAACTCCATCTCCAGATCTGGGTATTCTTTGGATCTCACTACACAGGTTCCTTTGAATCTTCTAGGATGCCCTATCTATGCATCCTCAAGGGAAACTTGAGTAGCACTCTGGCTGTACCCCATTTCCTGTCCTAGCTCCTCTTCTTTCTGTTCCTTGGGTTTAGGCTGGTGGCTGGAAGGGACTATGAGAGCATATCCTACCCTTTGAGGATAGGGCCCTATGGAATTCTGGTTATGAAGGTGGCCTCTGCAGTCTGACAACCTGCATCAGAACCCTTGCCCCCTTGACTAATAGTATTACCTTGAGCAAATGTCTCAGTTCCCAACACCTGTAAAATGGGGGTCACAAACCCTTGACATGGCCAGCTGACAGTGGTACAGACTTGACTTCTGCTAAAATAACAACAGATACAATAATCCCTAGTTGGTATCTCATGTACACAGCAAAGACAACCAATAGCTCTAATCCTGAGTAGTCACTTCACTTAAGTGGGCAGAAGCCACTGCCAGCCAGCCCAACACTTATACAACACCCAATTATTAAGGCCAGATAGTGCTCGCCAAACAGAGACACTTCAAGTCTTTGTTTTCTTAATACAGAAGAAAGCTGGTTTGTGGTTTTTAGCTTTAAAAGATGTGGTGCTTGCATGCATGCTACGTCATCTCAATTGGGTCTAACTCTTTGCGACCCTACGAACTACAGCCCACCAGGTTCTTCTGTCGATGGGATTCTCTAGGCAAGAATGGGTTGCCATGCCCTCTTCCAGGGGATCTTTCCAAATTAGGGATTGAACTCGTGTCTCATTATGTTTCCTGCATCGGCAGGGGTGTTCTTTACCACTACTAGCGCCACCTGGGAAGCTCAAAAGATGTGGTGAAAGTGAAGTCGCTCAGTTGTGTCCGACTCTTTGCGACCCCATGGACGGCAGCCCACCAGGCTCCCCTGTCCCTGGGATTCTCCAGGCAAGAACGCTGGAGTGGGTTGCCATTTCCTTCTCCAGTGGATGAAAGTGAAAAGTGAAAGTGAAGTCGCTCAGTCGTGTCCGACTCTTAGCGACCCCATGGACTGCAGCACACCAGGCTCCTCCATCCATGGGATTTTCTAGGTTATGAAAAAACATCGTGGCTTCTGCCTTGCTGTCTCACTGATCGGTCTTTATGGAGGATGCCAGCTGCCGTGGCTTGAGGCAGCCATGTGAGGAGACGGATCAGGCAGGGAACTGAAGCTTCTTGCCAAGAGCCATGTGTGTCAGCTATCTTGGAAGTGGATCCTTCAGTCCTAGTCAAGCATTCAGGTGACTGCTGCCCTGACCAACATCTAATCTGCAACCTCGTGATAGACCCTAATCAGAACCATTCCATCTAAGCTGCTCCCAGATTCCTAATCCGCAGAAAGTATAAGATAATAAAGGTATGTTGTTTCAAGTTGCTAAGTTTGAGGTATCTCTGGGTTTATACAGCAATACATAACTAATACCAAATGCTTTCTCTCTCTTGAACCTCAGCCCCCAGAGTCTGCACTTTATTCCTGCCTAGCAGTAGAAAGAAATGTCTGCTCTGAGTTTACCCTGTGGTAATAGCAGTGCCTATCTGATTAGGTTGGGAGGATTCAGGAGGATAATACATTGTAAACTACTTAGTGTGAGCCTAGCACATGGTAAGCACTCAACCAATGCTAGTCATCACTATTATGCAGAAATTACAAGGGACTTCCCTGGAGGTCCAGTGGTTAGGACTCCATGATTTCACTACTGAGGGCCTGAGTTCAATCCCTGGTGGGAACTAAGATCTGAAAAGACACACAGTGTGGCCAAAAACAAAAAAGAAAAAAGAAACATAGGATAGTTGGTGTCTGGGAGGCTCAGGGCATAGTATAATGAATGAAGACGTACAGTTAGGGGTTCAGGGAAGGAAACCCCGAGGCAACTTTCCCCACTTCTAGTAGCTCTTGGGTACAAGTCCTTAAATTGCTGCAGCCAGGGTTCCTTCTGTGAGAGGAGGGACAGATCTACAAGAGAGACATTCTTTGTGGCTGGCTCCTAAAGTGACTAAAGCAGATGTTAAAAGATAGAAAAATTTTACTAAGTAGAAAAAAGAGGAAAAAAAAACACAGAGTGGTGGAATAATTTTTTCTGCTTCTTAACTTTGCCAGGTACTACCTTGTTTATTTTTAGTATCCACCAGGTTAAGTAGAGGGCTTCCCTAGTGGGCTTCCCTGGTGGCTTTCCCTGGTGGCTCAGAGGATAAAGCATCTGCCTGCAGTGCAGGAGACCCAGGTTCGATCCCTGGGTTGGGAAGATCCCCTGGAGAAGGAAATGGTAACCCACTCCAGTATTCTTGCCTGGAGAATCCCATGGACAGAGGAGCCTGGCGGGCTACAGTCTGCGGGGTTGCAAAGAGTCGGACACGACTGAGCGAGTTAAGTAGAAGCTCTGTTCAGAAATATTCCTTACTGTGCGCAACCACACACTCTGCAACTCAGAGCAAAACACAGGTCTGTTGTCTAGCATCTGTTCACGGCCCAGGCCATCTCTGGTGTGAGCTGACAGAAAGGTGGTAGGCTCTGAGAGTTGCATACAAGGAGGCTTATCACTGGGCATTTGCTCTCAAGGGGGACATATCAGAAGAAAAAGACAGATTTTGAAAGACTAAGAATAAATTAAAGAATATGAAGTACAAAGTGGAAGTTTGTCAATCAGTGTGCTAAACTAAAATGATTAGGCAGAAAAAAACCTGAAAAACAATTGAGAGCCAACAGTGGTCAGAGACAGACTAAAATAAAATGAGTCAGTTGGAGCAATCTTGGACCTAATTCTGTGAATGCAGCTCATATACTGAATCACTATCCTTAAATACCCTAGAGGATAAACTTCATAGTTTTTATCTGTTTCAATGACTGTGATATTCCAAGTACCTACCTCAGTGCTGAGCACATTGTAGGAGCTTGATAAATATTTGCTAAACACATTTATTTACATGAAAGAATATGACTCAACATAGCTCAAAAAGTAGGGGCAAATCTAGAGACACCTATTATTTAAGAGTATGCATATTTATTTCTCAAGTTAAACACTTTTGATTTACACAGTCTTTTATTGATCTCCCTGATAATTCAGTAATCAGTGTGCATTATGCATCTCACCAGGCTACAAATTCTTCTTGTCCCCAAACTTTAGGCTCCACTCACTTGTTAGACAAATCAGAAAAAGTATTCTAGCTTTGTAGGTTGTGGAGAGAGGCCAAGTTGGCTTTTTCAAAATGTTATATGAAAAAATTATAGCTTGAGTTCACAGGTCAGTAGTAACATATTAATGTAGTATTAATTGTCCTATACTTACTTCAAGGATTGTAAGCTCTAATGGTCAAGGGTAGAAATATGCTCCCTCACCCCTAATGATCTATTGTTAGAGAAACTGCTTTGATAAGACAACCTGTTTAACTCAACCTAAGGCTCTACAGGGTCACTGCATTACTGTCATTCCATTTGTACAAATACAGAGGAAACCTAAAGAATTTCGGTATCTTCTCTGTCACTTCTGGTATGAAAAAGAGACACAAATTGTACTTGTTTGACTAGAATCCTTTAGTTATTTAGGACTTTGAATCATTTCAAAAGCCTCCTGAGAGGTAAACAAATTTCTCTTACACAAAGAGATACTGGCAGCACGAAGTTCAGGTCGGAGTCCATGTAGGAAAGACTCTCCTCAGTTACCACAAGTTTCATTGATTGGCTGTCCACAGCAGCTTGGTTTGCGCTTCCTCAGAGCTCAACTTGGGAACAGTACAGTCATCTGGAGCCATTCTGTACCCAATGACAACCATCTGCTGCCCACATGCACTTTCTACTTGGACAAATAAAAACAATCACCCCACACGAAAACCCATTAATTCATACTTCTTAAAGACACTTAGCCCCACCTTGGAACAGCAACACTCCTGACAGCAATTCTTTGAGAATTAAGAATGGTATTAAGAATGGATCACCTAAAGCAAACCTTGGAAGTATTTAGAATGTCTGTGCATTTTCACAAGAAAAATACTCCTGGTTGCTTTTCTGTAGACTTTTATCTTCCCATATGTTTATAATTGGATTATTCAAACAAATGTACAAAGAGTGAACAATTATTTACAAGAGCCTTAGCTTATAGCATGAAGTTTTGACCATAGAGATACGGGTTTAGATTAAGATGTGGCGAGAATACACAGAAGAACTATACAAAAAAAACTCTTAATGACTTGAATAACCACAAAGGTGTGATCACTCACCTAGAGCCAGACATCCTGGAGTTGAAATCAAGTGGGCCTTAGGAAGCAATACTACAAAGATAGTGGAGGTGATGGAATTCCAGCTGAGCTATTTCAAATCTTAAAAGATGATGCTGTTAAAGGGCTGCACTCAGTGTGCCAGCAAATTTGGAAAACTCAGCAGTGGCCACAGGACTGGAAAAGGTCAGTTTTCATTCAATCACAAAGAAGGGCAATGCCAAAGAATGTTTAAACTATTGTACAATTGTGCTTATTTTGCATGCTAGGAAAGTAATGCTCAAAATTCTTCAGGCAAGGCTTCAACAGTATATGAACTTAGAACTTTCAGATGTAAAAGCTGGATTTAGAAAAGGCAGAGGAACCAGAGAGCAAATTGCCAACATCCATTGGCTCATAGAGAAAGCAAGGGAATTTCAGAAAAACAACTCCTTCTGTTTCATTAAAGTGAAAGTGAAGTCGCTCAGTCGTGTCCAGCTCTTTGCAACCCCACAGACTGTAGCCTACCAGGCTCCTTGGTCCATGGGATTTTCCAGGCAAGAACACTGGAGTGGGTTGCCATTTTCTTCTCCAGGAGATCTTCCCGACCCAGAGATTGAACCTGGGTCTCCTGCATTGTAGACAGACGCTTTACCGCTAAACTCTTTGTGTGGATCACAACAAACTGTGGAAAATTCTTAAAGAAATGGGAATACAAGACTAACTACCTTACCTGTCTCCTAAGAAACCTTTACGCAAGTCAAGAAGCAACAGTTAGAACCAGACATGGAACATCAAACTGGTTCCAAATTGGGAAAGGAGTACATCAAGGCTGTATATTGTCACCGTGCTTATTTAACTTCCATGCAGAGTACATCATGTGAAATGCTGGGCTGGATGAATCACAAGCTGGGATCAAGATTGCCAGGAGAAATATAAATAACCTCAGATATGCACATAATACCACCCTAATGGCAGAAAGCAAGAAGAACTAAAGAACCTCTTGATGGATGTGAAAGAGGAGAATGAAAAGGTTGGTTTAAAACTCAATGTTCAAAAAACTAAGATCATGGCATACAGTCCCATCACTTCATGGTAAATGGAAATAGTGGCAGACTTTATTTTCTTGGGCTCCAAAATCACTGCAGACCGTGACTGTAACAATGAAATTAAAAGAAGCTTGCTCCTTGGAAGAAAAGCTATGACAAACCTAGACAGCATATTAAAAAGCAGAGGTGTCAATTTGCTGACAAAGATCTGTATAGCCAAAGCTATGATTTTTCCAATAGTCATGTACAGATGTGAGAGTTGGACCATAAACAAGGCTGAACACTGAAAAATTGATGCTTTTAAACTGTGGTGCTGGAGAAGACTTCTGAGAGTCCCTTGGACAGCAAGGAGATCAAACCAGTTAATACTAAAAAAAAAAAAATCAACCCAGAATACTCATTGGAAGGACTGATGCTGAAGCTGAAGCTCCAAAACTTTGGCCACCTGATACGAAGAGCCAACTCATTGAAAAAAACCCTGAGGCTAGGAAGGATTAAAGACAAAAGGAGAAGGGGACAACAGAGGGTGAGATGGTTGGATGGCATCGCTGACTCAATGGACATAAGTTTGAGCAAACTCCAGGAGATAGTGAAAGGGAAGCCTGATGTGCTGCAGTCCATGGGGGTCACAAAGAGTTGGACACGAGTCAGTGACTGAACAACAATGTACTGGTTTAAAAGCATGATTTGTTATAATCTTATCATTCTTTACATTCATAACAAGTTTGCTTATCCTCATAGTTAATCCACTTTAAGTATCAGGGATCTGGGAATGGTAGATAGAAGAAGTGAACTGAAATCCTTCATTCAACAAGTTTTACTGTGCTCACTATTTGTTGGCCTGGGATATATAGCAGTGGGATATAGGGGTGATTTTCTATTTATTGAAGTTAGATCCTGTGAGTTTTTCACTTTTTTCTTCCTTCAGAAAAGTACTTATATCTATGTGTCTATCAATTAAGTTTTACCATAGTCTGCAGCATTATATCAACCTGCACTATAATTATTTTTAAGGGCAGAGTTTTATCATTTTTATATTTTATGTATTATAAATCTTGGACAGTTGGCCTAGGGCAAATGTATTTAGTTCTCTTTTCAGTCTAAGATTATTTTATCAAAACAATTAAAGTCAGGAAAACACCTACTTTGAGAATCAATGTTACTGTTGTCACAGTAGTATACAAGTTGCCACCTCAACACTACTGATGAAATAAATGACAATGGTTAAGTAGTTGCCAGATTCCCAGAATTGTAGAAGCCTGGGAATTGCTTAAACAAAAAGGTGAGAAAGCCCCAGCATAAAAAAAAAAAAGAACAAAGGCAAGGCAAAGGTTTAGTTTTGGCACTGCCCTGCCTTTGAGAAATCACTCTAGAGGGCAAAGGGCACTAGGGTGATTACTGCTTTAAAATTAAAAGTCACCCTGAAACACTATGAAGGGGGGATGAGGGACAACCTTCATTATACACACACATAGAGCAACCTAGATAGCATATTCAAAAGCAAAGATATTACTTTCCCAACAAAGTTTCGTCCAATCAAGGCTGTGGTTTTTCCTGTGGTCATGTATGGATGAGAGTTGGACTCTGAAGAAGGCTGAGTGCCGAAGAATTGATGCTTTTGAACTGTGGTGTTGGAGAAGACTCTTGAGAGTCCCTTGGACTGCAAGGAGATCCAACCAGTTCATTCTGGAGGAGATTAGCCCCAGGATTTCTTTGGAAGGAATGGTGCTAAAGCTGAAAGTCTAGTACTTTGGCCACCTCATGCGAAGAGTTGACTCATTGGAAAAGACTCATGCTGGGAGGGATTGGGGGCAGGAGGAGAAGGGGACGACAGAGGATGAGATAGCTGGATGGCATCACCAACTCGATGGATGTGAGTTTGAGTGAACTCCGGGAGCTGGTGATGGACAGGGAGGCCTGGCGTGCTGCGATTCATGGGGTTGCAAAGAGTCGGACATGACTGAGTGACTGAACTGAACTGAGAGATACATGTATACATATGCTTATATGCCTACATATGTATGTATATACATAGATACACATGTAAACACACATATATGTATATATTATATAAAATAGTGTATGTTTGAGGGAAAGTAATGGGGAGAAGTCCAGCAGTCAAAGAGAAACTCTGTGAATCTCCTCCTACTCCAGAATTTTGAAAACTTCTACTTGGCTTTTGAAGAATGCGCCTCAGTGAAGGGGAGAGCAGTGAGGAAGAATTCACACCTGCTAAACCTGTTTTGTTTTTTCCTTTCTTTTACTTTGCCTACTACTGAGCAGCAGAATGGGCTAGGAATTCTTTTTGGACATAGGGAATTTAGTCCCTGCTACTACTGGAAAGTTAGTCATTTTGGAGTCTGAAGTTTGGGTGCAGAGTTGGGGGGAATACCTGGGGTTTTCCTTATGCCAACTATTAAAATGGAAGTTTCACTTCAAAGCTATAAACCTCGCAGAAAGGTCAGCACAAGTTGGTCCTTAAAAAATATTGTTAATTGAATAAATGTGTGAATTAAAGGATCAGTGAATGAGATCAATGAGTAATAACTGTTTTCTCTATGTGGTGGAGAATACAGAAAAATATAAGACATAATTGCTGCCTTTAGGATGCTTTATAATCAGATAGAGACACAAAGTTAGTCATAAAGTAGTTGGAGGACAATATGCAATAGTGGCAATAAAACCACTATTGTTTCGGCAAAACAATCTTGAAAGCTAGCTTATGAGTGGTTCAGCCTATAATGTTCTTAAGTGGTTTGGAAAACAGAGATGATGCTGAAAGTGAAAGTGAAGGTGGCTCAATCGTGACCTATGCTTTGCAACCCAATGGAATTCTCCAGGCCAGAATACTGGAGTGGGTAGCCTTTCCCTTCTCCAGGGGATCTTCCCAACCCAGGGATCAAACCCAGGTCTCCTGCATTGCAGGATGATGCTGAGCTGGGGCTTAAATAATTAATAAGGTTTAAATAACTGCTTGCTTATCAATCCTCCTACTCCATTGGTATCTTAGGGGTTCTGAGGTATATTCTCGAAACTTCTTGGGCTGGTTCCAATAATTTAAATTTTTAAGGATGTGTTAAATTCATCTGTCAGATCTACTTGCAGGTGCAGCACGATTTTCGTTAAGAGCAGAGGAAGGAAGACAAAGAATGATTTTGTAAAACGGGTGTAGTGTCCATATATTTGGAGCTCCAACCCCGTATGTGAAATTGGGATTCCATAGAAAAACCTCTGCTCAGTGCACACTTGGACCCTGTCTGATACAGATTTCCTGGCCCACTTCTCACTTGTCACAAGGAATGTGTCATTGACTGTACAGTTGACTCCTGTTCTTTGCTTTAATTAGTACTTCAAGAAACTGTTCAGAGAGATCTTTGTTGACAACTTAAAGACTGATTTGGGCTGCAAACTTCTCTCCTCTGTAGCTTCAAGTCAAAAACTCAGTGGATCAAATGGATAAAAGCCCTTTTGTCTAAACTGAATGGAGTGAGGCTGTACATTTGAACAGTGAGGGACTCCACAGCTTCTCAGAGAGGTTTTGTGATGCCCTCCTGCTAATGCTGCCATGCCTGTGCCTACCTATGCTTTCCCAGTTTTGCTTAATATTGTGTTTTGCAGAAATGATGTTTGGATGGCAAAACATTTTTCTTTTTAACTTTGCTGGCCTTTCACTGCTTTCTTCTTATCTTGTTCTTAAATCAGATTGTAGACAGAAATGTGCGTTTGTTTATTATGCCAAGAACAGGTTTTGCTGAATTTAATGGGAAAATGTGGTCTCTAGGATTTTTGGAAGACATTGACAAGTGTCCTGAAATGAAAGCACCACACAGCACAAGTCTCTCCTGAAGCTCTTCATGTTTTGCATTACTCTTACGAAAAAAACAAAAAGAGGACAAACTTTTTATTGAAAAAACAAAACAGCTACAGAAAAACACATAAAACAAATATATAGCTTAATGAGTTATTACAAGGTAAACGCTTGTGTAACCACAATTCAAGCCAAGAAATATTGATAAAACTCTGCCAATTCCAACCCCCACCAAAGCCCCTCCATATACCCTTGCTAATAATAACCTCCCCTCCCAACAAAAGTGGCCAATATTCTGAGTATTAAAGCAATGTTTTCTTTCTTTACTGTATCATCACTCAAGTCTTAAAAGACATCCAAGTGTACATTCCTGGACCATTATTTAGTCTTATCTGCTGAGAAATTTTCTTCTTTTAAGTCTCTTTTAATCTATAGGGTCCTCCTCCAATCCTTTCCTTTACACCCTATCTGTTAAGGAACCCAGATCACTTAACCTGTACACTCACTTACACTCTAAACATTACTGACTGTACACCCATGGTTCAACAAGGTTTTGTCTTCTTCATTTCCCTTATATTGGCTACTGGATCCAGAGACATGATTAGATTCAAGCTTTCTTTGGGAAGACTAGGTGCTATGGTCTGAAGATTTGTGTCTCGCTCCCCAAATTCATATGTTGAAATTCTAACCCCCTAAAATGATGGTATTGACAGATGAAGCTTTAGGAAGGTGATTAGGTCAAGGGAGGAAACCTTCATGAGTGGAATTATAACTTCTAAAAGAGATCCCACAGAGCTCCCTAGTCCCTTCCACCACATGAAAGCACAACAGTAAGTCCGTGACCCAGAAATTGGCCCTCACCCACCACACTGACAGCCTCTAGAACTGTGAGAGCTAAATTTCTGACGTTTATAAGCCACCCAGTCTATGATATTTTGTTACAGTACCCTAGTGGACTAAGACAATACGTGATGACATTTTCTTTCACAGGAAGGCACATACTGTTCATGGGGCTCTCAAGGCAAGAATATTGAAGTGGTTTGCCATTCCCTTTTCCAGTGGGCTACATTTTGTCAGAACTCTCCACCTTGACCCATCCGTCTTGGGTGGCTCTACACAGCATGGCTCATAGTTTCATTGATTTAGACAAGACTGTGGTCCATATGATTAGATTGGTTAGTTTTCTGTGATTGTGATTTTCAGTCTGTCTGCCCTCTGTTGGAGAAGGATAAGAGGCCTACAGAAGCTTCCTGATGGGAGAGACTGACTGAGGGTGAAACTAGGTCTTGTTCTGGTGGGTGGGGCCATGCTCAGTAAATCTTTAATCCAATTTTCTATTGATGGGTGGGGCTGTGTTCCCTCCCTGCTATTTCAGTTCAGTTCAGTTCAGTTCAGTCGCTCAGTCGTGTCTGAATCTTTGCGACCCCGTGAATCACAGCACACCAGGCCTCCCTGTGCATCACCAACTCCTGGCGTTCACTCAAACTCATGTCCATCGAGTCGGTGATGCCATCCAGCCATCACATCCTCTGTCGTCCCCTTCTCCTCCAGCCCCCAATCCCTCCCAGCATTAGGGTCTTTTCCAGTGAGTCAGCTCTTCACATCAGGTGGCCAAAGTATTGGAGTTTCAGCTTTAGCATCAGTCCTTCCAACGAACACCCAGGACTGATCTCCTTTAGAATGGACTGGTTGGATCTCCTTGCAGTCCAAGGGACTCTCAAGAGTCTTCTCCAACACCACAGTTCAAAAGCATCAATTCTTTGGTGCTCAGCTTTCTTCACAGTCCAACTCTCACATCCGTACATGACTACTGGAAAAACCATAGCCTTGACTAGACGAACCTTTGTTGGCAAAGTAATATCTCTGCTTATCTAGGTCGGTTATAACTTTCCTTCCAAGGAGTAAGCGTCTTCCAACTTCATGGCTGCAGTCACCATCTGCAGTGATTTTGGAGTCCAAAAAAAAAAAGTCTGACACTGTTTCCACTGTTTCCCCATCTATTTCCCATGAAGTGATGGGACCAAATGTCATGATCTTCATTTTCTGAATGTTGAGCTTTAAGCCAAATTTTTCACTCTCCTCTTTCACTTTCATCAAGAGGCTTTTTAGTTCCTCTTCACTTTCTACCATAAGGGTGGTGTCATCTGCATATCTGAGGTGATTGATATTTCTTCCGGCAATCTTAATTCCAGCTTGTGCTTTTTCCAGCCCAGTGTTTCTCATGATGTACTCTGCATGTAAGTTAAATAGGCAGGGTGACAATATACAGCCTTGACGAACTCCTTTTCCTATTTGGAACCAGTCTGTTCCATGTCCAGTTCTAACTGTTGTTTCCTGACCTGCATACAGGTTTCTCAAGAGGCAGGTCAGGTGGTCTGGTATTCCCATCTCTTTCAAAAATTTCCACAGTTTATTGTGATCCACACAGTCAAAGGCTTTGGCATAGTCAATAAAGCAGAAATAGATGTTTTTTGGAACTCTCTTGCTTTTTCGATGATCCAGTGGATGTTGGTAATTTGATCTCTGGTTCCTCTGCCTTTTCTAAAACCAGCTTGAACATCAGGAAGTTCATGATTCACGTATTGCTGAAGCCTGACTTGGAGAATTTTAAGCATTATTTTACTAGTGTGTGAGATGAGTGCAATTGTGTGGTAGTTTGAGTATTCTTTGGCATTGCCTTTCTTTGGGATTGGAATGAAAACTGACCTTTTCCAGTCCTGTGGCCACTGCTGAGTTTTCCAAATTTGCTGGCATATTGAGTGCAGCACTTTTATAGCATCATCTTTCAGGATTTGAAATAGCTCAACTGGAATTCCATCGCCTCCACTAGCTTTGTTCGAAGCTTTCTTTTTTTTAATTTATTTATTTTAATTGGAGGCTTTACTTTACAATATTATATGGGTTTTGCCATACATCAACATGAATCCACCACAGGTGTACACATGTTCCCAATGCTGAACCCCCCCTCCCACCTCCCTTTCTGTACCATCCCTCTGGGTCATCCCAGTGCACCAGCCCCAAGCATCCTGTATCCTGCATCGAACCTGGACTGGCGATTCGTTTCTTATATGATATTATACATGTTTCAGTGCCATTCTCCCAAATCATCCCACCATCTCCCTCTCCCACAGAGTCCAAAAGATTGTTTTATACATCTGTGTCTCTTTTGCTATCTCGCATACAAGGTTATTGTTACCATCTTTCTAAAGTCCATATATATGCATTAGTATACTGTATTGGTGTTTTTCTTTCTGGGTTACTTCACTCTGTATAATAGGCTCCAGTTTCATCCACCTCATTAGAACTGATTCAAATGTATTCTTTTTAATGGCTGAGTAATACTCCATTGTGTATATGTACTACAGCTTTCTTATCCATTCATCGGCTGATGGACACCTAGGTTGCTTCCATGTACTGGCTATTATAAACAGTGCTGCGATGAACATTGGGGTACACGTGTCTCTTTCAATTCTGGTTTCCTCAGTGTGTATGCCCAGCAGTGGGATTGCTGGGTTATAAGGCAGTTCTATTTCCAGTTTTTTAAGGAATCTCCACACTGTTCTCCATAGTGGCTGCACTAGTTTGCATTCCCACCAACAGTGTAAGAGGGTTCCCTTTTCTCCACACCCTCTCCAACATTTATTTCTTGTAGATGCTTTCTAAGGCCCACTTGACTTCACATTCCAGGATGTCTGGCTCTAGGTGAGTGATCACACCATTGTGATTATCTGGGTCGTGAACCTTTTTTTTGTACAGTTCTTCTGTGTATTCTTGCCACCTCTTCTTAATATCTTCTGCTTCTGTTAGGTCCATACCATTTCTGTCCTTTATTGAGCCCATCTTTGCATGAAATGTTCCCTTGGTATCTCTAATTTTCTTGAAGAGATCTCTAGTCTTTCCCATTCTGTTGTTTTCCTCTATTTCTTTGCATTGATCACTGAGGAAGGCTTTCTTATCTTTCCTCACTGTTCTTTGAAACTCTGCATTCAGATGCTTATATCTTTCCTTTTCTCCTTTGCTTTTCGATTCTCTTCTTTTCACAGCTATTTGTAAGGCCTCTTCAGACAGCCATTTCACTTTTTTGCATTTCTTTTCCATGGGGATGGTCTTGATTCCTCTCTCCTGTACAATGTCACAAACCTCCGTCCATAGTTCATCAGGCACTCTGTCTATCAGATCTAGTCCCTTAAAGCTATTTCTCACTTCCACTGTATAATCATAAGGGATTTGATTTAGGTCATACCTGAATGGTCTAGTGGTTTTCCCCACTTTCTTCAATTTAAGTCTGAATTTGGCTATTTACCTGGGGCCAAACTCTGGTGGAGGTAATGAAGGTAATGGTGACCTCTTTCAAAAGATCCCACACATTTACTGCTACAGTCAGTGTCCCCAACCCTGCAGCAGGCCGCCACCAACCTACGCCTCCACTGGAGACTCCTGGACACTCACAGGCAAGTCTGGGTCAGACTCTTGTGGGGTCACTGCTCCTTTCTCCTGGGTCCTAGTGCACAATGTTCTGTTTGTGCCCTCCAAGAGTCTTTTTCCCAGTCCTGTGTAAGTTCTGGCAGCTCTATGGTGGGGTTAATGACAACCTTCTCCAAGAGGGCTTATGCCATACCCAAGTCTGCTGCACCCAGAGCCCCTGTCCCACTGCTGACCCATACCTCCACAGGAGATGCTCAGACACAGTTCTGTCTCAGTCTCTGAGGGGGTCCCTGGGTCCTGGTGTGCACAAGGTTTGTTTGAGCCCTCTTAGAGTCTCTGGTGGGAATGGGGTTTGATTCTAAATGTGAATTCGCCCCTTCTACCATCTTGCTGGGGTCCGTCTAGTCAGTTATGGTTTTTCCAGTAGTCATGTATGGATGTGAGAGTTGGACTATAAAGAAAGCTGAGCACCAAAGAATTAATGCTTTTGAAATGTGGTATTGGAGAAGACTCTTGAGAGTCCCTTGGACTGCAAGGAGATCCAACCAGTCCATCCTAAAGGAGATCAGTACTGAGTGTTCATTGGAAGGACTGATGTTGAAGCTGAAACTCTAATACTTTGGCCACTTGATGTGAAGAGCTGACTCATTTGAAAAGACCCTGAGGCTGGGAAAGATTGAAGGCAGAAGAAGAAGGGGACAACAGAGGATGAGATGGTTGGAAGGCATCACCGACTTAATGGACATGAGTTTGGGTAAACTCCAGGAGCTGGTGATGGACAGGGAGACCTGGCATGCTGCAGTCCATGGGGTTGCAAAGAACTGGACATGACTGAATGACTAAACTGAACTAAACTAGGAGTTTAGTTAGCTCTTGTTAGCTTGTTAGCTCTTGTCTTGTTAGCTCTCCTTGTGTGATGTCAGCAATGTGTTGATACTCAGTGACTATACCCATTTATTTGTTGAGGGTTGAAAAATGGTGATACTCTGAATCTGTTATTTCTTTTTAGATTATATAAAATGCCTTTATAAAAAGATGGTTCTCCTCATTTACCTTTTAAGTAACACAGTGGTACTGTTCATATAGGAAAAGAAAGATAAATAGTTGTTTTTGTCAATTTTCAAGACAGGGAATTACTTTCCAATCAACCCTTAAAGGAGACAACTTTAATAGAAATGAAAAATTATAATTTTATTGTAAATTTGTGATTGTCTTAAAATTGTAATTGTCCTATTTTTTTCTTTAGTTTGGCTACCAGGCCTTTGGGTATGACCTTGGTAAGTCTTAATAACTTCCTCACTATCTGGTATAACAAGGCGTTTGACATTTATCCAGTATATTTACTGCCTACTGTAGGTTGAGTTGGGCTTCCCAGGTGGTGCTAGTGGTAAAGAACCCACCTGCCAATTCAGGAGATCTATTCCTGGGTCAAGAAGATCCCCTGAAGGAGGACACGGCAACCCACTCCAGTATTTTTGCCTGGAGAATCCCATGGGCAGAGGAGCCTGGCGGGCTACAGTCTATGGCTGCAAAGAGTTGGACACGAATGAAGCGACTTAGCATGCACACGTGCAATAGGTTGAATTGTAAACCACCACTGCCCCACACCCCAAATTTATATGTTGAAGTCCTAACCACACATACTCCACACCCAGTACCTCAGAATGTGACTCTATTTGGATGTAGGGGCTTTATAGGGGTGATTAAGTTAAAGTGAGTTCATTCAAGTAGACCCTAATCTACTGTGACTGTGTCCTTATGAAAAATAGGGGAAATTTGGACACACAGATACATGCAAGGAGAAGATAATGTGAAGAAATAAGGGAAAGATGGCCATCCACAAGCCAAGAAGAGAGGCCTGGAATAGATCCTTCCCTCTAGATCCTCAGAACGAACCAGTCCTGCCAATACCTTGATTTTTGATTTCTAGCCTCCAGAACTGTGAGACAATAAATTTCTGTCATTGAAGTCACTCAGTTGTGGCATTTTGTTGCAGCAGTCCTGCTGCTGCTGCTGCTACTGCAGCAGCAGCGGAACCATTTCCCTAAGAATCTTGGGCTTCTTTTAGGAGAAATGATATTTTCAAGACCACAGTCTGGTTTCTAGAAACACTCATGACTACAGGGTTTGTCTAGAAAAGGAAATGGCAAGACAACCAGTATTCTTGCCTGGGAAATCCCATGGACAGAGGAACCTGGCAGGCTACAGTCCATGGGGTCACAAAAGACTCAGACATGACTTAGCAACTAAACAAACAACAGGATTTGTCACTGTTTTATGACCTCTTCAATAGATGAAGACATGAAAACGTAAAAAGAAAATTAAAAAAAAAAAACAACTTTTCTAGTATAAGACAATACACAGCTATGGAAAAACATACATTTTAAACATAATATTTCTAAGTTAATACTGATATTTTTAACTCAAATTCAGGACAATAGGCTTTTTATGTAACCCCTCCTATATTTAGTCTTCCACACTGGAAATCCTGGTACTCAAGGGCAAAGGGTAAAACAGAATTTGAATATTCTATAACTGCTGTTCATGTTACCCTGTATTATACACATCACAGGCTCAGAAAAATACAAATAGAATTCCTGAGAACAGACAAAAATTTTTCCCATATTCCTCTCCCATTCTCCTCCCAGTTTTAATAATTGTACTGTATCTACACTGTCAGAGAGCCATTACATACCCTACTCTCCCTTTTAATCCTTATATAATCTTAGTCCTACATGTAATTATTTAATTATTTATGTAATTATTTATTTAATGCTCATGAGCAGGCCTAATAGAAGTGTCTCTTTAGTAATTTTGATTATTAAATTTATTGTCTAATAGACTCCTTAGAGGGGAGATGAGAATTGATATTCCCAGAGTGCTTGATGTTGATAAACTCTTATCTGTGCTTTTCATACTTGGTGGTAAGCTTTGCAGCTTATCCTGATTCACATTTGTTTTCTCTGAGTGCCTTAGAGCTCCCTGGTGGCTCAGACAGTAAGGCATCTGCCTACAATGCAGGAAACCCAGGTTCAGTCCCTGGGTAGGGAAGACCTCCTGGAGAAGGAAATGTCAACCCACTCCAGTATTCTTGCTTGGAAAATCCCATGGACGGAGGAGCCTGGTAGGTCACAGTCCATGAGGTTGCAAAGAGTTGGACATGACTGAGCAACTTCACTTTCACTTTCAAATACATTACTCCACTTCTGTCTGGCATAAAGTGTTGACAAGTTTGATGATAATCTCATTGTGTTTGTCATATAAATCACACATTCCTTTTGCCTAGATACCTAAAAGTTTTTTTTTTTTTTCCTTTTTTCTTTAAAAGTCCAATAATTTTATAAAACTATGTCTTGGGATTGTCCTGGTGAATATTCTCAGGTACACAGTGTAATCTTTCAACATGTAATTTAAGTTATTTTTTCTTTTTTATTTCAGCAAAGTTTTCTTGAATTATGTTTTTTTTAGTATTTGATTTGTTCTTTCACTTTGATTTCTTTTTTGAGGACTTCCTACTATCTATGTGTTGAATCTTCTTTGCCTTTAATTTGTCACTCTATCTTAAATTGTTTCTAAATCTTTTAACTTCTTTTTCATTTTAAAAATTCTTGCTCTTTTTATCTTTTATTTCTCTTAAGATATTATTTATATGTTCTCATGTATTCTTTTTAGTTAAGACTTCATTTCTAAAATGATTTTCCTTTTATTTTTATTATAAGTTTAAGATAAAATGTGATTTTTTTAAATGTCAGTATCTTGTAGATTATTTTTTTTAATGCTTTTTAGATTATTGTGAAATTAAAGATTATGGTCTTGGGACTTCTCTGGTGGTCCAGTGGTTAAGAATTTGCCTTGCAGTGCAGAGCACATGAGTTTGATCCCTGATCAGTCAGTTCAGCCGTTCAGTTGTGTCCGACTCTTTGTGACCCCATGGACTGCAGCATGCCAGGCTTGTCTGTCCATCACCAACTCCTGGAGCTTGCTCAAACTCATGTCCATGAAGTCACCAATGCCATCCAGCTGTCTCATCCTCTATTGTCCCCTTCTCCTCCTGCCTTCAATCTTTCCCAGCATCAGGGTCTTTTCCAATGAGTCAGAAAAACTAATCAGGGAAATGATATCTCACACTCATTGGGGTAACTAAGCACATGTGCTACAACTACCGAACCTGCAAGCCACAACTAGAGAGTCCATGTGCCGCAACAAAAAGACCCCACATGATGCAATGAAGATACCATGTGCCACAAATAAGACCAGAGGCAGCCAAATAAATAAATAAGGACTGAAGCCTGAATGCTGTAGGGTCCATGAGCCACAATTAATGAGTCCCTATGCCATAACTACTGAAGCCTAAGTACCCTAAAGCCAGCAAATTGCAACCACAGAGCCTGCATGCTGCAATTACTGAAGTCCATGTGCCTAGAATCTGTGTTCCACAAAAACAGAAGTCAATACAATGAGAAGCCCGTGCACCACAGCTGGAGAGTGGTGCCCACTCCCTGTATCTAGAGAAAGTTCGCAGGCAGCAACAAAGAGTCAGAGCGGCCAAAAATAAATAAATTGAAAAAAATAAATATAGCAGTATCATGTCAAAAAAAGGGTTATGATCTTGAGGCATTCTGTGAACACATGTTTGTGATGTGCTTTCATCATTTGAAGTGATGTCATTCTGCTTCTTAGCTCTCCACTCTCCTTTTTTAGTATGTGTGTGATAGTCACTCAGTC
Organism: Bos indicus x Bos taurus; assembly: GCF_003369695.1. Taxonomy (NCBI): domain Eukaryota; kingdom Metazoa; phylum Chordata; class Mammalia; order Artiodactyla; family Bovidae; genus Bos; species Bos indicus x Bos taurus. The sequence continues at coordinate 30,343,867 of NC_040086.1, forward strand.
GTGTCCAACTCACAACCCCATGGACTGTAGCCCATCAGGCTCCTCTGTCCATAGGATTTTCCAGGCAAGAATGTTGGAGAGGGTTGCCACTGCCTCCTCCAGGAGATCTTCCCAACCTAGGGATCAGAGAAGCACCATTGTTGTTGTTGTTTTAGTATTGTAACTGATTTATTGTCCATTTTTATGTAAAAAGAGATTTCTGAATTTTAAGAACGAGGCATGGTTCAGGGTAGCTTTGCTAACTTCACAGAGCTCCCTCTTTTGTTTCCATGAAGTGTTAAAAAATTAACTTCTTGCTGTCTGAGATTTCTTAGCTGTGGATCTTCTCTCTCCTTTGTCTATATTGTCTTTATCCTGACCAATTTTGATTCTACTCTCAGAAGTCTTGGTCAGGTTCTATTATGGAAGGGAGCCTTAGCTGGTAGCTTCATGAGTTTATTGTTCTAGTCCCTTCTACCCTCCCTGTAGGCCTCTCATATTCATCTGCTAAGGGAAATACCTCAGCTGCTATTCTGAAAATAAATTTTTGCCTTTCCAGTAAATATCTATTCACAGTTTTCAGGTTCATCCGAGGTCCTACTGCTTTCCTCTGCTTTCTCCCACACAAATGGAAGGTCTTGTGAATTTTGGTGACTTGTTTTCTCTTTTTAAAATTTATTTATTTTTTTGGTTGCACTGGGTCTTAGTTGCTGGGCACGGGATTTCTCTAGTTGTGGTAAGCAAGGACTATTCTTCATTGTGGTACACAGGCTTCTCATTGTGGTGGCTTCTCTCTAGAGCCTACCTAGCGCAGGCTCTAGGCACAGAGGCTTCAGTAGTCTTGGTGCACGGGCTTAGTTGCTCTGTGGCATGTGGAATCTTCCTGGACCAGGAATTGAATCCTCGTCCCCTCGTCTATTGGCAAGCAGACTCTTATCCACTGTACCACCAGGGAAGTCTCAGTTTTATGGGGATACCTTATCACCTAATTTTACGGGAAATGCTACCTAATGACTCTAGTGTTATATGCGGATTTGAAAAGATTAAAAAACTATGTCACTATTGCCATCATCCTAGAATTTTCTCAATCCTAAAAGATTTTTAAATGTATACTTAAAGCACAACAACATTGTCCAGCAAACAGTCCATAAGAAGATGGCTTCCTGACCCAGCAGGTCACATCAGAGATCTTAGAGCTGCACAGAACCTCAAGGAATCATCTGTCCAGCACTCTGTGGTCAGGTAAGGAAAGTATCATCCTAAATTTAGAATAGGTAGCAGTAGCACTCTGAAATTAAGCAGAAAGTAGAACTACAATTTAATTGTAGTTTTAAATTTTGATGCTTTTTTATAGTATTCATATAAAAATCTAAATATATACTGCAAAATACTAGTCATTCAAATTAAAATAAATATCAACATATTAAATACAAACAATTCAACAGTACAAACAGCAGGTTTATGTTACATTTGGATATGGATGAGTGATAAAATGTTTGTATTAGTTACAGTCATGAATTGGAAATATTAATTAAAATAGCTATTTTTTAAACCAAATCTGAAAATCAGCTAAGAGTAACACCCAATTCAATCAGTTCATAAATAGCTTTTTGAGTGAGCCAGAATATTTTAATGCAAATTCTTGTGAATTAACTCGGAAATAAAATCTCTGGTAACAGTAAAATATTGAACTCACTGATGATAGATGGATCTTTTTTAAAAAGAAAGACAGCTCTCCATAATAACAAAAAGGAATGACTATAATACAAGATGAAAATAACCTAAAAGCGAACAGAACATGTCATTAATAGAGTCCTTCATTATCTAGTGTAGCCTGAAATGGAGAAAATGGCAAGTGTAATTCTGTTATCTTACCAAACGCAGTACACACACACTGTAAAATCCATCTCTTCATTTTCTGGTTGAAAAGATCATTGTAGAAAAAGAATGCCAGGGAGTGGAGTTCATGCTGATTTATTGGCAATTAAACCTGCAGGATTTCTGCACTCTCTTCAAAACAAAGTATCTGAGGCTATTCAGTCAGGATGATTGCATAGCGGGCTATCTACTAAAACCCAGGAGTCTTTCTGTTAGTGCACAACAAATACAATTGACTTGGCTGCATTTAGAAGATTACTGCTATTTTTCTGTGCAGATTCATGCTCTGTCTTTCTCAAATCACCTAGGCCCAAAGAACTACCTTGTTCATCAGTTTAATAAGTAGACTCTTATGAAGTGGTCTATAATTCTTGGTACAAATATAAATATGCACTCATTTAAAGCAAGGGAATGTATTGCTGGATGCGTATAATCTGCCTGTGGTGCCTCAGCCCATTTAGTGAAATATTTGAGATGATATTTTGGGAGTTTAATGCTTATTATGGACTGAATATTTATACCATCACCACCACCCAAATTCATGTTGAAATGCTAACCCCTCGTGTGATAAGATTAGGCAGCGGGGCCTTTGGGAGATAATTAGGTCATGAAGGTGGAGCTTTCATGAATGAGATCGGTGCCCTTGTAAATGAGACCCCAAAGAGCTCCCTGGCCCCTTCTGCTGTATGAAGATACAATAAGTCAACAGTCTGCAACCCTGATGAGGGCTCTCACCAGAACCTGACACACTGGCAGGCTGATTTTGGAGTTACAGACTCCAAAACTGTGAGAAATAAGTTTCTGTTGTTTATAAGCCACCCAATCTTTGATACATTGTTACAGCAGCCCAAACTAAGACAATGCTAGTGCAAATTTTGACTAGTTTTTATCCATTCCATGTCTGGATACAACTCAAGTTACCTAGGCTAGTTGTTTCAACCATGGATACTATTTGTATTTAGACATTTCCTTTTGTCCTACAAATGGTGATAGGCACGCTTAGGTGCAAGGAATGAGTCTCAGCAACACAGGTAGGTGGCAAAGAGAAGGAAGGTAGAAATAGTTGGTTAAGACTGGGGAAAAGTGATTGGGTTTATATTTTTGCCCTTGCCCAGCCTCATTATACCTGAGTTGGTTTCACTTAGAAACAAGAATTATGACCATTGTACATTGTACCATATAGAATTATCTGCTTCAGGCAATAGCCTGCTTCCATGATTCCTACTTCCTCTTCCTCCACTGGCCTGTATTGGTAAAGCCTCAATTATTCATCCACGTATTTCATTCATTCATTCACTCTGTAAATATTTACTGATACTTTAATATACTCCAGTTACTATTCTAAGCTCTTGCAAAATAGCATGGCTCTGTAATGTACTCTGCTTTAAAATTTTTTTTTCATTTATAAAACTTGAAAATGATATGTTTATTTTGGAAAATATAGAGAATAAAGAAGAAAATTTAATCTGCTTTATAATCCTCAACAAATACTATTAAGCATTTCACTGTGTGTCTTTTTTTTTCCACTGTGTGTCTTTTTGATCTTCTTTTTACCTTTTCTAGTACTTTTAAGTTGAAACATTACAGGCATACAAAATGTTGTTGTTGTTTAGTCACTAAATTGTGTATGACTCTTTGCAACTCCATGGACTGTAGCCGACCAGGCTCCTCTGTCCATGGGATTTCCCAGGCAAGAATACTGGAATGGGTTGCCATTTCCTTCTCCAGGGGAATCTTCCTGACCCAGGAATCAAACCCGCATCTCCTGCATTGGCAGGCAGATTCCTTACCTCTAAGCCACCAGGGAAACCCATAAAAAATGTTAGAAATTGACAAAATAAGCCCCCATGGATCCATTACACCATTTTAAAAATAAATTATTACACAAACTGTTGAAGGCCCTGTCCCACTTGTACTCAACTTTGTCCCTGTCAGGGTCAGTGTCACTGTCACTACTGTGAGTGTTATTTTTTTATCACATTGACATGTAATATTGTAGTATATTTTTACTTTATATATGCTATATATAACACTGTTCTGCATGTTTTTAAAACTTTATAAGAATATCATTCTGAATATACTCTGCAATTTGCCCCTTATCATTGTTTTTGAGTTTTATTCATGTTTATAGCTCCACTTCACTGATTTTAACTGTTGTTTCATAGATATTCCAGTGGATGAATATGTTGCAATTCATCTACTCATTTTCCTATAAACTGATGCGTAAGTTCACTGTAACATCTTGTTACTGAGCCTGTGGTCTAGAACCTGGAAACTGCAACAACTAAGTCCATGCGCTGCAACTACTGAAGCCAGTTTACTCTGGGGCCTGTACTCTGCAACAAGAGAAGCCACCGCAGTGAGAAGCACGTGAACCACAACTAGAGAGTAGCCCAGGCAGAACACAGCCAAATAAACAAATAATTATTTTTAAAAATAACATTTTTTCCTCCCCAGAGAGGTCAGATCATATTCTTGGAGTGACTTCCAAGGAATAGCTACCCTCCCCCAATTTTGGTAATATCTAGTTAAAATGGAGATTAAAAAAAAAAAAAAAAGATCCAGATCTGCACACTCATTGCTCTAGTAATTTCATTCCCCTGTATATATCTTAGAGAAATGCCTTCATTTTTCTTATAATCCTCCTCTTAGTAAATTCTCAGCAACAGCAACAAGTACAAGCTAATCTTCTTGAAGCCACTGTAAGTGATAAAGTATTCTTTGAAAACTATAGTTACATATAGGTCAGAATATAAAGCATATATAAAGGGCTTCCCTGATAGCTCAGTTGGTAAAGAATCCACCTATAATGCAGGAGAGCTCAGTTCGATTCCTGGGTGGGGAAGATCTGTTGGAGAAGGGATAGGCTACCCACTCCAATTTTCTGGCCTGGAGAATTCCATGGGTTGCAAAGACTGGGACACAACTGACTGACTTTCACTTTTTTATACAGCATATATATTCTACATGCTTTTTAATATATATTATATGTATACTTTTTACATATATTATACATACTTTTTTACATATAATTTTTACATATATTATACATGCTTTTTAAATATATATTATACATACACTGTCACACTCACAGTTCATCTTTGATCAACTTAGAAAAAATCTATACTGAGAGTCTTTAGCCTGGTCAGTTACCCAAGCACATTCTATTCTAAGTCCTAGGTCCTTGAGAAGTATTCACTCTCTTTCTGTTATCTATTTCTAGCTATCTTCTAGTCTCTTTTCCCATGTCCTGAGCAACATGCCCTTGTGCCTTATGCCCCTGGGCCAAATTTACCCCCAAAACTTGTGTTTCCCCCCATAGTGCATCAAATTTTCAGATTTATTTTCTTGTCAGAATTTGCTGAAAACTCTTTCATTTTGACAGCAGCATGGTATTATAAAAAGAAAACAGGTTTGAAATGGATAGAACTTCAAAGTGTGTTTGAATCTCCACTCTATCACTTTATCGTGTTCAGCAAGTTATTAAACCTTCACCATTTTTCAGGTGAGGAATTTGGTACCTCTCTCACAGTGGCTGAGAGAATGAAATAGGTCAACATGGCTTAAATGTATTTACCATAGTGTCCTGCATATAGTGTGTGCTTTGGTAACTCTTAGTATTATTCTTATTTCATTCTCCTTTCTCCCTTTTGTCTTCATCTCAGAGTTCTACCACTACTAATTAATTTAGACTTCTAATTGACAGCTATTGTAAGTCCCTTGTCCACCATAAAGAAGTTGATTAGGCACTTTGTCCCAGGACAGAGAAATCTGATACAAACTTGTTACCAAGGTAAATATTGAGTCAGCCAAAAAGTTTGTTTGAGTTTTCTGCACAATCTTACAGAAAAACCCAAACGAAGTTTTTGGCCAACCTTATATATAATGAGGCATTGAAAGGGACACTTTTTCAATAGACAAGACAATCTTACCTGCTGGGCTAAGGGACCTACTGAGTATTTGATTGTCTCCTAAAAGGAATGAAATGTTTTTCCCCATATATAAAAATATCCAATAAATACATATGTGTCCAATAAATACACCTGTATATACCTATGTGCTGTTCTTAGTCACTCATTCATGTCCAACTCTTTGCAACCCCATGGACTGTAGCCTGCCAGCCTCCTCTATCCATGGGGATTCTCCAGGCAAGAATACTGGAGTGGGTTGCCATGCTCTTCTCCAGGGGATCTTCCCAACACAGGAATTGAACTGGGGTCTACCTTGCTGCTGCTGCTGCTGCTGCTAAGTCGCTTCAGTCGTGTCTGACTCTGTGCGGACACAGATGGCAGCTCACCAGGCTCCCCCGTCCCTGGGATTCTTCAGGCAAGAACACTGGAGTGGGTTTCCATTTCCTTCTCCAATGCATGAAAGTGAAAAGTGAAAGTGAAGTCACTCAGTTGTGTCCCACTCTTAGCGACCCCATGGACTGCAGCACACCAGGCTCCTCCATCCATGGGATTTTCCAGGCAAGAGTACTGGAGTGGGTTGCCATTGCCTTCTCCCTCCTGCACTGCAGGCTGATTCTTTACCAGCTGAGCTACCAGGGAAGCCCATATATATCTATACCTGTATCTATATCTCCTTACACTAGATATCTGATACACATACTGTCTTAATCCACTCAGGCTGCTATAACAGAACGCCATTGACTAGGGAGCTTAAACAACAGAAATTTACTTTCATGATTCTGAGCTGGAAACTCCAAAATCTAGGTGCTCACAGATTCAGTGTCTGGTGATAGTCTACTTGCTGTTTCATAGACCACCATTCTATTCTTGTGTCTTCACATGGCCAAAGAAGGTAGGCAGCCCTAAGGAAGTCTCTTTTATAAAAGCACTAATCCCATTAATAAGGGCTTCAGCCTCAGGCTTCAGCAACACATGAACAGTGAACTTCCAGATGTTCAAGCTGGTTTTAGAAAAGGCAGAGGAACCAGAGATCAAATTGCCAACATCCACTGGATCATCGAAAAAGCAAGAGAGTTCCAGAAAAACATCTATTTATGCTTTATTGACTATGCCAAAACCTTTAACTGTGTGGATCACAACAAACTGTGGAAACTTCTTCAAGAGATAGGAATATCAGACCACCTGACCTGCCTCTTGAGAAACCTATGTGCAGGTCAGGAAGCAAAAGTTAGAACTGGACATGGAACAACAGACTGATTCCAAATAGGAAAAGGAATACGTCAAGGTTGCATATTGTCACCCTGCTTATTTAACTTCTATGCAGAGTACATCATGAGAAACACTGGGCTGGAAGAAGCACAAGCTAGAATCAAGATTGCCGGGAGAAATATCAATAACCGCAGATATGCAGATGACACCACCCTTATGGCAGAAAGTGAAGAAAAACTAAAGAGCCTCTTGATGAAAGTGAAAGTGGAGAGTGAAAAAGTTGGCTTAAAGCTCAACATTCAGAAAACTAAGATCATGGCATCTGGTCCCATCACTTCATGGCAAATAGATGGGGAAACAGTGGAAACAGTGTCAGACTTTATTTTGGGGGGCTCCAAAATCACTGCAGATGGTGATTGCAGCCATGAAATTAAAAGACACTCCTTGGAAGGAAAGTTATGACCAATCTAGATAGCATATTCAAAAGCAGATATTACTTTGCCAACAAAGGTCCGTGTAGTGAAAACTATGGTTTTTCCAGTGGTCATGTATGGATTTGAGAGTTGGACTATAAAGCAAGCTGAGTGCAGAAGAATTGATGCTTCTGAACTGTGGTGTTGGAGAAGACTCTTGAGAGTCCCTTGGACTGCAAGGAGATCCAACCAGTCCATCCCAAAGGAGATCAGACCTGGTGTTCATTGGAAGGACTGATGTTGAAACTGAAACTCCAATACTTTGGCCACCTGATGCGAAGAGCTGACTCATTTGAAAAGACCCTGATGCTGGGAAAAATTAGGGGCAGAAGTGGGTGACAGAGGATGAGATGGCTGGATGGCATCACTGACTCAATGGACGTGAATTTGAGTGAACTCCAGGAGCTGGTGATGGACAGGGAGGCCTGGTGTGCTGCGGTTCATGGGGTTGCAAAGAATTGGACATGACTGAGCGACTGGACTGAACTGAACTGAACACCCTCATTACCTAATTACCTCCTTAAGTCCCCACTCCAGAATATTATCATATTAGGGGGTTAGGTTTCTGTCTATGAATTTTCAGGGAACACAAACATTCAGTCTTTGGGACATACAGAAAACAGCATCAATACACCAGAGATGGTCTGCCTTTCTCAACAGTGAACGTGCTTTTTACTACAGGCCCTCTAAAATATTCTTAGACTATTTTAGAATAATGTTATTACTTAGAATATTTAATTACTTTTTTAAAATAATAAAAATCTCAATACCAGTAAGATCGACTCAACATAGTCCAGTTAATTTCTTTCTTATGTGAATCTACATCAAAGTAAATTCTTTGAAGGGTAAGCAGCTAGAGAATAGCTAGTTCATTCTGAATTAGTGACCTGAAAAATCTTTTACTTATCAAATAAAAGAGCTATCCTAAATCACCGTAGGACTAGATAACTTGAGACTAAGAAAAGAATCATTCATTAGGAAGTGTGAGAAATGTCTTAGGGTTGATTTTGTTTAAATGCCGAGGCGAACTGATCATTAGCCACTAGAGCCGTGCAAATACCACCTAAGAGGCTAAGCCAACATGGAATTGTTTCAGAGCAATTAATTCACTTCTTGCATTAACACCATCTTATTTCCCTAGTGTAAATAGTCAATTTGTTTTAAAAATCAACCAAACCATAGTATTCTGCCAACAAAGATTACAAGAGTAAAAAAACAACCCTCTAGTCAAATACAAATTGTAGTCATATCAGTATGCTAATAAGCTAAATGATAAACCGTGGGTCAATTTTCCTCTTCCTCAGCCTAAACATCACTTGAAAAATCCTTATTTTCTAAGTGTCTGGGAAACCTAGGAGCAGCAACAATTAAAGTTTATTACATGAATATCCCAGGTATCCCAGGGGCGTTAGTGGTAAAGAACATACCTGCCAACAAAGGAGACGTAAGAGATGTGAGTTTGATCCCCGGGTTGGGAAGATACTCTAGAGAAGGAAGAGGCAACCCACTCCAGTATTCTTGCTTGGAGAATCCCATGGACAGAGGAGCCTGGCAGGGTCCAAAGAGTCGGACACGACTGAAATGACTTAGCACGCACGCACATGAATATTATCTGTTCAACAATATGAAAGATTAATAGATGGGACTGAATTAAAATGAGACATAATTCTTTCTAGTGATTAGTTATTGAGAAGCATGGCTTAAAAGAAGCATATTTTACTATTCTAAATTTGGAGTGAAATCTTTTAGAAAGCTCTTATTTAACAATCAAAATTAAAAGATCTGTTTTGTCTGCTTTGAAAGGAGTTATGTTATCATGAGAAAGCGTCTCTAGATATGTGCATTTCTCTTTCTTGACTATTTATCAAAGAAGACTTTCTGGATTGAACCTACTCCCATCACCAGATAGATTTCAGCCTCTCACAAAGAAGTTATGTGCTTTTATAGAATTTTTTCTATAAAGACTCATCTTTTATACATTTGTATTCATTCTGTAAGGTCCTTAAAATTCAAAACAAGTATGATTATATTTTGCAGCATCCAATTCAGCTACTTTTCTGCAGACCAAGCTCAGGAAAGTAGGGTGAAGACCCAAGAGGGCCAAAAGGTGTGGTGATAAGAGCCTAAAAATGAGGTCACATGGATCCTACTTTTCTGTGTACCCATTTCCATCTACCCTTTCTGCAATTTCTGCAAGCTGAGCAGATTACAGAATCTCACTGGGCCTCAACTTTGACAGTTCTAAGAAGGAGGTGACAAAGCTTTAGGTCCAAGGCAGAGATCTCAATCTTGACTGTACAATGGAAATCACCTGGAGAACTTTAAAAATATGGATGATGAGGTCCCACCTCCAGGTTGTTGCCAGGGCAGAGAAGTTTTAAAAATTCCTAGGTGGTTGTAATGTACAGCTGAGGTCAAGAACCAGTGTTCCATGTGTGAAAAGAATTAAATAAAACAAAAATAGTACCTGGTAAGTAATAGATAAAAAATCATTTGTTTTCTTTTTTCTAAGGTTGCTTTTTCTGTTTGTGTTAGTAGCTGTATTCTATCCTGGCTGGAAGCTAAGAGACAGAAGGAGAATTTCATTCAAAGATGTATGGGTTTTTAAAACTTTTTAGTTTGAAATAATTTTAAACTTACAAAAGAGTTGCAAGAACATATGAAGAATTTTTATAGGTCCTTCAGATTCACCAGTTGTTAACAATTAATTATATTTGCTCTATCACTCCTCCGCATTTTGCTTATACACGCATTTTCCCCACCTAAACAAGTTAAGAGGTTCAGTTCAGTTCAGTTCAGTAGCTCAGTCATGTCCTATTCTTTGAGACCCCATGGACTGCAGCACGCCAGGCCTCCCTGTCCATCACCAACTCCCGGAGTTTACTCAAACTCATGCCCATTGAGTCGGTGATGCCATCCAACCACCTCATCCTCTGTCGCTCCCTTCTCCTCCTGCCTTCAATCTTTCTCAGCATCAGGGTCTTTTCAAATGAGTCAGCTCTTTGCATCAGGTGGCCTAAATATTGGAGTTTCGGCTTCAACATCAGTCCTTCCAATGAATATTCAGGACTGATTTCCTTTAGGATGGACTGACTGGATCTCCTTGCAGTCCAAGGGATTCTCAAGAGTCTTCTCCAACACTGCAGTTCAAAAGCATCAATTCTTTGGTGCTCGGCTTTCCTTATAGTCCATCTCTCACATCCATACATGACTACTGGTAAAACCATAATGGCCACACATGGAACATTGGTTCTTGACCTGAGCTGTACATTACAACCACCTAGGAACTTTTAAAACGTCCATGCCCTGGTAACAACCTGGAGGTGGGACCTCATCATCCATAGTTGCAGAAAAAATGTGACTCTACCCCTGGAAAGCAAATATTTCTTAAGAACAAGGGCATTCTCCTACATAACCATAGGATACTTATTTGGAAAGTTTAATATTTATACAATAATATTATGTAATCTACAGTCCATATGTAATTTCTCCAAATTTCCTGATGAAGTCTGTATGACATCTCTTCCATGCCCTCCCCACTATATTCAGTAGCCAATCCAGGATCATGCATTACAGTTGGTTGGCATGACTTTTTGGTTTCTTTTAATCTGACATAATACCTCTGCCTTTCATGAAAGGCAGAATAATGACATTTTTTGAAAAGTACAGTTGTTTTGTATCCCATGCTGTCTTTTTTTGTATTTATTTACTGATTTTTAATAATTATAGAGAGTTCTGTAGCCATCACTACAATCCATTTTTATAAATATGTCCATCATCTCTAAAAAATTCCCTTTTCTCCACCCACCCCCTTAACCTTAAGTAACCCCTAATCTACTTTCTGTTTCTATAATTTTGCCTTTTCAGAATGTCTAATAATAGAAACATACAGAATGTGGTCTTTTATGCCTGACTTCTTCTATTTAGCCTAATGTTTTTGAGTTTCATACATTTGTAGCAAAGCCCTGAAGTTTGTTCTTTTTTATGGATGAATAGTACCACTGATGGATGTACCACATTGGTTGCAGCTTCTAAGATGATGTTCAATGATTCCTGCCTCCTGGCAGTCATGCCCCGATGTCATTCCTTCCTACTGAGTCTAGGCTAGATCTAATGACTCACTCTTAATGAACAGAATGTAGTGGGCTGTCATCCTGAGATTAGGTTAAAATCTTGATAGTTTAGTTGGTAAAGAATCTACCTGCAATGCAGAAGACCCCAGTTCAATGCCTGGGTCAGGAAGATCCACTAGAGAAGGGATAGGCTAACCCACTCCAGTATTCTTGGCTTCCATTGTGGCTCAGCTGGTAAAGAATCCACCTGCAATGTGGGAGACCTGGGTTTGATCCCTGGAATGGGAAGATCCCCTGGAGAAGGGAAAGGCTACCCACTTCAGTATTGTGGCCTGGAGAATTCCATGGACTGTATAGTGCTTGGGGTCACAAAGAGTCGGACATGACTGAGCAACTTTCATTTTCACTAATAAGGTTAAAATTAAAAATAAAAAGACTATGGTTTCCATCTTGGAGGCTCTCATTCTATCGCTGCCAATTTTTGAGCAGCCCTGTAGGGAGATCCACATGGCAAGGAACGGATGTTTCTGGCCAGTAGCCAATGAAAGCCTAAGGTCTGCTAACACCATGTGAGTGATAATGGAAGCAGATACACCCCACTCTTCAGTCCAGGCTTCAGATGAGGCTATAGCCCTGGCCAGCACCTTGACTGCAGCTTTAGGAGAGAATAAAGTAGAGTTACCCAACTAAGCAAGGTACATATTCCTGACCCTTTGATCTCTCACAGGGATGGTAAGAAAATAAACGTTTGTTGTTTTCAGCCACTACATGTTGGGGTGATTTGGTGTCATAGCAATATAACAAATAAACCACATTTTGTTTATCCATTCACCAGTTGATGGACATTTGGACTGTTTCTAGGTTTTGGCTCTTACGAATAATACCGCTGTGAACATTCACATACACATGTCTCAAAGGACTTTTCTTATGGCACCAAGTTCACTCAGCTTTTACTATTCCTACAGTTTCAAATACAACTTTGGTTTTTTAACCATTTCCTTGCTTAAAACAGTTTCTTATCCTGTCAAATAAAATTGTGCAATTTACCACCTACATCCTTCAGTAATATTTTAAATCAGAACACAGTATGTTGGAGAATAAATTGCTGCTGCTGTTGCTAAGTCGCTTCAGTCATGTCCGACTCTGTGTGACCCCCTAGACGGCAGCTCACCAGGCTCCCCCGTCTCTGGGATTCTCCAGGCAAGAACACTGGAGTGGGTTGCCATTTCCTTCTCCAGTGCATGAAAGTGAATAGGGAAAGTGAAGCCACTCAGTAGTGTCCGACTCTAAGCGACCCCATGGACTATAGCCTACCAGGCTCCTCTGTCCATGGGATTTTCCAGGCAAGAGTACTGGAGTGGGTTGCCATTGCCTTCTCCAGGAGAATAAATAGACTTGATTAAAAAAAAAAAAAAAATTAGGGTCAATCTGTACAGAGTACTGTCTCTTGATAGAGTATTTAATGTTGTAGGAATTAAAATATAATTTAGGGATAGCAGTGACTATTTGTTTACTTTAATTTTAGCATACCCTAGATATAGGGTAAAGGGTAGTTTTGTACCCTGGGAGAATTAGGAGCATATTTTCTTTTGTCACTTCCGTGCTCTCCAAAAATCTACTATACCTGCACAGTGGTACCTGTACGCCTTTATTTCTTAGCTAAGGATACAGTTACCTCAACAATGTGTTCAGTATTTCCTTTGCCTAGCCAAGACATGGACCATTTTCTAATAGTCAGCACCTAATGAACCCTCACCATGGCTGGCACTGTTCTAAACCCTTCACATGTATTTCATTTCATTTAATCCTTACAATGATCTTAATCACAACTCCAGGAGGTAACTACTCATAACAAGATAAACTTTTGCACAATTTTAGGGGATGCCATTGACACTGTGGTCTGTAACAATGGGATCCCCGGAATTAAATAGTGCTAGGCTGCCTAAAGATACTATCTATTAGACTATCTACTTTACAGATGAAGAGACACAGAAAACTTAAGATTTTTGTCCAAGTTCACCCACTTTGTAAGTGGCAGAGCCAGAGTTTAGACCTAGGTTATCTGGCTTCATCCAAGATATGATCTCATAATTATTATACTCTTCTGAGGAATCTCAATTTTTGGTTTTAAAAAAAAGTTATGTTAGTTATGGTCATCTTAGATAATTATTCCTCAGGCATTGTTTCTCAAGGAGTGGTGAAGTTTGAGAACTACTGTTTTTAGGGAATAACTTTGTTGTTGTTGTTGTTTTAAGGAAAAATATTTTAAAAAAATTTTTTCCATTTGTTTTAGAGCAAGTTTATTTCAAATAGCCTACTCAAGTTAGTTCAAGTGTTTATCATTCTCTTGATCTGTTATTTAAGAAATATTGATCTTATGGAATTCAAGGAGAAATCGAGGGGTGGAAGCAGGGTGGTCGCTCTTTCTAGCTCCCCTGTGAAAAATGATGCAGCTAACCACTCTCTAGGTTTCTGTGCATTCACTCTCAAATGTTCAAAAAGGAGAATTTGATCAGTTTAACTGCAAGGTAGGGTGCATCTCCTTGGGCCAACCAAGTGTCTGCTCATTACTTACTTGCCGAAGTCCAGAGGGGAGGTGGGATCACATAGCACAAACAGGCCAGCAAGGGCTCTGTTGTGATGGAGGCAAGGGTCAGGATCTTTTAGAATAGAGGATGGGTAGAATCAATGATCTGCGTCTCTAACACACAATTTATGCCTAAAATTATGCAGTAAAAAGAAAAGAATGCATTTCATTCCATTATGTTAATTATTCAACAAGTGGCATTTGATATTCTTAATTGGCTTAGAAAAGGAAGAAGATATGGGCCTGGCTTGAGAACATAAGACCAATGGCAGGGTAGCAATGGGTGAGATTCAGTGAATTTCTCCATTAATTGACAACACAGACACCCAAGAAACATCCAGTAATAATTAAATAAAATAAAGAAAGGGGAGAATTATTTTCTATGACCAGTCAACTGAATTAAGGTTAGCATTTTTTTCTTTTAGAGATCTGAAGTTTTTTTTAACAGAATGTAAAATACAGTATTTATTAATGTGAAAATAAAGCCAGTGGTAGTTCAGACTTGTTTAAAATGACATCATTGGTTGAATTACACATTGCATCTCGCTATTTCCTGAACAATGTATGTAACCTTTGAATAAATGCTGACTGGAACTGTTGTGGCTGTTTTTCTACCTCTGCCACAATTGACTAGATCAGAGGTAGACATCCGACTAAGGAAAAATAAGCCATTTTGGCCAGTAAGATTTTCTATCTCATGCAAAGTGTTATTTTAACAACTCCTTTAAAAATTACATATTATTTAACACCACCTGTACAGATGGTAAAATCTATAAAGAATAACAAGAGAATGATTATCTCAAAAGAACAGTATAGGACTTCCCTGGTGGTCCAGTGGCTAAGACTCCACACTCACAATGCAGGGGCCCTGGGTTCCAGCCCTGGTCAGGGAACTAGATCCCACATGCCGCAACTAAGAGTTCACATGCCACAGCTAAAGATCCCACATGCTGCAACTAAGACCTGGGGCAGCCAAATAAATAAATATATTTTTACAAGCAGTGTAACAGTTACCTCTGCAAGTGTGTGTTCAGAGAGGTGCAGATAAGGAGCTTCTAAGATATGGCCCACTCCAGTACTCTTGCCTGGAGAATCCCATGGACGCAGGAGCCTGGTAGGCTGCAGTCCATGGGGTCGCTAAGAGTCGGACACGACTGAGTGACTTCACTTTCACTTTTCCCTTTCATGCATTGGAGAAGGAAATGGCAACCCACTCCAGTGTTCTTGCCTGGAGAATCCCAGGGACGGGGGAGTCTGGTGAACTGTCGTCTATGGGGTCGCACAGAGTCGGACACAACTGAAGTGACTTAGCAGCAGCAGGATATGGCAGTTTTCTATTTCTTAGTCTGGGTGGTGGTTCAGTTCAGTTCAGTCGCTCAGTCGTGTCCAACTCTTTGCGAACCCATGAATCGCAGCAAGCCAGGCCTCCCTGTTATAGTTATTTTGAATATGTACTCATACATGTTATTTTGTGCCTTCTTGTTCTATATGACACAATTTCTCAAATAGAAAAAACAAATTTTTACTTGAGTAAATTCAGTATGTTTCTATTTATTCATGCAAATATGTTTCAAGACCCATAGTTACTAAAGATAGTTTCATAGTAGTAGTATTCACTCAAATAGCGTGTGTGTGTGTGTGTCTGTGTGTTTAAACATGCTATTCAAACTTCACTGGATTCCAGGGCTGGAAGAAACCTGAGAAATTTTCTAGTTACTTGAAGGTCTTTATTTAACAAAGACAAAATTGAGAACCAGAAAATTAAATAACTCACCCATTTTCTTCTTCTATTTCAGTATCCTGGGTTCTTTCGACTAAACCATACTACTTCCCTAACAAAAGAAGAGACAGTAAATGCGCATATCAAAGATTCAATTATTTTTGAGGATTATTTTATTCTTAGAAGACTTGTCTGCCTCAGAACTGAAAATAAATTCTCCTATGTAATATAATATCTATACAGAAGCAGCATTTTATATCATGATTGCTGGATATCAAGAACATCCAGAAAAGAAATTACTACAATTTAAAATGAAATTCTGCTGACAACTACTAAATTTCCTTCCCTGTTTATTAATTTTAACTCATACAATAAAATGAATTTAACAATAGAGCAATTCGTATGAGTATGGAAAAATTGCTTCCTCTTTACTAAACCCATCAAAGGTAATTGAAGATTGTAAAAATTGGCTTATTTTCACTAATGGAAGACACATCACCATGTCTGATGTTATAACCTGTTACTTAGAAAAGAAAATTGCAAAATGCATACAGACAGGACCGGCCACATTATTTGCAGGGGCCAGTGAAAAGTGAAAATACAGTGCCTTGTTCAAAAAGTAGAAAAAGTGCCAACTCACTATAATATTAAAGATACCAAAATATAAAACATTTTTAATTTTTCTTCTCTTTCACCTCATCATGGTGTATTTTTATTAGCCACTTAATGTCCTGCTTCCTTGCACAGGGATACTTTCAAGGCACCACTCAAAAGCACCCTGGGGCACCATTCCACAAATGTGTGTACTCACCATTCACCAGCTGCTAAGTTCACCTCTCACAGGTGTAGGAGTTAGGAGCTGAGTCCTGGGCAGGAGCAGAAGTCAACCTTCCTTCCCATGGCATGCCACCCAAACCCATGGCAGAGGGGCAATCCCCAAAGGATTGCAACCTCCACTCCAGGTACCCAGATAGGGGAGTAAGAGCTTGCCCCTGTTAAGACATCCATCAAATGCACTGTGATGCTGCCAGCTCAGGGCAGAGATGGGCCACTGTCATGCCTGCCCCAAGATGCTGCAGGTATGTGCCGGACTGACCTCCAACCCCTACTCGACGGGGACCCATGTTCCTGCTGGAGGATGCTGGTAGAATGCAACCTTCTACATTCCCCCATGACCCAGGTGCCACTCTAGGCACCTGTGTTTTTTATTTCTTTATCTTCCTGCTGCTGCTGCTGCTGCTAAGTCGCTTCAGTCATGTCCGACTCTGTGCGACCCCAGAGACGGCAGCCCACCAGGCTCCCCCGTCCCTGGGATTCTCCAGGCAAGAACACTGGAGTGGGTTGCCATTTCCTTCTCCAGTGGATGAAAGTGAAAAGTGAAAGTGAAGTTGCTCGGTCGTGTCCGACCCTCAGCAACCCCATGGACTGCAGCCTACCAGGCTCCTCCATCCATGGGATTTTTCAGGCAAGAGTACTGGAGTGGGGTGCCATTGCCTTCTTCCTAGTCATGGCTTAATAATTGGCCTTATATTATATAAGTCTAATCAACAATTTAAAAAATAGGGCTCCAAACTATTGAGAACTTACTTAAATGAGATCAAAATTTTCATCGGAAATAACATACAATGGGAGATGAGGATATCCATGATCATAAAAGGGTAGGCCAAGAATTACATTAGGCAAAAATGTGATGAAATTGAGTAGAGTATGACCAGCCTGTCACACAAAGGAACAGCACCTTAACCATGCCCTCTCCTCACTGTCAGGGTGTACACTGTGGTACCAATGTTTGTTTAAACCTGTTGGCAGTATGCTTTGCCTCCAAACAAACAAACATTTCTGAAATGCCTGTTCCATCAAAACTACAAATACTTTCCTTTTACTTTTCTCTGAAGGCTTTGTTCCCTTTTAATTGAAGAAGCTAACTAACCTCAAGTGTGTAAGTGTAAAATGGGGTAGACCCTACTAATATCTCCCTTTCTAGTCAACATTTAGACATTTGAAACAGATATTTTGAAGAGACAGTCTCCTAAGCCAAAAGGAGGGCTCTAATTATATGAATTTTTGTCATTTTTATGGTCCCTTTCCCAACACATCTCTAAGTTACTTGAACACGTCTTTATTAGTTCTGCTAATCATACTCCTTAAAACTTTCCTTATGTAACCCTGTCCAGAAAGCCTCCATTTTGGCCCCATGTCAACTTTAAAGTAGGAATCAGAATATATTCAAGTCCCTTCCAAAGAAAACCCACCCTTCAAATACTTAAAAGCAATTTAGATTATTCTGAAGATTTTGTAAAGGAGCCAAGGGAGGGTTTTATAAACCATGGCATAGAGCACACAATTTTATTAATGTCCCCACTCCAATTTGTCTTCTTTCTCTTGTCCTATAGGGGAAGGGCTAACAGAGAGTCAACATTTTCCCACAGAGGGGCCAGCCTCCAGATCTTCCTCTACATACCACTGCTCCTATTATCAGTTATCATCCTATATCCATTCTTTATAGCTGTAGTCTCAACCCAGATTACTGGTCTGAGGATGAGTGTCTCTTAGCCAATACATTAGACCAGGAGGTCCTAAAAATAATGGATCTTTAGACACATAATTTCTGTTTTGTGCATTGATAGGGTGTGGCTGATGGAGAAGGAAATGGCAACCCACTCCACTGTTCTTGCCTGGAGAATCCCAGGGACAGGGGAGCCTGGTGGGCTGCCATCTCTGGGGTCACACAGAGTCAGACACGACTGAAGTGACTTAGCAGCAGCAGCAGCAGGGTGTGGCTGAAGACTAGAGAGAAAATAGAAATGGCATTGATACAACCTGAGGAACATGGATTCTTAGGTGAAGAAACAAGCACATCAGCTTAAAATAGAGTTGTATTTGAAACTTCTGGGTTTGTTTATTTGTTTGTTTTTTTTAATCACAGCATGAAGAAGAAATTGAAACAAAGAGAAATGAAAAGAAAATGGAAAACCCCCAACTTGTGCAGTTATTAGATTTGTTATTGTCAGTTTAATTTAGTCTTTTCAAAATAAGGCAGTGCAACAAACACACACAAAACCGGTAACTACAAAACTAATTAATTTGACAAATATTTGTTGAGTGTGTATATATGTCAGTGTTCTAGATACTTAGAACACATCAATGAACAAAACAGAGGCTGCTGCCTCTCTGGAGCTTACATTCGTGTGTGTGTGTGTGTGTGTGTATGTGTGTGTGTGGTGGAGGGGGTGCAGATTTAAGCAAGATATAAGAAATCAGCTATCTAATGTGTTGCAAAATAAAGTACAATACAACCAGGGAAAGGGGATTGGGATTCCTGGGATGAGGTTGGGGTAATTTTTTTATAAAATTAGAAGGTCAAGGCAAGTCTCAGTGAGAAAGTAAAATTCAAGCAAAGACTTAAAGAAGGTGAGAGAGTTACCTAAATAGATAATCTGGGAGAACATCTCAGGCAAAGAGTAAAGGTCATAGGGCAGGGTGTGCCTGGCATTGTCAAGAAAAAGCAGGGAAGGCAATGGTGGTGGTAGTGATGAGGCGAGATTATGAAAGACTTGGTGGACTATTAGGACTTCAGCGTTCTTCTAAGTGAAATGGGGAAGCCATTGAATAGTTTTGAGCTGAGGAGTAATATGAACTGCCAGTTTTTGAGAGGATTAATCTGACTGCTGTGGTAGGAAAATACTGCACGGGGACATGAGTAGGTGTAGAGGGTTGGGAGGCTAAGTCATTTGGTGAGGGGTGATTGTGGTTTTGACCAAGGTGGTGGCAGTAGAGGTGGGGAGAAGGGGTCAGAGTCTAGAGATATTTTGAAGTTATGAAAGAAATAGAGGCACCAGAGTGAAAATGGACCATAGTTACTAAAAATGCCTGACTCTAAATGCAACACTGCTATGGATCTAAAAGTTGCATATACTATGATTTGGAATCTCTTTAATACTCTCTGCCTTCTTTAAACATATGCTTCATTTATCAAGAACTATTTCCACAACTGCAGAATTTAATTTTGAAGAAACTCTATTTACTGCAGATAAATTTGCTTTACTCTTCTAGCAGTGGAAAATGGTTTTATTTGCCTTTACACGTGCAATCATTTTAGGCAATTTCTAAAGCTGAAGTAGGTTGACTTTTCAGTTGTTTATTTAAAAATAATATCAGACATAAAGAGATTTAGAAAACGTTGAACTATTTTGCCTGGGCTAGGAAGTAGCAGATCCAGATTCAAACCTGAGCCTGTCTAAATCTAGGGCTTTAAAAACTGCACACACTGTCTCTCTACTTCATTGCTACATAAAAAGAAAATGGCATTTTAGCACTTTCTTAATTCTGAGAATGACTGAAGCTTCAGAACTATCTCTGTCTTTCTTCATTTCGGATGCTCCAACAAAATATAATAAACTGGATGACTTACAAACAACATTTATTTCTTACAGTTCAGGAGTCTGGAGATTCCCACAGTTCGGTGTCTGGTTAGAATCTGGTTCCTGGTTCATAGATTACCATCTTCTTGCTGTAATCTGACATGGTGGAAGGGGTAAGGGAACTCTGAGAGGTTTTCTAGTGTTGGTTGCTAGTCGTGTCTGACTCTTTGCAACCCCATGGACTGTAGCCCACCAGGCTCCTCTGTCCATGGAATTCTCCAGGCAAGAACACTGGCGTGGGTAGCCATTCCCTTCTCCAGGGGATCTTCACAACCCAGGGACCAAATCCAGGTCTCTTGCATTGCAGGTAGATTCTTTACCATCTGAGGCACCAGGGAAGCCCAGAGAGGTCTTTTTTATAAGGGCACTAATTTCATTCCTTAGGATTCTACTCTCATGACCTAATCACTTTCCAAACTTCTTACTTCCTAAAACTATTACTTTAGGCATTAGAAATCAATCAGATTAATTCGAGGGGACACAGATATCAGCCCATAGGTAGGTAGGTAGGTAGGTAGGTGAAATCGCTCAGTCGTGTCCGACTCTTTACGACCCCACGGACTGTAGCCTACCAGGCTCTTCCATCCGTGGGATTTTCCAGGCAAGAGTACTGGAGTGAGTTGCCATTTCCTTCTCCAGAAGATCTTCCCGACCCAGGGATCAAACCCAGGTCTCCCGCATTGTAGGCAGATGCTTTACCGTCTGCCTACAAGAGCTACCTTGTTAGCAATCAGTGTAGTTTTAAATGTGGCCGTATTTTAATGAAGTTTCATTGGTCATATTCTGAGCCTGAGTCTCCCCATCTTTAATCTGAGAGAAGGAATCTAGGTCAGTGATTTTTAAAGTCTTTAAAAATTCCAACTCTCTCAAGGCAGGACATATTCCATCACTAACAGGGATTCATTGTAGTAGAAGTTCTCAGTGAGGTGGAAGTGGAAGAGGGCCTGGGAGTTTAACAGAGCTTGGCCCCGAGGATTCGGATATTACTTCCATTCATTATGTTAGATCAGTGGGTTTTCAAATTGTGTACTGGGGGTACATTGGCTGGAAATGCCTGAGCTTTTTTGGTCCTTCTCTGCATGTCAGTATTCACCCATCTTCAACCAGAGAAGGTATACTTTGATCATTTGATAGAGTTGGGCTCCATGTAAGATTTCACTCAAAAAAAAAAAAAAAAAAAAAACCAAAACTACAACTGCTCTTCTTTGAATGGTCTAAAAACTACTGTTCTAATTCAATGCTTCTCATACTTCAACAGGTAGATGAACCATCTGGGCAATATTTTAAAAATGCATAATCTTAATCAGTGGGCCTGGGGTGGGACCTTAAGATTCTCCATTTCTATAAACTCCCTGGTGATGCCAATGATACTGAGTGAGCTCAGATCACACTTTGAGTTGCAAGGACTAGAATTAGTTCTAAGATGGTTTAACCTCTAATATTAAATAATTTTTCTATTCAACCCAAAAGACTGCTTAGGAAAGATTTTCCCCACAATGATCTTAAATGGTAAATTTAAGATCATTTCCCAAAATGGTAAATTTTGATTTTCTAGATTTCATCTTCCCCTCCCCTGAAAGTTTCAGTCCATCTGCCTCTGTCTTTACATTTATTGGTCTCATTCTCTCCGTGCCTCTTCTCTCTCTTTCTCCTTTTGAAAGGTAAATATATAACCTTGTGGACATGCATTTTAAAATCTTTATATGTACACACTGTGCCTCAACCAGTTCATCTCAAGAAGAGCTAACTATGGAGGGTCTGGGAAATTTGCCACAAGCCAGTTATATATAGGTAGTTACTGTGACATGCTCTTCTAAATTTAGCATCTTAATGAACTTCTCCAGATTAAGGAGTAACTGTCTTGCACTCTCCCATCCTTTGTGTAAAAAATTTAGCACATACTTAGACTGATTATTTTCTTTCCTGTGCTAGAACATTTAAACAGTCCTTTTCTCAAATTTTTCTTAGACTACTTTTTCTCCACATTATCCTTTTTCTACATGTGGGGTGGGGAGTGGGGGGGTGATTATCCCCTCTCAGAAGAACTTTGTTACCAGAGCTGACCGCCCCCGCCTACCATGTGCCACTCGAGCCGCTATATAGCCCTGTATCTCCACATCCAACTGTTTGATGCAGAGGTCAGAGAAGTTTTTCTTGAAAGGATTAGATAGTATCCACTTTGGGATTTGTGGTCCATAGGTTCTCTGTTGCAACTACCCAACACTGTCCTTGTAAATGCCAAAGCAGTCACAGACAACATGTAAATGAATATGTTTGGCTGTGTTCTAAAAGCAGAAGACAGGGGCTTCGCTAGTGGTCTAGTGGTTAAGAATCCACCTTGCAATGCAGGGGACAGGGGTCTGATCCTTTGTCCAGGAAGATCCCATATATCTTGGAGCAGCTTAAGCCGGTGCACCACAACTACTGAGCCCAAGTTCTAGAGCCTCAGAGCCACAATTCCTGAGCCCATGCACCACAAATAGTGAAGCTTGCATCCCTTAGAGCCTGTGCTGTACAACAAGAGAAGTCACTGCAATGAGAAGCCCTCGCACCACAACTTGAGAGTAGCCCCTGCTCGTCATAACTAGGGAAAGCCCAGGCACAGTGATAAGACCCTGCACAGCCTGAATAAATATATTAATTAAATATATATATATTTTAAAAGCCCAAGACAGGACAGATTCGTCCCATCCCAACCCCGCCTCAGACTGTAGCTTGCTGACCCCTGATCTACATGCTTGTTGATATTACCAGTCAGATTACAGTCCCTGGGAATTTGGAGTTGGAACCCTGCGGCTGAGTTAAGTAATAACTGGGTTGTTAAGCAGTAAAGTTGGGCAAACTGGGAAGGGGCCAGGGTTGGAGAACTGGGATCACTATTTGAGACAGTCATGGGACACATGCAAGCAGAAAACAAGCAGAGAAGCCAATCTGTGGAGAGAAGCAGACAAGTGAAGAAACACCACCATGAGAGAGAGCAGTGGGGAAGGAGAGTTCTTGCAAAGTTGGCTGTGCTCCCCACAGTTGTGTCTCATATAATCCCTGCCTATTTTTATATTCATTCCTCCTTTCCTTTAGCCAGCTGGCATGAATTTCTGTTTCTTGCAACTAGATAACCCTTAACTCCATCAGTCTTTTATACTCTAGACATTCCAAATGACTGGCAATTCTCTGACTTGCACAGTCATCTCTCGTACAACCAGGTTTGCCACTGCCACCCCCACACTGTCACTTCTACTCTATATTCTTTTCTTGTGTCACTTTGCTTAGGCATCATCTGTGGCTGAGTTAGGACTCAGTTCCATTACTCCTTATGTGCAGCTCTATCACTGCACTTATTAGTACCAAATCATATTTTTTGATTTGCTTGTCTGTAATTTTAACTATAGCTTTCATCTCTGTGCTAAGCGTGGTGCCTGGCATATAGTAGGAACTTTATATATATACGACAACCAAGAACTTTATAAGTCAACTTTATATGTTGACTTAATGAATGAGGTAAAGGTACACACTGGTACACAGATATGTAAAATATAGATACGTTCCAATCAGTCTAAAGGCTTAGGATCCTTGGATGTCCATTCCAGCTTCAGGAGCCCAAACAGAAATAATGTAAGTGATGAATTTGTTCATATGCAAAGGATTATAGAAATGGCCTCAATATGTTCTTACACTCAGTTTTGCTAAAAGTGTTCAAATCTAAACTCTTACTGAAATTTTTGTCTGCCTATTTTATCAGTAACTGAATATGTTACCCTTTTCCACCAAAATTGTAAATTTTTATTCTTCCTTGTTATTCTGTAATTTTTGCTTTATGTGCCATGAGGTTACGTTACTAGAACAACACAAACTTAGAATTAAAAAAAATCTTCCTGGCCAATTAAATCTTTATCATTATGAAGACTCTCCCGTTATCTCTACTACTACTTTTTTTTTAGTCTACTTAATCTATTCTAGCTTTCTTTTGGTAGTATTTCATAGTTTAGTTTTTTTCCATCCCTTTTCTTTTGCATTTTTAGAGTCTAGATATATCCCTTCTAAACAGCACATAGGTGGATTTTGAATTTTTGTTGAGGCTGACAGTCTGTGCTAGCTGGTTACAAGGACCAGTGGACCCAGATTCATCATACCTCCTAATATTTATGTCCTTAACTATTTCTCTCCCCTTGACTCTGGTATAAACCTGTAATTTACTTTATCCAGTAGAATGTGGCAGAAGTGCCAGTGTGCTAGTTCCAAGCCTAATCCTTCTGGAAGCCCTGAGTTTGTATATAAGAAGTCTGCCTCTCTCCCAGGAGAGACTATTTGGAGAAGCACATGGAAAGGAAGTCATGAAACTATACAAAAATCAAAGAATCCAATCAACAGTGAGAACCGGTATCCTATACATATGATCTAAGTTAAGCTGGTCCGTCCTAACTGAGGTACCAGACATGAGAGTGAAGCTATCTGGGCTGTTTTAGCCCCAGTAGAAATCACCCACAGATGAGATGAGCCATTCCCTTTGTGTTCTATCCATGATCCCAACCCATAGAATCACAAAATATAATAAAATGGTGGTAGTTTAAAGTTACTAAATTTGGGGGTAGTTTGTCACACAGCAATAGGTAACCAAAAAAAACTTTTTCATTAAATTATGAGCTCTTTTCACTTAATGTAATCAGTGAGATATTTGAGTTTAAATCCACCATCTTATTAAGTACTTTCTATTTGTCGTGCCTATAACATAATACCATGTTTCTCCTTTCTCACACTTAGATTGATTACCTTTTATTACTCCATTCTCTCTCTCCTTTTAGGTTGGAAATTGTATGATGTGATGATTAATTTTATGTGTCATTTTGGCTGTACTATAGTGTCCAGATAGTTGATCAAACATTATTCTAGATGCTTCTGTGAAGGTGTTTCTTGGATAAGACCAACATTCAAATTAATGCACTTTGAGTAAAGCAGATTACCCTCCATAACAAGGGTGAGCTTCATCCATTCAGCTGAAGGCCTTAATAAAACAAAGACTGATCTCTGAGCAAGAAGGAATTCTGCCAGCACACTGCTTTTGGACTCAAACTGCAACTCATCCTTGGCTTCCAGCCTGCCAGAATACCCAGCAGATTTTGGACTTCCAAACCCCTCCATAATCACTTGAGCCAGTTCCTTAAAATAAATATCTCTCTTTTTCTCTCTCTCCGCTCCCCACCACCCACATTCTGTTAGTTCTTTCTCTCTGGAGAAACTTGACTAATACACATAGTATGTATTATTCTCTTTATTCTCTTAGTGATTATTCTAGTGATAGCAAAATGTATTCTTAACTTAGTCTATTATTAATTTTACCTTTTCCCATTCACCTAGACAATGCACAGATTTTAGAACACTTGATTCCATTTCCCCTCTCCTGATTTTATGTCATTTAGCCATGTTCTACTCTTTTGTGAGCCCATGGACTACAGCCTGCCAGGCTTCTCTGTCCATGGGATTGCCCAGGCAAGAATACTGGAATGAGTTGCCATTTTCCTCTCCAGGGGATCTTCCTGACGCAGGAATTGAACCCACATCTCCTGCATTGACAGGTGAATTCTTTGCCATGAACCACCTGGGAAGTTCATTTACCATTTGTGTACGTTTAAATACAGAAGACATTACTACAATCGATATAAATAGTCAATATCAATATTCAGATAGATTTAACCATATATTTACTATTTTGGTTGATGTTTATTTCCTCATGTATCTCTTGGTTAACAACTGGGATCACTTCCTTCTGCCTGAAGAATGCCATTTTCAACCTGCTGGAGACAGATACTCTATAGAGACAAATATTCTATTTTGAAAAACTCTTAATTTCACTTTGTTCTTAAAATATTTGCTTTTAATCCTTGGAAGTTATCATTCTATCATTTTCTGGATTAAGATAGTTCTATTAAAGAGTTAGTTATAAGTCTAATTTGTTTCTTTAAAGGTTAATTCTTATTTTCTCTAGCTGCAGTTAAGATTTTTATTTGTCTTTGAATGCTCACATAAACACACATTTTCATGATGTGTTTGTGTGTCAATTAAAAATATTTTTTATCCTGCTAGGGATTCGTTCATTGAAATATTATTTGTGCTCAATATTGTCTTTTTGTTCCTTCTAGAATTCCATTTCCGTGCTTATTAAACTTCATTATGGTATCTTCTATGTTCTTCCTCTGTGTTTTACATTTTCCTTTCTTATTTTTCTTTGTGCTTCATAATGAATATTTTTTTCTGACTTATCTTCTAGTTCACTAATTTTATATCTCTGCTAATATGCTGCTTCTACTGCTGCTACTAAGTCGCTTCAGTCGTGTCTGACTCCGTGCGACCCCATAGAGAGCAGCCCACAAGGCTCCCCCGTCCCTGGGATTCTCCAGCCAAGAAGACTGGAGTGGGTTGTCATTTCCTTCTCCAATGCATGAAAGTGAAAGTGAAGTCGCTCAGTTGTATCAGACTCCTGGAAACCCCATGGACTGCAGCCTATCAGGCTCCTCCATCCATGGGATTTTCCAGGCAGGAGTACTGGAGTGGGTAATTTGGGGGTTCTAAAATTTTCATCTGCTTTTTTTTTTATGTCACGCTACCAGGCAAAGGAAAAAAGGAAAGATATATCCATTTGAATGCAGAGTTCCAAAGAATAGCAAGGAGAGATAAGAAAGCCTTCCTCAGTGATCAATGCAAAAAGACAGAGGAAAACAATAGAATGGGAAAGACTAGAGATCTCTTCAAGAAAATTAGATATACCAGGGGAACATTTCATGCAAAGATGGGCACAATAAAGGATAGAAATGGTATGGACCTATAGATGCAGAAGATATTAAGAAGAGGTGGCAAGAATACACAGAAGAACTGTACAAAAAAGATCTTCACGACCCAGATAATCATGATGGTGTGATCACTCACACTCACCTAGAGCCAGACATCCTGAAATGCGAAGTCAAGTGGGCCTTAGAAAGCATCACTATGAACAAAACTAGTGGAGGTGATGGAATTCCA
Source organism: Bos indicus x Bos taurus (assembly GCF_003369695.1). Classification (NCBI taxonomy): domain Eukaryota; kingdom Metazoa; phylum Chordata; class Mammalia; order Artiodactyla; family Bovidae; genus Bos; species Bos indicus x Bos taurus. The sequence continues at coordinate 30,371,129 of NC_040086.1, forward strand.
GTTGAGCTATTTCAAATCATGAGAAATGCTGGGCTGGACGAAGCACAAGCTGGAATCAAGACTGCTGGGAGAAATATCAATAATCTCAGATAGGCAGATGACACCACACTTATGCCAGAAAGAGAAGAAGAACTAAAGAGCCTTTTGATGAAAGAGAAAAAAGAGAGTGAAAAAGTTGGCTTAAAGCTCAACATTCAGAAAATGAAGATCATGGCATCTGGTCCCATCACTTCATGGCAAATAGATGGGGAAACAATGGAAACAGTGTCAGACATTATTTTTGGGGGCTCCAAAATCACTGCAGATGGTGATTGCAGCCATAAAATTAAAAGACGCTTGCTCCTTGGAAGAAAAGCTATGACCAACCTAGACAGCATACTAAAAAGCAGAAACATTACTTTAAACAAAGGCCCATCTAGCCAAAGTTATGGTTTTTCCAGTAGTCACGTATGGATGTGAGAGCTGGACTATAAAGAAAGCTGAGTGCCGAAGAACTGATGCTTTTGAACTGTGGTGTTGGAGAAGATTCTTGAGAGTCCCTTGGACTGCAAGGAGATCCAACCAGTCCATCTTAAATGAAATCAGTCCTGAATATTCATTGGAAGGATTGATGCTGAAGCTGAAACTTCAATACTTTGGCCACATGATGTGAAGAACTGACTCATTTGAAAAGACCCTGATTCTGGGAAAAATTGAAGTTGGGAGAAGGGGATGACAGAGGATGAGATAGTTGGATGGCATCTCCAACTCAATGGACATAAGTTTGAGTCAGCTCCAGGAGCTGGTGATGGACAGGGAAGCCTGATATGTTGCAGTCCATGGGGTCGCAAAGAGTTGGACACAACTGAGCGACTGGACTGAACTGAACCAGGCTTGTGGGATTTCAGTTCCCCGACCAGGGATTGAATCTGGGTTCTCCACAATAAGAGCATGTAGTCCTAGCCACTGGACTGTCAGGTATTTCCTGATTCTTTTTTCAAGTTTCTGGTTATCTGCCTAAATTTTAAATCTTATGTTTTATTTATTTATATATAGTAAGCATTGTTATTTTTAATTGATAATTTCACTGTCTCAACCCCTTTTGTGACTTTTTTTTTATTGCTTCTGCTGTTTTTCTTTCTTTGTATGATTTACTTTTAATTGTGTACTAAAAACTGTATTTGCAAAATTATTTGTTGAGATGACTTCAGGCCTAACATATTACTTTACTCCAAGTATGATTTTAGTTTGCCTCCACCAAGTGCTTAGGGACATTAGCGCAAAGGAATTATCTTAATCCAACCTCAGGATTTAAATGCTTTGAAAATGAGATGTCACCCCTTTACTTCTAGGATGTAGCCATTTGGATTCCTAGTCCAACAGGAGCTTCAACAGAGCTCTCCTCCTCCCTCCTTAGTACACCCTGACTCATCCCTGCTCATCCTCTTAGCTTCACTCTATGGAATGGATAAATGGATGTCCCTGGGTCTCCATCATTCTTCAGATTCATAGCCTGGTAATTCCTATCTTGTGAGCTCTCTGATGCCTTTGAATTGGTTTTTTAAAATACTTTGCTGAGTTTTTCTAGTGTCCTCAGTAAAAGGATTGGTCCAAATTACTGCCAATATCAGGGCTTATACAAATGTAGATATAATTAAACATAGGTAGTTGCTTTTGTTTTTTTGAATACACTGCACAGCATGTGGGATCTTTGTTTCCCAACCAGTAATCAAACCCTTGCACTGGAAGATCTAAGTCTTTACCACTGGACCACCATGGTAGTTGCTTTTAGAAGTACATTGAAAAAGATCCTTAAAGGAAAAAAAAATAGACTTTCACTCACAATTGTAATTTCACTCACTTTGACTTTTGAGTCAAAGTGGCAGACCAGTATTTATCAATGTTGTATCCTAGTTCTGATATCATTTGAGGAAAGTTATTTCTTTTACTGACAAACACTACTAAACATCATCTCTGTTCTGAAAGCTATTCTAAGAAATTACATTGTAAGGATGAAGAAGACAAGATAACTGACCTCAAGGGGCTTGAAGTCTAGAGCCCTTGTTGGTAAACTGGTTATTTTTGGACTCATCAACTCGTGATCAAAAAGTCTTTTGTTAAATATACATGATGTAATAATGAAAGAAAGTGAAAGTGGCTTAGTCATGTCCAACTCTTTGCGACCCCCTGGACTATACAGATGATGGAATTCTCCAGGCCAGAATACTGGAGAGGGTAGCCCTTCCCTTCTTCGGGGACTCTTCCCAACCAAGGGATCAAATCCAGGTCTCCCGCATTGCAGCTGACCCACAAGGGAAGCCCACGAATACTGTAGTGGGTAGCCTATCCCTTCTCCAGGGGATCTTCCTAACCCAGGAACAGGGTCTCCTGCACTGCAGGCAGATTCTTTACCAACTGAGCTATCAGGGAAGCATTTAAAATATAAACGTGTATGTTTGAGTTTCTATTGAGGCAGGAGATAGATGGGCCCCAGGCTGAACAGTTTCTCCTCTGTGGACAGAAATTCCATAATAGGAGAAACCTATAAAAGCAGGATGATGGAGGAAGAGACTCCCTAACTACGCATGTGCAGAAAGACTCCTTGGAAGTCAAAAAGGGAGAGGGTGTCACCTCATAGTAAGTAACATCAACTACTCATGGGCCTCTTCACTAGAATCCATCTTGGCTTAGAGATGTGTGTGTGCACACAGGGAGGACCTTGATATATACCAAATACAGACTCAGAACCAGGCAAAGCAAGAAAACTGGTCAAAGGAAACCTGTTAGATATGCCCCACAGAAGTGAGTCAAACCATCAGAAGAGTGCGACTCTCTCTGAGCCCACTGATGTGTCTATCCAAGCATACTGTATTCTCTTTTCTCCTAATAAATTCTTTACTTGCTTCACTACTTTCCATTTCTATGTGGAAATTCGTTTCTACACAGCTTGTCATTGTAAACTGGTCCCTGGTGGTCTAGTGGTTAGGATTCAGCATTTTCCCTGACACTGTCTGACCTCAAACTCTGGCTAGCAACTGAAATCCTACTTCAAGCTGCTGCAGGCTGAGGCCATCCAAGATCACTGTCACTTTTTAACCTAAACATGAGGACATTTTAAACAATATACTTTTAAAATTTGTCTTCAGTAAAGTTTATTAATGACTATGTTCCTTTAAAATATTTTGGAGAAAGAAGAATACAAGCTTTGTGTGTGCTGTGTGCTCAGTTGCTCAGTTGTGCCCAACTCTTTGCAACCCCCTGGACTGTAGCCCACCAGGCTCCTCTGTCCATGGAATTTTCCAGGCAAGAATACTGGAATGGCTTGCCATTTTCTTCTCCAGGGGATCTTCCCGACGGTAGGATCAAGCCTGCGTCTCCTGTTACCACTGCACCACCCAGGAGATCTTAAATGCCAAGATTCTCTTTTTCCTAAAGAGTTAGGCTCTGGTTTCTTAGCCTTTTTACTCTTGTAAGCTCCTGGGGAAAAGCTACTCACTCTGAATCATAGTTATTTTTAATCAGAGATTTTCCTTGGTAGGTATTCAAAGCCTTCTAAAATAGCCACTAAAGTATACAAGTGTCCCTGGACTCTGAACTAAGTATGACAGAGTTCCTAAGAGAGCCTCACCCACAGAGATTATTTAAATGTTCCAGCCTCTCTGGGGTGAATCAATCAGTAGAGAGGACAAGTAGAGAAAACTTATTGAATGTTGATGCAGTAGATTCATTATTTGATCATTAACAAGTTACATCATTTTTCTGGATTTGTTTTCCCATCTATGATAGATTGAGCTCCTAGATGAAATATCTCTAAAGTATATATAACTTCCAGTTCTTATTCTGTAATTCTCCTGGAGTTGAGGAGGATTGTTTGGTCATCTGGGTTTAAAAGAGATTAGAAGGAAAAAGAGAAACTAAAGTCCCATGTTTCAAGTAAAACACTAGTACAATAATCTGTAGGGAGATGAAGACCTATGTCAGTGGCCACCACGACAATGCCCAGCAGAGATAAAACAAGACTGAGGTCTGAGAAGATTGTCATTCCCCAGAAGCCATTTTCTCTCAAACTTCCTGCTTACCTCTCTTCCCTTTCTGCTATACTCTTCCTCTAAAACTTCCTTGAATTTGCCCACTTGAGGGGGCAACAGTGATTGCACTGAAGGGAGCAACCGAAGCAACTATTTCTTCAACTGAAGCATGCTGTACATTTACCTGTGGTCTTTTAACTCTGAATGCAGCCAAGAGGCCCTCTAGGACAGTGTAATCAAAAGCAAGCGGAACTAGTAGATGACTGAACAAATCATATAAAAAGTGTTTTCATCCGTGGAATGAGGGGAACATTTTCATTTTTTACTATATATGGTGATTCCTATAATTCTTCTGTATCTCTGTCATCCCCACAGCTTGGCTTGTTTTGTTTTCAGCAGGCAGCTTGTTTTATATTCTGCCCACTTTATACTTAGAACCTGGCTCATATACTGTTAACATTCATTGTTCAGGAAGGAAATGAACTTCAGTTAGTACCTACTGTGCCTCAGTTACTGTTCATGTATACCCTTGGGCTTCCCTGGTGGCTTAGAGGATAAAGCGTCTGCCCACAATGCAGGAGACCTGGGTTCGATCCCTGGGTAGGGAAGATCCCCTGGAGAAGGAAATGACAACCCACTCCAGTATTCTTGCCTGGAAAATCCCATGGATGGAGGAGCCTGATAGGCTATAGTCCATGGGGTCACAAAGAGTCGGACACAACTGAGCGACTTCACTTCACTTCTTCTAAAAAAATGCATTCAACACATTTACGAGGTAGGTATTGCTACTCTAGTTTTTGAAGATGTAGTATAGGAATTCATAATTTTAATTATCAGGATCAAAGTGGTAACGGTAAAATGGAGCCTTATGTCACTTACCCATTTTGACAGGTTATTTTTCTATGCTTCAGTTTCCTTAACTGTAAAGCGGGAATTATTAGGAGTTAGGAGAGGGTTGGCAGATTTCGTATAAAAACAAAACAAAGTAGGAAGTATTTCTCAAATGGAACATTCTTATGCTGAAATTCGGCTTTAACTAGACACACTTGTATTTTATCTAGCAATACTATTTTAGCATTACGGTTACAACAATGTAACCGTGAAAAGAATTTAGCCCAGTCCATTGCACTTAGTGCGCGTTCTGGAGCTCCTTATTAAATTTTGGGTCTGATTCCCAAGCCCTTTTTTTTTTTTTTAATCTCACTTTGAGCTTAGTTTCCACATAAACTTTCAGTTAAGCGAGGGTGATACTACTGTAAATTTCTATTAGTGCTTTACCGTTTCTAGAGCTCTTTCAATTAAAGCCTGGCCAATGGCGGAAAGCTCCTGAGGAAACACACAGAGTTCGGGTTACAGAGGGCGGTCGATGCACTCACAGCACTCGCTTCTCTGACTGTCCAGCCTGGCGTCCATCCTCGCCCCGCCCAGCTGCGTCCCGCCCTCTCCCCATCTCGGCCACTCAGCGGCCGCGCCGCGCCCCGCCTCACTCCTATAGGTCCTTCCCGGACAGGCGAGGCCTTTCCATTTTCCCGCCTTCTCCAGCCCCTCCACAGCCCGAAACCTGACTGGCTCACAACATCACCGCCCTCCCTAGCGTGCGAGCCCCGCCCTTCCGGACACCGCAACCCCCTTCCTCCGCCTCCCGCCGCCTCAGCAGCCTGCCGGTTCCCAGGCCTGGACCTCGGGTAGGAGGTGGGAGGGGAGTGGGAGGGAAGGGCGGAGCCCCCCTCCGAGGAGTCGCTGGAGGCGGGGACTGGAAGGAGGGGCGGGGCTAATCGCCTTGGCGCCTCGTTGCCATGGCAGCGGGGGGAGGGCGGAGGGAGGGGAGGAAGCGAACGGGAGGGGGATGTGGTACTGCTGCGGCCGCCACCGCAGCTGCCGCTGCCTGCTCGGGGCCGCGTCTTCCCGGAGGCGGCTACTGGAAGCGGCCGAGAGCAGCTGTGGTGCTCTGCCATATTGTGTCTTCCCCTACCCATCCCTCGCCCCTCCGCTGCGGCGGCCGAGCTGACGGTGAGTCCCGAGTGGAGCGGCGCCTTCCCCAGCCGGCGCTGCCCGGCATCCGTGCTCCCTGCCCCGAGCCGCGCCGCGGCTCCCGGGCTCGGAGACAGCGCGTGCGGCAGGCGCCGGGCGTGGGGCGCGGAGGCGGCTGTCCCGTGACGCGCCCGGACATTTTTGTCCCGTGATGAATTGGCGCCGCCAGGGGAGTCTTCCCTTGCGCGTGGCTTGGGTGGTTTGTGGGCTCCCGGGGGGCGGCGAACTGAGGGTAGTGCGGCCCGGTGAGGAGTTAGGAGTTTTTCTTGAGGGGTGTAATGACGGCCCGGGAGCGGGTGTCCACGGCGGAAACCGCGGCTAGTGTTGCCGGCACTTCGGAAAGGCTTGGAGGTGGCCCCGAGGACTCTTCGGGCTCGACTCGGGGCGAATCTACTGTTGAGGGAAGCGCCCCAAGCCCGTCGAGAGTCATTGCCGGAACCCCCCCCTCCCCCGGCTTGAAGTGCAGCGAGACGTGCCGGGCGTGGAGTTCTCGTCCGGCCCCGGGCGGACTGGCTGGGCCGTGCCAAGTAGAGCCCGGAGAGGCGCCGGGCGCGGCCGGCAGTGAACTCCGAACAGCCGGGCGGCCGAGCTTTGCGGTGGGCAGGGCTGGGTCATGGATGTGGGGGTGGCCGATCTCGGCACGCTCTGGCCCTTCCTCCAGCGGGCGCCCGGGGGTCCGCCGAGGGTGCTATCTCGGGGTGGGAGTGTTTCTGCTCTGCAATATGGACACTTCCTGTTCGCCGCTTCTCTTGGGCTCTCTATCTCTGCCCTTCATTTCTTTTTACTGGGAAGGCGAGAGGTCGTGAGGGCGTGTGCGAGGTCCCTCAGCCCTTCTGAGTTCGCCCCGCGGCAAAAGCCGAGAGTTTGGAACCCGGGAAGAAGGTGGGAGTCAGGGGAAAGCCGCCCATGTGTGTAGTGCTCCATTTTACTAAACTCCACCCCATTGCCCCTTTGCAGAATGCCTCTGTTCCCATCGCCGCTCACGAGAGTTAGCGTGTCTTAATTCACTGGGGGCACACTCTCGGGAATCTTCTGGGACCTGATTTCTGCTTTAAAGGCTCTTTAAAGCAGCCCCAGTACTTCGTTTTCTGTTTATAGAAAAAAAGCCTTAGCGTGCAAGGAAATGACACACAACTTCTTTCTTTCACCCCAACTCTGAGGTTGTGGGAAGAGGTCGATTGTTATTTCCAGGTTAGTTTACACTGTTAATCCTGTCTTCTGATTGTGACAGCCACGTGGCCGACTGAGTGTCATTGAGTGCCCTAGCGCCTCTAGAGCAGAGGCTTCAGTGGCAGCCAGGGGCTTTATAGCCCTGCAGTTGCTTTGGACCCACATTTTGGTGTTTCCTGAGATGGGGAAGTGGAGAAAGCTGAATTGTTCTTCTCTATCTCTGTTCTAACCAAGTCGACTTCTCCCTGTTTTCCTGCAGTCCGTGTAAGGTGCCTTCTCCTGTTTTGATGATTTGTATTTAAAATCTAAGCAGTATTAGGTACCATTAAGGAGTGATGGGGAACAGAAGAGTACATTATGGAGTTTCTCAACTCTGGGGAAAAAAATCCGTTTGAATTTCAGAGTGGTTAATAAATTTCTAATGTAATCAAAAGTAATAACATTCTGGAGGATTTCTTTTTGATAATTTCATTATGACCTGAAAAGATGTATTACTAGTGGAAATACTTGTTCAGAGATAAAATACTTTGTTTGATTTGTGCATGGGAACTTTTTTTTTTTAGGAAAGTATTAACAGCTAGTAAAGATGTTAACATCAACAGATTTAAAAGAAATGAAACTGTTAGAATATATAAAAGTAAGAGGCCAAGGGCTGAAGATCAAAAATAACAGAAAGCAAAATAAATATATTATTAAATGATTTTAAAGTAAGATAAGTTAAAAAATGTTGAAGATAGATATTTGGACAGTTTGGAGTTTTCAGAATTTAGGTATCAATACATACAATTTTAAGTACATACAATCTTTGATTTCATCATGTTAAATTTTGTAAATGTTTTGGCGAATTTGAATTATTTCTGTAACATATATTTTTATTTGCATCAGTTTTATTTGAAGAGTGCTAAACCACAGGAAAAATTTAGAATTATGTGGAAAAGTTATAGCAGCACCATTCATTAGAATTTTAATATGCCATAATAATGGTTTTCAGGGAAGCTAATAGCTAAAAAGATTGGAGAGGCTTCAGTGCAGAAAAGACAATGCAATTGAGAAGTGAATATGTGGGGTGACCACTGAGACCAATGCATAGTTGAGAAAGAAAACTAAATGAGATGAAAAAGTACTTATATAATGGAGGAAACACTGAAAACATATGCTGGGAGATAACTACATTAATAGTTATGGGATGTAGCTATCAAATAAAACTTTACAAAGTGCCATCCAAACAAGGATTAATCTTGTTCTTGTGGCAGCTTGTATATGTGTGCCTTGCTTTTGGATTGTTGTCATTTTCGCAACTGGATTTTGCATACTTGCAAAAAGGTCCTCCGGAATAAAGGGCCCAATTCTTTGTTGATTGCTTAGGGAAGAAAAAGTGCTCTAGGATTTGATCCTTATTCTTGGGTTGAAGAGACATGATTAATACATGTGAAAAAAAATTTACAGTGTGAGATGATATAATTAGGAGTTAAATTGTATGATGCAGGCAGGTACTGTAAGAGTTGAGAAGGAAATTAGAAGGTTTGAGTGAGACAGAGGAGTAACTTCTTAGATAGAGTAAGGTTTTTGCTTTCAGAAGCCTTACCTTCATGTTAGTCCCCCTAGATTAATCTTCCTGAAGATTATATCACTTTTAATGACCAAAACCTCTTAGATCAAGAGTAATATCAAATTTCTTCTCAAGAGTTTTTGAAATTTGGACCTAGTCTCCCATCTTATCTTCCACAGGAACTGTTCATTATTTACTACTTCAACATGGTATAACAATTTACTTCTTTTTCCCTTGGCTAATGCAACATTTTTCTGTTGGAAATGCACCTACACACATCCTCTTAACCACTGAAAATCTACTCAAACTTGAGGCTTGGTTAAAATGTTAATTGTCTTGAGAACCTTGGAATCATTTTAGACCTGCCTTCCACCTCTCCAACGGAAAAGTCTTATTCTCTTGGGTTGTAGCATTCTATACTACCTTGTGTGCTTTTTTTAAATAAATAGTTTTCGAGCACCTACCATTTGCCAGGCACTGTTATGGGAACTAAGGCTACAGCCTTGCAAAACAGATTCCCTATTTTTCATCCCAAGAAAATTACAAAGTCTTTGACCACCCAGAGGAGTCTTCCCCCCACCGCCCCCAGATGGGTGCTTAGTGAGTATCTGATTATTTTCTGAATAAAGGAAAGGCAGCACTTACAAGGTAGAGAGATGGATTGAAGGTGTGCATGAAGGGTATGAAAGAATAACCAATTATGGATGGCCTTGCAAACATCACTTCTGAATTTAAACATGGTTTAATCCCCCCCCCCCCCAAAAAAAGATGGCATTTAAGCCTGGGAATGAGGGGATAAAGTCCTTATTTGAGGAAGGTTCATTTGACAGTGTTGTGCAAGGCTAGTTATTGACTATAGAAGGGGAATAACTTTTGAGAATGAGGTTTGGAAAGGGAGCATAATCAAGAAGATGGTGAGTTTAGTTAGAGGGTAATGTGAGTAGAGGATATCAAGGTGAATATAACCTTTAATGACGAGAGATTAAAGGTGTGAGATAATTCATTCAGTATAGAGGTGACAGCTAATGTTACAATTTTTTGTTACAGAGTTACTAATTGAAGTATGGAGGCCTAAGAATGATGCTTTGGAAAACAAAAGTAAGGAGCATCTGCTTTGGTCATATGTGACTTCATAATTAATACTGTAGACTTGTTCAAAACCTTAATTCCCACTGTATGAGAGTGCTACCAAATATAAAGGATCCAGAAGAATGTTTATCACCATTCACTTCCAAAGGATTTTGATTTATATATTTATTTCTCTTGCCCTTTTTTTAAATTTAAATAAACTTTTGGTTTTAGAATAGTTTTACAATTACAGAAAGTAGCCAGACAGTAGAGTATATCTCACCCAGTGTACCCTATTGTTAACTTCTTACATTACTATGGTACAGTTGTCACAACTAAGGAAACAAAGTTGCTACTTTACTATTAACTAAATTGCATACTTAATTCAGATTTCATTAGTTTTTCCCAAGTGTCCTTCTTCTCTTTCAGAATTCTAGTATCTCACATTTTTCTTATTTTTGATGATTGTGAGAGTTTTTAGGAGTACCAGTCAGAAATCTTATAGAATATCCCTCAATTGAAAATTACCTGATGTTTTCCTCATGAGTAGACATGGGTAATGGGTTTTAGGGAGGAAGACCACAGAGGTGAAGTGCCATTCCATTCTCATCACAGCATATCAAGCGTACATACTGACAACAAAAAATTGAAAATGTTAACAGCCTTTGATTGCTTGTTTGAGGTCTTTGTCAGGTTTCATTCCCCACCCATTTATACTCTGCTGTTTGGAGTCAAATTGCCAGGCAAGGCTCATGCTCAAGGCCTTGACCTAATTTTGATTTGTGTATTTTTTTATTTCCCTCAGCCTAATTTTCCTGTCCATAAATAAACATTAAATTTGGACAGATATTTATCGAGCATCTACTGTATTTAAGTGCTGTATTTAAGTATATCGAGCATCTACTGTATTTAAGTATATCTCTTGTGGTGAACAAGAGACATCATTCTACTCTTTTGGAGTCAGCCTGATGTGAACATAAAATAGAATATATCTGCTCACCTATATAGGTCTTATTTCATTGACAGTTGTAAACGTAGTATTATTGTAAGCCTAAACGGCTAAATAAAGCTAAGTAGCCATGTAGAAATATGCTGCTATTGTAAAAGTTAAATATGTATACTATTAAAATACCCATCTTTTTGCTACCAACATGAATAATGGAAAAATATTTTGACTGTCTCCAAGTAGGTGTAGTACTGTTAAGTTAGCAGAATAGTTTAATTATCATTATCTTCATATCTTATCAAGTTTGCACATTGTATAAGAAAATTCTTGACTTCTTGATTGTATTTTCATAGATAATTGCTGCTTTTGCTACTTAGAGGTTTTTTTTTTCCCTCTCAGAAGTGATTTGAAAGATAATGTTAAATAAGAATTTCAGTTAATTTTTACTACTTAACTGGGTTAACTGAAAGCATTTTTACATTATTGAAATTCTCTAAAATGCATTGCTAATACATTTACACTTTTCACATTTTACAATGTTCAGCTGACTGAGTATAATTTATTATTTAAATTAGAATTTTGACACAGAGTACAGTTATTTTGAATTTTTTATATAACCTTAGAAGTAGAAAATGGAGGAAATTGATGGACTTTACATCCTTGTGGTTTATTTGTCTTAAAAGAGGAAATATAGGAAAAAAGGAAGAGATTTTTTGTAAATTGAGATTTTACTGTTCTGTCTGTCTGCCCTAAGTTTCTGTCCAATTCTTCTGTAAAAGTTCAGGTTAAATTCTTCATCTGTGCTGAGTGAGCAACACTTACTAATAATCATAGCAACAGTTCCTACCTTTTATCAAGTGCCTGCTATATTCTGACATGGTATTATATTAGACACATGAATATATAATTATCCATATTGACTGGGTAGGACATATTTTATTCTTATAAAGAAACAGAAGTTAAGTAAATACCGAGCTGGGTGTTTGAACCCAGGTCTGTCAGATTTTAAAATTTCATATTCTTTGTGCTGTGACCCTAGGTCTTTGAAAAATGGATGTTTGCCAGGAAGAGATAGATGTTTCTTTCCCAGGAAAATAAGGAAGAATACAGGCAAACTAATATTTATACAATGCTTATTCTGTGCCCAGGTGGCTCCAGTGGTAAAAGAACCTGCCTTCCAATGCAGGAGACACAGGTTCCATCCCTGGATTGCGAAAAGCCCCTGGAGGGCATGGCAACCCACTCCAGTATTCTTGCCTAGAGAATCCCATGGACAGAGGAGCCTGGTGGGCTACAGCCCGTAGGGTCACACAGAATCAAACAGGAATGAAGTGACTTAGCACATTCTGTGACATGAAGGCCACTACTTTGTTCTCATAGTGAATTAAATAAGTAGTGTTATTCCTTGGGATGTAAGGGGTGAAGTCATTTGTCAGAGACTGCATAAGTAAGTTGGTAGGTGATGGGTCTGCTTGACTTCAAAGCCTTATTACTCTTTTACTTTTCTAGTACAGAATACTGCTTTATTTACTCATTTAAACATTTGCTTACTAAATGTTATGGTGTGTGGCAGAGCATAAAAATGAATGTATTTTTGTTCTGCCTCCAAGGATTTATATTCTAGTACAGCATTTCTTAAATGGATGATAGAGAATCAATATAGTAAATTGTGACCAATATTTCTTAAAAAAATACAATCAAATAGAAAATGTCAGTGTGTTGTATGTGGTAAGGGTAAAAGTGTTATTTCATTTTGTTTCAGTTATATATGCAAGCATGTCATGGTTCTCTTATAAAAATGTATTTCTTATTGTGGGATAGCATCAAAAGTTTGAAAACTGGTCTAGTGCCTGAATAATAATGGTGAATAATCAGAAGTAGCAAGTAAGTTCTATATGTCTGAGCCACCAGGGAAGCCCAAGTTCTGTAATAGGACTCTAAATAGGATGCTGAGGAAGCATGATTGGAAAAATTAAATAATTCAAGGAAGGCTGCTAGAGAGAGAACTTAGGGTGGAGAGCCTGAAATACATCTTAAGACATAAAGGAATAAAGAGAACACTGGATATTCAGGAAGCTTGGGTGGTGTGAAATAGGTGCAGACAGAAGCCAAATTTTGTATGGAATTGTCAGCCACCGTGCTAAAGATTTTAGATTTTATTAGGCCTGTGGTTTTTCTGAAGTCTCATGGCATTCTTTTGCTAAAGAACAGATAGATAAATATATTTGATTCTATCATATAATCTAGAAACAATTTTAGGAACAGAAAATTTGACCATGTAACAGGTATATAGTATAAAATGGTGTGAGCACAACTGTTGATCACAACCAAAAAATGGTGAAGCAGTTTTGAGGTGACTATCAAACATTCCTTTTCTATTTTTTCTTGCATTTTTGCTATTGCCAGCAGACTAATGGAAGCAGGTGCTAAAGTTTGAAGAAAACGTTATGAGAAAATTGTTCATTGTTTCCTTTGAATTTGAAGACAACCATAATTCAATTTTGAGGACAGTAGGGGCCCTTTATTGGAATGTTAGTATCATTTCTGTAAGCCAAAGTTTGCAACCTTTACCTCCAGCTGTGTTTTGTTGGGCTTGAAATATTTAAAAAAAAAAAAAAAACAACCTTTTTCCCGCCTATTTGCCAATATTTAAATGTTGATGCATTTCACACAAAAATCTAGAGTTCTTTTGTCCCTTGGAAAAAATGAATATTGTGGCAGCATTGGTTTCATAGTTTTGATTGGCTGAAACTTATAAGTAACTGCCCTCTTTTGGCAGTCTCCATCTTTCTTACAGAAGACCAGCTTTACAGTTTGTTGCCTGCCTGGTTCTTGTAAGGCTTTTGAATTGTCTGCTGTGTACTGTTATTTTGTGAAATCCCTTTTAAAAAGGGGGAAAAAGAGGATTTGGGGTCTTTGAAAGATCATTCTGCCAGTATTGGGGAAGATGAATTGGAGGAGTATGAGAGGCATCTGGTTAAAATACTAAGCAGGCGGGATGTCCTTTTCTTCTTCTGTCCTTTTCTTCCATAGTACTTTGTACCTTTCTCAAAGCACTTACTGTATATAGCTTTCTCTTATCTGTGTTGCTTATTTCTTCAACTGAATTGTAAACACCTCATACATAACATGGGCATCCCAGGTGGCACTCACGGTAAAGAACCTGCCTGCCAATGCAGGAGACACTAGTTCCATCCCTGGGTGGGGAAGATCCCCTGGAAGAGGTCATGGCAACCCACTCCAGGATTCTTGCCTGGAGAATCCCATGGTCCGAGGAGCTGGGCAGGCTACAGTCCATAGGGTCACAAAGATTCAGACGTGACTGAAGTGACTTAGCACACATGCGCACATAGCACATGCTGAGTGAATGCTTGTTGAATTTAATTATGTTTATTTTTTAAATTACCATGTTTGTTTTTCTCAAAGGTGAGTTTTCTTGGCAGTTTTAGAGTATCTCTCAATGGAAAAAATCTTTTGCATGTTTTAAGTATTGCAGTTTATCCTAAGAATGAGTAAATGTCAAATACTTTTAGAGCATGTGTTACATGTAAAAAACAGATCACATCAGTTCTGTATAATAAGATGGTGGACTTTTTAATTCATTGTCCTGGTTGCCAAACATCAGGATGAAACACTGGGAAGCCTGTCTCTTGGTTTGTCCTGTAATTTTATTAAGTCATTTTGAAGGTTATTCCAAGATGTTGTTGTTACTATGTTTTGTACTGATAGCTAGAAGTAGTAATATAAAAACAAAGATTATGGCTGCTGCTGCTAAGTCACTTCAGTTGTGTCCGAATCTGTGCGACCCCATGGACGGTAGCCCACCAGGCTCCCCCGTCCCTGGGATTCTCCAGGCAAGAACACTGGAGTGGGTTGCCATTTCCTTCTCCAATGCATGGCATTGGATCATGGCATCTGGTCCCATCACTTCATGGCAAATAGATGGGGAAACAGTGGAAACAGTGACAGACTTTATTTTCTTGGGCTCTAAAATCACTGCAGATGGCGACTGCAGCCATGAAATTAAAAGATGCTTGCTCCTTGGAAGAAAAGCTATGACCAACCTAGACAGCATGTTAAAAAAAGCAGAGACATCACTTTGCTGACAAAGGTCCGTCTAGTCAAAGCTATGGTTTTTCCAGTAGTCATGTATGGATGTGAGAGTTGGACCATAAAGAAAGCTGAGCACCGAAGAATTGATGCTTTTGAACTGTGGTGTTGGAGAAGACTCTTGAGAGTCCCTCGGACACCAAGGAGATCCAACCAGTCCATCCTAAATGAAATCAGTCCTAAATGTTCATTGGAAAGACTGATGCTGAAGCTGAAACTCCAGTACTTCGGCCACCTGACGTGAAGAACTGACTCATTGGAAAAGACCCTGATGCTGGGAAAGATCGAAGGCAGGAGGAGAAGGGGATGACAAAGGATGAGATGGTTGAATGGAATCACTGACTCGATGGACATGAGTTTAAGCAAGCTCTGGGAGATGGTGATTGACAGGGAAGCCTGGCATGCTGTGGTCCATGGGGTCGCAAAGAGACGTGACTGAGCAACTGAACTGATAGTTTTTTATTTTCTAAAATTTTTAATGCTTTTTACTGTTGAAATGTACATGCTAAAAACCACCAAAGAAATGTGTAGCTTAGTGAATTATTCTAAGGCCAACATCTTTCACGTTAAGGAATAGAATTTTGCCAGCCACTTTAGATGCCCTTTTACATGCCTATTCCAAAGCATAACTCTTTCTTCAAAGAGTAACCAGTATTCTAGCTTTTCTGAAAATCACTTAAGTTTCCCAACTATGTATTCTTATACAGTATGGGTAGCCTGCTTCCTCTTTATTTCTTTCTGATTCACTTTTCTTCCTTTTCATCCTCTGTTTCTCTTAAGGCTTTGTTTGTTTATTTTTTCTCGTATTTCTTTACTTCATTTCTGAAACAGGTTTTTTTTCCCCTTCTTTTATTTCAGATTCTTGAGCTCTGTTTTATTTCTGAGCTTTTCTAATTCTGATATGTTTTTTTTCATGTCTTATGTAATTTTTTAAGCTCATTTTTGTATTTGTATTGTAGTAAGAACATTTAACATGAGATCTACTGTCTTAAAATTTTAAGTGTACAATACAGTATTGTTAACTATAGGAACTCTGTTGTACAGCACATCTCTAGTATTGAACGTATTCATCTTGTGTGCTGGAAACTTTTACCCATGGTCCCTGTTTCCCCCCTGCTTCTGAATTTAACTATTTTTCTGTTTCTCTTATTGTAACTTTGTGTGATATTCTTTCTCAATGCTTTTCATCATTTCTTTACATGAAACTAGTTTTCTTGAACTTCTGGGAGGAGGCTTGGTTCTAATACCTCTTTTAACTTCACAGTCCTGTGTTTTTTGTTGTTGTTGTTCATGATTTTAAAAATGGTGAATGGCTTTCTGAGATTTCCCGGCTCTGTTCTACTCTGGTATTCTGTCTGGACTCTCTTTTATCTCTTTTTTCCCTATCCTGCTTAATTTTTTTGCCATTCCTAGTACTTCCTCTTAAGCGTAGAGTTTGTCTTAGAAGAGAGCCCCAAATGTCAAGTTTTGAATGCTCAAAGGGACTAGATTGTTCCATGCTTATAGGAACTGTAGCCTTACTGTGGTCTCCTTGCATTTACCTACTTTTGAAATAGTTTCAGCTTTCGTTCAGTACAAACTGCCCGTCAGTAGTTTCCAGCAAATACTGGCTATTTTGTTGTTTTGTTCTCAAGTCCCTCCTTGCTTCCCTCTGTCTTCTCTCACCTAGACACTGACAGAAAGTAAGACTGTGGACTGTTGGTGATTTGTTTAGGCCCTTTGTATTTTGGGGTTGGTGGGGAGACTTTGTTAAACATAGTTTTGTAGATATCCGTATTACCTGTGGGTTTGGGGTTTGCTCTCTAGTTGCTCACTCTGTTTTTATGTGAAGATTTTCAAGGAATCAAAATTTGTTACCACCAAAGTTAACATCTTCTCAAAATCCTTTTCCTAATTTGGGGAGTGCACATGTCTTTTTCCCCTCGAATCTTAACAAAAAACTTTCATTTCTTCTGAAATTATTGCCACTTAATACTGTCCACTGATTGTAGGTACATGTCACGAAATTCTGAACCTGTTGTTTTGCCCTGATTATTTCTTTGTAATTAAGAGAACCTTTAAGAATCTATTAAAGATCCTTTGGGAAATTGTGACAGGGTCATGGGCTTGACTTTCTGTTGTACATGTACAAGTGTTTGTGCTTTGACTTTTAATGCTTTAGCTTTTTCCAATATTTAAAAGCTAACCTACATTTAGGTTACCATACAGTGATACACCTAGAACCATTCTTAAATTATGGAGCAAAAATTGGGTTAAATACTAAGAATCAGATGCATGTAAGTAAATAATTGCAGTATGAGACATGCGCTTCTAGACATAGATTCTAGTGCTGTGGAAACACAGAGTAAGAACTTTCCCCAAGGAATGGGATTGAGTGAGGTGGGTTTTATAGTTATAATGGGGGTTTATTAGTGCTGTGTCAGTACCTTTAATAACTCATTTTCCCTATTTTGTCAGACTTTTCCTTTGGTAGTTCTTTATACAAATGGATTAACAGTAAGCTTCCTTTAATTGCAACTTCAAAATAGCATATTGTTCACATGGAATTAAAATAATTGATGTCTTAAAGTTTTCTTTTGTGATAAAATTTCTTAAGTAGAGAAGTGAAATTTAGGAAGTGAAAAGATCACAGAGCATAGTGGAACATAGTATCTAACGTAATATTATCATTGCAGTATAATTTAAATATAATTTTAGCTTTGTGTTTCTTGTCTAGTGGCAGCAAGTTAGAACCAAGTTGTACTTGCTTGAAGTATTCTTAGGTGTGTTGAGCCCATTAGTTCCTAGTCTCTTCTGGGTTCTATTAGTTTTTTATTTACTTTATAATATAGAACTTCAGTGTTTATAAAGGGATTTCATGTTGATTATTTCTTTTGCACTGTTGACACAAATAACTACTGTAAAAAGAGGACGTATACACACATTTAGAACATTGTAAGAGAGACTGAAAATCCCTAAGAGAAGTTCAGGTGGGAATTACATGGAGGAATTGTCATTAAATGAGGCCATAAATATTAGGGTTTTGACTGAATAGTGGTAGGGAGGGTAAACAATCCAGATGTTGCAAGAGAAAGATTCTATTTAATAATATGTATCTTTAATAATTTAGCATAAATATATCTGACTTTAGTAAGTGTTCATATAAGCTTAGTTTAGTCCTATTTTAAAGAGGACTTAATTTTATGTTAACTTACTATTACTCTTGTGGGGGTGTTTGTTTTTATTTACCTATTTATTTTTAACTGCTGGGTCTTCAATGCTCCATGGACTTTTCTTCAGTTGTGGCAAACAGGGGCTACTCTCTGGCTGTGGTGTGCGGGCTTCTTACTGCAGTGGCGTCTCTTGTGGAGCACAGGCTCTGGGGAGCCCGAGCACCAGCAGCTACTGCATGTGGGCTCAGTAGTTGAGGCTCCCAGCACTCCAGGACGGGCTAAGGCAGTTGTGGTACACGAGCTTAGTTGTGTGCGTGGGATCTTCCTGGATCAGGGATTAAACCTATGTCTCCTGCACTGGTAGGCAAATTCTTTACCACTGAACCGCCAGGGGAGCCCCTGTATTGTTTTTAGAATTACATAAAAAAATCAGTATATCAAATCAGCCATATACAGTCTTTAAGTTCTAATTTTGCTTTCCAAATTTGTTATGGGGGCATTAGTAATGTAAGATATCACTGTTTGCCTTTATTAAATTTATTTTGATCATGAATGTGCTTTTAAAAGATGCTTATTTTCAGTGGAACAATTTAACTTACTGTATACTTACTGCATGGCTGACTAATTATGGCTTATATTCAAAGCACTGAAAGCCATATTACCCATAAATAAATTTTGGTGACAAAGATTACCACCTGTTTGTATTCCTATGCCAACCAAATTTATCTTTTTACTTTAGGATGTTTGATCTGTTGATTTTTCAGGTTTCTGAAACTTTGTTCCTTTCAAAATAGCTTTTCAAGTACAGTTATAGTGCTATCGAAAAACTGAAGTGCCTGTTGGCTTCCTGGTTACAATATGGTGATATTACTTCTCATTCTACATGGTAAAGGTATTTCCTTCCATTTGTGTTTTATTTACTTTTCTGTACTGTTTTTTTCAGCTTCTATGCACTTTTCTTCAGACGTGACATTGATCGTCATCTCAAAGGTTGAGAAGATGGGTCTTCCAAGCTAGATTTACACCAAAAGCTAGTAGTGCTTTTTTTCTATCATGTTTCATAACATGTAAGATACACTCATGCTGTGTTTTAGATACTAATAGAAGTTACAAATTATTTTGTCATCACCTTATCTGATTCTTTTCAACCCCATGGACTGGGACTCACAGTCCCACCAGGCTCCAACTGTCCATGGAATTCTCCAGGTGAGAATTCTGGAGTGGGTAGCCTTCCCTTCTCCAGGGGATTTTCCCAAATGAGGGGTCAAACCCGGGCCTCCTGCATTGCAGGCAGATTCTTTACCATCTGAGCCACCAGGGAAGCCTTTAAAAGCATTTATTCAGTTCAGTTCAGTTCAGTCACTCAGTCGTGTCTGACTCTTTGCGACCCTGTGAATTGCAGCACGCCAGGACTCCCTGTCCATCACCAACTCCCAGAGTTCACTCAAACTCATATCCATCGAGTCAGTGATGCCATCCAGCCATCTCATCCTCTGTCGTCCCCTTTTCCTCCTGCCCCCAGTCCCTCCCAGCATCAGAGTCTTTTCCACTGAGTCAACTCTTCGCATGAGGTGGCCAAAGTATTGGAGTTTCAGCTTTAGCATCAGTCTTTCCAAAGAACACCCAGGACTGATCTCCTTTAGAATGGACTGGTTGGATCTCCTTGCAGTCCAAGGGTTAGAAATACCTATTTTTCTCAACAGAGAAAATTTTCACTCAAGTTAGATCAATTGTGGAACTATTTTTTGAAACCAGTGTTTCTCTGTGAAAGGCGGGTTATATGCTAGGGTTCGTTTAAAAAAAAGGGTAATTTGGTCTTTATACAGAGAATATCATGTTTCTTTACTGGTTAGAAGCTAACACCTTTCTTTCTTTTTTTTTTTTAACTTATAAAGCTATTGCTTCATTTTAACATCTCCAAGAAAGAAATGAACAACTGAGACCCTTTTTAATGTTTTAAAGATAAGTGCTGCAACAGTGTGTATGGAAACTCTATACTGTGTGCAGATAGCACAGAATTGTTCAGATAGAAGTGGCATTTGAACCATGGTTTACACAGTGTATCTGGGCAAGTTGATTTAGGGGATAAGTGGATTTGGTGGAAGATTACCACAACAGTTCCCCCTCCCCTCCCCGATTTTAGTGTTTTCTGCCATTTATTTAGCATGAGTTGGTCAAAGGTTTTTCCCTCATTCAATTTTCTTTTTTTTTTAATCCCTGTTTGAAAAAGTTTCCCTATGAGACAAATGTTTGACCCTTTTGTATTCTGTGTCCTCCCCTCCCTTTCCCTTTCTTGACTGGAAAATGCAGCTGCACACATTTTTTGTTTAGAGACAATGGATCACATGCTGTGTCACCTAAATCTATGACCAAGAGGCAGTTTTATCCCTCAGAGACCGAAATGCTTCAGTTGTCCTGGATATGTGACATCACGTAGCATTATAATCAAACATGCGTCTTTTTGCAGTCGTACTTTAGGGATTTGAACCTATCCTGTACTCTCAATATTGGATTTTACAGGATCAGTTCAGTTCAGTCGCTCAGTCATATCCGACTCTTTGTGACCCCATGAATCACAGCACGCCAGGCCTCCCTGTCCATATTTATAACAGAGAACCTTTAAAACAAAGAATGTATTGTAGGAAAAGGTTGTGAGTTCCTTCAATATGGCTTATTTTTTTTTCTTACCTAAGAGTTACCAAAGTTATCAGATATTGTGAGCTAGTAGAATATTAAAGTTTTTAGCATTGTATTTGTTACACAATGCCTTGCAAATAGTATGTGCTCAATAAGTGTTACAGTATTATTACTACCAGTGTGGTAAATTAGCAAAAAAATTGTTTTCGTGATTTAAAAATGATGAACTTGAGATTTTGAAAATAGTATCTGTAAACTGCTAAAATATTTAATGATGAGCTTGTTGTAAGCTTATTGTATTGCTGAGTCAATCTAGTAAATGTAGTACTATGGCTTCCAGTCTTGAGTAGTGGTACATTTTATAGCTAATTAATAAAAATGGTTTATTCCTAAGGAGATGAAGATGAGGAAAGGAGGGGAAATTGAATGGAAATTCCTTTTATTATATAGCATATCTTAATCAGAGACCAAGCTTAAATCACAGTAAATAACTGAAGTAACTGCCAGGCAATTCTGATAAAATTCATAAACATCTTGGATTTCTGTGTTATACCTTAACTCTGTGGTAGATGTTTTCTGTGGAAAGCATTGTTTAGTCATCTGAGCTAAGTGAATGACAGCTTGTTTCCCCTTGCTAGGGTTACCATAGCCTGTCAGATGATGTTTTATATTGGTTACCTTAAGGTGATTGGATGGAAAAGCCACAAGTCTGAGAAGGGGCCTACTCTCTGTTTGCTCTTTTGACACTTCTAAGATTGTTTAATTTACTGGTAACAATAAGTTCTTGGTGAGAGGTAAAATGACAAGTCAATAGACATGTTTCCAAATGTCTTAAGAGCATGTAAAAAGACATAATTAGAGATTGTACGTGTATAAAATTAAATATAACCAAATATTATACTCATTTGTCAAAAGTTTTAGCAATTTGGATGTTTAAAATGTTTATAGTGAGACTGATTTTAAATAGGAAGCTAGACTAGTAGGGTGAAAATGGTGAGAAACAGCTTTGTTTGTAGTTCAGATGCTGCCATATAGCTTGAGATTATCCATCCCTTGCTTTAAGCATGGGACTGACTGGAAGCCTTCTTCAGGGCCTCTCGGTATGATTGCTCAAGAGGGTTTCAACTTCTTTCCATTTCTAGTAGAACATAACAGATGGCGTGGTTCCTTTTCACTCCAGTGTAGTAAAAGTTTTTTAGAAACAGCAAAATGATTTTTCTCATTTATCCTTTCTGTATAATGAGGAAAGAAATATTCAGTGATGTTCAGGGGTATAAGAAAAAAATAAATTGTAATAAATTTGCTTCCTGGTGGTTCAGATGGTAAAGAATCTGCCTGCAATGCAGGAGACCCAGGTTTGATGCCTGGGTCAGGAAGAGCCCCTGGAGAAGGGAATGACTACCTACTTCAATTATCTTGTCTGGAGAATTCCATGGACAGAGGAGCCTGGCATAGTACATGGGGGTCACAAAGAGTCAGACATGGCTGAGCAACTAACACAAATGCACATCAAAAATTAGCTATTTTTTGATATCTTTTTTCAATACTACTCTTCATTTCCTAAAAACAATTATTATATGATATAATGAATTAAATATAAATTTACAATTAAAAAATTGTCTTACAAACAACTTACAGATATAGGGTTCTAAGAACTATGATATAGGTAAGATAAAAACTTAATTAAAATTGAAAAATGTAACATGAAACTCTAGAATAATTTGAAAAGGACTTTTAAAAATTATTAAACACATTTATAGAACTGAATTAATTGCAATTAATTCCTTATTTGCCATGGATTTATTTTAATAAGGTATACATGAAAAAGCTTTTATGTTCATGGGAATTGCTGGACTGAGAGCCTGATTTTGGGGGTTGTTTAATTTTATATACATGAGTCCATATTTTTAAGGTACTATAGATATTATCCAGAAACTTACAATATAGTAATATTTTGAAAGAAATTATTTTGTATATTTTAACTTGGTGAGAATTCTGTCGATTCAGGATAGTAGATTCTGAACTAGTTGGATATAAATAAAGCTATGTATGTAGATGGGGCTTCCCTGGTGGCTCAGTAATAAAGAATCCACCTGCCAATACCGAAGACCCAGGTTTGATCCCTGGGTCAGGAAGATACCTGAAGAAGGAAATGGCAATCCACTCCAGTATTCTTGCCTGGGAAATCCCATGGACAGAGGAGCCTGATGGGCTATGGTCCACGGGACCGCAAGAGTTGGACATGACTTACCGACTAAACAACGACATGTATGTATGTATATTATTGTCCTGTTTGATTATAGCATTATATTGCCACTGCCTCTTTTATTATTCAGAATGTCGTTACTAGTGAAAGCTTAGCATACTTCATTTCATAGGTAGTGTACTTGGTTTGTTTGTTTTTATATATAAATTATTGTGTATTAGAATGTTAGCATTAGGCAGAGCTGTTAATAAAGGAACGTAAACTCTTCAGGGGCTATTAATAGCAATCAACTTTAAAAAGTTCTGAAAGTTTATATATGGTTTAAATTCTTTTAGATTATTAAACTAGAAAGATTTGAAGAAAGATTCTGTCATGCAGCACGATTGGTAAAAGATTGACATAACAGAGTTCATGGAAACAGTAAAAGGAAGTGAAAGTCACATCATAAAGAACATGATGAAACTGTTATTGCAGCACTCTTCTGAGAAGTCCTAATTTGTGCCATACCAGCGGGTGTCATTAGTTTAGAAGGAGGCCCTCCTTAATGCTAGAACTTTTTTAAAACTTCTAAACTTTAGAACATAAAATATTGTTATGGATCTTATACTCTACTTTTTAAATTTGAGAGATACAACATTTATATATACATATACTGCTTTAGAAAGAAAGCTAATAATAGTTTAAAAATTAATCATAGTAATAATAATTAGACTTTCCTGGTGGCTCAGACAGTAAAGCATCTAGTATTAATTACCAGCTAGTATTCATTGTGTCCTTACTCTCTACCTCTGTTCTAAGTCCTTTATATTCTCATTTAGTTTGTACTGACAATCTTATGAAAGTAGGTACTGTTAGAATTCTACATTGATAGGTCTTCTAGTCTGTTGAGTAGCAGAGCTGGATTTGAACCCCGGAGTATCTCTTCACAACTCATGCTTCCTCTTAAACCCTCTGCTTCACTGCCACCAGATTCTAATATTAATAATAATGATTTCTATTTTATGACTTATAATATGAAATTGTCTTATCTTTCACAATTTTAACTTCAAATGTACTGCCTCCTCACGTTTCTATTCAGTATTTTCTAGTATTACATACATTTATTCCTTTCTCAAGGAAGAAGCCTTTCATTGTATAGTTGTACACTATTTTACCATATAACTAACAACTGTGACAACAGACCTGTGAGTGTAGTAGGAATAAAAGGTTTCTTCTTGAAGGACCAGGAGAGATCATTCTGAATAGTATAACTTTTATACCTCTCTTTTTCTCTTTTATCACATTACTTTATGTAAAGACATTATACTTATAATCCAATATAGCTAATATGTTATCTTTGGAATATATTTAAAATTCCTATATGCATTTAGGTATTTCTGGCATTTTAAAGTTCATATTATAGTATATTTCCTGCTTAACAGGAGATTATTTATTCTGTATCCTCAACTGTTAAATTATAAGTAGACAAAAAGGGTCTCCTAAGTAGTTGGGAAGAAACTTTCAAAGTTTATGCACTAAATTCATGTACCTTAATGTGGACTCTTTGCCCTTATCAAATCTGTATGAAATTCTAATGAAACTTAGCTGGCTTTCCAGTCTATAGCAGATAATGTTTCTATAATTGTATTTCCATGTTTTTAATAGAATGCTCTGAAAGCCAAATTTTCTTTTAACCCATTGAGTGGTAAAACATAATATGAACTGATAGAAGACTATTGATGGCCTTTATTTACTCCCTTCTTAGTGTGAATATACATTTTTCTGCAGAAATATTAACATCTTTCTTATGGGGTCCTGTCTCAGACCTCAATGACACGTCGTATAACATATCACATATACATCGTAGTCTCTTTCTAAAATCCAAAATACTCTATAAATTCTGAAATATATCTGCCTTCAAGGATATTAGATAAGGGATCATATACCTGTATAATCAGATACAGTGACTACAGTACAACTGAGAACTAGCATATAGAACTAAGATTAGTCCAGTAACTCAAGCATAGCAAATGTGAGACCTTTCAGTGTAAAGCAGTGTTTGTAACTGGAATAATACATAGATCTCTTGTAAAGAAAATAATTATAGATTCCATTTTTAGAATCACTGACTTTAGTATCTGAAGTAAGTTTATTTTTGTCTTTTTTTCCTTTATATTGCTTCTGAAATGAAAGCACAAAATGAAAATTTTTAAAACTTGTATCCCCGAGAGTTTATCAATGGCACATACTAATTGAGAAATACTGAGAAAGTGGCAAATAGTCCTATATACTTGAACAATCCCTGTGAGTATTATTCTTTGCCAAATCTTTGTTTACAATAGCCTGAATCATGTATGTGTTAAGTAGCTTCAGTTGGGTCCGAGTCTTTGTGACCCTATGGACTATAGCCCACCAGGCTCCTCTGTCCATGGGATTCTCCAGGCAAAAATACTGCAGTGGGTCGTCATGCCCTCCTCCAGGGAGTCTCCCAACCCAGGGATCAAACCTGCATCTTCTGTGGCTCCTACATTGCAGGCAGATTCTTTACCGCTGAGCCACGGGAGAAGCCCTTCATATATGCAACTAGGAGATACACAAACATTAGTGGAGTTGGGAAGGCTAAGATTTTTCTTGCAAGCCACCAAGCATTTCTGAACACTTTGAGTGTTTTTGCTATGTGCCAGACAGCCTGGCACTTGGATGAAGAGGTGAGAGGAAAGTGGAGCAGGGTTGGGATGGAGAGAGTGGGCTTCGGAAAACGCAGGTGTTGTCCTGGATGCACTGCCTCACAGGAAATGGTTTTGGCAAAATCACTGGCTCTGAGGCTATTTCTTCCACAGTAAAATGAAAGGGTTGGAGTATATCTCTTGGCCCCTGTTCGCTTTGGTGTTCTGTGACCTGCTGCCATGGAAACAATACAAACATTGAAGTGGGGCTTAAACCTCACCTTCCACTTGGAACCACATTTTCCCTTTGACTCCTAAGGCTTCTAGATCTGCCTCAACTATGAGAGACATTAGAGGAAAGGACACAAAGGTAGACTGAGTCAAGACCTGCCAGTGGGGGCCCCAGCGAGGATCGGGCCCCCAGCGTGAATCATAGTTAAGGGGTCAAAATATTTTTCCTGTATTTAAAAAGTATGATTTTTAAAGGGGATGAGAAGAAGCACCCTCTTGAACAAAAAATGTACACCTGACTTTTAATTACTACCTTTCACCTCCAGGGAACTGTCTTCTACCTACGACCAGCTGGCAATCACTGTCATTACGAGCAACTCTTAGTGATAGTAAGTCAAAGTTCTCAAATGTAGGGAAGCAGAAGAAACTTAAGAACCAGTGCTCTGAAATATGGGATAATTTACTTCAGAGATATTTCCATCAGAAACTAATGTTAACATGTGTTTCCAGCGACATGGCGAACTAAGTACCTGGAGCAGCCTTTCTGCTGAAAACAACCTAAAATGCTGGATCAAATTCATCAGTGCTCATGCCCAAAAGTAAAGACTGTTTAAACCAAATATTAATTGGAAACCCAGTGAGGTAAGCTGAGTACTGAAGCTGGCTGTTGCCTTGAAGGTATTTACCAAGTCAAGTGAGCTTCTGTTTTCATGGCCTTGTGGGGGCTCAGGGATCATGAATCAAAACCCAGAGCCAGCTAAAGTAAAAACATTTAGGTCTTCCCCGGTAATAGCGCTTTACCATAAGTATAAGAGTGATCTAGAAATTCTTTCCCAACAAAGAAAGTTATCTTTCTAGAATATTGCTGTGAACAGGAAAAATAAATCTCTACTGAAAATTTGTTACCACAAACCAGCCCTGACACTTGTTTGCAGCTTGAATTCACATTAGACCGAAAGCTAAGAATTTTAACTGATCCTGGATTGTTGCTACTCCCAGGGGCCTGACAGAAGTAGCACAAATCATAATCGTGAAAGAATTCCTGTTGGTAAAGTTTTAATGAAAAAATGAGATGCTTAAAATAAAAGTTTACAAACCATCTAAGGAAATAGGGCACAATGTAAGAGAATCTGTATTCAGACCTACAGTTAGATCATGTCTTGGGGTTATCAGATATAAAATATAAAAGAAGTATATCTAATATGTTCAATGAGGAAAAGAGCAAACATTTTGTAAAAGAATCAGAAGTTCTAGAAATGGAAATATATAGTAACTGAAATTAGAATACAAGGGATAGATAAAAGCAAATAGACCCCATTGGAGAAAAAAATGGTATAACAAAAGATAAACCTGAAGAAATACAGAGAGACAAGAAAATGAAAATTATAAAAGAGGTTAGTAAAGGGGAAATATTTAAGAGAAAACATGGAGCGCTTTGAAAGGATTATCAGTTTTCGATAGCAATAATGGAAATAGAGACCATGAAACTAATAAACTCAGTGAAAATAAATCTAGAAACTGACCTACTCTGAAGTGAAAGTGTTACTCCCTCAGTTATTTCCAACTCTTTGCGACCCCATGGATTGTAGCCTGCCAGGCTCCTCTGTTCATGGATTCTTCAGGCAAGAATACTGGAGTGGGTTGCCATTGAACTACTCTAATTCAACCCAGAATTCTATAGCTAGCAAAAAAAATAACTTTTGAGAACAAGGGCCAAGTAAAGACATGCTCAGAGAAATTTGAAAGTTCACTAGCAGACCGCTTTTTTTTTTTAGATTGAAGTATGATTGATTCAGTGTTAATTTCTGCTATTTAGCAAAGTGATTCAGGTGTACATATATGTATATTCTTTTTCATATTCTTTTCCATTATGGTTTATGAAAGGATATTGAATATAGTTGCCTGTGTGATAAAATAGGACCTTGTTTATCCATTCTGTATATAATCATTTGTGTCTGCTAACTCCAAACTCTCATGCTGTCCCTCCCCCACCTCCCTAGCAGACCATTTAAAATAGAAGGAAAATGGTCATTGAAAGTCTGAGATTCAGGAAGGAATGATGATCAAAGGACAGTGGTAAGTGTATGTTAAAGAAGTGTAATTTAATTTTCAAAACTTGTATAAACAACAATAATAGTGTCTTAAAAGACGCTTACTCCTTGGAAGGAAAGTTACGACCAACCTAAATAGCATATTCAAAAGCAGAGACATTACTTTGCCAACAAAGGTTCGTCTAGTCAAGGCTGTGGTTTTTCCTGTGGTCATGTATGGATGTGAGAGTTGGACTGTGAAGAAGGCTGAGCGCCGAAGAATTAATGCTTTTGAACTGTGGTGTTGGAGAAGACTCTTGAGAGTCCCTTGGACTGCAAGGAGATCCAACCAGTCCATTCTGAAGGAAATCAGCCCTGGGATTTCTTTGGAAGGAATGATGCTAAAGCTGAAACTCCAGTACTTTGGCCACCTCATGGGAAGAGTTGACTCATTGGAAAAGACTCTGATGCTGGGAGGGATTGGGGGCAGGAGGAGAAGGGGACGACAGAGGAAGAGATGGCTGGATGGCATCACGGACTCGATGGACGTTGAGTCTCAGTGAACTCCGGGAGTTGGTGATGGACAGGGAGGCCTGGCGTGCTGCGATTCATGGGATTGCAAAGAGTCGACACGACTGAGCGACTGAACTGAACTGAACTGATGGGGTTAAAAAAAGCTAGAACGAAAATAGCAGTTATTTTAGTTATCTACTAAATGCCAGTTATTTTATAAACTGGGAGGAGGTGATTTGAGCTAGTATTCAAAAGATCTTTTTATTACTGAGGAGAAGATTAAAAGTAACTTTGGATTTTGATAAGTATGTGTGGTAGAAAATTTTAAGTAACACTTAAGTAATAGAAATACATAACTTCCAAACTAGTAGATGATGAAAAGGTGGAACCAGAAAAAAATAATCCCAAAGAAGGCAAGCGGGATAAGAGAGAAGGAAACAGAATGCAATAATAAGATGATACAAGTAAATCTCATATCAGTGCCTTACATTTTAAAATGTTTAGCTATATGGGAGTTAGTACAGACTACAAAGAAACAATGAAGAAGGAAATGGCAACCCACTCCAGTATTCTTGCCTGGAGAGACACATGGACAGAGGAGCCTGGTGGGCTACAGTCCATGGGGTTGCAAAGAATCAGACATGACTTAGTGACTAAACAACAAAGAAACAAAAGGAAAACATGTTGTAGGTAAAATGATGGAAAAAGATATACCAGGCAAATATTGCTGCTGCTGCTGCTAAGTCACTTCGGTCGTGTCCGACTCTGTGCAGCCCCATAGATGGCAGCCCACCAGGCTCCCCCATCCCTGGGATTCTCCAGGCAAGAACACTGGAGTGGGTTGTCATTTCCTTCTCCAAATGCATGAAAGTGAAAAGTGAAAGTGAAGTCGCTCAGTCGTGTCCGACTCTTAGCGACCGCATGGACTGCAGCCCACCAGGCTCCTCCATCCATGGGATTTTCCAGGCAAGAGTACTGGAGTGGGGTGCCATTGCCTTCTCCAGGCAAATATTAATGAAATGAAAACGGGGATGTCATTTGAAATAGACTTTTAAGGCAAGTAGAATTACTAGAGATAAAAGAGTTGATACACAACAGTATATGTTTCACTTCTCCATCAATATATAGAAGTTTTAAATTTGTATGCAACTAATACTCAAAACCACAAATAAAATATATTAATACCACAAGGAAAAATTGACAAATTTCACCAGTGTAGTGGGAGATTGTAATATATCTAACTCATTAATTGGTAAAGAGAGCAAACCACCCCCCCCCCAAAAAAAATCAGGAATATAGAAAACTTAATGTAGTTAACAAGCTTGATCCAATGGACATATATTGCATCCAATCACTGTAGAAACATCAGCTGAATCATCATGAAAATCAACACCTACTGGACCATCAAGCAAGTTTCAACAAATTTCAGAGGGTTAGTATGCTATAAATCATTAAAGTTAGAAATCAATAAGAAAAAAAATCCCATGGAAATTAAAATATATTCTGTTAAATAACTTACATATGAAAAAGGAAATGTTAATGGAACTCTTGCTGCCCTTTGTCTAGAAAGTGTTAAGTCATTCCTCAATTTTGCGTGTGGCAAACACAATCCTGAGAAATGGGTCACATAAAGGTCTTTCATTCTTGGCATGCCTAGTGAGAATGTTAGAGTGCTAAGAGCCAATGATGGATTGGTTCTCCCAACAGAAAAGACAAAATTTTTAGTAAATGATGCTGGAACAATTGTGTATTCATATGTAAAAAATGAAATTGAATTTTAAAAAATACATCCATACATTTTGGGGGTGAAACTGAAGACTTAAATGTGAAAGGTAAAAGCTATAATACATATAGAAGACAGTATGGGATAAAACTTCTATAAATTTTGTATACAGAAGAAATTCTTAAATGAGAAACACTATAGTAACTATATAAAGAAAAGAGTTAATTCACCCTATTAAAGTTGAGAACCTTTTCATTAATAGGCAACAAAAAGACAAGCCATATAAATAGGGAAAGATATTTGCATTACATATAAAAATTAGTATCCAAACAATACAAATGGCTTCAGTAGACACTTAATGGAAAGGGGCACACACACAAAAATTTTATATATATATATATACACACACACACACACACACACGTTTGCCTTCTAGGTTTCTTTTGTATGTGAAGAGATAGTCAACTCCATTAATAATATGGGCAATGCAAATTATACCACAAGGAGATACAAATTCACAGTCATCAGGTTGGCAAAAATTTTTTTTGATGGGTTCATGGAGCAAACAGTATACTTGTACATTCCTGGTAGTAATCTGTCCTTAGCAGTTAAAGTTGAAGAAAAGAATACTCTGACCCAGTGACTCTGCTGCTTCACATGTATTGTGCTTTTAGAATTTCAGAAAACTTGTTTACAGTTGTGTTCCAAGGGATATAAACAAGGATGTCTATAGCAATACTACTTGTAATAGCCCCGAACATAAACATAAATGTCTAAAGAGTGTAATAAATTGTGGTATATTCATAAAGTAGAATGTAAGTCATCTGTAAAAAAAATGAATGAATTACTGCTGCAGTAATGTTAATGAATTTGGTGGACAGGAAAACAAGCTTCAGTACAACTCAATTTTGTAAGATGTGTGAAAAATTTAGAGGGCTAAGTAATAAATATTCAAGGATTCTAATTATAAAGGAAAAAAATTTCATTTGCTTTGTCTTTGATACAGTCAATTAAAATGTGAACAGATTAAGTCATAAAAGTCTACGTGGTTTTAAACAACACTGTACGTTTAGGAGGTTTCTTAGTTATTTTGGGCAAAAAAAAAGCTCTCAGTGTAATCTCTAATACCTTTAATTCAGCACCTTGTAACACTGAAAATTCACTGCCTCGGTTTCCCTTATTTATTCTCTGTCAAGCATTTCCTCTCAGACAAGTATTATTAATAATACAAACCTAAGCAAAAGTGCTCTCCTCTAACATTTTGAGATGTGATCTAAGAATTTCAATATGAAATCTTATTTTTCTTGCCCTGAAGTTGAGTATCACTGTATCATTGAACACGATATGCAGACATGCAGTTCCCTGTTAGACACCTTTAGAGATGTATGAGCTGCATAGTTGAAAAAAATGTGGTGCATTTTAATACTGAGCCCTCTTCTCAAGATACTGCATGACCGATACACAGTGAAACTCTAGGCAGGGGCTCAAATAATACTGGGATTATTTGAACTCTCCACTTTAAAAATTGTCCTTGTGAGAGAAAATTCTGTTCTTTCCTGAAGTGTAGATTTTGAGTCAGAAATGTGTATTTTGCTAAATTGTCTTGTACATTTACTTCCTTTTTTTTTTTTTTGTAGCAGTGTCTTGGTTTTAGAAATCGGATAGTGAATGTATTCATTATTTGAGTTATGTTAGTTCCACACCTAATAAATTAGGATACATTTTTCTTTCTTTTTGGCTGTGCGGCATCTTCATTGCTGCACGCAGGGTTTCTCTAGTTTTGGCAAGCAGGGACTACTCTCTAGTGTGGTGTGCAGGCAGGCTTCTCATTGCAGAGGCTTCTCTTGTTGCTGAGCATGGGCTGTAGGGCATGCAGGCTTCAGTAGCTGCAGCACATGGGCTCAGTAGTTGGCAGCTCCAAGACTCCAGAGCACAGGCTCAGTAGTTTCAGCATACGGCCTTAAGTTGCTCCTTAAGACATGTGGGATCCTCCCAGGTCAGGGATCAAACCCTTGTCTCCTGCACTGGCATGTAGACTGTTAACCACTCTTTCCCTGAGCCACCAGGGGAAGCCTAGGATATATTTTTCAAATCCCACATTTTCTAGGCTTAACTGCCTATTTTGAGTGACATTTATTATGTATAACAATTATATTTGGTTGATTGAAGTATTGTTCTTAAAAGATTACTGAAAGGAAGTATTACATCACTAGTCCAGATTTCCTTTTATTTCTGTACTTATTTTGCTTTATGAATCAAACTTCCATGCATATTATTATCTGCTACTGAATATTTTCAGTTCATTTTAAGAAGTAGTTTCATAAAAACTTAAAGCTAAAAGTTTTCTTGATTTTGGTGTAGAATATATAGACCTTTTGTTACAGTGTTACATATTACATATTTCTGAAAACACTGTGGGCAGGTGATATGGGTCACACCCAAAACTTGCAAAGCTTTGTAACCAGAACACTAACAGAAGTAAATCTTAATAAGAATGCTAGAATATTTTAAAAAATACATTAAATCTATTACAAGTAAAGAAATATTACAGTCAACCTGAGATTTAAAAAAAAAAAAAAACTAAGATAGCCTGATTGAAGGGTGTGCAAGGAAAGATTGAAGCTACAGGGTTATGGAGGCAGTAAAATGCATAAAGATCTGGAGAGGAGATTTCATTAAGTATTTTCCAGAAAATGCATGTGGCCAAGCTGTGCCAAGAGGAGGAAAATGGGTTGAAAGAGAATTGTGTACAGTTCTGTATCATCAGCAGCTTACTGCTTTCCACTATGTTAGCTTATTTCAGGTTTAGCTTTTATTAGTTAGTAGTGTAAAGACATAGGCTGAGAAAAATCATGTACAAACCTGTGTGACTCTCACATTGTACTAAAATCTTTTACCCACATACCAGTGAGCTAAATTGTGTTACAGAAAAGCTTAGTAACAAAGTAAACTGTACTAAGAATATGAGAGGTAGCTTCTGTTTTTTGACTAGAGGCCTTTGATCAGACTGACTGTTTTGTGATTTTGTTTTGTGTGAAATGGAAATACAACTAAAAATAATCTAACACAACCTTTTCTGCCTTGAGTATATTGTTTTAATTTTAAACTATAAAAGTAATAAACATCTTAAACACTGGAAAATATAACAAAGAAAAAAATTACCAAGTTATTATATAAACCACTGTTCAGATCAGATCAGTCGCTCAGTCGTGTCCGACTCTTTGTGACCCCATGAATGGCAGCACGCCAGGCCTCCCTGTCCATCACCAACTCCCAGAGTTCACTCAGACTCATGTCCATCGAGTCAGTGATGCCATCCAGCCGTCTCATCCTCTGTTGTCCCCTTCTCCTCCTGCCCCCAATCCCTCCCAGCATGAGAGTCTTTTCCAGTGAGTCAACTCTTCGCATGAGGTGGCCAAAGTACTGGAGTTTCAGCTTTAGCATCATTCCTTCCAAAGAAATCCCAGGGCTGATCTCCTTCAGAATGGACTGGTTGGATCTCCTTGCAGTCCAAGGGACTCTCAAGAGTCTTCTCCAACACCACAGTTCAAAAGCATCAATTCTTCGGTGCTCAGCCTTCTTCACAGTCCAACTCTCACATCCATACATGACCACAGGAAAAACCACAGCCTTGACTAGACGAACCTTTGTTGGCAAAGTAATGTCTCTGCTTTTGAATATGCTATCTAGGTTGGTCATAACTTTCCTTTCAAGGAGTGCTGCTAAGTCACTTCAGTCGTGTCCGACTCTGTGGGACCCCATAGACGGCAGCCCACCAGGCTCCCCCATCCCTGGGATTCTCCAGGCAAGAACACTGGAGTGGGTTGCCATTTCCTTCTCCAGTGCGTGAAAGTGAAGTCGCTCAGTCGTGTCCGACTCTTAGTGACCCCCTGCACTGCAGCCCACCAGGCTCCTCTGTCCATGGGATTTTCCAGGCAAGAGTACTGGAGTGGGGTGCCATTGCCTTCTCCGCTTCCAAGGAGTAAGTGTCTTTTAATTTCATGGTTGCAGTCACCATCTGTAGTGATTTTGGAGCCCAGAAAAATAAAGTCTGACACTGTTTCCACTGTTTCCCCATCTATTTCCAATGAAGTGATGGGACCGGATGCCATGATCTTCGTTTTCTGAATGTTGAGCTTTAAGCCAACTTTTTCACTCTCCACTTTCACTTTCATCAGGAGGCTTTTTAGTTCCTCTTCACTTTCTGCCATAAGGCTGGTGTCATCTGCATATCTGAGGTTATTGATATTTCTCCAGGCAATCTTGATTCCAGCTTGTGTTTCTTCCAGTCCAGCGTTTCTCATGATGTACTCTGCATGTAAGTTAAATAAACAGGGTGACAATATACAGCCTTGACGAACTCCTTTTCCTATTTGGAACCAGTCTGTTGTTCCAGGTCCAGTTCTAACTGTTGCTTCCTGACCTGCATACAAATTTCTCAAGAGGCAGATCAGGTGGTCTGGTATTCCCATCTCTTTCAGAATTTTCCACAGTTTATTGTGATGCACACAGTCAAAGGCTTTGGCATAGTCAAAGCAGAAATAGATGTTTTTCTGGAACTCTCTTGCTTTTTCCATGATCCAGTGGATGTTGGCAATTTGATCTCTGGTTCCTCTGCCTTTTCTAAAACCAGCTTGAACATCAGGAAGTTCACGGTTCACATATTGCTGAAGCCTGGCTTGGAGAATTTTGAGCATTACTTTACTAGCGTGTGAGATGAGTGCAATTGTGTGGTAGTTTGAGCATTCTTTGGCATTGCCTTTCTTTGGGATTGGAATGAAAACTGACCTTTCCAGTCCTATGGCCACTGCTGAGTTTTCCAAATTTGCTGGCATATTGAGTGCAGCACTTTTATAGCATCATCTTTCAGGATTTGGAATAGCTCAACTGGAATTCCATCACCTCCACTAGCTTTGTTCATAGTGATGCTTTCTAAGGCCCACTTGACTTCACATTCCAGGATGTCTGGCTCTAGGTGAGTGATCACACCATTGTGATTATCTGGGTCGTGAAGATCTTTTTTGTACAGTTCTTCTGTGTATTCTTGCCATCTCTTCTTAATATCTTCTGCTTCTGTTAGGTCCATACCATTTCTGTCCTTTATCGAGCTCATCTTTGCATGAAATGTTCCTTTGGTATCTCTGATTTTCTTGAAGAGATCCCTAGTCTTTCCCATTCTGTTGTTTTCCTCTATTTCTTTGCATTGATCACTGAAGAAGGCTTTCTTATCG
Source organism: Bos indicus x Bos taurus (assembly GCF_003369695.1). NCBI lineage: Eukaryota > Metazoa > Chordata > Mammalia > Artiodactyla > Bovidae > Bos > Bos indicus x Bos taurus. The sequence goes on from NC_040086.1 coordinate 30,406,378, forward strand.
TTTCTTGCTATTCTTTGGAACTCTGCATTCAGATGTTTATATCTTTCCTTTTCTCCTTTGCTTTTCGCTTCTCTTCTTTTCACAGCTATTTGTAAGGCCTCCCCAGACAGCCATTTTGCTTTTTTGCATTTCTTTTCCATGGGGATGATCTTGATCCCTGTCTCCTGTACAATGTCACAAACCTCATTCCATAGTTGATCAGGTACTCTATCTATCAGATCTAGGCCCTTAAATCTATTTCTCACTTCCACTGTATAAACCACTGTTAGCTTCTTGTATATTTCCTACTTTTTTTTGCCAGTTTTTAGTAAACTTTTTTGTTTACTTCACAATCTTCAATTTTTACTTCATAATTTTCATTTTTAATGACTGCTAAATATTAGATTAAATAGATGCGCTTTCATTTACTTAGCTATTTCTCTGTAATAAAATATATAAACTTTATAGTTTTCCTCTTTTTCATAATTCCTGGATAAACATCTGTGTGCGTGCGTGTGTTTGTGTGTGTGTAAAAGATAAGGAGAGAATATTTTCTCTGATTTAGGATTATTTCACTGGAGTGACTCATAAGTGGAAGCATTGAATCAAAGAATATGACATTTTTAATGATTCTTGGTGCATATTGCCATCTTGTTTTTCAAAATGGCCCCAAGTCCTTGCCCAAAATTGTGTTATTACAAATTTTTTTAATTGGTTGGTGATAGGGCTTCCCAGGTGGCTCAGTAGTAAAGAATCCACTTGCCAATGCAGGAGACGCAAGTTTGATCCCTGGGTCGTGGAAAAATCCTCTGGAGAAGGAAGTGGCAACCTCCTCCAGTATTCTTGCCTGAAAATCCCATGGACAGAGGAGCCTGGTGGACTACAGTCCACGAGTTCACAAAAAGTGAACAACTGAGCATTAGCATGAAACCATTGACATTAGGCAACAAAACTTGTATAATGTTACTAATTATTTGTGTTTATCAGACACTACTCTAAGTATATTATCATACTTAATGTCACATTTTTGTTTTGTATTTTTTAATAATCAGTGAAGTTGAATATTTTCTAATACATATGTTTGTTATTTATATACTTATTTGTAGGGAAAGATCATTTGCCTATTTATTTTGGTGGACTTGGTGGACTCGTCAAGGATAGTTTAAAAACAGCTTTTTTTCTTTCCTTGAAAATACAGTAACAACTGAAACCTAACTAAGAGGATGTCAGTCTTTAAACTTGATTTTTTAACTTTGCTTGGCTATATGTGGTGCTAGTGGTAAAGAACCGACCTGCCAATGCAGGAGACATAAGAAATGCAGGTTCAATCCCTGGGTGGGGAAGATCCCTTGGAGAAGGAAATGGCAACCCACTCCAGTATTCTTACCTGGAGAATCCCATGGACAGAGGAGCTTGGCAGGGTGCAGTCCTGGCTGGCAAAGAGTTGAACACAACTGAGGCAAAGTAACCAAGCAAGCAATGCTTTATGTAATCTTTGGCACGTTTGCTGCCATAGTATTGTCTTGCATCTTAAAGTAATGGGATTTCATTCTAAACTTGTGATTCAGAGGATGACATATTTGCAACCATTTGAATTAGTTTCTGATGAGACTGTCAACAGTATCTGTTTTAAGTAGTGTTGCTAAAAATGAACGTTCCTGAAGAAATTGAGTGTACTCGAATGGACAAAGAAGCTTGAATCTTGAACTCAGCGTAGTTTGTAATTTTGGCTTCACTTTTTATTAGCTTTAGAACATTAGGCAGTTTACTTACTTGGCTTCCATAACAGGGATTTTCAACTTTCTTATTGTAACTAGTGGGGATATTTCCTAGCATTAATGGTTTGTTTCAAAAATAAAGTAACTTTTAAAAGCAGGTAGCACAGCACTTGGTATTTGTTGCTTATAAGTTCATTTCAATTTGAAATTATAATTTGAGTGCTTCCTTATGCCCAATGTTTTGTTACGATGTATTAAAGACTCTTATCATGGGATTCACAGTGGGAGGAAAAGGACCATATGTAGAACTAAGTAATAGTGTAAATAAAATTTATGCATTTTAATTGATAGTCATTTAAGATACAATATGTAGTATTTAGTACAATGGCTTACACCCCAAATATTAGCTGATGGATGTTACTGATAATTGGGTATTCTGAGATTACGTCTAATAGCTACAAGAATCCAGATTGTTTTATATCCAACATTGACCAGTTTTCATAATTAGAGAAACCTGCCAGCTATGTTTTAAATAAAATAAAATCCCGGGGTTGCTTCTCTTATTTCACTTACATAAATATAAGTTTGACTAGAATAATAGTATACGTAGAGGGTTTTTCACAGAATTCGGAAGTGAGTTACCTTGATGAACCATGGAAAATGAATTAAATGGCACTTCAGTTCTGCCACTTTCCCTTTTGGTCAGTTATTCTTCCGTAGTAAGATGTTTGAATTGAAGTATGTTTCAGAAGTAAAAAAAAATCATTGAGAGAATAGAAATAAAAAAGGATAGCTTAGAAACAGCTTTTTTTCCTCCCCTTGAAAATACAGTGACAGTTCAAACTTGACTAAGAATGTCAACCTTTCACCATCAGTACTTGATGAGATAGTATATAGAAGGAAGAGTTAAAATACTGGAATTTACAATAATAAATACTGGAGTTTCAGCTCTCTGAAATACTGGAATTTACAATAATAAATCTGTAGTAAATATGATTTTGCTAGTAATGAATTTAGTGATTAAGAAATGTTATCTTTTTAGTATGATATACTATAAAAATATTAGAAATTATTTCTTTATAGTATTATAATCATATTTGAGGAAAGTTTATTTGGAATTACTGTTTGAGCTTATTTTAAATTTATTATCTATTTTGAGCCTTATGTATGACTGTTAATTTCACTGTAATTATAGTGAAATTATAGATGAATAGATTATAGAATTTTAGAATTCAAAGATATAATTATTCATTTTTAGTAATAGCACACATTACTTATTAGGCAGTTATTATGGGCTAGGGACTGTAATAAGTATTCAGAATACATTCAGCTTTATTAATATCACCTGTACATATTGTGCTATAGTGGGGCATTTTATTTATAGCCATTTCAAATAACATGAAATAAATTCTGTATTATAACCTTTAGCATTTGTTATGCAAATATACTTAAATATTATATGGGATATTGATTATAAAATTTCTCTGATTTGGGGATATTTAAATTTGTGTTTCCTTTTTCCATGTGCTTATGAATCTTAAGTATAACATTGGTTGATAATTGTTTCTTTTGTTACAGAACTGTAAGAGTAAATGGGTCCAGTAATTGGAATGACTCCAGAAAAGAGAGCTGAAACTCCAGGAGCTGAAAAGGTTGCAGGATTGAGCCAGATTTACAAAATGGGAAGCTTGCCTGAAGCTGTTGATGCTGCCAGGCCAAAGGCCACTCTAGTGGACAATGAGTCAGCAGATGATGAACTCACAAACTTGAACTGGCTTCACGAAAGTACTAATCTCCTAACAAACTTCAGCTTTGGAAGCGAAGGTCTTCCAATTGTTAGTCCATTGTATGACATAGAAGGAGATGATGTGCCATCCTTTGGACCGTCGTGCTATCAGAGCCAAGAAAAAAAATCAGCAACTTCAAAGCCCCCATACTCCTTTAGTCTTCTCATTTATATGGCTATTGAACACTCTCCAAATAAGTGTTTGCCAGTCAAAGAAATTTATAGCTGGATTCTGAACCGCTTCCCATATTTTGCAACTGCACCAACTGGCTGGAAGAATTCTGTTCGACATAATCTGTCCCTGAATAAATGTTTTCAGAAAGTGGAAAGAAGCCACGGCAAGGTCAGTGTTTATGAACGTTGCTATATTTAGGGAGGTGGGGGAAAATAGGACGGAGATCTTAAAATATGAGGAAGTCAAAGGAAGACAAAAGATAGTCAAGTCAGATTACTTCAGTTTGAACTTAATTTTATTCACCATCTGCTTTCATCTCAGATGTTTTGAAGTTTCTTCAGTATTGATATAAATCTAGCAGAATTATGTTCAGTCTACTAAAGGTACAAATTAGGTATAAATTAGGAGTTTATTATTTCCTTTTTATTTTCTTTAACTTTTAAAAATTGAAGTATAGTTAATTTACAATGTTGCATTAGTTTCAGGTATACAAAAAAGTGGTTCGATTATAATTAATTAGTTTTTTTAATATCCCAACTTTCTGTTTTTAGTTTCTGTAATGTTCTTGTTGCTGTATTTATAAATTCTTATTTGTTCAATATGACAGTGTCTGCCTTAAAATTGGAATGTGGATCTTTTACATTAGTGTAATTGATACAGTTGGATTTAAATCTGTTATTGCATTATTTGTTTTCTATTTAAATACTTTTAAGACATTATTCTCTTGTCTTCTGGGTAGCATAGTTTGTGATGAGAAGTCTGTTGGCATTCTTATCTTTGTTCTTTTGTTTGTAGTTTTTTTTCCTTACTGTCCTCAAGATTTTTATCTTTATCACTACTTTTTAGCAATTTGACTATGATGTGCCTAAGTGTGTTTTTCTTTATTTTATCCTGCCTTGGTTATTCTGACATTCTTGGATCTGTGGTTTGTTGTCATTCATTAAACTTAGAAATTTGTTTCCTCATTATCTCTTCAAATATTTCTTGTGATTCACCACCTACAATGAAAATATGTTAGACCATTTGCTGTTGTCTCACCTCTTGATTGCTCTATCCCTCTTCCTACTCTTTTTTCTTTGTTTCAGTTTGGATAATTTCTATTGATCTTTGTACAGTTTTTTTCTTTCTTGTATCCATTCTGCTGATCAGCCTAATAAAATCTTCATTTTTTTTTTAAGTATTTTCATTTTCCTTTAAAAAGTCTCCAACTTTCTGCTAAAAATTTCCCACTAGGTCTGTTAAACAAATTAATCATAGTCACAGTGTCTGTCTGATAATTTCAATATTTGGACCATCTCTGAGTCTGGTTTTGTTAATTGTTTTGTTTCCTGCTTTTGTGTGTCACATAATTTTGCATTAAATATCAGACATTGCTTGTTAAAAAATGGTAGAAACTGGAGTAAAAAATATTTCTATCAAGAAATAGATATGACTCTACTTCTGTCAGGTTGTTAGTATGGACAGGTATTGATCAATCTAGTTAATAGTTGAGTTGGGTGGGTTTTGTGGTTGTCATAGTTACCTTTGATATACCATAGTCTTTACATTACTATGGAGAGACTGCTGATACTTTGTATTTAGTGTGAGGCCGGGAATGTCAGGTGATTTTTCTTAGCTTTTCTGCTCCACCTTTATCTGTCAGTTTGTGACACATTTAGCTTAGAAGTGGGAGGGGAGTTAAATATTTCTCTCTGTACGCTTACTCCTCCCTTAGCAGTAGATCGTTCTTCCTTGTTACTTGGTGCAAGGTTCTTGGTGTGAACAGGATAGGTTTCTTGGTTCTTCTCCAGTTTTAGTGTCAGGCAGGCTTATTGTATGCCCGTGCCTCAAGTGTGGGACGCCCTGTCTCTTCCATGAGCAGACTCCCATCCACCCAGTGAAGTCCAGAGCTGCACTTATCAATAGCCAGAGACCTCCATGTGGCTAGTGGTTGGTATACTGGAGAGAACAAATATACGATACTTTGTCATTGTATAAGTTCCTTTTGAACAGCACTGTTCCAGCATTCAGGCCAGTTTCTTGTCCACTCCCATCATGGTAAGTAAATGTTACCTAATATCAGTGGGAAGTTCTGGGTACAAGTGAGTGACCATTTCCCAGTGGCAGCAGATCTCTGCTTTGTATCTTTGGAGCATTTGAGCATGAGCTAATTTCCTGTCTTTCTCCACATGATGTATACTGCATTGCCTAGTATCAGTAAAGTGTGAGGATAACTGGGTTTTGTACTTTTCTTCCAACAGTAGCTGTCTTTTGCTGGTGACTGGGGTGAGGGAGGGTACTTTTTCTCTCTCTCAGTGGCAGACAGCTTTTGCTTCTTATTTGCTTTGTCCAGGGTTTAGGCAGGTTTAGTGCCTCTCCCAGAGGGACACCTGATCTTACCTTATACTCACTCAGGGCCTGGAGCATGAATGAGCTATGCCTGATATCCTTGCTCTAACCACAGACCATAGTCGGCTCAACACATCTATTTCCATCTCCAAGGGTGTCTTCCTTAGGTCTCCTTGAGTATTTTGTTTTCTTACTTTTTATCGTAACTGCCACTTTTTCCATGCTGTACCAAAAGTGAAACAGCTCTTATGTTTCATCCCTCCTCACAGATCCTGTCACACCTCAAAATCAATTCTTCTTGCAGTCTAAATTCTCAGGCTCATAAAAAATTATGGTTTTGTAGATTATTTTGGTTTTTTTCTTGTTAATCTAGGAGTGTTGTTCTTTTGTAGTTTTCTATAACCCAAGTGGCAGCAGAAAGTTCTGATATAAAAATTCTGGAATAAAAGTTTAAAAAGCAAGTAATTAAATCTTTAGATAACTGAAGGATTTCATAGGACAGTGCTGTTCAGACTTGAAAGTATCTACTGATCATCTGGGGATCTTGTTAAAATACACATTCTTCTTCAGCAAATCTAGGATGGAGACTGAGGCTTTCTAATTTCTAACAGGCTTTGAGGTGATCCTGATGCCTCTAATCCATGAGACACCCTGGGTAGCAAGGCATTTGGACACATCATTTTCTTACGATTAAAGGAGATTGTATTAGTTATCTACTGCTATGTAATAAATTGCTATTTAACACATTCTTTACTACACATGGAATATTTATGAAGGCCAGCTATGTGCTCAGCCATTAAAAAGCCTCAGCAATTTTTAAGGATCAGTCTGTTATAGCTAGCCTCCAAGGTAGCCCCCAAATGAGCCCTGCCTTCCAGTATCTGTGCCCTTGTAGAGTCCCCCTTCAGAGAAGGCGATGGCACCCCACTCCAGTACTCTTGCCTGGAAAATCCCACAGATGGAGGAGCCTGGTAGGCTGCAGTCCATCGGGTCGCAAAGAGTCGGACACGACTGAGCGATTTCACTTTCACTTTTTACTGTCATGCATTGGAGAAAGAAATGGCAACCCACTCCAGTGTTCTCGCCTAGAGAATCCCAGGGATAGGGGAGCCTGATGGGCTGCCGTCTATGGGGTCGCACAGAGTTGGACACGACTGAAGCAACTTAGCAGCAGCAGCAGAGTCCCCCTTCACTACGGAATTTGGCTGGTGTGTGTAACCAAGAGGATATTATGGAAATGGAGTGTGCCTTTTGAATCCAGGTCATAAAAGACATGGCTTCCATCTTGGGTTCTTGGCCAGTTAGCTATATGGGAAGTCAGCTGCTATATCATAAGGACATTTAAATAGCCCTATGGAGAGACCCGTATGGCAAGGAAATCAGACTCAATATGCATATGAGTAAGTCATTTTGGAAACGCATTCCCCTATCAGTCAGACTCTCCTTTCAAATGACTGAAAGTGTTGAAAATTTTGTATGTATTCTTTCTACTATGCATCATTAGATTTTATTTTTTGAACTGTATCAGTTAATTCTTTTCTAGTTTTAGACCTATTGTATTTATGCTTATGGCAAGATATAAAAGAAACTAGTCATCAGCATTGGTTTTTAGTAGAAGGGTCTAGGGAAAGTATGGTATAATGGAAGCCAGCGAGGGTAAGTTTAAGTGTGAATGAGCAACAGTGTCAAATGTTGCAAAAAAAAAAACTTGAAAATGGGGATATCCCTGGCAGTCCAGGGGTTAAAACTCCACACTTCCACTGCAGGGAGTGCAGGTCTGATATGGGTCAGGGAACTAAGATCCCACGTGCTGCATCTCACAGCCAAAAGAAAGAAGAAAAAAACTTGATTAGCATCAAGTAGCAGCCAAAAGATTAGAATTAAAAATATATGAACAGTGGTGTATTGCTAAATATTTAACAATTGGGTGAGGGTGAAGGTATCACTTTTGCCAATTTCCATGATATAAATATTTCTATCGTGGCCATTTTCAAGCTGCCAACATTATGTCATTAAGTGCAAAATTTGGACAAAAAGTGATAAATTCAAGTGAGATTGGGAGTGCTTGTGGTTCGTTTTTATTTTATTTTTTAATAAACTACTGCTTGAATCAGTACCTCAAAATACTGATTTTTTTCCTTTTTCAACGTGCAAAAGGCAAGTAAGTTATACTCACTTCCATTAGGTTTGGCAACCTTGAAAAGCACTTTTTCTGATGAATAATTGTCTGGAGATGATAATCTCAAAAAAGAAAGCAAGATGACAAAGGTCCAGGTCAAACCACAGGTTGATATAGATACTTAGTCACCTGCTATGGCTGCTGCTTAGCTCCCTGCCCTCATCCATACCGTAGTTACCACTCTCAAAAGATAGGCCTAAGAATCTTGGCTTGTTATTTATGAATTTTAAAATCAGAAAAGCTAGACAAGGTGTTTTTGTTTTGTTTTTATGTTTTGAACATTAACATTGAAGTCTTAAAATCTGCTTTTCAAACTTTGTTATAAAAGCCAGACTAAAATATTTAATGTGAGAATTTAGCTGGGGAACGTGAAATCATAAGTTTTGCCTGTACAATTTCAGGCTGTACATTTTCGTGGTGTGATTTGCTTCAATAGCTGAATCCCAAGAAATGAAGTCATGCAAGCCACCATTGAAAGTTCACACTATGAGCAAGAATTATGAATGCCCTTTTAAATTCAGTGGTTCTAAAAACCACTGAAAAAGGTAGTCAAGGGGGGGGAATATTAAAATGTACAGTGCAGGTACATGAAAACATTCCAGGAATAGTGAACTTTGTTTCTTCCAATGTTCTTTACAACTTCCATTAAGATAAATCTTAAAAGTTCAAGTCTCAGTATATTCCTTATTTCTTCAGAACCTTCAGTGGTTCTTTACCAAATATGTCCAAAAGCCTTAGAGTTTCAAAATGCAAAATAGTACATGAGAGAATGCACATTTCCTGTTTCCACTGCACAAAAAAACATTTCTTGTAATAGTCATATTCACTTTAAAATAATACTTCTTAAACTCTTTAGTATTTGTGTTCTATCATCTAAGCACAACAATAAAGAGACATAGTTTTTAACTGAGACTTAGATTTAAAAATAAGTTTTTTGCTTTAGACTCTAAAACATAGATTAGCAAATACATAATTCTATCTTGTTACTGATAGTTTGTGAACAGGCTCAGTGAACGGAAGTGCTGCCATGGTAACACAAAACAGACGGTTATTTGGAGACCTTACTCAAGATACTTAAATGCCCTGAACTGCAAGTTTTCAGTACTAGTGCTTCCAATTTGCTGTTTCAAGGAAATACTAATTCTTCTGTGGTCAAAACAATTTGCAGTTCTCTCACAATAGAATTTTAAAAGTAGATTTATGAACCAAACAGCTTCTGGGAGTATAATCTCAGGAATACCAAGATAGAACATGGTTAGAATCATTAAAATAATTGTCTTAGTCTATATATGAAAAATAATTTATGTATTTCTTTTCTATATGAAACTGAAGTGGTTTGGGGACAAAGGATGTTGTGGGTGCTATCACTTTTAAAGTTTTATTTCTCTATCTTCAGAATACACTTACCACTTAGGCCAAGTGATTGGAATTACATCTAATTTAAGATGGGATGGTCCATCACTTAATTCTAAAATACATGGGTAGAAATTTGACTTCCTTTGGAAAAAACTTAAAATTTCAATGTAGTTCATGTGATATCTTGCTGCCACAGGCCAGAAAAACTTTCATCTGATAGTATGGTACGTTACTTTCTGTATTACAGTATGATATGACACCATGGTTTTTCTTGTCCAATATATTTAAGTGGCTGGGATGTTAAAAACTGCCTTACACTCAATTACCATACTTTTCCTCACACGAAAGTGTTTTTCCCTTATCAGTTTAATTCTTGTTTATTTCTAACTTTTGTCTCATTTCAAAATTAATTAATTTTTGTTCTTATTGTTTATGTTTTTAAAAGTCCTTCATCTCTTAGAAGAAAAGAATAGGAACATAAACTGACTTTCTGCCATTTTCAGTATAACCTCTTGTATTCATTTACTTTGCAGCTCTGTCACTTACATAAAAATTTTCTTATTTGAATCTCATCACAACTCAGTGAAGTGGTCTGTTTTTTTACAGATAAAATATGAATTAGAGGACAGATAGAGATTAAATTATTAGTCCAATGTCAGTAGCCAGTCAGTAAGCAGTGTTTTAATATTTCACTTTTAAAACCTGTGAAACCATTCTTTCATTATACTGTTCTGCTATAGTAGTTATGACATGATATTCAGAGATTAAAAAAAACCTCAGTAATAGACTAATGTTACTTTGAAAACAGTTCAGGAAATGGAAGCACCCTGGAATTCATCATATTAAATCTTCAGCAATCATAATAGCTTACATCATATGGGATTTTATACAAGCAGAAAGGAGCAGGGGTTAGTTTTACTGTTGTCTAGATGATTGTTAATGTTGTGAGGTATAATTCAAATTTTCAGAAGGGGTTTTTGAAATAGAAAAGATGTAATGTAAAAACAAAAATTAGTAGCAGTTTGAATCTCACTAATCTTGTGAGGAAATTTTGTACACCATGGTGAGAAGGGTTCAGGTTATACCTTATATTTAACTTTTGGTATTTATATCTTCAAAAGATTAAATATCTTCAAAAATATTTATTAAAATTTAATGTCAGTATCTAGTGGAATAGAAGCAGAAAAACAAATTATTGGAGAATAAAAACAATGATATTAGACTGGAAGAAAGAGGAACAGTTTTTAAAACTGCAAAGAAAATGAACATAAAACATAACAATAGTAGTATTTGGTATTAAGGGCTTATGTCCAGAAGGTACTGTTTTATATGTATTTTGAGCATACTAATGCACAGAGAACCATAGATATTTTTCTAAAGGTTACACAGCTGTTAAGTGACAGAGCCAGGTTTCCAAAGGTAGGTATTGTACTCTTCTTCAAGGCTTGTACTCTTAACTTCTGTGCAAGTGGTGTTTAGCTCTAGGGAAGTGGGATGAGTTTGCAGTTGAACCTCCTCCTTGCATGACTGTGGGCTTCTATATGTAAGCTGTGGGTCCATGTGGTACATTTGTAGGGATGTTCTTCTAGTCAAACTGTTCAGGTTGGTAGATAGGGATGGATGTTCAGCTAAAGAAACAGGATAGATGTATCCTTAAGGAAGAGTTAGCAGGTGATGTTACAGCTCCTGAAATCCTTCAGTTATTTCATTTAAGTAGCTCAACTAATGTCTGTGCATTTGACCACATCCACTTAGTTTTTATGTTTTTCTTATGCCCTTTACAATTTGTAATTATAGTTTGGATATCTTTTTAAATTCAAGAGCATTTGTAAATTTCCAAGTGGTCAGAGAATTTTGCAGTTGGGTTTTTTTTTTTTTTCCTTTTTGCACTAGAGTGACCTTTAAATAAGATTTATTTTTCTTCATGGTCTAATCAATGTTTGTAGTTTTTTCTACCAAAAAAAAAAAAAACATTTCTCAGTGTTAACATTAGGAAAGTATATTCTGTAAGAATTCATCAGTTACATCAGTGTTTTTAATACAAAACAGGTTTAAATAAAGCAAGACTATTTAGAACCCCCTCATAGCTCAATCAGTAAAGAATCTGCCTGCAATGCAGGAGACCCAGGTTTGATTCCTGGGTTGGGAAGATCCCCTGGAGAAGGAAATGGCAACCCGCTCCAGTGTTCTGGCCTGAAGAATCCCCATGGACAGAGGACCCTGTCAGGCTACAGTCCATGGGGTCGCAAGAGTCGGACATGACTTAGCGACTAAACCACCATCGATCTGCTAATATGTAGTGTGACCTTCTAAGAAGAAAGGAGGTAAAACATGCAGCATTTTTCAAACCTCTTTGAAGGAATTATCTCCTGGTCTGGCCTTTCCCCTGCACATTAGATCATTTTAGTGATATTCTTCAGGTATATTGTCTGCTTACCTTCCTGGTGAGCTGTTCCTTCATATTAGAGGAACTGTGGAGCAGGCAAGCCATTCTTTGAGTCATCTCTCATTTGCCATTTAGTGGGCACTTCTCTTTATATTTTCTCTAGTTTCCAATAAGCATACATTTCTATTATTTTTAGATTCTTATGACTATTTCCATGAAATCTGGGCTTGTGTACCCTTTACCTTATTATCCAAAAGGCCCTCAAATGTTGTAACTTAACCATATTGAGGATAGGGATGGTACTTATTCCTCTTTTTTACCTTTTACAAGAGTCTTTTCCATCCCTCAGTTTTTTATTTTACTCTTTGAGACTTTTGCCATCTCTTCATTAAATTGTTTGCTTTGAATTTAAGCAGTTTAAATGGGAAAATAAATACTAGTGTTAATGCCATAAAAATAATTATTTTTGGATGCATCACCCAGTATCATATTGTTTAGCACTTTGGGGGGAATGACACCACCTAATTGAAGGGCCATCATGCATAGCCCTTCATGCTGTTCTCTACATAGCTTGGTGTTGTATCATTCTCACAAACTGTGATGCAAATGTGAATGGTGTGTCCTAGAGTGTTGTGGTCTTGTGGCCCTATGCACCATGCACTGTGCAGAGTACTCTACGTGTAATTAAATCTATGGAACAACCCTGTGAGGTAGCTACTATTATTATCCGTACCTTCCAAATACGGGAATAATGACCCAGAGAAATAGAAGTTAGTTAACCTTCCTAAAGTTACGCAGCGGGTAAATGGCAGAGCTGGAGATAGGAACCCAGGCTGTCTGCCTCCAGGGCTTTTAATCACACAGTTCATTGCTGGCAAGTTTACTTCAGTGTTTGCATTGTATTCAAAAGGTGCTATTGGGTTTTGTGTCCCCACACATTTATGAAAGACATTCAGACACTTTTTGTGTCTGATTCCAGATTACTAATTCTTATGTAATTTATTTTAGGTTAATGGAAAAGGTTCCTTATGGTGTGTTGATCCAGAATATAAACCCAACCTTATGCAGGCACTGAAGAAGCAACCTTTCTCCTCAAAATCCACATTTTACAGCCCTCCTGCATCACCACAAAGGTACAAGATCTAAGATGTAAATGTCAGTGGCAATATGTAAGATTTCATTATATGAGATGGAATAACTTAAAGTTGTGGGGTTTTTTTCATCTTTTTTTTTTTTTTTCCGAATTACATAGAGAATTATTTACTGATAAGACATTAGACTAGGGCATTTTTACTTATTAGGAACCAAGATGTTGGGTAATTGAGAGCATAAATTCTGCAAAATGTATTAATAATTAATAATGTATTCTAACTAAACTCTGAAGATAGTGATAATATGAATTCAGGTATAACCTGAAACCTTTTTGGAAAGATCAGATCATTTACATTGTCTGCAGTACTAATACTGACCTAAAGACACAAGAAAATAGAAGTATATTTAAAATTTTTAAAATAAGGTAGTTTGTTTGCAGCATTTATATATACACTTATATTCATTTTTCTATTTTAAGATTTTTTCCCTTCATAGCATGTTTAATATTTGAAAATTATGTTCAAGTCTCAAATTTTTAAATGTCAAGTAAAATAATGCTTTGGATTTTTATTTGATTTGTTTCTGTTGGCAAATATACTTTTCCTTGGCCTTTTGTTTTCTCAGTCATCATTAAATTGATCTTAAAGCTTTCCCATTTTAAGTCAAATCTGAAAATGATGACTTTAAATCTGACTATTGCCTTTGAAAGAAGCCTTTAGAATCTTTATTTTTAAATTCTATTATATATATTCATTTGAGTTGAAAATGACAGTTTTGTCAAAATACTTTTAAGGGTAGTCTATAAAAAGTTTTTTAAAGCTTTTTAGTAAAATAATTGAAAAATTTGAAACATTCACAAAAGTAGAAGAGTGAACTCCCATTTGCAGCAGTTACTAACATTTCATGTAGTGTTTAAGGAATTAAATTATATAACTTTTAGAGGAGTGTTTGTAGCTGATAAGTTTTAAAAATTAGCCTAAAGTTGAAATTTCAGCAATATATATACATACATACTTATTGAGATTTAAGCTTATTTACCATATTAGTAGATTAGAAGGATCATTGTGACAAGAACTAGTTTATCCTTATGAAATGAAACTCTGAAAAGATGTTATCAGAGTTTATATTCTCATTGTTTGGGAGTTGATACTTTCTTTAGTATTGGTGCTTATGAGATGTCCTAGTTTAAAAGAACAGTAGTTGGGAAATTAATGGTAAGTTCTGTTGATACTGCTTTTATGTTTTATTTAGCAATGCTATTTTTTATTAAAAATTAAATGGGAGAATTGGCACACTTTTTTTGTATACCATCAAAAATACACTTTTCTGTGCCTTTGATATGATATATTTTCATGTTTTCATTTTTTATATGTTTAAATGTTAAAGATGATTTTGTGGTTTAAAAACAGGTAAACAGCAGCATAGAGGTTGTAATCTTTGACTTTAAAATATTTTTAGAAATATTTTCTCTTTATTATTGTTGGACAGAATGACAGTTCCATCTGACATGCCTTTGTGTAGCCCTTTCATGCCATAATTGGTTAAGTCTGAGGAAGAGAATGAACTATATAGTGTATATGAAACTGTGACTAAGAAATAGACTAATTTAGTTAGCCAAACAGATTTTTTTTTTTTTAAATACTATCACAAATTCCAAAGAAGAGGAAAGTTTGTTCCAAAAATATTTAAAAATTTTTGAAATTAAAAAAAAGAAACTGCTGGTCTCTTTTTCATAAATATAGAAATTTTGATTTGTAATTGATATTTTTAATTAAATCAGGAACTTTTTTTTTTTTGTCATTACCATACAGTCTTCTTTAAACATTGTTTTGATAAACACTTTCATTTCTGTAGTAACACCTATATTAATATCTTATCAAACTTAGGCATCCAGTGTAGAATCAAACAGTAACTATTATGTATTGTCTGTTGTTCTGGGCATTTTAAGTTTAATGTTCTTATTTAATTATCACAACAACCCTATGTGGGAGTTTTAATTATTCCTGTTTTACAGATGAAGAAACTAAAGGGTTAATTATTTTGCCTAAGAACGCCCAAATAGTTGTGATTTAAACTTGGATCTTATACTCTTTCTGCTTTGGCAGACTCTTGCTAAACTGAATAGTATTAGCAAAGAAAACAAGGTAAAAACTGTTTTTTATTGTACAAACTAGTTGTATTTGTAACTAAGTTTTATAAAATGTGAAATAAAGTTTTTTTTTAATAAGTATGCTTGTCTTTTTTTTCAGTGGTTCTTTATCACCTCATTACTTAAGCTCTGTACTCAAGCAGAACCAGGTGCGAACTCTCAAAGGTATGTGAAAGATCAGTATTTTAAATCATAAGAACTCAGGTTAAAATCAGAATTTTTATTTAATTATTTTTTAATTATAAAAATATTGCCTGTTTATTATAGAAGGTTTAGAAAATAAAAAACATTTATAAAAAAGAAACTAAAACTTACCCTTTATTCTGCTGTTAACTTTTTAATTGGGCTATACTGGATGTACAATATTGTATGTTTCAGGTGTACAACATAGTTATTCACAGTTTTTCAGGTTATACCCCATTTATAATTATAAAATATCGACTGTATTCCGTGTGTTGTACAGTATGTTCTTGAAGCTTAGTTATTTTTTACATAGTAGTTTATACCTCTTAATCTCTTACCCTATCTATCTTGCCCCTCTGCTGTTAACATTTTTAATATGATTGCTTTGGTCCTTTTTATGCCTTACACGAGAGTAGATATGTTTGTATGCATGCCCATACATGCACATACCACCCACCACCTCCCAAACACACTCTTTCTCCAGGTACTTGGATTATACTGTGTATACTATTTCATATCCCTGTTTTCATTTCCTTTTATTGTATACTTTTCCTTGAAAATAGGGAAATATTTCTTAGTAATGCAATAAGTACCAAATCATCTTTTCAAGTCTGTCGGACTAGAATAGTTGACAGACTATGGCCCGTGGCCAAGTCTGGCTGCCACTCGTTCTGTTATGGCCTTGGAGTTAGGGATGGCTTTACATAATTATTTTATAGATTAGGTGTACTGCTGCTGCTACTGCTAAGTTGCGTCAGTCGTGTCCAACTCTGTGCTACCCCAGAGACAGCAGCCCACCAGGCTTCCCCGTCCCTGGGATTCTCCAGGCAAGAACACTGGAGTGGGTTGCCATTTCCTTCTCCAATACAGGAAAGTGAAAAGTGAAAGTGAAGTCGCTCAGTCGTGTCCGACTCTTAGCGACCCCATGGACTGCAGCCCACCAGGCTCCTCCATCCATGGGATTTTTCCAGGCAAGAGTGCTGGAGTGGGGTGCCATTGCCTTCTCCAAGATTAGGTGTAAAGAACTATAATTTAGGAAGAAAGCAGTAAGCTTTCAAAACTAACTTTTGAACTTGGCTGACATTTAAAAAGTAGATAAAACTTTTGAATTAGTTGTTTTTTCCTCTACTCAAAGTTAATATTATAGGTTAGTGATATACTAACAAAAGTTTTCCTCACATTGCTGCTTTGGAGCTTGCAGATGTTACTCTGACCTATAAAAATAAAAATTATCAGATGAAAAGCCTCTCTGTGTATCAGAGACATTTTGGCTCTTTAAAACTACACTAAGCCAAGCCTAGGAAACATATGATGATGGTCTGTAAAAATAAGGGAGGGAAAGAATGTGAAAAGCTTAAGAGAACTCTGCAGAGAAGTTAATGGAATTAGTCTGCTTCAGATAATATTGTGACTGAACATAAGGCAAGTACCCATTTTCCTGTTACCTACATGAGTAAATGTGCTCTCTTTATGTTTTGGTATTGCTGATACTTCCTTTTTCTTTTTATTACTTCAGTAAATTCTGACCCTTAGTCTTTTAAGCTTTAGCTCATATGCACATTTTGAGAACATTTTCTGTCTTGAATTCTGGGGTTTATTTAGAATTTCTTCTGGTTCTTGTTCTATTCCATCCGAATTCTGCTTCTTCCTTTGGGGATCAGCTTCCACAAGGAGAGCATAGGTATTTTTTCATCTAATGAGTTGTATGTATTATCCATCATCTCTCATACAAATGTTTTAGGAGAAAAATGAAATACTGTACCACACAAAAACTTTAAGAAATTTTATATTAAAATCAGGTTGATTTAGCACATATACATAGACTCTGAGGAAATTTGCTTTTTCTTAACTCTTGATATCTTTTTTCTAGGGAAAAAGTTTGAAAAAATATAGCAATAAATTGATTAAACTTTCAAGTACTTGTTGAATTCATCCATTTTGCTAATCACTGAATTCTGGGTGCCTTGGGATATGCAGAAAGAGACCCAGGCCCTAGTCTCAGAAAATATACTGTCTAATTGAAGAATTAATTCATGTTTAATTGATTAGAATTGTACAGAATACACTGGGAGAAAAGGAAGTGGGTGGCAAATTAAGCTTAGAGGTAGGACGGAAAAGGCCTCTTTGAGAAGAAAGTGTGATGCCTGAGCTCTGGGCCTCAAAAGTTGGACAGATACTTAACCTTGGTTAGAGGTTTGGTCTGGGACAGTTGCTAGTAACTGCAGGTTGGTAAGCATGGCTGAAACCTAAGAGCACAGAAGACTAAGTAGCCTTGGTCCTGTAGCTATAGATGTGATCGTTTAGCATGGGCAAGGCAAATGAAAAAGTTTAAGCAGGCATTAGCCAAATCAATGGAGAAGGAAATGGCAACCCACTCCACTGTTCTTGCCTGGAGAATCCCAAGGACGACGGAGCCTGGTGGGCTGCCATCTTTGGGGTTGCACAGAGTCGGACACGACTGAAGTGACTTAGCAGCAACAGCAGCCAAATCAAGCAGAGCTTCTTTAGTATAATGAGTTGGAACTTCTTCCTGTAACTGTAACATTAGTTTACATTGAGTTCCTGACTATGGTGTTTTGCTTGCATTATTTCATTTAATTCTTACAACAACTCTTTGAGGTTTTGTTACCCTCTTTTACAAATAAAGAAATTGAACTTTGGAGAGATTAAGTAACTTTCTTAAGGTTACACAACTAGTAAATGGTATAGAAGGAACTCTGATTTCAGAGCCTGCACTCCTACCAGATATGAGGAGTTAGGGGAACTACTGAAGGTCTTTAAAGAATAAGGTGACATTGTCAGTTTTGTGTTTTGTAAATATCACTGAAATTTCACTGTTGGCTCTAACTTTGTTGTTGTTGTTCAGTTGCTCAGCCATATCCAACTCTGCGACCCCCTGGACTGCTGCATGCTAGGCTTCCCTGTCCTTCTCCATTTCTCAGAGTTTGCCCAAATCATGTTCATTGAGTCAGTGATGCCATCCAACCATCTCATCCTCTGTCATCCTCTTCTCCTCCTGCCTTCAGTATTTCCCAGCATCAGAGTCTTTTCAAATGAGTCAGTTCTTCACATCAGGTGGCCAAAGTATTGGAGCTTCAGCTTCAGCGTCAGTCCTTCCAATGAAAATTCAGGACTGATTTCCTTTAGGAGTGACTGGTTGGATCTCCTTGCAGTCCAAGGGATTCTCAAGAGTCTTCTCCAACACCACAGTTTGAAAGCATCAGTTCTTCAGCACTCAGCCTTCTTTATGGTCCAACTCTCACATTGGTACATGACTACTGGAAAAACCATAGCTTTGACTATATGGACCTTTGTCGACAAAGTAATATCTCTGCTTTTTAATATGCTGTCTAGGTTGGTCATAGCTTTTCTTCCAAGGAGCAAGCGTCCTTTAATTTCTTGGCTGCAGTCACTGTCCACAGTGACTTTGGAGCCCAAGAGTCGATATAAAATTCATCTGTCACTTCATAGAATTATCCTTTTTAAAGTCTCCTCTGTTTTGCTCATCTGGCCAATAGCAATGTTACAGTATTGTATAACAGGCAGCAGGAGGCAGAGAAATCTCATACTGAGATAGCAGAACAAAACTTTTTTTGGTCAATATTTTGATTTGGTGTGGGTTTGTAGTAAATTCATGTGTTGAAAAATATTTATTGAGTGCACTTGTGTGCTAGTCACTGCTCTAGGCACCAAGGATGCATCAGTGAACAAAGAAGACAAAAATGGAACCATATTCTAATTAGTAAATTTTAGTATTTATACTTAAGCACTAAAGTATATGTAGCGTATTACAAGCAAGTATAAAATTCAGATAGTTAATGATGAAGGTAGGAACTAAATGCAAATCTAAGTTCAAATTTAAGTTTACAAATTTGCACAATTTGTATCTTAATTAAAGTGAAAGTAAACTGGTACTTCAGATAGCTTCAGGTACTAGTAATTTATTGAAATCACTCTCCTACTTTTAAGAATCATGAGAAACAGCTTCCTTGTTTGGATGCTCTGTAATTGTGTATACTGGTTTTGATAAAGGCAGTAAATCCTGCTGTAGTTGATACTTGGCTTATAATCATTTAAATTCTGCCACTGTGGTTCTTATATCGTTCCTTAAGCAAATGGACTGAGAATCAGGTAATAGAAACTTGTCTTATTATAACTCTTACTTTCACATAGTTAAAACTGATGTCTTTTTAATTTTCTCTCAATTATTGTTAATAATTTCTTAGCATCAAGGCTAAGAAAATATAAACTAGGAAGAACAAGTTAACAGTTTTGACAGAGATTTATTTGAACCAGTTATTAAATCAGTAGCATATTTTGAACTCTAGTCAGAACTATTGGAGAAGGCAATGGCACCCCACTCCAGTACTCTTGCCTGGAAAATCCCATGGATGGAGGAGCCTGGTGGGCTACAGTCCATGGGGTCGCTGAGAGTCAGACATGACTGAGCAACTTCACTTTCACTTTTCACTTTCATGCATTGGAGAAGGAAATGGCATCCCACTCCAGTGTTCTTGCCTGGAGAATCCCAGGGATGGGGGAGCCTGGTGGGTTGCCGCCTCTGGGGTCGCACAGAATCGGACATGACTGAAGTGACTTAGCAGCAGCAGCAGCAGCAGCAGTCAGAACTATGAAGGATAAAAAGGGAACTATTTAATGCTGTTTAATATGACTTATAACAGGTTATTTTTGTTATTATTTAACTCACTGTTTGGATGGCTCTCATGGCTCTAATGACAAATGACTTTAAGCTGGAAGTGAATTATTGGATTAAATAGTGTCAGAGAAAATATATACAAAAGACTTTATAAAAAAATGAAATTTTCATTCTGAATATGTTAGATAATACAGCTAATAATATGTTTATTGAGAACACAGAGCCATCTTTAAAATCGCAAAAGGTATTGAGTTGACCAAAAAGTTTTTTTGGATTTTTCAGTAAGATGTTATGGAAAAACCTGAACAAACCAACCCTATACTTATTAATGAAAAAAAATTATAAACATAAACATTATAAACAATATAAGAAAAACATTATAAAGTGTTTTCAGCTGTGACAATAAGTAAGTCTTAAGTTTAATTTTAATACCAAAACTGATTTGGTACTATAAATAAGAATTGTAAAATCTACACAGTTTTGTTGCTTTTGTTCCAGGAAGTTCAAGAATGTACTTTGGACAAATCATTGATAATTAGGTGGTAGTGGTGTTTATTGAAGTATAGTTGATTTACAGTGTTGGATAGGAGACTTCCCTGGTGGTTCATGGTATTGGAAGTGGTTCACACTTCCAATACCATGTTGGATAATCAGGTGTTTTTGATTACCAGATGGAATCATTTCTCTAGTGCTTATTTTAACATTGAAGTTAAACTTTTTTTGAGGTAATTGAGAAGATGTTGTGGGAAGCATATTTAGCGAATGTTCTAAATCAAACAAAGTCAGATGTAGATAAAATCCTTTCGCAAAGAAGTAATTTCATGTTGGACTATTCAGACTAATTTGGCTTAACAAATTCCTATAAGAATTTGTATTCAAAGAACAATTTTCCTGTCATTTCTACTGTTACAGAAAGTGAAAGTATTAGTTGCTCAATTGTATCTGACTCTTTGAGACCCCATGGACTATCGCCCTCCAGGCTCCTCTGTCCATGGAATTCTCCAGGCAAGAATATGGAGTGGGTTACCTTTCCCTTCTCCAAGGGATCTTTCCAACCCAGGGATCGAAACCCAATCTCCTGCATTGTGGGCAAGATTCTTAACCTTCTGAGCCACCAGAGAAGCCCCTATACACACTATAAAGATATACTAATTTTTAAAGTTAAAAATCTTTTATAGGTGCTTCATTTACAAGATTAATAAATTTCCTGAAATTGTTTACTTGTTATAATGCATTTCAGTATTAGATTCTTTCCCTCACCACCATTCCCCCTTTAAAAAAAAAAAAAAAAGGTTTTTTGTTTTTTATTGAAAGAAAACAAAATCATTCCATGGAGCAGAAGTCTCTCTGTTAGTATCATGCCAGGCAGGTTGCGCCCTGCACACAGGACACCCGGCTGAGACAGTGATGGGCTGATTTCGGAAGGACTGGACCACACCCAGTCCTCAAGCTGTGTGCCCTGGTTTACGAAGCATTCACCTGCAGGCCAGTTGCTTTTTTTCCAGTTCACACAGAGATACAATATGGGCTAGAGCTCTACTAGCTTTTTTTCTTTAAAGACATGTTAGAATACTGAACTCTATCATAATCAAGTCTCATTCTAAAAGATGGGAATTGGAGAGGTCTTCGTTTTATTAGCGTCTATGGCTGTGGCATGTGGGAATAATTGATTCAAGTTCTTCTTAACTTGATTTCTTTTTTTTTTTTTTTTCTGCCTGAAATGCTTTATCTTTGAATATCTTCATGGTTTCCTTTCTTTCACCTTCCTGAGGTTTTTGCTCAACTATTACCTTTCCTTGAGGCCTTCCCTAACCTCTGTATTTAAAGTTGCAACTACCTTTCCCCACATTCTCTGTCTTCCTTCCCTCCAATTTTCTTCTCCCTAGTGTTTATCTCTCAGAAGTTGTATTTCTTTGTGTTCTGAGAGTCAGGGATTTTCCTGTTTTGTTTTCAGCCTGGAGTGTGAGATAGGACACTCAATTTATTGAATGAGTAACAAAATAGAGAATTTCCGTTATACTCAATAATTTCCTGCAAAATTTCCTACTCTAATTATAGATACTTGGTAAATTTTGAGGGATGATGAGATTACAAATCGAAGGCCTAGATTCTGGAGGTAGACTGCACAGGTTTAAATCCCATCTCTATCGTTCCTAGAGATCCCTCTTTGTCCATTTTCTCATCTTTAAGATGGAAATACTAATAGTACCACATCATAAACTTATGAGAGTGAGATGAGTTAATAATACTTAGAACATGTCAAGGGTTTGGTAATTTGGTGATAATCAGCTTAATCTAAAGAAAGGAGATTTGGCAGAGATACAATATATTCTTCACTCATTTATCAGGGAACTACTGTTTGTTCCAGGTATTATGGAATATAGAGAATAAGACATGATTCTTACCTTAAGGGAGCTGACAGTCTAATTGGAAATAATTCATATAGAAACTCTGAATAATGAGATTGCACTTTATTCAAGGGAGAAGAATATGTGCTTTCTCATAGCAACAATCTTCTGATTTACTTAAACCTATTTTTTAAGGTCATAACATTTCCTGCCTTTACAGAGTTTGTGGTCAAGATGAGGAGGAAACAAGTCACTATCCATATGGCTTTATTATCTAAGACAATTTTATAATTAGATATTATAAATAAAATAAGATTTGGGGATAATAAAAATTTTCCAACTTTGAGGCAGAAATGGAATGTTTTTGAGTCTTGTGTTAAACTTATCCTTTATAATTAAAGGATATATAAATTATATAAATTATCCTTTATAACCTATCTTTTAAAATTTGTAAACATTTTCTAACTTTTCCTTCACATTTTAGATTGTACCATTTTACTTTTATTCGATTACGGTTATAAAGGCTAACAGATTGCCAGGATGTAGAGGAACTGCTAGTGCAAAAGTAGATATGAGAGTGTAATGACCTCTGGAATAGAACCTGCTGGTTTTACCAGCCTATTAAAATCCATTTTTCTAATGGAATATCCATAATTGTAGTACTTATAGGCTTGCATGTGATTATGACTAAAGACAGTGCTAATATTTATGTGTGTTCTTAGCTAATTTAATCTGTTTAAGGGCAGTCCTTATTGAAATGCAGGTCGGGTTCTTATTTTCATTGTGAATAATTAAAGAGGAAAACTTTCATTATCTCTGCTGCTGCTGCTGCTGCTGCTAAGTCGCTTCAGTCGTGTCTGACTCTGTGCGACCCCAGAGATGGCAGCCTACCAGGCTCCTCTGTCCCTGGGATTCTCCAGGCAAGAACACTGGAGTGGGTTGCCATTTCCTTCTCCAATACAGGAAAGTGAAAAGTGAAAGTGAAGTCGCTCAGTCGTGTCCAAGTCTTAGCGACCCCATGGACTGCAGCCTACCAGGCTCCTCCGTCCATGGGATTTTCCAGGAAAGAGTACTGGAGTGGGGTGCCATCGCCTTCTCATTATCTCTAGTGCCTTTCAATTCTCCTTTATAAAATATTGTTCATAATTTTAAATGAACAAAAGTAGATAACAAAATAATAAGTCTTGTTTTGTACATTTATTTGTATGTGTTTGTGTCTTTGTATATATATGATATCTATATATATGTGTGTGTATAATTTACATATGTTATATACATTATGCATTTTTTTGTAAGTAGAAAATACACCAAAACCTTAATGTTGGTTACCTTTGGGTACATGCATATACTATAATAGCCTCTTTTTTATAAAGAACATTAATATTATCACTCTTTTCCTTTTTTAGAATCTGATATTGATGCTGCCACTGCAATGATGCTTTTAAATACTTCTATAGAACAAGGAATTTTGGAATGTAAGAAATCATGCTTTTCTTTTTTGTGAGCACCTTTCACATGTCATTTAGGACAGGCAAAATTACTTCTTTCTAACTAGGTTGTATTTTCATCTGAATAACTTAGTTTCTGTTTTATTTTCTTTTAATTTATGTGAGCAGTTGTGAAATTGAGGTTAATGCTATGATACTTCTTGTTACATTGACCAAGAAATGAAGAAATAAATATCATGTTTAGAAATTAAGCTTAAAGATTTAAAAGTGAAGATGGAGATGTCCCTGGTGGTCCAGTGGACAAGACTCTGCTCCCAATGCAGGGGACCCAGGTTCAATCCCTGGTTAGGGAACTAGATCCCATATGCTGCAACAAAAGATCTCACATGCCACAACGAAAGGCTGAAGATCCCACATTCTGCAGCTAAGACCTGGTGCAGCCAAATAAATACATAATAATAAATATTTTTAAGAAATGAATAAAAGTAAAAATGAAAGCTATGAATAAGAAAACATAGTATGCTTATAACCTTGAAATGAGAAAAGCTATCTTTGACATACAAAGTGCAAAATCCATAAAAGCTTGTGTAAATTTAATTAGACATCAAACTCTTATTTAGAGTTCTGACGACAGCAGATACCTGTAAGAAAAGTAACACAAGCATAGTACTGGGATGACATATTTCTTCACTGTATATAGCAGACAAAGGAATAATGTTGAGTATACATATGTGCACAACATAAAAAGATTCTGTAGGTAAGAAATAAGGAAACGGTTCAATAAAATATATGAATAGCTAGGCCTCAGAGGAGGAAATATACAGATGGATAGCACACATTTGAAAAGATACAGCTTCTCTAGAAATCAAGGAGATGCAAAATGAAACAATATTGAGATAATATCTTTTTGTCATGAGATTATGAAAAATTAAAACGATTGATAATATTAGAGGTTAAGTATAGGAACTGGGTGTTGTCACACAAAGGATATAAATTAATACAACTATTTTGGAAGGTAATTTGGAAACACCAACTAAAATTTAAAATGTATATATTTTTTACTTAGTAATTCTGTTTCTTTTTATCTCTCCTAGAAAAATTCCATATGTGTAAGAAAAAGCATGTAGAGGATTTTCATTGCAGTATTACTTGTAATAGTTAAAAACTGGCAACAACCTAAATATCAACAAGTAAATTGTTAGCTAACCAGTGACACATTAATATTGAGGCATTTTCTACAAGCAGCTTGAAATAATTGTATTTTCCATGGGAAGGTCAAGACATACCATTAAATGGTTTAAAAATATTTTAGATTGATTCCTACAGGATGATGGTCTGCATAAAATTTAAAGACCCACGAAACATCACCAGTCTAAAGCACTTATTCAGGAGTGATATAATAGTTTTAAATGGCCTGTTTCTGCAGTCAGATGCATTTGATTTACTGATGGAAGCTTTATTTTCCACAGGTGAGAAGCCTCTGCCTCTTAAAACAGCAATGCAAAAAAAGAGGAGTTATAGCAATGCATTCAATCATTCCAGTGCTATGCGATTACATGAGAGTGATTCTTTAGCCACCAGCATTGACCCAAAAGAAGACCACAATTACAGTGCAAGTAGCATGGCAGCACAGCGTTGTGCGTCCAGATCTAGTGTGTCTTCTCTGTCTTCTGTGGATGAGGTGTATGAATTTATCCCAAAGAGTAGCCATGTAGGAAGTGATGGCAGTGAAGGATTTCGCAGTGAAGAAGACACAGACGTTGATTATGAAGATGATCCACTTGGAGACAGTGGCTATGCATCGCAGGCTTGTGCAGATACCACTGAAAAGGGGCAGCCAGACAAAAAGATGCGAAAACAAGCATGTCAAGAAATTGATGAGGAGCTCAAAGAGGCAGCTGGATCTCTGCTTCACCTTGCTGGTATTCGTACATGTCTAGGTTCTCTAATAAGTACTGCAAAGACACAGAATCAAAAGCAGTGGAAAAAATAGAAATACTTACTAGTGTGAAATTATTTTTAAATGTGGCAATACTCTTCTACTTAATTCTTTACAAGGGATATCAAAGCCATAATGGACTTCTTTTGGTTTAGGGTGGGGGAGGGGTGCTAATTGTTTATTTCAAAATATTTTTGTTTTTTGAATTTTTATTAAATAGTTGCTGTTAGGATCATGCCCAATCATCAATATGATGTGAAATCCTAAATGCATAATTTTTGTGATAAGTGTCTTCAAGATTGGAAATTTTATGTTAAAAAAAAAAAAAAAAAGTCCCAAGCCTCTGTCTTAAACTTGTAGGGAAGTCTTTTGTTCTGTTAATATGTCCAAGTGCAAGAACTGGCAACTCTAACTTTTTTTTCATTTTCTTTTCCTATCTGTAATTAACTATAGTTGCCGATCCAGCTAGAAATTTTGCTGCTTTCTTTCTCCCATACTCCTCTCTTGACACGTGTAATCCAGTAGGATGAGATTTGAATATTTTATTTTGTCTTAATTTTTGTTTTTAATTATTTTTTGTTGACACATGAACAAAGTTGAATGTAAGTTCGAAAAGATCCTAAATGTCCAGAAAGTTCCTTTTGCATAATCGGCAAAGAGATAGCAAAAAGTTCTAAGATTTAGAAAAGGCAATTTTGTGATGTAATTTATTCTAAGAACTTCAGTTTGTTACAATATTATTTTTTTCAAATTTTTTAACTTCCGAGATATTCCATAGTGTTGATTGGAGCCATTTATTGCAGCCAAAGTGCTTTGCAACCATTATTTTGATTTTAGCCACTAGCTGTCTTTGCTGAGGAGAAAGTATCCAATGAAAGGATATAGCCATGGAGTCCCATTTAGGCACACTTTTGCAATAAGAGGATCTTTCATTGGCTTGTTAAATGTACTGCATTCTGAAAATTACATGAATGGAGTGTAATCTAATATAAACATTTGAATATGTGTTATTTATGTCATCATAAATAAAGGTAGATCATTTAGGAAAAAACTTCTATTCAAGCTTTGTATGAATTAAATTGTATGTGCACCCAATTAAGTTAAAGGATTTAACAAAATTATAGAGACAAAATGCCTTCATGAATTTTAAAATTTGTATAAAATTTTATAAATCCTTTTAAGGAGGCAGTGTAATTACGTGCCATTAAATCCATCCTAAAAGATTTTGTTACTCTTCCAAATGTGTATTGCCCAAGGCCTTTTTCAGTATTTGAACAAATCTGCTTATATGATACACATTTTTTCATATCATTTGTATAGCTTGACTATATCATTCAAAAAGGACAAAGGATACTAATAAAGTTAAACTTATTCATAATGTATTTTTTACAATGGCAAAAGCAGCTTTCTAAAAGTTCAGTCTTAGCTCATGCTGCATCTTGTTTCATAGACAATGACCTTGTTTTTATTTTCTGATGATTTCATATATACATATACACATAAGCTTATGATTTTGGTTTGTTACTTTCAGCTGTTTCTATGATGATAAAGCATTTAAAAAAAAAAGACATTTTTCTTTTAACTTGTAGAGTTTATTTGAGCAAAACTGTCAAATGAGAAGCCTAATGAAAATGTCTTTTTCAGTTGTCAAGACATTAAGCCAGGGATAACAACTTTATCTGTCCTGTTTCCATGTTAACTGTAGTTGAACCTGGATAGCCACAATGATAGAATTGCTGCTGTTGAAAATAATAATCTTCCAATTTGTTGATAATATGTATGCAGGATGAGGTATTGAATTTTTTGTTCTTCATATGTATCACATCTGCTGCATAAAATTGCTAACCTAAGTTAACATCTTTTACTATACACAGTGAATATAACACCAAAAATTGTTAAATTGTTTTATCACAGTATAAATAGTACACGGGGCTTCCCTGGTGGCTCAGTGGTAAAGAATCTGCCTTCTATGCAGGAGGCCCAGCTTCACTCCCTGGGTTGGGAAAATCCTTTGGAGAAGGGAATGACTACCCACTCCATTATTTTTGCCTGGGTAATTCTATGGACAGAAGAGCCCGGTGGGCTACAGCCCATGGGGTTGCAGAGTCAAATACGACTGAGAGACTAGCACACAGACACATACACATACACACAAATAGTACACAGATTATAAAAATCATTTAATAACAAAATATTTTTAAGCTGTTTACTGTGGTCCTCTGGATAGACCTTATTAACAGTGTTTTAATGATCTGGTTCCAATTTATTTTGTTAACTGAAATTCTGTACTACAAATGTTCTCTCTGGTTCTTGTCCATTAGATCATTAGTCTTTGTAAGTAAAGGAAAATGATCTAAGATATAAGGAAGGGAGAAAGTCATTCTCAGTTCAAATAAAGATCTTTAAAGTTATTTTTGTCAATATAAATAGCAATAACTTTTAAACTTGATTTTCTTTCCCTCTTCATGTACTCTTACCACAAATTTAAAAGTTATATTCATCACTAGCAAAGTCAATGAACTTTCACACTAAATGCTAACAGGAATAAGTTACAGGATGCTTTATTGAATTCTTATATAGAATTCACTGTATCACTTTCCATGTGCTGACTTACCCAGGCAGTTATTTTTAAGGGGAAGAACCTTTTTAATTACCATCCCCCTTAATTACTTCCATAGACATAATCCTATTCCTCAGGTGTATTGAGATAAAAACATGGCTAATAACCACCCAATTAAGGGAAGTCATTTCTAGTCCTATGGACTGGAAATTGTATTTCTAAGAATATATTACTAGCAAATTTTACTGTAATAAAAAACAACTTGGAAATCCTGGAAAGGTTCTGTCTTTTAAAATTGTGACTTAAGCTAACGTATAATTTGCCTTGCATCAATATAAATTGTTAACAGCCAATCTCAGTTTATGACAGATCCCTAGTAGAAGTTTTAACAATTTATCTTCATCTTTCCCATCCCAAATATAATCAGTGTTTCATGAATATATATTTTTGAAATTTATTTGTGCAATATATAACTCAATTAGTTCATGTTTTATTTTACTTTTCAAATTCAGAGAAAGAAAATATTACATGGAAAATGAATTGATGGATCACCTCCTTTTTTCCACCCTTGAGCCTTTCCTATCCTCCTTATAACCAACATGGCGTCTCTTAACTTTGATTTCTTTGTATATAGTAAAGTTTAGAATATACATGTTTCTTTCTTTTCCTATTCTCTGAGGCATTGTGTAAAGGATCATACTAGGTGGTCAGTTAAATATATGTTAGCACAAATTCAAAGCTAGAGAAAAGTGTTAAGCGGGGAGTGTGAGAGAGAGAGAGAGAGAGTGTGTGTGTGTGTGTGTGTGTGTGTGTGTGTGTGTGTGTCTTGGTAGACCAGGAGGCCTTTCTCAGCAATTTAAGCAATGGTTGTGAATACTTCACAAAGCTGTAAAGACTATTGTCTTAAATACTACAGTAGCTTAACAACCTTTTGTGAAGACCATAGCTTTTAATTAAGAAACTTTGAGGCTTTCTGGTTTACATATATATATATATTATAGTTTTTTTTTGGTTTGAAATGTTATATAGCTTTGATTTAAACAGTTTGCTTCAATATGTTAATGATGTCAGAATATTTATTTTCTGAAAAACAAAGTATTTTGATGTTATACCTGCCATTTTTTCTTAAATCACACAATTTTTTTTGCTTCTGACTGCCAGTGCCAATGTCAAAATTGTTGTACATTTCTTATTAAGTGCTTAATTTTAAAGTATTATGTTGCCATTAAATAGTGTATAAAAATGTGTAATTGCCAATTCATTGTAACTATTATTTATTTTTAAGTGAAAGTGTAAGAAGGTTTCTGATTTAAGAAATTTGAGTTATTAAATTGTGTCCTTATCCTTTTTTCTAATGTAGCATAAAAATCACCCTGAGTTTGAGTTATAACTGCCAGTAAGTAGATGACAAGTCCATGTGAACCACTTCTTAGTTGCCAGTCTTTGCTCATATTAAAAACAACTTAACAAACGTTTAGTTTTTGTATCTAATCTCTGATTATTAAATTGTTTATAAAGTTTATTTTTACCAAAGAGATGCAATTCACTCTGATAAAGTATTACAGAATAAATGTTGTTTTATAACATTTTTGTGCTTTCTCTGTCTTTTGGGGGTTGGTAATACAGATGTAGGTGGTTTCATACTCCTACACACATACACTTTCCCCTCCAGTGTTACAAAGCTGGAATCATACCGATGAAGGATAAAAGTTTTAATTTCAGAATGTTTTTAAAGGCTATTTTTTGAAAGTATTGTTTTCCAAAGAACCAGATCTTAGTTTTAGATCTTTTCTATTGTTTTTTAGTCTCTGTTTCATTTATTTGTGCTATGATCTTTATTTCTTTTTTTCTACTGACTTTGGGTTTTGTTTGTTCTTCTTTTTTTCTTTTGCTTACCTATTCATCTATTGATAAACATTTCAGTTGTTTCTGTCCTTTGGGTCTTGTACATAACGGTGCTGTGAACATTGGTGTACAAGTATCTGTTTAAATCCCTACTTTCAGTTCTTTTGGGTAGACACCTAGAAGTAAAATTACCAGATGATAACGATAATTCTGTGTTCAGTTTTGGGGTTTTTTTGTGTGTTTGTGGAACCACAATAAAGTTTTCTAAAGCAGCTGCACATTGCCACAGCAATGTACAAATGTTCCAATTTCTCCATATCCTTTCCAGCACTTGTTCTTTTCTTCCTTTCTCCCTCTCTCCCTTTATAATAGTCATCCTAAATCATCCTAATGGGGGTGAAGTAGGGTGTGTCACACTTTTGCATGTCTTGCAAGCAGAGGCATTGCAGTATTTTCTTGTAGACTTTATTTTCAAGAATATATGTATGGTAAATAACTGTGGAAAATAAAGTGTCTTTCTTCAGAATGGAGGACAGGTTTGTTTGCAGTCCAGTATAATAAAGATAATGGCTCCCTCTGGGGCAAAGTCAGACACATTTGCTTGCAGCCTTTATAAAATATTAGGGTTTCCTAAGCAGCATTCAACTGGGCTGCTCTGCACATCCCCATGGGAAAACAGACCCAAACCCTGAGTGTGAAGCTCATGTTGCTTGCTGTGAGTAATAAATTCCTTTGTCTCTAACCCAGGAGTCATGTTTTCTGCAAGCTTCCATGAAACTGTAGCAAACAAGCTTGTTGGCATGAAAGTACTGTAAAAGCTCACATCCTTCACAGTTGTGTTTTTTTTTTTTTAATAATCCATTCTTTTTTTTTCCATTTATTTATTTTTGGTTGTGCTAGGTCTTGATTGCTGTGCGTGGGCTAGTTGCAACGAGTGGGGTCTACTCTAGTTGCAGTGCACGGGCTTCTCTGGAAGCACGGGCTACAGGTCCCGCAGGTTCAGTAGTTGCAGGTCACGGACTCGATAGCTGTGGCACACGAGCTTAGTTGCCCTGCAGTATTTGGAATCTTCCTGGACCAGGGATGGAACCCATGTCCCCTGCATTGGCAGGTGGACTCAACCCCTGGATCACCATGAAAGTCCCATCCTTAACAGTTCTTGACATTCTTGGGTCTGATAAAAGGCATCTGTGAAAAATTTACCGCAAACATCATATTGAACGGTGAGAGGCTAACCATGTCCCCTCTAATTATGCATAAGCCAAGCACGTCCCCCTCTCATTACTACTATATTTTACTGGACCTCTGCCAATTTGGTAAGGTGAGGAAATAAGGGGGAGGAAGAAGAAGGTGGGATAAAGGGCATAGTGTTTGGAAAGGAAGAAATGAAGCCAGCTTTGTACAGACATGATTGTAGATGTAAAAATTCCTAAAGAATCTGCAAAAGGCTACTAGAACTAATAATTGAGCAAGCTCTCAGGATACTAGGTCCAGTGATTGATAAAAATCAATTGTATTTCAATATAGTAGCAACAAAATTTTGGAAAATGAAGTTTTTAAAAATACTATTTACATTAGTATGCAAGAAATGAAGGAGCAAATGTAATGAAATGTGCAACACCTGTGCAATAAAAACTATAAAGCCAAGTTGAGAGAGCTAAGGACATCTAAATAAGTGGATAGATACACTGTGTTTATGGATCCAAAGACTTAAATATTGTTACGATGTCAGTTCTCTCCAAATTCACCTATACATTCAATATACATTCAATTCAATACCAGTCAAAATCTAGTAGGCTTTTTTGAGGCAAATGGAAAGCTGATTATAAAAATATATGGAAATGTAAATAACTTAGAATAGCCAAATGCATTTTAAAAAGTTGAATGGCTTATACTACCTGATTTTAAAGGTATGATAATAAAGAGTATGCTTTAATATATTTCAGTGAAACAGGATAGTCCAGAAACAAAATCCACATATATAGAGGCAGTTGGTTTTTTTATAAAAACATTTTATTTTGTATTGGGGTATACCCATTCCAGTATTCTTGTCCGGAGAATCCCATGGACGGGGGCATGGCGGGCTACAGTCCATGGGGTCACAGAGAGTCGGACACGACTGAGCGAAACAAGGAAAGCCGATTAACAATGCTGTGATAGTTTCACGTCAACGGTGGAGGGACTCAGCTGTACTTACACACGTATCCATTCTCCCCCAGACTCCCTTCCCATCCAGGGGGCAGTTGATTTTTGACAAAGGTGCTGAAAGGACTAAGGATAATTGTTTTTTAACAAATCGTGCTGGACAGTTGGATATACACGTAGAAAATGGTGAATCTCAACTCATCTCTCACCATACATGAAAATCTATTAAAATCAGTATTACTGACCTAAATGTTAAAGCTAACAGTGTAAAATTTAGAAGTGTTTTTTTTTAAAACAGAAAACTTTTTTGACCTCTCAGAACAAGCAAAGATTTAGAACATACAAACCACAAGAGGACGAAAGGTTTATAAACTCTGCTGCTCTGCTCTGCTAAGTCGGCTGATCATCAAAAGTGAAAACTTGCTCTCCAAAAGACACCATTAAGGAAATGGAACGGCAAACAACACACTGGGAGAAGATACAACAAGCATATCTGACAAAGGATTGTATTCAGGATATATAAGAAGTTCCTACAACCTAATATTAAAGAGACATAGAGAAAAAAAAAGAAGAAGAAAAATAAAGAGACATAGAGTAAAGAATGGGTAAAGATTTGAACAGACTGTTAACCAAAGATACATATGAACAGCCAATAAGACCATGGAAACATGCTCAACATCATTAGCTATAAGAGAAATGCATACTAAAACCCCAATGAGATACTGCTACACATCCAATAGAAGGTCTAAAATTAGAAGGATGGACAACACCAAGTGTATTTAAAAATACAAAACCAGTATAAACTTCGTAGTTGCTGGCAGGAGTATAAAATGGCACAAACACTTTGAAAAACAGTTTGGCAGTTTCTCATAAAGTTCAATATACACTTATATAGCCCAATGTACTAGTCGGCTAGGGCTGTTTGCTACAATAAAATGCCACTGACTGGATGGCTTAGAAACAAAATTTTATTTTCTTACAATTCTGGAGGCAGGAAGTCCAAGATCAAGGTGTGGGCAGGAAGTCCAAGAGCAAGGTGTGGTTCCTTTTGAGGCCCCTCTCCTTGGCCTGCAGATGCTGCCTTCTCACTGTACCCCACGTGGACTTTCCTCCTTGCACTTGAATCCCTGGCTCTCCCTTTTTGTCCAAATTTCATCTCACAAGGACACCAGTCAGATTGGGTTAGGACCCATCTCCAATGGTCTCGTTTTAGGTTAATTCCCTTTGTAAAGACCCTATGTCCAAATACAGTCATTCTGAGGTACTAGGGGTTAGTGCTTCAAGATAAGAATTTGGGAGGGGGGCCCAGTTTAGCCTGTAACACTCAGAAATTTTGTTCTTAGGTGTTACCCCCAAGAGAAATAAAAGATTTTTTCCTAAATATTCATGGCAGTAAGCTTGCATAGCAGTCATATTCAAAATAGCTCCAAAAATGGGAAACAATGCAAATGTCCATCAATAGGTAAATATTTATATAGTATGAGTTCCTGCAATAGAGCACTACCCAGAAATAAAAAGAAACAAACTGCTGATACTAGTAACAGTGTAGATGAAAATAGTCTCAAAAGAATACACACTATGTGATTCCATTTACATGGAACTTTAGAAAAAAGTAATTGGCTTCCTTGGTGGCTCAGTGGTAAAGAATCCACCTGCCAACACAGGAGATGTGACTTCAGTCTCTGGTCCAGGAAGACCCCCTGGAGAAAGAAATGCAACCCATTCCAGTGTTCTTTCCTGCAGAACTCCATGGACAGAGAAGCCTGGTGGGCTACAGTCCATGGAGTGCCAAAGAGTCAGACACGACTTCACGACTGAACAATAGCAATGGAATCTATAGTGACAGAAAGTAGATCCATATACCTCCGACTGGCAGGCAGGCAGGGTGGGTGGAGTGAGAGCTAAGAAACATACAGTTTCAAGAGAAAAGCTCCTTGACATTCTAATTTCTTTTTTGCAAACCAAAAATAAGTTGTCCTATTTGAACTGCAGAGTAAGGGAGCTAATAAAAATTTGTTAGTAAGGAGCAAATGAGAAGTTAAATTCAACAGCTTCAGAGCTGAGAGTTGAATAAAAACCCTTCAAATCAGACAGGTGGGTCCCCTACAGAATATGAGATAGATTGGAGAGAAAGATATTCTCTGGGGAGGGTTGGGTGGGTATGGAAAATCACTTGCTGGGAGTTCAATGGCTTTTTAATTTTTTTTAAGAGCTACCTGAATCTGATTTAGTAATCTATGAAGGGTATTACCTGAAATGTTACAACTACTTACTATTTTCTGCTTGACAGACTTGGCAAGTACTAAATCAAACATTTAGATAGCTTATTTCATTTAATTCTTACATCACATCATGAGATTAATGTTGTTGTTGCTGTGTTCAGTCGCTAAGTTGCATCCAACTCTTCTGTGACCCCATGAACTGTAGCCCGCCAGGCTCTGTCCAGTGTGATTCTCCAGGCAAGAATACTGGAGTGGGTTTCCATTTCCTCCTCCAGGGGATCTTCCCGACTTAGGGATCGAACCTGTATTTCCTGTATCTTCTGCATTGGCAGGCAGATTCTTTACAACAGAGCCACCTGGGAAGACAAGGAGCCTGGTGGGCTACAGCCCATGGGGTCGCAAAGAGTTGGACATGACTGAGCGACTTCACTTTCACTTTTCACTTTCATGAACTGGAGAAGGAAATGACACCCCACTCCAGTGGAGAATCCCAGGGACGGGGATTCACGACTGAATCTGGAGAATCCCAGGGACGGGGGAGCCTGGTGGGCTGCCGTCTATGGCGTCACACAGAGTCGGACACAACTGAAGCAACTTAGTAGCAGCAGTAGTTCCTAAACTTGTGCTTTAACTGGCAGGTTTTACCGCCTCCAGTTTACAGAACTAATCACACACAAGAAGAATGCTTGGCCTTTTCTTCATTTATTCAACAAACCTTTGCCTAGGCCTCATGGTTTGGCAGTAAGCAAAACAGATGAAAGTCTCTCTGCCCTCATGGAGCTTACATTCTAGTGGGAGGAGACTAGCAAAATAAAAACTTGAAATAAAATACTGAAAGTGATAAGTGCTATGAAGAAAAACAGGTAAGGAAGGGGCAAGGTGACAATTGCTGTATGATCAGGCCCCTTAAGATGGCTATTCTCCTGCTCCCTTGTACATCCTGCTGCTTGACTAGTGCCTGCTTCACCTGCCCCAGTCACATGACTGACCTTCCTACATACTTGCCCCCGGCCCGTGCAATCACGGCTAGTGATTGTTCTAACCATCAGATCAGATTATCTCCACTAGGATAGCTTATCAAAGGGGCAAGAGGAGCATGCCCCTTGGCTAGTTTCCCTGGTAACCAGTGCGTCAACATGATGTCAGTTACCCCGTAACTGGTAACCTCACCCTTCCACCGGGAGCGAAGAATTCCACCATGTCCAGCTAGTCACCTGCCGCACACAGTGGGAAGTCGCTCCAGGACCTTGTTTCAGACAGGTAACCTCCCCATCTATTAAACCAGTGGTATCTGTTGCTGACTCAGAGCTCTTCAGTCTTGAAGCTAGGCAAGTCCAGGACTTGCAGGCCACCTTTTAGATGGGGAGGACCTCTTACCTAGGTGGCTCTAAGCAGAGATTAGAACGCTGTGCAGGAGTGACACACACAAGTCTCCGGAGGAAAGGAACAGTGAAGGCTAAATTAGAGGCTGCAGCTCTTTGATGTTTTTACAGCATTAGCAAGAAGAATAGCTATTTGCCTGGAGCGTCCCTTACAAAGGAAAGACTGGTAGGAGGTGAGGCCTGCAAAGTATTTAGGTCCCAGGGGCCAGGTCTTAACAGAGTTCTGGGGCTACCATGGTAAGAACTTAGAATCCAAGATCTAGAAGCAGTGGAATCAAATTGCATTTTCTAAGGATGGCTACCACACCTTGAGATTTGGAGAGTGTCCATAGCAAATTTTTAATACAATACAAATTAAAAAATTATTAATCAAATATCTCTGACAAACAGGACATCTCTACACTATCACCCTTTACAGTTACCCTTCCAGCTAAAGTAACTCCAAAACCAAGAAATGTACATAACCTTATTGTTCAGTTGCTCCTGACTCTTTGTGACCCCATGGACTGCAGCATGCCAGGCTTCCCTGTCTGCCACATCTGCTGGAGTTTGCTCAAATTCATGTCCATTGAGTCAGTGATGCCATCCAACCATTTCATTCTCTGTCATCCCCTTCTCCTCCTGCCTTCAGTCTTGCACAGCATCAGGGTCTTTTCCAGTGAGTTGGCTGTTTGCATCAAGTGGCCAAAGTATAGGAGCTTCAGCTTCAGCATCAGTCCTTCCAATGAATATTCAGGGGGTATAAAATCTACGCAGTTAAGAAAGAAGTGGTATTTCTCTAAACTGCTACATATATTACAGTATCTTATGAATAAGTTTCATGGGTAAAAATATTACTTCTTCTCATTAGTATAAAGGTCAGGCTACATTACTGCAAAGTCTATTAAAATATATATTTACTAGATTTAAGTGTAATTGGTTCTAAACCATCCACATTTTTTATGGCATTAAGGGAATAGAGAAGAATAATCTTAGAATCAGCCTGTCTGAGGGGTTTTTGCAACACCTAACTCACTATTGTTTCCAAGCAAAGAAACTCTAAGAACTAAGACATTAATTAACACTCTAAGAACCCAGACATTTGGTATCTTTCTGGTCAAATGAGCAAGAACTGTGTTGCAGCAGACTCTGCTCCTCAGATCTGTTAAGATTTCACTTACAAGAACTCCCACCCACTTTCTGCTTGCACTTACACACCAATCTGAATTCTTAGAGAAAATTATATTACAAATGAAATTGGTTTTTCCTGAATTTATATTGTTTGATGATAATTCTGAGATGAAGTGTTTCCTTGTAACCTGATTCTGTGTAAATACTCTCTCTCCCTTCTTTTAAATAAATTCTCCCCAGGAATGTATGGTCAGCTTTAATTCACTCTAAGAAAAATGTTGATTATTCAAATAAGAAATTGCAATCTTCAAATACTTGCAGACAGCTCTTGGGAGAGGCAGTCGTGTATTTACACATTTTAGCTGACACACTACAGATTCTTTATCAGCGCAGGTAAAAGCAGGACCATATATAATTTATTAGTACTCTCTCTCTAATTGCTTTCCAGGAGAATTACAGAAAGGAATTCTCACTCTCTGTTTCCCCAGGAGAGGCTTGCCTTTGTTACAGCTTAACTCTAAGCTTTATATGGAATTGCAACTTTCGAAATAGAGCATTAATTGGAAGTAATTATCCAATTATAACAGCTGTGACTATGCTATATACCAAATATTTACCAAGAAAAGAACACATTTAACAGATGATTTAATATAGCAGTCTGGCATAATGAATCTGCAACCGACACTCCAGTCATATAGCTAATGTCTTCAATGGCTGAAATATTCAGGAGTACACACATAGCTCAAGTCAGTGCAAAAAACAAAGACTTATCAAGCTTGATTTTCAAAGCAGTGCAAATGCGTGATGTAAATTTTTAAAAGTGATCAAAGAACTTATGTTTGTTTATTATCTAAAATGTGTGAGAGTTTTCCAACTGCTTGATTTTAAAAGTAGGTGTGCTTTCAAGTTTAATCGACTTTCCAAAAACTTTTTTGGTGTCTGGTGTATGTGCGCTGAAGGAGTATTACAGGGCTGTCCTTGAAACTGATGCTTTGAAACTTCTTCAGGTACTTTTCAGATAAGCACCCAGAAGACTCTGCCTTGTGTGAAATTCCACACTGCAACCAATGGTGTGATAATGAGCTCCCGGGTACTCATTTTCTGCCTGTAATCTGTTCAGCTTTTCAAGTGCTGACCAAGT
Organism: Bos indicus x Bos taurus; assembly: GCF_003369695.1. Lineage (NCBI taxonomy): Eukaryota > Metazoa > Chordata > Mammalia > Artiodactyla > Bovidae > Bos > Bos indicus x Bos taurus. The sequence continues at coordinate 30,444,506 of NC_040086.1, forward strand.
GCATGGGGGAGAAAAGACTTCATGGGGGGACAGTGTTGGTTAAATGGATGGGAAGATAATCTATACACTATCAAGGAATATCTTTATGGGTAAAAATTCACTACTAACACCTGCAAAATTGGCTCGGCAAGAAAAGAGGAAAATGTTTCATCCAATTTGTTGGCTCTATATTAAAGAAACAAAACAAAGGAACCAAAACCCTTGGCCACCAACTCTTGAGTCATCTCATTGGTGCTGTCTTGACAAAGAGACGCCGTTCCTCTCTGGGCTATGATGTCAGCTTTGTCCAATCATAACCTTCCTTATGAGAGTGGGGGATAATTCTCTGGAGACAAGGTGAGTGACAGCAGCAAGCAACGCAGCAGTCACTAGGCAACAAGATCAGCCTTCAGTGGAAGAGAATTTTCAAACACTTAACCCTCACGCTGTCAGGGCTTCTTGTTGCTGATATGGCAATGATCTCTGGACAAAAGGCCTAATAAGAATATGACAGCTTTTTTTTAAAAGCTGTGTCTCTAAGGGCAATGAGAGGAAACTTCCTATTTAGACCAAGGACCTTACTTGGTTTAAAAAGACTGGTAAATTTGGAATTTTTTCCCCAGGGGTCATGATTTAACTCATATGATTATCTCCTTGGTGTCTTCAGACTTTATACTCTCTTGCTCACTGTAAGCCAGGCTGTCACACAGGTGTGTGGTCAGTGCCCAACACAAAACCCAGGGAATGAGTGGAGCTAAAATCAGCCTAGCCTCCATGTGTCCGCACACACTCTTGTTGAAGTATTCTCAAGAAATGAGTCTTTATCTGATTTGTTGCCCTGTAGGGGAGCCATTTTGTAATTTGTCTGCCTGGAGTGGTACTTTTTCCTGATGTGCACAGAGTTGCTCTCTGAGTTCTTGGGTGGGGGACTTTGCAAGTATATCTTATTTCTCCAAACAGAAAGTTCTTCAAGACTGTCGCTCCTCTTTTGCACTTGACTCTGCTAGAGAATTCAGCATAGGGCTTGACAGACCCACATGTGAACTGGTGGTATTGCTTCCAAACTAGATTTCCAGAATCATCTTGTTCAGACTGCTTCCCAGACAAGCAAATTCTTTTTTAATTTCTCTCATGAAACTAATCTTTTGTTAATTTGAGAGCTCTAGTTGTTTAACATTTTTTCTGCCCCCCCACCCCGCCCCCTTTATACAGTATAATGATTTCCTTAGGAAGAGAAATCTTTTTGGAGAAGGAAATGGCAACCCACTCCAGTGTTCTTGCCTGGAGAATCCCAGGGACAGGAGAGCCTGGTGGGCTGCCGTCTGTGGGGTCGCACAGAGTCGGACACGACTGAAGCGACTTAGCAGCAGCAGCAGCAGAGTTGATTTACAGTGTTGTATGATTTACAGTGTTATCATTTCTACTATACAGTAAAGTGATTCAGTTATACATATATATATATACTTTTTCATTATGGTTTATTACAGGATATTGAATACATTAATAGTTTCCTGCACTGTGCAATAGGACTTTGTTGTTTATTCATTCTATATGTAATAGTTTGCATCTGCTAATTCTAAACTCCCAATCCAACCCTCCCCTACCCGCTTCCCCCTGGGCTGTTCTCTATGTCTCTGAGTCTATTTTTGTTTCATAGATAAGTTCATTTGTATTGTCTTTTAGATTCCACAGATAAGTGACATCACATGGCCTTTCTCTTTTTCTTTCTGACTTACTTCACTTAGTATGATAATCTTTGGGTTCATCCATGTAGCTGTAAATGGCATTTTTTCCATTCTTTTTTATGGCTTAGTAAATATATTCCGTTGTGTGTGTATACACACACACACACACACACACCATCTTCTTTATCTGTCGATGGACGTTTAGGTTGTTTGAGACGTTCCCGTGTCTTGGCTATTGCAAATGGTATTTCTGTGAACATATTTTGAATTATAGTTTTGTCCAGATATATGCCCAGGAGTGGGATTGCTGGATCATATGGTAGCTCTATTTTCTAGTTTTTTGAGAAACCTCCATACTGTTTTCCATAGTGGCTGCACCAATTTGCATTCCCACCAACAGTGTCGGAGGATTCCCTTTTCTCCATATTTTCTCCTGTATTTGTCATTTGCAGACTTTTTCATGTTGGCCATTCTGATTGGTATGAGGTGGTACTTCATTGTAGTCTTGATTTGCATTTCTCTAATAATTAGTGATTCTGTGCATCTTTTCATGGGCCTATGGGCCACCCGTCTCCTGTCTTCTCTGGAGAAATGTCTATTTAGGTCTTCTGTCCATTTTTCGATTGGGTTGTTTGTGGTTTTTGTTATTGAGTTATATGAGCTGTTTGTATATTTTGTAAATTGATCCCTTGTCAGTCACATCATTTGCAAGTATTTTCTCCTAGTCCATATGCTGTATTTTTGTTTTGTTTATGGTAGCAAAGGAAACCATAAACAAAACAAAAATACAAATGCTTATAGGTTTGATTAGGTCCCATTTGTTTATTTTTGCTTTTATTTCTATTGTCTTGAACTAAGAAAACCTTTATATAATTTATATCAGAGAATTTTTTGCCTGCGTTCTCTTCTAGGAGCATTATGGTGTCATGTCTTACATTTAAACTTTTAAGCCATTTGGAATTTATTTTTGTGTATGCTCTGAGGGTGTGTTCTAACTTCATTGATTTACATGCAGCTGTCCAACTCGCCCAACACCCCTTGCTGAAGAGACTGTCTTTTCCCCATTGTATATTCTTGCTTCCTTTGTGGAAGATTAATTGACCATATGTGAAGGTTTAAAGAACAGAAATCTTTATTGTTATTGTTTTAGTCAGATAGTAAATGAATTAGCAGACACTTAATGTGTTTCATGAGGACAGTTGGTACCATGTTTTCTCTTGCAGTGCCTGGCACTTAGTGAATGAACATATATCTTTGCATAATTAATTAATGGTATTCACTTGGGGGACCCAATACAATTATATGTAATTCATTAGCATTGTAAGAAAACTTAGAAGTTAACTAGTATAATTTGCATTTTTTAATTCAGGAAATTGAGACTCAAATAACTAACCAATTCATATATCTAATTAAAAGTGACCAAGTTTCCTTATGACTAGGTCAGTGTAGAGACGAATTTAGATTGTACTCATGCAGGAGGCAAAGTTCATTTTCTACTGACTTGTTCTATGCCTTACGTAGTATTGTTAAATCTGTCCTCAATGTGTTGGTGCTCATATATTTGAAGACTACACAGAGGTTAAGAAAATAAACTCAGGTCCAATTCAGAAGTAAACAGGCTCATCAAGGCCACAAATACCAAAACTGTCTTGAGAGTTCTGTGTCTCTAGGGATTGGTGCACTATCTGGCTTATGGCAGGTGCTCTACAGGGCTTCCCAGGTGGTGCCAGTGGAAAAGAATCTGCCTGCCAATGCAGGAGATGTAAGAGATGTGGGTTTGATTCCTGGGTTGGGAAGATCCCCTGGAGGAGGGCATGGCAACCCACTTCAGTATTCTTGCCTCGAGAATCCCCATGGACACAAGAGCGTGGTAGGCTACAGTTGGATACAACTGAAGTGACTATCACATGTGCAGGTGCTCTATTGTTGCAAGAATAAAAGGGTAAAATAAAAGAATATAAATTAAAAAGTGCTTTTAAATTTTTAAAGCTCTTATTCATGGGAGATTTGCCTGTATTTTAGTAAAGAGTAGCAAACTATAGCCATGTGAACCAGTGAACACAAGGGCCTTTGAAACCCTGAGAGCAATTTAAAGCAGCAAATGGATATCTAAAGTAGCACTTATTGTGCAAACCAATCCCAAGGGAGTGTGGAACACTGTCTAAAGGGTATTGCTGGGTGGATCAAATATAGAATATTTTCCAGTTTCATTAATTTGAGTCTGGTCAACTAAACACTCTTAAAAGGGAAATTTGGAAAAAAAAAAAGTGAAATTTGTAAGAAAAATAGAAAAATAAATGCATAAAATGAAATCCAAAGTACTAAAACTGATGGGATGCAAATTCACAGATGTAGAGAACAGACTTGTGGTTGCCAGGGAAAAGAGAGGGCAGAGGGGGGAAGGAACGGGAGTCTGGAATTAGCAGAGGTGAACTATTATATATAGAATGGATAAACAATTAGATCCTACTGTATAGCACAGGGAATCTATTCAATATCCTGTGACAACCATAATGGAAAAGAATATGAAAAATAATATGAAAAAATATAACAGTCATTTTGTGGCACAGAAGAAATTAACACATTGTAAATCAGTTCAGTTCAATTGCTCAGTTGTGTCCAACTCTTTGTGACCCCATGGACTATAGCACGCCAGGCTTCCCTGTCCATCACCAACTCCCAGAGCTTACTCAAACTCATGTCCATCGAGGTGATGATGCCATCCAGCCATCTCATGCTCAGTCGTCCCCTTCTCCTCCCACCTTCGATCTTTCCCAGCATCAGGATCTTTTCCAATGAGTCAATTCTTCGAATCGGGGGCCAAACTATTGGAGTTTCACCTTCAGCACCAGTCCTTCCAATAAATATTCAGGACTGATTTCCTTTAAGATGGACTGGTTGGATCTCCTTGCAGTCCAAGGGACTCTCAAGAGTCTTCTCCAAGCACCATAGTTCAAAAGCATCAATTCTTCTGTGCTCAGCTTTCTTTATAGTCCAGCTCCCATATCCATACATGACTACTGGAAAAACCATAGCTTTGACTAGACGGACCTTTGTTGGCAAAGTAATGTCTCTGCTTTTTAATATGCTGTCTATGTTGGTCATAGCTTTTCTTCCAAGGAGTAAGTGTCTTTTAATTTCATGGTTGCAGTTACCATCTGCAGTGATTTTGGAGCCCCCCAAAATAAAGTCTTTCACTGTTTCCACTGTTTCCCCATTTATTTGCCATGAAGTGATGGGACCAGATGCTATGATCTTCGTTTTCTGAATGTTGAGCTTTAAGCCAACTTTTTCACTCTCCTTTTTCACTTTCATCAAGAGGCTCTTCAGTTCTTCTTCACTTTCTGCTATAAAGGTGGTGCCATCTGGATATCTGAGGTTCTGGATATTTCTCCCAGAAATCGTGATTCCAGCTTGAGCTTCATCCAGCCCAGCATTTCGCATGATGTACTCTACGTATATAAGCTGCTGCTGCTGCTGCTAAGTCGCTTCAGTCATGTCCAACTCTGTGCGACCCCAGAGACGGCAGCCCACCAGGCTCCCCCATCCCTGGGATTCTCCAGGCAAGAACACTGGAGTGGGTTGCCATTTCCTTCTCCAGTGCATGAAAGTGAAAAGTGAAAATTGAAAGTGAAGTCGCTCAGTCGTGTCCAACTCTTAGCGACCCCATGGACTGCAGCCCACCAGGCTCCTCCGCCCATGGGATTTTCCAGGCAAGAGTACTGGAGTGGGGTGCCATTGCCTTCTCCGACATATATAAGCAGGGTGACAATATACAGCCTTGACAGACTCCTTTCCCTATTCAGAACCAATCTGTTTTTCCATGTCCAATTCTAACGGTTGCTTCTTGACCTGCATACAGAATTCTCAGGAGGCAGGTCAGGTGGTCTGGTATTCCCATCTCTTTCAGAATTTTCCACAGTTTGTTGTGATCCACACAGTCAAAGGCTTTGCTGTAGTCAATAAAGCAGAAGTAGATTTTTTCCTGGAACTCTCTTGCTTTTTTGATGATCCAACGGATGTTGGCAATTTGATCTCTGGTTCCTCTGCCTTTTCTAAATCCAGCTTGAATATCTGGAAGTTCATCGTTCACGGACTGTTGAAGCCTGACTTGGAGAATTTTAAACACGTCCTTCTACTCCGCCATTTTTCAGGTTGGGCAGCAGCCACCGTCTCTCCAGGGATCAGGACCATCTGTGCAGTGGGGTCTCCACGTTTCCTCTCAGTCTCTCGGGCGGGGTGGGCAAGTGAGGGGGATGAGAAAGGTGGGCGATGCCCTCGACGCTGGGCTCCTCACTGGCCGCAGCGGCTCGTTGCCCCAGCAGGCTGCCCGCCGGCAGCAGCCATGTCTGGGGCATGTCAGTTCGCCGCATTGTAAATCAACTATACTTTAATAAAAACTTTTAAAATGTCATTTTCTTCTCATGTTCAAAGTATAAAGTACAGATAAACAAAAAGAGAAAAATAATTCTGTGACCCGAAGAGAACTGAAAGCATTTTAAAATGAAACCTTCAGATATGTGTGTGTGTATATATATATATACACACATATATTAGCAGAAGGTTAAAATGTGACTCTTTCTGTTCACTTTCGGCTGATGCCCTAAAGGTTGATAAAAATACAATAGGTGTCCAAAGATCCCACATCCTAAATATTCAAGTTAAGGTGCTATGACTTCTATGCAAGGGTAAACTGAGAGATTATGAAACAGGTTCTGCCAGGACTGAGCAATCACCCCATCAGCCTAAAAAGTAAGAATTGGAGTAGTGAGGGAAAATTTCATGGAAAGCCTCCCCCAGCAGGAAGAGAAGTACATTTCCTCCTTCAAAGCCAAGTGAGAGGGCCTTCTAAGACCCACTTAGAGAGCTAGACACATCCTTCTAGAGCTTGGGGACTGGTGTCTGCCTTTCGACAAGAGAAGCCCACAGATGAGCGGCTGGCTGGACCTAAGACTGAAACAACAGCAAGGAGAGGGAAGGACTGTGCTTCATGCTGGCAAGCCAAGATGTGTGAGCTTTGCCAGTGCTGTGTGGATCTGAGGAGGGATCTAGCCTGCCTTTTTTCAAAAGGAGACCACGAGGAGTTCCCTGATAGCCCAGTGGTTAAGACTCCAAGCTTCCCCTGCAGGGGACACGGGAGATCCCTGTTCAGGGAACTAAGATCCTGCCTGCCCGGTGTCTCAGTCAAAAAGATGAAAAAGGGACAACTACATAAGAGGAAGCCTGAGTGGGACGGCAGAGAGTCCAAGAGAGAGGGTTAGTGGAAGGAGATGACTGAACACTCCGTGGGTGGAAGGAAGAACTGAAAGCTTCCACCTGGACAAGAGGCTGCCTCCTCAACAATGAATCCTGGGAGCAACCTGCAAAGGCATCTGCCAGAGAAAGAGGCCGCAAAGGTGCTTGTGCCACACTTACAGAAATCAATGATGGACCTAGACAAGCATGCCAGAGGAGACTGCCCTTCCCCCAGTTGTATCCCAAGGCCCCAGCCTTGGAGGGGCGGGAGCTGAAGGGAGGCCAGGGAGCTATGAGAGAGAAGATGGCAGCATGCAGCCTCTCAGGCATCCAAGCTCACAGCAGGCTGACCTGGAAGAGAAGATTCCCTTTAAAAGTTCAGATTGAACTGCACATTCAAGTTACTGAATTAAGACTGCCCTTCTGACTGAAAGGCACCAAAAAAGCTTTGCAACCTGCCTGAGACTTCATCCACAGGCAGGAAAAGGACAAATCCAGAAAATAGGTTTGAAGTAAATGTGGGGGAAAGAAAACAGTTACTGTATTATCAAATTTGTGGCCATCTTAACGACAAAATAATAACAAACAGTAAAAAAAAAAATACTTTTAAACAAGTATTGGATCATACTGGGTTCTTATGTAAATTAAATGTTTGATGTTTGGCACATAATAGCATAATTTTGGCACATAATAAAAACTATATGAGTGTTAACTATTATTTTTCTTAATAATAAGAATACTTACATTCTAACCCGCTTTAAAAAAATTTTTTTTTCCAAACCTTAAACTTTTTATTTTCTATTGGGTTAATAATGTTGTGACAGTTTCTGTGAACAGTGAAGGGACTCAGCCATATATATACATGTATCCATTCTCCCCCCACACTCCCCTTGCATCCAGGCTGACACATAATATTGAGTAGAGTTCCATGTGCTATATTGCCTTTTAAATTTAGCAATCTATTTTCATGTTAATAAACACAATCATGGCACATTACCAGAATGTTGAGATCCACATCGTCTGTTCTATTCACTTATATCCTTCTATCTACAATAGTGACTGGCACACAACAGGTAATCAATACACAATTGTTAAATGAATCATTTCAAGTGGCTATACTGTGTTGTATGAAATGCACTATATTTATTCATTGATCTATTATTGGTTAGAAAACATTGGAAACAACCACATCTATCATCTTTCACAACAATAGACCAAACTCTAATAAACATCCTTATTTTTGGATCTTCCTCTATATCCTTCATTACTTTCTTGGTTTAAGTTCTTAGAATTGCTGAGTCAAAAGATATGAATGTTTTACTAAAACTTTGAAAACTGTTGCCAAATTGCCCTCTGGAGGGATTCTGAGGCTATGGAAGAATTAGAAATTTCCAAGCACGAGATTATTTTTATTATCTTTGCATATCACTGATATTTCCCAGTTCGAAAAGCTTTGGCATGGTTTCAACCAAGAAGGCTTTCTGCAAGTTTGAAAATTTAAGCTATATTTTGGGAACTTTTTCTAGGACATAGTTGACTGAATGAAGTGGAAGGGAAAACAAAGCAATTCAGCTGTGATGAATAACTCCTCAGCCCAGGAAGTCTCCGAAGAGAACAGATTCCTCTCCAAGTATCACGGAGAAGAATTTGAAATAAAAAATACAGCTAACTATTTATTTTCTTTTATTATTTATTTGGCTGCCCTGGAGCAGGATCTTTTTAACTGTAGCAAGTGGGATCTAGTTCCCTGACCAGGGATCGAACCAGGGTACCCTGCATTGGGAGCGTGGAGTCTTAGCCACTGGACCACCTGGGAAGTACCGACAACTATTTATTGAGCACCCACTAGGAATGGCGTGGTGCTGGCTGCTGCGGACACACAATACCCAGGACATGCCTTTCCACAGCACGGACCACTTCAACCCTCTCTGCTCCCCCTAACCTTCCTTCCCTGCCTTCTCCCTCCACACCCAGAGTATAAGCTTTTCAGGGAAGCAATTTTGTTGGTTTTATCTTGCATCCCTGTCACACAGCAGGAAAAATGAGTAGATGCAGTGCATGTTTGTGAGCCTGAACAGAACTCCCCTAGGAAAATTTAGAGGGGCTGGCCCAACATCTGGAAGCACACACGTGCATTTGAATGGCTAATGCCAGATGTGAGAAGCTCAACCATTGTCATCTTGAATTCTCACAGTAGACACTCAGGCAGATTTTGAGTTTTGAACCCCTTCTCAGATCCGTCTGCTGACCCAGATTTGTTCAGTGCCAGGATCTAGTCAGAATCGATCACTGTGATGAAGTGTCACATTGCTCCTGTGCAGGGAATAGCATACAAATATTGAAGCCCACATAAGCTTGAGGTCCTGAGCTAAGCAACCCAAAAGACTGCATGCCCTTCTTAGCACCTGTGTCTTACATCTGCTTTTGGGGTTTTGGCAGGATCTCTGAACATTATCAGTGGGTGAAGTAATATGGTAGAGACGACTGGCTGCCTACCCAATGTCCATTCACTCTGGCTTCTTCACTATGGAACTGATTATTATTAGAGACAGCAAAGTGCCTAATTACATTTGTAGGCCTCTTTGAGGACAGGGGTAGCTAATGAGATATAAAGGTAGTTGTTGGGAGAGACTTCTAGAAATATTTCTAAAGGAGACTTATTCATTTACTACATGGTTTTGCTCTTCCTGACTTTTCCCCTTCTTTCTTTATCTTAACTAAATCATAGATACAGTAGCTGGGGTTCCAGCAGCCATTCTGTGACCATGAACTTAAGGATGGATATCAGTACTAGGAATGTTGGAAAAGAAAAGATAGGAGACTTGGAAAAAATCAGCCCAAGACTGCTGCTTCCAGATTTGTTTTACCTGAGAGAAAAATATTGTCTCTCAAGTCTGTTAGTAGAAGCTAATTGTAATTGCTAATAGAATGACTTGCTATTGAGTGAAGGGCACAGTACTACCCCAGGAGCATTTGGGACTTTTGGGGAGGTGGTTGTATTTTTTTTGTTGTCACAATAAATCACACTACTTGTAATACAATAAAATGGTGGATAAGAGCCAAGGGATGTCCTGTCTCAGATGCTCATGTAGCTTTAAAATGACAACAACGATAGTATTTATAACTACCTGTGCCTCAAACTTAACTACATTTTACACATAAATAAAATGTATATTTGCATGGTTTCAGAGACACTTAATTTTCCAAGAATGCAGCTGCCACATGAAGCAAAGTAATCTGGTACTTTGGTTTTTGGAAGTTTACTAGGATTTGTTTACAGCACTAGCTGTATGCAACATGATACAATTATTGAATTGATCTACATTTATAGTTGTCCCATTTATGGTGAATGTATGAATAATTACATTTGACTCCTTCATCTTATCTTCTAAGATAGTTGGGCCCAAGCATTTCCATATTGAAATATGTATTACTTTATTAGAAATTATCTCTGTCTTATTTCTCCTTTGAATCTTTCCAGTCAAGGCAATACGTTGGTTTTATTTTTGATAAGGTAGGGGCTTATGTAGATAGGGGCTTCCCAGGTAGCTCAGTGGTGCAGAATCCGTCTGCCAATGCAGGAGATGAGGGTTCGATCCCCAGAAGAACCCTGGAGGAGATTCCCTGGAGGAGGAAATGGTAACCCACTCCAGTATTCTTGCAGAGAAAATACCATAGACAGAGGAGCCTGATGGGCTACAGTCCATGGAGTCACAAAGCATTGTACATGACTGAGTGACTGAGCCCAGCACTGCACATGTATACGTAGGTTATATTATTTTATACATTTCATCTCAGGGTCATAGTATTTATTTCATAAAAGGGAGGAAGGTATTGAACTTGACCTTGTGTCCATTGTCCTAACTGATCAGACTAATACACGTTCAGCCTTTGTCTGCCTTCTTTGTTTTCATGCTAAGAGGCAGGAAGGACTGGCCTTAGAGAGCTGAGTGTTTGGGGTTTGTATGCCAAAGCAAAACAGGCATGATTTTTACATTCATTGGTCACAAGGCTGGCTTTGGACATAAATACGGAAGATGCCTCGTGTGCAATGTCATTAGAGAGTTACTTATTTGTGAGAGACTCTAAGTATTACCTTTTTTTATGGTAATTCTTTAAGTATTACCATGCCATTTACCACTGACAACTCTATACATGTTAGTTTATCAGAGGACACAAAATTAGGACAGAACTGTCCATTGATAGGGGAGGAGCCAGGGCAAGGCACAGTTCTGGAACTCCAGGGACTCAGAAAGGAAGGAGCGGGGAGGGGAAGAAACCACAGAGGCCATCTGGGGGTAGGAAGAATGCCAGGGGAAGCAGCACGGCCAGGGGCATCGGGGGACTTGCAGCCAGCATGGCCAGCCCCCTGTTCACCCTGGTCACCCTACTGGAGTGACTGAATTAACCACATCTCACACGCCTTAATTGGAGCAGATAATTGGCGAGTTGGCTTTGTGGAGAGGAAATGTGTTCAGATAAACTTGGCAGAGTGGAACAGGAAGAATGGGACCACCTGATTCCATCTCGTGCCAAGGAGGGAGACACAGAGTGGCGGTGTCTCCTATGCAGCCTGGCCCGGGCAAGGCGAGGTGGGGAGACCCCTGTGTATACTGCAGGTCAGTGGAATCTTCCTGCAGCAGATGATGCTCAGAAGCTCTGGGACTGGGCTAGGGGGTTAAGCTGCTTTGGGCAAGTAGCTTCACCTTTCTGGGTCTGTTTCCTCACCTGTGAAAACAATTGAGGAAAAAAATGTTATGATATCCTTAAAGTCATGTCACTTCATTCCATCTAATCACAACTGTGGCTTGATTGCCTCCTCTGTGGGTAGGGCTATGCCAGGGGCTATGCCTGCTTCTTTGAACCTTATAGGAGTAAAAATGGATATAAAACCAACAAATTTAAGCATTTTTTTCAGGGCAGTGAAAATCTTTACCTTTTCCCCAGATACATCCTAACCACCTTGCACTTCAGGCTAGGCTATATCTTGATCAAAACTCCTGACTCCACCCTTCGGCCATCTTCTTTGGGGGTGTCTGGAAGAGGAACTGTTCAGAGATGACATTGCCAGGACGACAGAACCCAAATGCAGGCAAAGGTGTCATCATTTCTAAGGATGGGATGAGTGATGTTTGCCTGATGACCACCCCAGGACTGTCCGGGGCTCTTTTCCAGGTACATTTTAGAATCTTCATCCTTAGAAAACCCTTTGTTTTGAAATGCTCTCAGGTCCAGAAAGGAAGTAAGGATCAGTCAGTGATGTCACCAGTGTGAGCTCTGGAATAGCATCTTCTTTTGAAAGATGTATCCTCTTTTGCTTTTGGCCTACGATTGGTTTATGATGACTGTTTCCTGGGGATTTCCAACCTGAATGGAAAGGATCCCAGCCCCCAACTTGTGCCCACATGGAGAGCAGAGACACCTGTATTTCACTCATGGCTTTCTCTGTCCAGCCAGAGGCAGACAAAGGGCAGCCAGAGACTGAGCTTGTGTGACCTCGAGCAAGTCTCTTTACTTTTTGGAGTATCAGTATAGCAACTGAGGCACTTAACAACTTGTGTCCTTAAGGAAATGTTTAGAGCAAGTTATCAAAGCACACTGAATACACATTTGTCATGAATATTATTATTATTTTGGCTCAAGATTTATTCTTCATGATCTAACAGTTACTTAAGTGAGCATTTTCATTTAATAAAATCACTTGACTTAGAACTGTTCACGAATAAAGTACCACTCATTAAAAATGTTGAAATCCTGAAATACATTATTGTTTTTCTTATTAAACTTGGTTATCATGTATAACTTAACCTGAATTACAGGCAGTGTAGTCCTATAAAAGTGGTTAAGTGGGAAAAAAATTGACCTTGCTGTAAAAATCTTCAAACATCTCCAAAGAGAAAATGTATCAGAAAGTCTTATGTCATTCCCAAGACTAGCTTGTAACAGATTTATTCATCAGAGGTTCTATTAACATTTTCCTCACGGGGTTGTGAAGATTCAATGAGAGTATTAAGTTATTGGTGCCCAATGGGAATATAACATAGAGTAACATAGTTATTAATAGTTAATAACATAGTTGATAATAATTGATAATATAGTTATTAACATGTTTATGGGCTTCCGAGGTGGCTCAGTGGTGCAGAATCCACCTGCCAAACAGGGGACACAGATTCGATCCCTGGGTTGGGAAGATCCGCTGGAGTAGGAAATGGCAACCCACTTCAGTATCCTTGCCTGGGAAATCCCATGGACAGAGGAGCCTGGCGGGCTACAGTCCATGGAGTCACAAAGAGTCAGACAAAACTTAGCGACTAAATGACAACAAAAACAACAATATGTTTATTCTCTCAAAAATAGATACACACCTGCATTCGGGCATGTGTGCATACAGAAACATACACACACACACATGCACACTCTTCCGGTCCTCTTCAGAGAACCCAACTCTAGTAGAGACAATAGATACACTCCTCACAGTCTGAGCATGAAAGGTGGCATCCACTCTTTCCTTTCTCGGGTGCAGGTCATTGTCTGAGAAGAGTAAGTACCCCTGAGAGCCTCTGGGAGTCTAGTGCTGAATTCATACTTGCAGGCTAACTACAAAAATGAAGCTTACTGAAAAACAACCCCGACTGTCACTGAGGAAGTAATCACTGGTTTTGTGGAGCAGGCAGGCTTTGGGCTGCTGATCTGTCCAGAACAGTCTACAGGCCTGTAGCTGCACATGTTGTGGAAGGGGTACATGCCTTGTGGAAGGGATACTCATGTGCCCTGTGCATGGAGGAGAAGCTATCTGTAGGGTGGGAAAAGTCAGCTTCCTCCCAGAGAGATGGACCAGATTGCTGATGACGAGGCTTTTACAGTGCTATAAAAAAATGACGCCTTGGGATGATCCTACACAGCCTTGTTAAGGCGCAACTTTCAGAACTTTCAGGCCAGTTTGTCTTGTGTTGTTGAGTCAGCCACCGAGTCCTGACCTGTTCTTTCTCCTCCCATCACACACACCTTATCTAAGGTGTGATGTCAGGTGAAGATGTGGGTGTTAGAGATAACCCTGGCCACGTGAATTTTCAACAGCAAACAAGCAGGTAAAGTTACAGTCTCTTGTTCTGTCTACACATTCTGTCCTCACCCAATACTCCTGGCCTCTTGTCCCTTCTGGAAACAAGGGCTTGGTCTAAGGAAGGGCTCTGTGTTCTGTCAATGATGTGGTAGAGCGAATCATGGCCAACCAATAGGTATATATTCATACCCAGTTGAGTGTGCAACCTGCCTTGTACGGCCTAAGGCATACCCACGCAGTCACCCCTTGGATTGACGCTGAGAATTTCCCAGCCCCCTCAGAGAGGCATGTGCATTTAAGCTACATTTCTAATATAATAAATTCATTTGTCCTCTGGAAAAGATATCTTTGGTTGGGAGATAAGTGGGGGAATGGGAGGAGGTTTGTAAAGGTAAGACTCACGTCAATCAGCTGATCAGTTAACTTACTGAACAAACAGGTACGACATGCCCACGGTGCTCTGTGGTCCACATGCAAGGATGGCTTTGGGACTCGTACCAGGCCCTCCCTCCTCTTCCTCCTCCTCCCTCCAGCCTCACCACCACCGTCCAGGTGAAATGCCAGCTCTGTGCTGTGCTGATCAATGCTACAGCCTCCTAACTGATCTCACTACGTCTGGATTCTTTAGTTATTTCTTCTTCTTATGAACCTAGGCACATGCTTCTCTGCTAAAATCCCATTAGGGGCTCTGCCCTGGCTACAGCCTGAGTCCTGCTCTCTCTGGTGGGGGGCAGTCTTCTGTTCAGCCCCGACCACAGCCTCTGCGCATATAACTGGCTCACTAACCACACCCCTTCCTTGTTTTTTGTTTCCCCAAATGCAACATGTGCTCACAACAGGACTCTCACAGTCTGTTCCCTGTGCCTGGAATGCTTTTCCTCTCATCACCCCCAAACCTTCCACTAAACCTCAGCGCCATCCTGTGTTGCTTTCTTTCTCTCACATCCCACATCCAGTCCACCAAGAAACCAGGTGGATTTCAATATACCTCCTTCGGAATACACCCACAATCTGTCCAGGACTCACGGTCTCTGCTGTCCTCTCTCAGCTTGATCTTGGCACCAGCTTCCAACGTGGCCCCCTGCTTTGGCCTTTGCGCTCCCGCCCACCCATGGGTGCTCTCAATACAGCAGCCAGAGTGACCTTCTTAAGACACAAGTCAGATCGTGTCACACTTTTCTCAAAACCCTCCAAGGCAATGGTGGGCTGGAGGAGCTGGTCCCAGCTGGTGAGAAGGCACCCTGATATACCTTCTGTACTGTGTTCACTGGTGTCACATTGGTAGCTTAGAATAAGCCACGGTGGGAGTATTTATACCACAGAAGTTGGCAGATGCTTAAAAAAAAAAAAAGTTTCTTTTTTTGAGACTCAATTTACCAGCACACAATTGCTCCAATGGTGACCCATTTCTCTCAGAGTAAAAGTCGAACTTGTCACAACTGCCTGCAAGTCCCCCTGGAAACCGATTCCTTCTCCAAGTTCCTCCGCTTTGCTCCAGGCACATGGGCCTCCTAGCCTTCCAAGACACTCTCACTTCCAGGGACTGGCCCTGCCTGCTCCCCGTGCTTGAAACACTCCCCGCAGAGACCCAGGGGAAGGGGGGCTTATTCCTGCTCTTCTGGAAGTCCTTGCTCAAATCTCGCTTTCTTGGTGAAGCTCACCTGACCCTCTCACCATAAACTCCACCGAGCTGCCCTGTGTTCCTTCCATTCTAACCTGGAGGTACTGATTATGTTTACTAATGTTTACACATGCTCTGCATCTCCCACCACAATGCCACCTCCACAAGAGTATGGGTTGGGGACTATTTTTTTCCTCGTGCATCCCAGTATCCAAAACAGTGTCCGACACACGAGACCCTCAGTAAGCATTTTCTGGCTGACCGGCTGACTGAATCTCCAGTTGCCCACCTCCTCTGTAAACCTTCCCTAATCTCAGTACTTTCCTCATCTCCATTCACAAAAGGTCCAAATTTTTTCTCTCTGTGTTAGTTCAGAGCCTCATTGTATAATATGTGTGGCTTAAAACTCAACATTCAGAAAACTAAGATCATGGCATCTGGTCCCATCACTTCATGGCAAATAAATGGGGAAACAGTGGAAACAGTGACAGACTTTATTTTGGGGGGCTCCAAAATCACTGCAGATGGTGACTGTAACTATGAAATTAAAAGACTCTTACTCCTTGGAAGAAAAGTTATGACCAACCTAGATAGCATATTAAAAAGCAGAGACAACAAAGATCCGTCTAATCAAAGCTATGGTTTTTCTAGTGGTCATGTAAGAGTTGGACTATAAAGTAAGCTGAGCGCTAAAGAATTAATGCTTTTGAAATGTGGTGTTGGAGAAGACTCTTGAGAGTCCCTTGGACTGCAAGGAAATCCAATCAGTCAATCTTAAAGGAAATCAGTCCTGAATATTCATTGGAAGGACTGATGCTGAAGCTGAAACTCCAATACTTTGGCCACCTGATGTGAAGAACTGACTCACTCGAAAAGACCCTGATGCTGGGAAAGATTGAAGGTGGGAGGAGAAGGGGACAACAGAACATGAGATGATTGGATGGCATCATCGACTCAATGGGCATAAGTTTGAGTAAACTCCAGGAGTTGGTGATGGACAGAGATGCCTGGTGCGCTGCAGTCCACGGGGTCACAAAGAGTCAGACACAACTGAACAACTGAACTGAACTGAAGAGCTTATGCTGTTTCCTTATGATTTTATGATCTGCTTCCCCCAGCAGATGGCTGTTGGTGGGCTCTTTGAGGTACTTCCAACACCTATCCCAGTGCCTGGCACACACCACTCCCACTAATATCAGTGAACTAGAGTGGGTTGCCATTTCCTGTTCCAGGGACTCTTCCTGACCCAGGAATTGAACCTGTATCTCTTGCGTTTCCTGCATTGGCAGGCGGATTCTTTGCCACTAGTGCCACTTGGGGAACCCCCTCAATGAACCCATGAAGGTATAAGTGAGTGGTGACCAGAATGTAATTCCGACACGGATTCCTCTTCTCATCAGGAGCACCCCTCTGCTGATGGCTGTGTTGGGAAGGCCTGCAGTTGAGAGAGAGTCGGCCCTCCTTTTCTCATCCTCTCCCTCAAGCCCCTTGTCTTCTGGGGCCTTGCACAAGGGGCAGGAATGTGGCCTTGAATCCCGTGGTCTCTTGGAACGTGGCTGAAAGGAACAGGAGGGCCTAGGATGTGCTGGAGAATCTGCTTCCGGGGTTTGTAGAACACACGGCACCACCTCTCCGGGCTCTTCTCCAGCACAGAGGCTTCCTAAGGCTGTATCTCCTGGCTCAGGAGGCTGCCAGAGAGGCCCCCCGTCTTCTCACGGAAGCCCTGTCCACAAAGGCCAGCCTACCCAGAACAAAGGAGGGTCTGCGCCTTGTGGAGAGGGGTGGCTTGTCTCCTTTCCCAGCCATCAGGTGAGGAGGAAGGGTCCACGCCCTAACTCTAAGCCTCAAGGGAATACCGGATGTCCCAATGCATTCTGCAGAATGACTTAGTAATTTTCCAGTTACTAATTTGCCTTGCCTGTTCTGTTCAAACAGGCCACTTGTTTCCTCAAAAAGAATCAGGTATAGTGGGATGAGGTCACTAGAGACGTGCCTAAACAACTACAAACACTGGCCATACATAGTTCGTGCGCAAAGACACAACCAGCCACTCGGACTGTCATCTGATTTTTATCTTTTCTAGACAAATTCGGTGAGGGCGCGCCCCCTGCTGGCAACATGAGATTATACCAGGCAGAAACCTATGCTAGAATAATTAATTGGGCGTCAGTTCAGTTCAGTTCAGTCGCTCAGTCGTGTCCACTCTTTGAGACCCCATGGACTGCAGCACGCCAGACTTCCCTGTCCATCACCAACTCCAAGAGCTTACTCAAACTCATGTCCATCGAGTCGGTGATGCCATCCAACTATCTCATCCTCTGTTTTCCCCTTCTTCTCCCGCCTTCAATCTTTCCCAGCATCAAGGTCTTTTCAAATGAGTCAGTTCTTTGCATCAGGTGGCCAAAGTATTGGAGTTTCAGCTTCAGCATCAGTCCTTCCAATGAATATTCAGGACTGATTTCCTTTAAGATTGACTGGTTGGATTTCCTTGCAGTCCAAGGGACTGTCAAGAGTCTTCTCCAACACCACAGTTCAAAAGCATCATTTCTTCAGCGCTCAGCTTTCTTTATAGTCTAACTCTCACATCCATACATGACTACTGGAAAAACCAAAGCTTTGACTAGATGGACCTTTGCTGGCAAAGTAATGTCTCTGCTTTTTACTATGCTGTCTAGGTCGGTCATAGCTTTTCTTCCAAGGAGCATGCGTCTTTTAATTTCATGGCTGCAGTCACCATCTGTAGTGATTTTGAAGCCCCCCAAAATAAGGTCTTTCACTGTTTCCATTGTTTCCCCATCTATTTGCCCTGAAGTGATGGGATCGGATGCCATGATCTTAGATTTGCTGTGGTATACAGATGGGACAGGATGCCATGATCTTAGATTCTGTGTGCTATAAATTTTTATTGCTTATCTATTTTATGTATAGTAGTTTGTATCTGTTAATTCCATACCTGTGATTTCTCCCTCCACCTTTCCCTCTCCTTATTGGTAACCATAAATTTGTTTTCTATATCTGTTACTCTGCTTCTATTTTGTATGTGTATTCATTTGTATTAGTTTTTAGATTTCACATATGAGTGATATCGCTTATATTTGTCTTTCACTAACATATATCACTAAGCAGAATATTATTTAGGTCTATCCACATTACTGAAAAAGGTAGGATTTCATTCTGTTTTTATGGATGCGTTATAGTTTTATATATACTGACCTAAGAAAATATTGCCATGATTTATGTTAGACTGTTTCAGTTATGTTCTCTTCTAGGAGTTTCATGGTGTCATGTCTTACATTTAGATCTTTAAACCATTTTAATTTATTTTTATGTATGGTATGAGGGAATGTTCTAATTTCATTTTACATGTAGCTGTTCAGCTTTCTCAGCTCCAATTGTTAGAAACTTTTTAAAAGGCTAAGGCAAGAAAAGCTCTTATAATTAAGTACTATTCAAAATGCAAATGTAAGAATTTGCTCACCTGGCTTTAAGAAAACATGTCCCTAATATAGAAGAACATTGATGTATCAGTGGACTTGGATAGATTGTGAGCTAAAAGTAACACCATCCGTTGGATTTTCCAGGCAAGAATACTGGAGTGGGTTGCCATTTCCTTGTCCAGGAGCTCTTCCAGACCCAGGGATTGAACCCGGGTCTCCTGCATTGTAGGCATACGCTTTACTGTCTGAGCCACCAGGGAAGTCTCTTGCTTAATAATAGTAGCTACTAACATTGTAATGATAGTAGCTATTAATGTTTATGAAACATTTCCTATTGATTTAAGTTAATTATCGAACAATGATAATCTATTAATTATGGAAAAATAAGAGTGCTAGTTATTCTGAGCATGGGCTTCAATAGTTGTAGCGTGCGGGACTTGTTGCTCTGTGGCATATAGGATCTTAGTTTCCTGAACCCATGTCCCCTGCATTGCAAGGCAGATTCTTAACTGCTGGACCACCAGGGAAGTCCCCAGGAGTCTTTTCTTGAGTGCTCACTGCATTAGGAAAATAAAGATGAATTAGACCCAGACTCTGTGAGACCTCAGCAGCCTAACAGTTGAGTTTTCCTTCAGTAGTTCCTGGGTCTTGCCTCACACATATGTTTACAGTCTTTGTTGTGAAAAATAAAAAGAGCACCCCGAAGCTGTAGGGAACACTCCAAAGTTAGGTATCCTTTGTCCTATACACAGGTGGCAAATTGTAACCAACTGTGGAGTGGAGGGAACCCCTATTTGTAGCATCTGCCTATTTCCACAGTGTAAATCCTCCATCATGGCCAGTTTCAAGCTACCAACATGATGTCACTGAATGCAGAGTTGCAAAGATAGGCATAGCACATCACTGTATAGTATTGTATAGATACAGTAAAAGTAAATAATTCCAAGAGCTTAGATAATAGTTACATATAGCAAATATAGTGAAATAAGAAAGTGATGAATTTAGAGTATTTATGTTTGTAATATAACTTATTTAACACTCATATAGTTTAATCTTCAGTGATGGCTGTGTTCAATAACTTATTTGCACAACTCCTGAAAATTTAACAAATGGCTCTCTCAAGCTAGTAGGAGCCTGCTTCCATGCACCACAGATTTACCTGTCACAATACTGCAGGGTAGCCATGGTCATACACAGCATGTGGCTGGGAACTGGAAACAAGGTGGGTGGGATGACTCTGACCCATGGATGATCAATGACCTTGGGTCACAGTAGAAGGAAGGAGCTGGGAGTAGCACTATGAGTTACCTCAATTATGCAGGTTATTTAGTTTTCTGTTAATGGTGTATTACATTTCTCCAAACTTGCTGCTGCTGCTGCTAAGTCGCTTCAGTAGTGTCCGACTCTGTGTGACCCCAGAGACGGCAGTACAGCAGGTTCCCCCGTCCCTGGGATTCTCCAGGCAAGAACACTGGAGTGGGTTGCCATTTCCTTCTCCAATGCATGAAAGTGAAAAGTGAAAGTGAAGTCGCTCAGTCGTGTCTGACTCCTAGCAACCCCATGGACTGCAGCCTACCAGGCTGCTCTGTCCATGGGATTTTCTAGGCAAGAGTACTGGAGTGGGGTGCCATTGCCTTCTCCGTCTCCAAACTTAGTGGTTGACAATAACAGAAATTTGTCATCTCACAGTTTTGGAGGTTATTAGTCAGAAAGGGGTCTCACTGAGCTAAAAACAATCTCTTGGCAGGGTTGTGGTCCTTTTGGAGGCTGTGATCTCTAGGGGAGAATCCTTTTTCTTGCTTTCACCAGCTTCTAGAGACCACCTGCATTCCTTGGCTTTGTGGACTCCTTCTCCATCCTCAAAGCCAGCAACGTTGGGCTGATTCCTTTTCATGCTCCCATCTCTTTGGTTCTCTCTTTGGAAAGCTGATTAGCAAACTTAATTTCATGTGTAACCTTAATTTATGTAACTGAATTTATATAATTTATGTAATTGTCTGTATAATTTATGTATACATACAATATAAATGCCAAAGACTAGAACATGGATATCTTTGAGAGGCCATTTTTCTGTCTAACCTAGAATGTTATGTCTGCAACTAGTTCTGCATAGACAGGGCCCCCAAACCCTTCTGGAGAAGTTGCTTAGAGTCCTAAAAGGTGAGATACATGGAGGATTTCATGAAAGCTGCTAATTTGCCTCCGGTAATTTCAAATGGCAATAAGTTTTATGGTGACAATAAAACAGAGCAGAGAGAGATGGGAAAGGGAAATATCTAAGTAGGTGCTCAAGAAATGTCTCTCTTAATTGGCAGTGTGTGGGCTAGCACCTGAATGTTGAGAAGGATGCAACTGTACTCAGTTCTGGGAAAGGCCAGGCTAAATATAATGAGCAGCAGCACTAAGGAAGGGCTGGCGGTATCTGGGGTTTAGCTCCCTTGAACCATCCTGAATAAGTACAGTGGGTTCACTATCCAAACTCATCTCTACGTGTCTCCTATTCCAACTAGATTTAGCCTTCTAAATTCTCCCTACAGAGAAATTCTGGAGTGCCACTGGAAAAAAAAACAGGTATAAAGTTTTTGAGGAACAGAAAGTATACGAGGTGAGGGGTGGTCAGTCAGTCAGTTTAGTCGCTCAGTTGTGTCTGACTCTTTGCAACCCCATGAATTGCAGCACACCAGGCCTCCCTGTCTATCACCAACTCCCGGAGTTCACTCAGACTCACGTCCATCGAGTTGGTGATGCCATCCAGCCATCTCATCCTCTGTCGTTGCCTTCTCCTCCTTCCCCCAATCCCTCCCAGCATCAGAGTCTTTTCCGATGAGTCAACTCTTCGCATGAGGTGGCCAAAGTACTAGAGTTTCAGCTTTAGCACCATCCCTTCATAGATTGTTCTAATATAAGGCCCTCAGTGAATCAGGCTTCTCTTTGTTCATACTCTTTACAATTGACCTTCCTCCTCCTTCTATCAAGAGGCAGTGTGTATTTCTCCAGTCCCTTCAATCTAGTCAACCAGACTGATGATCTGGCCATGTGATTTGCTTTGATCAATAGGATGTGGCAGCGGTGAGGTACAAATTCTAGAACCTAGACCTTAGGAAGGCTCAAGACTCGGCTATTTGCCCTTTTGGAACATGAAGTGGGGAGGTCACAGCAACTAGAGTATGTAAAGCCTTAGTAGCATGGTAAGGAATATGGACTTTGTTCCCAGTGCTCTGTGGGTTCTTGAAGGTTTTAATAAGAATGTTATGCTTCAGAATATCACACTGCATGCTCTGTGGAGGAAAGATTTCAGCAGGGCAAGGATGGAAGAAGGGTGACCAGTTGGAAGGTTTTTTAAGGCATCTAGACAAGAGTTGGTAGCAATGGAGGTAAGAAACAGTGGACAATGAATTGGCTTGGGAAGAAAATAGTGAATAACAGTCTTCTTTCTACAAATGCAAGGCTACATAAATACATATAGAATAAAGTTATAAACTTTAGAAAACCTAACAGGTTAATGTATATAAATCTGGATGTTGTATGTGACCATTTCCTCCAGTAAGACTGGCGACAGAGAAAACCAGAGGGAAAAAAACAATTATGAAGCAAAAGCACAGAGTGGAACAGGGGTGTGAGACATGAGGTCTGAGCAGTAAAATGTTACTACTTCCCACCTGCACATCCCCTACCTCCTGGACCTTGCCCTTGGGTTAAGTGAGAGACCTCTGGGTAGACCAGCCCCACCCCTTCCCTTTAGACAGCTCTAAAGGTATCTGTTTTATGAAGGTACAAGTCCAGATAAATACCAAGGAACACGACGTACCCTTTGGCATCCTGACACCTAATCTAGGACTCATTCACTTTATTTGAACTAAATATTAAGGGTTTCCTACATGTGGACACTTAACCTAAGGGACAAAAATACATTCTGCAGTGAAGGTTGAAGGACTTGGTTCCAGTTTTGCTCTGTCAGTGTGTTTCATGTGACTTGGGCAAGATGCGTCAGGGCTCTGCGCTAATTCGGTTATTCTTCTTTCTTGCTGTGACGGAAATAGGCAAAGCGTAAGAGTTTGGTCAAATGAAAAAGTTACAAAATTTCAAGCCCAGAATTCTGATTTTTAGTAGAGCTCCTCAAAGTTACAAATCTTCAGATTTCACCTCACTGATTACTCTTTACAAAATACAAACTTTGGTGCTAACTGCTCAGGAAGACTCCTGAGAAGGAAAGTTCTTTTCTTTTCTTATTCCCTCCCCACTTTTTAAAATTTCCCTGTGTAGCATGACATACATTTTCTGACTGGATTAACATAATAAATATTAACAAAGACAATACGTCATCATAAAAGATTCATAAATTGCTTTCTTTAATCCTTTCCTTATGTCCACTCATATAAACACTCTTTGTTGTCCATTACCTCAATAATTATGTGTGGTGACTGGCCACAGGAATGTGAAACCAGGCCAGAGAAAATCTTTACTTAGCTTTTGGAATGACTGTATGGGGAGGTGCTAGTGGGGGTAGCTGAGCTCCCAGTGTCACTCTAAGAGCTGCTGCGCATAGCAGGTTTTGAAGCAGAATGGGTGGAGCTTTGAAGCTTGAAGGAAGTTCTTGATTTTCAGATGTATGCAAGGACAGAGAACGCATGACTCTACTGTACCATGAAATGATGTTTACTCAGAGACTGACAATATCATCTAACTAACCCAGTGTCAAGTCTGGTCATTGTCCATATGACCAAAGGAAGTTCCACACTGCTCTCAATGTATACATAACTGATTCCCTTTATTTGCAGAGTAGTACTCTATAAAATCATCACATCCACTGAATTAGTGAAGAGCACGGCTCCTAGGGAAAACACAGGGATAGGATCATGACAGCCTCTGGTCACACTTTTGTCAACCAAACAACATATAACCTAGTTTTCGGTGTGTTTCTATTTAAAGGCAACTTACTTAATATATATTGTTGATTCACTAACACTGAACTAATGGCCAACAACTCTGAACTTGAGCTCTGCAGCTCCTGTTTTCTTCCTGCTGTTCTCTGAGCTACCCACACATACTTCTAGGAAAGTACTCCTTTGGAGCCAAGATAGTTTGAGTCAGTTCCTGACACCTGCAACTGAAAAAAATTTCTAAAACAGTATGCTGTTAAATGTTTTAACAATCATCACGGTGTTTGCATATTTGTAGTAATTCCAAGTGATCTTCATTTATGCCACTCCCTACAAGTATATCATGGTTAGAAGTTGAGAACCATCACTGGCAAGCATATGAGTTAACAGAAAAATTCTAAAATTTTGTTATTGTGAAATGTAACACCCATACAAAAAAGGTGCACACACAAAAAATGTACCTCATGAGGAATTAACACAAAGTTAACACCTTTGTAACTATCACACATAAATAGAACATTGCCAATACTACCTGAAGCCCATCTCACGGCCTCTTCCAGTACTTATCATCCTCTTCCACCCAAAAACAGTAAAGCTCCCGACTTTTATGGCTATCACTCTTAATTTTCTTTCTAGTTTTAATACTTAGGCATGCATCCTGAATCTTATAGTTGAATTCTGCCATTTTTGAATGATATATAAATGAAGTTATATAGTATATTTTGGGGGAAATTTGGTTTCTCTTGTTCTGTATTATTTTTTGAGATTCATCCAGTAGTTAATTGTAGTTGTAGTTCAGCTTTTTTTCATTGCTATTTAGTATTCCATGATACCAATATACAATTATTTCTAGTAACTATTCATTGATAAGCTTTTTTGGCTATTATGAATAATACTGCTATGAATATTCTTGGTGAATACATGCACACATGTTTTGAGTATATACATGAGAAGAATTGTTGGATCCTGAATATGTATCTTTTCAGGTGAGTGGATAATACCAAGCTCTTTCCTAAGTGTCTCTTCCAGGTTATATTCCTACCAACATTTAAATTTTTATTTTATTTTTGGGGGGTGTTGGGTCTTCATTGCTGCGCATGGGCTTTCCCTGGTTGTGGAGAGTGGGGGCTGCCCTCTAGTTGAGGTGGGTAATCTTGTCGTGGTGGTGGCTTCTCATAGTGTACAGCACAGGCTCAAAGCTGCAGTAGCTGCAGCATGTGGGCTCAGTAGCTGCAGCTTACAGGCCCTAGACCATGGGCTTCAGTAGTTGGCACATGGGATTAGTTGCTTCATGGCATATGGGATCTTCCCAGACAAGGGATCTAACCCATGTCCCCTGCACTGGCAGGTGGATTCCTACCCATTGCACCACTAGGGAAGGCTCTCATCAATATGTTATGACAGTTTCTCATTTTATATTCTCATTCACTCTTCTCAATCTTTTAAATATTAGCCGTTTGTGTGGGTGTGTATGGCATTTCACTGTGGTTTTAATTTCACTTCCTCCTGGTTGCTAATGAAACTTAACACCCCTTTGCACGTTTAATGGCCCATTTGTGTATTTTCCTTTGTGAATTGCCTGTTGGAAGTCCCTTGCTCATTTTTCTATCTGGTTGCTGGTCTTTTTTCTTATTGATTTGTAAGAGCTCTTTATATATCTGGATAAGGGACACCTTTGTTTGATATATATATTGCAAATGCCTTTTCAGTCACTTAATGGTGTCTTTTGAGGAAGAGATTCTGCAATGTGCTCGATTTAGCAGTCGGGATTTGAAAACAATTTTTTTGCAACTGACAGAACGGCTAGATTAAGCAGTGGAAATATAAATTTCTCAGGTCAGTACATAGGCTCTCTAACCAAAGTTGCATATTCTTTCTTTGGAATGTTAGTTCTGAAATAGCATTTTATTTTTAAATAATTGAAACTTCCATTACAGTACAAACTACAGAAATACACTTAACAATATTTAATTCTGCCGCTTGGTGGTGCCATGGAAAACTAATAATAATAATTTAAAAAATTCTGCAAGTTTGCTGGATAGTAGGGCTTGGCTGTCAACTGAAAAGTATAAACAACATTTTTAAAAGTTTGTAATCCTTTCCTTACATTACAGTGGCTGAAAAGTGCATATACCAGCTTATGCTTTCACTTTAAAATTCCAGGCATACTCAGAGTCGAATGTCAAACAGGAAAATAGGAGGTGTTTTTTTAATCATGGAAAATATCAAACGTTCTAAAATAACAATATAACTAACATCCCTTTTCCTATTACCTGGATAATAAATGTTAACTTCCAGTCACATTCACTTGAAAAAATTAAATAAAAATAAAATTTATGCTTCTTTGTTCTTTTTCATTCCCCTTTCTTCGTTTTCTCACTAGAGGCAATCACAAGCCAGAATTAGATGTGTATCCTTCCAGTTCTTGTTTCTCTATTTTTAGTACATGTTCATGTGTCCATGAGCAGCACAAATGTTGCTTTATATTCTTCAAATGTATCTTTTCATGCTGTAGTATACTGCAATTTGCTTTTTACAAACAGTGTTTTGTCATGTTGATAGAGATTCATGCAGATATATACAGATCTAGGTTATTAGTTTTGTTAAACTGCAGTGCTGTAATTTATGGCAACCAAGTATCCTAAATTATTTATTCCTCTATGAACATTTCAATGTTGCAATAAATGCAATGCTTAGAATATCTAACATATAATACGTCCTCAAAACATATTTAATGAGCAAAGCGGCATAAAGTATTTCAGGCAGACTACTATTTGCTTCAATTGTCCAGTTACATGTCGTTAACGTCCACCCTATCTGCTTGCGTGGCAGGGATCATTCCCTGAAATTTCCTAAAAGCTTTTTACCCAATTCTCTGAGAAAACGCTCTGATGCAGTGCCAGTGTGGGGGCAGGGCTGGGCGGGTGGAATGGGTAGAGAATGGACACAAAGACATCTCAACGTCAAAATATAAGACAAAGGTTTGTCTGGAGCAGAACAGGGTGAAGTAGCGCGCGTTATAAAATTGGGGGAAAGTTTATAATGCAGGCCATGTCCGGTGCTACCATATCCGGATAGCAGGTAGCGGAATACAGAGGTCTTTCTCTCCGAGCACCTTCTGAAAGATGTAACCATCAAACGACAGACAGTTGCCATGGGAACCAGTGGGGGAGGACAGTGTGTTCGACCAGAATTCTTGATGCGCTTAGAATGTTTCTTCTTCCGGTCCTCGATTCTTCGCACCACCGCCCCTCTCCGCCGTCCCCCGCCCATTCTGTGGGCTCTTATCATTTTCTTCCCCTTTTAATGCTGTCCTTCCCTGTTCTGGGTCGCCATCTTGGACCATGCGTCAAGATGGCGCCCCTTGCCCCCTCCAGAGGCAGAGCCCACGAGCGCCAGAGATTCTGCGCGCGTACGTGCTCGGGCGCGGGAGGGTGGGGCGGTGATGTCAGACGTCGCCCCGCCCACGGTGGTCGCTCCACCCCTGGCCCCACTCCTCCTTCCTCTCACCCGGAGAACCCGGAAGTGGAGGAGGAGGCGCGGCGGCGGTGGCAGAGCGGGCAGGAGCTGGTGGAGCCATACCCGGCAGCGTGTCTGGGGTTGGGGGCGGGGGGTGGGGCTGAGTGGCCTGGGCAGTCTGGCCTGGACAGGGCGGGGGAGGCCATGGCCTCGGCAGAGTTGCAGGGGAAGTACCAGAAGCTGGCTCAGGAGTACTCTAAGGTACCCGTCGTATGCGGGGAGTAGGGGGTCCCCGGTCCTGCGGCCTCGGGTTGCCTTGGCAGCGACTTGTCGGGACAGAGGGAGAAGGCGGAGGGGGCATGCGAGCGCGCCCCTCCTGTCTCCTCCGCCTTCTGTATCCACCATTACCGCGCTTCCACCTGCAGTTCCCAGGAGATGGGGCCGGGCGGTGTCTGGTCGGTGTGCGTTTCTGCGGGAAGGAGCAGGAGTTTGATTCTTCCTTCTCACTGAACTAGCGGGCATGGACAGGGATGTCAGAAATCCTGGCTTCCGCCTCTGGTGCTGGTCGGGAGGGGCAGGGAAAGGTGAGGACCATCGCTTTCCTGCTGCTTCCTCAATTTTCCCAGCCCGGCGATGGGAAGGATCAAGCTTTCTCCTTTCCCACAGGAATGATGTGAGGATAAAGAGATTTATCTGCCTCCCCCCCACCCCCCACAATTAAATCTGAAGTGTGAATAGAGTCATGCGTGTAAACTACTTCACCAGAGATAGGTGGTTACAAATGGATTCAGTGCTTTGGAAAGACGTTGTCTGAAAATGATTTTGAAAGCTGGAGTGCTAGGGCTGTGTCCTTTTCTCTTTTTCTTGGGTCACCTGGAGTGGGGCAGAGCACCCAGAAGATGCTCAGAACATGTTGAATTAAGCAAAATAGTGACCTTTCCCTTTGTCATATTTATGGCATCAGTCTTTTAACTGATGGGACCCTTTTCTTGGAAAAGGGCGGTGCTGCTTTTCTGTGTAGTGTGGTTCTGCCTCAGGAATATTCTAATGAAGTTCTAAAAGCAGAATCTTGCATCTTTGGAAATAGATTCAGTAGTCATTAAACTTGGTTTTCGGTGATCTTGGCATTCAAGGGAGCATGGGGAAGCTTAGACTCTTTTTTACTTTGGAGAAACTGAGACACGCTTTAAAAAATTTCATATAACGGATATGCACCAAGGTGAAATGCATTGTTTTGTGAAAAATAAAACCTGTGCCTAAACATACACATTTAAGTCCTCACAATCACATGGAAGCCTTTTGAGATACTGTTATTCCAGTGGTGCTACTATTGGCAAGAGCTTCCCCAGTAGCTCAGAAGGTAAAGAATCCACCTGCAAAGTGGGAGGCCTGGGTTGGGAAGATCCCCTGGAGGAGGGCATGGCAAACCACTCCAGTATTCTTCCCTGGAGAATCCCCATGGACAGAGGAGCCTGGTGGGCTACAGCCCAAGGGGTCGCAAAGAGTAGGACAGACTGAGCATCTAAGCACGACCATTGGCAAAACTTCTGCATTTCCATTTGAATTTGTCTCTAAGAGCCTCTGGCAAGATGTTAGCGATGGCAAGTTTTTATTCTCTGAAGGCATTTTTTGTTTGTTTGAAAGGTCCAGAAATTATTTGGAACAAATCCATGTGATGAAGTGTGGTGGGTAGAGGATGGCAGTCCAGACACTTGGCTTTCCTATTTTGGGGTGAAAATGTTTCATGAGTATAAAGTAAGGGGATTGATTTTCTTTTCCAGATAGTAAACAAGCTCAGAAGGCAATTCCAAATGGCAGAAGAGAGTTCCAGAAATATTTTGAGCAGTGACCACACTGCTGAAATAACAGCCTCCCAAAAGTAGTGGAAACTTTGAAAAGATTTTATTCTTTTGGCTATGTAAGCTCTTTTGTTTAGCAAACAGTTATATGCCACCTGTGAACAGTCCCAGGCCCCATTGAGTGAGGCAGAGTTCCACCTTAAGGAGAACCCTTTAATAGAATATTCAAATGTTGTACATAAAATTAATACAAGACGACAAGTGTTAGACCAGTGGGCGCACAGAAGAAATGGCAGGTAAGAGTAGAAGTTACTCAGACTGGGGAGTAGCGGATAGGGAGGAAATGATGGATGGTAGTATTCCAGGCAAAGGAGACAGTCTCTGCTGACATGAAGACACGGTCAGATACATGACAGAGAGTGGTGAAGTATGGTTGGAGGGATAATTTGGACCCGATCATGAAGAGTTGTGGATGTCAAGTAAGAAATTTGAATTTTGAATAAATGGAATAGACACTAAAGGTTTTCAAATGGGAGAGTGACATTGCTTTTAGAAAGATAACTGGTAGCTATGAGGAAGATGGACTGAAATGGGGAAAGACTGGAGAAAAGGAGACCAGACTGCAGGCTTTTTGAATAGTATCAGGGAGAGTTACATAGGATTAAATAAAATTTGTGACTGTTTAGATGGAAAAGGCTTAAATTTAGGAATTATGGTTGACAAGTATGGTTTAGCTTATCTGTTTTTTGAGTGCCTGCTTTGCACGCAGCTGCAAACTTATGAAGAATATGGATGGAAGTGTCAGGGCACTCATCCTTGTGTCTCATTCATTCTGTGGGACGTGATGAATGAGGGAAGACTGAGAGTTGACCCTGAAATTAACGCATGGACTGCTCTGACAGAACACCGCTGCCAACTGGCAGAGGAGGGTGGGTCAGAAGGCACGCCAGTTTGCAGTGAAGGTTAGATGTAATCATAATATTATGGTTGGAAGGCATGCTGAGGCCATCTGATTCACATAGTAGGTTGAAGTAATGTTGGGGTCATTGTCAAAAATTTCTAGTGGAGGCAGACTGGCTGAAAGTCAGGACAAAGGCCAGAACTTTTAAAATAATTCCCCTAAACATGATAGTTGAACTTGGAGAGTTAATCACTTTAGGTAGATTCTTTGGGGAACACCTGTGGGAAGGCTGGGACAGTAGGAGATGCTAAGGGTACTGTAGGGGGTCTGCCAGCCTTGAAGTTGTCTCCCTGTTGGGCCAGACCATTTTTCATCCTTTTAACTGCATGTGATGGAAATTTCAGAATGTGAGAACAGGGATTGGTCAAAAGATTTCATGTGATTTTTGTTCCCTGTTGATTCTAGTGCCAAGCAATTTCTAGATAAGATTTGTGCTACCAGCTAAGCCTACTAACTTAGGGGTAAAGAATCCACCTGCAATGCAGGAGATGCAGTTTGATCCTTGCATCAGGAAGATTCCCCTGGAGAAGGGAATGGCTACCCACTCCAGTATTCTTTCCTGGAGAATCCCATGGACAGAGGAGCCTGGTGAGCTGCAGTCAATGGGGTTACAAGAGTCAGACTCAAGTGAGTGACCCAGCAAGCAGTGTGCATGCTACCTTCAGCCCTGTGCCTATGGAAGGGGGTATTTTACCTTTTTGTTAGCTTTGTTTGTGGGCTGATGTTGAATTTCAGTTTTGTCTCCCTTTTTCCTTATTTAGGATACAAAGAAAAATGATGTCCTTTTAAGCTATAGAAGGAGGCCTAAATATCAAGAGAGCAGCAAGCATGATCCCTCAACCAATGACACTTGCAGAATCTTCTTGTTCTTATTTAATGCAGATCTCAGTCTGTGTGCCAGGAAGGGGCCCATTTCTCCCTTTATAACTTCTGTCATAATCTTTTTTGCCCCTGAGAAAGAGCAAAATCAGTCTGAGGAGCTTCCATTAAAAGAGACTGAGAGTTTCGTTAGATAAAAGATGAACCATGGAGGCTGAAGCAGATGACAATTTCTGAGGCAGACAGGTTGCTAAAACATAAAGTGTATGGAAAGGCCAGTTAAAGTGGAGGTTAAGACATTAGTGGTTTGGGCAATTAGGCAATCATTGTAGGCTTTTAAAATTTCTGGTTTAACAGTTTTGGGGCGGGGAAGGGGTTAGAAGCTGGTTTTCAGAGATTTATGAAGTTAATAGGTAATAGTTGGAGGCTGCCTCTTTGAGATGTGAGGGAGAGTTAATCAGGGCCTCATTTTGACTACACTGTTGACTTAAGAACCAGAGACCATTTCTTACTTGGTGTGTATCTTTCTGGAAAAGAGGCTGAGGGCACACAGTCCTGACCCATTTGATTTCAGTCTGCTTTCTCTGCACAGGCTTCTGCATTCTTGCCTGACACAATGTCCGTGTGGAAACAAGTGTCAAATCTAACCATCTTTCCATTGTTTGTGGTATCCTGGGTCAGTGGTTCAAAGCGTAGCCCTGGGATCAGCAGCATCAGTGTTGGGAATGGGGTGCATCTACCCTGGATTTACTGAATCTGAAACTGGTGGTCAGACCTGGGAATCTGTGTTGTAACAAACCTCTCCAGTGATTTGCGTGCACACCAGAGTTTGAGAACCACCAAGAAATGGTGTCAGTTTAGTAGCTTTTGCTCAGATAAAGGTAATCTTTTTAAAGCTCTTTTCAAAGCTGTAAAAACCAGTGGGAAAGCTGGATCCTATTTCTCTAACGGTTTACCTTGCAATTGATGCTTCTTGTAGTTATGAAGGAGATTGCCTTTGGAAACTTTTTAGATTGGTACTCTTAGATGTGCTCATTTTAGGAAAGGATCAGTTTTGCTTACCGGACAGCAGAGCTTGGCTGAATCTGATTGCTTCCTCTTGTAAAAGAAGTAAGACTCAGGAGCTGGACTAAAGTAAAATGGAGTATCAGTTTTTCTACCCTAGTGTATTGGGTTCACTACTAAAGGTGCTGTGCACTGGAGCTTTCCAGGAGAATGAAAATGTTCTGCATGTTTGCTGTCTGGTAGGGCATCCACTAGCACGTGGGGCTGTTGAGTACTTGAGACGTGGCTAGCTCAGCTGAGGAACTGAATTTTGGATTTTATTTAAGTCATTTAAGTTTATTTTTTATTTTATTTTTGATTGCATCAGATCTTAGTTGCAGCACGCAGGCTCCTCTTTGCACCTCATAGGCTTTTCTCTAATTGTGGCATGGGGGATCCCAGTTCCCCAACCAGGGATTGAACCCATGTCCCTTGCACTGGAAGGTGGATTTCCATCCACTGGATCACCAGGGAAGTCCCAGTAATTTAAGTTTTAATAGGAACATGTGGCTATGGACCACCTTGCTGAACTGTGCTAGGTTACCCCCTAGATCAGGGCATCGCAAACGTAAATATCCGTGTGACTCACCTGAGAGGTGAAAGGGGTAGTCACTCAGTCATGTCTGATTCTTTGCCATTCCATGGACTGTAGCTCGCTAGGCTCCTCTGTCCATGAAATCCTCCAGGTAAGAATACTGCTGTGGGTTGCCATGCCCTTCTCCAGGGAATCTTTCTGACCCAGGGATTGAACCTGGGTCTCTTGCATTGCAGGCAGATTCTTTACCATCTGAGCCATCAGGGAAGCGCCATGTTAAACTGCAGATTCTCGTTCAGTAGGTCTGGGGTGGGGCCTAGATTCTGCTCCCAGGTGATCCTGCTACAGCTGTCCCTAGACCACACTTTGAATAGCAAGGCCTTAGAGAGTCAAGGGGTATCCTACTCTTAATTCAGCTGAATTGCCAAGCAGTCACTGATGAGGCAGACTGCAGAGTTGGGGTGGGGGTTTTGTCCTACTGAATTTCCCTACACGCAGGGAAATTCAGTAGGGACAAGAGAAACAGTTTTGTTTGAAGGCAGGTCTGAAAGGAGGTTTTCTTCCCAACTCAGTGACAAAAGGATCTCAACCTTTAGTACACAGTATGTAGCCCACAGTTACTTTATGCTTTTCCAGGGCGAGGAGCAAGTTAGTAGGTGGAGAGAAAGACTGAGTGGTATTCCCACAGCTGTAGAATACCTAAAATGTTACAACTGGGAGTTTTTTAAAGGCTCATCCAGGCTAGAGACACTGAAACTGGTCTGCTGGTGACTTAAGTATTCTGAAATCAGGGTTTTTGGTGAGGCTTAGGAATGGGCTTCAGGTTGTCTGCTGCATACATTATTTTGTAATAGAGAAAAGCTAGATGTCTAAAGATGTGTTTTATAGGGTTGTAAAACATGTATAAGGGCTTCCCAGATGGCACTGTGATAAAGAACCTGCCTGCCAATGCAGGAAATGCAGGTTTGATGCCTAGGTCAGGGAGATCCCCCGGAGGAGGAAATGGCAACCCACTCCGGTATTCTTGCCTGAAAAATTCCATGGACAGAGAGGCCTGGCAGGCTATAGTCCATGGGGTCACAAAGAGCTGGACTGAGCACGCACGAAAACATACATAAACGTCAGAAGGCCCATTGTATGGAAGCAGTTATGTAAGAGTGAACACAGTCTTGCTGAGGATTAAATGAGAAATAGCATATAAGCTATTCACCTCTTTCCCCACAAACTCTTCTAGTAGTTTGTGATAGAACATAGTAAATCTCTAATCTTGGGCCAGTTATTCTACCACACATTGGCAGAGCGGCATGAGAGAGATCGTAGGTGACTCACCCCACTCTCTGTGTCCCTGGAGAAACAGCTTTGTGGTAAGTCTGACTGAAGCCGGGCTGATCCAGAAGCAGAGTCACACAGAGTAGTCCGTGCACTGGTTGTCAGAGAGGTAGGCTCAGGACTTTTGAAGGTGCTGGGTGTCCAGTAGGACTATGAGGTTCAAATCATTTGGAGAAGGGCTTTAAAGAGGGACTGTTGAAGTAATGATGGTCTCTTGTAGAATGCATTGCATTTATTGTTTATTTTTGGCTGTGTTGGGTCTTAGTTGCAGCATGCAGGCTCTTCTTGCAGCATGAGGGCTTCTCTCTAATTGCAGCACCCATGGCTTAGTTGCCCCCATGGCATGCGGGATCTTAGTTCCTTGACCAGGGTTTGAACCTGTGTCTCCTGCACTAGTGGGTAGGTTCTTGACCACTGAGCCACCAGGAAAGTCCCTACGAAGGGTTACATTTAGACACCTTATAGTTACATTAGTGGTCCTCAACCTTTTTGGTACCAGGGATCAATTTTGTGGAAGACAGGTTTTCCACAGACTGGCAGAGGGGAGGGGTGGTCTCAGGATGATTCAAGCATATTACATCTATTGTGCACTTTGTTTCTATTATTATTACATTGTGATATATAATGAAGTAATTATATAGCTCACCGTAATGCAGAATCAGTGGGAGCCCAGAACTTGTTTTCCTACAACTAGATGGTCCCATCTGGGGGTGTTGGGAGGGCAATGGGCAACAGCTGTAAATATACCCACAACTTCACTCCCTCGCATGCAGCTCACTCCCTGCTGTGTGGCCTGGTTCCTGCTGCTGCTGCTGCTGCTAAATCGCTTCAGTCGTGTTCGACTCTGTGCGACCCCAGAGACGGCAGCCCATCAGGCTCCCTGTCCCTGGGATTCTCCAGGCAAGAACACTGGAGTGGGTTGCCATTTCCTTCTCCAATGCGTGAAAGTGAAAAGTGAAAGTAAAGTCGCTCAGTTGTGTCCGACTCTTAGCGACCCCATGGACTGCAGCCTACCAGGCTCCTGCGTCCATGGGATTTTCCAGGCAAGAGTACTGGAGTGGGGTGCCATTGCCTTCTTCAGGCCTGGTTCCTAACAGGCCAGTTATCAGTTGTGGAAGGTGGCCTGGGGGTTGGGGACCCCTGCTTTATAGCATTTAATGTGATAATTAAACATTTATCAAATGCTTTCTCTGTCCATATTATTGATCTTTCATTGTAGGCAGGAGATATAAGGGATTATACTGTAGTTTCTACTGTGAAGGATAGTTTAATTGGCAGATGGGACATGAGTGTAGAAATCATACATAAATTAGTGAATGTAAAATGTACTATAAAGACTGAATACTTTTATAAGTGATGTCCTGTTACTAGTAAGTGCCCAGGAAACTGAGGGCATTGTCTCTGAGGGCATTGTCTCTGTCTCTATAGGGGCACTATAGAGAATGATTGGGAAAAATTTTTGGAAGTAGGATCAGAGTAGAAAGTAGGTTCTAGAAGAACAGTTGGGGTTTGGTTGGTCAACATGAGAAAATGCTGTGTTTTTGAGTCAAGGTAAAGCTAGTCAGAAGATCACAAGACCATGAAAAATGAGTTTGAAAAGACCAGGAGGGTTTCTGAGTTGGGATTCAGAGGACTGTTTCTCTACTGAATGGAACAGTAGTGCATGGCACAGCTGCTGGAAATAGGCTGTATCATCTCCTGGAGAATTTCCTTGTCCTAATGGAGACTTCAGGGCAGTTGTTTCTCAGTTACGTCCACGTCCACTGGAGTCTCCACACTCGTCTCCTAGAGGCATTAGTGACCACCTGTAACTGTTTCTAAGACAAACACTGCATTTGCCTTCCCACTGTGGTGAATGCTGGTGAGGAGAAAGATAAGATTCTGAAAGACCAGACTGGTTATAGCAGTATCTGCATTTGACAAAATGCTGGTCAGTAATGCAGAGATGTGACAGTGGCTGAAATGCAGGAAGATGCTAAATGCCAAGTGTAATTAACAAGGCAGTGGAGAGCTCGGCCGAACTCATCCTTTTCTACCTACCAAATAGTAGAAGGGGATTTTAGATAAATATTTCTAAAAGCTGCATTTTTCTGTTGAGTGGTACCATTGGAACACTGTGTTTGAATTGTTATCAATTCAGCCAACAGTATTTTCCAAAGGAAAATCAAAATCATTTTTCTTTATGATCAGATTAACTTCCAAACAGTAGGGATTTGAAAAATTTAATTTTGCTTTTTTTGACAAAGTAGGCTGTTCAGTTTGCTTTAAATAGCTTCTAAGTGTGCCTTAGGAATTACAGGTGAGGTTTTCCTGTTTGCTTGTTTTAAAAATGTTTGCAGTTCTGGTCCTACAGAAAATTATCAGTTCAGCAAATTTCAGACTTCATCCCTAGTCTTTGAGGCAGTCAGTCAGAGGTTCTAAAGACCGCACAAAGAAGATGATCATAGATCAAAGTTAGAATGGGGGTACAAAATGAAACCTAAACCCTCAAGTAATACTGCTGTCCTTTGGCTATATGAGTTTGAAAATATTTATTGAATTCTGTTACCTAGGTTACACGTTATCCAAAAAATATATTGAGATTGCTTAAAGGGTAGTATACCATGTGTTGGAAGTCAGTACTAAAGTAGTGGTTTAATCTCTCTTTTGTACTTCTAGAGCAGATAGGCTTGAGGCCATATGGTTTCCATTGTATCTACTCATTTCTGTCACTATAACTCAAAAGCAATCATAGACAATTCATCAGTAATGAGTTTGGCTGTGTTCCTGCAAAACTTTAAAATAGGTAGCTGTCCAGTTTGGCCCAGGTACTTTAGTTTGATTGGAGAAGGAAATGGCAACCCACTCCAGTACTCTTGCCTAGAAAATTCCTTGGATGGAGGAGCCTGGTGGGCTACAGTCCATGGGGTCACGAAGAGTCGGACATGACTGAGTGACTTCACGACGACCTTAGTTTGATAACTCCTGTTCTAGAAAATTTAATGTCCACATTTTTTTAAGCAGGAAATGCTTGTATGATTATCTTTTCTCTTCCCTTTAAATTGTAAACTTTTTGAAATAGGGACCATTTCTTTTACTTCTTTCTCCCCTATATCATTAGCATAGTCCCTTTGTTTTGTTTAGTCACTCAGTCATGTCTAGTTCTTTGTGACTCCACGGACTGCAGCACGCCAGACTTCCCTTTCCTTCACTATCTCCCAGAGTTTGCTCAAACCTTTGTCCATTGAGTTGATGATGTCAACCAACCGTCTCATTCTCTGTCACCCTCTTCTCCTGCCTTCAGTCTTTCCCAGCATCAGAGTCTTTTCCAGTGAGTTGGCTCTTCGCATCAGGTGGCCAAAGTATTAGAGCTTCAGTATCAGTCCTTCCAATGAATATGCAGGGTTGATTTCCTTTAGGATGGACTGGTTTGATCTCTTTATTGTCCAAGGGACCGTCAAAAGTCTTCTCCAACACCACAGTTTGAAAGCATCAGTTCTTCAGCACTCAGCCTTCTTTATGGTCCAACTGTCACATCCATATGTGACTACTGGAAAAACCATAGCTATGACTATATGGACTTTTGTAGGCAAAGTGATTTCTCTGCTTTTTAGTCCACTGTCTAGGTTTGTCATAGCTTCTCTTCTAAAGAGCAAGTGTCTTTTAATTTCATGGCTGGAGTTACTGTCCACAGTGATTTTGGAGCCCAAGAAAATGAAGTCTGTTACTGTTTCCACTTTTTCCCCATCAATTTGCCTTGAAGTGATGGAACTGGATGTCATGATCTTAGTTTTTGGAATGTTGAGTTTTAAGCCAGCATTTTCACTCTCCTCTTTCACCTTTATCAAGAGGCTCTTTAGTTTCTTTTTGCTTTCTGCCATTAGGGCGGTATCATCTTCATATCTGAGGTTATTGATATTTCTGGCAATCTTGATTGCAGCTTGGGCTTCATCCAGCCTGGCATTTTGCATGATGTGGAGGTTTAATCACTAAATCTTGTACAACTCTTGCAACCCCATGCACTGTAGCCTGCCATGCTCCTCTGTCCAAGGGGATTCTCCAGGCAAGAATGCTGGAGTAGGTTGCCAGTTCCTTCTCCAGAGGAATCTTCCTGACCCAGGAATCAAACCTTGGTCTCCTGCATTGCAGGCAGATTCTTTACAGACTAATCTACAAGGGAAGGCCTATGATGATGTACTCTGCATATAAGTTAAATATATATAGCCTTGACGTACTCCTTTCCCAGTTTTGAACCAGTCTGTTGTTCCATGTCTGGTTCTAGCTGTTGCTTCTTGACCTGCAATACAGGTTTCTCAGGAGGCAGGTAACATGGTCTGTTAATTTCATCTCTAAGAATTTTCCACAGTTCATTGTAATCCACACAGTCAAAGGTTTTAGCATAGTCAATGAAGCAGAAGTAGATTTTTTTTTTAAATTCTCTTGCTTTTTCTATGGTGCAACAGTTGTTGGCAATTTGATCTCTGGTTCCTCTGCATTGTCTAAATCCTTGTTGTACATCTAGAAGTTATTGGTTCATGTACTATTGAAGCCTAGCTTGAAAGATTTTGAGCATTACCTGGCTAGCATGTGAAATGAGTACAATTGTGCTGTAGTTGGAACATTCTTTGGCATTGCCTTTCTTTGGGATTGGAATGAAAACAGACCTTTTCCAGTCCTGTGGCCACTGCTGAGTTTTCCAAATTTGTTGGCGTATTGAGTGCAGCACTTTAACAGCATCTTCTTTCAGGATCTGATGATCTGAACCACAGTTAGCTCCTGGTCATATGGCAAACTAGAAGTGTATCTGTTGTCCCTTTGATTCTACTCTCTTAATAAGAGCTCTGTTACTATTTGTGGAGCATGTTATCATTTAGAAAGTGCTTTGACATATCTTTTCTTATCTGATTCTCACGACAACCTCAGAAGAATGAAGATAGGGTAGGTGTATTGCCCCACTTTGTAGTCCATATAACAAAAGATTAAGTGAGTATCTCTAGTTTATATTGTCTAGGACGAGACAGAGCAAAATTTGGATCTTCTTTTGTGGTAGTGAACCCTGATCTCTAACTTTCTAAAAACAGAAGCAGCTCATCTTTTTAGTCTGTCTTGCTCAAACTGTATATCCTGCAGTGTTCCTGTTTTTCTTAGAATCTTAGCTCAGTTTTCCCTTGAGTGTCAAATGCTCAGTTTAAAGTTTAGCATTCAAATATTCCTATTCTTTTGGCACAGAAAAGGGTCATTTCTGTTTTCAAGACAGAGATGTGAGCTGCACAGAATTAGAAATAGATATATTTTTTTTAAGCTCATGGATAAAATCACCCCATTCATTTAGTTTCTCAGAGAAGAACCTGGTCTTTCATGGTCTTTATACTGAGTCCTGAGACTGTGTGTGTGTAACCCTTTGGTGTCAGCTATGCTGCGCTGGTGTATTTGTACGCACGTGCTCTGTGTTGTGCTTGTTGATAATTGCAGAAGGGGATTGCTGCAGAAGATTTATCTTTCAAATCCCTGCTGGTGATGGTGATACAGATGTAACCATGAATAAAAATTCATCAAGCTGTATAATTTTGCTTTGTATATTTTAAGATAAAGATCGACCCCAACTTAAAAAAGTTAACTACAAAAGAAACCCAAGTCCTGCCTCCCCCAAAACTTCTTCCATCTCACCAGCCTACTACTGTTCTCATTTATATTTAGCTTTATAAAACAATAGCCAGTATTGTCTAAACGGCATTATGCCTGGAGTCAGAACTACTGGAGTCTGATTCTCAGCATTGCCACTTACCTTCTCTGTACCTTAGTTTGCTCACTTGTGAAGTGGTGGTAATTATAGCACCTGTTTCATCGGGTTGTGAGGATTGATGAGGTAGTACATTACATGTAAAGTATTTAGGAATGAGCATTCAAATGCTAGCTGCTATTGTTATTAATTTCTGAATTAAACTTGCTTCTCAGTTGCTTTTGTACACTGCTTCTGCTGATGCCTGATTGTAAGTCCTCCCTTCCTGAGGCTGAAGTGAGTGATAGTTGCATGGCTAATATTAGGCACAGTATCCTGCTGGGTGTGTTGATGCCCTATAGTTTGGTTCTCTGTAGAATTCTTATTCCATACTTAGTCCAGTTGTATGTATTTTACAGGTGAATGGTATG
The DNA here is from genome assembly GCF_003369695.1 of Bos indicus x Bos taurus. Classification (NCBI taxonomy): domain Eukaryota; kingdom Metazoa; phylum Chordata; class Mammalia; order Artiodactyla; family Bovidae; genus Bos; species Bos indicus x Bos taurus. The sequence continues at coordinate 30,484,481 of NC_040086.1, forward strand.
TCAGAGTTATAAGGAAAATGGCATACTTAATACCCTATTGTATATTGTATATATATATTTTTTATTGTATAGTTTTTATTTAGGGAGGTGATTGGTTTCATGGAAAGAACCATGTACATGGGAGGTCAAGAGACCTGGATTTTAGTCTTAATTTTGCATTGTTTAGTTTTATGTCATTGGGCAGCTCAGCCTCTATGTCTTTATTTGTAGAATGGCACGCTGGTTGTCTCTGCTTTCCTCTTGAGGGCTCATTTGTATGTGAGCTGATAGTTACTCAGTGTACAGATTCCTATAAAGTGATGGTAAGTGATTTCCTTGCTGTAAGTGGTTGCTTTATATTAAAAATTAATTATTACTTCCTCTGTTTTCAGCTTCGGGCTCAGAATCAGGTCTTGAAGAAAGGTGTCGTGGATGAACAAGCGAATTCTGCTGCTTTGAAGGTAGGCTACTGTTTGTGTTGTGAGAGTTAGATTAGTGTTTAGTGAAGCTTACAGCAGGGGATTCAGCCCATTTTGTGGGTTAAATTCCCAACTCTGACACTGATTCACTAGGGATAGGGGAGGGTAATCGAATTTTTTTGTGTGTGTTTAACTTTCTTACTCATTTAGGTATGAATGTGATGTGCTTTGACTTCTTAGCTGGAGATTACAAAAATGTCTTATGGGACTGCATCTAATGCATTTCTCTCATACCCAGCTTCTTTCATAGCTAAACTCATCAGGACAAATGGGGCTTCTTATCTGGCTTGATCTGACAGCACTCTGCAGGGACTGGGTCATACTCATGTTTATATCCCTAGCATTCAGCAGATTGTCCCCTGATAAATGGGTCTGAAAGTGTGAATCATTTAGTGCATTAATCTTGCTTTGGGTTGAGCTGTTTAATAGTAATAACCTGTGTTAATGATGACTGAGTGATCCATCAGCACCTTTAACTGAGAGGAGAAATATGATGGGAGAAGAAGAATTTGTTTCTACCTCATTTTAGCAGACATGTAATAAATACTGCTTGAAAGTGTTAGTTGTTCAGTCATGGCCAGCTCTTTGTGACCGCAGGGACTATATAGCCTGCCACACTCCTCTGTCCATGGGATTCTCCAGGCAAGAATACTGGAGTGGGTTACAGTTCCCTTCTCCAGGGGAATCTTTCCGACCCAGGGATCAAACCTAGATCTCCCACATTACAGGGAAATTCTTTACCATCTGAGCCACCAGGGAGGCACAGATACTGCTTAGTGATATTCTTAATTGGATAAATTGATTCTAGGATATGGATTCCTTCTTGGCCAAGTTTCAGTAAAATACACTGCCTGCCTCATTCTTTCACTGCCTCCCTTGCTCCCTCTTCAGAAAAAAGGGCTTAGGAGTCCCTTTACTTTTCTGTCTTTCTGGAGTAGCCCACGACCAGTGACACACGAACAGTCACCAGGATCGTGAGATGCGTCCTTTCACTTGGCTAGTGTTGGACCCTTCTCTAGTCCCCTCTGTCTCTTGAGGAGAGCTCCCTCCTTGGGTGTTGTTGCACAGACTCGGGGCTGAGATGGGTCAGAGTACCTTACCCTACGCTCTCTGCACTTAAGCTGAGATGATAAATAGTCAGAATTTGTTAGCTAAGTTACTGTTTTGTTTAAATCACTGAAGAAATTGATCATTATCTATTTCCTTATGATGTCTAAAACCTACCCCTGGAGAAAGTATTTCCGAACTCATCTTAGTCGCCCGCACTGGTGTTTCACACCCTCCTGTGGCTGATTGTGTCTGATTAATGCTGGTAGCAGCTGTGGTGGTGATGGTGACAGCAGGCCCTCTCACTGAATGCTCGCCGTGTGTCAGGCAGGCATTGCACTCAGCACCTTGCACCCGTGTTCTCAGTTTTCCCAACGACCCTGTGCGGGCACATGCCACTGTCATCACTGTCATTGCAGGAACTAGGATTTATAGAGAGATTGGGATGGATGTCTTCCGAAATCAATGATTGGTTAATGGGGAATATTAGTCACCTAGTGATTAATTAATTATAAGGATGTAAAGAGATTACTTTTAATTGAACTGTGCATTGCAGTCAGCATTTTGATTATATTAGATTTGTATCTTCAGTGAGTTATTAGATGCAATGAGCATTTATTGATTTGAGTTTCCTTAAATTGAAATATAAAATAATTTGGACATGGGCTGGGCCTATGTTTACCATTGAACTTCAAGCAAACATTAAGGACTTAGTAAACAAAAAATAAAAAAGGAAATTTTTTTTCTCTTTAATGGAAACATATTCTACCCCTCTAGCTATGCCCTCAACATGCAAATAATGTCAGCAGATTGCAGAACTAGGCTCTCGTTTTTAGGTTGCTGTTTCAAAATCCACTATTCAAAATTGGGAAAGTAGCATTGACATATATATACACTATCACGTGTAGAATAGGTAACTAGCAGGAAGCTGCTCTAAAACACAGGGAGCCCAGCCTGGTGCTCTACTGACAACCGGGAGCCGGGAATGGAGTGGGAGAGGGAGGCTTAAGGGGGACGGGATATATATGCACTTATGACTGATTCAGTTGATGTATGGCAGAGACCACCACAACATTGTAAAGCAATTATCCTCCAATTAAAAAAATCCCCTGTTCATTAAAACTTGACCTCTCTTAGCTTTATAGTGGTTTCTCAATGAAGGTAAAGTAAATGTACAGATCTTTCAGTTTATGGTAGTGTATAGCCGTTTGTGTTTGATTACGAGTGAACACAAAGTTACCAGAATGTCATAAGGAAAATATAGTTAGAATAATATTATTTTTAAAAATAGAGTGAAACTAAATATTTCTCGTTTCCCATTTTCTTACCTTGTTGTGATATACACAGTACAGCGTGGTCAGTAGAAGACGTGTTGTTTACATTTTAGATTTTGTTCCTATTTTCGCTTTAAAGTGAACTGAGAATATTCTTTGTTAGGATAATAACAAAGATTTTTTGTTTGATTTGATTTTTGTCTTTGACAGATCAGAATAATTTAAAGTTAAAGAGTATTGAAAAGACTTCATTTTGACTGACTTAAATTCAAGGAGGATTTATAGGAAAAAGTGAATACAAATATATTTCTTCCATTCTTTCTTACCTGAAGGGCATCATCAGTGAGTCTGAGGTTCTCATTAAAATTTCAAATTTATAAAATTGTAGCCTCAGACTTTGTGACTCCTCACCACCAAACACATGAATAACAACATTATATAAAAGCGTGTTGTTGTGGATATTTAAGTTGTTGTTGTGGATATTTAAGTTGATCAATGTTACTTCAGTAGTAGACTCTTTAGCTTTATTTTTAAGTTTGCTTGATTGGACCAGAAAATGAAATTGTCACCAAACAGAGCTAAAAAAAACATAGGAACTAGAATGATAAACATATAACTTTAATTCCTTAAAGAAAGAGGTTTTGATTATATTTTGGTGAAACAAAAAAATTTTTTTTCATTATTTTTAAATGTTAAGACTAAATTACAAGGAATGGTCTGTTTTCACATTGATGTAGGAACAGCTGAAAATGAAGGATCAATCACTGAGGAAACTGCAGCAGGAAATGGACAGTTTGACATTCCGAAATCTGCAGCTTGCCAAAAGGGTCGAGCTCCTTCAAGATGAACTGGCTCTAAGTGAACCCCGAGGCAAGAAAAACAAGGTAGGTCAAGTCAAAACAAGGTAGGGGGACCTTGCCATTAGGTGCCGACATCTCCAGGCCACCCTGGTTTTAGCAGAAGACCTCGCCTCCAAATACTCTAAAGGTCTGTTTATTACACCTGCTTATTGGGTCCAGAAAGCAAACATTTATTATTAATGTATACTAAGTATTTATTGGGCTTCCCTAGTGGTTCAGATGGTAAAGCATCTGTCTGCAATGCAGGAGACCCGGGTTCGATCCCTGGGTTGGGAAGATCCCCTGGAGAAGGAAATGGCAGCCCACTCCAGTATTCTTGCCTGGAAAATCCCATGGACCGTGGAGCATTAGAGCCATTTTCACATGGAAATGAGTTTTCAAGAGTTTATGAGAAATCAGCATGCACATAGTTGATTTAGTGGCTAAGAAAAATGAATAGTATATCTCACATTGGTCAAAATTACTGTTTTTTTTTAGTTATACTAAGCTGCCATTTAACTCAAGGTAGGGCAGATAGAATGAGAAGCGCTGTCCACATGAAGCACTGTCTATGGAAGTGGCAGTTGAAGTACTCATACATGAGGCTTATAAGTTTGCTGCAGATGTATTTTCTTTGTTTTTATTGTTAGGAGTTCAGTTTGTGTGTGTTTTGTTTGTTTGTTTGTTTGTTATTTTAGAGAAACATTGTGTTTAATGGTAAAGTTTAGCACATTCCACCACCAGGCATGGCCTGGAGCAGCAGGGATGGGTAGGTGACCTCCGTGGAGGTTCACATGGCAAAGATGATGAGAAAGGCAACCGTTAAACAGAGGAGCTCCACAGCCTCAGACAAGGCAAAGCCCAAAAGAGCCTAGGAGAAGAGCTGCTGCTTCAGAGATGGGTTCCTGGCATAGCCAATGATCAAGCTGCCAAACAGTGCTCCAGTGCCAGCCCTGAGCCAGCCACACCAACCGTGGCAGCCCCAAAGCCAATAAACTTGGCTGCTGTGTCAATATCCCAGGAGAAAACACTGGTCTGGTACTCCTGCCTGGCCACCTGGAGTGGGACACTGCTGTGGGAAGGCTGTTCAGTTGATATCTCTGGCCTACTCAGGAAGGAGGCAAAGGCCTGATGGGACCCTGGTCGAACAGTGGATCAGAGCAGGAGGAATGAGTAGTGCCCTGGTGGTCTGTGTTTTTTCAGTCTCTTGGCTTTTACTCTTCTGTCTGATGCTCGTCTTACTCATTCTCTTCACTACATGAAGCTCCATGGAGGTCACCTACCCACCCCTCCTGCTTCGACTTCAGGTCATGCCCGATACTGGAGTGTGCTAAGCTTTACCTTTAAACACAATGTTTCTCTTTAAGTCCCCAGGTGTAAATATAAATTTCTTTCCCTTCTGGTTTTATATAGTGAGGTGAGATTCTGATTGATCTAAGATGGATGATCTGATACTTTTGATCATACTGTGGTTAAGAAGTTGCTTCTTTTTTCAAGGGCAGAAGCTAGGGACTGAGTCTTTAAAAGTCTTGGACAGCACCCCAAAAATGTGTGGACTGAGGCAATGATGACAAATGGTTGGAGGGAAGAAGGTTCACAGTAACTCTGAAGCAGTGTGTGGGGAGGAAAGAGTGCAGACTTTGGAGCTGAGCCCAGATTTGAATTCTTTGTCTTCCATTTGTAGGTCTATGACCTTAGGCAAGTTTTTTAGCCTTGCAGCCTCAGTTGTGGGAAAGACTTTCAGGTTTGTTGTCAGGATTAAATGAATCATGTAAAGTACCCAGGACTGTATGTGGATATGATGGACATGGTGACATAATTATGTCTCATTTCCCCTCCATGGAAGAATTCTCCAGAGTGGTAATTTTTCAGGTAAGTGGGGAACAGTTCAGTTTAGTCACTCAGTTGTGTCTGACTCTTTGTGACTCCATGAACTACTGCACGCCAGGCTTCCCTGTCCATCACCAACTCCTGAAGCTTACTCAAACTCATGTCCATTGAGTTGGTGATGCCATCCAACCATCGCATTCTCTGTCATACCCTTCTCTGCCTGCCTTCAATCTTTCCCAGCATCAGGGTCTTTTCAAGTGAGTCAGTTTTTCATATCAGGAAGCCAAAGTATTGCAGTTTCAGCTTCAGCATCAGTCCTTCCAATGAATATTCAGGACTGATTTCCTTCAGGATGGACTGGTTGGATCGCCTTGCAGTGCAATAGACGCTTGAGAATCTTCTCCAACACAACAGTTGAAAAGCATCAATTCTTCAGCATTCAGCTTTCTTTATAGTCCAACTCTCACATCCATACATGACTACTAGAAAAACCATAGCTGTGACTAGACAGACCTTTGCTGGCAAAGTAATGTCTCTGCTTTTTAATATGCTATCTAGGTTGGTCATAGCTTTTCTTCCAAGAAGTAAGCGTCTTTTAATTTCATGGCTGCAGTTACCATCTGCAGTGATTTTGGAGCCCAAGAAAATAAAGTCTCTCACTGTTTCTATTGTTTCCCCATCTATCTGCCATGAAGTGATGAGACCAGATGCCATGATCTTAGTTTTCTGAATGTTGAGTTTTAAGCCAACTTCACTCTCCTCTTTCACTTTCCTCAAGAGGCTCTTTGGTTCTTTGCTTTCTGCCACAAGGGTGGTGTCATCTGCATATCTGAATTTATTGATATTTCTCCCGGCAATCTTGATTCCAGCTTGTGCTTTATCCAGTCCTGCATTTCTCACAATGTACTCTGCATAGAAGTTAAATAAACAGGGTGACAGTATGCAGCCTTGACATACTCCTTTCCTGATTTGGAACTAGTCTGTTGTTCCATGTCCAGTTCTAATTATTGATTCCTGACCTGCATACAGATTTCTCAAGAGACAGGTCACGTGTTCCGGTATTCCCATCTCCTTCAGAATTTTCCACAGTTTATTATGATCCACACAGTCAAAGGCTTTGGCATAGTTAATAAAGCAGAAATAGATGTTTTTCTGGAACTCTCTTGCTTTTTCAATGATCCAGCAGATGTTGGCACTTTGATCTGTGGTTCCTCTGCCTTTTCTAAAACCAGCTTGAACATCAGGAAGTTCACAGTTCACGTATTGCTGAAGCCTGGATTGGAGAATTCTGAGCATTACTTTACTAGCGTGTGAGATGAGTGCAGTTGTGCAGTAGTTTGAGCATTCTTTGGCATTGCCTTTCTTTGGGATTGGAATGAAAACTGACCTGTTCCAGTCCTGTGGCCACTGACATGTTGCTAATTTTGTCACATGTTTTCTAAATTTGCTGACATGTTGAGGGCAGCACTTTAACAGCATCATCTTTTAGGATTTGAAATTGCTCGACTGGAATTCCATCACCTCCACTAGCTTTGTTCATAGTGATGCTTCCTAAGGCCCACTTGACTTCACATTCCAGGATGTCTGGCTCTAGATAAGTGGTCACACCATCATTGTTATCTGGGTTGTGAAGATCTTTTTTGTATAGTTCTTCTGTGTATTCCTGCCACCTCTTCTTAATATCTTCTGCTTCTGTTAGGTCCATACCATTTCTGTCCTTTACTGTGCCCATCTTTGCATGAAATGTGCCCTTGGTGTCTCTAATTTACTTGAAAAGGTCTCTAGTCTTTCCCATTCTATTGTTTTCCTCTATTTCTTTGCATTGATCAGTGAGGAAGGCTTTCTTATCTCTCCTTGCTGTTCTTTGGAACTGTGCATTCAAATGGGTATATCTTTCCTTTTTTTCTTTGCCTTTAGCTTCTCTTCTCAGCTATTTGTAAGGCCTCCTCAGACAACTATTTTGCCTTTTTGCATTTCTTTTTCTTGGGGATGATCTTGATCATTGCCTCCTATACAGTGTCACGAACATCTGTCCATAGTTTTTCAGGCACTCTGTCTATCAGATCTAATTCCTTGTATCTATTTGTCACTTCCACTCTATAATCGTAAGGGATTTGATTTAGGTTATAAAGCTCAACATTCAGAAAACTAAGATCATGGCATCTGGTCCCATCACTTCATGGGAAGTAGATGCGGAAACAATGGAAACAGTGTCAGACTTTATTTTTTTGGGCTCCAAAATCACTGCAGATGGTGATTGCAGCCATGAAATTAAAGGACGCATACTCCTTGGAAGGAAAGTTATGACCAACCTAGATAGCATATTAAAAAGCAGAGACATTACTTTGCCAACAAAGGTCCGTCTGGTCAAAGCTATGGTTTTTCCAGTGGTCATGTATGGATGTGAGAATTGGACTGTGATAAAAGCTGAGCGCCGAAGAATTGATGCTTTTGAACTGTGGTGTTGGAGAAGACTCTTGAGAGTCCCTTGGACTGCAAGGAGATCCAACCAGTCCATTCTAAAGGAGATCAGTCCTGGGTGTTCTTTGGAAGGCTTGATGTTAAAGCTGAAACTTCAATACTTAGGCTACCTCATGCGAAGAGTTGACTCATTGGAAAAGACTCTGATGCTGGGAAGGATTGGGGTCAAGGGATTGAGGAGAAGGGGACAACAGAAGATGTGATGGCTGGATGGCATCACTGACTCGATGGACATGAGTTTGAGTGAACTCCGGGAGTTGGTGATGGACAGGGAGGCCTGGTGTGCTGCAATTCATGGGGATTGCAAAGAGTCGGATACGACTGAACGACTGAACTGAACTGAACTGAATGGTCTAGTGGTTTTCCCTACTTTATTCAATTTAAGTCTGATATTGGCAATAAGGAGTTCATCATCTGAGCCACAGTCATCTCCCAGTCTTGTTTTTGCTGACTATATAGAGTTTCTCCATCTTTGACTGCAAAGAATATAATCAGTCTGATTTCAGTATTGACCATCTGGCGATGTCCATGTGTAGAATGGGAGTGTCATTGGCAGAGGCTGTTTGCTATGACCAGCGTGTTCTCTTGGCAAAACTCTGTTAGCCTTTACCCTGCTTCATTCTGTACTCCAAGACCAAATTTGCCTCTTACTCTAGGTATCTCTTGACTTCCTACTTTTGCATTCCAGTCCCCTATAATGAAAAGGACATCTTTTTTGGGTGTTAGTTCTAGAAGGTCTTGAAGGTTTTCATAGAACCGTTCAACTTTCAGCTTCTTCAGCATTAGTGGTTGGGGCCTAGACTTGGATTACCCTGATACTGAATGGTTTGCCTTGGAAACGAACAGAGATCATTCTGTCGTTTTTGATTCGGACTCTTGTTAACTATGGCTACTCCATTTCTTTTAAGGGATTCTTGCCCACAGTAGTAGATATAATGGTCGTCTGAGTTAAATTGACCCATTCCAGTCCATTTTAGTTCACTGACTACTAAAATGTCAATGTTCACTCTTGCCATCTCCTGTTTGACTACTTCCTTTTTATCTTGAAATTGGAACAGAGAGTACAAAACAGATATGTATCCGAATCACTTGGAAAACTTTGTCAAAATACACATGCTGTGGAAATTCTGGAAGACGCTTGGGGAGGGGAAATAGCCATCTGTATTTCATCCCCAGGTTAATGAGATCCTCTCTCAGGGCTGTTTCAGTAGATTTAGGTGTAATTACTTCTGAATTAGTTTTAATAAAAACTTTCCAAATTTGGAATTACTGAACAACCAGAATATGTCATTCAGCAGTGTTCCTTGTGTGAATGTATATCTTGTGTTCACATTTGGTGTTTATGTATTTGTTTATTACATAGCTGCTCCATTTTCAGAGGGCTTTCTAATCGTGGGTTCACGTTGGATCAGTAAGTGACTTCATTTTAAGTGAGGAGTGAAGTACAAGAAAGGCAGAGGAGGGTGGTGACTGATGTCTGAACAGTTTCATTGTTAGGCTGTCCCTTGAATAGTGTCATCTCTGTGTGTATTCCATGAAAACAAATGTTCATTATTGGCTCTTAAATAGTGCTATTCTTCTATGTAGAAAAAGTTAATATTGATATAAGGGCAAAAGGAATGTATTTTTGGTAGTTTTGTGCTTTTTTCCTTCTATTTATTTGTAATAGCTTTATCTTGTATTTTTATTTTATTTTATTTTTAAACTTTACAAATGTATTAGTTTTGCCAAATATCAAAATGAATCCGCCACAGGTATACATGTGTTCCCCATCCTGAACCCTCCTCCCTCCTCCCTCCCCATACCATCCCTCTGGGTCGTCCCAGTGCACTAGCCCCAAGCATCCAGTATCATGCATTGAACCTGGACTGGGAACTCATTTCATACATGATATTGTACATGTTTCAATGCCATTCTCCCAAATCTTCCCACCCTCTCCCTCTGCAGCAGAGTCCATAAGACTGTTCTATACATCAGTGTTTCTTTTGCTATCTCGTACACAGGCTTATTGTTAGCATCTTTCTAAATTCCATATATATGCGTTAGTATACTGTATTGGTGTTTTTCTTTCTGGCTTACTTCACTCTGTAATAATAGGCTGTATTTTTTAAAATTAGAAATGTATGTGAACTTTTGTATAAATGTAGTTTTGTGAATGCTGTTAATTCTTTAAAGGAGTTTAACAGCTCAGACTCATGGAATTGCTAAAACTGTCATTTTTTAAACCGGGAGATCAATTGTTAAAATGATACTTATTAACATATTTATGTTGCTGACTTTCTGGATCTACTCTGTCTTCCAGCACAACTACTCTCAAATTCATCTGCAAAGAATAGTGAGCCTTATCTGTTCTTTTTTTCCTCTCTCTTTTAAGCTTTTCTGCTCATTGCAGTATTTGCATTTCCAACTTATATCACATAGGAAAAGTTAAATGATGGACTGTATACCTTTTGCAGGATTGTTTGACAGCCGTGAACACATAGAAGAGACAAGCTACTAAGGTGATAGAAAATCTGTGTACCTTAGAATGTTTCTCTAAAGGGTGACAGTTATGTGGACATAACTTATTCTTTCCATCAGAAAAGTGGAGAATCTTCTTCTCAGTTGAGTCAAGAGCAGAAGAGTGTCTTTGATGAAGACCTGCAAAAGAAGATAGAAGAGAATGAACGGTTGCATATACAAGTGAGAAAATCTTCTATTTTTCCGTATGAGTTAAAAAATGGGTTGTATGATCTGGAATGTGGAAAAAACAACCCAGGATAGAGTATTTTGTATATGGGTAGGTGTTTTAACGTTTCCTGTGGTTGGTGGGTATGTACGTCACTGTCGTTCATTCGTTTCTAAGATCTCACATTGTAATACGGATGTGTGCTTTGAATATGCACTTGTTCAGAGAACAGCTGAATAGCTTTATATGTTAGTGATACAGAAGTATAATGGGGACTCTTCCTTTTATATAGGACATGTTTAGATGGATTATTTAGATGGGGCTTATCATTTTAATTTGTGACAGTTGGTTTTTGTCTGTTTCCCTTTTAGTCTGTAAGGTCTCACTAGGGTACAGACCATGTCACTTTTTCTGCCCAGCCTCAGAACGGCCTCACTCATGGCACGCCTTCAGATATTTATGGAATGTTGAGTAATCAATGTCTACTCCAAAACAGTCAGCATATTTTAAGAGTCATAGTATAGTGTATTCAACTCTGCCTCCTGTTTTTTCTTGTGTGAAATGGTGAGCATAATCAAACAGTGGAAAATAAATTTTCATTCTTAGTGTTTGAAAATGTTTACAAAATGAACTTTTGACCTCATGAATTTTGGGTGAAGTAGTCATAATTCTTAATTACTGTTGAATTCTCATTGGGCTTCCCTGATGGCTCGGTTGGTAAAGAATCCACCTGCAATGCAGGAGATCCTGGTTCATTTCCTGAGTCAGGAAGATCTGTTGGAGAAGGGATAGGCTAGGATTCTCATTAAGGAAAGGAGCTTTACATTACGCAGGAGTATGTTATATAGGAGTAACATCTGTTTGAATTTTGATTATTTAATTGTAGAAGTTCGCATAACAGTATAGCAAGAGTTGTGCTCAACTGGTCAGTTGAGTTAGTTCTCCGTGTGCCAGAGGTAGGTTGAAATAGAAGTCCATGAGATAGGTTGGGGAAGAAATGTAGGCTTTGAAGTCTGTTTGTGCCTGTGAAACAGTTGATAGTTAGGTAGCCCCTTGAAGCTTCAGGTTCCCCATCTGTAAAGGAGGGTCTGCAAGTAACACCGCCTCTGACCTACTGTGAGGATCCACTGAGCTCTTGCCTGTGCAGTTTCGCACACTGAGCATATGGAACCTTATGGAAGTCACTCAATGATCAGTCACTGCCATTGTTTGCTCTTCATTTGTGTGTATGAGGAGGTTCTGAGAAGAAGACGTGATCTTTTCTTTTCAGTTTTTTGAAGCTGATGAGCAGCACAAGCACGTGGAAGCAGAGCTGAGGAGTCGGCTGTCCACTCTGGAAATGGAGGCGGCTCAGCACCAGGCCGTGGTCGATGGCCTGACGCGGAAGTACATGGAGACCATCGAGAAACTGCAGAACGACAAGGCTAAACTAGAGGTAAGCCCCGCTGTTGGTGAGAGCTTGTTCAGAAATAGTCTGGGCTTTTGTAAATCGTCTGCCTGCTTTGGAGAACAGAAGTTAGGCACTCAAGGCAGGACTGCAGCCTACAGTGTCTACTCAGCGTGTTGTCATCCGTGGCCTGATTCATCTGCTTTTCTTTTTTTCTCACGGACAGATATGCATATAATTTTGGCTAATAGTGGTTGTCATACCACATTTCTAGCAAACAGAACACAGTTTCAAATGAATAGCTATATAAAATTTATAGGGGAAAACCAAAAAGAAAAAAGAGTAGAAAAAATTTTTCACCACTTCCAGGATTTCAAAATGGAAAGCCAAGGAATATAGTTTGGCATAGTTTATTTTTTATTTTTAAAAATTTTATTGGAATATAGTTGATATACAATGTTGTCTTAGTTTCAAGTGTTCAGCAAAGTGATTCAGTTATACATATACATATAGTCATTCTTTTTCAGATTTTTTTCCCCATATAAGTTATTACAGACCATTGAGTAGAGTTCCCTGTGCTATGCTTTTCTTTTCCTTCTAAAATTTAGGTAAAATCTCAGACTCTAGAAAAGGAGGCCAAGGAATGTCGACTTCGGACAGAAGAATGGTATGTGGAAATGTGAATTCCAAGGGGCCCTAAAGTGAGAATCAGAAGACCTGAATTTTGGTTTAGCAGCTTCTCTGTCTCAATTTTCTCACGTTTGCAGTGAGACAGAAGTAGGTCATTTCTAGGGGCCTTTTCAGTTCTTTTATCTCTGGGACCTTAAAAATTCTTGGCAGAGTGGCTTGTGCAGCAGTCCTCAGCCTGCAGATGTTCTGGCGTGGCAGATACCATTCTGGGGCACCTGCACTGAGGACTGGGTGCTTTCTGGGGCAGACTACTCTAAAGAGACGGTCTTCTCATAGTCCAAGGCAGGAAAACTGACTGTTGATCGTGGTGTCAGCCTTTTAATGTTTAGTTGCTAAGTCGTGTCTGACTCTTAGAGACCCCAGGGACTGTAGCTCGCCAGGCTCCTCCATCCATGGGATTTCCCAGGCGAGAATACTGGAGTGGTTTGCCATTTCCTTCTCCAGGGGATCTTCCTGACTCAGGGATTGAACTCACATGTCCTATGTCTCCTGCATGTAGGCAGATTCTTTACTGCTGAGCCACCAGGGAAGCCCAACATTTTAATAAAATGGTACCTTTTAAATAAAATGAGGTTGTGTAATCTAATGTGGAGATATTTATCTGTTAAAATATTACTTATCTCTGGATGGTAAGAGCATGTGCCAACATTTATTTGATAAATGACATATTTTAGGTTTTGATAGGATCAATCAAGTGAAGTTCTTCAATTTAGTTGTACTGAAAATGCATGATGTACCTATAATCTTAATTGAATCAAAACCAAAAATGATCAGATTTTGAGCTCAAGGTAAAAATCTGCTATAATACTTTAAAAAATTTTACTGTTATACTTGAACAAATACTTGTGTTATAAAGAGAAAAATCTATAAGTTTGAAATGGCTCTAAGATGATTTTGAGCTTGGGGAAATAAACTTAAAATTGTATAAGATAGTGGGACTGTGATAAATTCTTTGCAACTTCCAGTTATTCAGCAGGAGTCTCAAGGGCTTTAAAATCAAGACTTAGTATTTTTCTTATCTTCATTTTTTTTTTAAACAACTCTCTACTACCAAGGGTATACAGATGTCAGATAAGCCTGTCAGTCTGAAAGCCTGATACCAGCTATTGAGGTAACATGCAAATGTTGATCATATGGTTTTGTATTTTTTCTTTCAGTCAGTTACAGTTAAAGAATCTTCATGAAGATTTGTCAAGTAGATTAGAAGAATCTTTATCAATCATCAGTGAGAAAGTACCTTTTAATGATACAAGTAGGTATTATGTATAGTTTTCCATTATTTGCAACTCTGAACTTCTTTAGGATAGCCATCTTATTAAAATAGTTTCTAATGTACTTGGCTGAAAACCTCTCTCGCCCAACAGAGGGTTGCTTTCTTTTTGTCCTTTTGATCAGCTTTCACCCTCATGTCTCATAGGGAGATTTTAAGTTGTCACATAACTATTCTGAAGCTAGTCTTCTTGGAAAAAGCCCAAAGCTACATTTTTCAATTGCATGTATTTAACATATCCCAACGTGAAAACCAGCCTGTGCACATAAAGTACCTGAATACTTGTACAAGAAATGCTGATCACAATGGACGGCAAGGTGGAAGAGGAGTAAGGGGATGGGTGGGAGGTGAATCTTCTCTGTCAGATATCTCCTGCCCTTTGGACAATGCGCAGCGCTAGTTCCGGAGCTGACTTGGGTATGCCTGCTTCCCCCTCATCCTGGGAAGGCTCTGGTAATTTACATAACCAAGAGCACCAAAGAGAACTTTAAAAAAAAATTGACTTCTGTGTATGTGTTTGAAAGTGTTAGTCACTTTGTCGTGTTCGACTCTTTTCAACCCCATGGACTGTAGCCCACCAGGCTCCTCTGTCCATTGAACTCACCAGGCAAGAATACTGGAGGGGGTAGCCATTCCCTTCTCCAGGGTAATCTTCCTGACCCAGGGATCAAACCCAGGTCTCCTGCACTACAAGCAGATTCTTACTTTCTGAACTACCAGGGAAGCCCAAGTATTAAGTCAAAATCTTAAAGACAAAGAAAACGGTTTGAAACTTAAATTCAATGTGGTATACATTTTCTTTTTTACAATTATATGATTGAAATTAATTTTTGACTTCTCAATTTTTCTTAGGAAAGACCTAAAAAAAGAGGGAAGAAAAGACAAAAATAGCAGTTTGTTCTAAAACTGAAATCAGCATATGTCATTATCATATCAAAAACCTAAATTCCTCTGAAAACAACACCTGTTACTGCTTTCTATATTAATGTAAATAGTATCAGCATACTTTGATCCACTAGACTTGAATCCTTGACGTTTCATTTGCTCCTTAATCCTTAGTCATCACATTCTAATCATTTCCGTCTGAATCTCTTTGGGTTTATCCTTTCTTTTCCAGTACTAGTTGTCACCCTATTTTAGGTCTTTATCATTTCACAAGTAGAGTTACTACTTTTAGTTCTGAAATATTTAGAGATTATTTGCTGAAGATCTAAATTTTGCATAGGATATGCAAAAATGTATAAGACAAAAATCTCTACCCTCAAGGAATTTATAGTCCAGTAGGGGGAAAATAAGATAGAGAAATATATGAAATATAAGCTAAGTTATTCCATGAAGAACTTCTTGGGGTTTCAGAGGAAGGGTGATTATTGCTGGTGGGATTGTTTGGGGAAACCTTCTGGAAGAAGTGGGCTTTGGGCTGGGCCAGGATGTGAAAGTAGGTTTTATTGGTCAGAGAGGTGAGGGAGAACCAGGGAGGGAATTGCATTGAGTGTGGTATGTAGGATAAAGGTGCTGTCAGGGCCTGGTGGTAGTAATTAGTTAAGTATGACTGGAGGCTAGAGTGGATGGGATGTGGAAGCCAATGATAGGTAAGTTCTGAAAGGGTGGGTGGGACTGGACCCTCAAGTTCTGGGCAGAGGACTTGGGATTTCATTCACAAGGCAGTAGGTTGTTGGAGAAGATTTTAGAAATGTCCCTTTTTAAAGAAAATTATTTATTTATATTTGGCTGTGCTCGGTCTTTACTGCTGCATGTGCTTTTCTCTAGTTGTGGCAAGTGGGGGTTACTCTCTAGTTGCGCTATGAGGGCTTCTCATTGCAGGGGCTTCTCTTGTTGCAGAGCACAGGCTCTAGGGTGCACAGGCTGCAGTAGCTGCGGCACACGGGCTTAGTTGCTTCTCCCAGGCTCTAGAGCACAGGCTCAGTAGCTCCGAGGCACGTGGGATTCTTCCAGATTAGGGATCGAACCTGTGTCTCCTGCATTGGCAGGCGGATTCTTTACCACTGAGCCACCAGGGAAGCCCTGGAAATGTCTTGATGAGATTTGTGCACTCACTTGGTTAATCTGGCAACAGAGTATAGACTACACTGGAATGGGTGAAGGAGACTGATGCTGTTGTGGTGATAGTCCTGGTGTGCTGGGATGGGGGCTGGAGCCTGAGATGTCAGGAGACGCAAGGAGGCAAGGCAGAGAGAGCAGGCAGTGTGGGGAAAAGACGTGGTGCGGTTGACAGAGATCAGAGAGGCAGATGGGGAGCAAGTTTATGGGAGAGATGAGGAGGTTAACTTGGATGTGGCTTAATAGTCTAACCGATTGGTGTGCATCTCTTTACCTGCTGGTGTGCACATTTGTAAATAAAAGTCTAGAGCTGGGGAGAGAAGCTGATGTTGACCCAGTTGGGATGGATGAGCCCCTCTGTTGGGAATGAGGGTTATAGAGTACAAAGAGGCCTGTGTAGAGTGCACCCCAGTGGTCAGGAAGGGAAGGGGCTGAGTGGAGACGAGCTGGCAAATGGGTGAGCATTTATTATTTCTTAGTTAAGCTCTTTTTCTGTAAATGTAAAAGTGACTTAATGTACATCCATTTTTGTTTTGTAGAATATAGCCAGTATAATGCTCTGAATGTTCCAGTCCACAATAGGAGACATCAGGTAAAGATGAAGTTTTTATTTTCAGTAATGTATATGTCAAACTTTTCAGAAACACCAGTTAGTTGTTTGGGTCTCTGTTTAGTGCACCAAATCATTGCATTTAACTTTTACTTTCTTTTCTCATACATTTAAAAAAATTGTGGAACACGCTATTTTTTGAATTTGTAAATAATACAGATTTTTGCTGTCTCTTGTCTTATAACATTAAAACTGAATTGTGGGATGCACTGATTTTTGTCATACATTTCTTTTAGGTTGGTGGGCTTTGCACTTTAGGTTAAGTAGAAGAGGTATATTAGCCAATATGGATGGCTTTCTACTTTACTTAGATGGTAGTATTAAAATATAAGTGGGAACAAATGAATTTAAGGCATAATTATTTTAGAGTTCAAATGTTTTCTCCAAAAGCAGACTTAATAAAGTTGTTTGGGTGTAATAACCTGATAGTTGACTTTAACTGTATCTTTCTCATTTTAAAGCTGAAGATGCGGGATATCGCTGGGCAGGCCCTGGCTTTTGTTCAAGATCTTGTCAAGGCTCTTCTGAACTTTCACACCTATACAGAACAGAGGATTCAGATTTTTCCTATTGATTCTGCCATTGACACAATATCTCCATTGAATCAGAAGGTACGTTTAACTCAGGATACCTTTTGTCTGCCCTGAACAAATCTGGAGACTTGCTACTTATTAGACTAGTTCTGTGTTTCAGCCAAGTACTATAGAGGACGTGGGGAGAAACTCTAAGTCATAGTCTTTATCGTCAAGAAACAGGGTAAACATGGAGATTCTTATGAAATGGAATAGTGAGGGATATGTTAGAAGACCTAAGTGTGAATAAGTGGTCAGGGCAGTAAGTGAATATGACGTCATCAAGGAGGGGAGACTGCTGTTGGTGGTAGTGTCTGGAAGACTCTGGTGATTTGACTGGGCTTTGAAAAATGAGCATGGTTTGCATAGGAGGAGAGAAGTGGGGTAGGTGTTTTTTCCCTATAAAACTTTTCACCACAAACCTTTTGAAGTTCATAAAAATTAAAGTTTGAAATGCTCTTTAATATCACCATGGGAAAAAGCTTTCAGATGACTTGGGTAAGGAAAATGGACCTGTAGCATTTTAAGGCAGTTATATTTTCTTTTATGCTTCCTATAATATAAAAGCATTTTCCCCGCCCTGGTTCTTTGTCCATTATTTTATTTTTATTTTTTTGTTTTTGGGGCCTTTTTTGGCCATACCATGCAGCATGTGGGATCTTAGTTTCCCAGCTAGGAACTGAACCTGGGCCCCAGCAGTGAAAGCATTGCGTTTTAACCACTGGACTGCCAGGGAATTCCCACCATTATTTTACTTAGCTTGTTACCATGTTATGCTCACATGGTGAGAATCAAATATGTTAATCATAATGGAAATATTTCATTACTCTGAAGAATTCATATTTTTCTCAGTATTTTACCTTTGG
Source organism: Bos indicus x Bos taurus (assembly GCF_003369695.1). NCBI lineage: Eukaryota > Metazoa > Chordata > Mammalia > Artiodactyla > Bovidae > Bos > Bos indicus x Bos taurus. The sequence goes on from NC_040086.1 coordinate 30,502,534, forward strand.
TACTTTTATCTCTGAGAGACCCTCTGTGACTTTTCCGTTAAGCCTCTATTATTGAAGATTCAGTAACCATTTGTTAAAAGATGACCAAAGCATTTAGACTTGTTCATAAAATCATAAAGTAGACTTTTATACCTGAGCTTAGAGTTCAACTTATTTTATAGCCCAGAGAGACTGAGTTTCCTAGGGCCATATGTCTGTGTAGCTTGCAGTTGGACTAGTTGAATCACATTTCTGCAAAATGAGACTTTACATTTGTATACACAGAACTCAAAATTTGAGCCATTATACAATATTTAAAAAGCTGAGATATTTCACATGTGAAAAATTAACTTCTTGTTTCTCAATTGTCTCAAAGCTTGGGGGATCTTTTTCTGAATCTGTTCTTCATACTGAATTAGTTCTTCATGAGTATTACAGTATCCATGACAGTTATAAAAGTTTTTATAGTCTCATTTTGATGATAGCTACATTCCTAGAATGTGTTAACCTTGAACATTTTATGCAATGAATATAAGCTGTACTCAAAAGTCTTGTTTTTAAAAAATGAGGTCAGTTCAGTTCAGTTGCTCAGTTGTGTCCAACTCTTTGCAACCCCATGAATTGCAGCACGCCAGGCCTCCCTGTCCATCACCAACTCCCGGAGTTCACTCAAACTCACGCCCATCGAGTCGGTGATGCCATCAAGCCATCTCATCCTCTGTCGTCCCCTTCTCCTCCTGCCCCCAATCCCTCCCAGCATCAGAGTCTTTTCCAATGAGTCAACTCTTCTCACGAGGTGGCCAAAGTACTGGAGTTTCAGCTTTAACATCAGTCCTTCCAAAGAATACCCAGGACTGATCTCCTTTAGAATGGACTGGTTGGATCTCCTTGTAGTCCAAGAGACTCTAAAGAGTCTTCTCCAACACCACAGTTCAAAAGCATCAATTCTTCAGCGCTCAGCTTTCTTCACAGTCCAACTCTCGCATCCATACATGACCACTGGAAAAACCATAGCCTTGACTAGACGGACCTTTGTTGGTAAAGTAATGTCTCTGCTTTTAAATATGCTATCTAGGCTGGTCATAACTTTCCTTCCAAGGAGTAAGCGTCTTTTAATTTCACGGCTGCAATCACCATCTACAGCGATTTATGTAAACACAAAAATCTGTCCTACAGTTTTGACTCAAATATCAAATCTTTTTTTTTTTTAATATTAACTTGCATCCCTAATGAAGAAGTGGTTGTTTCGGAAAGAAGGCCTATTGGTGGTGTGTTGTTAATAGTATCCCCTCCCCACTTGCCTCATGCCCAGTTGTTAATTATATCATCCGTCTGCTGGTTTGTCACTTTGCCATGGAATGAGCACTTGGGTTTAGTATCTGAGATTGTTAGAGGGAACTTTGTGTAAAAGTCAAATTTCCCAAAAAAAAGTTTGCAAAAGTATTAAGGTTTATAACTCAGTGGGTCCATTTACAGATGTTTTGATATCCTTTATTTTCCAGTGACTTAACTCAGAATTCTTCTCCTATTTAGTTCTCACAGTATCTTCATGAAAATGCATCTTACGTCCGCCCTCTTGAGGAAGGAATGCTTCATTTATTTGAAAGTATTACTGAGGATACTGTAACCGTCCTGGTAATTTACTTCTGCTTTACTTCTGGAAGTGGGAGTGCTTCTTTATCAAACAAAATTATTAATCTTGAAATTGTTTTTCTTTTCCAGGAGACAACTGTGAAATTGAAAACTTTTTCAGAGCATTTAACCTCTTACATATGTTTTCTTAGGAAGATTCTTCCTTATCAATTAAAAAGGTACTTACTGTTCTGGGCCAGGGAGCTTGGGGAATTGTGAGGTGTCATCTGAGCTGTGCTGGAGTTAATAAAGTAACAACTTGTGCCTCTTGAGCTCTGCCTGACCTTTTTGCACTACAACCAATTTGGATGTTTGTGAAAAAGGAAAATCATGGCTTGAGCAGCACAAACTTATATTTAAGAAAACTGAATTGTAGTTTCTCAGCTAGAGTTTCTTCAATAGTTTTGAACTGTGATCAGTGCAATAACCATGTAATGCAACATGAACCAGTATTTTTAGTGATTGTGAATGACACATTTATTAAAGGAAATAGTTTTGGGTATTGTTACCCTTTTACTGAAAACGTCTAGATGGGGGTAATAATAGTTAACCTCTATATTTGAATCTGTAATCCTTAGGTTTCTTTTAAATAGTATGCTGTTTTTACTATTGGTGATTTAAGTTATAAAATAAAAACTGTACATCCTCCAGCCCTCATAGGATGAGTCATTTAGTAACCTTAAATATTGCATCTTAAACATTCCTGAAAAGGCAAGAGAAAATAATTTATATAACTGGAAATTTGAGACTACTGATTGTATATTTTGATACTTTTGATGTAAAACTACAAAGACTCCTAATTCATCTAAATCTTTTAATCCTGAGATCTAGTCTTTAAAAAAGGCGAAGAATAATGCAACTGGAAATAAGAGAAATAAGAACATATATGTACTATTATTGATATGTATTATTATTGTTGTTGTTTATTCCCTAAATCATGGCTGACTTTTTGCAACCCTGTGGACTGTAGCCTGACAGGCTCCTCTGTCCTTGGGGATTCTCTAGGCAAGAATGCTGGAGTATGTTGCCATTCCTTCTCTAGGGCATCTTCCCGACCCAGGGATTGAACCTGTCTCCTGCATTGCCAGGCAGATTCTTTACTGCTGAGCTACCTGGGAAGCCCATAGGTATTATAGTAGATTGCAAAACAAGGTTTAGGAAAAACATAGATGAAAAGCTTATAGATACTGAAAATATACAAGTAATTGTAGTTTTTTAGTCCTTATAAACTAAAGTAGTAGGTTTAGCTTTTCAAAAATATGAAATTTTGTTATTAAAAAATTTATGTATGTTAAGAACCATCTTATTTCCTAATTCTAACCTAACAAGGTATTTTAGTAACTGAATTCTGTGATTTGTGCACATGACAGAATTTTAGGGCTCAGGGAATTATGAGCTCATAATTGTGAATTATAGTTTCCTTCAGATCCTTAAATGTTTTAGTTCAGTATAATTAAAGTTTTTCTGAAAATTGACTCTGAAAGTTTAACACTGAATTGAATATACCTTATTGATTCGGCTTATGTTTAAAAGATTGTAAGAACCATTGTAAAAGTGGTGTTTACTACTTGAAAGAGTTAATGCATTTTTATTTTATCTTAATTTATTTTTTCACTATTACATTTTTAGAAACGCTGGGTAAGTCCTTTCTTGATCTAAGATTCCTATTCTTGGGAATGTTCTGTCGCATATGCTTTCAGCCCTACCTTATCAGATTTTCATGTATTTTAGGCAATTTTTTTGCCATTGGTTTAAATACCACTCTAGTTGGCAAGATAACATGTTCATTAGTAATAAATGGGTTTAGTATTGAATGAAGCTGTCTGCTATAAATAAATAGAGCAGAAGTGTCAAGGTCAAGGGAATGGATGTGATTCTTGATATCACATCACAAGCATATCATTCTTGTGCTAATAACTTTTCTAGCTTTGTGTAAAAAGCATTTTACTTGATTATTGCACATTTTAATAAGTACTCTTAAGAGTCTACATAGTTTTTAACCTTATAATTAAGTTTTCCCAAGCACCATTTAAAATGGAAAATGGTTATATTTTTATGAATGTTAAGGAATTACTTTTATATTGCGCTTATAGATTGGTTTTTCCAATCTGTCTGACTTTTGAAATTACATACACTTCCCTGGTGGCTCAGTGATAAAGAATCCGCCTGCTAATACAGGAGACAGGTTCAATCCGTGGGTCAGGAAGATCCCCTGGAGAAGGAAATGACAACCCACAACAGTATTCTTGCCTGGGAAATCCCACTACAGAGGAACCTAGCGAGCTACAGTTTATGGGGTCACAAAGAGTCGGACATGAGTTAGTGACTAAACAACTCACTGAACAAGGTTTCTTACTGATTCTCTCTCCCAGTTCCTATTTAATTCTCTTTAGAAATTCAGCCTATGAAGTATTTTTCTCCTGAAAATATTTTGAAGGAAGCATTTTTGTGCTGCTCTCAGGATGGAAGACGGTGAGCACCTTTTCTTCCATTTAGTCGTCTTTTGCTTCATTGGCATTGGAGGAAGCCAGTGTGTACATGATGATATAACAAAATGGAACCTTGTCAGTGAGCTCAAGTTTCTTTTTTTGGTTCATTCTCTCTTTGGATATAGATGTTTGACAATTTAGGTAGTTTCTTATAGCTGATTGAAAATCATTCGGGATGCTCACTTTTATAAACTCTGCCCATTCCTAGCCTAGAAGAAGAATGTGAAGCTTCCCTTTGCACGTCTGCATTACGAGCCAGGAATCTAGAGCTGTCCCAGGACATGAAAAAGATGACAGCTGTGTTTGAGAAGCTGCAGACTTACATTGCCCTTCTTGCCTTGCCAAGTAAGTGTCTTTGTTACTCATGGTTCAATGTGAAGAACTTAGAGTACAAGAAGTTGGAGAAGGGAGGCTGTTTGGCATGTTTGAGTGAGAAGAGCCTAGGATCTGGGACCAGAAAAACTTGGATTCATATCCTGCAGCCCTTTATACATTTATGGCCTTGGGCAAATCGCTTTACTTTTCTGCTTCTGTTTTCCCACTTATAAAATGAAGGTAAATGAGTTAAATTAAGAATGTACAGGGACTTCCCTGGTGGTCTAGTGACTAAGACTTGTTGTTCAGTCACTCAGTTGTATTGTGACCCCATGGACTGCAGCACTCCAGGCTTCCCTATCCTATCTCCCAGAGGTTGCTCAAACTCATGTCCATTGAGTCGATGATGCCATCCAACTGTCTTATCCTCGGTCTCCCCCTTCTCCTCTTGCCCTCAATCTTGCCCAGCATCAGTGTCTTTTCCAGGGGGTCAGCTCTTCACATCAGGTGGCCAAAGTATTGGAGGTTCAGATTGGAGGTTCAGCTTCAGCATCAGTCCTTCCAGTGAATATTCAGTGTTGATTTCCTTTATTATTGACTGGTTTGATCTCCTGGCTGTCCAGAGAACTCTCAAGAGTCTTCTCCAGCACTATGGTTCGAAAGCATCAATGCTTTGGTGCTGAACCTTCTTTATGATTCAGCTCTCACATCCGTACATGACTACTGGAAAAACCATAGCTTTGACTATACAGACCTTTGTTGGCAAAGTAATAGCTGTGGTTTTTAATACGATGTATACGTTCGCCATTGCTTAGAAGGCTCTTCTATCTCTCCTTGCTATGCTTTGGAACTCTGCACTCAGTTGGTTATATCTTTCCCTTTCTACTTTGCTTTTTGTTCCTCTTCTTTTCTCAACTATTTGTAAGGCCTCCTCAGACAACCATTTTTCCTGCTTGTGTTCTTTTTCTTGGGGATCCTTTTGGTCACCACCTCATGTACAATGTTGCAAACTTCCTTCCATAGTTCTTCAGGCACTCTGTTGACCAGATCTAATCCCTTGAATCTGTTCATCATCTCTACTGTGTATTGATTTAGGTCATACCTGAATGGCCTGGTGGTTTTTCCTGCTTTCTTCAATTTGAGCCTGAATTTTACTACAAGAAGCTGATGATCTGAGCCATAGTCAGCTCTAGGTCTTGCTTTTGCTGACTGTATAGATCTTCTCCATGTTTGGCTGCAAAGAATATAATCAATCTGATTTTAGTATTGACCATCTGATGATGTCCATGTTTAGAGTCCTCTCTTGCATTGTTGGAAGAGGGTGTTTGCTATGACCAGTGCATTCTCTTGGCAAAATTCTGTTAAGCCTTTGCCCTGCTTCATTCCGTATTCCAAGGCCAAGTTTGCCTCTTATTTCAGGTATCATTTTGTACTCCAAGGCCAAACTTGGCTTGTTACTCCAGATGTCTCTTGACTTCTTACTTTTGCATTCCAGTCCTCTATGAAGAAAAGAACATCTTTTTTTGGTGTTAGTTCTAGAAGGTCTTGTAGGTCTTCATAGAACCGTTCAGCTTCTTTGGCATTAGTGGTTTGGGCATAGACATGGGTTTACTGGGATGCTGAATGGTTTGTCTTGAAAATGAACTGAGATCATTCTGTCATTTTTGAGATTGCATGCAAGTACTGCATTTTGGACTCTTTTGTTGACCATGAGGGCTACTCCATTTCTTCTAAGGGATTCTTGCCCACCCTTAGGTTTTCTTTTGTTTTATACTTTTAGTTCTTACATTAGGTCTTTGGTCCATTTTGAGTTAATTTTTGTATATAGTGTGAGGTAAAGGTCCAGCTTCATCTTTTGCATATGACTGTCCAGTTGTCTCAGTACCATTTATTGAAAAGACTGTTTCTTCCATATTGAATGGTCTCGGCACCCTTGTTAAGAATTGATTGATCATCCTTGTCTGTTTACCCTATATCTCTAATGAACCTACCAATTTCCTCCTAATTACCTTCAGCACAGGTGCCATTATTTTTGAGGGTACCCTTGGGCTTGAACTTATCCGTAGTCTGTTGTGAATAAAGTTAATTCCTTTGGGAAGAGATTCAGAGTTTTCTGTTTAAATAACTCTTTCTCCCTTGGGTTAAAGCCCTGAGCCATAGTTCTGTGCTGGGGGTGAGGACAATGATATACTTCTCTTAGAGTGACATCCCTGTAGGTATAGCGGAGTACTCCATGGAGAGGGTAGCAGCCCCCAGTCGCTTCTACTTGCCTCTTTCAGCGAGGAACTCCTTTTACTGAGCTGGAGCCAGGGTGTTCATGGCCACAGATTCTCAGCATCCCACAAGTCAGGGCTGGGTGAAAGAAGAGAACCCCCACCCCTGAGTCATACTTAACTAGAATTTAGCCTCAGCAACAGGGAGCTGAGAGCAGGATTAGGAATGAGGCTCTCTACTGAATTAGGGGCGAGGGAGTCTGGTGTTCTTTGCTGCACTCTCTGTACTGGGATTGCTAGCTCACTGACTGGCCAGGGGTAGGGAGTGGGTTCTGGTTCAGATACCACAGATTGTTGTTGTTGTCACTGAATTGATACAGATTTTCTTGAGTAACTGTTTCTTCATTAGCTGGATGCCCTTAAGATAATTTCCAGAGTTTTAAGTGGTTGTTTTTAAATAATTTTCATCAGTTGGGCTGGAGAGTGGATATGAGGAGCTTGCTTATGCTGTCATGCTGGAATTAGAATTATGATGTTTGAATAACAGTGTTTTTAGTGATGTTCAGCAAACAGTAATATGTAGGGAAAAGAACAAAATGAGAAATGTGTTCTGTAGTAACAGGTGAAATTCACAAAGACTTTTCATTTCATAGAGATCATGAAAGACATAATCCTGCAGTTTAATTTTGATTCTTAACCATTACTGACTGTGGACATGGGGGATCCAAATCCATTTCAGTTCAGTTTAGTTCAGTCGCTCAGTTGTGTCAGACGCTTTGCGACCCCGTAGACTACAGCACACCAGGCCTTCCTGTCCATCACCAATTCCTGGAGCTTACTCAAACTTTTGTCCATTGAGTCGGTGATGCCATGCAACCATCTCGCCCTCTGTTGTCTCCTCCTCCCACCTTCAATCTTTCCCAGCATCAGGGTCTTTTCAAATGAGTCAGTTCTTCACATCAGGTGGCCAGAGTATTGGAGTTTCAGCTTCAGCATCAGTCCTTCCAGTGAATATTCAGGATGGATTTCCTTTAAGATGGACTGGTTGGATCCCTTTGCTGTCCAGGGGACTCTCAAGAGTCTTCTCCAAAACTACAGTTCAGAAGCATCAGTTCTTTGATATTCAGGTTTCTTTATAGTCCAACTCTCACATCCATACATGACTACTGGAAAAACCAAAGCTTTGACGAGACAGACCTTTGTTGGCAAAATAATGTCTCTGCTTTCTAATATGCTATCTAGGTTGGTCATAACTTTTCTTCCAAGGAGCAAGCGTCTTTTAATTTCATGGCTGCAATCAGGATATTCAGTGCTTTTTGAGCCCCCAAAATAAAGTTTGTCACTGTTTCCATTGTTTCCCCATCTATCTGCCATGAAGTGATGGGATCAGATGCCATGATCTTAGTTTTCTGAATGTTGAGTTTTAAGCCAACTTTACTTTCCTCTTTGACTTTCATCAAGAGGCTCTTAGTTCTTCTTTGCTTTCTGCCATAAGGGTGGTGTCATCTGCATATCTGAGATTATTGATATTTCTCTCAGCAATCTTGATTCCAGCTCATGCTTTATTCAGTCCAGTATTTCTCATGCTGTACTCTGCATGGAAGTTAAATAAGTAGGATGACAATATGCAGCCTGGACATACTCCTTTCCTGATTTGGAACTAGTCTGTTGTTCCATGTCCAGTTCTAACCATTGCTTCTTGACCTGCATACAGATTTCTCAAGAGGCACGTCAGGTGGTGCCTGATTCCCATCTCTTTAAGAATTTTCCACAGTTTGTTGTGATCCACACAGTCAAAGGCTTTGGTGTAGTCAATAAAGCAGATGTTTTTCTGGAACTCTTTTGCTTTTTCAGTGATCCAACAGATGTGGGCAATTTGATCTCTGGTTCCTCTGCGTTTTCTAAATCCCTGGAAGTTCACAGTTCATGTACTGTTGAAGCCTGGCTTGGAGGATTTTGAGCATTACTTTGCTAGAATGTAAGATGAGTGCAGTTGTGCAGTACTTTGAGCATTCTTTGGCATTGCCTTTCTTTGGGACTGGAATGAAAACTGACCTTTTCCAGTCCTGTGGCCACTACTGAGTTTTCCAATTTGCTGACATATTGACTGCAGCACTTTTACAGCATCATCTTTTAGGATTTGAAATAGCTCAATTAGAATTCCATCACCCCCACTAGCTTTGCGCACTTGACTTTGCATTCCAGGGTGTCTGGCTCTAGGTGAGTGGTCACACCATCGTGATTATCTGGGTCATGAAGATCTTTTTTGTACGAGGAGTTCTGTGTATTCTTGCCACCTCTTCTTAATATCTTCTGCTTCTGTTAGGTCCATACCATTTCTGTCCTTTATTGTGCACACCTTTGCATGAAATGTTCTCTTGGTATCTCTAATTTTCTTGAAGAGATTTCTAGTCTTTCCCATTCTATTGTTTTCCTCTATTTCTTTGCATTGATCAGTGAGGAAGGCTTTCTTATCTCTCCTTGCTGTTATTTGGAACTGCATTCAAATGGGTATATCTTTCCTTTTCTCCTTTGCCTTTGGCTTCTCTTCTTTTCACAGCTATTTGGTTGTCCTCAGATGACCATTTTGCCATTTTGCATTTCTTTTTCTTGGTAATGGTCTTGATCACTGCCTCTTGCACAATGTCATGAACCTCCATCCATAGTTCTTCAGGCACTCTGCCTATCAGATCTAATCCCTTGAATCTATTTGTCACTTCCACTGTATAATCTTAAGGGATTTGATTTAGGTTATACCTGAATGGTCTAGTGGTTTTCCCTACTTTCTTCAATCTAAGTTTGAATTTGGCAATAAGGAGTTCATGATCTGAGCCACATTCATCTCTTGGTCTTGTTTTTGTTGACCGTATAGAGCTTCTCCATCTTTGGCTGCAAAGAATATAATCAGTCTGATTTCAGTATTGACCATCTGGTGATGTCCATGTGTAGAGTCTTCTCTTGTGTTGTTGGAAAAGTGTTTACTATGACCAGTGCATTCTCTTGACAAAGCTCTATTAGACTTTGCCCTGCTTCATTCTGTACTCCAAGGCCAAATTGGCCTGTTACTCCAGGTATTTCTTCACTCTTACTTTTGAATTCCAGTCCCCTATAATGAAAAGGACATCTTTTTTGGATGTTAGTTCTAGAAGGTTTTCTTGGTCTTTGTAGAACTGTTCAACTTCAACTTCTTCAGCATTACTGGTTGGGGTGTAAACTTGGATTACTGTGATATTGAATGGTTTGCCTTAGAAACGAACAGAGATCATTCTGTCATTTTTTAGATTGCATCCAAGAACTGCATTTCAGACTCTTTTGTTGACTATGATGGCTACTCCATTTCCTCTGAGGGATCTTGCCCACAGTAGTAGATATAATGGTCATCTGAATTAAATTAATCCATTCCAGTCCATTTTAGTTTGCTGTTTCCTAAAATGTTAATGTTCACTCTTGCCATCTCCTCTTTGACCACTTCCAATTTGCCTTGATTCATGGACCTAACAGATCTTCCCTGTAGCTCAAAGGGTTAAGAGTTCTCCTGCAATGCAGGAGACCATGGTTTGATTCCTGGGTCAGGAAGATCCTCTGGAGAAGGGGATGGCAATCCACTCCAGTATTCTTGCCTGGAAAATCCCATGGACAGAGGAGACTGGTGGGCTATAGTCCGTGGGGTCACAATGAGTCGGACACCACTGAGCAACTAACACTAACTCTGTGGACCTAACATTCTATATTCCTATGCAATATTGCTCTTTACAGCATTGGACTTTGCTTCTACCACCAGTCACATCCACAACTGGGTGTCGTTTTTGCTTTGGCTCCGTCTCTTTCTTCTTTCTGGAGTTATTTCTCCACTGATCTCCAGTAGCATATTGGGCATCAAACAACCTGGGGAGTTCATCTTTCAGTGTCCTGTCTTTTTGCCTTTTCATACTGTTTATGGGGTTCTCTAGGCAAGAATACTGAAGTAGTTTGCCATTCTCTTCTCCAGTGACCCACATTTTGTCAGAACTCTCCACTATGACCCGTCCATCTTGGGTGGCCCTAGACACCATGGCTCATAGTTTCATTGATTTAGACAAGACTGTGGTCCATGTTATCAGATTGGTTAGTTTTCTGTGATTGTGGTTTTCAGTCTGTCTGCCCTCTGATAGAGAAGGGATATGAGGCTTATGGAATCTTCCTGATGGGAGAGACTGAGGAAGAAACTGGGTCTTGTTCTGATGGGCAGGGCCACGCTCAGTAAATCTTTAATCCAATTTTCTGTTTATGAGTGGGGCTGTGTTCCCTCCCTGTTGTTTAACCTGATGCCAAACTCTGGTGGAGGTAATGAAGATAATGGTGACCTCCTTCAAAAGGTCCCATGCAGGCACTGCTGCACTCAGTGCCCCTAACCCTGCAGCAGGCCACCACTGATCCACACCTCCGCTGGAGACCCCTGGACATCCCCGGGGAAGTCTGGGTCAGTCTCTTGTGGGGTCACTGCTCCTTTCTCCTTGGTCCTGGTGCACACAAGGTTTTGTTTGTGCCCTCCAAGAGTCTATTTCCCAGTCCTGTGTAAGTTCTGGCAGCTCTATGGTTAATGGCGACCTCCTCCAAGAGGGCTTATGCCATACCCAAGTCTGCTGCACCCAGAACCTCTGCCCCTGTAGCAGTCCAGTGCTGACCCCGTACCTCCTCAGGGGACATTCAAACACAGTTCTGTCTCAGTCTCTGTGTGGTCTCTGTGTCCTGGTATGCACAGGGCTTATTTGAACCCTCTGAGCATCTCTGGCAGGTATGGGGTTTGATTCTAAACACGATATTGCCCGTCCTACCATCTTGCTGGGGCTTCTCTGCCCTTTAGTTCAGTCACTCAGTTGTGTCCGACTCTTTGCGACCCCATGGACCACAGTATGCCAGGCCTTCCTGTCTATCAACAACTCCCGGAGTTTACTTAAACTCACGTCCATTGAGTTGGTGATGCCATTCATCCATCTCTTCCTCTGTCGTCCCCTTCTCCTCCCGCCTTCAATCTTTCCCAGCATCAGGGTCTTTTCCAGTGAGTCAATTCTTCACATCAGGTGGCCAGAGTATTGGAGTTTCAGCTTCAGCATCAGTCCTTCCAATGAATATTCAGGACTGATTTCCTTTAAGATTGACTGGTTGAATCTCCTTGCAGTCCAAGGGATTCTCAAGAGTCTTCTCCAACACCACAGTTCAAAAGCATCAATTCTTTGGAGCTCAGTTGGAGCTCAGCTTTCTTTATAGTCCAACTCTTGCATCCATACATGATTATTGGAAAAACCATAGCTTTGACTAGATGGACTTCTGTTGGCAAAGTAATGTCCCTGCTTTTTAATATGCTGTCTAGTTTGGTCATAACTTTTCTTCCAAGGAGTAAGTGTCTTTTAATTTCATGACTTCAGTCACCATTTGCATTAATTTGGGAGCCCAAAAAATAAAGTCTGTCACTGTTTGCATTGTTTCCCCATCCACTGGCCATGAAGTGATGGGACCAGATGTCATGATCTTAGTTTTCTGAATGTTGAGCTTTAAGCCAACTTTTTCACTCTCACTCATGAGATACTCCACGTCCAAGGTCAGAGAAGCCTCAGCAAGACAGTAGGTGCTGGAGCTGCGGCTGTGCAGCATTGGAGCAGCTGTGAGAAGATACCCCACGTACAAGAGCAAAGGGGAAGCCCCGGCAAGACGGTAGGAGGGGTGAGTTCACATTTACAATCAAACCCCATGCCCGCCAGAGATGCTCAGAGGGCTCAAACAAGCCTTGTGTGCACCAGGACCCAGAAACCACACAGAGACTGAGGCAGAACTGTGTTTGTGCATCTCCTGTGGAGGTACAGATCAGCAGTGGACTGCCACAGGGGCAGGAGCTCTGGGTGCAGCAGACTTGGGTATGGCATAAGCCCTCTTGGAGGATGTCACCATTAACCCCACCATAGAGCTGCCAGAACTTACACAGGACTGGGAAATAGACTCTTGGAGGGCACAAACAAAACCTTGTGTGCACCAGGACCAAGGAGAAAGGAGCAGTGACCCCACAAGAGACTGACCCAGACTTGCCCAGGAGAATCCAAGAGTCTCTGGTGAAGGCATGGGTCGGCAGTGGTTGGCGGTGCCTGCTGCAGGGTTAGGGGCACTGAGTGTAGCAGTTCCTGCAAAGGACCTTTTGAAAGAGGTCACCATTATCTTCATTACCTCTAACATAGTTTGCACCCAGGTAAATAACAGGGAGGGAACACAGCCCCACCCATCAACAGAAGATTGGATTAAAGATTTACTGAGCATGGCCCTGCCCATCAGAACAGGACCCAGTTTCCCCTCAGTCAGTCTCTCCTATCAGGAAGCTTCCATAAGCCTCTTATCCTTCTCTATCAGAGGGCAGACAGACTGAAAACCACAATCATAGAAAACTAACCAATCTGATCACATGGACCACAGTCTTGTCTGAATCAATGAAACTATGAAACTATGCCATGTACGGGTCGTGGTGGAGAATTCTGACAAAATGTGGGTCACTGGAGAAGGGAATGGCAAACCACTCCAGTATTCTTGCCTGCTGCTGCTAAGTCGCTTCAGTCATGTCCAACTCTGTGCGACCCCACAGACTGCAGCCCACCAGGCTCCCCCATCCCTGGGATTCTCCAGGCAAGAACACTGGAGTGGGTTGCCATTTCCTTCTCCAATGCATGAAAGTGAAAAGTGAAAGTGAAGCCCCTCAGTCATGTCCAACTCTTAGCAACCTCATGGACTGCAGCCCACCAGGCTCCTCCGTCCATGGGATTTTCCAGGCAAGAGTACTGGAGTGGGGTGCCATCGCCTTCTCCAGTATTCTTGCCTAGAGAACCCCATAAACAGTATGAAAAGGCAAAAAGATAGGACACTGATAGATGAACTCCCCACGTCAGTAGGTGCCCAATATGCTACTGGAGATTAGTGGAGAAATAACTCCAGAAAGAATGAAGAGACGGAACCACAGCAACACCCAGTTGTGGATGTGACTGGTGGTAGAAGCAAAGTCCAATGCTGTAAAGAGCAATATTGCATAGGGATCTTCTTTGTGAGGTCCATGAATCAAGGCAAATTGGAAGTGGTCAAGTAGGAGATGGCAAGAGTGAACGTCGACATTTTAGGAATCAGCGAACTAAAATGGACTGGGATGGATGGATTTACCTCCGATGGCCATTATATCTCTGCCCCTGGACGTGAAGTATCTCCTCACAGTCGCTCCAGTGCTGCACCGCTGTCGCTCCAGATCAGTTTAGGTGTCTGTAATCATCACCATTCTGTCTGCATGTGTCTGCAGGAATTTTGAGAGCCATTATGTTCAACATGTCACAAGTGATACTGATTCTCTTCCCAAGGGTGGAGAGAAGATGGTGGGCTCAGTGTTTTGGGTGAAGTCCTCTGGGACAGTGCTTAGGTCTGTGATCTTGGTTTCCTAGGTACAGAGCCAGATGGACTCCTTCGGACAAACTACAGTTGTGTGTTAACAAATGTTGGTGCTGCTCTGCATGGATTCCATGATGTCATGAAAGGTGAGACTTGAAAAAGAACATAAATAAGCTTCGTCCCTTTTCTGAGATCTGCCTGAATGAGATTTAAACAAATACTGCCAAGGCTAATAGACCCTAGATAAAGGCTTAGTAGCATTTGGCTTACGTTAAAGTACACAGCTTACTGCCTTCTGCTTTTTCCATCTGCTTCTTTCCTGAAGGTAAACAAAGTACTGATGAGAAACCCTTGTGTGCAGAACTTTAGCCAAAAATACATTATACTGATTTAAGGGAGGTGTATGAATTTTATCAAGTCAGACATGCTATTCAGAGGCATTTAGCAAAATACCACACTTGTTAGAGCCCAAGCATGAAGGGACTGAGGAAACAAAGGTGTAAAGTTCCTGGAAATAATGTACTGGTTTTCCACCCTCCTGTGCATTTTTTTGTTGAGAGTACCCATTATAAATCCTGTTTCGTTCAGGAGAAACTTACAGACTGAAGGTCTGTTTTTAAACTTTCATCAGTTTTTGCTTGCCGTGTGCTCCTAAGAATACGCTTGTCGAAAGGCATTTCTTTTGCTTCTTAGCATATGATTCTGAGTCCTGACTTTTTAATTTATATCTCTGCATGGCTTTTGGTTTCTTTCCCCTCTCTCTTTTCCTTTTGGTGGCTATTGGAGCAGGAGCAGAAAGAGAGGGCAGAGCAGTTATTAAGGACTATTGGAAGTAGGGCTTCCCTTGTAGCTCAGTAGGTAAAGAATCCACTTGCAATGCAAGAGACCTGGGTTCGATTCCTGTTTTGGGGAGATCCCCTGGAGAAGGAAATGGCAACCCACTCCAGTATTCTTGCCTGGAGAATCCCATGGACAGAGGAGCCTGGCAGGGTACAGTCCATGGGGTCGCAAGAGACAGACATGACGTAGTGACTAAACCACCACCTTTGGAAGTAGCCCAGGTACCTAGATTTTTCACTGTGGTGTTTAATGTATGGTTAGTGACCAATTAATGGTTTCACAGAAAATATATTTTAAAAACTTAAGATTTTGTCGGATTGCATATATAAAATGTGTATATTGGGGGCCCTTCTATAAACTGACACATAACCTGTGTTGCTGGGAATCTATCTTAGTCCCAGTAGTATTACCTAATACCGCCTTAGTCTTGAGAATGGTCCTTTTTGAGGCTTGTCTTCAATTATAAGGAACTGTAGAAGTCGCTGTACTTCTGGAGCTAGCTCTGGTTGCAGAAATCACAGCTTGCATAGACAGATTTGGTGGCAGGTAACGATAATGAGTCCCAACGCTGCAGAACCTAGTCTGGTCCATAGAAAGCCCAAGGGACTAGAACTTTTTTCCTGTGCAGCTTTTGATTTGGGGAGCTCAGACTTAACCACAGTCTTCTGTTCCAGAACTAGGCCATTGAAACCACAAACTGCTCTGTGACTACAGATTCTTTGGTTTTGTTTCCTAAGTTTTCCTGTGCTAATATTATGATTTGTTCCTACTAGTATTTTCTCTAGAATTTTGATAAAGGAGGGGCTAGAGCCATGGAGGGGGGCTATCCATTGAGAAGGATTAAAGCTTTATTTACATTGAAAAATCTTGATTTTATTTATATTTCTATAAATAATAATAATGTGTTTCTAAGTTTTCTGAAGGTGCTTTTGTTCATATGTGGCATTAGATGCTGAGTGGTCCAAATCAAAGGATGCTGCTGTTACCATTTGTCAAGAGCTGGTGGAGATTATGGGAGGATCAGAGGCCCCCTAAGCCCTCTTTGTGCCTCTGCTTGTTTCTGTTCTTGAAAGTGTACATAATATAAATTTAAAATATTGGGAAACATGAAGAATGGTTGGCAAGCAGATTATGGGCTCTTGCTGACAGGTTTACAGTTCAAATCTGTCTTCTTACCTAGTTGGAAGAGTGTTGTGTATCTCTCATATCTCTCAGAGTCAGCATTAACTGGCATTAACAGAATAAACTTTGTTTTTAAGAGAGCTCTTATTTCAAATCTTTTCCCTTGATCCTTTGCCTTGCATAATTGCTTGGTCCAAGTTGGGAAAAAGGAAGGAAGGCAGGCAAGCAAGCAGGCAGGCTGGTCTTAATATAAAAAGTGAGAGAGAGAGATTTATAAAAATGTGTGTCCTACAAGGAATTAAAATGGGAGTGAATTAATCTTTTAACAAGTGAGAATTGTTTGATCTTTAGTCTCAAGTCTAAAGCAGGTAGACTGATAGGAAACATTAAACAAAAATAAATCTCTAGTCTAGGTCACATGATTTCCTTGTTCTTTTTGAAGTTAAAATTTAACGTCAAGGAACATCCTAAATAATTAAAATATTTAGATTCAATAAATAAAGAGTAAACAGTTGAATGGGGAGAATTATTATAGTCAAACTACAGTAGCTTTGATCCACTAGAAGCCATGGGAGGGTTCTTAGTATTATACATCTTTTATAAGTATTTTAATTACCTATGCAGTCAGCCAAGATTGCCTGCCAGCCCAGTTGTATTATAGCATTGTATACAGACAGTAAAATATTGAGTAAAACTTTCTGTGGTGTGTAGAAAGATGATGTCTGCTTTGGGAGCTAGCAAGTTCAGTATACCAAAAATGTCCAGCATTCCAACTGAATTTTTATTCACTTGGCTGTCTTATGAATTTATAGAAGATAATCATTTATTTTTTAAAATATATTAGACATAATAGTAATGTACCAATTAGTTGGTTTCTTCACTGTGACAGCTGTACCATATTAACATAGGATGTTAACCATAGTGAAAACTGGCTAAGGGTATCTGGAAACTCTGTAAATTTTTTATAAATCTAAGCCTATCCTAAAAGCTTTTGTATGTAACAGTTTACATATATTTGTATATATACATACAATGTATATAAATAACACAATTTCTTAGCTTTAAATTTTAGAAAAAGAAATTTCATAAAACAGTGATTTTATGCTAAAAATATTATGATCATACCACGTTAAATCTTTCTAGTCTTTAATAAATAAATTTAAATTGTGCTGAAATATCATGGTTATACCACGTTAAATCTCTTATTTCTAAATAGTCTTATTTCCTCTTATTTATCTATAGTCTAAAATCAACTAAATTTCTTGATTCTGAATAAATGAAGGTCTTCGTATACATGCCTGCTATAACAATTAATTTCCATGTCTTGTGATCTATTTTTCGCTTTGTTGGTAGTGATAATGCTGTTGTAACTGAAGTAGTCTAAAAATTCAAAAAAATAAAGAAATAAAAATTCAGAGGAGGCTGTATTGTAAGCTCTTTATTATTTACAAATATAGTTGTCCTTCCTCACAAATCAATGTTGTCTTGCTAATTCTGTTCCCCCTTATTTTCAGGATGAAATTATTTTATTTCTCAGAGACCCAGAAAACCCCAAGTTTAGCTGTTTGGCGAGTTTTACCTACTGCTGTTTCTCTCTACATGTTTCTGTCTAAGCCTCTCTTCTATGCTTTTAGAACCACAGGCCTTTGTTGTAATTTTCTTGGACTGGAGGCAGTAGAATGTGAAGCCAGACATTGCAGTGTTCAATCCTTATTTGGCTGTGCAGACCTTTCTTATTGTTAAAGTATGTTCTGGCAAACTGGTTAAGATCCAATAAGGACTGTGGATCACCATGCCTATGTTGGCTGTTCTTTTCCAGCCTCATGGTTTGTTTATATAAGCACAATAAAAATTCTCATTTGTGCCTACTAGACTGTCAAAACAAAGTTTTTAACTGGTAAATACTGGTTAGGGTCATTTACGCAGCACAAGAATAAGGACTGACTCTCAAATGAAAGAGACTGAGACCAACATGCTCTAGGCCATAATAGTGACCCCAGGATGGTGTTAAGAGACCCTCAGTGCTCTCTATTCTTTGCATGTGGACTTGAAACCTAATTGAGATTCAGCCCAATTATGATATTTGGGACCGTCTTTTGTCAGACTTGTTTTGTAAATTTGTAAGCATAGAAATGAGAGGTCAACGGGTTGGTTGACTGTATCCAACTTGTATATAGATACTGATGAGTTTTCATTTAATTGGATTCATAGATATTTCCAAACATTATAGTCAAAAGGCTACAATAGAGCTTGAACTTCCAACAACAACCCAGAAGCTCATAACAACTAATGACTGCATCCTGTCATCAGTAGTGGCATTGACAAATGGAGCAGGAAAGGTAATTTTTCTCTGGTTTATATTGACGTTAAATTAAATTCTTTTTTTTTTTTTAATTCTAGATTTTATTTTATTTATTTATTTTTTTAATTTTATTTTATTTTTAAACTTTACATAATTGTATTAGTTTTGCCAAATATCAAAATGAATCCGCCACAGGTATACATGTGTTCCCCATCCTGAACCCTCCTCCCTCCTCCCTCCCCATACCATCCCTCTGGGTCGTCCCAGTGCTCTAGCCCCAAGCATCCAGTATCGTGCATCGATCCTGGACTGGCATCTCTTTTTTTTTTTTTTCTTGATTGACATAGTAGAAAAATTAATCTGTAAAACGATTTTAGATTATCAGCCTTTTTCGTAAAATAAAGTTGTCTCCCTTTTCCTCCTTCCTACCTAATATGTGACACAATACGGAATGCTGTTAAATGTTTGTGATGAGTAAGTGGGTCACTCACTGTTGATGTTTTAGATACCAGGTGGTCTCACTATAGATCCTGATGTATATTCAAGGTCTGCTGTACAGAAATTGGGGTATAGAAAAAGATTTATAAGACTTTTATTATATTTTGTTTTTTCTCCACCAAGATTTTTGTTTGTACCTTTGTGGTTTTGTACCTTAATTCGTACTTTTAAGGTGACTTCAACACATGTCTTCTCATTGAATTCTTAATATTAGATAATGATCATTTGGATCATGAAGTACTTAATTATTGTCATAAACTGACCGGAGTGCAGTTTCGTTAAAAATTGTTCTATGTGGGCTAACTCCTTTCAGTAGATGTCATATTCTAATTGCATGTTAATGTAAGTCAAAGTTGCTTAGTTGTTTCTGACTCTTTGCGACCCCATGAACTATATATAGTCCATGGAATTCTCCAGGCCAGAATTCTAGAGTGGGGTAGCCTTTCCCTTCTCCAGGGGATCTTCCCAACCCAGGGATCGAACCCGGGTCTCCCACATTGCAGGTGGATTCTTTTTTTTTTTTTTGGTGTTGATTCTTTTTTTTTTTTTTTAATTTATTTATTTTTTTACTTTAAATATTGTATTGGTTTTGCCATACATTGACATGAATCTGCCATGGGTGTACATGTGTTCCCCCTCCTGAACCCCCCTCCCACCTCCCTCCCCATCCCATTCCTCTGGGTCATCCCAGTGCACCAGCCCCGAGCACCCTGTATCATGCATCGAACCTGGACTGGCGATTCATTTCACATGTGATAATTTACATGTTTCAATGCCATTCTCCCATATCATCCCACCCTCGCCCTCTCCCACAGAGTCTAAAAGACTGTTCTATACATCTGTGTCTCTTTTCCTGTCTCGCATATAGGGTTATCATTACCATCTTTCTAAATTCCATATATATGCATTAGTATTACTGTATTGGTGTTTTTCTTTCTGGCTTACTTCACTCTGTATAATAGGCTCCAGTTTCATCCACCTCCTTAGAACTGATTCAAATGTATTCTTTTTAATGGCCGAGTAATACTCCATTGTGTATATGTACCACAGCTTTCTTATCCATTCATCTGCTGATGGACATCTAGGTTGCTTCCATGTCCTGGCTATTATAAACAGTGCTGCAATGAACACTGGGGTAACAAGTGTCTCTTTGAATTCTGGTTTCCTCGGTGTGTGTGCCCAGCAGTGGGATTGCTGGGTCATATGGCAGTTCTATTTCCAGTTTTTTAAGGAATCTCCATACTGTTCTCCGTAGTGGCTCTACTAGTTTGCATTCCCACCAACTGTGTAAGAGGGTTGCAGGCGGATTCTTTACCAGCTGAGCCATAAGAGAAGCCCAAGAATACTGGAGTGGGTAGCCTATCCCTTCTCCAGTGGATCTTCCCAACCCAGGAATCATACTGGGGCCTCCTGCATTGCAGGCAGATTCTTTACCAACTGAGTTCTCAGGGAAGACATGTTCATGTGCCTGTCATCAAAGCCTTTAGTGACTAAGATTTCTCTGAGAACTACCCATACATATAAAACTGAAAGGGCTGTATTCAGGACTATCTTAGCCCATTTATTTCAACAGATCCAACATAATTTCTCAAGAAAATGCTAATCTCTATCTGTGTTATATACCATTATTTTTCTGACAGGTTGACCTTAGTAGGAGGGAGCATACTTTTTTCAAGTGGTTTAAGTTAATCAGAAATGATCATAGATTATATTAGATATTCAGTGTTATCTTTCCCAAAGTCAGACTGGTCTTCGTGACAGTTTGCTCTTGTTTAGGGCTGTAGTTAAAGGGTGTTATGAGATTCTGTCAACTCATCAGTGCCTACAGGACTCCTTAGCCAGATTATCCTTACTGCCTCCTCTGTAACACTTTCATCTACACGCATTCTGGAAACTTTCTGATGATGATTTTAACTTTGATTCAATTAAGGAAAATTCTGAAAAAAAGAGAATATTGACATTTTACAGGAGTCTTTGTATTTGTCACTTTTTAATGAGAACTCTGGAATGTTAAATTCCTGAATACTTCATAGTTTATTTTAGATTTACTTTGCCTGAAACCTTAACAGTTGTCTCAAGGAAAGGTTTTGATCTTCACTCAGAAATTTTTATTAAAATGGTTTTTAACTAAAATAATTATCTGAATTAAGTATTAGTTGGTGGCAGCTGAATACTTAGCTAATGTGATTTGATTAAACTAAATTTTATCATTTGTAATTTTTAAAAAACCCGCTAGGAAGGTATAACATATGCATATTAAAGAACACCTGGGGAATACAGAAATACTAGAGAGGAAAGAAAGTAAACTTTACTATATACTGCCACGACCTAAATGCAGCTTCTAGGTATGTCTCGTCTGTGTCATGTAAATGGAATATACAACTCAAGATTTTTAGAGTTTTGATTTTTCTAAATACTACCTAACATAGAATTTCATTTGATATAGTAAAATATTGATGAAAAAGATAACCTTTTAGACCATTAGTGAGTGCTTACTTTTTGAGCAGTGTTTGCCAAGGTAAAATACTCTTGTTTCACAAGTCACTTGTTCTTATTTATTGAAATTGAATACTCCTGAATGTATCCAAGACTTTAATTTTTCTGGCTAATAACTTTCTTAGACGTTTTAATTTATAACACCATTTTGTATAGACTGTAGATTCAAAATCATGGCTCAGAAAAAATACAGTCATGGATTTTTGTTGTTGTAAGCAAGTGTTAAATCTGTAAATGACAAGGGTGTACTGAATTTTCAGTCAATTTCTTTCCTATTTTATTTGTAATGCACAGATTGAGATTTACAGAGTGAAATTTAAGTAGAAATTATATATTCAAGATGCTTGTGTCATTTCTTGTGTTGGAGTATGAAACAGTCAAAGTTAAGATGCAAATGGAATGTATAAACCCAAACATACATGTTTGGAGCACAGGCGCAGATTTGGTGAGGTAAACAGCTCATAAACATTGTCTACAGAATAAATCAGAATCAGCCTTGGTTTTCAGAAACAGTAGAATACACACGTCACCAGTCTGGACTGAAAATTTAAACTGATGTTGTGTTTATTATAAATCATTGCCTAAGTATTCTCTTCAAATAAGTAAATGTGGGCTTTTGAGCATGTGTTGAACTTTCATTTGCATTCTCAGTATCCTTAATTTGCTCTGAAAACTGTTAGATATATATTTTAAATATATTATTGGAAAACAAAATCGATCTTCTT
The DNA here is from genome assembly GCF_003369695.1 of Bos indicus x Bos taurus. NCBI lineage: Eukaryota > Metazoa > Chordata > Mammalia > Artiodactyla > Bovidae > Bos > Bos indicus x Bos taurus. The sequence goes on from NC_040086.1 coordinate 30,524,534, forward strand.
GTCACGCTTGGTTTAGATTGCATCTTTCTTCAGCAACAACGTGGACTACTTCATTGCTTCCCTGAGCTATGGGCCCAAGACAGGGAGTGGATTCATCAGTCCTCTTTCAGCCGAATGCATGCTGCAGTATAAGAAAAAAGCTGCTGCCTATATGAAGGCTTTGAGAAAGGTTTGTGAACTCCTGTTAACATTTAAATTAGAGGGAAAATCTGAAATAATTCCAGAGAATGGAAGTAGTTTCCCCACAGTTGATATTTATGCTTTATTCAATTTTGAGGAGCAGGTGCTTGGTGGGTATTACAAGGGTGGAAGGACTTTGGAAAGTAGGATATGACGGAGACCCAAACCTCACCTCTTAGGCTGTGTTAGATTTCCGTTTCCAGCGCCTGACAGAGTTTAGGGTGAGACAGCCAGGCAGCCAATAAGTGTCAAACTTCAGGAAATCTTAAGTTTGTAGAAAAAACAAAAAAATTGAAGTACATTTATAATTTTTTCTCAATATAATGCAAATACATGATCATTACAAAAAGAAATCAGAAGAAATATTTCTGTACAAGAAGAAAATTATGGTACATCAAATTTCACCATCCAAAGGTAGCTACTGTTAACTTTGTTACAGTATATCTCTAGCTCCCTAAAATTTTAAAGTATATACATTCATGCATGTGCACACACACTATAAAAGCAGTAATTCTGGATACATACACTGTTTTAGAATTGTTTTTTTTCCTTTTAATGCATTGTGGATATTTTTATGTATCAAAAATATGTATCTATACTTATAAATTGCTATCATTTTAATGCATCTAGTATTTTATATATAGTATTTCACTCTGTAAATGTGTAATAATTTAGTTAAGCCAAGCCATCATTGCTCATGGAGTTTTAGGTTGCTTCCTATTTTTCACTGTTATATGCAACACTACATGGCATATTCTTGCACATGGAACTTTGTGTATTTGTTTTTACCTTCTCATTTCTTTTTAACTTTTAGTTACACATAATGCATAAAATTACATGACAACATTATAGGTAAATTACAATTCCTAATTCCAGTTCCTTTTCAGTGGTAGTTGTAGTTATCAGTTTGATGTGTAACTTTCCAGACTCTTTTGGAATATTTATACTCATCTGTATAAATTTTGAACTATACATAATATAAAGACTTTTCTAAATTTGTTTTTTAAAAAAAAACTTGTATGCATGTTTCATTGTGTAGCTTTCTTCATTTAAAGTAAGTTTTAGAGATCTATATCAATACATATGATGGCTACTATATTCATTTTAAACACAGCATGGAATTCTATAATGTAAACGTTCCATGGTTCATTTAGGTATTCTCCTTTCGGAGGGCATTTAGATTGATTCCAGTTTTTCACTGTTAGAATTATACTTCAATGGATAACTTTGTAAATGCCTCCTTGGGCGTATGTGTGGAATACTGAGAGGTGGAACATTCTGATGATGTGATTTGCCTATTTTAAATTTTAATATTTACTGCCAGATTACCTTTAAGGGCAGTTGTATACTCCTAGTAACGTATAAGGTGACCTAAATGTTTTAATTATTAATTCCTAAAGATGGAATTGTTTGTTCAGAGTGTGTAAATGTTTCACATTTTGATGTTTTTTCCCTGTCTACACTTCGAGAAGGTTACCTGTTTATAATTTACCAGCAATAGAGGTATAAATCTAACCCGTAAATTTCATTTGTCAATCTCAGAGATAAGAGCTTTCTTGTTATTGTTTTAACTTGCATTTCTCTGCTTATTATTGAAATGGAACGTCCTTTCATAAATTACTGTTTATATTATTCTATCAATTCCTGCTTAAATTGTTCACCTATTTTTAAATAAATGTTCCTAATTAGGTTTGAAAAGAGCTCTCTTTGTGTTAAGGATTCTAGTCCTTTGTTTATGTTGGAAATATTTTCCCCTCAGTTTGCTGCAGTAATTTTTCAAAGTTTAGAAGTTTCAATTTTTTTTATCATCAAGCCATTCTTTTTCCTTTATGGTGATGATTCTCAGGGCAATCTTGGAAAGTCAGGGTACTTTTCAACATTATAGATGTGTTCACCTGTATTTTTTTTTTCTTTAATATTTAGATTTTTTATTTTATAATTACCAAAAGAGTTTTCTTTAGACATAAACATAAATTATATTAATCATTTTGATCACTCTTGAATATTTTATATGCACACGTGTGTGTGCGCTCAGTGATTCAGTCATGTCCAGCTCTTTATGACACTGTGCCCTGTAGCCCGCCAGGCTTCTCTGTCCATGGAATTTTCCAGGCTAGAATACTGGGGTGGGTTGTCATTTCCTACTCCAGGGCACCTGTTTTTTTCTTCCAGTATTTTTGTGGTCTAAACTTTTTAGATTGAAATCTTCAACCCATCTTGAATTTATTTATTTTGATATACAGTATGAAATCAGGGTCTAAATTTTCTGAATTATTAGCTGGTTGTCCTTGCATGATTTATCCAGTTTATCTTTTCTCAATTGATGTAAAAATGCAACATTTGTCACATAATACATTTTTGTATGTGCTTTTATCTGTTTCTAGATTTTCTGTGTCATTCTTTTATCTGTCTATTTTGGTGTAAGTCCTATGATTTTAGACAGTGTTGCTTATAACTGGTATGACATGTTCCCCTTCATTGTTTGTTTTTTTAAGTTTCTTTTTCACATGTATTAAAGGAACTAGTCTGTATAGACACACACCTGAATTTGATTATTAAACTTCATTTAGCACTTTTATTTGTAAGGTCAGGGAAATCATGCAGCTTTTTTCTTTAATTCTTATGATGCTTTCTCCATAGCCCCTCTTGGAATCTGTGCCTTATGAAGAAGCTCTGGCAAACCGCCGGGTCCTTCTCAGCTCTACTGAAAGTCGAGAAGGCCTTGCGCAACAGGTATGGCGTTGGGAAAATCATGATGCTTGCTAAAGATGATGAACGTTAAATCCCCTGTGGAAGGTTTTTAACATACATTGAGAGATTTAAAAGGCTATGTAAGTAAACGTCTAAAATTAACACATGTACCATAAGCGTAATTCATTGAAAAACACTTGTTGATACTCTAAGTCATCCTGATTCAGTTGGTGTTAAAATTGCCAATAAAGAAATATCAGTATACTTTTGCCATGCTGATTAATAATTTAGGCTAGATTTAAATGTCTGAAGTAATAAGGCAAAAAGTGGAGAAGGCTAGAGAGTCAGTGAGTTATTTTTATTTCTTAAAGGAGCAGGAATGAAAAATTTCCAGTACTCTATTGGTCAGTTGAATTTGGAGGTAGGTGGAGGTAGGCAGTACTGGTTTTTTCAGAAGTTGGTACAATCTGACACCAGTTTAGCATTTGCCAGCAGTTTATTTACTTTAAATTTATTTACTTTACCAGGCTTGCTTTTAGTTTTAGAAATATTTCTTTTAAAGAGGGCACAGATTTATGTGAGAGTGTTTTGCCTAAGCTGACCTTGTTTTCATTTTTGGATATGTATCACTTATCTTTTCAACATTAATCCGAGAGGATGTTGAAACTGAAAATTTAATCCACATAATAATTCCTAAAAAACAAAATTCCTGAGACAGTGAAATGTGGAGTATCTTAATTTATTTTGGATTTTTGTCTTATTTTATGTGAGGAAGGTTAAGGCTTGAAGCAATTAAGAAGTTTTTATCCAAAGGATTAATAACTAATAAGTGGCAGAATGGTCTGACATCAGAGCTATTGCTTTTCCCACTCTGGCACAGACCAGCTGCAGGCTAATCTGATAAGAACTCCAGTCTCACACCTGCCTGTCTAAATTGAGAACAAAAGGGTCCTAAATGCGGTACTTGGATGCAATCTCAAAAACGACAGAATGATCTCTGTTCGTTTCCAAGGCAAACCATTCAATATAACAGTAATCCAAGTCTATGCCCCAACCAGTAATGCTGAAGAAGCTGAAGTTGAACGGTTCTATGAAGACCTACAAGACCTTTTAGAACTAACACCCCAAAAAAATGTCCTTTTCATTATAGGGGACTGGAATGCAAAAGTAGGAAGTCAAGAAACACCTGGGGTAACAGGCAAATTTGGCCTTGAAATACAGAATGAAGCAGGGCAAAGACTAATAGAGTTTTGCCAAGAAAATGCACTCGTCATAATAAACACCCTCTTCGAACAACACAAGAGAAGACTCTATACATGGACATCACCAGATGGTCAACACCGAAATCAGACTGATTATATTCTTTGCAGCCAAAGATGGAGAAGCTCTATACAGTCAGCAAAAACAAGACCAGGAGCTGACTGTGGCTCAGACCATGAACTCCTTATTGCCAAATTCAGACTTAAATTGAAGAAAGTAGGGAAAACCACTAGACCATTCAGGTATGACCTAAATCAAATCCCTTATGATTATACAGTGGAAGTGAGAAATAGATTTAAGGGCCTAGATCTGATAGATAGAGTGCCTGATGAACTATGGAATGAGGTTTGTGACATTGTACAGGAGACAGGGATCAAGACCATCCCCGAGGAAAAGAAGTGCAAAAAAGCCAAATGGCTGTCTGGGGAGGCCTTACAAATAGCTGTGAAAAGAAGAGAAGTGAAAAGCATCTGAATGCAGAGTTCTGAATGCAGAGTTCCAAAGAATAGCAAGAAGAGATAAGAAAGCCTTCTTCAGCGATCAATGCAAAGAAATAGAGGAAAGCAACAGAATGGGAAAGACTAGGGAATCTCTTCAAGAACACCAGAGATACCAAAGGAACATTTCATACAAAGATGGGCTCGATAAAGGACAGAAATGGTATGGACCTAACAGAAGCAGAAGATATTAAGAAGAGGTGGCAAGAATACACAGAAGAACTGTACAAAAAAGATTTTCATGACCCAGATAATCATGATGGTGTGATCACTGACGTAGAGCCAGACATCCTGGAACGTGAAGTCAAGTGGGCCTTAGAAAGCATCACTACGAACAAAGCTAGTGGAGGTGATGGAATTCCAGTGGAGCTGTTCCAGGTCCTGAAAGATGATGCTGTGAAAGTGCTGCACTCAACATGCCAGCAAATCTGGAAAACTCAGCAGTGGCCACAGGACTGGAAAAGATCAGTTTTCATTCCAATCCCAAAGAAAGGCAATGCCAAAGAATGCTCAAACTACCACACAATTGCACTCATCTCACTCGCTAGTAAAGTAATGCTTAAAATTCTCCAAGCCAGGCTTCAACAATATGTGAACCGTGAACTTACTGATGTTCAAGCTGGTTTTAGAAAAGGCAGAGGAACCAGAGATCAAATTGCCAACATCCACTGGATCATGGAAAAAGCAAGAGAGTTCCAGAAAAACATCTATTTCTGCTTTATTGACTATGCCAAAGCCTTTGACTGTGTGGATCACAATAAACTGTGGAAAATTCTGAAAGAGATGGGAATACCAGACCACCTGATCTGCCTCTTGAGAAATTTGTATGCAGGTCAGGAAGCAACAGTTAGAACTGGACATGGAACAACAGGCTGGTTCCAGATAGGAAAGGGAGTACGTCAAGGCTGTATATTGTCACCCTGTTTATTTAACTTCTATGCAGAGTACATCATGAGAAATGCTGGACTGGAAGAAACACAAACTGGAATCAAGATTGCTGGGAGAAATATCAATAATCCCAGATATGCAGATGACACCACCCTCATGGCAGAAAGGGAAGAGGAACTAAAAAGTCTCTTGATGAAAGTGAAAGTGGAGAGTGAAAAAGTTGGCTTAAAGCTCAACATTCAGAAAACGAAGATCATGGCATCCGGTCCCATCACTTCATGGCAAATAGATGGGGAAACAGTGGAAACAGTGTCAGACTTTATTTTTCTGGGCTCCAAAATCACTGCAGATGGTGACTGCAGCCATGAAATTAAAAGATGCTTACTCCTTGGAAGGAAAGTTATGACCAACCTAGATAGCATATTCAAAAGCAGAGACATTCCTTTGCCAACAAAGGTTCGTCTAGTCAAGGCTATGGTTTTTCCTGTGGTTATATATGGATGTGAGAGTTGGATTGTGAAGAAGGCTGAGCACCGAAGAATTGATGCTTTTGAAGTGTGGTATTGGAGAAGACTCTTGAGAGTCCCTTGGACTGCAAGGAGATCCAACCAGTCCATTCTGAAGGAGATCAGCCCTGGGATTTCTTTGGAAGGAATGATGCTAAAGCTGAAACCCCAGTACTTTGGCCACCTCATGCGAAGAGTTGACTCATTGGAAAAGACTCTGATGCTGGGAGGGATTGGGGGCAAGAGGAGAAGGGGACGACAGAGGATGAGATGGCTGGATGGCATCACTGACTCGATGGACGTGAGTCTGAGTGAACTCCGGGAGTTGGTGATGGACAGGGAGGCCTGGCGTGCTGCGATTCATGGGGTTGATTCATGGGGTCGCAAATAGTCGGACACGACTGAGCGACTGATCTGATCTGATCTGATCTACCCTGTAGGGTCTCATAAGGATTAATTGAATTGAGCCAGTAGGAGGCAGTGTAACATGGTGAAAAGAATCAGACTAATGAACCAGACATGTGAGGTCCCCAATCCTGGCTCAGCCTTTAGCTTAGCAAGGATTCAGCTCCTGGAACTTCAGGTCTCCTCTTTGAAAAGTGAGAATTGTAGGACTGTTAGGAGGCTTCCGTGGGATACCGGCAGGAAAATATATGAACAGTGTCTGCTACGTGGTAATTGTTCAATCATTTGGTAAAGCATTTGGAATTCACTGAAAGATCGCTTTTATTTTTATTTAATTCTCAAGCTTTCATTTGCCTTGAGAATTAGCTTTTTAAAAACTCCTTATTTAAGTACAACATAAAGAAAAGTATATAAATTATTAATATATTCCAGTGAATTTTCACAAGTAAACACTCTAACCAGTAGCTAGATGAAAGTTTTGGAAAAGATATAATCTTACATGAAGAAATGTATTTAAAAAAATATTGCTGGGACCCCAGAAACCTCCCTCATGCCCCTCTCCAGTTGCTGCTCTCCTCTTTTCCAAAGATAACTATAATCCTGCATTCTTTGTTTTGTTACATGATACTGAACTTTATATTAAAAGAGAACTATGCTGCATCTCTTTCAGATCTGGCTTCTTTTGTTCAACATTATGTATGTGATATTCCATCCATGTTACATGTTGTTGTGTTTGGTCCATTTTCATTCATGTTGAGTATTCTACTGTGTGAATTACATAATTTATCCATTCTTATAGCTTATGGAAAAGGTCCGTTTTTATTCCAGTCCCAAAGAAAGACAATGCCAGAGAATGTTCAAACTACCGTACAATTGCACTCATTTCACACGCTAGCAAAGTAATGGTCAAAATTCTCCAAGCCAGGCTTCAATGGTACGTGAACCGAGAACTTCCACATGTTCAAGCTGGTTCTAGAAAAGGCAGAGGAACCAGATATCAAACTGCCAACATACATTAGGTCATAGAAAAAGCAAGAGAATTCCAGAAAAGCATCTACTTCTGCTTCATTGACTATGCCAAAGCCTTTGAATGTGGATCACAGCAAACTGTGGAAAATATTTAAAGAGATAGGAATATGAAGCCACCTTACCTGCCTCCTGAGAAACCTGTATGCAGGACAGGAAGCAGCAGTTAGAACATGGAACAACAGACTAGTACCAAATTGGGAAAGGACTGTGTCAAGATTGTATATTGTCACCCTGCTTATTTAACTTCTATGCAGAGTACATCATGAAAAATGCTGGGCTGGATGTAGCACAAGCTGGAATCAAGATTGCCGGGAGAAGTATCAATAACCTTAGATATGCAGATGACAACACTCTTACGGCAGAAAGCGAAGAACTAAAGAGCTTCTTGATGAAAGTGAAAGAGGAGAGTGAAAAAGTTGGTTTAAAACTCATCATTCAGAAAACTAAGATCATGGCATCTGGTCCCATCACTTCATGGCAAATAGATGGGGAAACAGTGTCAGACTTTATTTTTTGGGGGGCTCCAAAATCACTGTAGATGGTGACTGCAGCCATGAAATTAAAAGACGCTTACTCCTTGGAAAGAGAGGTATGACCAACCTAGACAGCATATTAAAAAGCAGAGACATTTCTTTGTCAACAAAGGTCTGTCTCATCAAAGCTTTGGTTTTTCCAGTAGTCATGTATGGATGTAAAAGTTGGACCATAAAGAAAGCTGAGTGCCGAAGAATTGATGCTTTTGAACTATGGTGTTAGGGGAGACTCTTGAGAGTCCCTTGGACTGTAAGGAGATCCAGCCAGTCCATCCTAAAGGAAATCAGTCCTGAATATTCATTGGAGGGACTGATTGAAACTGAAGCTCCAATACTTTGGCTACCTGATGCAAAGAGCAGACTAAGTCCCTAATGCTGGGAAAGATAGAAGGCAGGAGGAAAAGGGGACAACAGAGGATGAGATGGTTGGATGGCATCACTGACTCAATGGACATGAGTTTGAGCAAGCTCTGGGAGATGGTGATGGACGAGGAAGCCTGGCATGCTGCAGTCCATGGGGTCGCAGCATGACTGAGTGACTGAACAACAATAGCTTATGAGTATTTTCAAGTGTTTAGTTATCATAGGGCTGCTATGGGCATCATATACCTGTTTTTTGATAAACATGCATATTTTTCTGTTGGGCATATATTTAGAAGTGGAATTGCTGAGTCCACATGGTGCTACTGGTAAAGAACCCACCTGCCATTGCAGGAGACAGAAGAGACTCAGATTCGATGCCTGGGTCAGGAAGATCCTCTAGAGGAGGGCATGTCAACCCACTCCAGTATTCTTGCCTGGAGAATCCCATGGATGGAGGAGCCTGGTGGTCTACAGTCCATAGGGTTGAAAAGAGTCGGACACAGCTGAGGCAACTTAGCATGATGCACAGGATATAAGTTCAATTTTCAAAAATCCTGCCAAACTGTTTTCAAAGTGTTCATCCCGAATTCCACCTCTCCCGGCACTGTGTGATAGTTCCAATTGCTCCATAAATATGTCTGTCTTTGTATTTCCTGTCTTTCATTTTAGTCATTTGGGTGGTCTTAAATTGCTTTTCTTTGATAAATAGTGACATTGAATACCTTCTTTTTTATGTTTATGGTATTATTCAAGTGCATATTCAAGTCTTTTTTTCTGCTGTTTCTCTGTTGGGTTGTCTGTCTTTTTGTCATTGATTTACAGAAGTTCTTTATATTTTCTGGATATTAGTCCTCCTTTGGATACATGCTTCTTTTTACTCTTTATTTATACCTTGTGATGAATAAAATTTTTAAAAAATTTTATTCTTGTTGAATTTCTCAATTTATGGTTGTGCCTTTTGCATCTTCTAAAACTGAAAAATAAAAATTTTCCTGTATCAAGTGGTTTTGTTCTCACACCTGTGAAGTAGTTTTGGTTTGCATTTCATAAAGTGTTTTTTTGGCCACTAAGTTTTGTCCACATCATCCTCTAAGGTTCAGAATTCTCTGTTGCTTTCAAGGTTCAGCAGAGTTTGGAGAAGATTTCTAAACTGGAGCAGGAAAAGGAACATTGGATGTTGGAAGCACAGTTAGCTAAAATCAAGCTGGAGAAAGAAAACCAGCGAATTGCAGATAAACTGAAGAGTACAAGTAGTGGGCAGGTGGTAGGGGTGGCCCAGGAAAAGGCTGCTGTGGCGACTGCTACGGGCCAGGAAGAAGCGTCCGCTAAGGCTGTGCCAGAACCCGTCCACAGTGCCAGTGAGGTAAGTGTCTTTTTTTTTTATAATGGTAACTAGTGGGGATCCACCTGAGTGTTCGGAGTTTACCATGTAAATTACAGGAATTTATAACAGGAATAATCCATGTGCTCTGGAAAACTCAGGTTGGTGAGCAGGATGCTCCCTTCAAAACACAACTTTATTCAATTCTCTTTGATTTTACCTGCTACAGTTCCCCATGGTAAGGGCTGTGTTTCTGGTGAAGATACACTAAGTCAAGTTATGATGATTCTGTTCTTCCATTGAAATGTTTGTGATATGGGGCTTATGTTTCTGACAAAGGAGTAAATGCCTAACTTTTTATAGAAATGACCATAAATACGTTTTAAAACCAATAGTATGGTATATTCCTAGGTAATATAAAGCTTTATGATTTACATATTAATACAGTTAGACTTCCTAAGGCAATATAGTGACAAGTTATTTTGCAGTTTTGTATTTCTTATATTTAATTGCAGTGATTTAGAAGGTAAGGAAACATCTCTACTGGAATTACAGAATTCAGAGTTATATGGAGAAAAAATTTCTGATTATAGTATTTTGCCCACCGTAAAAAAATAACTAAAAATCTAGAAAAATGAGAAATCAGGAAAGGAAGGGAAAAAAGACCCTCAAATTAGAAGGAACTCATTAAATGTATTTTTGTAAGCATTTTTTCTTGAGAAACTTGAGGGGAGCCGTGGTACTTGCTGATGGCCCTGTCCTAAGGCGTGCGATTCCCCTTATAGCTTCTGATGCTATTGAAGAGCAAGTCCTGGTCCCTTTCACATCTACCTTCTGTCTGATTCAGAGCATACTTAATAGTAACATATACAAGTTAACTTTTATTTTCAAGATGTATACAGACCTCACTGCACCTTAACAGTGTCAGAAACCTGGAATTATTGTTAGTTTTCTTAGATGTGATAATGATACTCTGATTATTTAGGAGAATATCTTTATTTTTTGGAGGTAAATGCCAAAGTACTTAGAGTAAGATATCATCATATTTGCAGCTTACTTTCAGATACTTCAGAAAATGTACACACACAGGTAAATAAAGTAAATGTAACATTGTTCATTATCAAATGTATCAATGTATTGATAATTGTATTGATAATACGTCGATAAATGTATAAATGTATTAATACATTGTGGGTGCACAGGTGTTTATTATCCTTTTTTGCCCAAATTTACTATGTATTTACCTATTTTCATAATAAAATATAGGAGAGGAAAAAAGAATTAAAATTCTTAGAAAAGTGGAAAGCACACCAAACTTCCCAGAGCAGTGAGCTGAACGGCCAGTATGCTCACTGGAGGATCCTAGAAGCCCGATGGCGAGGTTGAATCCTAGCCACAGGTGTTGCCCTCTGCCCCTGACAGGGAGGGTGGCTGCCTAGCAGGACATTTCACCAACAGAACAGAATTCTGGCATCAGTTTAGGTACCGTTTGGGGAAGTGCAACATTGCCAGTACTTATCTGTGGACTTCCCTTCAGAGTCCGTCTCATTGATCAGATCAGACTGAATGTTTTCATGATCTTTATTGCTAAATTATTTTCTAAAGGGCTGTATTAGTTTATACTCTTTATCAGCAGCATATGAGAAAATGCCCACAGCAGTGAGAAAATGTTTAGTTATTAGGGTCACCATGAAACCATGAAACTATCTTTAGGTCTTCTTGCCTGCTTTGGAAATAAGCGTAGAAATGACTCAGAGTTAAAATCTGTTCTCCCTGTCTTTCTTCTCAGACCATTTGTTGGGTTTCAGTAAAAATGGCTAACAGCGTTTGGATAGAGGAGATAGTGATGGTCATATCCATTATTGCCGTATGACAGAAATCATGAATGTGGTTATATATCTGAAGGGCCAGCTTGTGTTGAAAGATGATTTGTATCAAAAAATGATTGATAGGGTGATTGATAGGGTGATAGGGTGAAGGGTGATCTTCCAGAATTCCACTGTTAGTGTGCTTTTGTTTTATTTATTTCAATGTTGCTTGTTTCATTTTATTTTTTGGCAACACCACAGGGCTTATGAGATGTTAGTTCCTCAACCAGGGATTGAAACTGGGCCCACAGCAGTGAAAACACCAAGTCCTAACCACTGGCCCACCAAGGAATTCTCCTTAGTGTGCTTTCAAACAATGTGAACAATGTGAACAATGAGAAGAGAAAAAAATATTACAAGGGTTTAAGCTGTTGTGTTTAAAGTATAAACAGTCTGTTCTAAAGCTTTTTCTCCCTTGTGTTCTAGATTGGAATTTTAACCAGGACATCTGACAGTGAGGTAATATGTGCTTAACATCAAGTTGTTTGTTAGTAAATATCTGGCCACATGTTTGTTGACAAAGTCCAGTAAAAGTCAGCTTCATCTAATACATTTCTGACAATTCTAGTCAATGTGGATCCATGTTGCTTTTCTCTTGGGTCAGTGTTAACTGTCACCAACAAATCACAGCCTGTTTCTGTAATTGTCTTCTTGAATGACTTGACTTGGCAGTTTGACAGGGTGTGGCATGAGCTCGGCCATCAGCTTGCTGGTATGTGGCTGGAGGCTGCGAGCCATTACCTTCCAGTGGGCCAGCTGGCAGAGCAAGGCTTTTCAGGGGCTTGACCATCAATGGGCTTGTAGTTCTTTCCAGCCCTCAAATGACTGACTCCAGGTCAGATTTGGCCTGTCAAATAGGTTTGCACCTTTTCGTTTTGAAATACTGCAAGTGTAAACTTACAAATAATCATTAAAAGAACACTGAAGTCATTCAGCCTAACAGTCAGAATGGTGAACTGGCAAACATAGTTCAAGTAGGTTGGTAGATTCTTTGGTTTCCTTATTGGCCTTATACTTCAGGTAATCTTGAACTTACGCATATATTTCTAAACTCAACTGAGTAGGTGCCAATGCTAGTGTAATTAGAAAACTAGTCTGGGACAAGGGCCATAAATTGTTCATTATAGAAATAGTTTAATTCGTTAGTATGTTTAGAAGCATTAGAGCTATCTTAAGATAATGTGGGGGAAAAGAATGTTCATATTTTTAGGAATGCCAATAAATGCTCCCCTTCTCCCTGTTTTCTAGTTAGTGGAAGACATAGGAGACAGGCAGATAGAGATTTTGAAAGTTAGATATGTGGCACCTAACTGAGAGACATGGCCTCATGGCTGGGGGGCCTCCCAAGACTTCACTTCTGCTTTCTTCTCTTGAAGCCACACCTTCACTGTGAGATGGGCAGGGAGCTGAATAAAAGCTTCTGTCTTGTTTAAAGTTTTTCCAAAAGGTGGGAAAACTATGATTTCCCATCAAATTTCAAATGAAAATGTAGGAAATGTCGTCTTCTTTTTATTTGGCTAAAGTGATAGTAATCTTTTTTTTTCCCTCTCAGAACGGCTTCATCCCACTGGCATTTATTCACTCAGTTACGTGTGCTCTCTTTAGGCTCCAGATGTGGAGTCTCGGGAAGACTTAATCAGAAATCACTACATGACAAGGATAGTGGAACTGACGTCTCAGCTGCAGCTAGCTGACAGCAAGTCAGTGCACTTTTATGCTGAGGTGAGTGGAGAGTCAATCGGATCAGGTGGATTTTCCTAACCTCTTCAGCAATTAGGTCACTGTCTTGGCCTCCTGCTGCTGCTGCTGCTAAGTCGCTTCAGTCGTGTCTGACTCTGTGTGACCCCAGAGACGGCAGCCCACCAGGCTCCCCCATCCCTGGGATTCTCCAGGCAAGAACACTGGAGTGGGTTGCCATTTCCTCCTGCTGTTCACCACAAAAGAGAGATCAGAGTCAGTGTGTCTGCAGTGTGGATTTGGTTAGAGTTCATGTAGGTTGGTCCACACACCAACCAAAAATCTTAATCGGTAGACTTTCTTAGGGTTATATAACATGTTTTGAACATTATTATTATAGATTCCTTGTTTTAGAGAGTTATAAGCTGGTAACATTCATAGGTGAAGGAATTTTCGTTTAGGGGAATTCAAAGCAAAGTATGTCTTTGTTTCTCTTTAGTATACTCTTTAGTTACTAAATGACAACTTGTGGTAATGAGTTTTTATAAATGATAAAATGCAAAATGTAACCTTTTTCAACTTTTAAAAAATATAAAATGTTGCTTTTTGTTACATTTTATTCTTCCATCACCATATAATTCATTTTCTTAAGAGGATTAGAAAAAGGTTATGCAAGATAATAAAATTATACAAATTCCTTGATGAAGAGGAGAAAATGAAAGAAGAAATTACAGATACCAAGAAGTGAGAAACAAATTATAAGATAGAATGGAAATTGCTCAACATATAAGGATACATGTAAGGTCTCTGATTAGAAACTTTTTCTTAAAATGTTAGTTGTAGATGTCAGACAGAGATGTATAATCCTTTAAACTGTTAAGGAAATTGACAAAGGAAAGATCAAACCCTTTACTAGAATGTGACTTTGTGATTTTCTCCTGTTCTGCAGAGACAGGGAGGTTGATAGGAAGCCAGGTGCTAGAAGTTAAGAGAGGCTTTGCTTCTCTCTTCTTGCTGAAATAAATGATATGCATAGCTTAGTGTTGCATACCTGTTTGAGAAGATGATCAGTAGTGATAACTGTTGGATTGTAGAAAAATGAGGACAGCAAGTTGGATGCTGTAGTACCCTACTGTTTGAACCATGTGGCACAGAACATCATCTTGTCCTGCTTTGGATCCCTAACTACCTTCTGAGTTACTCTCCCAGAGTTGATTGTCCTCCTCACAAGGGCCTGTGTTTTGCAGAGCTCTCTCCCTCTTTCTCTGGTTCAATGGCTGAGCACATAAATGTGTAATTAATAGAGAGTGGTTGATTTGGTTGGCTGAACTTGCCTGAAATTCTCTTATGAGGAATGAAATAAGTAACTGGGGAATTTCTGAGGATTTCCAAGAGATTTGCTTATCTTAGTAAATTCTTTTAGCACAATTGTGATACAGGAATTTTAAAATTGTTCTAGTTTTTCCTTGTCTGTAAACAGGAAGTGGTGACCCTCAATATGACTTTACTGGAATGGTCAGTCTGAGCATTTGATGTTGACACAGCATTCAAATGTGTCTCAACAGATTCTCCGTGTCAACCTCGTGGTTTATCAGAAAATTTAGTGATCCTTTTAATGGCATGCCTTCTTTTAACAATAGCATGAAATAGAATTTTTCTTTTTTCTTCTTCATGTACTGTCTCCAGATAGCCTCAGTTTAGTAGACTGCACCCCCCCGCCCCCGCGCCCCCCAAAAAATAAAAGCCAACTGGGGTCTTTAAACTGCTCTCACTTTTTTTTCCCCTCATCGACAGAGTGAGGCTGTAAAGATCTTTTGGTTCCTATGATATGGTCTCCAATAAAGGGCTTAAAACACAAGAAGAAAAGTATCTTAGAATTCATACTGCTTGATGCCATTGATCACTTTTGAAATAACCACTTCCTTTCTCATCCAGTGAACATGAATCTTGGGTAAATATAGAAAACTTCTTATACTTTTTGTAACCTGTGGTCATCAGGCTAGAGTTTGGAAAGAAATACTGATGAACTTGGGTTAGTAGATGTTTTTCCCTCATTAAACTGACGTGAGTGAGGCCCACTCACATTTCTTACATGTGCTCCAGGGTGTGGCACAGGGCCTATGGATGGAGATTCAGCAGATGTTTGTGGGATGAAGGGAGGAAGTGTGGTCCTGGGGATTGTTTTCTAGTTACCTTCCCTGAAGTAAATTCGGTCTGGGGAAATGCTTCCTGAGATTATGGTGTGTTTTCTGATTTCGCAGTGCCGAGCACTCTCTAAAAGGCTGGCCTTGGCTGAAAAGTCTAAAGAGGCACTGACAGAAGAGATGAAAGTAGCCAGTCAGAGCATTAGCCGACTTCAGGTGAGTTTCACGTTACCTACACAGTGTGTTTTTTCATTGAAAGTTCTTAGGCTGAAAAATCAGCATTTCCC
Source organism: Bos indicus x Bos taurus (assembly GCF_003369695.1). Lineage (NCBI taxonomy): Eukaryota > Metazoa > Chordata > Mammalia > Artiodactyla > Bovidae > Bos > Bos indicus x Bos taurus. Next base: position 30,540,183 of record NC_040086.1, read on the forward strand.
TTCTAAAATGGTGACATTTGACCTCTAGATATAATACTTTTCTTACCATTTTATTTCTAGCTCATTTTCAAGTTACAGCTCATTTATGGCAGGCAAGAAGTGGTTGTATTATTTGTTTCTCTAGTTTGATTTTAATTATAAATAGTTTTGTAGTCAGCATTTCTTTAAATAATACTTATTTATCCATAGTCCTTCCTTTTTCTCTTCCTCCCAGTTGATAATCCCTGTCATGGCTGGCTGGAAGTTTATTTTCTTCATATGACTCAATTCCTTCTCTTTATTGATTCATAAAACTGACATAAACTGAAAGATAGGGCTTCATAATATTCCTTCTTACTCACTGCTTTGTTTTAAAGCCTTGTTTCCAGAAGCCTTTAGTAAATATAAACATGCTACAGGCAAAGAAATAACTCATTAACAGCAATACACACTTCCTTCTGGTTTCAGATTCATATATAGATTTTCTAGAATCACAAGATTAGATGTTAAAAGGCCAAAGAGAGCCTGAGAGATGAGAGGAGAGAGGAAGGTGCTTTTTCTAGGGAGAGTCATGCCCAGAGGGCTGTGGGATCCCCATCGAGTGTGGGATGGTGGGAATGTGCTAGAGACCACCTTCTCCGCCTCACCAGAGGCTCAGGAAAACCTGAGGGAAAGAGCATGAAGCCCTCTTGGTTTTTTTTTTTTGTTGTTGTTGTTTTTTGTGACACTTTTATACCTGGCATAGAAGGAAACTCATTTCTGCAAAGAAATTCAGAACCCATTTTGAAGGTTGAGAAAAACTTCTTCCCCATTTGTACTTGTTCTCTTGTTAGACCTGTGGCTTAACCTGCTTCTTAATTGATCAGATAGGTCATCTTGATAGGTTGCTTTTCCAACATTTTTTTTTTTTCTTAAATTAAAAGAACTTTCAAGTGGTATAACTGGTGGAGTTTTGCTTTCTCTTTTCTTTTTTCCCTGGCCATTCAGGATGAGCTGACAACTACCAAGAGGAGTTATGAGGATCAGTTAAGTATGATGAGCGACCACCTGTGCAGCATGAACGAGACGCTATCTAAACAAAGAGAGGAGATTGACACACTAAAGATGTCCAGTAAGGTAGGGGAGGGACGGGCCTCTCTGAGGAGTAATAGTTAATATTTAATGTGTTTCATGTAAGGTACTTCATTGTTGAGTGTTTCAGGAGCAAAGGATTAAGAGATTTGAAGTGTTTATAAATCATTTCACTTGTCCTCTTATCCGAAAGTAAAATGAAGATTGTTTGATTGAGTTACAAGTTGAGAGAAGGTCTGACCTCCAGGTCCTAACTCTGTGTTGCTTGCTTTTTGGTATTTGGGGCAATTCTGCTACTGTTGTGTTAGTTAGGAGCACTCTTAAGAGGGTTTATGATGGGGATTACTCTTTTATTTATATGAATCTAAAACGGTCTCATTGAAAAGTAACCTTCTTAGCAAATTTATTCTCATAACATATCCATATAACCAAGGGCTATTTTGTCCTTTTAATTCCAAAGACTTCTTAAATTTCATTTCCAATAAAGCCTCTGCTTGTCCAGGCTGGGGTCAGTAGATATGGGTAGTGTTTTTGTGTTGAAGGGCATATCCATGTATCATGTATCTTTGTTGTATCATTATACACACACACACACACACACACACACACACTCTTACCATGAGAGGTAGGCTTCAAGAGGCCAGAGAGCTGGTTTCATGCATGATCTCAGATGCTTGGCATATTTTGATAACTCAGACAACACCCTGCCACCAGCAGCTTGGATCTGCTGTGTCCAGCCTGTGCTCTTTACAGTCCACGCTGCCCCTCACTGATCTTGCAGGTATGTGCTGAGTTCCTGTTGCGTGCTGGCCCTGGGAAGGACATAGAGATGAACATTTTCGCATCTGCCAGTGGTGGTGCAGAGCTGCATCCCGCTCAGTTGATGTCTCCTTGGAAGTGTATCATGTTAATGCACTAGAATTTGCCTTACAGAATTTTGTTTCTCAGTGTAGTTTGGTGGTATTGATTGGCCTCTGGCTGCTTCGGAGAATGTTTGTGATGCTTTTCTGGGACATTTTGTGATGGTTGTGACTGGCCTATGTGGTGCTGATTAGGGTTCTCTGGTTACTGGTGCTTGGGGAAACTTGGGCTTGTAGGTAAAGGGTAGGGTATTGGTCCTTTTGAAGAATGCCTCCTTAACCCTTTTGGCCTCTTGGTATTCCATCAGGGCAATAGCTGACTCATGTAGAAAGCACATGCGTTAGTGGGAGTAGCAGGAAAAAGCCTGCTTCTAGCACCTAACATTTGAAGAAAAGTAGCAGTCATTATAGGGAAAGTTTTCAGACCTCAGAGCTGCAGAGGGCATTTGGTTCTGAATTGAGGAGGGTTAATGTTGGGGATAGGCGCTTCCCTGGTGGCAATCAGGAGACCTGGGTTCGATCCCTGGGTCTGGAAGATCCCCTGGAGAAGTGAATGGCAACCCACTCCAGTATTCTTGTCTGGAGAATTCCAATGACAGAGGAGCTTGGTGAGCTAGCAAAGCTCATTGTCCCAAAGGTAATTAATTGTATTGCAGTCACTTTGGAAGTGAGGAAATTTTTAAGCCCTCTTGGAAATTTTTAATCTAGTCCTTAGAATATCTGTGATTAATAAAGCATAGAGTTAGCGATCCTTCTTTACTTTCTAGTTTCTGTTGTTAACCTTTCTTTGATCTTTCTGTGGTCCCTATATTTTGTCCCCCCCACACCACCCCCCATTTATTAGTCATTTAAATTGCTATAGCATCAGACAGCTGAGTTGACGTGGTCTCCATTGGATACCAAGTAAACATCCTGAAGCCATTTGTTTGCTGTTATCTTGCTCTGAATGTCTGTGTTTTGTAACCATTTCCCACATTTATATGCAATAGTTAAATGTAGGAATTAAATTAGAATGCTTTCCCTAAAAGTGAACTTCTCCAGAAAAAAGAAAAGTTACATAAAACTGGAAAGTCCAAATCTCTGTATATGAGGGAATCGGGAATTAAGACATTTTCCAAGTTGCTCTCAGCTGGTATCTGAGCTTCCTTTTATCCTGAGATTATCTTTGCCACTGAGATGTTAGTTGGCACATATTAAAAATAAGTTCTTATTAAGACCTTTTAAAAGGTGTTCATTTTAACAGCAAAGGAACAAGTTTAGGCTAAAATATTTTATTCAGCTTTATGAAATCATAAAGTACCTTGTCTTTGAAACAAAATGAATATATGAGGTTTGATAAATCCAAGATATGCTTTCTTTTCTTTATTACCTGTGCTCAGACACCAGGGAAATAAGGTAGATGGAGAAAAGCGGGGAGAGTGAAAAGTAACAAACTGCTCTGTGATTCCTAAATAAAAGTTAGCGATGGAAGGTTATCAGCTCTTCTCCTTCTTGGAAGCTAAAGTTTTCCACAGTGAACTATGGCTTCCAGACAGCTTGGTCTCTAAACTGTGTGGATGATTTTTCTAGAAGTTGGCATTCTTATTGTTGATATTTTTCTTTGCACAGGGAAATTCTAAAAAGAACAAGAGTCGATAGTTTACGGATAGCGGGTTGGCGACTTCTTTCCAGAGCTGCTACTGCTGAGCGGAGCTGCGGGGCCGACCCTCCACGTCCAGTGCTGGCCGCCTTCAGGAAGCTGGAGTGTTGTTGGGCCTAGTGAAGTAGTCAGTGTTGTAAATGGCCTTGAAATATTTAAAATATATTTGTAATCAGTAAGGCAAATACAGAATTTGATGTTGACAGTAAAATGGAAAACAATACACATACCGTGGATATTGTAGGTTTCCTTATGCTGTTTTTACTGTGCACTTTTTAAAATTAGGTTTTAATTTCAGTATGTAAGAACAACAAATATTTTGTATATTTTCAAACTCTATGATATGGTAATCAATTTGGTATCTATGGAATAGATATATGTTTCTGGATAAAATGCTTACATTGTCAAACTGTCATTACTTCTCGCTATAATTGAAAACAGTCTCCAATTCCTTTTGAAGACTTATTCATTCTCTCTGTCTCTCTTTCTCTGTTCTGGAGGGACTGGGCCTTGAAAACTCCAGATCTTGTGGTTTATTATCATTGTCTTCGGCTCTTCAGTACCTTCTCTGTGTTGGAATAATAGCTTAAGGAAATTGATGTCAATAAATCCATACATATATCAAACTTTCAGTCTTCTGAGAATCTGATGAAGGAAACTGAAACGTACTAAAGTAGGCTTCACAGAATTACCAAATCCCAGTTGATTTAGATATAATCTTTCTAATCCTTCAAATTGGAATAATTGTACAGTTAATCCTTTATTAAGGCTTTGAGTACCTCTCAAGGTACTTGTAACTATACTTCAGGCAAGGTTGCTAAGCCCTTTCAGGCTCCTATTGGTTTATTTCATAAACATTGTGTCATTTTAGTGTACATTTCAGAGGTGTCTCTCCCAGCACCTCCCTCCCCAAGTCTTTAGTTAGTTTCTCTTTTCCTCCGAGTCTCCTACACATGCCCATTTCACTCCATGTCTACATCCCCAGACTGAAGCCCCTCCTTTCCCACCTCCCTGCCTGCAGCTTCATCTCCTTTGAGCCTCTTCACTGGGCAGTTGCTAGTCACCCTCCAGAATGCACTCTGTTTCACCTCAGTGCTCAGCACCGCTTCCCTCTGTGCTCAGCACAAAGGCCAACTCCTTGGCCCCCTGTTCTTGGCTGCCTGCTGTAGAGACAGACTGGCCGTTGTGCCCAGTCTTCACAGTAATGGAAGTATTTGAATCCTGCCTCAGGGATCTCTGGGTGAGTCCAGCTCGGTCCCATTTCCCCTAGCCCCTTGGCCCTTTCTGTTTTGTGTGATCTGTTCATTTTCATTCTCTGTCACCTGAACCAGCAGTGTTCACTGTAGCTGCGCCTAAGTCCCCAAGCACCATGTTGCTTAGCTCCACCGTAAACCTAGAGTTTCCAACCCCTGCTAGACCCTCAGTGTTCTGTGACCCTGCGTTCTGAATTTCTCGTCCATTTCTCTTCCTCCTTTGGAGGGTTTGGAACTAAGGAGTGATGTCATCTGGCTTATGCTTTAATGGAATCATGGGTTGCTTGGCTGAAAATCGATTGTAGGGGAGCAAGGATGGAAGTAAACAGAAGAGTTAGGAGGCTATTCAGTAGCAGGAGGCTGTTGAGAGATGATGGTGGCCTGGACCATGCTGATATCAGTGGAAGTTGTATGAAGGCTATTTCTGGATTTGTTTTGAAGAGAGTAGATAGGAATTGCTGAAATCCCAACTCTTTCCTCTCTGTACTTCTATTACTCTTTATAGTTCTGTTACTCTTCTCTGCTTTTACTCCTAATACTTACCATAATCTAACGTACAATATGTTTTGCTTATTAATCTTGTTTATTGCCTGTTTCTCCCCTTTAGAGGATACAGTTTCATAAGGGCAGGTTTTTGGTCTGGTTTGCTCACTGTTGTCTTCCCTGTACCTAAAACACTGCCTGGCATTCAGTGAATGTTTGTCAAAGGAATGCTGCCTGGGCAGGAACGTGGAGTGTGAGAGAAAGAAGAGTCAGTCAAAGGGGAAGCCAGGGATTCTGACCTGAATGCATCTGAGTGCAAGGGAAGATCGAGGGAGTAGCATCTTGCTTCTACCTGGCTATGAGTTAAGCTGAACATCTGGGAGTCACCTTGACTTCCTCCTCAGCTCACATATCTCGTTTTTTACCTTGTCTTGCTGAACCTTCCTGCCTTTTCACATATCTCGGCTCTAACTTCTTATCTGATGCCTTAAATTGAGCCCTGGCTCCCTGCTGCCTGCATGACTCACTCGTCTTCCTGTTCTCCAAACATCTCTCTCTCCACTTAGCACATTTCTGCAGAGCCCATCTCCTGGATGGAAAGAAAGCCTTCACAGTGGCCCTTCATTGCGCTCTGGCTGTAGTGTGTACATGTGAGACATGTATACTAACTGTCACTCACTTTTTCCTTATTCTCTTACAAGCGCTCCCCCCTCCACCTGCCCCTGCCCCTGCCCCCTTGCTATAGTCTCTGTGGAAGGAAATGGCAACCCCTCCAGTGTTCTTGCCTGGAGAATCCCAGGGACAGGGGAGCCTGGTGGGCTGCCGTCTGTGGGGTCGCACAGAGTCGGACATGACTAAAGTGACTTAGCAGCAGCAGCAGCAGTGAAAGTAAAGTCGCTCAGTTGTGTTGGACTCTTTGAGACCCCATGGACTGTAGCCTACCAGTCTCCTCTGTCCATGGGATTTTCCAGGCAAGAGTACTGGAGTGGGTTGCCAATCCCTTCTCCAAGTCTCTATCTACCTTTATGAAAATCCTCAGACCTCTGGGTCAGGAAGAGTGTCACTTCTCCTGAGAGATGGACCTGCTTTTCTCATAGAGAAAATGTGAATCTTGGGTTGTCCTTCTTTGCTTTGGTGGCCGGGACTTGTATCTCTCCCCAACTGAGAGCTGCCAGAGCTCCCAGACCAGCAGTCCCTATCGCCCAGCATGGTGCCTGGTCCCACAGACCTGCTGGCAGTCCCTGTGGAAGGCTTGACCTTTGTGTAGGGGTCAGTGCCTCTGGGAGGTTTCCTAGGTCTGAGCAACAGGGCAGGACTGTAGAGGGTGCAGTTGGTTTCCTGGTAAAATTGTCCCTTTTTAACTTAATTGCTAAGATCTTTGTTCTTTAGGCAGAGTCTCTTGGCAAAGTATATAATGACCACCACTGGGTAACCATTTATTTAAGTCAGGCATGGTAAAGACTTATTTCTTTTAAACTTCCCATAACTGTATCTCATTGGTGCTAATACTGTCCCTGTTTTACAGGTAGAAAACTAAGGCTTAGAGAGGGTAAGCAGTTTGTCCATATCACACAGCTAGTCCATGTGGGGCTGGGATTCAGATCCAGGCTTGTCTGATTCCAGAGCCTGGCTTATTCACTACTGTAGTATGAGCCTTTTGAATTGAGGACATTCAGTTCTCTTCCTACAAGTACTATATATTTGGAGGATAAAATACTAAATTTCTCAGTAACTCCTGTACTTAATGCAACTTTCCCTTTCCATGTCTTCAGTAAGTATTCCTACCCCTTCTTTCAGCATTTATTTAGCTTCTTGAGCTAATGGGCTGGGTACAAGGTTTGCCTTTGATACCATTTTTTTTTCTTCTCTGACCCCTATTTTTATTTACATATTCCTCGTTACATAAACCTTCCCAGCTACCAAATTCTGAATTTAATAAATTTATGCCATGAGTCTGCCCCTTATAATCCACTTTCTGTACAAACTTTGTTGTTATTTTTTTTAAAAGGAATTTAGTAACCACAAAACTAGAGATTAGTATGAACCCTTTTGTCTCCATCACTTCTTACAAACATTTTGTTAATCTTGTTTCATCTTTTTTTCCACATGGCTTCTTTTCTGGGAGTGTTTTAAGGCAAGTCCCAGACATTGGACCCTTTCCCCTGTGAACACTTGAGTCATGCGTATCTTTTGTAAAGATGAGAGTGCTAACTTCTTAATCTGCCTCACCCAGTGCCTGCTGAGTGCTTGGTGCAGATGAGACTGTGATAAGCAAGGCAGTCTGCTGGGTGCCCTTGAGAGCTTACAGTCTGCTAGTGAAGCAACAGTGATCCTGTAAACGCACAATTACAAACTGCCATATGTCCTGTCTTGCCCTGGGCTTGTCTCAGACAAGGCGGCAAGTGAGAGAGAAAACATAGAGGCTGCTGCTTCCTTGATTAAATGTCTGTATTTTTACCAAAATTATAAACTCAATTTGCGTCAAGCTGTTCTAAAATACTTATTACAGGAATGTCCCTCGTGGTCCAAGACTCTTTGCTCCCAATGCAGGGACCCCAGTTTGATCCCTGGTCAGGAACTAGATCCCACATGTTGCAGCCAAGAGTCTGAGTGCCACAGCTAAAGATCCTGCATGCTGAAACTAAGACCTGGCACAGCCAAATAAATATTTAAAAATAGTACTTATTACAAAGAGAAAACAAGGCAAAAGAGACAGTCTCCTGATTTTCACCCTCATTTCATGCTCCCCAGAGAAAAGCACTTTCACTCACTGTCTAGATCCAGCTCCCTATTTCCAAATGGCATGCTACTTTCACTTTTCCTGTTAGGCATTGTCAGTTGATTTCCCAGTTAGAAGATGAGGATTTGTCTCTGTTTCATCTGCCTCCCTTTCCCTACTGTTCACATACATATACACGCTTTCTGTTTTCGTGTTGTCTCTTTCAGACTAGTTATATCAACATTTTGATTAGATCGATGCTCCATGTATATTTTAATATGATCATTTAAATGCTGTTGGTAACTGAGTCATGTAATGTACTGTGATGCCTTTTCCTTTCTTGTACAACTTTTTTTGTTTTCCCTGGAGTTAATAACTGTATCTGTCTTCCATGGTGCTTATCACTAATTTATTCCTAAATTCTCTCCCAGGTGCCCAGGTGCATAATTCTCATCTCAGTGTGATCAGATTCAACTGGGTGTTTAGCTAAATTTATCTTCTTCAAGAAGTCTCTCCTAGGGAATTCCCTGGCTGTCCAAGGGTTAGAACTCAGTGCTCTCAATGCTGGGGTTCTGGGTTTGATCCCTGTTCTGAGAACTAAGATCCCACAAGCCATGTGGTGCAGCCAGAAAAAGGAAGGAAAGGAAGAAATCGCTCCGAGAGTCCTTTGATCTGTGCCAGGCTATCCTGGTTGATCTCTAGGCCAGCGGTACTGCTGCTCTCTTGGGATCTTCCTCCCTTATCATCCTGGGCATTGTGTCTCCTCTTAAAATAACTCTCCACAAGCCTTTCCAGTGAGCGTCTTTTGTCTCTACTTGCCATTGCTGTGCCCTCTCAAAGAATCATCTGTTCTCTCTAGGCCTCTTAAAACACGGAAAGTGAAAGATGAGAGATAATTCTCAGTCCAGGCACAGATAGGGACTCAGTTGACTGAAGTTCACATAGGAGCAAATAAAAAGGACTTTAATCATTCATTGCTTCCTGGAGATGATGGAATTTTCAGAACTTACTGAAACAATATTTCTGACTTTTTCTTCATTAGATACTATATGCTTATTGTGGAAAATTTGGAAAATGAGGAAAAGTGTTGAATACACATCTTTTTGGAGATTCAGCTATTAATATTTTTGTTTATTCCTGTTCTTTTTTCATGCATATATATGGTACATGTTTTCAGTAAAAATTGGGATTATAAGAAATTCCAAATGAGAAAAAGAGGCTCTTTAATATGAAGTAGCAGGGAGGGGGGGTGTAGGTTTGCTGGCTGCACAACTCCAGGGGGCACTGTTCACATTCTGTTCTATAGCAGGCCTGGGTGAAGGGAGAAGACGCTCCAGGTTCAGCGTGAGCAACTGTGATAAATAGCATGTATTTTGTTAGGTCATTTAACATACCACCCCCTACTATGCTTGTTATAAGCAATACTGTTCACTTTTCAAAGCTGATAAATAAAACTGGATTCTCCACTGCTTTTGGGAAGACTTAACTCCATCACTTATGCTAACAGATACTTTTTAGCAACACAACCATTTTCCAAGTTCATTAGCTACTAAAACAAAACAAAAATTCATCTGCACTATTTCCAAACAAAAATGTGAGAGAAAAAAACAAAATGAGGAACCAATTAGCTGAGAAAGCCACCAACAATGTTGGAGCAAAAGGCTCTCTCCAAATGATCATGAATTAAAGCTTTCTTCATCATAAAAACCCTCAGACAGAAGAATGAGCAGTTTATAGTTTTGTTCTATGCAGCATTGACCCTGGAAGTTGTTCCCAGCTCTTAAAAGGCTGGAGATAGCAACTTGGTTGATGAAGGCTAAGAAACCATCTGGCAGGGCCACACTGACAAGGAATAGGCTGTCTTGGGACAGAAGAGAAGCTTCTGTTCTCAGCTAAGGGCCACTTTCTCAGACACTGTGGTGATAAATGGAAAGCTTGTCAGTAACTTTTGCCTGTGCTATACATTTTTAAGCAGTTTGGTAATTAGCTCCAAAATAGGAAACTAACTGGCAATCAGCACATTAGAGCAGGAAAACCCATTACATTTCTTCCAAATCTTTGAAAGAAAAGGTCATACAGCAGGATTAGAATAACTGTTTTTGTAAAGAGAGGATCAGAAGAATTGACTCCTGGGTGGAAACATGCTGAAGGCTATTATTGTCTGGCTTGTAGGTTTAGGCCCCTCAATAGGCACCTCCCCCACTTAAATCCTTTGTATTGTTTTAAATGATCTCTGTTCCTTCAGTGGCCCGCTGCTCCCCAAACGCCAGTGGGATAGCTGGGTGGTGACACCTCATAGGTCCAAGAATAGAAAAAACATGGTTCAGTTAACTAACAACAACAAAAAAAACAACGTTGCTTACTATCTCACTTAGAGGCTGAAGAATATTTTCCCTTAAAACATGGAAAGTGAAAAATGAGAGAGTCCAGGCAGAGTAGGGACTCAGTTGGCTGAAGTTCACATAGGAGCAAAAAAAAGAAAAAGGACTTTAATCATTCATTGCTTCCTGGAAGAGATGGAATTTTCAGAACTTATTGAAAAAACATTTCTGAATTTTTCAGCTTTCCTATATTTCCTCTTCTGCTGTGTTGTCGACACATCTCATGTTGTCATTTTCACGTATGCCATCTCCCTCCACAACTACAGGTGCCATGAAGCAGGGACCGTGCCTTATACTGACTCCCTGACAGTGCTTAGCAGAATGCCTTGTACACAGTAGGTGTTCAGTTAATGCTAGTTGGATACATGTTAGGAAGCAGGCCAAGGTACTATACACAACTGTAGCTCAAGCCATACCTAGGGGTGTCCTATCTCCAAAACAAAGGATAGCCAGTCTCAGGCCATTCTGAGTTGATTAAGTGATCGTTTCTCTATGTATTACTGATTTCATTTGGCATTCTCAGTGAGGATGTACGCTTTTTATTTATCTCTGGAAATTGCTTTTGAAAGAGTATTTTAGTTTCCTCATGGATAAAGTTGTTTAAAAACATCAGTTCAGAATGTATCATGTACCTAAAATGGTGTGTGTTTTTATTTTTTTCCTGTTTCTTTTTCACTGCTGTTGAAGCCATCACTGGTTAATTTTTTGTTTAATACAGTCTTCCACAAGGCTTTATCTTGAATGAATGTTGTAATATAAACAGACTGTTGTAAAGTTTTTAGAGAGGGATGTTCTTATCAAGCATTTTGGGCTAAGATTGTCCTAGATCTGAAGTCCTCACTTTCCAATAAAGTCCCTTTTCACATTGGGCATTTCCAGAAGCTGGTTTGAATTTATATTGATCCTGACAGCTTCAGCTAATTCGAGATTTGAGGAATTCCAAGTTAATCTTCTAGATCATATTTATAGACAACTTGCTGCTGCTGCTAAGTCGCTTCAGTTGTGTCCAACTCTGTGCAACCCCATAGACAGCAGCCCACCAGGCTCCCCTGTCCCTGGGATTCTCCAGGCAAGAACACTGGAGTGGGTTGCCATTTCCTTCTCCAATGCATGAAAGTGAAAAGTGAAAGTGAAGTCGCTCAGTCATGTCTGACTCCTTGAGACCCCAAGGACTGCAGCCTACCAGGCTCCTCCGTCCATGGGATTTTCCAGGCAAGAGTACTGGAGTGGGGTGCCATCGCCTTCTCTAATAGACAATTTGGGGACTGTTAAACAGTGTGGAAATTCTAAATGGGTTCTATAAAAGGCTGCCAGGAAAGGGAAACCTGCTAATGAAAAGAATGATATAGCCTGAGGGTCTCTTTACTGAAGAGCAAAGAAAAGGACAGGAACTGGAGGAAAATGAGGTCACAGCTGGCCATGAACAGCTGTGGTCGCCTGGCTAGTTAGGCCAGACTGAGCTGTTTACCACCAGATTTTGATACAAACGGACACTGCCAGAAAGAGTCCTTTGAAAATAGGTGAAAGTATTATAAGAAATAAATCTGCATTCGTGAAAATGGCAACCTTTGGGGCTATGCTGAGTCACACAGAATAGGAGGGCTTGTCCCTTGCAAAAGATAAATGGTTTTCAGTCAACTGCATTTGGCCTTTAGAAGATTATGGGCCTGTTTGCTTTGCAAAAGTGTCAAAGTTTCCAAAAAAGATTTCTTTCACTGGGTGGGCTACCTACTAATCAAGATCATAATGCTTGGAATTAAAAAGAAGATGGAATTTAAAAGGTGAACTCAGGGCTCTGTTTAAGCCAGTGGTAATTACTGGTTTGTCCAATGTGTCCTTTCCTTTCTGTAGTTACCTGTGGCATTTTCTGTGATGGGCTGGCCTTTTGGATGGCCCAGTGGCTAGACACAGTTATTTCAGTTTGGGATTTCAGCCAGAATGCCTGGAGTCAAGACATCTCTTGTTTATACTTAAGATTATCTTTTCTCAGATCATGAAATAATCATCACTTCAGTTCAGTTCAGTCGCTCAGTCGTGTCCGACTCTTTGCGACCCCATGAATAGCAGCACGCCAAGCCTCCCTGTCCATCATCAACTCCCGGATTTTACTCAAACTCACGTCCATCGAGTTGGTGATGCCATCCAGCCATCTCATCCTCTGTCGTCCCCTTCTCCTCCTGCCCCCAATCCCTCCCAGCATCAGAGTCTTTTCCAGTGAGTCAACTCTTCGCATGAGGTGGCCAAAGTACTGGAGTTTCAGCTTTAGCATCATTCCTTCCAAAGAACACCCAGGGCTGATCTCCTTCAGAATGGATTGGTTGGATCTCCTTGCAGTCCAAGGGACTCTCAAGAGTCTTCCCCAACACCACGGTTCGAAAGCATCAATTCTTCGCTTAGCTTCATTATTTAATCTTGTTTCATATCCCCAGTCTTCCCCTCAGAAGTTTTCTTGCATTCAAAAGGGATGATGATATTTTATCATGTTCTTTTATGCTTTGTATTGCCATCATGTAACTTTTCCCAGGTCTGTTAACATCTCTTTTCTTTTCTTCTGCCTCCCTCTTCCTTTGTCCTTGTTCTGCACTTTGCTCAGCTCCTTACCAGAAGGCTTGGGCCCGGTACCTGTCTCGGTACTGTAGCTGGCTTGGGCCCAGTACCTGTCTAATTCCATAGAAGAGTCTCTGAAAAGTTACCAATCATTTGACTTCCTATGTTTTAGACTCCTTTTTCTCCCTCAACCCTTGATCATCACAGGGATGGTAGCTGGAGGACAGGGACTATAAGGAGGACCTGATGTCTTTTTCTGTTTGCCTAGGGCGTCTTAAGCTTAAGCACAGTTAGAAATTTGATCTGAAACTAAATGTTTCCTAAACAGATCCCAGCTGTGTGACTTGAGGTACTCCTGTGCCCTCTCTGAATATTTCCTTCCTTCCTCAAAGCCCTCACACAGGTTCTAACCACTGGCTACTGGTTGAATAGGATACTGATTATCTTTTCCATTTCACCAAGGAATTCCAAGGTCAAACACAAGACTACACTTTAAACAGCATTAAAAAGAAAACCACACTGCTGTGCAAACACAAGGAAGTGTTCAATCAGAATTCCCTCATTTCCTCTCTATCATCCAGGCACTGCACTTCAAGTCAAGATACTCACTAGGGCCTCCTAACTCCTCTCCTTGGACCCAAGCCCTCTCTTCCCAGAGGGGAAAGATTTACTGAGTGCCTACTGGGTGCCAGGCTCTAGGGATACAAAAGTGAATTGTATTTTTATATATATGTATATGTATATATACACTTATATAAAAATATTCCTTTGCTTAAGAACTTTCACAAATTTCCCATTTCCTTCTTTATATATAGTTCCACCTTCTCATCCAAACATATCCCACCTTTCCTAAGATTTCCAGTCTTGCCAGCCTCCAAAGGTCCGTATCCCAGGGCCTGGAATGCCCTCTTTTCTCGCCTTCTGAGCCTGTTCAAAGTCCACCCAAGTCTCCCATCCTGGATTTGGGTGTCTCTTCAGTGAACCTTCTTTTTCCAGTGAGGTAGCTACACTTGTGGAAGAGATTCAGATGTCAAGTGACTTGCCCAGAGTCATCTGCTTGCAACTGATGGATCAGGGACTAAATGTCAGCCTCTAACCTTTCCTCGGAGGACAGCTCTCCTCTTCTACATTCTGCAGGGGGCCTCCTGCTGCATCCATACAGCCTGGCCCTTCACTAGGCATCTCTGTCCTCCTCTTTCTCTTAATGGGCCTATTGATGCGCCCTGGAAGGTGGGGTTCCATCTTAGCCTCTGAATAGGGTTAGTCTCACCTTAGGGGAAAAGAAGGAGTCATTCAACAGAGGCTTAAAAAATAATTCTTAGTCAAGATATGGATGCAACCCAGTATCCATCAACAGACGAATGGATAAAAAAGATATGGTGAGATATAAATATATAGACTACACTAAAGCCTTTGACTGTGAAGATCACAACAAACTGAAAAATTGTTAGATGGGAATACCAGACCACCTTTACGTGCCTCCTGAGAAACCTTTATGCAGGACAAGAAGCAACAGTTAGACCTGGACATGGAACAATGGACTGGTTCCAAATTGAGAAAGGAGTACATCAAGGTTGTATCTTGTCACCCTGCTTATTTAACTTCTATGTGGAGTACATCATGTGAAATGCTGGGCTGGATGCATCTCAAGCTGAAATCAAGATTGCAGGGAGAAATATCAACAACCTCAGATATGCAGATGATACCACTCTTAATGGCAGAAAGTGAAGAGGAACTAAAGAGTCTCTTGATGAGGGTGAAAGGAGAATGAAAAAGCTGGCTTCAAACTTAACATTCAAAAACTAAGATGATGGCATCATCCCCTCACTTCATGCCAGATAGATGGGGAAAAAATGGAAACAGTGGCATATTTTATTTTCTTAGGTTCCAAAATCACTGTGGACAGTGACTGTATCCACAAAATTAAAAGATGCTTGCTCCTTGAAAGAAGACTATGACAAACCTAGACAGTGTACTGAAAAGCGGAGACATCACTTTGCCGACAAAGGTCCGTATAGTCAAAGTTATGGTTTTTCCAGTAGTCATGTACAGATGTGAGAGTTGGCTCATAAAGAAGGCTGAATGCTGAAGAATTGATGCTTTTGAATTGTAGTGCTGGAGAAAACTCTTGAGAATCCCTTGGACTGCAGGGAGAACAAACCAGTCAATCCTAAAGGAAATCAACACTGAATATTCATCAGAAGGCCTATACTTTGGCCACCTGATGCAAAGAACTGACTCATTGGAAAAGCCCCTGATGCTGGGAAAGATTGAAGTCAGGAGAAGGGAGCAACAGGGGATGAGATGGTTGTATGGCATCACTGAATCACTGGACATGAATCTGAGCAAACTCTGGCAGATAGTGAAGGTCAGGGAAGCCTGGCATGCTGCAGTTCGTGGGGCTGCAGTGTCAGACACAACTTAGTGACTGAAAAGCAACAACATATGTGTGAGTGTATACACATAAGAATGAAAATCTGCCATTTGCAGCAATATGGATGGACCTAGGGAATATTTTATGCAGTGAAATGTCAGAAAATGACAAATACTATATGATATCACTTACATGTTGAATCTATAGAATAATGCAAAGGAATGTAGATAGCAAATCAGAAACAGACTCATGAAAACAAATTAGTGATTACCAGAGAGGAAGGGGGAAGGGAGGGGTAAATTAAAGGTGTGGGATTAAGAGACAAACTACTATGTAAAAAATAGATAAGCAACAAGGTTATACTGTATTCCACAGGAAATTACAGAAATTATTTTCTAATAACTTTTAATGGGGTATAATCTGTAAAAATACTGAATCACTATGCCATATACCTGAAACTAAAATAACATCATAAATCAGTTATACTTAAAATTTTTAAGACGGCAAAAAAATCTTCAGTTCTAATCACAAGAGAAAACAAAAGCCCAAAGCGCAATGAAGCAACGTGGAAAGCATGACCCCCAAGTCACCTCACCTGTCTCCCACCGCCGCCCTCCCCACCCCCTCATGTCCAGCCCCAATCATCCCACGACCCCAAAGGTCAAGATCCTAGATCCTAGATGTAGGACAAGATCCTAGAGGGCGAGGGATAGTTTCAGACAGCCAAGGGCTCCATGCTTCTGCTTCCAGGGACTTCTAAAGGTAACTCACACACCTTCTCGCACCCCGTCCCACGTTTGATGGAGGGAGCATCTTCTCCCCGACTTGTGGGGAGCTGGAGACTTGGAAGAAAGATACGGGGACGGGTTGGGGGAAGAGAATGGAGAAAAACTTAGGGGGATCCAGGGCGGGAAAGGAGTGAGGAGAGAAGCGGGGCGGAGCAGGGGGCGGGGCGGAGCAGGGGGCGGGGCGGGAGAGCGTCGGCGGAGTGGCCACGCCCCCGCCCCTCCGCTCCGGCCGCTCGGGGGCCTCCCTCCCCGCCCCGGCCGCCCCCTTCGCCCTTCTCCTCTGTCTACTCCCTCCTCCTCCTGCTCCTCCCTCCGAGGTGGATGGCCGCTGCCAGAGTCGGAACCCCAGCCGCGCTGCGGGTGAGTGACCTCCCCCAGGGGACCGACAGGGAGGCACGGGGAGCGCCCTCTCCCTGGCGGGTTAGCCCCGGTTTACCCGGAAAGTTTGAGGACGGGGAGCTGGGAGTGGGGGCGCAGTCGGCGCCGCGGGACGCGGGCATCTCCCGCGCTGGTCCGGCGCCCCGCTGGGTGCCTCTCCTCTCTGCCGCGGCTCTCGCTGTCCCCAGAGCGCAGGGCCGGCACTGACTGGGCCCCACCCGGCTTCCCCTCCGCACCTCAGCTCTGAGGCGGCTGCCGACACCTAGGTTCGGCTCTCAAGAGAAAGAAAACTTAAGCAGCAAAGAAAAGAATCTCGACTCCTTTCTGGGGGCGTGGGGGGTGGGGGGGGGGGAGGAGGGAGGGACGGTGTTCATCCAAACAAACCCGTGCGGTCGCAGCCTCTCAGCGCACGGTCACCAGCCCCCGTCCTCTACCCCTCCAGGGGCTCAGCGTCCCCCCAACCCCAGAACTCTCACTTTTCTTTTTCCTGGCTCCTGTTACTGGTGCAGCTACTCTCTCCCCCGCCGCCCCCCGCCCCCTAACCTTTCCCTGGGAGGCTCCTGGCCCACAGGCTGGTAGCGCCAGCCTAGTGGCCCCTCCAGCCCCAGAAGGCAATTACCCAGGCCAGGGAGTCACAGCCACAGGGGTCTTCACTCTTGCTTGAAGAATTTCTGCAGTAAAAACTAACTGGAGTTTGATTTTGGGTCCCCTGGCCCCGCACACTGTGCGTTGCATGTCCAAAGGGAAATTAAAATATATTCCTTCTTGGAATTTTCCTGTTTCTGTTGGGCACCTTTGTTTTTTTTAACCTCTCTGTTTTTTTCTCCCAATAATAACTTCATTTAATTAACCTTTCTACTTCTGAAAGAAACGGGAGAAATAATAAAACAAGAAAATAGAGAAAAAGAGTACTTGCTAAAAATATTGTGCAGAACCTGGTCTTTGGAAAGTAAAGGCTTTATTCTGTACTTAGACTGTTTTAGTGGGAGATGATAGTTCACTGGCGCTTATTTTCAGACTACCCCAAACAAACTCTTACAGCGTCCCCCAGGCTAGAAGTTTTAATTTGCCTGACAAAAACCACACTGTCTGTTGGCATTCCCCAGCCTGGCTACTCACCCTGCATTTTTCTTCCCTCCCCTGCGTCCGGCTCCCAACTTCTCATAAACAGGAGTTGTGGAAACAAGGCAATGGAAGAGGTGAAAATGAGCAGGACCTCAAAGAGGAAAAACAACCTCGCCTCTTTTAATCCTCAGGCTGTTGGCTTCAACTTGACTCTGATCGGGTAGAGGAATGTTTAGTTCATTTGTGTGGTTTTTATGTCTGTTCTCATTAGGGTTGAATCAGTGTTTCCATGACAGGCTCAGTTCTCTGGGTGCTTAGAAGGGAACTTGTTAATTCTAAGATGGGTCTGGTCAAGCCTGGAATTCGGAGGTTTTCAGATTTTTTTTAAGGGATTGATCTGGGTTGATATTACTAACTTCTGCCCACTTGGAACTGGAGCCGTGGGGCTGAGAGGGAAACAGCCTGAGCTGGGGTTTGCTACCACAAGACCAAGAAGAAAAAGCTTTCCTAAGGAATGAACTGTACAAACAGAACTGTAGGGACTGTTGAACTTTTATTGTTTTTAGAGAGAAGGCACTTCTCAAGAACTTCAGCCATTCCTGTTTCTGTACAGATAATAAATGTGATTGTAACAAATGTATTAGATCAGATTCAGAACAACCTATCAAAACAGGTTAGTATTGAGCTATTCAGAAAGATTTAAAAAATGAATTTCATTAGGAAGAAACTGGTTTTGAAAAGGGTGTAATTCATTTTTCTGTGCTGATTGAGTGCGGTAGTTCCCCATTAGTATGAATTAGTAAGGTTTTACTGTGATTTCAAAATGTCATTGGTAAGGAAGCATTGTGACTTCCATTCAAAAAGAAAACCCTTGAAAGTTTTGAACTTGTTTGACCCTGGTACTTAAAAACAATGCACTTAGATAATAATCTTCAGTTTCTTCCTCTTCCTGAGAATTTTTAATAGTGTATTTAATGCCCCAGAAGTCAACCTGATACTGTTTGGAGAGAAATCACCTTTCTGCCTTCTTCAACTTTTGTACCAACTCACGAAATCTTGTTGAACTGAGTGGTTTGCCATTGTTTACGACTGTTTGTTGTGCAGCCCCAGAGAGGCTGCTCTGAATGATGGGGATATAATGAAGGCTGGCAACATGTCCCAGACTGAAGGAGCAGGTGGTCTGGATGGCAAGATGAAGGCTATATCCCCAGTTAGCCTATAGAAAGCAGCCACTTGTCATCTGACTGACCAGATGAGTTGGAGATAGATGGAGTGTGGAAATTGCAGAGGAGGAAGAAGGGAAGGGGTTATTTTTACTTCTTATTTAAGAAAAATAACCTAAAGGAATATGATGTGACATTTTAAAATCATGTGTACAAGGATACCAAATTATATTAACATGCTCAGGGTATTTTGTTAAATTTTGAAAGAAATTTTATTTCAAGTTATGAAAGCTTTGTATCTCACTCTGAAAATACACCCCCAAAATACTGGAATGGTATGCATGGAAATGGATGGTGGGATTACAGGTACTTTTGATTTTCTTTGTGCTTGCCTGTGTTTCTCCACTGTTTTGCAATAGTAATAGCTAACATTTATTGAGTATGAAGCGCATGCATATGGTATTTCATATTAATGCTTTGAGGTAAGTACTGTTATTCTCATGATATAAGACTCAGAAACTAGATTCTGGGGGGAAACTTGCCAAGGTTGCATAGCCACTATGTGCTAGAATCAAATCTTGAAATCGGGTCAGTGACCAAAGTCTTAATCTCTGTCACTGTTGTATTATTATTGTTATCTTAATTATAAGAAAAAAATAGAAAAGGAAGGCAAAATAATTTGTGGTTTAGTAAGAACTGATATTTTGATTAATTGGAAAATACCCCTGTCTCCCATCCACTTCCCACTATAGCTTGTCTTGGAAGTCTTTGGGAGTTGCTCCTGACTTAGCCTGGGGTCTCTCATTTTCCCTTGGAAGCCAGATGTATCTATGATAAATAATCCAGAATTCCTCTGAGGCTTTCTGAACAGCCTGGGAATCCAGGAACCCCATGGAATTCTAGAGCAGTCCTGATAGAAGGCAGGATTTTTAAAAATCAGCAAATTATGTCTATGCTGCCTGGTAGAAGGCAGGATTTTTAAAAATTGACAAATTAATGATTGGCATTCATTTTTCTTGGCATTGTCAGGGGAGCAAGATGGGTAGGAAGGCCCAGAGACAGATGCCAGATTTCCATTTATCTTTGTGTTATATGGAATGTTGGGATTGCTTCTTGATGTTTATTACTGTGAAAACACAATAAAGAACTATTTTTTGGAAGCCTGGTAATGCTCCCTTGCACTGGCAGATGAACTGGTTTAGTGGAGATGGAAATACTCTGGGGGATAGCTCTGGGAAAGAAGCCCACATCCTGAATCATCATGGTCCCTCACAGGCAGCCAGGCTCCCAGAGGTCACCTTACTATCCTCTTCCTGGAATGTACCTGAAGATGGGCTTTTCTAAAATACCTAGTTGTTCAAATAGCACACCTTATGTAGGAGGCTTTCACTCCTTTATTTTTCCAGGAAGAGATTTCTGACAGGCTGATGGCTTCTATATCATTTTCTTGTTGAAAAAATATTGTAAGAGTCAAGGAACTCTTTCCCAAATTATCATACTTGGACCAAGATGGACAAGTCCCAGATCTTGTATCCATTTGAGCACTGGAGAGATGTCCTTGTGGTCTCAGTGCTAGGAATAGTTCTTGTGAACAACTTGTCTGTTTTGTCTTGTGGATGCTGTGAACCCTTTCATTGATGTTTTCAATTTCTGATTTGGCCAGAAAGAAGCACAGAGCCCACTTAGTGGCCTTCGTTGTAGCATAGGCATCAGACTTCATGGCCTGCACTTTGAATAACTAATAACATTATTGTATACCTTCTGTTACCTATGGATACTTAGTTCCACTTTTCTCATCTACTTTATATTGTTTTGTTCTGTATTTCTGGTAACCCACTCCTTCCTTCTAAGTTCATGTCAATGGAAATTAAGATGTTCTTTCATGGAAAGTCTTTAATAAACTTAAAAATATTTATATTCCTTAAAGTATCTTTATTTTGCTCATACAAATGAAAGTTTGACTGAGTGTGGAATTCTTGACTCACAATTATTTTCTTTCAGAATTTGGAATATATGACACCATTGTCTTGTCTGTTGCTACTCCTAAGAATACCAAGTAACCTTGGGCACGTTTCCTAATTTCTCTCAGTCTCCCTTGTCTATAAAATAGATAATAGTATTCACTTTAAGGATAATGTATGCAGAATGTTAGAATCGTGCCTGCCATATATGGAAGCACACAATAATTGTTAGCTATTAATAGAGGAAAACAACAGAATGGGAAAGACTAGAGATCTCTTCAAGAAAATTAGAGATACCAAGGGAACATTTCATGCAAAGACGGGCTCGATAAAGGACAGAAATGGTATGGACCTAACAGAAGCAGAAGATATTAAGAAGAGGTGGCAAGAATACACAGAAGAACCGTACAAAAAGATCTTCATGACCAAGATAATCATGATGGTGTGATCACTCACCTAGAGCCAGACATCCTGGAATGTGAAGTCAAGTGGGCTTTAGAAAGCATCACTAAAAACAAAGCTAGTGGAGGTGATGGAATTCCAGTGGAGCGCTTTCAAATCCTGAAAGATGATGCTGTGAAAGTGCTGCACTCAATATGCCAGCAAATTTGGAAAACTCAGCAGTGGCCACAGGACTAGAAAAGGTCAGTTTTCATTCCAATCCCAAAGAAAGGCAATGCCAAAGAATGCTCACACTACTGCACAATTGAACTCATCTCACACACTAGTAAAGTAATGCTCAAAATTCTCCAAGCCAGGCTTCAGCAATACGTGAACTGTGAAATTCCTGATGTTCAAGCTGGTTTTAGAAAAGGCAGAGGAACCAGAGATCAAATTGCCAACATCTGCTGGATCATGGAAAAAGCAAGAGAGTTCCAGAAAAACATCTATTTCTGCTTTATTGACTATGCCAAAGCCTTTCACTGTGTAGATCACAATCAACTGTGGAAAATTCTGAAAGAGATGGGAATACCAGACCAGCTAACCTGCCTCTTGAGAAACCTATATGCAGGTCAGGAAGCAACAGTTAAAACTGGACATGGAACAGCAGACTGGTTCCAAATAGGAAAAGGAGTACGTCAAGGCTGTATATTGTCACCCTGCTTATTTAACTTCTATGCAGAGTACATCATGAGAAATGCTGGGCTGGAAGAAGCACAAGCTGGAATCAAGATTACCGGGAGAAATATCAATCACCTCAGATATGCAGATGACAGCACCCTTATGGCAGAAAGTGAAGAGGAACTCAAAAGCCTCTTGATGAAAGTGAAAGTGGAGAGTGAAAAAGTTGGCTTAAAGCTCAACATTCAGAAAACAAAGATCAGGGCATCTGGTCCCATCACTTCATGGGAAATAGATGGGGAAACATTGGAAACAGTGACAGATTTTATTTTTTGGGGCTCCAAAATCACTGCAGATGGTGACTGCAGCCATGAAATTAAAAGACGCTTACTG
Source organism: Bos indicus x Bos taurus (assembly GCF_003369695.1). Taxonomy (NCBI): domain Eukaryota; kingdom Metazoa; phylum Chordata; class Mammalia; order Artiodactyla; family Bovidae; genus Bos; species Bos indicus x Bos taurus. The sequence continues at coordinate 30,562,299 of NC_040086.1, forward strand.
CTTGGAAGGAAAGTTATGACCAACCTAGATAACATATTCAAAAGCAGAGACAATACTTTGCCAACAAAGATCTGTCTAGGCAAGGCTATGGTTTTTCCAGTAGTCATGTATGGATGTGAGAGTTGGACTGTGAAGAAAGCTGAGTGCCAAAGAATTGATGCTTTTGAACTGTGTGGTGTTGGAGAAGACTCTTGAGAGTCCCTTGGACTGCAAGGAGATCCAACCAGTCCATTCTGAAGGAGATCAGCCCTGGGATTTCTTTGGAGGGAATGATGCTGAAGCTGAAACCCCAGTACTTTGGCCGCCTCATGCGAAGAGTTGACTCATTGGAAAAGACTCTGATGCTGGGAGGGATTGGGGGCAGGAGGAGAAGGGGACGACAGAGGATGAGATGACTGGATGGCCTCACTGACTCAATGGACCTGAGTCTGAGTGAACTCCGGGAGTTGGTGATGGACAGGGAGGCCTGGCGTGCTGCGATTCATGGGGTCATAAAGAGTCGGACATGACTGAGCTACTTACTGAACTGAACTGAACAGTTACTTTTGTATTTTTTCAGTATTTCTTGGCTTTCTTGGACTATAATAGTTCATATAAATATTAGTTTGTCTCATTGAACACAGAAAATCATGTTGGGATTTTTATTGATTTCATTTAATTTTTATTCAAGAGAACTGATACCTTTATAATATTCATCTTCTTCTTTTATTCAGGTGACTTCCTCTGTAAATGTGTAAATGTTTTTACACAGATTTTGTTTTATCTATTTCCTATTTCTGATCGGTTTAGTGTGTATTATAAATGATATCTTTTTTGAATTATACTTTAAAATTGGTTATTTCCTGTCCCATAGAAACATTCCTGATTTTTGAATTTTGATCTTGTATTGATCATCCCAGTTGAAGTCTCTGATTGTTTCTTATGCAGGTATTCTTGAATTTTCTAGGTAGACAATCACAGAATAATAATGATTTGTTTTTTTTCTTTTGACCATATCTTTTTATTGTCTTGCTGGATTGGGTAGACCCTCCAGGACAGCATTTAATGGTAACAGTGACAGTGAGCACCCTTGTCTTCTTACTGTCCTTAATGAGTGCTCTTAATGTTTCTCCATTAATCATGAAGTTTGCTTAAGGTTTCAATAGATACTTTTTTAACAACTTACACACTTTATCATGACTGAGTGTTGATTTTATGTAATGCCTTAATGTTTTGTGTAAATTATATGAGGTAATATAATTTTCTTTCTTCATATTATAATGTGATAGTATGAATATATTTAATTACTTTGAGATTTTTTGTTCAGTCTCTCAGTTATATATGACTCTCTGTGACCCCATGAACTGCATGCAGCACACCAGGTTTCTCTGTCCTTTTCTAGCTCCTGGAGTCTGCTCAAATTCATGTCCATTGAGTCGATGATGCCATGACTTTGAGAGAGAGAGAGAGACACACACACACACACACACATACAGATATATTCTTTTATTCTATGGAATATCATTTGCTAGTATCCTATTTAGATTTTTGCAATTGTTTATTAAGTGAAACAATTGTCTATAATTTTCTTTTTAAAAAACATTGTTCTTACATTGTTTGGTATCAAGTTTATATTAGCTCCATGAAATAAGTTGGGAAACTTTTTCATATATATTTTTCTTAAGCAGTTTGTGAGAGGTAAAGATGGCTTGTTTCTTAAAAGTTTGGTAAAATTCATTGTAAAATAACTGCTTAGCCAGGGTATGTGTGTCAAGTTTTTGACAATTCAGTTTCATAAATGATTTTGATAAGTTTGATCTATTTCTTTTTGATTCAGTTTTGATAATTTGTTTAGATGATCCATTTCATGTGTTCTCAAATTTACTAGCATAAATTTATTTGTAATTTTCTTTTATTGTTTTCTAAATGTTGACTGTTTTAAGATATATTTCTTTCTTAGTTCTTAATACTGTTTATTTGTGCCATCTCAAAAGCTAATATAGATGTTTAATTAATCTTTTGATATAACCAGCTTCTTCCTTATCTATACTTTTCATTTTTCATGTCTTTTTATTTCCTCTTATTTGTATTATTTCTTCTTTCCATTTCTAGCTACTTAAGTTGACTCCTAGCTCTTTTATTTTTTGTTTTCAATGCATCCATTTTATGGAATTCCCTGGTAGGCTAGTGGCGCTTTCAAGTGGTTAGGACTTGAACTTGGACTGACTGCCAAGTTCAATCCCTGGGCAGAGAACTGAGATCCCGCAAGCCACTGGCATGGCAAAAAAACCAAACAAACATGTATTTTAAAGCTATAAAGTTAGCTCTACATATTGCTTTAGCCACATCATGCAGGTTTTGGTATGTGTACATTCAATATCACTTGGCTCTAAATTTTTTGTACATTTTAAATTTTCTTTTGAACGTATGGATTTAATTTTCCATTTTCAACTTAAAAAAAACCTTTTTTTTAACTTTGTTTAAATTATTGTTGACTTCTAATCTAGTTGCATCATGAAAAGACAGCATGGTTTGTATAGTAGCCATCCTTTGTGTCCAGTTACATGAACAGTTTTTCCAAATATATCATGTATGGTTTAAAAGAAAAATATATTCCCTGCTTGGTGGATGCAGCATTCTGCATCAAGTGTATTTATTAAGTGTATTTTTCAAATTTCGCATGTTCTTCCTGGTTTTTTTTGCCTGTTTTCTGAGTTCTCTTCAGTCTCAGAGAAAGGAATGTTAAAATCTTCCACTCTGTGGATTTGTCAGTTTTTCCTTGTAATCCATTAATGTTTATGCAAATTGATGATTGTTATTTCTTCAGGGTGAATTTATTATGTTATGTACAGTTCTTTGTTATGTTTATTGATGCTTTTGGCAGAAATTCTATTTTGTCTGATATTAATGTTGGTGTACCTACTTTCTCTTGGTTATTATTTTTTTATGTCTTATATGTCCTTTTATATTAACTTCTGTCTATAATTTTGCCTTAACTGTTAATCTTAGAAATAGTTTTTATGTGTTGCTTCATTTTTTTTTTTTTTATGATAGCCTGGAAATCTTTTTAATAATAGAATGTAAACTTTTACATTCTTTTTAATCAATATACATTTGGCCTCGTTCTGCCATCTTAAGTTTTTGTTTTTCCCATTTAGCATTTTTTGGTTGCTTCTTTTATACTTCTTTTCATAGTTTTCTTTGGATTGGTCAAGTTTTGTATATTTCTACTTCTGTCAACTGTTTTGAAAGACAAAATTCTACTTGTATTTCTTAAATTTTTAACATTGTGTCCATTTAACAAAGTCTGAAGTTGATTTCTGTATTTCCTCTCATCAGTACAGTGGCCTTAGATGCCTTTAAATCTGACCGGCCTCTCTTCCCATCTTCTGGTTATTGTGGTCTACTGGTTTAATCCCACATCATTTATGGTCCTCTCCCCATTCCTGAAATTGGTCATCATTGTTATTCCTACTTTTTTTCCTTTTTTATAGTGAAAATTTATTTAACTTTACCCATTTCTTTTTTTCATTGGTGTGATTTTACTTTATTGTTTTAAATTGGAGGATAATGCTTTACAATGTTGTGTTGGCTTCTACTGTACAACAAGGTGAACTAACCATAATTATACACATATACCCTCCCTCTTGAGTCTCCCTCCCCCTCCCTCCTGACTTTACCAGTTTCTTTTCTCAACATTGCCTCTTGCATACCATTCCTTTCTCCTGTATTCATTTTCTTCATACTGATAATTTTTTCACTGAAGGTCTGCTGCTGCTGCTGAAGTCTAGAGTTGTAATATGCCAATCTTGTGGGTAGCTTTGGTATTGTTTTGAAAATGTCTTTATTCATGTCCCTCTTGAAATAATTTGTCAAGGTATAGGATTCTAAGTAGATATTTTGCCCTGCGCATTTTGTAACATTACTCCACTGTCTTTTTGTCTCAATTGTTCCTTATGAAAAGTCTCTTTTTGGCCATCCTTTTGCAGGTAATCTGTTTTCTCTCTTGGAGCCTTTCAGTCTTATCTTTTTTGTCTCTCATGTTGTGCCCTTTCATTATGTGTCCAGATATAATCTGTTTCTATGTATTCTACCTGGAATTCTGTATGCTCATTAATCTGAAGTCACGCCTCTGTTTTTATATCTAAAGGTTTCTCACTTATTTCCTCTACAAATTTATTTTAAAATAATTAGTGAGCACTTATCATGTATCAGGAATGCTTTCAAGTTCTAGAGATATAGAAATGAACATAAGAGACAAAAGTCCGTACTCTGATTTTGAGTCCCTTATACCTCCAGTCTTCCCTGAAATACCCATTAGGTGAGTGTTGAACCTTCTAATTTTACCTTCTATGTTTTCTTCATCTGAAGTTTTCCTTTCTTAACTATAGTTGACCCTTGAACAATTTGCATTAGAAGTACTGACCCTCTGCGAAATTGAAAATCTGTGTTTAACTTACAGTTGGCCCTTCATAGACGCAGTTCTTTTATATCCGCAGTTCCTCTAAATCCATGATTTCACATCCCTTGGATTCAACCAACTGAGGACAATGTAGTGTTTACTATTGAAAACAAATCTGCGTATAAGTGGACTTCACAGTTCAAACCCATATTGCCTAAGGATTAACTGTATCTCTTTATCTTAACTATATTCTGAGTGATTTTTTCAGTTCCATTTTCTAGTTTATTAATTTTTTTAACTGCGTTTGGTCTATTGTTCAATCCACCCATTGTTTCTTTCTTGAAATTTAATGTCTATATGTTTTTATTTCTAGAATTTCTTTTTGGTACTTAGTATCTACTGGTTTTTAAAAATATTATCTCTTTGCCTTTTAATTTTTTAATTTTTAGCCCTTTTTCTATGTTTCAATATTTTAAGCAAATTTTTAGATTATTTGTTATTTCTGCTTTTGAATTTTTAAAAATGATTTATTTTCTCTTGTGTGTTACATCTTCATCAAGAGTTGTTTTTCATAGAAATCCTACCTACCTCAGGATTGCTAGCATATCCTTATAAAGCAATTTGACATTTGCTTCTGCTGGTCTAATCTGGGATTTGCCCATTCCCAAATTTACCTTTTTGTTAATGTTGGCCTAGAGACCTTGTACAGCCTGAAAGTATGCATTTAAACTTGTCCTTGCATTGTGGTGCAAGTGTGGATTTCAGATTTTTTTAAGGTCATTCATTTTCTACTCTTTGCTCAAGCACATGACAAGCTTTCTTGTGGTTTCCTCAGATTGACAAGTAATGTTCTTCTAGAACTGTTTCACTTATGAAACAGGCGTTTTTGACTTCAGCTTTATGTAAGTGTGTCAGCGACAGCTCCTGACATCAGGTGGCCATTACAGGACTCCCCTCACTGCACGCATGCCATTAAACTCTCAGCCCCTAGCCATTCAGGCTTCTAACTGGTCTGGATTGTTCCATAAGCCCCTTGGCTTCAGCTCCGACTATTTGGTCCACTTTGACTTCCCTCTTTATTTCTGTTATCTGGAGATTTCTGTTTCATCTCTTTTTTAAACTTTTTATTTCCTATTAGAGTATAGCAAATTGACAATGTTGTGATAGCTTCAGGTGCGTGGCAGAGCTGCTCATCCATACGTATGCATTTTCTCCCGCCTCCCCTCCCATCCAGGCTGCCACATAACGTTGAGCAGAATTCCCTGAATTACCCCTTCAATCCAAACACTTCAAAACAGTGAACAAAACTGTAATGACAAATATTACTACATTAAAAAAATAGATTAAATACTGCTATATTTAAAATGGATAACCAACAAGGATGGGAGGGGAGGTGGGGGAAAACGGATAGATATATATGTATGGCTGAGTAGCTCTGCTGTGCACCTGAAACTCTCAATATTGTTAATTTGCAGACAGCCAACGTCTGTCTGTGTGATCACATGGTGGAAAGGGTGAGCTTGCTCTCTAGGACTTTTTTTATAAGAATGCTCATCATGAGGACTCCACTTTGGTGACCTAAACACCTCCCAAAGGCCCCACCTCCTAATACCATCATCTTGGAGGTTAGGGTTTTGACATGAATGTTCAGTTCAGTTCAGTTCAGTCGCTCAGTCGTGTCCGACTGTTTGCGACCTCATGAATTGCAGCATGCCAGGCCTCCCTGTCCATCACCAACTCCGAGACACCCAAACATTCAGACCATAGATGTTAAGTAACTTATCTAAAGTAACTTGCTTTGGGCGAGTACTTAGCTTCTCTGAAGCTAAGTTTCCTTTTCCTTAAAACGGTGATAATAAACCCTACCTCAAAAAGTGGTTCTGAAGATTAAGTGAGATAAACAAGAAATAATATGGGCCAAGCGCTTGGGATATGTTAATGCTCACACGTTAGTCTCCTCCCATCATCTCCCTTCTGAACTGGTTCTACTGAACCAGGATTGTGCTTCAGTAGTTCTGATCAGAGACCTCTGGGCAGAGGCCATGGCTACATCTCTTAATATATTGGGTTTTCTTGGTAATCAGTTTAGATTTCTCTTGGATGAATTTCCACCATTTTTATTCTACATCTATACCACCTCTTCATAGCCCAACCTATTAAAAAATATATATACATTTATGTAGTAGGGTAGCAGGGAATGGGGTTAGGTTTTTTAAAAAATTATTTTTATTTATTCATGTATTTGCCTACATTGGATCTTAGTTGTGGCATGTAGGATCTTCCATCTTCATTGTGGCATGCAGGATCTTTAGTTGTGCTGCACATGGGATCTGGCTCCCTAACCAAGCATCAAACCCTGCTTGAGAACACAGAGTCTAAGGCGCTGGACCACCAGGGAAGTCCTAGATCAACCATTTTATAGAATAACTATGTTACTACCTAAGACTTATGCCCCTCTTAACCAGAAATATCTCTGTCCTTTACTTGTTGGTGTTCCTGTTCTTTAAAGAGATAAAAACCCTTCATCTCATTTTTGAATATAACATTTTAAATGCAAAGACTTCAGAGAGCATACATAAGGAATAAATATCAGAACTACTTCTGGGACTAGGTTTTCCCAAGAGAGATCATGAAGGCCCTGAGTGATTGAGGAGTAGGGACAAAGAAGAAGGCCATCACAGTGTATAGATGGACCGAAATTATTTCTTAAGGATTTTATAAGATATAAAATCTTATAAATGATTGTTGCCTGTTTGCAATCATTTATCTGGGTCCTGTGGAATCTGTACTTGGCCCAGAGCTTTTTTATATGTCTTATCAGAAATAATAATCATGATAGCTATGATTGTTTTTAAGTAGAAGAAAAGAGCATCATGAAAACAACATAATTGGAATTATGAATATGCTTCCATATAAATATTTGTGGCTCAGAGCACAAAAATAACTTTTCCATTGCAGAGCTAAGCCAAGACTCTGGTGAAAGCGGCACTGAGAATCTAATTTAAAACAGCCGTGGCCCAGAAATTCAGAGTTGGGGCTGACATATTGGCCTCTCTTCACCCCTCTGAAGGCTTTTTCCCACTAGTTCATGGTAACTTATATTCAGGGCCAACTTGGAGGCTGTGGAAGATGGTAATTGATGCGACAAATGTTGCTTTTGTTGGCCTCAGTTTAGCATTAATGCAAACATAGAGAAATGTTTTAATCTGTGCAGCTCCAGGCCTGTTGCTAGTCTGTGGCTTAAAGCAGAACCCCATCAATTTTGTGAAAATCCCTGGTGCTGCTGCTCGTCGTGGCTTCACTGGAAGGTGACTAGTTGGGCTCTTTCTAAGTAGCACAGGAATGGTCTGATGTTCTGATTTTCAGAAAAATTTTCCGGGGTCATGGGGAATAGCAATTGGACTTTCCTAGGACTTGCCAGGTGGCACTAGTGGTAACTGCCTGCCAATGCAGGAGATATAAGAGACGCAAGTTCTATCCCAGGGTTGGGAAGATCCTCTGGAGAAGGAAATGGCAACCCACTCTAGTATTCTTGCCTGGAGAATTCCATGGACAGAGGAGCCTGGTAGGCTACATGTAGTCCATGGGGTCACACAAAGTCAGACACAACTGAAGTGACTTAGCACAGAAACTTGGTGATCATCTCAGAATCTTCCAACTCCAAGAAGGTTCAGACTTGCCTAGATGAGCATTTTTTTCCTCATAAGGAAGGAAATTATTTAGGTTTTTCACCTTCTTCTCATTCATCTTTGACTCAACTCCCAGTGAGGATGGCTCTGTACTGCACCTGATGGGGTTTAGCTACTCAAACAGCTCCCGGCTTGTCAAGATCTGCCTCATCCCCCCGCACGATCCCTTCTCCACCCAGATGTTCCTGCTTATCTGTTCAGCGTGCCCATCTGTGCACATGCAGGCTCTCACCAGCTGAGGGTGGGAACAGGGCTGCAGGCGCTGCTGCTTGTGGCCTTCTTGTTGGTCTAAAAAGGGGACACCTTTCCCAGATTCCCACAAGGGGGCTGAGTGGGCTCCTTGAACTGCATCCTGCCTGTGGAGACCGGATGAGACAGGTGCTGGCTCTTGTATTGATTTCCTCCTCTGTTCTTCATTCCCTGTTCCCATGGAGAGGTTCCTTTAACCCCTTCCCTCTTGGAACTTTTGTTTGTCTTGTTTCTGATTTGTTGCATTCCTCTAACCTGACCTACTCCTCCTTCTAGGACCCTCATTTGACTTTGTTTAGGGCTGGTCCATCCCCACCCCCTTTTGGTAGATGTGGCTGATGCATGCAGCCATAAGTTACTTCTCTTGGAGGCTCCTACACACCAGGATTGGTGGTGATGCTGTGGCCGACATCACTCTTCTGGGGTCACCACATCATTATGGAGAATGATGAAGGTGCTGTGGTTCTGCAAAGTTTTGGTGGCCAAGAGAGATGTACATGAAAACAGTCTCTTCTATCTTCTAATGTTTCAGCCTTTAAAATTATGTGTGTGTAGGCAGGAACCCTCAGGTTCGACCTGGATTCCTGCCAATAGCTTCCTGTCTGGTTTCCCTGTCTCTGGCCCCAACACCTTCCAGTCCATCCTCTACTGTCAGAACTTTCTTTCTAAAATTCTTACCTGATCCTGTTTATTCTCTCTCAATTCTTTCACTGAATCCTGTTGCCTTTAGGATAGAATCAAGCTCCTTAGTATGATACAGTGGGGCTTTTGTACCTTACTCACCTACCTGCCTGTTTTGCGCTATCACCCACATTAACTCCTGACCCCAGCCATGCCCACCTACCTATGGGATGAGGTCCTCTCTTGCCTCTCCATCTTTGCACACACCCTCACCTCTCTCTGTTCTGTTCTGCCTGATAAATTCATAGCCTCCTTCAAGACCCAGTTCAGAAGCCCCACTCTTCCTAAGGCCTTTTCAAACCACCAGTACCGGCAGCTTTATTCCTCCTACCACAGTTATGGACACTGCCACCATCTCTGGCACCAATCTTAATGAAGCATCTGGCTTAATTAAATACCGTAACACCCTGTATTGGGCTTTATCACATTGACAAGATATTTGAGAATTGTCCCTGCTGGACAGAGACTGCCCTGGGGCAATGTACTGTGACTGTTTTACTTGTACCAGCACGCAGCATAGTGTTAAGGGTGCTTAGTTATCATATTGTTCAGTGAATATGTGCATGCATGAAAGAATGAACTCATTCACATACACCATTGTGTACACACACACTGAGATGTAAAGCCCTTGGAAGCTTACTTCAGATCTTACTGGGATATTTACAGAGTACATCATAGGTGCTCACTAAATGTCTGTTGAATCAAAGAAAGAATGAATGCAGATACACATTATGGAAAATTTGCTCCAAAATGTACTCTGAGCTGCACTGTGGCCTCACTTCCTCTCAATTGCAGTAGAAAGAACATAGGCCTGGAAAACCAAAGATTAGAATTCACGTTCATCTTTTTGACTATGAGTGCATCACTTTGCCTTGTTGGGCCTATATTTCCTCATCTGTCAAATGAGTTGTTAGAAAAGATACTTAATGCCGATTGCACAGTCTAGATTCAGTCTTTATTGGAAGGCCTAAATCAAATGACCAGTTGCTTTCCATTAAGTGGCATGAATTTGGGACTCACATTTTTTGGCCTTATCGTGGAACATGTTCATGACAAGCCCTGGGTACTGGGTAGGGAGCTGAGACCACGAGGTGGCCAGTGGCAGAAGGAAAAAAACCTAGTTGTAAAGCCAACACAGAGCTAGCATTCCTGGCTGGGATGAGATGCCCTAAGCAAAGCAGGGGCAGCCGTCAGTGTCCGATGGCAGTCTGAGATCACAGCTGGCTGGAGATAACCAGGAAAGAAGTACTGACAGGCTGAATGACATGCTTTCAGGGGTGTGCTAAAAATGTGCCCCTGGCTGGAGAGGCTGTGGGACAACCTAGTAGAGGTCATCAAGACCAGCTGTCCTCAGTTGTTTGAAGAATGAGTAGGTGAAGAAGTATTTAAACTTAGTCTGTGTCCCTCTCAGAGCATCAGTGGAAGCCAGGAGGAGGTTAATTTAGAGTTAATAGGAGAGAGAAGAGTTTAATTCTGTCCAAATGATAATGTGATGAACTCACTTATAAAGTAATAAGGTCTCCATTACTGCAAGTTTCCACAGCAGCTGCATAATTCCTCAGCAGAGATGTGGTACTAGAGATTTCTCTTTTCTGAAGATCGGACTAGAAGATGTTTAAAGTTGTTGTTTTTTTTTTCTTCTGATTTTAAGAGCTCTTTGCTTTTTGTGTCTTCTCCAGGTCTTATTTAGGGAGACACTTTCAGATTTCGTAGCCCTTCTTTTTGTGACCTGGTCTCAGCACACCCTATCCCTATTAGTGGGTGACCAGCTTTTGGCCTGATCGTTTTTGAATGTCCTCCTTAAAATGAGCACCCTGGATGGGACCTCCTGTGCCAGGATGTGGCCTGGCCAGGACCTCTCTGGTGACATTCCTCAATTATAAAAGGTAGGAGGCCTCTTAAGTTCTCATCTACCTTTTCGCTCTGTGTTGAGCTGTAAGAGTGAGCATCAGCGAGCCTCGGCTTCTGGTGTATCCTGTACCACCTCAAACAATGCACAGACTTCATTTCCTTCCACCCAGAGATGCATTTCAGATGTCTCTGTGGTTAACCTTCTCATCTCAGGCTTGGGGGAAACTTTCTTTACTGGGCTCTTCCACGGGACTCCATCCTTGCCATCTCAAGAGCCTCACATTTCGCCCTAGATGCTTTATCTTTCTGGTGTTTGTCTTCCCCTTTCTTTTTCATCTCTTCTTTTTCAGCTCTCCATGCCTGCTGTATACTATGGCATTTCTATTTGTGCAGTGTTTTCCTTTTCAAATTCTTTGGCCTCCTGGTATCCTAGTGAATAGGAATGTGGATGGCTTGTCAGCTCCATTGTGCATATGAGGAAAAATGCCCAGAGAGGTTAAGTGATGCGCTTAATTTACTGGAACCGGGCTTCCTGACTTCTGTCCCAGCCCCAGCCACTGTCCAGAGATCACAGTGCATTTGCTAATAGCACTGGAGTCACAAAGAGCTTCAGATTTTTCTGTGTGCGTGGTCACTGTACCAAAAGAAATTTACCCGGGAACTAATCTCGGGCCTCTAGAGACTCATAGTCTGCAAACACACTGAAATAAACTAAGCATGACCAGAGCCAAAGAGCTTGTGGAGTGCTTCATGTTTTTTTCAAAGAAATTTTCAGGTATGTGATGCTTCTCAAAGTCCCTTGAGGTGGGAGACCACCTGTGAGTCTTACTTTGCAGGTAAAGGTCACAGGTGGAGTCCAGGCCTAAGATGTGGGGAGGAGGCTCTGAGCAGACACCCTCGTTCCTGGTCCACGAATTTTCCTCATGTTTATGCTCCTGGAAAATCAGAGAAAGGGTGTGATTTGTTTCTATCTAGTACCAAAGGCAGTAGAGACCGTAATGGCAACCTAGGGATCTGGGTTTTTCAATTGGCATAAGAAATAGCTCATGCTATGTTTGGAGGTAAGATCTGGGCCCGGGGGTCTGAGGAAGGGGCTGGGGGTAGACTCTGGCCCTGGAGATCAGGCCACGTCCATCCAAGTGGATTGGGAGGTCATAAGGCCTGCTGGGAGGAAGCATACAGGCTAGGGTGTCAGTTGTTGAGACATAGGGAAAGAGGTGGCTTTCTAGGATCTGGTCAATGTGCTGACAATTCCAAAGTGTGAAGGACTATCTGCTTACACCATATGTGAGTCTTGTTGCAACCTTGCTTTATTCTGCCATTTATTCAGCAGGTATCAGCAAGCACCTACTAAACATGAGTAAATCTCTTACATAGTTATGGCTTTTCTTATGAAGACCCCATATATGTGTGTGTTTATGTCTATATTTTTCTGTATATCTCTGTATATCTCACATAGGTTTATTCTTATTAATGCACATAAACAAACTATGGGGATACATAGTCTTTTCCTCTGTTCATGAATTAGGAAACTGAGGTCCAAGAGGGTCACTGGTTTGCTCAAATTCCTACAGTGACTTGGAGCTTCTCAGGTGGTGCTAGTGGTAAAGAACCCACCTGCCAATGCAAGAGACATGGGTTTGACCCCTGGGGTGGGGAGATCCCCTGGAAGAGGGCAGGGCAACTTACTTCAGTATTCTTGCCTGGAGAATCCCCATGGACAGAGGAGCCTGGTGGGCTATAGTCCATTGGGTTGTACAGAGTTGGACACGACTGAAGTAACTTAGCACCACAGTTGCTTAGAAACTGAGCCAAGTCCCAAATCCACGTATTCTGAGTTCTGTTACTGGTACAGTACTTACAACTGCTTTGCACATGGTAAGCAGTTCCTAACGTTCAAAGTTCTAGTATGCTTGAAGAGAAATAGAGAAAAACACCTTTGTGGTTATTAACCAAGGTTTCATTTTATCTTGAGAGGCTGGAAAACCTAAATGCAAAGTTGAAATGCAATTTGAGCCCTTTAAATTCTTTATGTGGGCATTTATAGGGATGGCAGTCCCTGTTCAAGTCAGGTACAAGTCATCTTCTTAGATTTGGAATTAGCATTCATGTTCTAGTTCATCCTGCCCTAGTGTCAGACGCCCTAGTTGAGTGGCCAAATGCTACAGGAAGAATAGGCTGCTTTCCTTGGTAAAGTGGTTGTGGGTGAGTGGGCTGGGGTCACTGTGCCAGCAGTCTGGGTCCTCCTACAGTAAAGGAAGGTCCCTACTCCCAAGCTCCCAGGGCCAGAATATGCAACTCAGCTCACAGCTTACGTCCCCTTCCCTACCCCTGTGGCCTATACTTTGACCATGAGCTGAGCCTTTCTAAGTCCTGTGCCTGCCCCTGTAAAGGTGCCTTGAGCCCTGGAAATTGGGCACAACAAACTGAGCAAGGCTGATTCCAGATGGTGAAGCCCCTGCTAAGGCTACCTAGATCAGGGTGGATGCTTCGATGGAGACTCAGCTTCCTGGGAAGCCTGGGGCCTGGCTATGAATTTTCCCCCTGTCAGAAGGTCCTTCTGTCCTATCTTCCCACCTGCCCATCTCCTCACCCTCTTTCCTTTCCACCTAGAAGCAGCTGTTCTACTGTGCTTTCCTTGGCACAGTTCTTGCCCTACAGGAACCTATAAGAAACTGGGATGAGTCAGAACCTGGCTTCAGCGTCAGGTACATTCTTCACTCATTCACCAAACATTTGTTTGGCCTATCAGCCTGTGTCAGGGCAAGGAACCCAGCCCCAGATAAGATCCTGCCAAGTCCTTAGCCTGTGATTGCTCCCACCTAAAATCGAGACTCCATGAGGTGCCCAGCCCATGCTGACAAGTGCTATTGGAAATGCCAGTCTGGATTCCTGGCTAATCACCTACTCTAGGGGGTTAGTGCCCTGGTGCTCTTTGTTTCGGCCACATTCTTCAGGCCTCAGCATCTTCCTTGGGAGCCTTGCTCTGCTGTCCTAGGGCTGCATTGTCCTTGCTCCAATTATCTGTAGTTGCAGAAAACCACTCTAAAGCATAGAGGTTTTCATCGATGGATGAATGGATAAACAGAATGTGGTATACATGTACAATGGAATGTTTTTCAGCCTTTGAAAGGAAGTTCTGGCACATGCTTCAACATGAGTTAACCTTGAAGGCATAAGGCTAAGTGAAATAAGCCTTTCGTGACACAAGGACAAATACTATATGATTCCACTATGTGAGGTACATAGATTTATCAGACTCATAGAAGCAGAAAGTATAGTGGTTGCCAGGGGCAACCATGTGGGGGGATGGGGAGTTAGTGTTTAATGGGTACAGAGTTTCAGTTTGTGAAGATGAAAACATTCTGCAGATGGATGGTGGTTGCTCAGCAATGTGGATATAGTTAATGTCATAGAACTGTACACTTAAAAATGATTAAAAGGGCTAATTTTGTCTATATGTATCTTACCACATAAAAAATGTAAAGGCTTAAAACCACGATTTAGTGTTCTCTCTCCTGGTTTGTGGGTTGACTGGGCTCAGCTGGTGGATTTTTCTGTCATGTTGTTGTGGCCAGATGGTGACTGGGACTAGAATCACTGAAAACTCGAGTGGCTGATGTCTAGATGGTGTCTCAGTGTGGCTTCTCCGTAGCCTGGGATTCTTATGTGGTGCCTCAGGGCTCCAGCAAGCAGGAAATGGCAGCCTCTGGGTCAGCTCAGGCCCAGCATTGTCACTTCTGCCACATGGAATTGGTTAGAGGAGTGAAAGACCCACCCAGGTTCAGGGAGAGGGGAAAGAACCCTCCTTCCATTGGGGGAGGGACAGAGTGACCTTTCAGAAGGACATTAGACGGGAGACATTATTGTGGCCATTTTTGGAAAACTTCCAGCCTGAAGTGTAGTTGCAGGAGTCCTAAGACATTTTGGTAGGAAGACACATTCTTGGTAGAGAGGCACATACTTCTCTGTGGACCTCTTTTTAGGAGAATTCATCTTTGTAGATTGTTAAGAGTTTAAAGGGCCCTTGGAAACCACTTGCTAGCAGTGACTTGTTTTAACTTACAGAGCAGAGAGGAACAGAGCCTCCCAAACACTGGCCTCCTGGCTCCCCGGCTGGGCAAGCAGCTGTGGGGACTGTGAGCAGTAGTACAAGGGTCTGGTGGAGAGGTGGGTATAGCAGGAGAACAGAGGTGGTGATGTCCACTGGAGAACCAGCATCATAGAGGCTGGGTGAGCCCCTTGCTGGCTGGTTCTGACTGGAGCATGTGGACTTCATTGGGCAGGTCTCTGCAGGGACACCCGGGGCACTTTGTGAGGAGGCTGGAAGTTCAATTCAGTTCAGTTCAGTCACTTAGTTGTGTCCAACTCTTTGCAACCCCATGGACTGCAGCATGTCAGGCCTCCCTGTCCATCACCAACTTCCGGAGTTTATGCAAACTCATGTCCATTGAGTTGGCGATGCCATCCAACCATCTCATCCTCTGTTGTCTCCTTCTCCTCCCACCTTTAATCTTTGCCAGCATCAGGGTCTTTTCTAATGAGTCAGTTCTTCACATCAGGTGGCCAAAGTATTGGAGTTTCAGCTTCAGCATCAGTGCTTCCAATGAATATTCAAGACTGATCTCCTTTAGGATGGACTGGTTGGATCTCCTTGCTGTCCAAGGGACTCTCAAGGGTCTTCTTCAACACCACAGTTCAAAAGCATTAGTTCTTCAGCCCTCAGCTTTCTTTATTGTTCAACTCTCACATCTGTACGTAACTACTGGAAAAACCGTAGCTTTGACTAGATGGACCTTTGTTGGCAAAGTAATGTCTCTGCTTTCTAATATGCTGTCTAGGTTGGTCATAACTTTTCTTCCAAAGAGCAAGCGTCTTTTAATTTCATGGCTGCAGTCACCATCTGCAGTGATTTTGGAGGCCCCCCCCCCCAAATAAAAGTCTGTCACTGTTTTCATTGTTTTCCCATCTATTTGCCGTAAAGTGATGGGACCAGATGCCATGATCTTAGTTTTCTGAATGTTGAGTTTTAAGCCAACTTTTTCACTCTCCTGTTTCACTTTCATCAAGAGGCTCTTTAGTTCTTCTCCACTTTCTGCCATGAGGATGGTGTCATATGCATATATGAAGTGATTGATACCTCTCCTGGCAATCTTCATTCCAGTTTGTGCTTCATCCATTCCAGCATTTCGCATGATGTACTCTGCATATAAGTTAAATAAGTTACTTATTTAAATGAAGACTCAAAGTTAGGATGAAGGCAGTCACTCTGCTAGAAGCTCAACTGCCTTAGGTTAGAGATCCTTAAGTTTATATATAAGCAACTCCCATTGCTCAAAGTGTCAGTTGGTAAATCCATTCGTTCACAGCCACTTATACATTTCTGATCATACTTCGCTCAAAGTGCAAAATTCTTCATTTAGCCTTTAATGGCCTTTATAATGTGCTAAGATTCATGAATATTTTGCATGTACTCCCTGTGGACTTAGAGACACAAATACTATTTTTGTGTGTGATATCTGCATTTGAGACTAAGAGCAAGGGTAATTGGTGATGATCTATGCTTGGTTTGTAAATAGGACCTTACTAAATGATTTTTAAAAATCTTCCCCTATTCTTAGAATTGCTTAAGTTTTGTATATTTATACACATGTACATTTAAGGAATTCCTGGCAGTTGCGAGACTTGAAGCAAACATACTTTGCCCTCTGTCAGTCAGTTCTTCCTGCCTCTGTATTCCCACTGATGTGGGCGTTGCCAGGTGAGCTTCGTGGTCAGTAACGGCCTCAGAGTAGCCATGGATAAACCAAAATACATTTGATTGGAGAACAAACACAGCCCTGTTCACCTCTGAGGTCATCTCCATGGCTTGTGCCCCAGTTTGGGTGGCCAGAGAGGAGACCTGCCATAGTAATGATCAGGGTGTGTATAACTGGATTTTCTGTCTGCGTAGTGGAGTGAATGCAGTCAGGCAGGAGAAATTCTCTTATGCTGGTGTCAGCTGGCGTGGGACCCAAATACACAGACACGTGGGCAGATGGGTATGATCACCGCTGTCTGATCTGCCACCCCACATCTCTGCCTAAGCAGATGCCCCCTCCGAGGGAAGCCTCTTGCCCCTGAGCTAAGACTTTCTTCTCTGAACCTCCTGGTCTGCGTTAGTGCAGGAGGATGAACAGATGCTGCCTGTTACTTGAAGTGGCTTTCTCTGGTCTTTCCTTCCAGGTTATAAGCACCTTAGTGTTGCTGAACCCAAGTTTATGTGCCCAATGCACAGTGAAGCCAAATAAACCGAAACGTTAGAATTTGGAATGGAGAAAGGTTTATTGAAAGGGCCATACAACGAGAACAGGGTGGCTCATGCTCTAAAGGCCTGAACGCCCTGATTGGTTTCAGGGAAGCATTTTTAAGTTGCAAGCTGAGGGGAGGAAGTCATAAGACATGTGATCAGCTCTTACACAATTCTCTCTTTGGTGGATGGGGTGAAGTATTAGGACAGTTCACAGGGGTTCCCATTATCAATCCTCAGGCTCTATAGGGGCTCTCTGGGGACCATGTACTCATGGTCATCAAGTAATTACTTCTTCCATTTGGTAGGGGTTTTAGCATCTGTAAAACAACTCAGGAAGTGTACATCAGGTACTTCAGGGAGGAACTAGAGATTCTGTGACTGCCATATGAATGATTTACTGTTTAAAATGTTACTGGTTCTCCTGGCCCAACTGCTACATTCATCAGTACATATTCATGTTTTCTCAGTCATTAATTCTTGAACCAGTCTTTTGTGACTCTGGGGAGGTCTGGGAGAGTACAGCCTTTGTATAGACAAGAGACAGAGAACATGGTGGGGTGGTCCGTTGTGAGGAGTCACCACAGGTTACATTAGGAGCAGCAGTCTGTAGTCATAACAGCCTCTACTTATGTTTTTCCCCCATGCACCTACCGTTTTAGAGATGTTACTTTATTTAGTATGTGCAAGAACCCTGTCTTGGTTTGTCCCACCTGCCATAACAGAATACTATACAACTGGGTGGCACCAACAACAGAAAGGTATTTCCCAGAGTTCCAGAGGTTGGAAGTCAAAGGTCATGGGGTCTGCAGGTTGGGTTTCGTCTGAGGCTCCTCTCCTTGGCTTGTGGATGGTTACTGTCTGTGTCCTCACATGACTTTTTCTTTGTGTGTTTGAATCTCTGGTGTCATGTATCCTAATCTTTCCTTTGAAAAAATCTTTAAAAAATGTTGTTTGTTTACTTTTAGCTGTGCTGGATCTTCCTTCCTGTGCATGGGCTTTCTCTAGTTTCAGTGATCAGGGGTTACTCTGCAGTTGTGGTACGTGGGCTTCTTGTTGCAGTGGCCTCTTTCATTTCAGAACAGGGGCACTAGGTCACGTGGGCTCAGTAGTTGTGGCTCACAGGGTAAATTGCCCCAGGGCGTGTGGAATCTTCCTGGGCCAGTGATGGGACTGTGTCCCCTGCATTGGCAGGCAGTTTCCCAACCGCTGGATCACCTATCTGGGTAGTCCACGTCCTAATCTTTTCTTTAAAGGACACCATTCAGATTGCCCCAGGGTTTAACCCTAACTTTAACTTAGTCACCTTTGTAAAGGCCCTGTCTCCAAATACAGTCACATTTGGAGGTCCTGGGGTTTAGGAATGAATTTGGGGTGGATGCAGTTTAGCCCCTGCTGCTGCCAAGTCGCTTCAGTTGTGTCCGACTCTGTGCGACCCCAGAGATGGCAGCCCACCAGGCTCCTCTGTCCCTGGGATTCTCCAGGCAAGAACACTGGGGTGGGTTGCCATTTCCTTCTCCAATGCATGAAAGTGAAAAGTGAAAGTGAAGTCGCACAGTCGTGTCCAACTCATAGCGACCCCATGGACTGCAGCCTACCAGGCTCGTCCGTCCATGGGATTCTCCAGGCAAGAGTACTGGAGTGGGGTGCCATTGCCTTCTCCGACCTAAAGGTTAACTGTTATTATCCCTGTTTTAGACCTAGGGGAGCTGATGATCAATGTCACTGAGGCTCGAGGTCACACAGAAGTCAGTGGCAGGACTGGGATTTACAATCTCTCTTAACTACTAAACCTTTCTTTCCCAACCAGATGACCAGGGACTCAGGTCTTAACCTGTGGTATGCAGGGTGCTTCTCCCAGGATCCAGCACTCAGAAGGCCCATTAACCTCTTAGCTGAATGAATGATCAGGGGATGTGTGGGACGAGAATTTGTACCAGAACATTTGGCAGATGCTCCCCAAAGCCCAGCATCCAAGGATCAAGATCCTGCATCAGTTTTGGTAGATGATGGTTCTTTACTTCTCATAAAGATGATTCCAGTCTGAATGCAGTGAGATGAATGTGGGGGTAGGAGTCACATTTAAAAGCATTAAACAGCCTTTCTGGGCGATATAGCTCCT
The DNA here is from genome assembly GCF_003369695.1 of Bos indicus x Bos taurus. NCBI lineage: Eukaryota > Metazoa > Chordata > Mammalia > Artiodactyla > Bovidae > Bos > Bos indicus x Bos taurus. Next base: position 30,581,561 of record NC_040086.1, read on the forward strand.
GCCTCCTTTCAAACCACTAAAAAAGCAATTACATGGTAATTAAGATAAATTACTTGACCAAGTTTCATAGTAAAGTGATTGACTTTGGGTTTTCCACCACTAAATACTGAATTCCAGAGAGAGATCCTTTTTGTAGCTCTTTAAACTTCCAGGACTTTCTGCTTATCTTCAGGAGGTCCACTGAGCCTGCAGGGAAGAGGGGAAGGAGGAGATTTGCATGTTTAAGATGTGTGATCTGAGCCAGGCCCCTTGCAGCTAACTTTAGCCCACATCTTTTTCAGAACTCAGAATCCAAATCCAGGAGGGGCCATCTAATAACCATGGGGTCCCACACCCAGCCCTGCCCTGGTGGCCCTATGAAGATAATACCCTTGCTCATAAGCCTGGCTCTTCCCACTGGGGGACCCACAGCCATATAAATACCAGAAGGCAGCCCTGAAAGCAGGCCTTGTTTACAGGCCCTCAGAGGCTCGAGGGCTCACTTGTCTGCCGCCTCCCCATGGCCAGGGGTGGGCTGGATTTTTCCGAGAGTGGGAGGCCTTGGGCCTTTTTGTGTTCCTGAGCCCAGAAGGTAGGTAGGGTATGAAGAGGCAGGCTGCCAGGAATCAGTCCACGAGGGAAACAACACAGCCCGCAGAAACCCAGGAACTGAGATGGGGAAGGTGGTCAAGATAGAGCCCAGCCTCTGCCCATGGGCCCCCAGCACTCATGCTCCCTTTGCTTCCTAACTGGCAGCCTGGCCTCAGCCCTACCCGGTCACCCTGGACCTAATCACAGAGATTGTCTGTCTCTATTATACTGCCTCCTGCAGCCCTTCAAGGGTCCCATGAAGACACACTTTCTGCCTTGGGGGTCCCTGCACCTCCTGCTTTTTTGCCTTTTGGGTGCATCTTCCTTTTTCCTTTTATTTTCTTCTTCCAATAAGGTGACCCAGTACTCAGCCTCAGGCACCCCGGGGCCTCTCTCTTTCTCTCCTGCGTTCAGCTCTCGTCTATCCAAGAAAGACCCTTAAATCTACATGTCTGGTCCCCTGTTTTCTCTCCAGGAACTGTCCGGGTTTCTAGCTCCTTGCTAGGTGTTTCCTTTTGGATCTGCCTCAGGCCTCACCAATGTGTGCAACTCAGCTCCTCTTCTGGCCTCTCCTGTGTCTCTACTTCTTGATGTCAGACTTCCCCATTCCCCTGTTTTCTAGGTCACATTTGGTGTCCAAGTCCTGTCAAGTATTCTTTTAAAATATCCCTTTATTGCCCTCCTGTTTTTTTTTTTTTTTTTAAAGTTAGATCTATATTTATTGAACTAGAGGAATGTCTGTTTTTGTTTGTTTTTTTTTTTACTGTACTGCACATCTTGTGGGATCTTGGTTTCCAAACCAGGGATCGAACCTAGGCCTTGGACAGTAAAAGCAGAGTCTTAACCAACTGCCAGGGAATTTCCCACAATATTGCTACTAAGCAGATATTTTAAAAAGCGAGCATGTATAGTATGGTTCTAAAATGAAACTTCCATATGTGTATATATATGTGTGTTTATATGTGTATGAACATGGAAACAGTGTGGAAAGATACGTATTGTGCTTTTCACCGAATTACAATAGTGGAGTGAAAATAAATGGAAAAGAATTAACTTTTCTTTATGCATTTTTGTATTGTTTTATTTTTTGAACTGAGTGTATATCACTGTTATTTATTTTTCTTTGCTGTTATAGTTTATTGAAAGATATTGAATATAGTTCCCTATGCTATAAAGTAGAACCTTGTTGTTTATTTTATATATAGTAGTTTGTATCTACTGCTCTCAAACTCCTAATTTGTCCCTTTCCCCCCCATTCTCCCTTTGATAACTCTAAGTTTGTTTTCTATGTCTAAGTTTATTTCTGTTTTGTAAATAAATCCGTGTCATTTTTTAGCTTATACATATAAGTGACGTCATATGATATCTGTCTTTGACTTCGCTTGGTATGATAGTGTCTGGGTCCCTCCATGTTGCTGCAAGTGGCATATCACTTCTTTTTTTGGGCTGAGTAGTATTGGATTGTGTGTATGTACCATATCTTTATCTATTTATCTGCCAGTAGATACTTAGGTTGCTTCGATGTCTTGGCTGTTGTAAATCTCTCTCTCTTATCCCGATTCCTGCTCTGGTAGACAGTGTGATGTAGTAGAAAGAGCAGGAGATTTAGAGCCCAACACAGGGTTCAGTTCTGACAGCACTGTTTTCCAGATGTACCACCTCAGGCAGGCCCCGAACCGAAGCCCCCGATTCACTGTCCATAAGGTAGACATATGTGGGAGAGTAGATACCCTGCTCACCACACTCAGCTCACTGGCCTCAGTACAGGGCAGGATTTCTCATCCTTGGTGCTATTGATACGTTGGGCTGGATAATTCTTTGCTTTGGGGCTGTCCTGTACATTAGAGGATCTGTTGAACAGCGTCTTCTCACTAAATGACAGCAGCCCCTGCCCATTCCCTAGTTATAAAGACCGAAGATGTCTTCAGAAAATGCCACATGTGCCTTGGAAAACTAAATCCCTGTAGTTGAGAACCACTTGTACAGAGTGACTGAGTCTTGGGTTGTGGGTCCCAGGTTTTTAGGTTTTAACCTTACAACCACCATCCACATGTAGAAAGGGAGCCAGCATGGATAATATTGAAAGACACAGATACATATTGCTGCAGTTTAATATTTTACAAATGGTATTTCCTGTCACACAGCTGAACTAAATGCCGCATGTGTTTGTGATTAAGTATTATGGGCTGCAGAACATACGTACTAGTAATATATTCAATACATGCAGTGGACACCTTTCCTGTGACTTAAGCTGAGAGTGTAAACACTTTCATAGAAAATTCTTTTAAGAACAGAATTTAATTCTGTTAAATTCTTTCTTAAACACTTTTAAAGAGATTCTTCACAGATGCATTTTGCACCCTGGGCTGTCCCTGATTTTGGCTTTGTTTCTGGGATGTAAATCCCCAATGCAAAGAGAGTAACTAGATTGCAGACCTCCAGCCACACAAAACAAGAGGGAGACTGTTTTATTTCAAACACAGCTCCAGCCTGGTTCCATTATTGCAGTTGGGGAGTCAGACATTGTGGAGAATGAAAGAATTCCTTATTTGGGAGGCAGCCAATGAAACCACACAGAAATTGACATGAAGACATTCTTTCTCTTGATTATGCAGCATTGCTGTAGAGCAAAGAAGTCACTGGCATAAAGGACTAGATTCAACCTCCTGCAGAGGCGAGGGCATTGCTTAGGGTCCTGATGTGTTCATGGGGCTTGAGTAGGAGTCAGCCGGACTAGGACAGCTTGGGCGGGGCTGAGCGCAGGAGGCTACTGCTAGGTGCTGGGGTCGCTTCCCTGAGCTCTGCTGGGTACCTCTTCAGCACCTGGCAGAGACAGAGAAGCCAGACCCTAGAGATAGTCCTGGAGGGTGGTGGCCTTCACAGGTGACCCACTGACATTCGACAGAGGGTACAGCTGCATACCCCCTGGAGTGCTGATTCAATAACCAAGTGCCGCTAATCTGGTTTTGTTTGACCATCTGCAGTGAAAGGTAGAAGTTTGTATTTACACTTGACTTCAATAGTTTCTGAAGAAAAGCAAAGGAAAACAGGCAAGAACACAGAAGTAGACCCTTGAGACTAGAGGGGTTGGGGCTGGCATGAGAGGAGGGATGAATGCGGGGACTTAGTGAACCAAGATGGTCACCAGAGGAGAGGGTGGACCTCAGTGTACGTGTTGGGCAGCAAGTCTGAACAGTCTGCATCACCAAGAGTGGGATGTCCAGTTGAGGCAGTCAGAAAGGGACCAGAAGTAGAGCAGAGTGAGTTGTGAAAGCTGCTCTCAGATTTGACCCAAATTGCTCCTCAGCTGTTTTTGTTTAGAACAGCTGTTTCAGTTTGTCTTTCCCACAGCCTTATGTCCCGGGGCAGTCACTTGGGATGCACTTTGTGGAGAAACAGGCTCTTCTCAGGTGAGAACAGCATCCTTCAGGTCAGAGAGTTCCAGGCTCCAGGAAGTGGTAGCTCCTGACCTAGAACTTTCTCCTTAGTGAAGGGGGACAGGGTGACACTGGCAAGTCCTTGGATCTCTGGGCTGGTGGATGCTATCAGGCATAGACTTTGGAATCAGACAGCCCAGGTCACAGTTCAGGTCTGCCTCTTCCTGGCTGGGTGACTTTAGGCAAGTAGCTTAACCTCTCTGAGCCTTGTTTTCCTTTTCTAAAAAAACGGTAATATTATATATATACATGTATAATTTTGTGGTGGTTTAGTCGCTAAGTCCGGAGAAGGCAATGGCACCCCACCCCAGTACTCTTGCCTGGAAAATCCCATGGACAGAGGAGCCTGGTAGGCTGCAGTCCATGGGGTCGCTAAGAGTCGGGCACGACTGAGCGACTTCACTTCACTTTTCACTTTCATGCATTGGAGAAGGAAATGGCAACCCACTCCAGTGTTCTTGCCTGGAGAATCCCAGGGACAGAGGAGCTTGGTGGGTTGCCGTCTATGGGGTCGCATAGAGTTGGACACGACTGAAGCGACTTAGCAGCAGCAGCCCCAGCAGTCGCTAAGTCATGTGTGACTCTTCGCAACCCCTTGGACTCTAGCCCACCAGGCTCCTCTATCCATGGAATTCTCCAGGCAAGAATACTATAGTGGGTTACCATTTTCTTCTCCAGGGGATCTTCCTGACTCAGAGATTGAACCTGTGTCTCCTTCATTGCAAGCAGATTCTGCACTGCTGAGCCACCAGGGAAGCCCATATACATTTGTATTATATTATTATATCAACTCCTCATGGTGTTCAAGGATTAAATAAGATTATTTACATACAGTCCTTAGGAGATCATGAGACCAAGGAGACTTACTAGGTACTTGATAAATGTTTTTGGTGCAGTTAATTGAACAGAATACCTCCCATTTCTGCCTAACTCTAAATTCAGTGTTACTTTGAACTGGGGAGGGCATTGTAGAGATTTACTTTATGGATCTCCGTAATACTTTTATAAGAATTCCAGTATGACTTCTTAATTTTTATTTTTTTTAGCTGAAGTATTGTTGATTTACAATATTGTGTTAGCTTCAGGAATATAGCAAAGTAATGCAATTACACATATATGTGTATATATCTCTATATATTTTCGATTCTTTTCTATTATAGTTTTTTACAAGATACTGAATATAGTTCCCTGTGCTATACAGTAAATTCTTTTCTACTATTTGTTCTATTTTAATATGTTGGTGTGCATCTGTTAATCCCATACTCCCAGTTTCTCCCTCCCTCACCCTTTCGTAACTCTAAGTTTGTTTTCTGTATCTGTGAGTCTGTTTCTGTTTTGTAAATAAGTTCATTTGTATTACTTTTTAAGAGATGTGATAGCATATAACATTTGTCTTTCTCCTGGTATAATTTCTTCGGTGGAAGAAGGGGTTGGGTACGAGAATTATATGTAAATACAGCTTTTTTCATTTTTGTTGTGGCCTGAGGCCCTCCTTTGCTGACCTAACACTTATCATGGTGCTGATAATTAATAATTTTAGGGCTTCCCTAGACATTTTGAGAGCTTGTTAAATGCCTGGTACAGCCAAGGGAGTGTGCTAGGTTTCTGAGTCCACCTGCCCCATGTGTTGAGGTAAGAGGTTGAAAACCACTGTCCTACCTACAACCTTGCTGTTCCCAGCGTGAGTAAGCATGTGCATTGGCTTTTAATTTGTTCTTAAGTTCACTGGACTCTGATGCTGCTTTGAAAATAAGCAGTTGAAAAGAATAGTCTTAATAGTTCCCTAATAAAGAGGAAGCAAACATGCTCCCCTGGAAACCTTTAAACCTCAGAGACTGACTGCTAGAAATTTTCACCATGATGCATTTTCCTTTTCTATCTGTGCCTCGTTTGGAGTCTTGGTGTCTTACCCTGTTTGCTGAAGTTTGGTTGGAATTGTCTTCTAGGAATTTCAGGATAATCCAGATTGACTGAAAAACAGATCTCTGAAAGGATCAGGGCGTGTGGGGTGGGATGGAATGCTGAGGAGAAAGCCAGGCAGTCAAACCAGGGGAATCTTTGCTTCAGAGGAAGGCAGCTGGGACTTGGTGCACAGAGTCCTGGATTCCCAGCTCTCCACTAACCAGATCTTGACTTTGGAGAAGGCTCTCCAATGCTTTGGTCATCTTGGGATTGTTGTAAAGTTTAAATGAGATGTTGTACCATTTTTCTACTAGAAGGACAGGAATAGAGACTCAGAGTAGATATGTGGGCATGGTGGGAAGGGGAGAGTGGGATGAATCAGGAGAGTAGGGTTGACATATATACACTACCATGTGTGAAATAGATAGCTAGTGGGAAGCTATAGTGCAGGGAGCTCAGCTTGGTGCTCTATGATGACCTAGAGGGTAGAGGGGCGGGATAGGAGGGGGATTCAGGAGGGAGGGAATATATGTATAGCTGATTCACATATTTACGTGTAGCTGTATACTTTGTTGTACAGCAGAACTAACACAACTTTGTAAAGCAGTTACTTTTTGTTGTTCAGTTGCTCAGTCATGTCCGACTCTTTGCAACCCCACGGACTGCAGCATACCAGGCTTCCCTCTCCTTCCCTGAGGTGCTGAGATGTTGCTCTTAAAAGGGCTCTGGAGTGGTAGAACTTGGACCCTCTGGGAGACATAGATTTAGATCCTATTCCATTTGCAAGTCAGGAAGAAAAATACTGAGGTTAAATAGGTGTTATTGCTTGAATACTTTTGGATTCCAGTGCCTTGAATCCAAGGCATTGGATGGGGAGAAGTTGCAGATGATTAAAAGAAGATACATTCTAGATCTCTCCACTCTGAGCTTTCTCATCCCTCCCTGGGCCTTGGACAGCGCTGTGGACAAGATGTGGCCCCCTTTCCCTGCTGGTAGTGGGGATGGGTCAGGAGAGAAGGTAAGTGCTGGATGGAATTCAGGTTAGTTGTTGACTTTAGCAAAACTGCCTGGGGTGGAGAACTAGAACTTTGTGACTAAAATAGAAAGATGAGGTCATATAGAGAGGAAAAGGGCAAAAGGTAGAAAGGACTGATAAGGAAGGGTGTGGAGGGATACAGAAGAGGAGAAAGAGGAGCAGGTGGGAAGCAAACCTGTCCTGGACCACAGGGAGCCAGAACCTCAGAGCCCATCTGAGTGCTCTTTTCAACAGGGATGAAAGGTTGGGTTCCTGTTGGGCACAATTCTGTTTGGTTGAATTAAACTTAAATTATATTCGCTGTGTTCCTCCTTGTGGAATAGTCCTACAGAAGGCTAAGAGAGCACTTTGCAAAGATTTTGCCTTCAAGGTAGATTTTTTGGCAAGGTGTGCTTTTAAGAAGTTCAAGGGTCACTTAAAAAGTAATGAGACTGATTTCTTTATTTAGCTTATGGAAGTCACTCCCCCCCGCCACCCCCCGCCATAATAAGCAAAAACTGATGAAACCAGTATCACCTTCAATTTGTGGAAGCTCCCAATGGAAAATGAATGAAGTAAAATGTTTGGTGTAGGTTAGAAATAGAGTTCAGTCTGAAGCTGAGCTATTTTTTCCCTTGGTGTTCTCTTTTTATTTATTTCTAATAAACCCAACTAAAGCAAATATTTACCCAAACTCTCACCCTATATGAAGAATTATTTTGGCTGGATTCCTTCTGAAGAACATTGGATGGGATGGATCAAGAGATATTGTTGCCGATATCCTCCGTCTGAGCCTCCTGGCTGCATCCCATGAAAACACTGCTGTTCGTGCTTCGGAGGGAAAGTGCTTTATGGCAACTTTAGCCCAAGGCCAGTGACAATGAATGCTCTCCAGAGGGAGCCAGCTGGCCTGACTGCTGCTGCTCCGGGTGTTTCTGTGCCCTTGAGAATGTGTAGATTTAGCAAATGACAACACTGAGCGGGCCTGTCCCCAGTGGAGCCCCTGGCCCTTCCTCTCTTTGTGTTGGCTCTTTTCCAAGCTTGAATGATTGCATTGGTTGAGCCTTCATTATCCACAAGGAGAGATGAGGAAGCAGACTGCACAAGGAGAAAAATGTGCCTTTCTCATGGGCTTTGCTCCAACAGATTTTGATATTTTTCATATCAGAGTTTTATTTTCTGTCAGTTTGGAAGTTTGGTCAAAAATCCCAGTGGTAACACACCTTCTGCTTAAAAAAAAATTTAGTTGGATGTCAACCACCATAGCATTATTGTAGAGTTGGAAATGACCTCATAGATTATTCTTCTCTAATCACTGAATGTCTGGAGTGGCTTAACACACAGTTTGTGAGTGGCAGAGCAGTGACCAGCATTTGGGTACTCAGCCCCTAGTTCCATGCTGGGGCCTATATGCCTCTCTCCTCTGATACCATTAGAATACTTTGAATAATTTTTGCTGTACTAGATCAGGATGAGGTGACCCGTGTTCAAATTCTGATTCTTTCTAAGCTTAGGCATATAGAAATGATCACACTAAAGCTTCTACACGAATGTTCATAGCAGGATTATTTATAATAGCCAAAAAATAGAAGCAAACCAAATGTCCCTCAACCGATAAGTGGATAAACAAAATGTGGGATATTCTCATGATGAACTATTACTCAGCTACAAAAAGGAATGAAGTTCTGAAACATGCCATGACACGGATGAACTTTGAATGAAAACATTATGCAGAGTGAAAGAAGCCAGACACAAAAGGCCACATGCTGTAGATTCTATTGAGATGAAATGTCCAGACTGGGCAAATTCATAGGAAAAGAAAGTAGATTGCCAGGGCCTGGGGGAGGAGGGGAATGGGGAGTGATTGCTCATAGTTTATTTTTAAATTGATAAGAATGCTCTGGAATTAGAGCATTCATTCAACTCTGGATATCGCTGAATGAAACATCAGTAAATTGTCATTTTGTGTATGTGAATTATATGTCAATAAGTCTATTATTAAAAAAAAAGAATCCTAGTTCTGTCTCTTACCAGTTGGGTGACTTCAGGCAATGAGTCTAAATCCAAGCAATCTCAACTATGAAATGGGAATAATGATGTATACCTCCCAAGGTTATTTTGATAAATGAGACTGTGAAGTTGAAAGTGCTGTAAACTATAAACCTTTGGAGCTGTCAGTGGGTTATAGTTCATTATAAATTGGGTTTTTATATTCTCCTGTATTTTCTACAGCACTGACAAGGTCTAACTACATAGTAGTCATTCAGATAAAGACTTTTTGAATTCAAAGGTGTTGCAGTTTTTAAAATCATAGTTAAAAACTTAACAAATTAACACTTAAAATCTTTTATCAAAAATCTAAGTGTACAGTGCAGTATTGTTAACTATTGCACGTTGTTGGACAACAGATCTCTATAACGTGTTCATCTTGAATGACTAAAATTCTGTACCCATTGAGCAGAAACACCCCTTTTTCCTCTCCCTGGTGCCCCAGGTAACCGCCATTCTCCTTCCTATTACTAACTGAGATGCCTCACATAAGTGGAATCATACAATGTTTGTATTTTTGTGATTGGCCTATTTCACTCAACACTATATCCTTAAGGCTCATCCATGTCAGCATGTGTCTGAATTTCCTTCTTCTTAAGGCTGAATAATATTCCACTGTAAGTATATACCACACTTTTAAAATCCATTCATCAGATGATGGACATTTAGGTTGTTATCACCTCTATTGTGAATATGCTGTAATGAATGTGGGAGTGCATGAACCTGAGGGCCCATTTCCAATTCTTTTGAATAAATACACAGAAGTAAGATTGCTGGATCATATGGTAGTTTTGTTTTTTGTTTTTTAATTTTGAGAACTTCTGTTTTGCATTTTACAATCCACCAGAAATGCACAGGGGTTCTAACTTCTCCACATCCTTGCCAACATTTGTTGTTTTTTGTGTGTTTAGTGTGTGGGTTTTTGTCATCTGTTATTTTTCTTTGTTTTGGTAATGGCCATCCTAACAAGTGTAAGGTGATCTTATTGTGGCTTTGATTTGCCTCTCCCTGGCTATTTAGTGATGTTGGGTACCTTTTATATACCTGTTGTCCATTTATATATCTTGTTTGAAGAAGTATCTATTGAAGTATGTTGCCCGTTTTTAAATTGGATTACTAGTTTGTTTTTTGCTATCAAGTTGAAGGAGTTCCTTACATGTTTTGGATATTAAACTCCTCATCACATGTAAGATTGCAAATATTTTCTCCCATTCCATATATTAACCTTTTCGCTCTGTTGATTATTTGTTTTGTTGTACAGAAGCTTTTTAGTTTGATGTGGTCTTACTTGTCTGTTTTCACTTTTATTTTCTTTTTGGTGTCATACGCAAGAAATCGTTACCGAGACCAATGTCATGAGGCTTTTTCCCTATATTTTCTTCCAGGAGTTTTATAGCTTCAGGGACTTGTGTTTAGGTCTTTAATTCGTTTTTAGTTGATTTCCTATATGGTGTAGAATAAGGGTCCGACAAGGAGCTTTATTTTTGCTTGGACGAGGATCAATTCCTTTCCTATGGATATCCAGTTTTCCCCACACAATTTGTTGAAGAGACAGTTCTTTTCCCATTGTATTATCTTGGCACCCTTAAAGAGGATCATTTGACCATATATGTATCAGTTTACTTGGGAGCTTTAGATTCTGTTCTGTTGGTCTTTTGGTTTTTATACCAGTACCATATTGCTTTGATTACCGAAGCTTTGTATATGTTTTGATGTCAGGAGGTGTGGAGCCTTCAACTTTGTTTATCTTTCTCAAGATTGTTTTGGCTATTCAAAGGCCTTTGAGATTCCATAAAAACTTTATGATTGCTTTTTTTTTTTTAATTTCTGCAAAAAAGGTCATTGGGATTTTGCATTAAATCCGTAGGTCACTTGGGTGGTATGGACATCTTAACAATATTAATTAAATCTTCCAATCTGTGAACATAGGGTGTCTTTCTATTTATTTGAGTCTCTTTAGTTTCTTTCTGCAATAATGCTTTGTGGATTTCAGTGTACAAGTCTTTTGCCTCTTTAGTTAAGTTTATTCCTAAAGTTTTTTTATGCTGTTGTAAATGAAATTATTTTTATCAGTTTTATTTTTGGGTTGTTAATTGTTTGTGTATGGAAATGCAGCTGATTTTGTATGTTGCTTTTGTATCCTGCAACTTTGCTGAATTCATTTATTCTAAGTTTGTGTGTGTATGTGTGTGAATGTAATCTTTAGAGTTTTCTACATGTAAGATCATAACATCTACAAACAGACACAGTGTATCTCTTTGCTTTCTGATTTGGATGCCTTTTATTTCTTTTTCTTGCCTGATTGCTCTGGTTAGGAGTTCTAGTACTGTGTTGAATAGAAGTGGTAAGAGTGGACATTCTTGCTTTGTTTCTAACATTAGAGGAAAAACTTTTAGTTTTTTCCCATTGAATATATTAGTCGTGGGCTTTTCATTTGTGGCCTTTATTGTGTTGAGGTAATTTCCTTCAACTCCTAGTTTATTATGTGATTTCTTATTATGAAAAGATATTGAGTTTTGTAAAATGTTTTTTCTGCATCTACTGAGATGATCATATGATATTCATTCTTTGTTCTGTTAATATGGTATATCATATTGATTGATTTTCATTTGTTGAACTATTCTTGCATCCCAGGGATAAATCCCACTTGATAATGGTGTATGATCCTTTTAACCTGCTATTTAATTTGATTTGCTAGTATTTTGTTGAGGATTTTTTTGGCTTCTAGTTTTCTTATAGTATCTTTGGCTTTGGTATAAGAATAATGCTGGCCTCATAAAGTGATTTTGAAGTCTTCCCTCATCTTCAGTTTTTGGAAGAGTTTGAGAAGGGTTGCTGCTAATTCTTTAAATGGTAGAATTCTTAAGAGAAGCCATGTGTGTCTGAGCTTTACTTATGGGAGAAGGTTTTGACTACTGTTTCAATTCCATACTAATTATAGGCTGTTCATATTTTCTATTTCTTTATGATTCAGTCTTAGTAGATGAATGTTTCTAGGAATTTACCCATTTCTTCTAGGTTATCCACTTTGTTGGCATGAGATGGCTGGATGGCATCACCGACTCGATGGACGTGAGTCTGAGTGAACTCCGGTAGTTGGTGATGGACAGGGAGGCCTGGCGTGCTGCGATTCATGGGGTCGCAAAGAGTCGGACACGACTGAGCGACTGAACTGAACTGAACTGAACTGAATTGCTCATAGTAGTAGTCCCTTACAGGGACTTCCCAGGTGGCACAGCGGTAAAGACTGCCTACCAGTGCAGGAGATGCAAGAGACCCAGATTCAGTCCCTGGGTCCGTGAGATCTCCTGGAGTAGGAAATGGCAACCCATTCCAGTATTCTTGCCTGGAAAATTACGTGGACAGGGGAGCCTGGTGGGCTACAGTCCATGGGATTGCAGAGTGGGACACGACTGAGCACACACACACAGTCCCTTATAATAAGTTTTTATTTCTGTGATGTCTCCTCTTGGATTGATTAACTATTAAAAAAAATTATTTTTGGAGTATAGTTGATTAACATTGTTGTGTTAGTTTCAGATGTACAGCAAAGTAATTCAGTTATACGTGTATTTATTCTTTTTCCTCTTTGATTTCTGATTTGATTATTTTCTCTTTTTTTCTCAGTCTAGTTAAAAGTTTGTCAACGTTGATCTTTTCAAAAATATCAGCACTTGGTTCATTGATTTTTAAAAATTTTTTGTTCCCTGTTTCATTTATTTCTGCTCTAACATTTATTCTTTCCTTTCTTCTGCTAACTTTGGGCTTAGTTTGTTTTCTCATCCAGTTTCTTGAGATATAACATGTTATTTATTTGAGATTTTTCTTCTTTTTAATCCCTGGAGAAGAGAATGGCTACCCACTCCAGTATTCTTGCCTGGAGAATTCCATGAACAGAGGAGCCTGGTAGAGTACAGTTCATGGGGTCACAAAGAGTCAGATAAAACTGAGCAGCTATTACTTTCACTTTTCTTTTTTAATGTAAGTGTTTATCATTGTAAACTCCCCTCTTAGTACTGCTTTTGCTGCATCCCATAAGTTTTGGTATGTTGTATTTTCATTTTCGTTTGTCTTATTTTCTAATTTCCTTTTCAGTTTCTTCTTTGACTCCTTGATTGTTCAAAGTGTATCGCTTAATTTCTGCTTGCTTGTGAATTTTCCAGTTTTTTTTTTCCAGTTTCATTCTGTTGTGATTGGAAAAGATAATTGATATGGTTTCAATCTTTTTAAATTTGTTGAGGCTTTTTTTGTAAACTAACTGATCTATCCTGAAGAATGTTATGTGTGTGTCTGAGAAGAATGTGTATTCTGATGCTATTATGTGGAATATTTTGTATATATATCTGTCAGGTTCATTTGGTCTACAGTGTTGTTCAAGTCCTCTATGTCTTTACTGAAGCGACTTAGCAGCAGCAGCAGCAGCAGCAGCAGCAGCATGTCTTTATTGATCTTCTATCTGGTTGTTCTATCCATTATTGAAATGGAAGTATTGAAATCTGTTACTATTATTGTGTTGCTGTCTTTTTCTCCCTTCAGTTTTTTAATGTTTGCTTCATATATTTGGGTGCGTTGTTGTTGGGTTTATATGTACTTATAATATCTTCCTGGTGAGCTGACCTTTTTTTCATTATATAATGCCCTTTTTTGGCTTTTGTGACAGGTTTTGACCTGAAGTCTATTTTGCCCTATTAGTATGGCCACCCCTGCTCTCTTTTGGTTTCTGTTTCCATAGAATATCTTTTTCCATCTTTTCACTTTCAGCCTGTGTATTTTTTAAATCTAAAGTGGGTCTCTTATAAACCATGTACATTTAGATCTTGTTTTTTTTTAATCCATTCAGCCATCAAACTGTACTGTTTCAAGCATTTCTTTAAACTCAGTTAATCTATAAATCTGGATATTTTAAAATCCAAGTATTTCTCAGAATGAAGACCTCTAGTAACTTGAATTTTTCCCCCTCATTTTATATTATTTTCTCTTTCTCCTTTAACAGAGACAACATATCTGATTCATTGGCAAGACCACAGTCTGATCCCAAAGATGTGTTCCACGAACCCAGGCAACTGGGTCACATTTGATGATGACCCCACTTTTCAGTCTTCTCAAAAGTCAAAGAATTTCCCTCTGGAGAATCAAGGCATTTGTCGGCCAAATGGACTTAAACTGAACCTTTCTGGCGCTAAGGAATTTCCCAGTGGATCTTCCTCTACCAGCAGCACCCCTCTCTCCTCTCCCATCATAGACTTTTACTTCAGTCCAGGACCTCCAAGTAACTCTCCTCTTTCTACACCTACCAAAGACTTCCCAGGTTTTCCTGGCATCCCCAAAGCAGGGACTCATGTGCTTTATCCTATTCCAGAATCATCTTCAAACAGTCCACTTACAACAGCAACAGGTTCTTCCTCATTGGCTACTAAGCCAACCTGTTTCTCCCAAGCTTCCTTACCCAGCGACCACTCATGTATACATCCAGCCTCCAAAGTGGGTCTTGCAGATGAAATGAGCCCTCACCAGGCTGAAGGGTTCCAAAGTGATACTCCCCAATTTCAGTATTTTCGGGAGGATTGTGCCTTTTCAAGTCCGTTTTGGAAAGATGAAGGCAGTGCTTCCCAGCTCACCTTTGACCCTCCAGGAAGCAGAAAGATCTTCCCATCAAGAGACAAAGAGGTGCCTGTGGATCAAAAAGGCTTAAATCAATGTTCACTCAACTACATCTGTGAGAAGCTTGAATATCTCCAATCAGCTGAGAACCAAGACTCATTTGGAAATTTGTCTATGCAGTGTCTGTATGCTGAAGACCCTGCCTCTTCCTTTGTCCCCCACATGCTCTTCAGGAGTCAGCCAAAAGCTGGATGGTCTTTCATGATGAGAATTCCAGAGAAGAAGAACATGATGTCTTCCCGTCAGTGGGGGCCAATTTTTCTAAAAGTCTTACCTGGAGGAATTTTACAAATGTATTATGAGAAGGGGTTAGAAAAACCATTTAAAGAGTTACAGCTCGATCCATACTGCAGGCTTTCTGAACCCAAAGTTGAGAACTTTAGTATGGCAGGAAAAATCCATACTGTGAAGATTGAACATGTGTCTTACACAGAAAAAAGGAAATATCATTCTAAGACAGAAGTAGTTCATGAACCAGACATAGAACAAATGCTGAAGTTGGGGTCCACAGAGTACCATGACTTCCTCGACTTTCTGACCACTGTGGAGGAGGAGCTGATAAGGCTGCCAGCTGTTTCAAAACCAAAGAAAAACTATGAGGAGCAAGAAATTTTCCTGGAAATTGTGGACAATTTTTGGGGTAAAATCACTAAAGAAGAAGGAAAATTGGTTGAAAGCGCTGTGATAACTCAAATCTCTTGCCTCTGCTTTGTGAATGGCAACACTGAATGCTTTTTAACCTTGAATGACCATGAGCTACAGAAGCGAAATGAACGCTATTTTGAGAAAGATCCAGAAAAGAAGGGGATTGATATTCTTGACTATCATTTTCATAAGTGTGTAAAAGCACAAGAATTTGAGCAATCAAGAATCATTAAGTTTGTACCTCTGGATGCCTGCAGGTTTGAGCTGATGCGTTTCAAAACTTCGCACAGCGGGGAAGATCTTCCCTTTTCCCTGAAGTCGGTAGTGGTTGTCCAGGGGGCGTATGTGGAGCTTCAGGCCTTTGTCAACATGGCCCCGTTGGTCCAGAGACCATCCCATGCCGGTTCCTTGAGGTCCTGTGACAACATAATGATACACTTTCCTGTCCCGTCTCAGTGGATCAAGGCCCTCTGGACCATGAACCTCCAGAGGCAGAAGTCCCTGAAAGCCAAAATGAACCGCCGGGCGTGTCTGGGGAGTTTACACGAACTTGAATCTGAACCTGTCATACAGGTCACGGTGGGGTCTGCAAAATATGAGAGTGCCTACCGGGCTGTGGTATGGAAGATAGACCGGCTTCCTGATAAAAATTCAAGTAAATATTCAACACACTAAGCTGATTTTCATATGAAATCTCTTAAATGTTTTCACCCTTCTCCTTGGGTTGAAACCAGACTGAGGCAGATGATGTCAGTTAGCTAAGGCCATGCTTATTACATCAGTGCATCAGTGGGTGGGAGATGGAACATTTAGTCAAACAACTGACTTATTTTGTCCCTTTATACCTATTTCTACCAGATAAGTTTAACTGAATTTTTTTTTTTTTAATAGCGTAAGAACTACCATCTGAAGCTAGGATTTTATTATGGATAGTGATACTGAGGGAAAATTTCTAGTTGGATCTCTTCACATCAACCTCAGATATTAAAATTATTGTTCATATAGCTTAGATTCCTAATTAACCTTTTAAGATCTGTCATCCTTGAATATACCTGAACCTTTTATATTCTCAGCCAGTACCAAGACTTCCTCCTTGTTTCAAGTGATAGCTCAGTTGGTAAAGAATCCGCCTGCAAAGCAGGAGACCCCGGTTTGATTCCTGGGTCAGGAAGATCCGCTGGAGAAGGGATAGGCTAACCCACTCCAGTATTCTTTGGCTTCCCTTGTGGCTTAGATGGTAAAGAATCCACCTGCAATGTGGGAGACCTGGGTTCGATCCCTGGGTTGGGAAGATCCCTTGGAGAAGGAAAGGCTCCCACTCTAGTATTCTGGCTTGGAGAATTCCATGGACTGTATAGTCAATCCATGGGGTCACAAAGAGTCAACACGACTTAGGACTTACAGTTTCACTTTTACTTTGAAATAAGACTGCCTTTTATCTTTACCCAAGTTAATTTCTTTTGCTGAATTGACCAATTTGACCATCTTGACAAGTTGTTTTAATTTTAATTAAGCATTGAAACAGTTACTTTTTTTATTTTGCAAAGAAAACAGTGAATCTAGAAGTTTAGAAATTTGAACAGACAGTTCTAGCATTGCATTTATTTTAAAGTAGTGAGTTAGTGATTGGAGAAGGAAATGGCAACCCACTCCAGTGTTCTTGCCTGGAGAATCCCAGGGACAGGGGAGTCTGGTGGGCTGCCGTCTATGGGGTCGCGCAGAGTCGGACACGACTAAAGCTACTTAGCAGCAGCAGCAGCAGCAGCAGCAGTGAGTTAGTGGGGGCTTCCCAGGTGGCACTAGTGGTAAAGAACCCACCTGCCAATGCAGGAGACATAAGAGATCTGGGTTTGATCTCTAGGTTGGGAAGATCCCCTGGAGGAGCGCATGGCAACTCACTCCAGTATTCTTGCCTGGAGAATCTCTTGAACAGAGGAACATGGCCGGCTACAGTCCATAGGGTCGCATGGAGTCGGATATGACTGAAGCGACTTAGCATGCAGGCACAGTATGTTAGTGTGGGTGTAGCATCATAAAGTAAAAAAGCAAAATTTGAAATTAGGGCTGCTCCCTGTTTTAGTTCAGTTATTTCTAGCAGAACACTGGGCTTTGGAACGAAGTTGGGGGCAGGTTTGGAGCATTTGAGTTGATGCATTCATCATTTAAGCCAACCTTTATTGAGTACTTTTTGTATTCCAAGTGCCACATCAGGTGCTGGGGCTCAAGAGAAGTAAGATTGTTTCCTACTTTCAACTAGCTCTCAGCTGGACTAGTCCTTCAGGGAAATTTAATTTCATCGTAGGACCTCCATGCTGTAGACTTCAGAGGAAGTGTTTTTATTTGGGGTAGACCTCCAGCAAAAAAGCCCGTTTTTCAAAACGGGCTATCTGTTAGAATAGCCTGCTGTGCTATGCTCAGTCATGTGTGACTCTTTGCAACCCCATGGACTGTAGCCTGCCAGGCTCCTCTGTCGATGTGATTTCCCAGGCAGGCATTCTGGAATGGGTTGCCATTTCCTCCTCCAGGGAATTTTTCCCACCCAGGAATCAAACCCGTGTCTCCTGCATTGGCAGGAGGATTCTTTACCACTGAGTCACAAGAGAAGCCCATTCAGGTTCTACTGTATGCCAGTTAAATCAGAATGTCTTGGGTAGGGGCCCAGGTGAACGTAATGTGTAGCATCTCTCAACTAATTGCAGCTTGAATTATGGAGAGGGCCCGGCAGGTGAGAGACACAGCTCGTGGCTGACAAGTCCCAGGCCCCTGTGCTGAAGGGAAGCCCCTGCTCAGAAGCCCTTTCTGACAGAACTTGCTTTTCTCCTTTTATGCCCAGTTCCCCTCCACAGTGTTCTCTGGACTCGCAGTAGCTCGTAGTTACCTCCTAGTTCCAAGGAATAGCCAGGAGAGCCCAGGCAGGTGGGGAGAGGCAGTGATGGGGTAGTATGCTCACAGGTGTGGCCTCTAAGGGCACCTCCTGGGCAACTCTTAACGTGATGGGATTGTCTTCCATGATAGAATCCATTTAGGGCCTGTTTCCTGCCATCTTGATAATGAGGAACAAGTTAAAATTATTCTCAGATTATCTTCCTCCCAGGGAAACAAATTGTCAGGTTTTGAGTATGTGATTCCAAGGGATCTGCTCTCAAAGTTATTTGTGACTTTTATTTTGCTAAATACAAAGGGAAAGATGGAGAGGCAGGCTGGAACGCTGGCTGTAATCTCCTCGGTCCCCAGAGATGTCCCCTGAGGTCTGGGTGATAACCCGACTCCTGTTGTTCTCCTTTAGTCCTAGAGATGGTCACTGGACCCAGAACAGAAGGTCAAGTGTAGCTTTTGCACAGATGTGAAGAATGATTATGCCTCTGAGAGAGGAGCACTGAGGGTTTAGCCTGCTGGCTTGTCTGGCTGGGCTCAGGGCGGGCAAGGTGTGCAGGGAGCCCACTCCAGCTGCTCTGTCTTGGTGCAGCCTAGACCCGCCGGGGCAACCACACTTCTTTTTCAACCTGAGGACCCATGCAAATCATCCTTTTCTGATTTTAGAAGGGGAACAACATATATAAAGCTTCTTGTAAAAATGATCCTGTTCAGAATACTGCGTTTTCTCAGAATTAATGGTATAGGTAATCAATCCATTCAACAAGAATTTAATGGGATGGCTCTCTCATTCACGCATCTGTTGCACCAACACCCACGAAATTTCCTGTAGGTACAGGCTCTGTGCTGGGTGCTCGGGGGACACAGATAGAAACATGTTCCCTGCTTTCTGGAAACAGATGTCTGATGGGTGAGGCAGATGCAGAAGCAGCTATCCAAAGGCACGATGGCACTGTACTTCTTCTATTGCAGGCGTGTACTACATACCTGGTGGGGACCCCAGAGGAAGGGGCGATCAGCTGCGGGGAGGGCGGGTAGGGAAGGCTCTGCTGGAGAGGGGATGCTTCAGCTTGGCCTGTAAGAATCAGTGGGATTCCATCAAGACAAACAGCAGAAACACAGGCGCGTCCATGGGGGGATCTTACCTGAGTTTCAGGACTGAGGGGAGAGTTGGAGAGGAAACCAGGATGCGAAGAGTGTTGTGAGCCACGCTGTGGGGTGTGGGGATTGTCAACAGGGCCTCTGGAATGTTCTCAGGCACATTTGTGCACACCTTGTTTTAGAAAGTCAGGCGTACATTGTGGAGGAGAGATTCAGAAGTAGATTAAAGTAACGGGAGGCTGGTAGAAGGGAGAGGGACTGAATAAGACAAGAGGGGGCAGTGGGAGAACTGAGACAAAGGTGAAGGGTGACCCCGAGACAGTGATGGGCGGTCTGTGGGCTCGGGGGGAAGGGAGGGGCTGGGAGGAGTTCAGGGCCTATGGCTTTTACGAAAAGATGGGCAGTGGTGCCATTAGCTAAGATAGCCTCTCCTCACTCCTTTTAAAATCTGCTTCCAGCCCTGGCTGCATGTTAGAGTCCTTAGAATCATTAGAGTTATAATATTTAAAATAGCACATATAGGCCTCATCCCCACCAAGCAGACTCCAGGCCTGAAGCCCAGGTATTGGTGCTTGTGAGAGGCTCTTCCACACTGCTGGCCTGGTAGCTCTCCTGGGAGAACTGTCCTGGCCTCCTAGGCATCAGTCCTCCCTGCTCTCTGCATCCTGTGTCTTCTAGAGCTCCCTTACTACCCTCCCATCTGCATTTACCAGCAGTTGTGCTCACTGAGGACAATTAGAAGAATGCATTCCCAGAGAGGCTCTCTGGACTTGGTCCTGGCCTTTGGGAATTCTTGTAGAGGACTGTCCTAGCACGAGGCTCATGCAGATAGATGTTTTACCAGCATTCCAGCCAACTACATAGTGAGAACTCACTGACCAAATAAATCCCTTGGGATGAAAGCTGCTTCATTCAGATCAGGCCTGTGCACCAAGAGGAGGCCCATTGAGAAGGCAGTGAAGCTGTGACCAGTGGAGTCTGGGGGAAGGGGGGGCTCTGAGCCAGGCTGGGTCTGGACACTTCTGGGGTCACGTGGACTTGTCACGGAGGCTTCTCCACCACAGGGGTGATAGGGGTGGTAATGCAAAGATTAAGAGGCTTCCTGCCACTTTTTTCTTGAGAAGCATAGAAAGAGTAAGGCTAGAGTAGAGAGGAAGGCTTTATCCTGAGGCAGTGCTTCTCAAGTGTTGGCGTGCACATGAATCGCCTTGTTAGAACGTGGACTCTGATTTGGCAGGTGGGGCTCCCCATACTGTGTCTCCCACACATGCTCCAGCGATGCCAAGTCCGCTGGCCATGGGCCTCATGCAGAGGAGCAAGGACTTAGAATGCATCTTGATGTTTCTATACGACTTTAAAAATCACTTGGGTATTTAGAGAAGAGAGGATTTTAAAAGAAGTTCTTTAAAACGTTACCCTTTCAAGCTAGCTTCTGAAAAACCTACACTGTTAGGGAAAAAAAATTTAGAAAAATGGAAACTAAAAAGACTATATGAATTACTTGTACTCATTAAAAACAAATTAAAAAAAAAAATGCCCCTTTCTTGGGGATTTGTGAGATCAGTATTGACTTTTCCTGTTGGTGAAATCACTCGTGATTTTAGGGGAGGTGGGATGTTGGCTCCTTAAATGTCTTTTCTGCCATCATGCCAGTGCTTAATATACCTTTAACAGTGAGTGAGCCTTTCATTTTAAACAAAGGTTGGCCCCAGATAGTTCATTCAGGCTAAGGTGTAAATGACAACAGAGGACTTTTCTTGAGCACAGATTTTGCTGGGGGTGGGAAAGACAAAGAGGAGGAGGAGAAGGCGGTGGATAAAGAGGGGGAGGGAGAGAGAGGAAAACGGAGAAAGGAGGGGGAGAGAATGAAGACAGGAAAACCTTGTTAGCCATAGAGGGTGCATATGGCAGCATAGGATTAGAGAGAGAGGTGAGAATGACGGAGGGTCACTTAACATACGTCTATCTCCACTCTCCTGGTTTTACCAATTTTAAAATATATCCTGCTATTACTTTTTTCTTTGCTGTCTCTTCAGTACATTGGTTTTTCTCTCCTCCTCCACTGGTGTCACCCTCCTACCATTCATTCCCTCCAACTCTCACCAATTCCGTTTCAGATGTAAAATATTTTGGTTCAAGAAGGACTGGATATCTACTAGACCTGAACAGATTTTGTGATTTGTATGCATAGTCCTTAGAAAGCGGTGAGACTGATTACCAAAGCCTGAGAGTGCCCCCTGGTGGTCAGTACTGAGATAAAGAACATGATTTTCCTCTATTAGTTATTCTTTTGTAAATTCCACAAATAGCCTTTCAGCTCCAAATGTGCCAGACTTGCGCTAAGGATAGACATGATACTTTTCTTTATGGATATCAAAGTTCAAAGGGAGTGTGAGTTACTAAACATTGTAGAGTATTTAGAGTTTTAAAAGCCAAGAAAAAATATGTCAGAAAAATGTTATCTTTAAACCTTCTTCTTCTTCTTCTTTTTTTTTTTTTTAGAAAAGTGGATAGAAAGGTTTTTTTCCTAAACCTATTTTTGGACTACTAGGTCTTAAAGTTGGGTTATTTTCATTGCAAAATTCCGAAAGAATTTTTCTTTAAAATGTATCAAATTAGATAATCTTTAGTATTATTTTCAGCTCTAAAAGTGTAGAATTCACAGTCCTTTCATTAGCAGAATTACAGTCATTAAATGATAATATTGAATTTATAATCAAAGAGCACTTTGCACTTCTTTCAGTACAACTCTCAAGAGGGTAAAGAATCCTCCTGCAATGCAGAGACCTGGTTTCGATCCCTGGGTTGGGAAGATCCCCTGGAGGAGGGCATGGCAGCCCACTCCAGTATTCTTGCCTGGAGAATCCCTATGGACAGAGGAGCCTGGCAGGCTAAAGTCCGTGGGGTCTCAAAGAGTTGGACATGACTGAGTAACTAAGTGCATGGTACGGCTCTACAGCTGTGTGTGCCAGCTGGCTTCTTTAGTCCTCACAGCAATCCCATACGGTTCATACTGTTACCATCATCACACCCATTTTCAGATGGGGAAACTGAGGCTCGCAGCGATCAAATAACTTGCGAAGGGTCTCACACATCTTTCAAGTAGCAGAGCTGGGATCTGATCGTGGGCATCCTGAGTCAGTGCTTATGTGCTTAACCACCATGCCATAAAGGACTCAAGAGTGCCTGAATTAAGTTTAAATAAACTTACTGTATCCTGTAGACAGAAGGCTAGAAAAGCTAATGGATTGTGGAATCTCCCCTGGGTGTGTGTGTGTGTGTGTTAATAAAGTTATCACTTGACTACAGTGATCTGGATAGTGTAAGGCAACTCTGGGGCCGCTGTTGTCTTGCCCTACGAGTGGTGGAGACGCTAATCAGCATCTGTTGATGGGTGACTTCTCAAGGGCTTTTATAGCCTTACAATTCTATTAGTCTCTCTATAAGAAGCAGTTGTAAGGCATGAAAGGCAATTTATCTTTTAAGAATTAAGTGAAATCCTTTAAATTCTTGTTTTTGTGCCTAAAGCTATCTTTTGATAGAAATGTTCTTTCTTGCGTCATGTCAGTGGTACAGTAATTTAATCTGGCTTTTGAAATTATTGTTATCTCTTGCATAAGTAAAGGTAGCTACAAGGAATATGTAGATGGAATATGCCAATGCAGGAGACGTAAGAAATGAGGGTTCGGTCCCTGGGTTGGGAAGATCCCCTGGAGGAGGAAATGGGAATGCACTCCAGTATGCTTGCCTGGAGAACCTCATGGACAGAGGAGCCTGGTGGGCTGCTGTCCATAGGGTCACACAGAGTCAGACATGACTAGAGCGACTTAGCACACGCAGCTACATGGAATATGCAGGCACTGTGGACTGGTGGAACAGAATCATGGAACATTCATAGAGTTACTGCAGTGATTACATTGAAAATATTTTTAACTTCGCTGTAACATACATACATAAACACACAGTATATAACCCCTCTTAAAAGTTTTTGTGTATATCTGATATCCTAAGGTCTGGCAGAGAGTCTGGTTTGGTATAGAGTTAGATGCTCAATACATGGCAAAGCAAACTAAGTGAAGAAAAAAATCGTGGAAACATTGAAAGTCAGTATGCCCATCTCCACACTGTACATTTGTTCCAGTCAAAGCTTTGAGGAGGGTAAGTGGGAATTAATGTACTCAAAAATAATGTCCCACTAAAAAAAAGAATCCTTGGCTTAGAATCTTTTCTGAAATGCAAGAAAAAATTCACTAAGTTGAACTTTAAAAAAACCATAATTCTTTATAAAGTGACCTAATTTACTCTGAAATTTTCCTTTGCATTATCAATAAATAGAATGGTAAGAAAATGAAAAAATTAAGAATTATTATCTTAGTCTACTTAACAGAAAGTTTTCTTTTTAAATATGTGCATTGTAGCCCAACAATGATGCTTAATTTAAATATTACTCATCTTTTAATTTAAAAAACTTAGCATGCTTATGTTATTCTATTATTCTGAATTAGAATCACTCAATAGAAGGCACTCACATATGTTCGGTTCAGTCGCTTAGTCGTGTCCAACTCTTTGTGACCCCATGAATTGCAGCATGCCAGGCCTCCCTGTCCATCACTAACTCTCAGAGTCCACCCAAACTCATGTCCATTGAGTCAGTGATGCCATCCAACCATCTCATCCTCTGTCGTCCCCTTCTCCTCCTGCCCTCAATCTTTCCCAGCATCAGGGTCTTTTCAAATGAGTCAGCTCTTTGCATCAGGTAGCCAAAGTTGGAGTTTCAGCTTCAACATCAGTCCTTCCAATGAACACCCAGGACTGATCTCCTTTAGGATGGACTGGTTGGATCTCCTTGCAGTCTAAGGGACTCTCAAGAGTCTTCTCGAACACCACAGTTCAAAAGCATCAATTCTTTGGCGCTCAGCTTTCTTCACAGTCCAACTCTCAAATCCATACATGACTACTGGAAAAACCATAACCTTGACTAGACGGACCTTTGTTGACAAAGTAATGTCTCTGCTTTTCAATATGCCATCTAGGTTGGTCATAACTTTCCTTCTAAGGAGCAAGCGTCTTTTAAGTTCATGGCTGCAGTCACTATCTGCAGTGATTTTAGAGCCCCCCAAAATAAAGTCAGTCATTGTTTCCACTGTTTCCCCATCTATTTGCTATGAAGTGATGGGACCAGATGCCATGATCTTAGTTTTCTGAATGTTGAGCTTTAAGCCAACTTTTTCACTCTCCTCTTTCACTTTCATCAAGAGGCTCTTTAGTTCTTCTTCGCTTTCTGCCATAAGGGTGGTGTCATCTGCATATCTGAGGTTATTGATATTTCTCCCGGCAATCTTGATTCCAGCTTGTGCTTCGTCCAGCCCAGCGTTTCTCATGATGTACTCTGCATGTAAGTTAAATAAGCAGGGTGACAATATACAGCCTTGACATACTCCTTTTCCTATTTGGAACTAGTCTGTTGGTTCCATGTCCAGTTCTAACTGTTGCTTCCTGACCTGCATATAGGTTTCTCAAGAGGCAGGTCAGCTGGTCTGGTATTCCCATCTCTTTCAGAATTTTCCAGTTTATTGTGATCCACACAGTCAAAGGCTTTGACGTAGTCAATAAAGCAGAAATAGATGTTTTTCTGGAACTCTCTTGCTTTTTTGATGATCCAGCAGATGTTGGCAATTTGATCTCTGGTTCCTGTGCCTTTTCTAAAACCAGCTTGAACATCTGGAAGTTCACGGTTCACATATCGTTGAAGCCTGGCTTGGAGAATTTTAAGCATTACCTTACTAGCATGTGAGATGAGTGCAATTGTGTGGTAGTTTGAGCATTCTTTGGCATTGCCTTTCTTTGGGATTGGAATGAAAACTGACCTTTTCCAGTCCTGTGGCCACTGCTGAGTTTTCCAAATTTGCTGGCATATTGAGTGCAGCACTTTCACAGCATCATCTTTCAGGATTTGAAAGCGCTCAACTGGAATTCCATCACCTCCACTAGCTTTGTTCGTAGTGATGCTTCCTAAGGCCCACTTGACTTCACATTCCAGGATGTCTATCTCTAGGTGAGAGATCACACCATCGTGAATATCTGGGTCATGAAGATATTTTTTTGTACGTATGAACTTGATATAACTCTGAATTTTTTGTCACTGTTGTTGGTCATTGTTTTATTTGAATAATTAAATGAAATATTTAACTTTCTTTTTGAAAGAAGAAACAGCCTACTTCTACTTGAAAATATTTTGGGAGTTAACATATGTAACTATATAATGATAAATTGCACTTACTTTAAAGCTAGTACTTTAAAAAATGCAGTTAGATTCCCCCCTCCCCAATTAGTGCAAGATTGTGAATTTTGAAGATATGTAATTCAATGGAATTCACAGCCAGAGTGCTAATGGAAATGTTTATTAAAGAGAGAGATGCGTGCCTTTTACACTCATGAGAAATGTGCACTGCCCATTGAAATGCTTTGACTGACCTTTTGATTTTTTTTCTTCAAGGTCCTGATCATCCCCATTGTTTGTCTTACAAACTAGAACTTGGATCAGACCAAGAAATTCCCTCCGATTGGTATCCATTTGCTACTATTCAGTTTGGGATCCTTGATACCACTGCTTCAAGGACAGAGGTCAGGTCTCTGGGGGTGGAGAGTGATGTCCAGCCTCAAAAACACATTCATCATCGGGCTTGCTACAACATCCAGGTACATCCCAAAGCCCTTGGGGTTAGGATTGGACTTTTGAAGCTGTGACCTGATTTGGCTTTAGATTCTTGTTTGCCCTCTTAAGTAACTTCCTGTGTATGTATGTATTAGACCTAGAAAAGAGCCCAGTTGTGGAAACTTGATGGTCACCAGTGAGCCTAGTTCTTCCCCTCAGTTCTAGAGAACATTAGGAACCTGAGGACAGTGCCATGTACTTAACTCAGATCTCAATGAAAAACAGGGCATTAAAAATAAGTTTACATTTCAGAAGCATATTTGTAATAAAGGTTTTATCAGAATAACATTTCCCAAGATGTGTTCTATGGGACATATGTCCCATATAATGATCTAAGAAAAAAATAAGTTGGGGAATGCTATCCACTTAATGTTGAACAAGGAAGTCCTGCAGTAAAGAAACTTACTAAACTTAGCTCAGTCTCTCCCTACTTGCCAATTATGGAGTCTTGTCTCCTGTAAAACACCTATCAGTATCTTCTGTAATAGTATTTTGTGGTGCACTGTTTGGGGAAATGCTGAGTTACTGTGTCACCACAATTTTAAATGTTCACCATCAGCTCATCTGCATTCTTAAGCCGGTTGAATTAGAGAGTGATGTACACTTGCACTTGTTCCTAAGCTTGCTTTTCCTTCTCAGCTTCAAAGTTAGTAGTTACAGAAATAACCTCTGTCACACATTTCCCATAGTATCTTGAAATGGTGTGATTATATGATATCATTAGCACCAACTAGCGGTTCTATAATATAGTAATCTAAGTCTGAAATTTTCTTTATTTTGGACTGTCTGTTCAGAAGCCTGTATGTTCGGGTCCAGTAATGTTTTCTGTATTGGTAAAACCAATGATGAGTGGGTGCTATTCTGTGCGTCCCTTCAAAACCGAAGGACTGATTCGGCAGCTGGGAATTGCCCTGGATGATGCAATATGCCACTCTCCAGGTCACATCTCCTTCCTGGGGCAGCCTGTGTCCAATGACTGGTGGATCAGGGGTCTAAATGCCCTTCTGCCTCAAGTTTCAATAACCCTGCAGGGCCATCCTAGCTTCATCCCTCTCTGGGGATTGGCTAAAACCTTTACTGTGACTGCTTTGTAGGCTAACCTCTCTCCCTTCCTGTTCTGCCCCTTTCCCTCCCCTCACCTCCCTCCCCTCCTTCTCCCTTTCTCTCCCCTCCCCTTTCTGTGTCAGTCAGGTGTTGACCCCAGGAGCTCTCCACAGTAAACTTTCTGCACCCCAGTCTCCATCTCAGCATCTGCTTCTTAGGGAAGCTGACCTGTAACACTAGGCATCTAAGTGTTACGTGTGACTGAAATGTGTGTCGAGTGCACATGGAGACTTCATACCATCTGCCGTTCCTGGGATGCGCCAATTTCACATAGTTTGTAGAGGACCACTCAGAGTTATATACCAAAGTCTCTTTAGCTTTAATGGCAGTCGGTTTCAAAATGTTATCTTCCATTTAACAAGTATTTATTGAGCAGTTTCAAAGTGCCATCTGCTGCTGTAGATGCTGAGACACAAAGGTGAAGTCCCTGTCCTCGTAAAGCCTACCTTCTAGTGACAGAACAAAAAGTAATCAGTCAAAAAGTACCATAATTTGAAGTATGGACAAACTCTAAGAAGAGAATAAAAGAAGGTCACAGGATAGAGAGGGATAGAGGGCTTCCTCATCTAGAGTGGTCCCGGAGGGACTCTGTGAGGAGATAACGTTTGAAAGGGTGAGATGACAGAGGTGAGGGACAGGTGGATGGTTTGGCCCAGATGGGTTACTATTGTAAACTAGTTTGTTTTAGTTAGAGGGATGATTTTGGGTGTACTCTGAAGCTCAGGGAGGCCCGAAGCTGGATGTATGATACTTGGGGGATATAATTGATCACATGTCTAGCTAGATTTGTAAATGTCTTATCAGTATGTGTATTCTGTGTACACCTGTGTTTGAGAAGAACCTTTGTCCTCTTCAAGATTTGACCCTAGAGGGAAGGATTTAGGAGACTTGTCCAGAAGGAGAGCACTGTGCCTCACTTGGGAACGGGCATGGCAGGGTGGAGGGGCTGTGTTTGTGTGCAGAGGATGAGGTAGCTACAGTGCTTGCTGGTTTACAAAACAGAACTGAAGTGTTATGCCGTGTTGCATTCATTAATGCTTCCTCCTGTTTTGCTTTTGCGCAACAGGTTGAAATAGAAAAGAAGTGGATTAAAATCGATGGAGAAGACCCGGATAAAGCTGGTGACTGTGTAACTCAGTAGGAGTAGCAGGAGTCAGTGATGATGACCCACTTTGCAAATACATAATTGACAGAAGCCACACCAAGTCCTCTACTGCTGTGCAGTGGGAATGACAGACCCACTGGCCGTGTTTAGGGGAGTTTAGACCTGCAAGCGAACCAGCTATCCTTTATGCTTTTGATATGTTTGTGCCCCAGGGGTTTGATCTAAAATGTGTCTTGAATTTTTGTGATGTTTTTATTTCCTAGTAGAACTCAAAGGCACTCTTCTCCAGTGTGTGACCTCACAGCCACTGGCCAAAGCATTTTTGATTACTTGGGGGCTGATTGTTTTCCACTCTGGGTTGATGCCATGTTTATTATCCTCCAGCCCCATCTCTTCTTATTAAGTTAGCACCTGTGCTAGAGGAGAAGGCAGTTGAAGGAGACATAAACCAAAGTACTTAATTTTCCCTCTTGCTCTTCTCTGAAACGTGGCTATTGTAGAATGATGTGGAAACCACAGGCTAAAATGGAGATGTGGAACTCTCTCTGATTCTGAATTATTTATCTTCCTGTCTTGTTATCACATTGGTGAGTAATCATCAGCTGTATTTGGTACCTCTCTTTCCCCCGTGGTATTATTATTTTCAAAATGTATTTGTGTGCTGATATGTGCGGCAAAGACACTAGTTCTGTTACTATGCATATTTTAGTACAAGTCACTGAGACATACTGCCTTTTGCTTGGAGAGATTCCTTTCAGAATGAAATCCTAGTATGGACACTAGTTAAAATATTAATGTATGTTAAAAATGAATTTTCATAGTCCATGAATATTGCTTCTCAAAAGTGTAGACTCTAAGAATGTATTTTGATAAAGTATTATTTGTAATTAACACAAGCCCCTCTTAAGTAGAAGTCTGAATCATGATTATTTTGTGCTAGTCCTGCTAACATGCTATTTATGCTAATTCTGCTTAATTTAGAGTGATTTTCTTTAAAAGATGAGCAAAGTGAAAGATACTAGATTATTTTGTCTACATTTCTAACAAGTGATATTTCTATTTTTCAAAGTCAGATAAATGTTTGTTTGTTTTTTAATGAAAAAAGTCAATGGCATTAGCAATTATAATTCTGTTTATAACTTCCTTTAAGTGTTTACAGTGAAAAGTCAGACTTTTAAATTTAGGAAATCTATGTTCTAGATATTTTTTTAGTACGAAAAACATGGAAAAAAACATGATATTAATACACCTTCAATTTATGTTGATCCTTAAATATGATTAGGAGATATTTTTCTCTATTTACCGGATTTGTTTTGAGTCAAAACTGATATGACAGTATTCTTCCAAACAACATTATCTGTTGGCCCTCATACATTTTATTTAATGTTATATTACATTCATTTTAATCTGTTCAAAATGCAAATTAAAACAAACATTTATGATGGTTTGTATCAATCAGCAGATTTACTGCTTTTCATTATTTTACTGTAAAGGCAAAGAATGCAAAAGTTGACTGTTAAAATGAATTGGTATTGCTCTTTTTAACTTCACTTGATGTGTTGCTCATAATATCACATGCTTGAGACTCGCTATAGATATATACGAGAGCAAATCTGTGTGTGCATCATATAAAAAAAATTCTACCATCCTGACTCACCTGGTGTGGCACATTCTGGAATGACTTCAATCTGCTCAGAGCAAATATGGAGGCAGGCTGAACTTGGTGCTGCTCCATGGTCCCAGGGACGGTAACTGAGTTAATTACTGCCGGTCCTTTCAGATCTGTTTTATGGCATCCTGCCCATAAAGAACTCAGAGTCTTATTCGGATGAACTTAATGAATATTTACACCTCAAAGTAATTTCAGCATAGGGTCCAATTAATCACCCCTCAGGCTTTCCAGGTTGCCAGCATGTGCCGGCACCTCACTGCTGGAGTCATTTATTCACCAGCCCTCCAGCCTTCAGACGCATCTCAAGATTCAGTACTGAAAATAATAACAAAAAGCTGACTGAAGCCCAAGTTGAGTTTTTGTGGCAATGCAAAGGGTGATGGTAGGAACAGCAGGGTTCTGCAGCATAATTGTTCATTTGCACATCTATTAGGGTCCTTAAATATTCATTACTTAGCATTAAATTAACATTCTTTGTTGGGTGGAGAGAATTTTTAATACAGTTCTTCTGACCTGAGCTGTGGCAGAAGGTCAAATGTGATCTTGGTGCTCTAAGTGAAAAATCAGGTAGAGTCCACTTAGACTTACAAATTAAAAAGTAGAATCTCCTTTTCCAGAAAGTAAATGATGATCTTCAAAACAACAATGACAAAAACTCCTTCTTTTAAGGTCAGGAAGGGAGGAAGGAAGTGAATGAAGGAGGAACTACTCCTTACTAGCATTTTAATTTAGGTAATTTATTTAGATCAATGCTTTATGAGCTTGACCCATTAGGGGTCTTTTGTATAATTGACTGAATGGCAGACTTCCAAGCAGTTGGCCAGTTTGGGATGGGTTGCTCTGCTCTAATTGGTCTGGTCTAGTTGCCTTACCAGTCAAAGGATCGTATTAACTCTGTAAATGAATTCCATGGCTTGATGGTTACCTGATCAGTTGTACAAATCTGAATTTAAGGACATTTCCTTTTTTTTTAATGGGACTAGAAATAGTTTATCCATTTAAAAAGAATGGAAAAAAAAAAAGCCCTCCTTAACATAAATAAAGGCTGGCATTTTGACCTGATTTCTGTGTTAGGTAATTGTAGGGTTTTAGTTCCCTTCATTCTGGGTTTGTGTTTTGATATAGACCTTTTTCTCTTATAAATTCGGTCAGGAGGCCTTCCTTAATAATGACTAAGTATTATTATATCTTACTCAAAATATGATTTTATGTCGTCAATACAAATATAAAACATATTGAGCCTTAATAATCATGTAACAAAGTATTTTGTAGATTGCATATTGATTTTTTAAAAATTAAAGATGTATTTCAAATGATTCTTGATATGCAATGGACTTATATCTTCTTTTGCAAGGTCTGGGGCTGTTTTTTTAAGGTATGAAATCCATTTCAATAACCTTAAACAATTGACTCTGTCAGACAAATGCATGCTTACATGTGTATATGCTCAGTTGTATATAACTCTTTGCTACCTCGTGGACTGTAGCCTGCCAGGCTTCTCTGTCCACGGGATTCTCCAGGCAGGAATACTGGAGTGGGTTGCCACTTCCTTCTTCAAGGGATCTTTCCGACCTAGCGATTGAACCCATATCTCCTTTCCTGCATTGGGAGGTGAATTCTTTACTGCTGAGCCACCTGGGAAGCCCCCAGACAAATGTATACTGCTTCACTATTAAGGAGTTAGTGTACATGGTGTTTTGACACATCCTGGAAAATATCACCATCAAAGTACAATTTGTGATGTTAAAGAATTATTTTTGAAAGAGGATATAATCATTATCTCATGAAGAAATGATATGAGTGTGTGCCCAAGTTTTACTGTTAAGATGTTTGTTACAAGTGGTTCTAAGAAAAATTCAAAAGAGCAGAGACATGTACAGGAAATAAGGAATTCTGAAATGAATTTACAAACTGATGCAGAATGGATTGGTCCATAGGGCAATATTAGTAATAATTTCCTCTACCCCCACACAGTTAATTTATATGTTATTATCAGTTTTCTAAAACTTACCGAGTTGGGAAATAACTCAAGGACGATAGAATCTGTTGATAATTTGGATAAATGAACTAGTTAAGACACTTTACAAAGTCTTTCACAATTTTTCCCAATAACTGGACGAACTTTGTCCACAGGAGAATTCTAAGCAATTTTCAAACTTTGGCAACTAGTATTAGAAAAATGATGTGCTTTCAAAGTGATTTTTTTAAGTTTAGAAAACTACTTTTATCCAATTGTACAGAATCTATTTCAGGTAAGTTGTATGTTTATGGAGTATTAAAGATACAAAGATAAATCAGTTCTAATGAAAACCAACCTAAGAAACTCTCCACCTGCTCTTTGTATGAGCAAGCTGCCTGTGTTGAAATTAAATTTTTATCTAGCCATTGCAGTTAAATTTCAAAATTGCATCAGGAAATAAACCATCGTAGAGGCTGGATCATTGGGAACTGTTTTAGCCACTCCTGGAATTAACAGGGCTTGACTCTTGTTCCACAGGAACAATAAAAAGATTCAGTGACATAAACTGATCATATTTGTAACAGAATTCCTCAGATTCCATCAATCATTTCTTTCCTGTTTTGTTTCAACTCCACCTGGACTCTCCTGCCTTCTCTGCGTAGTTGCATAGTGGTTCCAATGCATTTTCTTGCGTCTGTCCCAGCCCCTCCCCATTCTCAGCAGCTCCTCCACTCCCAAGACCATTTTTTGCCCTTACCTACCCACTCCAGTGTTCTTGCCTGGAGAATCCCAGGGATGGGGGAGCCTGGTGGGCTGCCGTCTGTGGGGTCGCACAGAGTCATGACTGAAGCAACTTGGCAGCAGCAGAGT
Source organism: Bos indicus x Bos taurus (assembly GCF_003369695.1). NCBI lineage: Eukaryota > Metazoa > Chordata > Mammalia > Artiodactyla > Bovidae > Bos > Bos indicus x Bos taurus. The sequence goes on from NC_040086.1 coordinate 30,614,241, forward strand.
CCTGAAGGACAGGGCTGGGTGTATTTGATTGAGCCATATGACGCTACAGTATGTAACCTTTCTTGATGGCAATTTCATGGTGCTAAACCTAATTACCTTCATGTTTCCCCAGTTTATATGAAATAAGATTTTTCTTATAATTATGTTAATGAGTTCCTACTTAGAACTGGCATCTAAATATGAATTTGTCAATTTTTAAAGCAAGATAGAATTGGTAGTCAGAAAGCAAAAGGATGAGTTACAAAAAATACCCTGGGTTAAAGCTCCAGGTGATACAGTGCCTTAAAATCATGTCCTGTCTGTAAGGAAAATGGATTAGATGAGTTGCCCCATGTTTTAAAAGATTAAAGTTCATTTCTATGCTACTGCCTAGGGAAGAAGTGCAAATCACAGTTACACTTCAGAGACTGCAGCGTTTCCCTCATCTTCACCACACCTATCTGCTCCAGAAGAGGTGTGAAAACCTCAGGTGGGAGGATAGCACATTTAAATAACACGATTATGTGTGTCGACATTTTCCTGAAAAGCCCATTTTTGTGCTCTAGAATTGCTGTGAATTCTCTGTAATGTAAGTTGTGGTATACTCTTGAAACAGAAGAGGGCACTCTCAGGCAAGCCGCTGCTAGTCAGAATGAGAAACAGTATTTTGATTTGGTGGTGTTTGTATATATTATGATTAATAAAAGATCCTGGGGCCATTTTGTAAAGCATTTCAAAGCATTGTGAATCCAGTGGAGTATGATTAAAATTAATGCAATAGACAAACACTTTAAAGTATTCTTAATGCCTTGTCTAAAAATGCTGTTGAATACAATTTTACACATCCTGAAAATTTAAATACCATATTTATCACTAAACATTTCTCAGTACTAAGGAGACAAAAAAAAAGTCTTCTTTCTTAACACATTTGAAAAAAACTTTTTTAAAATGAGAATTAATAAACTCTAAATCTGCTTACTTTAAAAAAATGTGTAACATATTGTAATGAATCCATCATGTTTGGCTTCTGAGCTTTCAGGTACATGTATCAAGATTGATGTGATCTCTAAAGAGCTCCAGCCCAGAATTGTACTTTCAGGTTCTGAGGGAAGAACAAACAAATATTTGCTTTCAGGAGAATATTCCATGCCACCTCGACTCAAGCCTTTACCCTGTTCAGCCCTCCGAAATTAGGAATGATCATTGTCTTTTCAAGATGGGTTCTGTTTTTCTTTCAGAAATCTTTCTGGGTAGATGATATCATTCCCTTATAAAGCCTGTTGAAACAATGTGTTTCTAAAAGTTGTGGAGCATGAATAGGTCTATGAATGTGGTTAAACACATGAGGCCTTCTTAAACCTGTCTTCCACACCCTGAAGTGCAGAAGGCTTGTTTAAGACATTGGGTGCCTTAAGTGGTGACTTTGAATCGCCTCGAAATGCTGTGTGGCCACGGATCCCATTAATTGTCTTGCCGATTCTAATGTTTATTGCATTTCTACTAGGTAACTGCATTTTTCTAGGCACTGGGGATAAACAATAATAAAAACTGTAAATTCTTGTTCTTGTAGAGGATATATAATAGTGGGGGAAGTAAGACAATAAATTGTTATCAGGCTGTGGTCATTGCTATGTAGGAGATAAAAACCGAGAGAGTAGCTGAGAATGCCCTTTCAGATAGGTTGGTCAGGAAGGTCCTGTCTGATGAGATGACATTCTAGCAGACCTGAAAGAAGCGAGAAGAGTGTATCCAGCAGAGGGAACTCCTAGTGTAAAGGTGCTGCAGTAAAGGTGTACTTAACTTATCAGAGAAACACCAAGGAGGCAGGTGGCTATAATGTGGCCAGGGCAGAGTGAGCAAGGAGGATGATTGGGGGAGGAATCAGAGAGACTGTGGGTAGGTGAGGGAAAGCAAATCAGCAAGGCTTTGTGGGTTATGGGAAGGACTTTGAATTTTATGCTGAGTGAAATGCAAACCACTAGGAGGCTTTGTGCAGATGAGTGACATAAACTGAGTTATGTGTTCAGATGGTTCCTTGGACATGGAAGCAGAGCAATGAGAGAAGCAGAACAGTTAGGAGGTTACTGCAGTAACCCGGGTGAGAAGTAAAGGTGACTCTGAGTTGTGATGGGAAAACATGTTTGAAATACAGTTAATAGTGTTTGCTGATGGGTTGGGTCAAATTCCCTAAGTGAGGGAAAGAAGAGAACCAAAAATAACTCCCAGAATTTTGGCCTGAGCAGCTGTAAGATGGATCTGTCTTTTATGGAGAAGGGGAAGACTATTGTAGGAGAAAGTTTGGGGAGAAAGATCAGAAATTCGGGTTTGGATGTGTTAACTCTGAGATGCCTGTTAGACATTCAAATGGAGACCGTAAGTAACAATTGGATGTATAAGGAAGGACAGAAGGCTGGGCTTGGAATATGACTTTTAGAGATGTGAGACTATATGAAATTACCTAGGAGTGAATATAGAGTAGAAGTGGTCTGAGGACTGAACCTTCGGATTCTCCAAAGTTCCAAGGTCAGGAAAGTGGTTGATCCAATTAAGGAGACTGGGGAGGAGCAGCTTGCTAAAGTAAGTGTCATCAGTTGCCTCATGCTGCTGATTGGATGAGGACAAAGAATTGACCACTGAATCTAGCAACATGGAGGACATTGGTGAACTTGACAGACAACTCAAGTGCATGTGGAAACAGTGAGTAGATGGTTTTTGGGGGGAGCTTGGCTGCAGATATGAACTTTGGGGCAGTAGCTGGTAAGGATGAGATCTTACACGCTTCCACCCTTGAAACCTGTCTTGGTGTTGGTCTTTACTAATGTGTCTTCTTTGTTGTTATTTTTTAAATCTTAGTGATGTTGACTACTACTAAAATTCCCTCCTCTTTCTCTCATTGTCAACACTTACAGAAAATGATTCCTTATCATCTTTCAATCCCATGTCATCTGAATCTTATGTTTCCCTCTTTGGATGTGCCCATTTCTTCAGTTTTTCATTAACTGTATATATGGTGTTAAAATGTTATATATTCATACTTCAAGATAAATTCAGCCATTGCTTTGATCACCTCTTGTTTTGCTTTTAAATATTCTTGATTGAACTTTACTGGTCAATGTCATTTCAGGTTGGATATCTCATTTTAGATTTTATTATGAAATTTAGAATAATTGTAAACTTGTGAATACCTACAGACTCCTCCAAGTTCCTAGAAAATGGAATATACACAACTATTTATTTAGTAGTTTTTATATTTATATAAGAGTTTGTACTTTGATTCTTTGTTATGGTTTTCTGATATAATAATACTTTGTAGTTTTCTAGTAACGAAGTGAATTTTAATAAAACATTTGCAAAAAGTACAATTTAAGTAACTACTGATGTAATTTTAATTTTCTTGATTCTTTAGTTTTAAAACCGATTCAAATAGAATGCCAATTTTAAAGATACTAGTATTCAAATACAGTATTTCATGTATACAACCAAACAAAACTTACTAAGCAAAATTACCACCTTTTGCCATTCATTGCACACTTTTAAAGACACAAATAGCAACTCCAAGTGGTCACACAGAATGACAAAATTGAAGTAACTCAAATTCTGTTTCTTCATCTTTATGATCATTGTTTATTTTGAATCTATGGTTCAAACCCGGGAGTACATAGTACTGAAGGGGCTGGGGATAAGAAGAGTGCCTGAAGCAAGTTTGAATGACTCTGGACCAGTGTGGATTCCAAAATGAATATAGATATTGAAGTCCACATGTGTCCAGTGTCCAACTGTATAACAGGGAGTTTTCTAAATTAACTTCTATGTAGAATACTGTTTATTGCTAAGAAATTAAAATGTGCCGATTTGAAGCTTGCTGCTGCTACTGCTGCTAAGTCGCTTCAGTCGTGTCCGACTCTGTGCGACCCCATAGACGGCAGCCCACCAGGCTCCGCCGTCCCTGGGATTCTCCAGGCAAGAACACTGGAGGGAGTGATTTGAAGCTTACATGTGCATTATTAAAACTCAACAGTAATTGTAGCAATTGGGTTGGGAAGATCCCTTAGAGAAGGAAATGGCAACCCACTCCAGTATCCTTGCCTGGAAAAATTCCATGGACAGAGGAGCCTGGCAGGCTACAGTCTGTGGGGTCACAAAGAGTTGGACACGACTGGGCGACACACCTGCCAATAAAGTTGGAGAGGGGGCATTTTAGCTCAGACATTGCTTAGAATTGTCAGCACACGGTGATAATAGAAAGCAGATTTTTATGGGAATTCCCTGGCAGTCATGAGTAGGGGCCTGCGCTTCCTCTGCAGCAGAAACCACCCCCCGCCCCTGAAAAAAAGGCAGACTTTTAGTCAATTTCCTCATGTATTTTTATAATTATTTACTTTTAATTGGAGGATAATTAATTTACAATATTGTATTGGTTTCTGCCGTACATCAACATGAATCAGCCTTAGGTATATATATGGCCCCTCCCTCCCACCCTCCACCCCATCCCACCTCTCTAGGTTGTCACAGAGCACCAGGTTTGAGCTCTGTGTCGTACAGCGCATTCCCACTGATTATCCATTTTACATATTGTAATGTGTATGTTTCAGTGCCACTCTCTAAATTCGTCCCACCCTCTTCTTCCCCCACTGTGTCCACAAGTCTTGTCTATGTCTGCGTCTCCATTGTTGCCCTGTAAATAGGTTCATCAGTAGCCATCTTTCTGGATTCCATGTATATATGTTAATATACTGTATTTGCTTTTCTCTTTCCGACTCACTTCATTCTGTATAATAGGCTCTGGGTGCATCTGCCTCGTTAAAACTGACTCAAATGCATTCCTCGTTCCTTATGTATTTCAATTTTCTCCACACGGTGTCTGCCGTTATTGCCTGCACCCAGGACTGACTACTCTCTCCCCCATCCTTGGTGTACCTCGGATGGTGGATATGTGTCCCTGCAGGCTCGCAGTGATCCAGTAGTGAAAGGAAAACTGATGATGCAGAAGAAGAGAGGGAGATAATTGCTCAGGCCATATCTCTGAGTAGACCAGAGGGGATGAGATCAGCCAGCAGAGGGCTGATTTAGGTAAGAGCGTGAACAGTTCACCCATTGCAATTGTAAGCAAGGCAGAGTTTATGGGTGCAGCTGCAGGCAGGCTCCTATATCCAAGGTATTATTTCTTAGTTTCTTTTACAGAAATGGAATTGGATTCAGAGAGTTTCCACCCTCCTACAGAGGGTGGGTGTCTTATGAATTCCCTTTAAAGACCTTTTATGACTGACTTCAATTTTATTTTCTTGAGTACTTTGGTCATGTCCTTCACTTTATTTGCATTTTACTGGTATTAATGACTGAATATCAATGATACTGAACCAAATAGGGACATTTTTGTAATGTGAAAGTCACTCAGTCATGTCTGACTCTTTGTGACCCTACGGACTGAATAATGGAGTGGGTAGCCATTCTCTTCTCCAGTGGATCTTCCCAACCCAGGGATCGAACCCAGGTCTGCTGCATTGCAGGTGGATTCTTTACCAGCTGAGCCAGCAGGGAAGCCCCTAACAGAGAAATGTTCTGATTTAGGAATCCCAATTGTGATCACTGTAGAATTTAGCCTCTTTCTGCTTCTCATCTCTGAGACAGATACTGCAGACCTGTGAGTGGCTGCATGGGAGTGGGAGATGGCTCCCAGTTGCAGTGCTTGTCCTTTTCTGTAGGGTTTTGTTTGGATTTTTTTCACACTGCTCAGAGAGAATTCCATCCAAAGGTCCTCAAGTGCCTGGAAAAGGACAAGGAAAGAGCATCTCTGAATCAAGTGCCTGGAAAAGGACAAGGAAAGAGCATCTCTGAATGGTGGCATTGTTAAATGCCAAGAACCTGCCTCTCCAGTGGATTATCTGAGACACTGAAACACTTTTCAAAGGCTTTGCTAAGTATTCATTGTGGTAAAAGACAAATTCTATATTAAACTCACACTGGGGCCAGAAGTGGCCTTGGGTTAAACTGAACTGGATGATATTCATCGCCTTCTTTTTATTGCCTTTTCCCTCATAGTAAATGCTCCATCCCTTCCCCCTAAAATCCCTTGGAGTCTTCCCCCTCTCTTCCTCTTAGCTTTATATGATTGAGTGCCAGGAAAGGCTATATATCGGTAACTTAGATCTTGTTCCTTCCCAGGGACATTGGTCCCGCTGCAGGCTTTTCAAACAGAGCGGCTCATTCTTCCTTACCCTCGCAGATTTATAACAGCTTCTCTGCTTCCTGTGGTCTTACAATCTACCTCCACGCTGCAGTCAGTGGAGAACATGTGAACTGGCCTTATTTACCAGCCAACCTTAGCTTTGCCAAGACTTCCCCTGCTGTCTATCCTCCAGCCAAACATTGGAACTACTCTCATTTCCACAAACCTACCACGTTCCTTCTGCACCCCGAGCTTTGGCTTACAGTGCCCTACTGCTGGAACATCCTTCCTTGCCCCCTTCCTTTGTCCCTTATTCATTCCACAGATCTAAGTTTAGATGTCCTACTCCAGGAAGCCTCCCCTGACTCCTCCCATTCAGGTTAGTTGCTCCTCATAAATAATTTTTAGTACGTAGGCCCATTATATTGTAAAAGTTTATGTATTTCTCTTCCTCTTCCCCAGCTGAGATTTTCACTGGGGTGTGGCTCTGTCCACATGATTTCCTATTCTCAGAGAAGAGACCCAAATACAGGGGTGGTGGTAGGTGATGGTGATATCAATGGCAGCTGCACATAAGCTTAGCCAAGGCATAGGACCTAAATTTTGAACGAATGAATGAATGATAGGTCAAATTTAGATCAATGTACTGCTTGCTGGCATGCATAGTTGCTTCAGTCGTGTGTGACTCTTTGTGACTCTATGGACTGTAGCCCACTAGGCTCCTCTGTCCATGGGATTCTCCAGGGAAGAATATTGGAGTGACTTGCCGTTCCCTCCTCCAAGGGATCTTCCTGACCCACGGATGGAACCTGTGTCTTCAGCATTAGCAGGTGGGTTCTTTACCACTGAACCACCAGGGAAGCCCCAGATCAATGTACTACTTCTCCTAAACATATATAGATTTTAGTCCCTAATTTTCTCTTACAAACAAGCTAGAAATTTAACAATAAATTTAAATAACATTTTAATACATGCCTTTCATATTGGAGGTACTATGTTAGGAACTCAGGAGGCATATAAGGATGAATAATACACAGCCTCAGTCCTCAAGAAATTCAAAATCTATCACACTTCTAATTACAAATATACTTTTTCTTAATAAACACACGTATCTTCAGGGGATTGGAAAGATTTAAATGTTTATTTTAAAATTTGACATAAAGTTGTTTGTGAAAGCTGCGGAAAGTCAAGAAGAACCTTTAGACTTCTAGCACCTACTGTGTGCTGCGGATCTGGTTTTCTTATTTAATACTGAATATCTTATAAGGTAATTTCTGGTTATGAAATAAGAGTATCTGTCTTTTGTTAGAAGAATTTTGGAACCATTCTGTAGCTGGAGAAGGTATTTTCCTGCACTGGAAACAAGACCAGATACTTAATTTCTTTGACCTGTCCATATAAGGATAAGATATAACCTTAAATTAAAATAAGGGGTTATTATTTTAAGGGTAAAGAGTTTCACTTTGACAAGATGAAAACAGTTATGGAGATGGAGGGTGGTGATGGCTGCCCAGCAATGTGAATGTACTTAATGCCACTGAACTGCACATTAACAATGTTAAGATGGCAAATTTTATGTGTATTTTATCAATACCACAATGTAAAAATATAGGTCCTCACCAGGGAAGTCCCCAGCCTTCAGTTTTAAGTGTAATTTAATTCATTCTTTTATTCAGCACTTTTTGAGGGCTGAGTATGAGCCAGGCACAATTCTAGGTATAAGAGAGAATGAAAGAGAGATTGCTTTCCTCCTGGAATTTATATCCTAATGACAATAAACACTAAACATAATGAATAAATTATATAGTAGTTAAAGGAGTTAATGTCTACAGAATAAAAATAAACAGGGATAGAAGATATGGGAGTATGGGGATGGAAATTGCTAGTTTAGAAGGTATTCAGGATGGGCTTCATTGAAAAGGTGACATTTAAGAAAAGACAGTAAAGAATCTGCCTGCAATGCAGGAGACCCAGGTTTGACCCTTGGTTTGGAAGATCCCCTGGAGAAGGGAATGGCTATCCACGCCAGTATTCTAGCCTGGAGAATTCCATGGACAGAGGAGCCTGGCAGGCTATAGTCCATGGAGTCCCAAAGAGTTAGGCACGACTGAATCACTAACACTTTTACTGAAAAGGTGCTATTTAAGAGAAGACTTAAAGAAGAGAAGCTTACCCCAGAAGAGGACAAATGGCTTGATGCAAGAGACATGAGTAGGATGAAATGAGTTAGGAGTATAACAGGAAGTGAGATCAGAAAGGGAAATGGCGGGGTGGGGTGGGTGGTGAGTCTACAGTAGCCTATTTCATTAAAAAGTGAGAGTTTTACTACTTTGAGAAGGGATTTATTCTTCTGTATATTTTCAAAGAAGCTGTACTTTTTACTATTAAACAGGGCCAATCTAAAGAAGGACCCCCCCCCAATATCTTTCAAAAGTTTTGCTGAGGATTAATTTATATATGATAAAATATACCTGTTTTAATTCTACAGCTCCATGTTTTTTGGTATATTTACAAAATTACACCACCATCACCACAATCAATTATTTTAGAACTTTTCTGTATCCCCCAAAATCCCTTAAGCTCATTTTCAGTTACTCTTTGTTCTGATCCCAGTCCCAGGAAACCACTAATCTTATTTTCTGTCTTTATGTATTTGCCTTTTCTGGATATTTCATATAAATGGAATTTTACAATATAGGCATTTTGTCTCTAGCTTCTTTAACTTAGTATACTTTAAGGTTCGTCTGCTCTGATTATCCAGGTTCATGCATGTGTCAGTAGTTTATTTCTTTTTATTGTCAAATAGTATTCCATTGTATGACTGTACCACATTTTATTTACCCATTCATCCCTTGGTGGACTTTTGGGTTTTCCCCACTTTCCCACTGTCATCAATAGCTCTGCTACACACATTCATGTTCAAGTATTTGTGTCAATATATGTTTCATTTCTCTTGGGTATAAGTGGAATTTATATTTTAACTTTTCAAGAAACTGCCAAACTGTTTTCCAAAATAGTTGTACTATTTTATACTTTTTTCACATTCTTCCCAGCACTGGTTTGTGCCTTTTTGTTTTTTGTTTGTTTCCTCTGTTCTTTCTTTTTTTTCTGCCTTCCCACTGATTACTTTTATACATTTTTTTAAGAATTCCATTTTGATTTATTTCATGAATGAGCATCTGAGCACACACACAAAAAATAGTATTTGGGGGTATATTTCTTTGTGTATCTTTTTCTAGTGGTTGCTCTATGTATCATATATGTATAATTTATCATCTTCAACATTTTTATCAGTTCCAGTGAACTGATGATAGGATTTGAGAACCACATGAAGCAATATTACAATTTTTGCTTCAACTGTCAAACATACCAGCAAACTCAAAAGGAGAGTCTACTATATTTATTCATGGTTTTACTTTTCATTGTTCTATCTTCCTGATATTCCTCCTTTTATCATTTCTGTTCTATTAAAAAACTTCCTTTAGCCATCCCTTTATGGTGGTTTTGCTGGTAAGAAGTAGTCTTAGTTTTCTTTAATCTGAGAATATTTTAATCTTCCTTGTTTTCCCCGCAAAGAGTATTACCCCTGGGTATGGGATGCCTGGTGGCTCAGACAGTAAAGAATCTGCCTGAAATGCAGAACATCTGATCCCTGGGTTGGGAAGATTCCCTGGAGTAGGGAATGGCTACCCACTCAAGTATTCTTGCCTGGAGAATCCCCATGGACAGAGGAGCCTGGTGGGCTACAGTCCATGGGGTCACAAAGAGTCAGACACAACTGAATGACTAACACTTTCAACACTTTGACGGGATTCTGAGTTGACAGTTCTTTTAGCACTTTTCTCCCAGGCCACTTCCTTTTGGCCTCAGTGGTTTCTCTTAAAAAATCCATTGACAGTGAAACTACCATATGACCCAGCAATCCCACTACTAAGCATATATCCTGAGGAAACCAAAACTGAAAAAGACACATGTAACCCAAAGTTCATTGCAGCTCTATTTACAATAGCTAGAAGATGGAAGCAACCTAGATGTCCATCATCAGATGAATGGATAAAGAAGCTGTGGTACATATATTCAATTGAATGTTACTCAGCCCTAAAAAGGAATGCATTTGAGTCAGTCCTAATGAGGTTGATGAACCTAGAGCCTATTATACAGAGTGAAGTGAGTTAGAGAAAAGCAGTTATCGTATACTAACACATGAAAGTGAAAGAGGAGAGTGAAAAGGCGGCTTAAAGCTCAACATTCAGAAAACGAAGATCATGGCATCTGGTCCCATCACTTCATGGGAAATAGATGGGGAAACAGTGGAAACAGTGTCAGACTTTATTTTTTTGGGCTCCAAAATCGCTGCAGATGGTGACTGCAGCCATGAAATTAAAAGACGCTTACTCCTTGGAAGGAAAGTTATGACCAACCTAGATAGCATATTCAAAAGCAGAGACACTTTGCCAACAAAGGTCCGTCTAGTCAAGGCTATGGTTTTTCCAGTGGTCGTTATGGATGTGAGAGTTGAACTGTGAAGAAAGCTGAGCGCCGAAGAATTGATGCTTTTGAACTGTGGTGTTGGAGAAGACTCTTGAGAGTCCCTTGGACTGCAAGGAGATCCAACCAGTCCATCCTAAAGGAGATCAGTCCTGGGTGTTCTTTGAAAGGACTGATGCTAAAGCTGAAACTCCAGTACTTTGGCCACCTCATGCGAAGAGTTGACTCATTGGAAAAGACTCTGATGCTGGGAGGGATTAGGGGCAGGAGGAGAAGGGGATGACAGAGGATGAGATGGCTGGATGGCATCACCGACTCTATGAACATGAGTTTGGGTGAACTCCGGGAGTTGGTGATGGACAGGGAGGCCTGGCGTGCTGCAATTCATGGGGTTGCAAAGAGTCAGACATGACTGAGTGACTGAACTGAACTGAACACATATATATGGAATCTAGAAAGATGGTACTGATGAACTATTTGCAAAGCAGCAATGGAGACACAGACATTGAGAAGAGATTTATGGACACAGCTGGTGGGGGAAGAAGGAGAGAGTGGGAGGTATGGAGACAGCAACATGGAAACATACATTACCATATGTAAATAGATAGCCAATGGGAATTTTCTGTATGACTTAGGGAATTCAAACTGGGGCTTGAAAACAACCTAGAGGGTTGGGGTGGGGAGGGACGTGGGAGGGAGATTCAAGTGGGAGGGGACATGGGGAAAGCTATCTCTGATTCATGTTGATATTTGGTAGAAACCAATGCAATACTATAAAGCAATTATCTTTCAGCTAAAAATAAATAAATTTTAAAAAACTTTAAGGTAGTAAATTTCATGTTATATGTATTTTAGTACTATTAAACTTTTTTTAATTAATAAAGAAATCCACTTACATTTGAATTGACCATTTCTATTATTCAAATTGGGTTATTTCTACTGTTCTTTTTTCAAGTTCATTGAGTCTTTCCTTTCTCATCTTCATTCTGCTGTTGAGCCCTATATTTACCAGGGCTGCCATAACAAACTACCATAACCTGGGCAACTTAAAAAATAACAGAAATATATTGGCCTAAGTTTAAAGTTTGGCTAGAAGTTTGAATGGAGAAGGCAATGGCACCCCACTCCAGTACTCTTGCCTGGAAAATCCCATGGATGGAGGAGCCTGGTAGGCTGCAGTCCATGGGGTTGCTAGGAGTTGGACACGACTGAGCGACTTCACTTTCAATTTTCACTTTCATGCATTGGAGAAGGAAATGGCAACCCACTCCAGTGTTCTTGCCTGGAGAATCCCAGGGACGGGGAGCCTGGTGGGCTGCCATCTATGGGGTCGCACAGAGTCGGATACGACTGAAGCAACTTAGCAGCAGCAGTAGCAGAAGTTTGAAATCAATGTGTTGATAAAGCCATACCACCTCTGAAACTTGTAGGGGAGAATTTCTTCCATGTTTCTTTTAGCTTCTGGTGTTTGCCAGTTATCCTTGGTGTTGCTTGGCTTGTAAGATGCATCACTCCAATCTCTGTCTGTGGTCACATGGCTGTCTTCTTTGTGTATCTTTGTCCTTTTCTTATAAGTGCATCAGTCATATTAGATTGGGCTTCCCTGGTGGCTCAGTGGTAAAGAAACTGCCTGCCAATGCAGGAGACGCAGGTTCGATTCCTGGAAGATCCCCTGGAGAAGGAGATGGCACCTCATTCCAGTATTCTTGCCTGGGAAATGCCATGGACAGAGGAGCCTGGCACGCTGCAGGCTACAGGCTATGGGGTCACAAAAGAGTTGGACACGACTTAGCAACTAAACAACAACAACACACTGGATTAGGGGCTCATCCTACTCCAGTCTGATCTCAATCTTAACTAATTATATTTGCAATGACTCTATTTCCAAATACAGTCACATTCTGAGGTGCAATGAGTTAGGACGTCAAATACCTTTTGGGAAGAACATATTTTAACCCATAATAAACCTATCCATTGAATCTTTTATTTTGGTCATTGTATTTTCATTTATAAAATATCCATTTGGTTCTTCCTTATATCTATTTTTTTGCTGAGATTTTCCACTTTTGTTTAAATCACTCTTTAAATTACTTGCTTAATTTCTCATCAAAGCAGTTTTATGAAGGCTGCTTCTACGGTCCTCGTCAGATAATTCCAACATCTTAAGTCATCTCTGTGTTGGTGTCGATTGTCTTTTCTCATTTAAGTAGAGATTTTCCTGGTTATTGGTATGACAACTGATTTTCAATTATATCCTGGACATTTTGGTCATTATTAGACTCTGGATCTTATTTAAATCTTCTGTCTTAGCAGGTATCCTCTGACACAGGGCCAGTGGAGGAAGGTGAAAGTGCCCACTTGCTGTAGCAGGTAGAAGTGAAGGGTCCTGTTTTCTGGCTCAGTCTCTGCTGACAGCCTAGGGGAGGAGGATCTCCTAGTGACTGCTGGATAGAGTGGGTGTTCAGGCTCCCCATTTGGCTTCCACTGACATCATGCTGGTTGACACAGGGAGGGGAATCTTGTAACTCCTTCTTAGGTGGCCTCTACCGACACTTCAGAGGGAGGTTTCACTGTCACCTAGCAGGAATGAAAGTCTTGGTTTTCTTTGACACCACCTTAGTGGTTGGTGGGGATGACTCATTATAGTTGGGTAGGGGGACAAGTCCAAGCAACCCACGTGGCCTCCAGTGACATCATGGGGAGGGCTGCACCTCAGTGCAGCTGGGCAAGAGTGGAAGTCTAAACTCTACTCTGCCTTTGCTGACAGGGGTGAATTGGGGTCAGTTTTTTTCTTTGGTGTTTGAAGTAGAGCCGCTGCTGCTGCTGCTGCTCAGTCACTTTAGTCATGTCTGACTCTGTGCGACTCCCATATACAGCAGCCCACGAGGCTCCCCCATCCCTGGGGTTCTCCAGGCAAGAACACTGGAGTGGGTTGCCATTTCTTTCTCCAATGCATGAAAGTGAAAAGTGAAAGTGAAGTCACTCAGTTTAGCGATCACTTGGACTGCAGCCTACCAGGCTCCTCCATCCATGGGATTTTCCAGGCCATCCCAGTGGGGTGCCATTGCCTTCTCCGTGAAGTAGAGCAGTTTTTGTCTAATAAGAGTTTTCTGTCTTGCTGCCCATTTTTCTGGCCCTTGGCTGTATAAAAAGACTTTTTATTCTTTTTTGTCTGTGACCTTTGATGTCTCTGAATTGCCAGCTTCAGCAGTACCCAGTCTGTTATAGACAAGGTAAAAAGAAAACAAAGGAATTTATTGCTGTGCATTCTTTGGGGTGTGAGGTTCCTAACTGGTCTGTGCTCTTCTCTCCATCTTTTATGTGTAATATCCAGAGTTTTTTTAAACTGTACTTTTTTAAAGCTGTACTTGGTAGTACTCTTGGGCTACCCTGGTGGCTCAGCTGGTAAAGAATCCACCTGCATGCAGGAGACCTGGGTTCAATCCCTGGGTTGGGAAGATCCCCTGGAGGAGGGCATGGCAACCCACTCCAGTATTCTTGCCTGGAGAATCCCAATGGACAGAGGAGCCTCGAAGGCTACAGTCCATGGGGTCACAAAGAGTCAGACACAACTGAGCGACTAAGCACAGCATAGCACAGTAGAAAGAATAGGCAGGAGTGTGTCTAATTCATGTTGTCCCTGCCTCTCCTGATATTTGAAGCACCTATGATAACATAGAATATTTAAGATCCTACCATTACACCTTATAAAATGAGACCAATTATGAAAGAAGATAAGTACAGTTATTGTGGGAACAAAGCTGGTTGGTTCTTTCCAGGTCATAGCCTTAAGTTCAATGTATTAGTTTTTACTTCTGTCTTCTCTAAGTAGAAATTTAGGTTGGAAAATTCACTGGAGACAGACATTATTCTTGCTAACATTTCATGTTCATATTTGATTATACATATTGTGATTAAAGTAATGAAAATGAAATCATTTGTTAACTTGGAAATTACTGAATTCTTATCAAGACCCTGATGAATGTTGAAAAGTAGCCACAGAGAAAATTGTGTTTGGAGACATCCTTCACACTTTCCATGAGTTAATTATAGTCACTAATTTTCATACGTACACAATGTGTACATCTCTTCAATATTAATGTGTTAGCCGCTCAGTCTTATGTGACCCCATGGACTATAATGCACCAGGCTCCTCTGTCCATGGAATTCTCCAGGCAAGAATACTGGAGTGGGTAGCCATTCCCTTCTCCAGGGGATCTTCCTGAACCAGGGATCGAACCCATGTCTCCAGCATTGCAGGCAGATTCTTTACTATCTGAGCCACAAGGGAAGCAAATAAATTTGCACAAGTTTACATGCTCAGTTCAGTTCAGTTCAGTTGCTCAGTTGTGTCCTACTTTTGTGACCCCATGGACTGCAGCACGCCAGGCTTCCCCATCCATCACCAACTCCTGGAGCTTACTCAAACTCATATCCATCACATCAGTGATGCCATTCAACCATCTCATCTTCTGTCATCCCCTTCTCCTCCCACCTTCAATCTTTCCCAGCATCAGGATCTTTTCCAATGAGTCGGTTTTTCCCATCAGGTGCTCAAAGTATTGGAGTTTCAACTTCAGCATCAGTCCTTCCAATGAATATTCAGGACTGATTTCCTTTAGGATGGACTGGTTGGATCTCCTTGCAGTCCAAAGGACTCAAGAATCTTCTCCAACACCACAGTTCAAATGTAAACACCACAGTTTACATGCTATAAATGGGCAAAGCTGGGATTTGAACCCACTCAGTCTGGCTCCAGTCTTTGTGCTTAACTGTAACACTATACTGCTGTGCTAAGTAGATGAGATAAACATTTAAAAAATAGGTTGTAATGTGATCATGAACAGTGTTCCACCATGTGATAAGGTCACCAGTTGGCCATAGAACTGTGTCACAGGGTCATTTTAGCTGAATTCCTGTTGAGGTTGGGGGAGGGATTCTGCATGGTGGAATTGTATCTGATGTTCCAATAATGTAAGTTGATTTTACAGTTGTATTAGAAAATGGAAAATGTCATAAAAGTGCAAAGTATAAATCAGAACTACTAACATTTCAAACATTTCAAAGTTACAAGGTAAGGCAGTGATTATCTGAATTTTCATTTCCTGAATGATGTGAAGGATGAAACAGAAGCAGAGAAACACAATACTGCTGGGTTTACTGCATTGCATAAAAAATGTTCAGAAACTAATTATAAATATTTGCTGCCTTAAGCCATATGCTCATAGACTAACTTGTATTTTTCATTACTGATAAATATATTATTTAGAATCTAGAGTTACTGAAATGCCCTGTGTTTGACTATAAAATTTAATATGTAAAAGATAATGGGCTGTCTCTAAAATACATTTTAAAAAACATTCTTATTCAGAGAAAGGACTTCATAGATATGGCCTTTTCTCACAATAAGCAAAGAGAAATTATTTCTTTACTTTTATAATAATATCACTGAAACCTCCAGGCAAAAGTAATAAGAACATACAGAAGGCAGAGAAATTAATCTGATTATTAAGATTTGCTTAAATGTTGTAAAACCAGTGTTGATTACAAATGATATATTAAATAGATATTATAGCTTCTAAACAAAGCAGGAGGAAATGAAAATCTGATGCTTTGAACTGTGATGGGCAATTGGGGAGGAGCTTTATGCTTTGCCACAGGTGTAATTTCAAAGAACTACATACTCAAAGAAGGACCAAAGCTCAGCATTCCTTTTTTATTCTCTATTTACTAACATAAAAAAGAGTCACTGTAAAATTGCCTCACTGAGACTTTGGGATCTGGAAATTTAAATTTTAGCATCAAAAGTGTTTTGTGTATGCACCACACTTCCCTTCTGAGTTTGAAAAATTGACAAAAGAAATGTGATCATTACATGACTACAACAGTCTGCTTGTTTGATGATAACCTGGGGTCAACACTATCAAATATCAGCCTGTACAGATTCCTTTACATACTTTTCAAATGCTCTTGTGACTGATGAGGATATTCAAGAAACTTTAAATGCTGAGATTACAATGAGAAAAAACCAAGTCTTCACTAGTCACAGTTCAATCCGAGAATGGGGCCTGTATTAGTTATCCCATTTTGTGTAACAAATTATCCCCAATATTAACTGCTTAAATGACAAATACTTATTATCTCGCACAGTTTCAGAGGATTGGGAATCTGGGAGATGCCTAGAGGGTGTTTCTCGTTCAGAGTTGCTCAAATGGATACAGACAGGCTATCAGTCAGGGCCGCAGTCATCTGAGAGCCCATATGGGGAGGGATCAATTCCCAAGCTTACTTTTGTGATTGTCTACAGGCTTCTGATCCCTGCTGGCTGTGGACTGGAGTCTTGGTTCTTTACCACATGGACCTCTCCACAGGTTGAATGTTTGACTATCCTCACAACATGACAGCTATCTTCTCCCAAGTGAGTAATCTGAAGGAATCCAAAGATGGAAGCCATAGTCATTTATAACATAATCTTAGAAGTGACACGTCATTACTTCTGCTTTATTCTATGGGTCACCCAGACAAACCATGGTACAGTGTGGGAGGGGCAAACACAAGGTCGTGAATACCAGGAAGTAAGGAATTCTGGGGGCCATCTTGGAAGCTGGCTATCACAGGTTCAGAGCAGATTTGCAGCCTGGATTCACCTGGAATGTAGGTTAAAGTATACCTCCTCTATTTTTTTTCTTTTCTTTCTTTAAAAAAATTTTTTTTAATTGAAGGATAATTGCTCTACAGAATTTTGTTATTTTCTGTCAAATGTCTACATGAATCAGCCATAGGTATCCATATATCCCCTCCCTTTTGAGCCTCCCTCCCATCTCCCACCCCATCCAACCCCTCTAAATTGATATAGAGCACCAGTTTGAGTTTCCTGACCCATACAGCAAATTCCCATTGGCTATCTATTCTACATATGGTAATGTAAGTTTCCATGTTAAAGTATACCTTCTCTAAAAGCCATTGTCTACTGTTGGGAAGAAACTACATCTCAGTCTAGTGACCAGGCAAACAGACCCTCAGGGGCAAATGGAAAGTTACTGACATCTCTCTGCTAAAGTTACATAACCTCTCTGCAACCTGAGTCCACTAAATATACTAAGAAGTAACAGTTCAACATAGTCACTTTTTATAAGGAGCTAAGTTGAATGGTTCTATGAAGACCTACAAGACCTTTTAGAACTAACATCCAAAAAGTATGTCCTTTTTGAGTTCCTTCCACCACCAGGGAACAGGGAAAGGAAACCTCTTGGGAAATGAAGCAAGTTCTGCATAGTGTTTTGGCAGAATAGGAGATACTATAATTAGCTCATTCCATAGCTGCTAACTCTACAGTTTGAAACTGCCTTTGGAATTTACATTTGAATTTAGTTTTTCTCTTAAACCTCTGGGGAAAGAAACTCAGAAAGTTTTTGAATTGACAAGGCAACCTAATTGTAGTGGTCATTATTGTTTTGTTTACTTTCCTGTTGGACCTGAGGATCCTAGAAACCTGTATATTGGAAGCCCTTAGAAGGCTTTCAACCTTTATAACAAAGCTCAACAGACCAAGCAGTGGAAACTTCCTGAGATGTAAGCAGTATAGCCAGAATACCAAGAAGTCTTTCAATCTGACAGCATTGCTAGCATCTGCCTGAACTTTCCAGATTAGCCTACAGCTTAATGGTGCTGTTTTTCCTTCGCTATTAAGGTAGACTTTAGAAGGCAAAAATAGTGCCTACTACTTTGATTCTCAAAGTCAGGTGTAATTCACTTTTCTGAGAAAACTTTTTAACCTTGCTGCTGCTGCTGCTAAGTCGCTTCAGTGTGTCCGACTCTGTGCCACCCCATAGATGGCAGCCCACCAGGCTCCCCCGTCCCTGGGATTCTCCAGGTAAGAACACTGGAGTGGGTTGCCATTTCCTTCTCCAATGCATGAAAGTGAAAAGTGAAAGGGAAGTTGCTCAGTCGTGTCTGACTCTATCGACCCCATGGACTGCAGCTTACCAAGCTTCTCCGTCCATGGGATTTTCTAGGCAAAAGTACTGGAGTGGAGTGCCATTGCCTTCTCTGTTTAACCTTGCTAGGAGACACAAATGCTAATCATTGTTCTGTTGTTCCACCCTGCCCACTGTCAGGTAATTTAATGAGCACCTGAGTTGAAGAGACCACCTCATTCAGAGCCTTAAGGTTGACTTCTTGTTTATCTGAACGAATTTCTAGTAAGCAATGGCTTTAGTATTAGCTGTGGGTGCCTTCGCTTTGTGCTGTCTTTTCATAGGTGATCTGAGTTGGGAATTAGAGTAGATCCACCAATTAACTTCTGCATTCTTAATACCAAAGTGACAGACAGCCCTACTTCTTGTATCTTTGAGAATTATTCCTCTAAACTGTTTGATAACTTTAGTTAAGTCAATCCAAAAGTGTTTCTAGATTATTTCTAGACTTTTTCAAGACACTTTACAGCAAGCCCACACCACTACACATCTCTTCTGTAAATTCAAGCCTGAAAATGGGTTCTACACAATTGAGTCAGTTTTGTCCTTTGAAATATTAGTTAAGCTTAAAGCCCAAAGCGTGTTAAGGGCAAACTCTCGAACTTCTTTGATTCTCTGCTACCCAAAGTGATGGCAACTGCCTGATGGCTTACAAGATGAATCAAAGATGAACAGTGGAGAGCGATGCCTCATCCTGTGCTAGTGGTGGAGTGATTGTATTTGTTCTTCCTGGTGGTCTTTAGATTGATAGCCCTTGAATACATGGGTGTGGGGAGGCATTGAGATAAGCAGGGATTAAGCAGGTAATCAGAAGGGAAGGCTGACATTCCAAGTGGGCAGAAGGCGGGAAACCAGACTTGGTGGAGCTTCCTAAAGCCACAGAGTAATTCCTTCTGCCCTGTTTTTGGTGCCTTATGTAATAGAGTTGAATAGGATTTGAGTGAAATTAAAACCAGTAGAGAGACAACTTTAGCAGCAGATCTTAGGATCTGTTTTTCAGTTCTTCCCTGAAATTGCCTGAATTCCTGTTTCTTTTAACATGTTATCATTTTAAAAGATCTGTAAGTAAGTTCACAGTGAGCATCATCGCCTGGGGTGGCTTGTTTACCTTGCACGTTTATGAATCCTATATGCAGATTCTGGTTCAGCAGAGGTGGGGTGGATCTGGAAATTTGTATTTTTTCAAGTGTCTCAGTTGACTGCTTGGGGATCCCCTCCTGTTGGGCCAATAAAGCCACATGCAGTCCTTTTTGCTTGTAACTATATTTAATATATATGTGTGTGTGTGTTGAGCTTTTTTTTTTAATTAGTGATTTTTAAAATATGTATGTAGTTGATTGCATCGGGTCTTAATTGCACTACACAGAATCTAGCACAGATTCTCTAGCTGTGTCACATGAGCTTAGTTGCTCCTTGACAAATGGGATCTTAGTTCCTCAACCAGGGATTGAACTTGCGTCCTCTGTATTGCAAGGCAAATTCTTAACCACTGGACCACCAAGGTAGTCCCTAACTAGTGATTATTTTTAAATGACTTCAAAAGTAGCTGTAGTCTGTTTTAGACTATTTTCTCTAGATAGGTGTTTAGCAACTATTAAAGAACAATAAGAATTTCTCTAAAAGAAAAATTAGGACTCAGTTCTTTCCTGAGGCTGAATTGGTGTCCTTTGCAGTCTTCTTCATTGAATAATCAGCGAACCTTTAGAGAAGGGTCTGTTAGACAATGGGAGTTGGGCAGAATTATTAAGGGAATTCTTATGAGTATGAAGGGCACCAGAGTACGAAATCTAAAGATTTCTCTGCTCAGGCTGTTAAGTGGCCTGACCAAGTAGTGCGGGTAGACTTCCAGTATTACCCTTGTGAAACACAGATGTTAAATGGCTTTAGTTCTCTGACCTGGTTCTGGGGAGAGAGGAGTCTTTGTCCTGCGTGTGTTCATTTTTACTTAATGTAAGTTTTTTCTTCTGCACTGGAAGCCTTCATAGCACAAGCTTTTTCTTGCAGTTATTAGAGAATTGTATTGTTTCATCAACTAAGCCAGTTCTGCTGGCTTGGCAAGCTCTGATCTTTTGTTACTGGACAAGGGTGCTAATAAAATCAGGAGCATCTCTCACAAGTTTTTTTTTAATTAATTTTTAAATTGAGGTGTAGATTATTTACAGTATTTCAGGTGTACAACATGGTGATTCACAATTTTGTAGATTATATTCCACTTATAAATATTATTATGTATTGGCTATGTTCCCTATACTATACAACATATCCTTGTAGCCTATTTATTTTATACACAGTAGTTTGTAGGCTCACAAATTTGATGTTGGAGCTCCTGGATATGTGCCAGGACATGTTCTGAATGTCAAAAAAAAAAAAAAAAAAACATGTCCTTTTCATTATAGGGGACTTGAATGCAAAAGTAGGAAGTCAAGAAACACCTGGAGTAACAGGCAAATTTGGCCTTGGAGTACAGAATGGAGCAGGGCAAACGCTAATAGAGTTTTGCCAAGAGAATGTACTGGTCATAGCAAACACCCTCTTCCAACAACACAAGAGAAGACCCTACACATGGACATCACCAGATGGTCAATACCAAAATCAGACTGATTATATTCTTTGCAGACAAAGATGGAGATGCTCTATACAGTCAGCAAAAACAAGACCAGGAACAAGACTGTGGCTCAGAGCATGAACTCCTTATTGCCAAAATCAGACTTAAATTGAAGAAAGTAGAGAAAATCACTAGACCATTCAGGTATCAGTTCAGTTCACTTCAGTCACTCAGTTGTGTCTGACTCTTTGTGACCCCATGAACCGCGCCACACCAGGTCTCCCTGTCCATTACCAACTTCAAATTGCTTACGATTATAAAGTGGAAGTGACAAATATATTTAAGAGACTATATCTGATAGAGGGACTGATGAACTATGGACGGAGGTTCATGACATTGTACAGGAGACAGGGATCAAGACCATCCCCAAGAAAAAGAAATGCAAAGGCAAAATGGTTGTATGACGAGGCCTTACAAATATCTGTGAAAAGAAGAGAAGCAAAAAGCAAAGGAGAAAAGGAAAGATATACCCATTTGAATGCAGAGTTCCAAAGAATAGCAAGGAGAGATAAGAAAGCCTTCCTCAGTGATCAGTGCAAAGAAATAGAGGAAAACAATAGAATGGGAACGACTAGAGATCTCTTCAAGAAAATTAGAGATACCAAGGGAACATTTCATGCAAAGATGGGCTTGATAAAGGACAGAAATGGTATGGACCTAACAGAAGCAAAAGATACTAAGAAGAGGTGGCAAGAATACACAGAAGAACTGTACAAAAAAGATCTTCACGACCCAGATAATCACGATGGTGTGCTCACTCACCTAGAGCCAGACATCCTGGAATGTGAAGTCAAGTGGGCCTTAGGAAGCATCACTATGAACAAAGCTAGTGGAGGTGATGGAATTCCAGTGGAGCTCTTTCAAATCCTGAAAGATGATGCTGTGAAAGTGCTCCACTCAATATGCCAGCAAATTTGGAAAACTCAGCAGTGACCACAGGACTGGAAAAGGTCAGTTTTCATTCCAATCCCAAAGAAAGGCGATGCCAAAGAATGCTCAAACTACCACACAACTGCACTCATCTCACACACTAGTAAAGTAATGCTCAAAATTCTCCAAGCCAGGCTTCAGCAGTACGTGAACCGTGAACTTCCTGATGTTCAAGCTGGTTTTAGAAAAGGCAGAGGAACCAGAGATCAAATTGCCAATATCCGCTGGATCATGGAAAAAGCAAGAGAGTTCCAGAAAAACATCTATTTCTGCTTTATTGACTATGCCAAAGCCTTTGACTGTGTGGATCACAATAAACTGGAAAATTCTGAAAGAGATGGGAATACCAGACCAGCTGACCTGCCTCTTGAGAAACCTATATGCAGGTCAGGAAGCAACAGTTAGAACTGAACATGGAACAACAGACTGGTTCCAAATAGGAAAAGGAGTACATCAAGACTGTATATTGTCACCCTGCTTATTTAACTTATATGCAGAGTACATCATGAGAAACACTGGGCTGGAAGAAACACAAGCTGGAATCAAGATTGCCAGGAGAAACATCAATAACCTCAGATATGCAAATGACACCACCCTTATGGCAGAAAGTGAAGAGGAACTAAAAAGCCTCTTGATGAAAGTGAAAGAGGAGAGTGAAAAAGTTGGCTTAAAGCTCAACATTCAGAAAACTAAGATTATGGCATCCATTCCCATCGCTTCATGGCAAATAGATGGGGAAACATTGGAAACAGTGACAGACTTTGTTTTTTGGGGCTCCAAAATTACTGTAGATGGTTACTGTAGCCATGAAATGAAAAGACACTCCTTGGAAGGAAAGTTATCACCAACCTAGACAGCATAATAAAAAACAGAGACATTACTTTGTCAACAAAGGTCCATCTAGTTAAGGCTATGGTTTTTCCAGTAATCATGTATGGATGTGAGAGTTGGATTATAAAGAAAGCTCAGCACCAAAGAATTGATGGTTTCGAACTGTGGTGTTGGAGAGGACTCTTGAGAGTCCCTTGGGCTGTAAGGAGATCCAACCAGTCTGTTCTAAAGGAGATTAGTCCTGAGTGTTCATTGGAAGGACTGATGCTAAAGCTGAAACTCCAGTACTTTGGCCACCTGATGTGAAGAACTGACCACTTGGAAAAGACCCTGATGCTGGGAAATATTGAAGGCAGGAGGAGAAAGGGATGACAGAGGATGAGATGGTTGGATGGCATCACTGACTCAATGGACATGAATTTGGGTAAACTCTGGGAGTTGGTGATGGACAGGGAGGCCTGGCGTGCTGTGGTCCATGGGGTTTTAAAGAGTCGGACACAACTGAATGACTAAACTGAACTGATGAGTACCAAGGTCCACATTTAATTTCAAAAGTACATATGTTCATCTGAGAAGGATAGAACAAATAACGAAGCCTCTTGCATGGTAGGCAGATTCTTTACCTGCTGAATCATCAGGGAAGCCCGAATATAAAACAGTATGCTATCACAGAAAGTTAAGTGATTACCAATTCTACGCATTTAGGAATCAAGTTTTAAAATTTGACTATGAAAAAGATGATAAACGAGACCTTGCAGCTTATTTCCCAAGTTGGATAATTTAATTGGATATTTTGATATCAGCAGGAATCAATAACTGTTTCTAGCTTTTGTGTTTTAGGTATAAGATGTCACTTTGAATAATTTTGGTGGTAAATTGCCAGGTAGAGACACAATCATTAAAAATTATTACATAAAATTCTTGACTTTTTGAAAAAGAAATTTCAGATAGTTTTCAATATAGGAAAATCTTCTAAAGAGCTTCATATAAATCAGCTTCTTGAAACTCATCAACCATAAGGTACCTGACCCAGGCAAAGCAAATACAGAATGGTTGGGCATAAGTAGCTCTACTGAATTTACATGCTGCTGCTGCTGCTAAGTCACTTCAGTCGTGTCCGGCTCTGTGTGACCCCATAGACGGCAGCCCACCAGGCTCCCCGGTCCCTGGGATTCTCCAGGCAAGAACACTGGAGTGGGTTGCCATTTCTTTCTCCAGAATTTACATGCACAA
Organism: Bos indicus x Bos taurus; assembly: GCF_003369695.1. Lineage (NCBI taxonomy): Eukaryota > Metazoa > Chordata > Mammalia > Artiodactyla > Bovidae > Bos > Bos indicus x Bos taurus. The sequence continues at coordinate 30,638,449 of NC_040086.1, forward strand.
ATACTCAATTTTAAACCTGATAGGATTTTTAATCATTAACTAATTTAAGTCTTCTGGTTAGGTCAGGACTTATCTGATAGGACAGAAAGGCTTCTTTGAAAGGCAGAGTACTGGCAATAAGATGACTTCTTGCGTTATGTAACCCTCCAGGTTATCTGTGCTTACATCTGCCCTCAGCCCCAGGCAAGCTGTGCCCCTGGATGCTTTACCCTTCAAGGGAAGGAGGGAATTGTTATAGGTCAAGAGACTGTGATTTCTGCCTGAGGAGGAAAGGAGCTGGGTGGTATTGGGATGCTGACTTTATTTTAGCAGTGGTTCTCCACCTTGGCTGCATAAGATAGAATCAGATTCTCTGGGGGAGAGACCCAGGTGCCAAACCTTTAATAATCTGCAGGTGATTTCAGTGTGCAGACAAAGTTGAGAATCTTAGTTTTGGGACACCAAGTCTTATTTAAGTGCCCATCAGAATCACCTGGAGAGAACGTTAAACTTACAGAAGGCTAGATCCTCACCTCTGGAGTTTCAGACTCAGGAAATCTGGCTGTGCTGTGCTGTGCCTAGTCGCTCGGTTGTGTCCAACTCTTTGTAACCCCATGGACTATAGCCCACCAGCCTCCTCTGTCCATGGGGATTCTCCAGGCAAGAATACAGGAGTGAGTTGCCACGCCCTTCTCCAGGGGATCTTCCCAACCCAGGGATTGAACCCAGGTCTCCCGCATCGCAGGCGGATTCTTTACTGTCTGAGTGAGTCACCAGGAAAGCCCAAGAATACTGGAGGGGTAGCCTAACTCTTCTCCAGGGTATCTTCCCGACCCAGGGATTGAACCGGGTTCTCCTGCATTGCAAGTAGATTCTTTACCAGCTGAACTACCAGGGAAGCCCAGTAAAGTCTAGGGTGGGACCCAATAATTTGCATTTTAACAGCTTCCCAGATGAAGCGGTTGCTGCTGTCCCACACTTTGAGAACCCATCTTAGAAGAGTTAGATTCTTGTTACATACTGGAGTTCAGCTGTGAGTAGGGCCTAAGGAGAGGAATGAAAATTAGTAGAAGACAGACACCTCTAATTCCTCTCTTTTCAAAGGTAAAGTGAACTGGGATCTACCACTGCATTGCTCATTCCCTATTTTGGTAACCTTTATTTTACAACTTGAGAAAATAAAGGCTCTTTAAGGGTCATGTGAACAGCCCAAAGCTGATTACACCGGTGGTTTCTTTGCTCCAGCAGACCAACCTCTCCACTACCTCAGCACAGAATCTCCAGTTAACCCTGATCGGTTTCTTAACCTTCTCTCCTCCCCTGCCCCGCCCGCAGCGTCTTGACGTAGTTGCACGGACAACGTGCACCCACATTCAAAGCCCACAGGGGGCCGTCCTCGGTGATGCGCCGCAGGTGCTGCGCAGGCGCAAGCAGCAAGGCGCTGGAGCCGGTGTCATGGATTGCGTCAACTGGGTGGTAAGTGAGGATCATCAGCATGGCCTCTTGGCCTGCGCCCCGTGGGCGGGGAGTGTGACCCTGCGGTCATGGAAGTGGAGCTCCGCACACCACTTTTTTTCCTCCTGGCCCTTCACAGACATTCAGAGGCCCTCTCTCGTAGGGGCTTCGGCTGTTCTTCGCCTCCGTGTTGGAGGACACGGATTAGAGCCAGTAGCTCACCTGGAAGTTGGATCTGGCTCTCATCAGAAGAGCAGATGTCCCTCCTCTTCTCCTTCTCGCTTCTCATCCAAACTGAGGTCCTCTAGAATACGGATGTGGGATGGTGGTTAGAGGTGGAATGCACCTTAGCCCTTCCAGTTTCCTATGTGTTTAGAATTACTAAATTCAGTTGTACTTTTAATTGTAGCCCTTAATTTTAGTATGGCCGCTGTTGATTCTAAGCTGTATTATTTACCTGATACAACAGGTAATGTGATACTTTGTTACCCCAACACATATTTTTAGAGGTCTCCCTCATCCTTCCATTTTCCCATCCGTAAGTATCTTAATGTGTAAGTGTAGAATTGAAATTGATAAACGGAGACGTTGCTCTCCTACCGCTAAGGAGTACCTAAACCTCACATGAGAATTGATAGGTTAAATGGCCTTGTGAGACTTTCTATCAATCTTAAAAACCTGAATTAAAGATAAAGGCAAGGAGTCATGTTGATTTTCAGTTCATTTCAAGTCAAAAGTTCACATTTGGTTAAAGGCAATGTAGTTTGTCCAGATCTGTGGTATTTTATGGGTTCCACCTATACATATACAGCATAAAATGGTTAATGTCTTGAGAAAAGTTATTATCATAATGTGTATCCATTGTCTGATTTTAGTGTGTTTTAAGATATGTAAAATAATTATACTTGAATTTACCATGTATACCATTTGATTATAATGAAGATAAACATAAAGTCTAACTGTAGTCCTAGAAGAGAAAGTACGTTCAGTTCCTACTTTGCTTTTGAAATTTTGTGTCGTAATGGGTCATTTTTGATGGCTGCTGTTACATTCTGAGGGTAGATCTTAAAAGATGTTTTTATCCCTAGCAGTTTTTCCCCCTCGCTTTAAATGTGATCACACTAGCTGAGACCAACACCGAAGCCTCAATTTAGCACTCCTTTATCAGGGTAAACTGTTTTAGAAGAAGTGACTAATCTAGAGCACCTAATCTTACTGTTTATATTTGTGAATAACATATTACTTAAAATATTGTTGATTGGCTTATTTATAGGCTTACCCTTCGTCCTCAGAAGGATAAGTGTAAAGCCTAACTACTCTTGGCATGAATGTATTTATTTACTGAGTGGTATGAAAAAGCAGTCCTTGAATAACAGAATTTTCAATTTGGCCTGTTAATTGCTGAAATAAGAGCAATTCAACTACATTCCTATTTTGTCATTTCCTATCAGTCCACTAGGTCAGGTCAGTATTGTTAGAATACTTAGCGTGGCTCTTTTTTTTTTTTTTTTTTGCATTTATTAATTTTTAAATTTTATTTATTTTTAAATTTTATTTTATTTTTTGGCCATGCTGTATGACTTGCAGTGAATCTTCATTCCTTGACTAGAGATTAAACTCGTGCCCCCAGTAGTGAAACCATTGAGTCTTAACCACTGGACTGCCAGGATTATGGTGGAAGTGAAGCGCAGTTTACATAGATTTGAAGGACTGAGTTTATTTCACAAGGGCTATTTTTCTATTGATATTGACCAATTTTTAATCTGATAAAAATCTGCTTTTAGAATGTTACTTACTCTCTGCAGACTATGGAAGGATAAGGTTCATTTAGTTTCTTAGTTTCTGTCCCTCTTAGGAAATTTTTTTTGTTGCAGTTTACTTGACCATGGTTCAGGATATCTTTTGGATTATGTGTGTTTTGGAAGTGGGAAGCACTTTGGTGACTATTGTAAATGCCTGCCCCAAATTTATGAGTTGGAATTTATTTACATTTGTGGAAATAATAAACTCTAAAAACTCTCTTTTGATCTGTTTGAGTAAAGAGTAAACTGAAAAACAAAAGGTTCATTTCCACCTGCCTTAAATTCATTTCCTTTTAAAAAGGACTGGGGAGGTTAAATACTGACACAGAAGTCAGGGAACATAAAAACAAGCATACATCTTGATGAGATTTGTACCTTGTATTTTCTTGTAGTATTGTGATTCAGGGCTTCCCTGATGGCTCAGCAGGTAAAGAACCTCCTGCAGTGCAGAAGACCCAGGAGATGCCAGTTTAATCCCTGGGCTGGGAGGATCCCTGGAGGAGGAAAGTGGCAGCCCACTCCAGTATTCCTGTCTGAAATGTCCCTTGTACAGAGGAACCTGGCGGACTATAGTCCCTGCGGTCACAGAGAGTCAGACCTGAGTGAGCAGCCTACACACTCATTGTGATTCAGCCTTATAGATAGACTGAGACTATGGATCTGAAATTAACACAATTTATGAAAAGCTAAGACTATACTGGGAATAGGATGCATTTAGTGAAAATCCTTGTGGTGGCTTTTCTTTAAGTGTAAGATTAGAAAGTATACATTTCATGTTTTTTAAGGCTGGGCATACTCAAACTTGAATGTAAAACTTTTAACAATTGCTTTTATGTAGGCTAAACTTTACAGATCTGTAATTGAAGATGTGATTGAAGGAGTAAGGGATCTCTTTGCTGAAGAAGGTGTGGAAGAACAAGTCTTAAAAGACTTGAAGCAGGTTTGTAGACAGTAAAAGTTTCTGTCTTTTGTTTTTTCAGCTTAAAAAATGGTTAAACTATAATTCAGAGCTCTTAATTAGCATTTAACACTTACCCACTTATTGAGATTTCAATTGACAATTTAAAAGTTAAAAGAATAGCAGTAAATATCCTAATTTTTTTTAAAGCAAACATTTTGTTTCTCTCTGCAGCTCTGGGAAACAAAGGTTTTGCAATCTAAAGCCACAGAAGACTTCTTCAGAAATAGTGTTCATTCACCTCTGTTCACTCTTCAGTTGCCACACAGCTTGCACCAAACATTGCAATCATCAGCAGGTTGGATACAGTTAGTAAATTAGTAGTATTTGTCTTTGTAACAAATTCTCTTTTGGTGGTGGTTTTGAATTAGGGTAATATTCTTAAGGTAAGAGGGCTTGGACTTCAAAAATCATTGTTAAATAAATGAATGCAGGATAAGTCATAACTGCCATGTAATTATTGATAAGAAAATTAGGTTGTTTAAACTATTTTTCTTTTTTTTAATTCTGTAGTCCCAAAAGGTGACAAAGCCATACTTCAGAAGAACAGTTATATAGTTCATGGGCTATTGGGAGTGCCCTCTGGTTATTTCAGAAAATTTAATTGGCTGTAGTCAAGGAGTAATCCAGCCATCGTTGGTAAAGAAGCAGAGGGAAAGATGGGTACTTGCAAGCTTATGCACTCTTTTTTCTTGCTGTCTGTATGTATTATAAATCTGCCATTGAATTGGAAGCAAAATGGAGCTTTTGTGAAGATGGCTAGAAATGGACCTTACATGTATTGTCACTAATCTTGATCCTAGTGAATCTAGATCTCTGCTTTTAAGGGAAATATTTGTCCATAATATGTCTATTAGTTTACACTGGAAAAGATTAGCTGTTAGCAATACTATTATGTCTTTCTAGCCTTTATTTCTTTTTTCTCCCCTGATTCTTACGATCATTATGCTGTCCTGATATATGTATGTGTATACATTTTCTTGTTGATACACAGATACACAGAGAAGCAGGCAGTTAGAGACACTGACAGACACAGAGGCACACACCAGCAGACACGCCTAGATACAGACATGCCCAGACAGACACACACACACAAAGTAGGTTTTATTTGATTTAGCTGGAATTCGATAGATTAATGTCTGTAAGGGTGGATTAAATTGTCAGTACAAACTGGTGTGGGCCAAGGCAAAGGGACAATAGTAAGTAGGCTTGTACCTTCTCTATAACAAGATGAGAGAATTCAAGTGTGGTAGCAATTATAACTTATAAAAATGAAACCAGCAAAGAGTGTTGAGTTACCAAACAGCTTTTATCTGACTCTGTGCTTAAAATGTAGAATATTGCGCTGTAAGAGTTAGCCATAGCAGTTTTAATTACTTAGTTGACACACTGAAACATTTTCCATCAAATTTTTTTTTTGGCTATGCTTTCATTTTTAATTTTACTGTTTTATTAGGGCATTCCTTTTATTTCTGCCTTTAAATAACATTCTTTTACTCTTTTTTTCATCATTAAAGAACTTTAAAGATTTTTTTCCTTAGGAGTGGCTTGGAGTGTGGTCAATGTGGAGGAGTAATATACTTGACTGAATTTTATCAAAAGTGTAGTTCTTGAAAAAAGAATAGCCAGAACACTTCCACTTTCTGTCATTCAAAATTGCAATACTAGATTTTGCCGCAAGATGGTAATATTACCAATGATTTAAATCACAAAATAGTCTTGCAACTAATATATCTAGCTGACTTTCACTCAACACTTCATTCTAATTTCTTTCTTAGAGGTTAGAATAATAGACATAATTACATTTAAACAAGATAGTTTTTCTTATTCTCTCCTGCTTCATTCATAATGAAGTGAAGAGGAAGCACGTGTGTCCTGTAAAACTGCACTATAGGCCTTACTGCCTTCCATCTTCATTTCTAGGTACTCTAGTGCCTAGTAAATAACCTCATAAAATTGGAAGTGCTTTTTATGTCTTCTCATTGTATGCTTTTAAAAGCCTGATTAAGATAACCTAAACTTCTACAACCTTTTCATCTCTTGATAACAAGTTCTAATTAAATCTACAATGGAATAAGTCATTTGCCTTTGTCTATTCCACAAATTTTATTATGTTTTCTTTGACTGTATTATCCATTTGTTTAATAATTTGCTGTATCTTCAATTGTCAGCTTTTTTTTTCTTTTTTTTAGGGGGGGTAACTCAGGAATGCTTTACACTTTGAAATCGAGAACCTCAAAGTACTTTTCTTTTGGGTTATAGATATCTGGCATATTAGAAGTTAAAGCTGAGACTTTTTAAAATGTTGATTTATTAATTTAAAAAGTGATTGCATGTTAATATATATTTGTTTAAAATAACTGTTTTCTAGAACAAAAAGTATTTAGTGGGAAGATTGGTATTGTTTCACTTTTCTGCAATTCTAGTTAATGTCTGGCTTAATTCAAGACAGCTGGATTCTCATATCTATTTCTAAATTTAATCTGTTTTGATATGTAGTTTTAGCAAAACTACATATAAGACGAAAATCTAATATTCCACGATTCAGTTCAGTTCAGTTCAGTCGCTCAGTCGTGTCCAACTCTTTGCGACCCCATGAATTGCAGCACACCAGGCCTCCCTGTCCATCACCAACTCCCGGAGTTCACTCAGACTCACATCCATCGAGTCAGTGATGCCATCCAGCCATCTCATCCTCTGTCGTCCCCTTCTCCTCCTGCCCCCAATCCCTCCCAGCATCAGAGTCTTTTCCAATGAGTCAACTCTTCGCATGAGGTGGCCAAAGTACTGGAGTTTCAGCTTTAGCATCATTTCTTCCAAAGAAATCCCAGGGCTGATCTCCTTCAGAATGGACTGGTTGGATCTCCTTGCAGTCCAAGGCACTCTCAAGAGTCTTCTCTAACACCACAGTTCAAAAGCATCAATTCTTTGGTGCTCAGCTTTCTTCACAGTCCAACTCTCACATCCATACATGACCACAGGAAAAACCATAGCCTTGACTAGACGGACCTTTGTTGGCAAAGTAATGTCTCTGCTTTTCAAAATGCTATCTAGGTTGGTCATAACTTTCCTTCCAAGGAGTAAGCATCTTTTAATTTCATGGCTGCAGTCACCATCTGCAGTGATTTTGGAGCCCCAAAAATAGTCTGACACTGTTTCCATGAAGTAATGGGACCGGATGCCATGATCTTCGTTTCTGAAGGTTGAGCTTTAAGCCAGCTTTTTCACTCTCCACTTTCACTTTCATCAAGAGGCTTTTGAGTTCCTCTTCACTTTCTGCCATAAGGGTGGTGTCATCTGCATATCTGAGGTTATTGATATTTCTCCTGGCAATCTTGATTCCAGCTTGTGTTTCTTCCAGTCCAGCGTTTCTCATGATGTACTCTGCATATAAGTTAAATAAGCACGGTGACAATATACAGCCTTGACGTACTCCTTTTCCTCTTTGGAACCAGTCTGTTGTTCCATGTCCAGTTCTAACTGTTGCTTCCTGACCTGCATACAGTTTTCTCAAGAGGCAGATCAGGTGGTCTGGTATTCCCATCTCTTTCAGAATTTTCCACAGTTTACTGTGATCCACACAGTCAAAGGCTTTGGCATAGTCAATAAAGCAGAAATAGATGTTTTTCTGGAACTCTCTTGCTTTTTCCATGATCCAGCGGATGTTGACAATTTGATCTCTGGTTCCTCTGCCTTTTCTAAAACCAGCTTGAACATCAGGAAGTTCACGGTTCACGTATTGCTGAAGCCTGGCTTGAAGAATTTTGAGCATTACTTTACTAGCGTGTGAGATGAGTGCAATTGTGTGGTAGTTTGAGCATTCTTTGGCATTGCCTTTCTTTGGGATTGGAATGAAAACTGACCTTTTCCAGTCCTGTGGTCACTGCTGAGTTTTCCAAATTTGCTGGCATATTGAGTGTGGCACTTTCACAGCATCATCTTTCGGGATTTGAAACAGCTCAACTGGAATTCCATCACCTCCACTAGCTTTGTTCGTAGTGATGCTTTCTAAGGCCCACTTGACTTCACATTCCAGGATGTCTGGCTCTAGGTGAGTGATCACACCATCGTGATTATCTGGGTCATGAAGATCTTTTTTGTACAGTTCTTCTGTGTATTCTTGCCATCTCTTCTTAATATCTTTTGCTTCTGTTAGATCCATACCCTTTCTGTCCTTTATCGAGCCCATCTTTGCATGAAATGTCCCCTTGGTGTCTCTAATTTTCTTGAAGAGAGCTCTAGTCTTTCCCATTCTGTTGTTTTCCTCTATTTCTTTGCATTGATCGCTGAGGAAGGCTTTCTTATCTCTCCTTGCTATTCTTTGGAACTCTGCATTCAGATGCTTATATCTTTCCTTTTCTCCTGTGCTTTTTGCTTCTCTTCTCTTCACAGCTATTTGTAAGGCCTCCCCAGACAGCCATTTTGCTTTTTTGCATTTCTTTTCCATGGGGATGATCTTGATCCCTGTCTCCTGTACAATGTCCCGAACCTCATTCCATAGTTCATCAGGCACTCTATCTATCAGATCTAGGCCCTTAAATCTATTTCTCACTTCCACTGTATAATCATAAGGGATTTGATTTAGGTCATACCTGAATGGTCTAGTGGTTTTCCCTACTTTCTTCAATTTAAGTCTGAATTCCACGGTTAGATAATTGAAAAAGCAGGAGTATTTTAATAGCTTTTTCAGGTAATTTGGTACTAAGGTAAAACTCAACAAGTGGTAGCTTTTGAGAGATTAGGTGCAAAGTAGAATCAATATCAGTGGACTTTTTGAAACCATATCAGTGGACTTTTTGTTAAAGTTCCCTGGTGTATCTTGCACTTTGAATGACTCTTTAACCTATGTGTAATTTTGTAACATATGTTGATGACTTGGAAAATGTTGGTTCACTGAGTTAAATATTTGACACATTGTTCATGATACACGATAAAAAGTCATTATCATCCCCCCACATCTCATCAGAAAAGTGTTCTAAGTATCAGAAAGCAATGAAGCTCACTGTTGTGGATATAGTTTCCAAAATTCTAATTTTTGCTTGAAAACTTGAATTTTATCATCCCTAAACAAACATTGTCAGTTTGCTTTTCTTTGAAGTGATGGGCACACTTAGTTCATTTTCAGAAAACTGCCATATACCCAGCTTTGAAGAAGCATGGTTACTGTCAGTTTTTCTTTCAAGTGAAAGTAGTATTTCTTGAAAAAAAGAAATTAGCTATGTCAGCTCCCAAGTTAAACAATAGCACCATTGCATCTCATTGTACTTCCTTGGACTTCTGTATGCTACAGAAATGCTTTATATGTTCTTCCAGTTTCCTCATACAGAATATTAAAAGGAAGTATACTTGAGGGTTGAAATTTAGTAAAAATAATTATTTATAGTTACATTAAGGAACTTCTTGGAGAAGGAAATGGCACACCACTCCAGTACTCTTGCCTGGAAAATCCCATGGACAGAGGAGCCTGGTAGGCTGCAGTCCATGGGGTTGCTAGAAGTCGGACACGACTGAGCGACTTCACTTTCACTTTTCACTTTCATGCATTGGAGAAGGAAATGGCAACCCACTCCAGTGCTCTTGCCTGGAGAATCCCAGGGACGGGGGAGCCTGGTGGGCTGCCGTCTCTGGGGTCACACACAGTCGGACACGACTGAAGTGACTTAGCAGCAAGGAACTTCTTAAGTGAAACCGTTTTGTTGTTGTTGGTTTTATTTATTTTTTAGTTGTGAGTGAACAGCCATGGAGAGTAAATACAGTGAGCACTAGTAGGGTTTGGTGCTTCCAGGCTTACTTCATGTGACGGTGCCTTCGGTTTTAATCACTGTGACTTTGTGCCACAGTGCAGATGTCAACAATACCCTGCCCCAAATGCTCAGGCTTGTGAATGTGTATGAATGGTGAATTTAACTTGTGAATTTAGTATCAAAATTCAGTAGGAACTGCGTGAAACTTTACTATAAAATTTTGTTCGTTCAGTTCTTTTGATGACTATAAAGAAACTCTTAAAACTCTCTTATAGCTTTGTTTGATTTACATGAGTAGAGAGAATTATCCTCTGGGATTTATTTCAGAGTATTTAAAAGGGGAGAATTGTTGCTATTTTTCCTCAAGAAATTCTTTTAATTGCTGCAGACAGTATGTTAACAGATTTTTGTTTCCTCTCAGGCTGTGACTTAAGCTGTACCAGCCTAAGCTTTGCTCACTTCAGCTAATTAAGACTAATACCATTGTGTTCCTGCCACTCCAGTTCTTTCTAATTGAGCCTTTCTAAAAGAATGCCTGCTAATAAGCAAAGCCATAGATGGCAGAGGATAAAAATAATTTTGTACCTCATTAACTATCAGTCTCTGTAGCTTCACTTCTGTTGTCTTAATGTGACAAGAATGGTTAGTTAAAAAAATTTGCTCTTCTGAGCTATTTGTTGTGTGTGATGGAGCCACTCTATGTCAGAAATGGATCTTTGGGGAAGTGAAAGTGAAGTTGCTCAGTCGTGTCCGACTCTTTGCGACCCCATGGGCTGTAGCCTACAAGGCTCCTCCGTCCATGGGATTTTCCAGGCAAGAGTACTGGAGTGGGTTGCCATTTCCAAGTCTTCCTTAATACAATATGTGAAAAAAAAAAATGCCTGCTTAAACATGCAAAAATGTTTTCTATTTCATTGAAGAAAAGAGATGGTCTTCTAACAGTCAGGTTCAAGGAGATACAATGAACCTTGAGATAAGGTTTAAGGTTATATTGGTCAACTAAGATCCTTCTAGTAACTGTTTCTTAGACTGATGTTTAAATAAATTTTATTGAAGCATAGTAGATTGAAAATGTGTTAGTTTCTGCTGTACAACAAAGTGAATCAGTTATAAATATACATATATCCACTCTTTTATAGATGCTTTTCCCATATAGCAGAGAAGGCAATGGCACCCCACTCCAGTACTCTTGCCTGGAAAATCCCATGGACGGAGGAACCTGGTAGGCTGCAGTCCATGGGGTTGCTAAGAGTCGGACACGACTGAGTGACTTCACTTTCACTTTTCACTTTTCCCATATAGGTCATTACAGGGTTTTGAGAAGTTTCCTGTGCTATACAATAGCTCCTTAATAATTACCTATTTTATATGTGGTAATATGTATATGTTATTCCCACTCTCCCAATTTATCCCTCCCCCACCTTCTCCCACCCTAGTAACTGTAAGTTTGTTTTCCCATCTGTGACTGTATTTTGTAAATAAGTTCATTTGTACCATTTTTTTGGATTCCACATATAAATGATATTATATATTTGTTTTTCTCTGTCTGACTTCACTCAGTATGACAATCTCTAGGTTTCCATGTTGCTGCAGATGACATTATTTTGTTCTTTTTTAGACTTATTTTTAAACAGTTGCATTTAAAACCATTTGGCCAACCTTCTAGATGTACAATAACCAAAGGGACAGTTAGCATAGGAAATTGGTGCAAATAAAGATAAATGAGATGACAGGTTTAATGCAGGTTGAGTTGGTGTTCTTCTAAGAATTTATTGTCATATTTTTCTTCGCAGTTTACCTGAAGTACTGCAGAGACTTCAGGAGACATGTTCTTTTAGATTTACTCTTAAAACTGTGTGTCTGTGTTTGCTTAATTACTTGACTAAAGTACTATAAATAAATTTTCATGAAATAAATGAATTGAAATTTCTTTTGAACCTATTAAAACTTAGAATGGTTTATGGTAGTTTACATTTTTGGTTTTTTTTGCTCAAAGTATAGTTGCTTGGAAAAATGCCATAAAATTACTTTTTTCTGTTATGAAAAGTTGTGATGGAGGTACATTGACTTCCTAAAGACAACCTAGCTGTTTTCTTATGGACTTCTATAGTACAATATACTTGATTGCAATGGGATTTTCTTTTGGTACTTAAAGACTTAGTTGTAAAGTCTTTATCTGAAATTGTTGGGAAAAGATATGATTAACTATTTTTACCTCACTTGGAATCAGAAAGTATAGAATTTATCATGGTTGAAATGTTAGTGATGGAAAGCATTAAAAAAAATAAGGTATACTTAGAGCAATTTTATTAAATTGGTAAAATCTAATGACTACGTAATATTTATTTTGTTTTCTATACAGCATCGTTTGTTATTCCTGCTGGTAGAACTCGTCCCAGTTTTACCACAGCAGAACTGGTATGTAGCTTATTTAAGATATATTTTTAAAAGAGATGCCCCAGTTTTAGTGAATGGTGGCTGAAGGCTGGGCAGAGATGTAATTTGTAAAACTTTAGTTGAATGAGGAAAGATGTCGTAAGGGATGGGAAGACAAAAATAGCTTCTATAATATAGGTGTTGGAAAAAGTCAGGAGTTTCAGATGTAATATTTTCTCACCAACTTTTCCTATCTTCCAGAGCAGTTGTTAGCATCTGCCAAGACTGTACCTACAAGATTAGGAAATTTCTAAAGTTACATTGTATGGAGTTTTAATACACTGTATAATGTTACATACTTAGTGGTTCCTAAGTAGATGATTTTGATCTGCTGCATTTTCTGACTTTTTCCCCCCTAGCGTTGAGGCACATCATAGTTCTTCTTTTTATTTAAGTGGAATATTTTGGTTATTTTTTACCTTTGTATAATAGAGGTCGGTTTTCCCCCTAGGATTTGGGGACAGAAGATAAAATTTAAAACTTACATATAGAAAACTGAGTAGTTTTCAGGTGGGGAAAAATAGAACTCTTTCTCTCTTTTTTTTAAGATGGCTTAGTGGTAAGAAATCCACCTTCGAATGCAGGAAGTGCAGATTCCATCCCTGGATCAGGGACATCCCCTGGGGAAGGAAGTGGCAACCCATTCTAGTATTCTTGACTGGAGAATCCCATAGACAGTGGAGCCTAGTGGGCTACAGTCCATGGGGTTGCAGAATTGGACACGACTTAGCAACTAAACAATGACAAAAGATGATATATGATCCACTAACTGTTCTTCATTTTCTTTCAGCCCATGAGTTACCTTTCTGGGGTACAAGATTTTTGTTGTTGCTGTTGTTTAGTCGCTAAGTTGTGTCTGACTCTTTTGCGACTCCTTGGACTGTAGCTCTCCAGGCTCCTCTGTCCTTGGGATTCTCCAGGCAAGAATACTGGAGTGGGTTGCCATTTCCTTCTCCAGGGGATCTACCCAACCTAGGTATAGAACCTGTGTCTCCTGCATTGGCAGGCAGGTGCTTTACAGCTGACTCACTTAGTGGACCATTTATTTCTGTTTCTTCATTAAAAACAAAAATCATAGTCCTTACCACAATTTTTAGAAAGGATGGTGCTGCTTTTGATAGGATACCAGTGAAGAAATATTTCTATCTTTGGAATTCTTGGAAATAAGTTCTCATTAATGATGGGCTTCCCTGGTGGCTCAAATGGTAAAGAATCTGCCTACAGTGCAGGAGACCCAGGTTTGTTCCTTGGGTTGGGAATATCCTCCAGAGAAAGGAATGGCTACTGACTCCAGTACTTGCCTGAAGAATTCAATGGACAGAGGAGATTGGTGGGCTACAGGCCATGGGGTCACAAAGAGTTGGACTTGACTGGAGCAACTAACGCACACATGAAGAGTAAAATCAGATTTAGAAAGTAAAAAGTGATAGGGCCCTACAGGATTGTATCCCAAAGGTAGCTGTTTTAACTGTATGATATATATCCATTTAGACTTCTTCATTAAAGAAAGTTGTATTAATTTTCACAGTAAAAGTAGGATCATTCTCTGGACTATTTCTGTCATTTCTTTTTTCTAAACTTAGTAATATAGATGGCCCTTTTCAATGCCAGGTAAATATTGATTAGCCTTAGTGGATGTGTCACAGTTTAATTAACCAGTCTTTTGTTTATGGACATTTAAATTATTGTTAGTATTTTTCTAATATGGACTTACATTGGTGATACTTGTAGATAATGTTTTGGTGTGTTTGTGATAATCAGGTAATTGGGATAAATTTCTGGAAGTAGAATTTCTGAGTCAAAGATAATGCATGTTTTTAGTTTTGGTATATACTGCAAAATTGCTGTCCAAAAGGATTGTACCATATATGCTCATATAAGCAGTGGTGTGAGAGAATATGATTTTTATCATATTCTAGCAACACTGGGTAATATTAATCAGTCTTTTAAATTTTTGCATGTCAGATAGGCAAACATATTTCCTTATCTTTTCATTTAGTTTTTAAAAAATTTTAAAACCCTAAGGTCTAATTATTCTAAAATAAAAATGATACACTTTAATCTGCTTTAAAATAATATTAGTGATCAACTTACAGACTGGAGGACTCCTATAAACAACTGTGGTTCTTATATTTGACATCTTGAGGATCAGTACCCATTTTAAAGCTATGCTGTGGGCAGATTTTATGAGTCAGTGTTCATGTTATTTATGAAGACTTACTGACTTCATTGCTAATAGCCATAGGAGGAAATTCCTTTTATTTTTAATGAGATGATCTACATCAAATATTAAAAAGCTGTTTTACTCAAGAGTACTCAGCCCTAATGTTGGGTTACTATTGTCCTGTTGACCTTAATCAGATTTTTTTTGTATCCTCTATGAGATCAGGAAAAAAGTTTCAAGTAAAGCCTCTTTCTAACTTTCGAATGTAAAATTCTCATATCTAGGGCACCTCAAACTCCAGTGCAAGCTTTACGTTTCCTGGTTATCCTATTCATGTACCGGTGGGTGTGACACAGCAGACTGCATCTGGTAAGAGTATAGTCTTACGAATATTTTGTTTTTAGCATTGGTACTGACTTCTGGATATTAACTTCCATGAGTTTAAATTAACTATACCTCAAGTCATTGAAGTTATAGGAACTTTTGATAAGCCTTACTTAAAAGTAATAATAAATAGTAGTTGTTATGAAAGCAAGCTACTGCAAAAAACACTAAGCCTCTCTATTAAGACAGGCACTAAGCTTGTCCCCACATTTCACTTCCAGTTCTCTTTCCTAACATTGTATAAGATGCTTTGTGTAGGTTTTCTCTAGTTTAAGCTAGTTTCCGGAATTTTTATACACATGTCCCAGCTAGGTCTAATCAGGAAAAACTAAAGATTAGATTTATCAACCTTTGCCTCCTTTCTTATTGGAGACTGTATCAGAATATTTGAAAAATTTGGAGGTTTAACTTGTGTCTGCTTTTCAGAGAACTGTTTCTTTATTGGAAAGAGAATCATACCTATTTTTTTTTTTTTTTTTTGGTCATTACAGAGTTTAAGCAAAGTACCTGACTCAGTGTTCAAAAAGTAAATGTCTTTCTTCTTTTTAGTATTATTTTAAGGAAAGAAGGGGAAAATTTGTTAACTTTTGAAATTATTAAATCCTTTTTGGACAGCCTTGTCTTATAGTTGTTCTATGGTATCTTATATCTAAAGTATACATTCTCCATGACTAGGTTTCTTAAAAATCCCAATTTAGGTTATTAACACTGTAATTTATTACACAGTGGGAAAGGCTCATGGAATAAATATTGGTGGCCTGTGTATGTCTCCAAATGTGCCATATAAGCAATAGTGGGAAAAGCCTAAAGTTAAAGCAAGATATATTTAATTTTTTGAAATAAGAGTAATAGATTATTATGATAGAAGACACACAAAAAAAATCTGGAAAAAAAAACTCCTAGAGATAACCACTGTTAACCTATTGATATATTTCCTCCTGGCCTCCTGTGCATGAGATTGTTTTTTTAAAGGAGATTAGGATTCTGTTATACTTACAGTTTTGTTTTCTCCTTTTAAAGCTCACCTTTATAAAGTCAGTGTACCATTTATGGTGACACAGACTTCTGAAAGAGCAAGTATTCTTCAGCATCCAGTTCAGCAAGTATTTCAGCTACTTGGGCAGCCGTCAATAATACAGACCAGTATTCCACAATTAAACCCGTGTTTTCTTCAAGCAACTACTGAAAAATCACTGAGAATGGAAACTGTGCTCCAGCAACCTATAGTTCTTCCTTCTGAGACAGTGGATAGGAAACATTTAGAAAACACTACCAGTGATATTCTTGTACCTCCTGGAAATGAGCATAAAACCATATCTGAAGCTTTATTGAATCAGCTGGTAAGCTCTCAGTACATCAGCTTTCCAGGTGGTGTATTTACTCCACAGGTCTCTCAAACAGATTCCATTGTGGAGCCAGTGCTCTGGGTTTCAGCTTGCATGACTCAAAATCTGCATGGGCCCCTTTCCACTAGCCCTCAGGGAGCTCAGCACCAACATGTGCTTGAGGCTTAGCCTAGTGTTCTTAAAAACAGGCTGTGTGGATGTGATTCTGTAAAGCAACCAAAAAATACAGAGGAGCCCAGCAGCCTACCTGTCTCAGAGAAGGTAGTACTGTGTTTAACTTACTGATATTAACAGATAAACAGTAGCCAGTGATTAGATGTCCTGAGTGGCTTTTTTTTTAACCTGTAACATTATTCAAAAGTATGCTTTGCTTTTTCGTTTAGAAGATTGTTTCTTTATTTTCTTTAAACACACCTATCAGTTTTTAAAAGTATTCATGCTCAACATTTCTAAACTTTTAGTTTTCATGAATGAATTAGAATATTTCTTTGAAGAAAATGCATTTGTTTTAAGCTTCCCTGGTGGCTCAACTGGTAAAGAATCTGCCCGCAGTGCGGGAGATCTGGGTTCGATCCCTGGTTTGGGAAGATCCCCTGGAGAAGTGAACGGCTACCCACTCTAGTATTCTGACCTGGAAAATTCCATGGACTGCGTAATCCATGGGGTCACAAAGAGCTGGACACAACTGAGCAACCTTCACTTTTCAATCTGTTTTATGTTTCCCTTACATTGTGAGGATTGTTTTTGTGTGCAGATAAAGTTTAAGATTCAGAAGTGCATCCTAGTAATTAAATGAGTATTTTGAGGTAATTCATTAAATGTTCAAAAGAGATCCAAAGTCTTATTTCTTGTTCTACCTTTGTGCTTAGTCACTCTGTTCTACATAATTTTCCTAAATTTCCATATGAAAGTTTTCTCTGCAAGAGGAAGTATCTTTCTGGTAGATATTTTGTTTCTCTGCTAAAATACTAATTTCTTTTGGAATTCAAACCACTAAAAAATAGCTCCTAATTAACTTTCCATATTAAAAATAGGTTCACATTACTAATTTCCAAGGAATTCATAGTGATTGCAGAAAGATTCATGGAGAATTTTGCATGGTAAAATTAAAAAATCTTGTGTTATTTTTTTTTTATGTGTGCATTTTATTTATTTTTTTTCTTTCTTTATTTTTTTTTCAACTTTACAATATTGTATTAGTTTTGCCAAATATCGAAATGAATCCGCCACAGGTATACCCGCGTTCCCCATCCTGAACCCTCCTCCCTCCTCCCTCCCCTACCCTCCCTCTGGGTCGTCCCAGTGCACCAGCCCCAAGCATCCAGTACTGTGCATCGAACCTGGACTGGCGACTCGTTTCATACATGATATTATACATGTTTCAATGCTATTCTCCCAAATCTTCCCACCCTCTCCCTCTCCCACAGAGTCCATAAGACTGATCTATACATCGGTTTCTCTTTTGCTGTCTCGTACACAGGGTTATTGTTACCATCTTTCTAAATTCCATATATATGTGTTAGTATACTGTATTGGTGTTTTTCTTTCTGGCTTACTTCACTTTGTATAATAGGTTCCAGTTTTATCCATCTCATTAGAACTGATTCAAAGGTATTCTTTTTAATGGCTGAGTAATACTCCATTGTGTATATGTACCACAGCTTTCTTATCCATTCATCTGCTGATGGGCATCTAGGTTGCTTCCATGTCCTGGCTATTATAAACAGTGCTGTGATGAACATTGGGGTACACGTGTCTCTTTCCCTTCTGGTTTCCTCAGTGTGTATGCCCAGCAGTGGGATTGCTGGATCATAAGGCAGTTCAATTTACAGTTTTTTAAGGAATCTCCACACTGTTCTCCATAGTGGCTGTACTAGTTTGCATTCCCACCAACAGTGTAAGAGGGTTCCCTTTTCTCCACACCCTCACCAGCATTTATTGCTTGTAGACTTTTGGATCTCAGCCATTCTGACTGGCGTGAAATGGTACCTCATAGTGGTTTTGATTTGCATTTCTCTGATAATGAGTGATGTTGAGCATCTTTTCATGTGTTTGTTAGCCATCTGTATGTCTTCTTTGGAGAAATGTCTATTTAGTTCTTTGGCCCATTTTTTGATTGGGTCATTTATTTTTCTGGAGTTGAGCTGTAGGAGTTGCTTGTATATTTTTGAGATTAGTTGTTTGTCCGTTGCTTCATTTGCTATTATTTTCTCCCATTCTGAAGTCTGCCTTTTCACCTTGCTAATAGTTTCCTTTGTTGTGCAGAAGCTTTTAAGTTTAATTAGGTCCCATTTGTTTATTTTTGCTTTTATTTCCAATATTCTGGGAGGTGGGTCATAGAGGATCCTGCTGTGATGTATGTCAGAGAGTGTTTTGCCTATGTTCTCCTCTAGGAGTTTTATAGTTTCTGGTCTTACGTTTAGATCTTTAATCCATTTTGAGTTTATTTTTGTGTAAGGTGTTAGAAAGTGTTCTAGTTTCATTGTTTTACAAGTGGTTTGTGTTATTTTTTTACAAATGTAAAATGTCTTACAGCTAACTCCACTTATACAATTTAGTGACATATGACAAATAATTGAGAACTTGTGTCTCTGACTAATGATTTAGTAGTCCTTTAGAAATGCTGTACAAATCTGTAGCAATATAGTAGTTAACTGCAACCTTAATACTTTTCTAGATAAAAGGGAAGGGTATAGTATAAAGTTTACTATGAAAGAGAAAGTCACTCAGTCGTGTCTGACTCTTTGCGACCCCATGGACTGTAGCCTGCCAGACTCCTTTGTCCATGGAATTCTCCAGGCAAGAATATTGGAGTGGGTTCAGTTCAGTTCAGTTCAGTCGCTCAGTCGTGTCCGACTCTTTGCGACCCCATGAATCACAGCACACTAGGCCTACCTGTCCATCACCAACTCCTGGAGTTTACCCAAACTCATGTCCATTGAGTCAGTGATGCCATCCAGCTATCTTATCCTCTGTTGTCCCCTTCTCCTCCTGCCCCCAAATCCCTCCCAGCATCAGGGTCTTTTCCAACGAGTCAACTTTTCGTATGAGGTGGCCAGAGTATTGGAGTTTCAGCTTCAGCATCAGTCCTTCCAATGAACACCCAGGACTGATCTCCTTTAGGATGGACTGGTTGGATCTCCTTGCAGTCCAAGGGACTCTCAAGAGTCTTCTCCAACACCACAGTTCAAAAGCATCAATTCTTTGGCGCTCAGCTTTCTTCACAGTCCAATTTTCACATCCATAATGACCACTGGAAAAACCATAGCCTTGACTAGACAGATCTTTGTTGGCAAAGTAATGTCTCTGCTTTTGAATATGCTATCTAGGTTGGTCATAACTTTCCTTCCAAGGAGTAAGCGTCTTTTAATTTCATGGCTGCAATCACCATCTGCAGTGATTTTGGAGCCCCCCAAAAATAAAGTCTGACACTGTTTCCACTGTTTCCCCATCTATTTCCCATGAAGTGATGGGAACGGATGCCATGATCTTAGTTTTCTGAATGTTGAGCTTTAAGCCAACTTTTTCACTCTCCTCTTTCACTTTCATCAAGAGGCTTTTAGTTCCTCTTCACTTTCTGCCATAAGGGTGGTGTCATTTGCATATCTGAGGTAATTGATATTTCTACCGGCAATCTTGATTCCAGCTTGTGCTTCTTCCAGCCCAGCGTTTCTCATGATGTACTCTGCATATAAGTTAAATAAGCAGGGTGACAGTACACAGCATTGACAAACTCCTTTTCCTTTTTGGAACCAATGTGTTGTTCCATGTCCAATTCTAACTGTTGCTTCCTGACCTGCATATAGGTTTCTCAAGAGGCAGGTCAGGTGGTCTGGTATTCCCATCTCTTTCAGAATTTTCCACAGTTTATTGTGATCCATACAGTCAAAGGCTTTGGCATAGTCAATAAAGCAGAAATAGATGTTTTTCTGGAACTCTCTTGCTTTTTTGGTGATCCAGCAGATGTTGGCAATTTGATCTCTGGTTCCCCTGCCTTTTCTAAAACCAGCTTGAACATCAGGAAGTTCACAGTTCACGTATTGCTGAAGCCTGGCTTGGAGAATTTTGAGCATTACTTTATTAGCGTGTGAGATGAGTGCAACTGTGCAGTAGTTTGAGCATTCTTTGGCATTGCCTTTCTTTGGAATTGGAATGAAAACTGACCTTTTCCAGTCCTGTGGCCACTGCTGAGTTTTCCGAATTTGCTGGCGTATTGAGTGGAGCACTTTCACAGCATCATCTTTCAGGATTTGAAATAGCTCCAGTGGAATTCCATCACCTCCACTAGCTTTGTTCGTAGTGATGCTTTCTAAGGCCCACTTGACTTCACATTCCAGGATGTCTGGCTCTAGGTCAGTGATCACACCATCGTGATTATCTTGGTCATGAAGATCTTTTTTGTACAGTTCTTCTGTGTATTCTTGCCATCTCTTCCTAATATCTTCTGCTTCTGTTAGGTCCATACCATTTCTGTCCTTTGTTGAGCCCATCTTTGCATGAAATGTTCCCTTGGTATCTCTAATTTTCTTGAAGAGATCTCTAGTCTTTTCCATTCTGTTGTTTTCCTCTATTTCTTTGCATTGATCACTGAGGAAGGCTTTCTTATATCTCCTTGGTATTCTTTGGAACTCTGCATTCACATGGGAATATCTTTCCTTTTCTCCTTTGCTTTTCACTTCTCTTCTTTTCACAGCTATTTGTAAGGCCTCCCCAGACAGCCATTTTGCTTTTTTGCATTTCTTTTCCATGGGGATGATCTTGATCCCTGTCTCCTGTACAGTGTCACTAACCTCCATCCATAGTTCATCAGGCACTCTGTCTATCAGATCTAGTCTGGAGTGGGTAGCCGTTCCCTTCTCCAGGGGATCTTCCCAACCCAGGGATCAAACCCAGGTCTCTTGCATTGCAGGCAGATTCTTTATTGTCTGAGCCACCAGGGAAGCCCAAGGTATCCTATAGGGTACAGTGAAGGATAATGAACAAAGAACATGTTTATCAGAAACCATTTGACTTATTATTAGAGTATTTCAGATGTTTGATGAAGCCTGTTCAAAATCTTTTAGCAAGTGTTTTTAGTTTAGTTTGGTATAATGTATTAAGGGCTTCTCTAGTGACTCAGATGGTAAAGAATTCACATGCAATGCGGGAGACCTGGGTTTGATCCCTGGGTTGGGAAGATCCCTTGGAGGAGGGAATGACAACCCATTCCAGTATTCTTGCCTGGAGAATCCCCACGGAGAAAGGAATCTGGTGGGCTACAGTCCATAGGGTTGCAAAGAGTCAGACATAACTGAGTGACTAAGTACACATACTAAGGGTAAAATACTTTTTGAGCATTTTTTATCATATTTTCACAAACCATATAAAATTTAAGAAACGTAGGATACATTCCTAATTATGAAACAGTTGATTTTGAGAGAAAATGACTGTAAGTGTTTTCATCACTTATAATTTTAGAGGCATTTTCCTCCTGGGCTCTGACCTTTAAAGATTTCTGGAGTGATGATTCAAGGACTTATTCTGCTGTCACCTATTAGATGTCATCTTGTACTTTGTTTTGATATGGAGAAATAGATCAGTTAAGGAAGACTAAGCAAGGATTGTTTAGAGGGTAGTGGTTAAGAGCTTAAGCACAACAGGTTCAAATTCCAGGGTTGCCTCTTAAAAGCAAACTATGTAATGTTGCTCTTTAAAATTCAGTGATTGCTGTAGACTGGGCATAAAACCAGCCTCATAATTTTTAGAGTTATCAGAGATGTTTATGGAGTTTTTAATAGCTTCTGTCACCATGATAAGATTTAGATTAGTGCTGTTACGCTTTATGGGCATGTGACATATTGGATAATGGTTCATACAACTTGTTGGTTGATTTAAAATATATCTGTATTTAAAACACAAACATTGAAAGGAATTTAATTTATATTAAAAATTTTTTCCGTAGGATATCTTAAAATAGTAATCTGGTAAAATTTATACTAATATAATTTTCAAAAAAGTTTATAAATAACTCTTTATAAGTAGCTTTCAGAAATTCTTGTTGCTGAAAACAAGTTATAGTTAGCCCTTCGTGTACAATTAGCCTGCTTTTCCTGTGTAGACTGCCAAAGATCTTAAGTTTTTATGTAGGTTTAACATCATTACTGTTGCATAAAATATATTCCTGACAGTTTTTGACATGCTCCTATTTTAAGGTGCATATTATTGTATATTACTATGTTAAGTTTTTCCTCAGTGGAGGAATTTTGTTTTCTAATCTTACAATGCTATAGAAAATTAGGAACTCAGGTTTTCATTGTAACTCCCAAAAGTAGAAGGAGAGAAATGGGTATGATGGTGTATCTTCTCCAGCTCCTTTTCATCTCTTGCTTCTCTCCCCACCATCTTCATTGTCCCTCTCCCAAATATTATTTCTGCTGCCTTCTCTTTTACCTTTCTGACTGCTTCTTCTTGTCTCCTTCATGACTCCTCTTTATCTGCCCTTCCTGTTTCCTAAAGGTTCTATCCTCAGCTCGTTTCTTAGTTCATGTTTTCCGTGGGCAGTCTCATGCAATATCATGGTTTTAATGATGATCTTCTTATTGATAAGTGCATTTCCAATCCTCTTATTCTCTTGAGCTTCAGTCTCCAACTCGATGGACATGAATTTGAGTAAGCTCTGGGAGTTGGTGATGAACAGGGAAGCCTGGCGTGCTGCAGTACATGGGGTAGCAGAGTTGGACACAACTGAGTGACTGAACTGAAGTGAAAGTATTGAAATCATATAGAGTCTGTTCTCTTATCATACAGTGGACTCTTAAGCAGCAGAGGGGTTAGGGACCCTGAGCTCTCTGCAGTGAAGAGTCTATGTACAAGTTTATAGTCAGCCCTCTGTATCCATGAAAGTGAAAGTCGCTCAGTTATGTCTGACTCTACAGGAGTGGGTACCCTTTCCCTTCTCCAGGGGATCTTCCCAACCCAGGGATCGAACCCAGATCTCCCTCATTGCAGGCAGATTCTTTACCAGTTGAGCCACAAGGGAAGCCCTTTGTATCTATGGATTCAACCAATCACAGATCTTGTAGTACATATTTATTGAAAAAGATCCATGTGTAATGGACCTGCACATTTCAAACCTATATTGTTCAGGGGTCCACTGTATAGCATATGATTTACCATTTTAACCATTTTTTAGGTGTACAGTTCAGTGGCATTAAGTATGTTATGTTGTTGTGCAGCCATCACTACTGTGCATCTCTCGAACTTTCTAATCATCCCCCAACTGAAATTCTGTACCCATTAGAAAATAACTTCTCATTACCCCCTCCATTCAGCTACTGGTAACTTCTATTCTACTTTCTGTGTCTATGAATTTGATTACTCTAGGTACCTTGTGTGGAGAAGGAAACAGCAACCCACTCCAGTATTCTTGCCTGGAGAATCCTAGGGATGGGGGAGCCTGGTGGGCTGCCGTCTATGGGGTCGCACAGAGTCGGACATGACTGAAGCGACTTAGCAGCTGCAGCAGCAGCAGGTACCTTGTGAATGCTGTCATACAATATTTGTGCTTTTGTGACAGGTTTATTTTACTTAGCACATTTTTAAGGTTCATTCATGTTGTAGCATATAAAGGAATTTCATTCCTTTTAAAGACTGAATCATATGATTTTTGACATCCTTTAAAACCAAGTATTTCTGGAGTCTATTCCCTCTTCTCCATCTATTGCCTTAATTGTCTCTCACTTGGGATAATATAGTTTCTAACTAATTACTAGCCTTATAGTCTTTGCGGGTTCTTATTCCACTCTTCCCAATCCACCCATCCTAGAGCTTAAAAGATTCAGGGATGAGAAATGTTTTGGATTCCTTTTATATCCCTTAATAACCATGTGAGTTGGGCAAGTTTCTATATCCTCATTTGTAAATAAAGATAATCATATCTACCATAGAACTGTGATGGTGGGAAGATTATGTGAGAAAATCAGTGTGAAGTGCTCAGCAGTGTACTTCCTAGCACATGGTAAGAACTCAGTGCACATTTGCTATGATCTCTGCTTCTCTTCTCTACCATAGATTTACCCAGCATACAGCCCGCTTGCCATGTCACTGATTGCCCATCAAGCTACAGGATAAAATTTAAACTCCTTGTGAAAAAACATTAATAGAAACCTTGATTAAATACTGTTGGGAGACCTACAGGGGGCACTCTTCACACCCAGTGACGATGGCAGAGCCCAGCCAGAAGAAAGACCCCTCTTGTTTCCTGACAACAACTTAAGCAATGAAAAGCAGTGGGATCTTTGTTTACTGCAGCTTTCCCAACTGCCTTCTTTCTATAAGCTCTCTTACCTCGAGGGGACTTGCGCAAAGCCTCCCATGGTTGCACACCCCACATCTCTGCTGATCCTGAGTAACCCTGTCTCTGCTGAGAAATCCCTGGCAGTCTCCTTCTCCTAGGCCAGCACTCAGTGTGGCGCACAAGGACTCCATGTTTTCTGCGTTTCTTTCTTACTCTTCCTTCCTTTCATACCTACTGCTTTATTGGGAACAACAAACCACGAGCAATTAGCTGTGTTGACTTTGTTGTTTCCTGCCTCTCTTTGGTTTTGCTGTCCCCTCAGCTTTGTGCCTGGATTTTTCTCCCACCATCCTTCCTTATGGTTAATTCCTACTTAGCCATTTATTACTTTCTCCAGAAGTCTTATTTTAATACCTTTCTACCTAACCACTCCCCTTTTATTATTAGCTTGGATGTATCTCTTCTGTATCATCATAGCCCCTTAAGCATGTATCTGTCATAATGTAGTTAAAAGATATGTTACAATGTCCTCTGTGCATGGAGAGGTATATTTTATTAATATCTGCGGACCCAACACCTGAGGGGGAAAGATATATATGTATATTAGAATATAAACTTTAAAAGGGAGGATCTGTGACGAGTTTATTTGGCTCAATAATTCTCAGCTCTGGCTAAATATTAGAATTATTGTGTGCATGCATGCTAAGTTGCTTCAGTCGTGTCTGGCTCTTTGTGACCCTCTGGACTGTAGTCTGCCAGGCTCCTCTGTAGTTGGGATTCTCCAGGCAAGAATACTGCAGTGGGTTGCCATGCCCTCATCCTGGGGATCTTCCTGACCCAGGGGTGGAACCCGCGCCTCTTACCTCTCCCACACTAGTGCCACTTGGGACACCCATTAGAATTATTGGGACATTAAAAAATTCCAAATCCATCCTGATATTCCTCTGAGATAAATCATCATACTGATAGTTATTTGAATTGATGATTTAGTTAATTGAGCACATATTTTTTAAGTCACTATATGATACTTCAAAATGAATATCTCTTAATCAGATTTTAAAACTCAGCAGTGGCCACAGGACTGGGAAAGGTCAGTTTTCACTCCACTCCCAAAGAAAGGCAATGCCAAAGAATGTTCAAACTGCCACACAATTGCACTCATCTCACACACTAGCAAAGTAATGCTCAAAATTTTCCAAGCCAGGCTTCAACAGTACGTGAACCATGAACTTCCAGATGTTAAAGCTGGATTTAGAAAAGGCAGAGAAACCAGAGATCAAATTGCCAACCTCGAAAAAGCGAGAGAGTTCCAGAAAAACATCTACTTCTGCTATATTGAGTATGTCAAAGCCTTTGACTGTGTGGATCACAATAAACTGTGGAAAACTCTGAAAGAGATGGGAATACCAGATCACCTTACATGCCTCCTGAGAAATCTGTATGCAGGTCAAGAAACAACAGTTACAACTGGACATGGAACAACAGATTGGTTCCAAATCGGGAAAGGAGTACGTGCTGTATATTGTCACCCTGCTTAATTAACTTCTATGCAGAGTACGTCATGAGCAATGCTGGACTGGATGAAACACAAGCTGGAATCAAGATTTCCGGGAGAAATATCAATAACCTCAGATATGCAGATGACATGACCCTTAGGGCAGAAAGTGAAGAAGAACTAGAGAGCCTCCTAATGAAAGTGAAAGAGAGCGCAAAGTTGGCTTAAAGCTCAACATTCAGAAAACTAAGATCATGGCATCTGGTCCCATCACTTCATGGCAAATAGGTGGGGAAACAGTGGAAACGGTGACAGACTTTACTTTTTGGGCTCCAAAATCACTGCAGGTGGTGGCTGCAGATGGTGACTGCAGCCATGAAATTGAAAGACACTTGCTCCTTGGAAGAAAAGTTATAACCAACCTAGATAGCATGTTAAAAAGCAGAGACATTTCTTTGCCAACAAAGTTGTGTCTAGTCAAAGCTATGGTTTTTCCAGTAGTCATGTATGGATGTGAGAGTTGGACTATAAAGAAACTGAGCACTGAAGAATTGATGTTTTGAACTGAACTGTGGTGTTGGAGAAGACTCTTGAGAGTCCCTTGTACAGCAAGGAGATCCAACCAATCCATCCTAAAGGAAATCAGTCCTGACTATTCATTGGAAGGACTGATGCTAAAGCTCAGACTCCACACTTTCACCACCTGGTATGAAGAACTGACTCATTTGAAAAGACTCTGATGCTGGGAAAGATTGAAGGCAGGAAGAGAAGGGAGAGACAAAGGATGAGATGGTTGGATGGCATCACTGACTTAATGGACATGAGTTTGAGTAAACTCTGGGATTGGTGATGGACAGGGAGGCCTGGCATGCTGCACTCCATGGGGTTGCAAAGTTGGATACGACTCAGTGACTGAACTGACCTGATGTGATGTTTTTATTTCTTTGTAGGAAAAAGCCAATTTAACAAAATCTGTTTTTTGTATTTGTCAAAATATGTTGAGATGTATTTCACCCCAGGTAAGAGTAGAGTGGCATAGGATGATCTTGTACATAGCTAGGTAATAAATAATCATTGCCATTGCTTTATGGGAGGTACTTGGTTCAATTTCTGTTAAGAATTAAAGAAGATGTACCCTGCCATCATGATTATTGTTGTTCAATCGCTAAGTCATGTCCGACTCTTTGTGACTCCATGTACTGCAGCATGCCAGGCTTCCCTGTCCTTTACTATTTCCTGAAGTTTGTTCAAACTCATGTCCATTGAGTCAGTGATGTCATCCAACCATCTCATCCTCTGTCGTCCCGTCCGCTTAGCCCGCCTTCAGTCTTTCCCAGCATCAGGGTTTTTCTAATGAGTTGGCTTTTCATATCAGGCAGCCAAAGTATTGGAGTTTGAGCTTCAGCCTCAGTCCTTCCAAAGAATATTCAGGACTGATTTCCTTTAGGATGAATTGGTTGGCTCTCCTTGCTGTCCAAGGGGCTCTCAAGAGTCTTCTCCAACACCACAGTTCAAAAGCATCAATTCTTTGGCTCTCAGCTTTCTTTATGGTCCAACTCTCACATTCATACATGACTACTGGAAAAACCATAGCTTTGACTAGACGGACCTTTGTTGGAAAAGTAATGTCTTTGCTTTTTAATATGCCGTCTAGGCGTTGGTTATAACTTTTCTTCCAAGGAGTAAGTGTCTTTTAATTTCATGGCTGCAGTCACCATCTGCAGTGATTTTGGGGCCCCCAAAAATAAAATCTGACACTGTTTCCCCATCTATTTGCCATTAAGTGATGGGACCAGATGCCATGATCTTAGTTTTCTGAATGTTGAGCTTTAAGCCAACTTTTGCACTCTCCTCTTTCACTTTCATTATGTTGAGGCAATTTCTTTCTATTCCTAGTTTGAATTCTTTTAAATCATGAAAAGGTGTTGAATTTCTCAAATGCTTTTTCTGCACTAATTTAGATGATTGTGTAGTTTTTTCCACCTCTTCATTTCTGTTAATGTGTTAATATTAATTTTTCATGTTTTGAACCACCTTTGCATTTCAGGAATAAATCTGACTTGGCCAAGGTGTGTGATCCTTTTAATGTGCTATTGAATTTTGTTAGTATTTTGTTGAGAATTTTTTTTTTTTGGCTGTTCTGTGCTACTTGTGGGATGTTAGTTCCCTGACTAGGGATTGAACCTAGCCCTTGCAGTGAGAACTCAAGAGTCCTAATCACTGGACCATTAGGAAATTCCCTTCTTGAGGATTTTTGAGGATTGAGGTTATAAAAGTAGAATTCTTTAGTGAAGCCATCTGGTCCTGGGCATTTCTTTGTTGAGAGATTTTTTGATGACTAAATTCAATCTCATAATTGATTATAAGTCTGTGTATATTTTCTCTTTCTTCATGATTCAGTCTTGGCAGGTTATGTGTTTTTAGGAATTTGTTCATTTCATGTAGGATATCTAGCTTGTTGGCATGCAGTTAGTCATAGTATTCTCTTACAGTTCTTATTATTTCTGTAAAATCAGTAGTAAAATTTCATTACTTCTGATTTTTAGCTTTCTTTATCAGTTGAGTCATATATTTATCAATTTTATTGATCTTTTTGAAGAAATAACTCCTGATTTTATTTTCTCTATTGTTTTCCTTTTCTTTATCTCTGCTTTACTTGGTATTATTTCCTTCCTTCTACTTGCTTTGGGCTTTATTATTTCTTCTTTTTCTAGTTTCTTAAAATTATTATTAATAATATGAGATCTTTCTTCTTTTTTTAATGCAAACATTTACAGCTATCAGTTTCCCTCTGAGCACTGTTTTGCAGTATCCCATAGGTTTTGGTGTGTTGTGTTTTCATTTGTCTCAAGATATTTTTTATCTTTTGACAGAAGATTCTGATTCTTTTGATTTCCTCTTTGATCCGTTGAATTTTTTTTAGACTGTTCTTTAACTTCTCTATCTTGTAGATTTCCTGGGTTTCCTTCTGCTTTTATTTCTGGTTTCATTCCATTGTGATCAAAAAAAGATACTTTGTATGATTTCAGTCTTTTTTGTGGCCTAACTTACCAGCCTATCCTGGAGAATGTTCTGTGTGAACTTGAGAAAAATGTGTGTCCTGCTGCTTTGCATATTTTGTTTATGTTTGTTAGGTGTAATTAGTCTGTCATGTTCAAGTTCTTTACTTCCTTATTGATATTCTGTGTTGTGGTTCTATTCATTATTGAAAGTGGAGTATTGAAATGTCCTACTATTATTGCAGAGCTATTTCTCCCTTTTTGTTGCATATATTTAGGAGCTCTGATGTTTGGTGCATATATGTTTATAATTGTTATATTTCCTTGATGAATTGATCCTTTTATCATAATATAATTTCTTTGTTTTTAACAGTGTTTGACTTAAAGTCTTTTTTGTCTGATGTTAGCATAGTTTCCCCAACCCTTGTGGTTACTATTTGCATGGAATGTCTTTTTCCATAGTTTTACTTTTGACCTGTGTGTGTCTTGCGTTTAAGTTGAGTCTCTTGTAGACAGCATATTGCTGGGTACTGTTTATCCATTCTGCCAAACTGTTACTTTTGATTAGGGAGTTTAATCTATTTACATTTAAAGTAATTACAGATAGGGGAGGAGTTATTCTTGCTATTTTGTTATTTTCTGTGTGTCTTTTAGCTTTTTTGACCTTCATTTCTTCCCTTATTATATTCTTTTGTGTGTAGTTGATTTTTTGTAATGACACATTTTGATTCCTTTCTCATTTCTTTTGTGTGTATTCCATGTTTTCTTTGTGGTTAAAGTTGTTAACAGTCTATTTTGAACTGATATCAACTTTAATTTCATGTAATTACTCTGCTCCTTTTTATTATTTCCTTGTTTGCTATGAGCTTAATTTGGTCTTCTCATTTTAATTTCTTAAAGTGGAATTTTAGGTCAGTGATTTGAGACTTGCTTCTTTTCTTATATAATCATTGAATGCTATAAAATTCCCTCTACGCACTGCTTTAGGTTCATCTCAAGTTTTACAATGTCATGGTTTTGTTTGCATTCAGTTAAAATTATGTTTTAATTTTCCTTGTGACTTATTCTTTGACCCATGGATATTTAGAAATGTGTTGTTTAATTTGTAAATATTTGAGGATTTTCCAGATCTTTCTATTACTGATTTCTGGTATAATTCCTTTTGCTAAGTGAACATATACTTTGTATGTGTTATATTTGTCAAGGTTTGTTTTATGGTCCAGAATATGATACATCTCATGAACATTCTGTGTACTCTTGAAAAGAATGTGCATTTAGCTCTTTGGGAGTAGTTTTCTGTAAATGCCAGTTAGGTTATGTTGGTTCATTGTGTTGTTCAGATTTTCTACATTCTTACTGAATTTCAGTCTAGTTTTTAAATTGATTACTATGGAGAGGAATGTTGAATTCTCCAACTATAATTGTGGATTTGTCTTAATCTTTTCATTTCTGTCAGTTTCGATTTATATTTTCTTTTAGTGTTTGGCTTATTCTAGTTAGTACAGTCCTTTATATTTTTAATTTATCCATTAAACGTGATGTCACTTGTCCTTTCTACTTTGTTGAATTATTGTTTAAAATAAACAGTTAAAACTTTAGAGGTATTATTTAATTTTACATTAGTTTGTATAAAAGCTGATACTTTTTTTTCTGGGCTTTCTTTTTTTAAAAAATTACTTATTTTAAATGAAACAAAGATGAATATTTTTAATAATAAAAGGTACAGTTCACCAAGAAGATAGACATCATAAACCACTAGAATATCAGAAGAAATATAAGGGAAAATAAAAAAATATATAATCATAGTAAGACATATGAACATTTCTCTGAGAATATTTTATCAAATGCAGAAAAAATAAGAATAAGAGCATCTTGAAATGTCATTTATAATTTAAATGTAATAGATTTATATTTAATTTATATTAATCATATCCTACACAAATGTATTTAAAATTTTGTATCTCATAGATTGTTATTAGATGTCCACAGGACATTTAGCAGAGAAGGCGATGGCACCCCACTCCAGTACTCTTGCCTGGAAAATCCCATGGACAGAGGAGCCTGGTAGGCTGCAGTCCATGGGGTTGCTGGGAGTCGGACACGACTGAGCGACTTCCCTTTCACTTTTCACCTTCATGCATTGGAGAAGGAAATGGCAACCCACTCCAGTGTTCTTGCCTGGAGAATCCCAGGGACGGGGGAGCCTGGTGGGCTGCCGTCTATGGGGTTGCACAGAGTCGGACACGACTGAAGCGACTTAGCAGCAGCAGCAGGACATTTAGAAGAACTGGCAAAAAGAAAGTAGAATTCTTTTTTGTGTGACACATGTTGTATGTATAAACATGTTAATTTTGAAATTATTTTCCATTATAGGTTATTATAAGATATTGACTATAGTTCCCTGTGCTATGCAGTTAACCTTTGTTGCTTGTTGCATATCTTTTTAAAATTAGAAATGTATAAAAACTGATAAATATTACTGGAAAGCAGACAACTGATTTCTGTCTATGTATGACTGCGAGTTTATTTACAATTTAAATATAAATTTATCCCCATATTATGTAGAAATGCTAGCAATGTTCTAAAATTCAAAATTAGGGAACATCACCTGACGAGGGAGAAATATATTTTAAGAAGCCACTTACAAAATGCTTATGTAATTTTATATTTTGCTGATTCAGTGTTTTGTATACTTCCTTTGACTTACAAAACTTTATTGCATTTCTTTCTATTTTTAGGATTCCAGTTCTGAGATGGATTTAAGCATTCGGGTAACTGATGGTGACGTTAATGAGATAATTCAAATAGGTGGAACTGGAGATACATCTTCCAATGATGAAATAGGAAATACAAGAGATGTAGATGAGAATGGATTGCTAGGGATTATTGATGCAGGAGACCTGAAGGTAACTGAAGAAGAAACTGGCAGTGTATCAAATGAAGATTCAAGTGTGAACAGTAGTGATAATGAAGACCCTGAGATAGACCTTTTGGAAGAAGTAAGGATTATTTTTGAGTTGAAAGTTTTAAAAATTTATAGCATTTGTGTTCTAATATACTTTGGAACCAAGAGAAATAACAGTTCAGATCAATGCTGTCTTTAATCTTTAAAGTGAGACTTGTATTTGTACTTGTATTTAAGCTTTTGACCTTAAGCTGCAATGTAAATCAGTATTTAGGAATCAGTTACTATATTTGTTAGTCTTAACTAGAGGTAGTGGGAGTTTGAAGGGATGGGAGTGAAGTTAAAGAAGGCAGCCAGGGTAGAAGCATAATGTTTTGCTCTAATCCTAATATACGCCATGAAATCTTTGTGGAATGTGATAATTAAGAAGCATAAGTGTTATTAGCTATCGTTTATGGTGGCCTTACATATGTGCCAGGTACCATACTAAATTGTATTGCCTTTTGTTATTTAACATTCCACTGCCCTATGGCTCTTATTACTGTTCTCATTTTGCAAATGAGAAAACTGAGATATGAGGAGTTTTAATAGCTTGCCAAATGGGTCAGTCTTGTGGTTGTTGAGTGGTCAAACTGGGAGTCAAACTCAGGCTGTTTGACTTTTAAGCATAGTACTATTCTTTGCACTTGGGAGAGACAGAATATGTCCCTCTATCTTTAAAAAATTCAGAGTATCATAAAATTCATTAATGTGACTATCTTTCATCTTTAGGACCCTTTAAATTCTGGAGATGATGTTAGTGAGCAGGATGTGCCAGACCTGTTTGACATGGATAATGTGATTGTCTGTCAGTATGATAAGGTACTGTACTCACCTTTTAGACTTTGGATTGATTAATTGCATTTATAGGAGAAAGTAAGCAAAATGACAGGAAATACTACGATGAGTTTTTATTCAGTTAAATTAATCTCAAACAGACAGTTAATTCTATAAATTTGAGGGGTATTTTGGGTCTAACACTGTGCTGTGTGGTCTCAGTGAAACCAAAAAAGTGACAGTCCTTGTCTTAAAGAAGGGACAATCTTATTGAAGCAAGATGTTTCTGTATGGAATAATAGAATGGCATACAATAAGATGGTAGGTAAATCAAAAGCTAAAATATGTGACAGATAAATCAAATACTAAAATACATGGCATGTAAATCAAATACCAAGATGAGTGGCATGTAAATCAAATGCTAAGATAAGTGGCACAGACAGTTAAGTCCTAGAAGTGGCTGGGAAATGCAAGAAATCATTTGTAGTTGGAGTTCTCCACAAATCCTTCCTGGGTGATGTGGGGCTTTTAAATAGGTCTTGAATGATTTGTAGGATGTAGATAAGTATGGAGAGTAGGCATTCAGGAGAGTAGAATAGCCTAATAAAAGGCAGAGAAATGAATGCATGTAGAATTATAAAGAAGAGTGAAGAGACAACTCTGCCTTGAATAAAGTGTTTTCCTTTTGAATATTTTAGGAAATGAGGCTGGGTGGGGGACAGAGGTTGAAGCAGCTTGGAAAACCCAAAATCCTGGTAGGGAAAATTCAAACTTGATTTGGTGGACATTAGCCCTCTAAGGATGATATTGAGAAAATTTCAATTGGGTTTAAAAACTGGCTTTATTAATTTGGAAGTGGCAAATAGTAAGAAGAACAGGGATGGTACCTAAAGTAACAGAGCCCAGACTAAAGATGGAAGCATAGAACATAGAAGAATTAGAGATTATGTTGGAAGAATCACTGGACTTTCAATACTATGTTGAAGAGAAGTGGTGAGAGTGGGAATCTTTGTCTTGTTCTAGATTCTAGCAGGAAGGCTTTCAGCTTTTCACTGTGGAGTATT